>NW_024066035.1:0-1336908 GCF_014898435.1 Botrytis sinoallii | reverse complement strand
GTTTCAAACCACGATAAACCAGAAGTGTCTGCAAATCAAGAATCTCAATCAACTATTCAAAAGGACTTAATAACAAGGGTGCCACAGGTAACTCCAAATGTACCCAGCATTCAGACCAAGCCAACCATCAAGAAAATCAATGTTGACAAGGCTCAGGCATCGTGGGAAGCCCTTCAGCCACGTAAAAATGCATCTAGTCCAGTTGAGACAGACCAAACACTTGACACGATTGAGGTAGATTGTAGAGCAGCAGACCCAAAGTTATCGGGGCAATCATCATTCGCAAGTTTGGTCACTGACCATGGACGGCAACCAGATTTCAGTTTTGAGAACATACGAAACCAGGAACTTCACGACGCCAATACAGATGTTACAATGGATATGGCAACACGTGATGGCGATGAGCTTGAACTTCCTCCACACCGATCCAATTCAACTAGCAATCCTACTGAGAACAATGATAAGGCAGTGCCTTCCTCAGATGATTTTCCAACTGTTGAAAAGTTTCTCAGCCAGCCTTCGCAGTCTTTGAAGAAGCCTGAGGAGAACGCTTCGCAGCCTCCATCAAAAAAGCCGCAGGCTGTTACTAGGACGAGAAATACATTAGCAGCATTCGACGATACACAGTCTTCAGCAATCCTGGCAGGTGATAAGAGTAAGCAAGCATTGGTGGTTTTTGATGATTCAGACTCAGAGTCGGATACAGTGCAGGTGAAAGCCGAGATTGAACCAAAGGGAGCTGAAATTAAATCAAAGAAGACCATTGCTGCATTTGATCCATCTTCCGATGAAGAAGATCAGACCACGCCTAAAACATCTAAAGCACCACAAAGCTCGCAATACATGGATCTGACCCTTTCAAGCGATGTAGAGCCCGAACCCGAAAAGGAGAAATTGAACGGTGAAGGCTCAAACAGGGATGAAGATTTTGAGGCAGGATGGGGAGCAAAGACAAAAAGTAATTTGAGAGGATTAAAGAGACAAGGCAGTAATAGCTTGGGAGGTGCAACAAACACTTCTCTGAACACCAAAACTTCCAGAAAGAGATCCTGAGCATGTTAGATACCGGAAATTCAATGTCAAGATTCATTCCGAATGGTGTGCTGATTTACGCAAATATTATTTGTAGAGAGAGACGTAGCAGAGGATTATGCAGCAGTTAGCAGAATAACAAGCTACAACAGGTAGCTACAAAAATTAATACAATAACAGATAATCATTCTTGACTTATGTTTTTGCATTCTCTGTATCTTTAAAACCCGTGTTTACATCGGACTTCATTCTACTTTCTAGTTGATTGTCTCTCCTGGTAAGTGCATAAAGGTGGCGCATGTATTCATTGTTAATACCTACCTTGAATCTACTGCTTCTTACATTTCAGGAGTGATGTTCTTCCTTGATCTTCCCTTCCGTTATCAACCCTATTCAAATGACTCATTCCACGCTGTTCTTTTGATTTCCAATATAGTTGTATGGAATTCTTTTTGTTTCGTTTCATCTCATCTTTGATGTATGCAAGACCTCGTTTAGTCGGTGTTCAGCCAAGAACAATGCATTGGCTCTCGATCGTTCTTGATTGCTGATAGGGCTTAGGATTCTTCTTTTAGAACTGTTTCTACCTCTCTCCATTCATTTTCTTTGAAGTTATATTTCTTGATTTCAAGATGAGTAAGGTTCATTCAGTGATACATTGATTCGCAAGTATGTAGGGGTTTAGTTATACCGAACACATGTAATCTTACATCCCTATGCTATGCTGCGCATATATGTCTCTTGTCGCAATATCTTTTCCGTTACTTTTGAATACATATGCACGTATATAAAATCTTGGATGCCTTCTGATATCAGTTCTAGCTATTACTTATTCTCAAGTACACATATTCAAGATACAAATTTCCCTGTTCGAAACAGTCGGTCCAATACGTCTACCCTTAAAGAGCCACCATCTCACCCCGCGCCACATATATACGGATTCTACCCCGCCAGTCATCATTTGCATTTACCCAAAGAATCCTGCTTTCGATCTCGAATCGCATCCTCAGTCCTCGAAACTCCGTTCTCTTTCTCGACCTTTCGATTGCTGAACGGAAAGCTTGAGTGTGAAACAAACAATCGCATATTTAAAAACACCCCGAGCCCGAAGTCGTCTCCAAGTCAGTCTGGAAGTTTAGACTTCCTGAAGTACAGAATACGAGTTCGATCGGGTTCAGGACTCAGGTACCTGAAATAAATATGAAAGCTCTCTCACTACTCATCTTCTAGAATTTCTTGCCGGTTATTATTGCTTCGTTATTTTCGGCGCCTACTCCGCTTTTCACGGCTACAACTACTGTTTCTGCATCGTCATCATTGATTCCGTTCCTGGCTCGAAAAGATTGGAGGAATGGGAATCCTCGGGAAGGATTCCAAGTTTCTAAACCGAGCGAAACGAGTGGAGAAGATCCGTTAATCACAGCCGCGCCAAGTGCAGAAGAGATTCGGCTTCAGGAAAAATATCATCTGACTACTTATTGGAGTTGTGTTACGCTGCAGACTTTTGTTCATTGTGGATGGTATGTGTATTCTCTCTGTTGTTTGGGGGTGGGCACTTGGATTGGAGATGAGTCTGGGTTGGGGTTATTGTGTTTGGCTTTTGGTTCTTGGGGCTTGAAAAGAAAGGGGAAGTGGGGTGGCGCGATGCTGTTGGTTTGGAGTAGAGAGAAATAGATGCTAACTTGAGCTGACTAGGCATGAGCCGATTCTTGCGGGAGGAACAGAGATTGCGGGAGCTTCCTGTGGATTGTGTAATGCTGGGAAAGTGGCCTTGATGGCGGCGGGAGCTGTGATGGTTGCGGGCGTTCTGTGATGAGAGATGAGGGACAATGTTAGATTGGGGTGAGTTTGTGGTAAGCGGTTGTTCTTTGGAGGGGAAGTGGATATGGAGGTGACGATTTTCATATAGAAATATTGCTGAATATCGAGCCGGGATATTTCGTTGTTGTGCGAATTAATAGGATTTTTGTTATATGGGGGGATTGTTGACCTGCAATGGAGTCATATTGTTTTCGGGTATATGGTTACTTAGATACTATATATGCAAATCCGGTCGTGTTGGGCCATGATAATACTAATTAAATGACATCTCATTCTAAGAAATCGCTTAACAAAATTTCTGGTGTACATAAAGTCAGGATTACCGTTTCACCTGGAGCAATGAAAAGAGTTCACTGAGAACTGGTACCTAAGCCTCTCAAGCCATTGATTTTGTCATACCACTGTTCGTACCATTCTTGAGAAAAAGTAATCTAGAGTAAAGGAAATAGACTAGGAGCAGGTACCTGGAAGCTGGCAAAACTCATGACTTTTCAGGCATGGATGGTTGAAAGGATTAACACTAATCATTAGCGAGTAGCCCATTAGACTTCCTGCACACATTTCTTTTAACAATTATATTTCTATAATATACTTAGGATCTCTCAAGTTCCCTATCACCCGCCCATGCCAACTTTCTCGTATCCAATCTCTCTCCCTCACCCCTCTTGACTTCGACAACTTTCTCTCCCGTTGCCCATCTCAACATCGTAAGAGAATGTTTTCCAAAAGTATATTTACCCTTTCCATCCCATTTACTCTCCTTAATACCCACTTCTTCCTTCTCCGCGGTATTTGTCACCTTGATATTATCTCCAGTGATAGTGAAAACCTCAACCTCCCCCTCTACCCCCAATAAATCCGTCTCGAAACTCTCCTCCTCGCTCACATTCACAACACACAGACTAATCACTCCATCCTCATCGATACTTCCCGCTACATCCAACCAGCTCGCTCCTCCCTGTTCACCCACTACACTTCCCAACCACTTTGGCTCCTGAACTCCTTCGTACGCCCCGCCTCTCACATGCAGCCCTAGAGTCCATCCGCGCATATACTTACTATACAGCCATAATGGCCACCAAGTCGTTTGTTTAATAATCCCATCTTTACTCGTCATCAATGGAGAAATGACATTGACGCTCTGAGCCAAATTTGCCATTCCCACATATCGACTCTGTCGAATAAAAACATTCAACCATACACCAACGGCCAGAGCATCGCTTAGAGTGTATTTTTCCTCGGCTCCCTCTTCTCCAGGTGCACGTAATGGATCCCATACGTTCCATTCGTCGAAACAGATTTTGGGGACAGGTACCGAAGGAGGGATCTTGGCTTGGATGCGTGCGATTTGGATGAGGGAGGCGGCGGATTCGATGGCGGTTTCTGCTTGCAGGGGTGAGAGGGCGTTGGGGAGATGTTGGGATGAGGTGCTGTAGATGTGGATGCTGTGCATGGTTATGTGGTGAATATTGGGTAGTAGCACGGTGAGATCCCAGGGGGAAAGACCTGTTTCACCACAGAGAATGAGCTGAAGGGATGGGTCGAGGAGATGAAGAGCTTTGGACCATTGGAGAGCCTTTTTGGCGCTGGATTTATTTAGTATTGGTTTCTTGGAGTGGGAGATTCAACGTACTAGTCTTCAGCAGTCATCTGCTCAACTTGCCACGGTCCCCAAACTTCGTTCCCCAGTGCCCAGTATTTGATATTGTATGGTTCTTCATGTCCATTCTTTCTTCGAAGATTGGCATAGTAGGTATTTCGAGTACCGTTGCAATACTCTACCCATGCCAATGCTTCAGTCAATGTTCCTGTTCCCATATTGAGACAGAAATAGGGCTCGACTCGTTTTTCCTTTCCTTCTGAAAGAACACTGAGATAATGCATGAATTCATCAGTTCCTGGATACTGTTAGCTTCCGAGCTCAAATGAACAACTAACAGGGACAAATACCAAATTCATTCGTCTCGGTTCCTAACCAGGCAAGTTCAGGTCGAGCAGGTCGATTTTCTCTAGGCCCGATGCCATCTTCCCAGTGATATGTAGCGATGAAATTTCCACCAGGGTAGCGAATCACAGGAATATCGAGTTCGCGGAGCGCACCGAGGACATCCGTGCGGTAACCATGTTTGTCGGAGAGAGGGTTTCCAGGATCGTATATTCCACCGTATATGCAACGGCCCATATGTCTACTACGTGTGAGCAGATATACAAATAGGGAAAATGGCTTTAAGCTGAGATGTATGTATTTTATCTCCCAGTCTACCAGCTCGTGATATGGGGAACCTTTAGGTGATGTAGAATAGAATGTTGTGAAATGACATTGCGTGTTCAACCGGTTGTGCTGTATACATGGACTTTCCCACTCGAGAAGGTCTAATGTGTAGTAGATGACAGTATTTGCACAGAATGACATTTTTGACATTCTTTGAGATTTGAACTCTCTTGAAAACTAGTCAAAATATAGTTCACATGATGGCTTCTCGCTTCAACTTTTTAGCGAGCACCACCATATGGAAATCTCATTTAAACCTCGGATCATGCGAATTTAGATGAGACGCTGGTTTTAGAGGATATCAAACAAGTCCTCGTACGTTTGTCCCCAAGTAGTCAAACGACACCAGACTTTTCAAGATATAAAAAAGTACCACTCACTCCATAAACCCTCCATATATCATAGGGTCTATATCAAAGTCAGTATACTTTCACATCAAACAACTTATGAAGCTCTCTCAAACATACCGATCTTGGACAACCTCCTCGACGCATCAATACTAATCGAAGGCGTCTCCCCATCGGGTATCCTCGTAAACGTCGTCATCGTGTCAATATCTCTTTCCCTTGTTCAGATCCGAGTAGTATTCTGTGCCTCACGGGATGAAACAAACAACACAAAGCGCTGCCCACGGAATCCTGCCATCTTAATAAACCTCGGAAGCGCATCTAACAAGACCTGAAGACCGTCTCCCGTCTCCACCCTATCCACCTGACACGAACGACATCGACTCACAAATCCCCGCGCACACACCAGAAGCGTGCGGGTAGTCGGTCACAGTCCTGTGCGCTCATTGGTGCGCATATACGTTGCTCCGAGCCACTGCACCATTTAATCCGAAGCTGCACGCGCCTCCCGACAAGCGAGCCCCTCTGACTGGATGGAAAATCTCGAGCCACCAACAAGCGAACCTGTACGTCTCCGCACCCCACGCTGGAATTGGCACACCCTGGTCTGCTCACGCCCTCCACAATAGAGCAAGAGCAATCCGCGGTCAATCTCCAAAAAAGTGCTTGGAATCTTGGGAGAGGACGAATTTACCGTACATTTATCGAACGTGCAGATGCGTACCAATGGGCGTTAGCGAGCCAAAAGTACCCTTGCCCACTAAGATGCACAGGAACATGCTCAAGAACGAATCACAGCAAGGGAGTGGCTGGTTCCTCAACGCGGAGAGCTAGAAGACTATTGTAGAGTGCCATGTCGAGAGCTCCCAGGTGCCATTTCCCCAGGATCCCGCATAACTAGCGTATTATCATATGGCATGTTGTTGGTGTTGCTAAATTGTGAAGTGAGGTGAAGCATATAAGATGTGAAGATTTCCCATGCAAATAATGATCCCTTCCGATCAGTATCTCTTCTTGGGAACATTTCTTTATTTGATACTGTAGCTTTCGAGCATTGTTACAGCCATGGTTCTGTCTCCAAAAGTCTATCAGGTAAGATTAATGTGTTGAAACTCAGTGTTCTCGATCTTTGCTAATACTGAATCACAGTTCCTCGTGGGTGTTTTCGCCTCTGTGGGTTCTATTCTTTATGGTTATGATCTAGGTGCGTAGATTGTATAATCAAGACTCTATATCCCAGCTCTAACAGTAAATTAGGTGTTATCGCAGAAGTCGTTGCAAGTGAAACATTTGTCGAACAATTCAAACCAACTTCAACAGAAGTGTAAGAGACCTTCCTCCAGTGATACGATACAAAACTAACTGGCTCAGTGGTATTGTAGTCTCCTTCTTCACGGGTGGAGCTTTCTGTGGTTCCGGTCTTGCAGGACCAGTTGGAGATAGATTCGGTCGTCGGTGGACCATCTTTGCAGGATGTCTTATCTTTATACTCGGAGGCGGTCTCCAAACAGGTGCACAGCATATTCATTATCTTTGGGCCGGTAGATGGATTGCCGGATTAGGAGGTAAGCTTTCAAAACCCAGCATTCTGCGCCAGCAACCTATCACTAACAAACAATCACTAGTTGGTTTCCTCGTTATGATTATCCCCCTCTACCAAGCAGAAATCGCACATCCCAGCATTCGAGGTCGCATCACATCCTTACAACAATTCATGTTGGGAATAGGTGCTCTCGTCGCCGGGTGGATCAGTTACGGAACATACATTGGCATCAAAGGCAACTCTGCACAATGGCGCTTGCCACTGGGACTCCAGATGCTCCCCGCCGTTGTTCTCGCCGGTCTCATTTTCCTCTTTCCCGAATCTCCACGTTGGCTCATCGATCACGGATACCCAGACAAGGGACTCAAGACGCTCGCCAGATTGCACGCCCATGGGGATGAAAACGATCCCTGGGTTCGAGCCGAATTCGATCAAATCCAAGACAGCATCACGTATGAGCACGAGCATGAGGCAAAATCTTACTTGGAATTGTTCACAAACAAGTCATCTTTCCGTCGATTATTCATCGCGTGTGCCTTGCAGGCATCGGTTCAAATGACTGGTGTTTCCGCCATCCAGTACTATTCCGTAAAGATCTATGGACAGATTGGCATTGTAGGAAGTGATGCTTTGAAATATCAAGCTATCAACAATATCATTGCTTTGCTTGGAGAAGCGTGTTGCGTGTTGTTCATCGATAAGTTGGGACGAAGATGGCCTTTGATTTGGGGCAATCTGTTTAATATGGTTAGTCATCCAATTCCTCACCTTCTCTACATACAAGATCACAAAATACTAACAATGGGTCCAGCTCACATTCCTCATTGCCTGTGTCCTCATCGCCAGCTTTCCGCCCGCCACCAACCATAACATCGGCGCCTCCTGGGGTTTCATCATCATGACCTGGCTGTACAACTTCTCCTTCTCCTGTACCTGCGGACCTCTCTCTTGGGTAATTCCTGCCGAAATCTTTGACACCCGTACCCGTTCTAAGGGTGTCTCGATCGCAACCATGGTTTCCTTCGCCTTCAACACGCTGATCGGTCAAATCACCGATATGGCCATGACCAACATTGGATACAAATTCTACTTCCTCTTCATCATTTGCAATTTCACCAACGCGCTATTCTTCTACCTCTTCTTGCCCGAAACTGCGAGGAAGCCTTTGGAAGAGATGAATTATCTCTTTACTCATGCACCCATTCTCGTAAGTTCTTCCTTTTTATCACCAACTCGAATTACACATTCAAAAAACCCAAATCCTAACAGCAGAACAGGTTCCTGGAACAGACAAAGCATCATACAATGCTGGCTACGCCGCAGATATCGAGCGAAGAGCTCAAGAGATTAGCGACAAGAACGGGGTTGATGTTGAGCACTATCAAGGCGACCTTGAGAAGCATCGCACTGGTGCCAATCCAGCCATGGGTGTGGCATGATGGATCAGTTATGAAGTTATGATTATATCCCTCATGGATACAGAGATTGGATACCCGAATATTAATATTAACTATTTGTTGAATTGTTGAATTGGTGCTGTGTACTTGGATGACATACGTGATTACTTGGCTCGCTGTCCCATGCGATCCTGTGTTATGTATATACTTAGATTGAACATTGGGGAACACATCCTGCGGCTGGGTCTATACCCATTGCTGTGCAAGATTGTAAGGACAATAGAAATTACGGAAATGACATTAAAGTATTCTTCTAATGTTTGAGGTTTAGTTTAGAGCGTACCTATAATTTCTAGAATATCGTTCTGGTTCTTTGAGACTGAACTTTGTATCTCAACAGAGGCGAGCGATGGAATAGAATGAAATGATAACCGACACTTTAGAAATTTCATCGTCACGTTGTATGCTTTCTCGTTGAATTCAAGCTGTCCATAATTCTCGCAGGAAATCTCGCAACTAATTACCAGTAAAGATCATACGACATTGCAAATATCTCTGGGTATATACATATAATCAGAGTTATATATCAAAATTGTAAAAGCTTACAACTTGTAGATACGATGTTCAGATCCATTCTATTGAGCTGGAATTCAATCAATTTGGACTGATTCAAGCGGTTATAGTGTACATCGCCACTCTCTTTGCAACGCTTGCCCATCGTGAATCCCAATTGAAACCTCGCTCTCCAAACACACTATTGAAGATGAAGAACAAGAGTCTATTGAGTCTGGCAGAAGGTATGAAACTCTTGCATCTGGTATTGATATCTCAAATCTAGACTGTGAAGCCCATCTTACCTGAAGCATGAAACAATATCTCTGATGTAAACACAGGCACTTGTCAAGAAAGCGGTGACAATTTGTTTACTATGAGACAATAAATCACTGCTAGATAATTGACTATTCTTCGTCGATCCTTTTGATGTCCAGAATCTGCCAAGTTGTCGCAGTTTCTCTCCTTCATGTCCGGGCATTCGAACTCGAAATCTGGTAACAACAATTTGGAATATATTAACGAGTACGTCCATAAAGTGTACGTACTTAACTTCGGACGAAAGCGCTCCACAGAATGGAAGGACAATTCTGGTAAACCGTTGAAAGTTTTATGTACAGAGTGAACTTTGTATTATTTCCTTGCTAAACGATTTACAATGGAGCTCGTGGGTCGACGTTGCAAGCATAACTTTATGCTTGCACATAACCGCGATATAATCAACTCAACTCGAGAATAAAAACGGGCCTTCCCTTGCACAGCCTCTATGCTAACTCTCTCAAATACGAGCAGCAAAAGTAATCGACATAAAAAAAACATGAAACAAAATACATACATGCCACTTGGATGCTTCATATGTCTTGAAAGCCCACCATATTGGCTTTCAATCATATCTTTATAAATTGTAATCTACGGTAGATCCTCAATTTATATACCCTTACACCTGGTTCAGACCGATAGGATCAGAGTGAGGCAAGAGAAATCCTTGACATTTGGGTGATTGGTGATGGAACAAAGTATGATGACATAAATGATTTACTTGAGGAAATGTGAGACTTTCACGGTTCTGCAAGAGGACTGTGAGGCTCCAGGACCTAGGTATCGAATGTCGTGACTCTTGAAGCTTTGGGGATGGCTAATATATGAGGATAAAGTAAGAATGTAGGCGTAGAATTGTAAAGAAAGTATAATGACTGGTAGGTACCGATGTTGAGGAGGAAAGTACTGTATAGTCTGTACTGGATGTCAGTAACATGCGGATTATAACGTTTCAATAGTAGCAGCAGCTTCGTGAATATGAAACTATTCTAGATCCCAGAGCCTCCTTCGATCTTTTGTGGTTATAAGTACCATTACATAGGTAGCTTCCCGGCACTATAATCTGAAATTGCGGTACATATTAATATTTATACGAGACTCTTTGGAAAAATCGATGCAAAACCCGATGCAAAACCCGAATCCTTCAATCACACCCCTTTACCGATATAAGTTTGAACTCCGTACGTACGCTTTTTTATGATATCAAATACGCATGTAGGGACGGACACGCATTCCATCATCCCGACCGGTACCTGCGCCGCCAAGCTTTACACGAAAAGATGGAAGATAACAGAAATATCACAGCAGTGGATCTCATTACTTTTTTGCATCCTGATTCCGGATAGAGGAATTTATCACGTGAGAGAAGTCGCCTTTACTCCGTAGAGTCTGATCATTGATGATAGTTTGTGGATTACCGTGGGAAATTGTTCCGATATTGATCCATCATGCAAATGCAAGCTGATGAACGAGTTGAGCTCAAAAGACTCTACGAGTACGATACTCCGTTTTGTACTCCGTAAGTTGTAACGACCAGGTACGCTTGCCAGGTAAGCTTCACCGGAATTGATTGGGGTTTCATGTTTCTGAGTGGAAAAGACAGTTTGGATCTGCCATGAGATCTTCAGAATTGGAGTGAAGTGGATATGGAAAAACCGTTATTGTGATCGCCGTTGTCCTTTGCTGAGTAAATCTGGAGGCTGGATATTGCTCACTTGAGAAGCAAGAGAATGAGAACGAGTAATTGGTCGAGAATCCAAAAAGGAGGTCAGAAAAAAGACAAGTCACCAGAGAGTTTTGTATTCGGCGGTATTGATGAGGTCATGAAGGGGATTTCAGATTGCAGCATGCCCATTGCTCAAGGATATCTGGGATTCAAACCAAAGTCCTCTTTACATGCATGCTTTCCAGGATACTGCATTTCAAGTTAATCCTAATCGCGTAAAGCGAACGATGGTCAAGAAGCGGGCCACATTGAATTTTGATAGTAGCTAGGGGTATTAATAGATAGCCAGGGCAAAGGTGCCACTTAAATTATTTTGGACGCGTAAACAAGTTGAGGCTGTGAGCCTGTGAGTGACAGATTTATCCTGTGATGAGCTATATTGTTACTGCTGGACGAGATGGTAGACCGTAGTTGGGTTGCCCACTATTCGGTGAGGTTGGTCGTCTGTTGTTGGTGTTTAGAGTCCAATAGAACTAGGTATACTATTTGATATTCCAGCTGAGCTCGCTGAGTAAACAGATTACTGAAAATAGAGCCACGAAAACAAACAAAGCATTACTTACCCAGGTAGGCAGCCTTTTTGCATTGATCGAAGAATACTTATGGTTAGCATGCTGGTCAGCCAACAAGAGCGGCGCTCTCTACTTGGGAATTGACTCAATCATAGCAGCCAAGATGAGGAATATGAGGCAGTCATGACTTGCGGGCTCCAAAAGTCGAAAAATCCTATTGGGTATCGATATAGTCGTTTGAGATATAAAAGAACATCCTACCTTCCCAGCGTTAAGGGGAGAGAAAGCGATGAACAGGAAGGAGAGAGGAGAGTACTGCACATGCGCTTGTAATCCAACACACTAACATTTTAGTCGGCAGTGAGAAAGCGTGAGAAGGCGTGAGATGTCGGTACTCTGGCGAGTCTGGCTCGAGTCTGGATGAGACTACAGTGCATTCTCTAGAGAGAATTGGTCCGACTCATCAAACTAAAATCACTAGAAGCCTTTTATTGATCGACCAGGAGCTTTTGAGAATAGATCCGGCGATTATGCTTCACCAATATGCGGAAACCATTGGAACGGGCCTGGAAACAGACTTGACATAGCACCAAACCGGACGGCATGGGTGTGTTAGAAGTTAGGATGGATTTGGTTCACGGATTCACGATTGAAGGGCTAGTCCCACGAGCGTAAGCGGATGGTATAATTGAATTGGATGATCAATACTCGAGGATATATAGGTAGTCTGTTAAAAGGTGTATAACTATAATGTGATTAAGACCTACCCAGGTATCAAGATTCTGATATATTCTGAAGTATTCTGAAGATTCTGATATGTTCTGATATTGGAATCGAGAAAAGGTTCTGCCGGATTGATTCGATTATTCGATTTCACATGTGTACCTACTGTACTACCTCGTACCTGAGCTAGTAATTCTAATTCTTGACAATTCCACAAAAAAAGGCCCAATCACCCTTGTTTCTTCAATCAGTCAGTCCAGGATGGTGATGAGAAAAAAAAAAACCCTTGGACTTTCCTCTTTTTTTCTTCTGGGGAGGGACCCCCTTTTAGGGATATGGTAACAACCTACCATAGCCACCCTAGCTAATCTTTTGCAATCAGCAATCTTGCGTGTGCAATGTGCAATGTGCCATTGAAATTTGAATGTGCTTCCGCCCTCTTTTTGATTACCAGGTATTAATCTTTAATTGCAGCTAATAAATGGATATCGCCTGGGTAATAAATGGTATCCGCATGTGTCGTAACATACCCAATGCTGTTTAGCGGCGAGAGCTGGTCCTTGATTGAGAGAAGTTATAAGTGGATTTGGGAGGGGAAACAGGATTGCTTAAACCACCTGGGCACTTTGCATCTGAATCAATCAATCAATCACTCATTCAAAATCAAATCACATCGACTCGACTCGACTCGACTCGACTCGACAATCAACCAACCAACCTTTATCCATTCATTTACTTTATCTACCCAGGTACATACCTACCTACATACCCAGGCGGTGCTAGGAAAGAAAGATTGAACGATTGAAAGATTGAACGATTCCAAAATAACAACGTGCGAGGAAAAGAACAACCCAAGAACATCTCAAAAGTCTCAAACAAACCCTTAGCAATCTGCATTTGAACCTTCCCGGTCAACTTGCCTTGCGCATTTTCTACTTCTGCATGTTCTAAAGAAAGCAAACTTGATTCAAAGCCGAAAGCCTGCTGATTTCCTTTTCATCCGCGCCACCATCCATCCGTCCATCTATCCATCCACCCACCCAACCAGCATTCATTCATTCATCTGACGCCAAAAGATTTCTACTTCATGTTGAATTGAACGCCCTAGTTTGTCAACCACAACCTCAATCTCAATCTCAACCAACCATTGATAACAAAAACACCTTTTTTTACACAAGAGACACAGTATTTGAGATATTCTCCAAAGGATCTCAAGAAACTCTAATCCAACCATCGACTTCGACTTCGACCTTGATTCTAATCCTGACATTCGTTTGTACTCACTCCCTTCTCATTTCGATCAAGAAGGATTCTTGGATACACTTCCTTTCTTTGTAAATTCTGCTGGCCATCTGGAAGACCTCAATCTTCATCCTTCACTTCTCAGCCGTTAAAACTAACGACACTCGATACCTTTTACGATAATACTCTATGAATTTCGAACTTCACGATTTGATCCGAGCTTGCTGTTGATTGCCGCCCGAGAACTTTGAAAGGAATTGAGCGTGTTCTTGATCTACTTTCACTCTTCCATTTTACGAACCCGTTACGAATTCCACATTCCAGAACATCAACCACAACCGCCTTGGCTGACGTAGCACATGCCATTGCACTCATAAGATTCTAATTTGGGCTCGTTTTTATCGTCGATATGGACCACTCCTACAGTGGCTCCGGGCGAAGGCCCCCTCACATAACAGTCAATTCGGGCAGTGGTGGAGATCTGCTCAATTCATCTACTACCTCTCCTTCTACTGCAGGAACTCCTGGTCAATCGAGGCAGTTGATCCCGCCGCCGCGACCACCGACTTCAGGCTCGCAACAGTCACGCATGGCTGCCCCTCAAGTATATGGCTCACCCGATGTGGCTCAGTCAAATGAAATGCTACTTCCTCCTTCGAGATCACGGCCTGCAGCGAACAATCAATCATCATCATACTCCGACTATCCTTTACCTTCTCCCTCAGTATCAGGGTTTTCGTCACGCAGAACAAGTTGGAGCTCAGAGGCGGGAAGTCGAGACAGTCGAGCAGGACCATTTGGCTCACCTTTTGATGACTCGAGAGCTTCTTCGAGAGCCGGCGACAGCGATGATGAGAATATCAATACACAAACTGTTTCCGAAAAATATAACATCATGCCATCGGCAGGATTATTACTTTTCCCAGAAGATGTTGAGAAAGACGATTACCTTCACAACCCGGATCCAAGTGATAAAGACCTGGATAAGTGCGATATATGGAATCGGAGAGGTCTTACAAACGTTGGAGGATTGATCTTCATCGTCTTGGGCGTACTGGCCTTGTTCGTTGCATATCCAGTTGTGTATGTTATTAATCGATCGCCGGGAAAACTTCTGCTAACTATTGTCTAGTACATTCGTGAAAGACAAAATCGATCCTACTCATGGTGCCTGTGCATCAGCAGCAGATTGTTTATCAGATAAAGTTTCCCTTCTCAAGAATGTGAGAACGGGTCTCATAGATCCGGATACTCCAGACTCCGTCAAGAGCAAGACCGCTCACGATGGCACCAAATTGAAGCTTGTGGTAGGGTTTTCTACATCATGGAGTTTGGTTTAATGCTAAATGATCTTAGTTTCTGACGAATTCAATACCGATGGACGAACTTTCTACGATGGCGATGATCCATTCTTTCAAGCCGTGGATATCTGGTATGGTGCTACTCAGGATTTGGAATGGTACGATCCCGATGCTGTAACGACCGGAAACGGCACTATGAACATCAAGTTCGACGCTTTTCAAAGTCACAACTTGAATTATCGCTCTGGGATGGTCCAATCGTGGAATAAGTTGTGCTTTAAGGGTGGTCGTGTGGAAGCTAGCATTTCATTACCTGGCCGAGGAGATTGGCCCGGTTTCTGGCCCGGTTTCTGGAGTATGGGCAATTTGGGACGACCCGGTTACCTAGCTACCACAGAGGGCATGTGGCCCTACAGTTATTGGGATCATTGCGATTACGGAATCACGGCAAATCAAAGTTCATCGGATGGTATCAGTTGGTTACCCGGTATGAAGCTGCCAGCTTGTACGTGCCAGGGCCAAACGCATCCTTCAAAAGGTAATTCTCGATCAGCACCTGAAATTGATGCACTAGAAGCCAGCATTGCATTCATGACGGAGAACTGGGGAACGGGTACAGGTTTCGCATCTCAATCTTACCAGATTGCCCCATTCGACATATTCTACATGCCCGATTACAACTATGTTGAGGTTTATGACAACGAACAGACTTCTGTGAACACCTACCGAGGTGGAGGTTATCAACAAGCTATGTCTTCAGTGACTTGGCTCAACAATGATTGGTATGATGGCCACGGATATCAAACGTATGGATTTGAATACACTCCTGGATCCGAGGGACAGGTGACATGGTTCGTTGGTGATCAGTACACTTGGAAAATGGATGCCCGTGCATTGAGGCCAAACGGAAACGTTGGCCAACGAACGATGCCGGAGGAGCCTATGACTGTTATCATGAATTTGGGAATGGGCACCAGTTTCTCCGAAGTTATGATGCCTAATTTGAACACTCTATTCCCCGCTACCATGCGTTTTGATTACATCCGGATATATCAAGAAGAAGGATCCGAATCGGTCACTTGTGACCCTGAAGGATACCCAACCACCGAATACATCGAAAAGTTCCCGAAGGCATATGTAAGTTGATTTATCACTTTCTTCAATTGCTCAGAGCACCATGCTAATGAATTTAGAAAAATCAAAATCATACGACTTGGTCAGACGCTGGCTACTCGTGGCCTACAAATCAATTTGTCAACAAGTGCGACTAGCCAGCTACAAATCAATTTGTCGACAAATGCAAGTAGCCAGCTACAGAATATGTCGACAAATGCTAAAGACTCTTCATTTCATTCACAAACTTTTTGTATAAAGGACGTACTTTGCTTTGCAAAAGCGCAAAAGCGAATCATATACCCCTCGAGACGTGGCACGAATATTCACACGCCAAAGGACATATAGAAGGCGGTCGGACATGGCGGCGCCTGGCGATTTCGATTCATCTTTTCTTTCACCGAATATTACAAAAGAGCGCGCGTTTTTGTTATTAATCTTGTTTTCTTCGCCTACAAATACACAATTGCATAGCGGCGTCGGCGTTTTATACTTTTCAGCATCAAGCACGTTTATTGATTTGCCTTTCTAGCTTCACACCAACTGTTGTTGGTTATGTTTAAAGTGCATTTTGAAGCCTTTGTGCTATCGCTGTTGTACAACAATACCACTGGTTCATATTTTACAAGTTTTCAGTTTTCAGTTTAAGTTTTTGAGTTGACAGATGGAGTGACCTTCACAACTCGATTATTGTGTTTAATTTAGAAAGAGAGATAACGGAGCTCTAGATGGGTATCTTTACCAAAAAAAAAAAAAAAAAAAATAGGCAGGGGGAAGTTGGGGGAGTGGAAGTGAGGATAAACGAATGAATGGATTGACCTTATTGACTGACTGACTTAACTGATTGGATTGGATCAATTGGTTTGGCTTGGCTGGCTTGGTCTCTGGTTTGATATTGTATTTGATTGGATTTTGCAATGTGGGTGGGATCCTTTGATCGACTTTGATATGAATAGTTTGGAATGACTGGGCTGAATTTAAATGAATGGGTGTTTAAGAGAAACTCGAAAGAGAGGTGGAAATTGGGGTTGAGAGTTCGCGAGGCAATGAGCGAATTTGAGGAGCGAGGTGTCGAAACCTTTAGAGGGTGTACCCATACCAATACCGATACCCAGTGTCATGATAGTAAAGAGACTTCAATAATATTTCACTGGGCTTCTTCACGTGTTTCTGATGTTACATAATTCAACTGTTACATATGATTGCAATTTTCGGAGTGTGGAAAGTCAAGACAGGCAGACGATGAACATAAAAGACACAGAAACACGATCTATATATACAATGGCCGCGATTTCACTCTACAACTTCATAGTACAATATAAACAATATAAACGGCCAATCGTACTAATAATAATAGACTTGTACAAAGACTTCTCCAAGGCTTCATGAGACAAGAGGTTTAGAAAACCGCGAGAATTTAGATCACGTGTAGCGAAGGGTCTCGATTATTGATGCCAAGACTTGATGGGGCAAGTATTCAGAACTTTTTTTTCAATTGAACGCTAAGCCACTTTTGGGACACTAAGATAATTCTAAACCGAGAAATCGCACACTCTCAATATTCGTGAACTTTTCTCATTGAATCCTTCTGAACTTTTGAACCTCAACACCTAAAGAAGTCGACCACCGCCAACATGTCGCACCGTAAATTCGAAGCTCCCCGTCACGGATCCCTTGCTTATCTCCCAAGAAAGAGAGCAAGCCGTCACCGCGGAAAGGTCAAGAGGTGAAGCATTTACCCCAATTTCCATTCTTTTGCGACTTTTGAGGATTTTACGAATTTATCGATATCCGTCTGCAAATCAATTTTTTGAAGGAAGATCACATTTACTAACTTTTCAATTACAAACAGTTTCCCCAAGGATGATAAGACCAAGCCAGTCCACCTTACTGCCACTCTTGGTTATAAGGCTGGTATGACTACCATTGTCCGCGACCTCGACCGTCCTGGTGCGAAGACACACAAGAAGGAGGTCGTTGAAGCAGTGACTGTCATTGAGACACCACCGGTACGAGCAACGCAGCCCGCTTGGCTTAAGCCAATGGCTAATATCTTTTTAGGTTATCGTTGTTGGTCTAGTGGGTTACATTGAGACTCCCCGTGGTCTCAGATCCCTTACAACCGTCTGGGCCGAACATTTGAGCGACGAAGTTAAGCGCAGATTCTACAAGAACTGGTACAAGAGCAAGAAGAAGGCTTTCACCAAGTACGCCAAGAAGCACTCCGAGAACAGCGGATCTTCCATCACCCGTGAACTCGAGCGTATCAAGAAGTACTGCACCGTCGTCCGTGTCCTCGCCCACACTCAAATCAGAAAGACTCCTCTCAAACAAAAGAAGGCTCATTTGATGGAGATCCAAGTTAACGGAGGTAGCGTCGCTGAGAAGGTTGACTTCGCCAGCGGTCTCTTCGAGAAGCCAGTTGAGATCAGCTCCATCTTCGAGCAAGATGAGATGATTGATGTCATCGCTGTCACCAAGGGTCACGGTTTCTCTGGTGTCACCAGCAGATGGGGAACCAAGAAGCTTCCCAGAAAGACACACAAGGGTCTCCGTAAGGTCGCCTGTATCGGTGCCTGGCATCCAGCCCACGTCCAATGGACTGTTGCCCGTGCTGGTCAAGATGGATACCATCATCGTACCTCTTGCAACCACAAGGTCTACCGTATCGGACGTGGTGACGACCCCAACAACGCCGCCACCGAGTTCGATGTCTCCAAGAAGGCCATCACCCCGTAAGTTTTAACAGTATGTCACTTTCAGTATCACATTGACTAACATAATTTCAGTATGGGTGGCTTTGTCAGATATGGTGAGGTCAAGAACGACTTCATCATGCTCAAGGGTTCCGTTCCAGGTGTTAAGAAGCGTGTCATGACTCTCAGAAAATCCATGTTCGTTCACACCTCAAGAAAGGCCTTGGAGAAGGTTGAGTTGAAATGGATCGATACATCCTCCAAGTTCGGTCACGGTGCTTACCAAACCGCCGAGGAGAAGCACCAATTCTTGGGTACCCTCAAGAAGGACATTGCTCAATCCTCATAAATTTAAAAATTGGTTTCGCATTTCGGGTTTCTTACGTTTCGATAGGTGTAGTCGGTGGGGGTATCATATGTGCAATAAAGCAGTCCATGATTACCTATGGATATACTAGCATTCCATCAATGAAGAAATGTCAATGATATCCAATAATTTCAATAATGATTCAACTTATGATGATGTTTTGGCGAGCCCAGCCAATTGTGAGAACTGAGAACTTTGATCCAGGCCATGTTGGTTTCAATACAGTGAAAGAATTTGACAAGATGGTTCTTATCGTATTATATTTACGGCTAGCACTTGACGGACCTCGTTCTCGACCTCTTGACCCCTTTTTTCCTTGTATTTTCCAACAAATTTTAACAGACCTTGCACTGAGACCCTAGGAACAATTTACGAGTTGGCTTTATTAGCAATCACTTGAATCAAACTTTCTATAACTCGATCTGATATAAGTTCTCTTTGCAAGATAGTGAACTTTGTTTTGCATTCTTCAATCTACCAGTGATCCCTTGAGTAATTTTCTTTTTTTCCCTTCTCTCCTATATCCTCTATCTTTCTTCAATTGTAAAAATCGTCATCCCACCAAACACCCCTGTATATAGATTCTTAAGTTGCACAAACAAGAAAAAGAGAGATTCCCCATTACCCCACGTCACCGAAATCACACAACATCCTCTGGTCCTTCCTTAACCCCTCTCTTCTTAGCTTTATTTACTAGTTTCACTACATTGTCAATATCAATGGGTGCACTTTCCGCCGTCCTCGCCATCCCTTATCGAAGCATCAAAGAATCTATTGAAAGAAGTCGCAAACAGAAGAACAAAAATAAAAAAGTAAACAAACAAACAATATCTGCACCGGCAAGTCGCACACCGAGTGTTTATCGTGAGACGGGAGGAAGAACACAGAGAACAGAGAGATTAGAAGGAAGAGTTAGTCCAGAGAAGGGAAGATCGCAATCATTAGGTTATTTACCATCGTTCGAGACGCCTCGGGCAGAATTGGAGGCAGATTTGGGCGAGGGAGTAAACAAGGAAAAGGGAAAGGGAAAGGAAATCGAAGGGGCTTCGCTGCAGAAATTGTCAACGGTGTTAAGGACGACGTCGCAGAGAGATTTTGCGTTGGACGCTACACAGAAGGTAGAGGTTATTGCGTAGACGGAAAATTTAAGCTTGCGATTCCTACTACTTTGTTTTCTCGACAAGCACGAATTGGAGAGTCTGGGTCTGAGAGAAGTTCTAGAACTGAGCAGCGTTTCTTGCATAGCTCTGCGATTTCGAGAAATACGAAGGAGAATAGAAGTCCGGAGGAAGTAAACACAAGTACACAACCTCGAACACTATCCGAACGGACGAACAACTACACAGACAAAATGGGATCAGACGAAGATTACATGGCGTTCCTCGACAAAGCCAACGAGGATCCCAGTGCTGGCACATCAAAGGCTACGAGCAGTAATAAAAAAGCCGAGTTCAAGACGATGGATGATGATGTGGATGTACCTAGCGTGTTGGTTAGAGCAACCAAGGATGCGTGGTACACCAGTGATACCGATGAACCATTTGTTGTTGTGGCGCTGAAATGTGAAGGAGGAATGCCGGATGAAGGTTTGTTTCTCGCTCTTTTGAGAAGTTTTCGAAATTATTGGTATCTGTGCTAACGAAAAATAGAAACATTCGCGAAGCTCATAGCCCATCCTGCTCCCGCAGACGCAGCGGAAGAAATACAGATTATGGATATTGGGGAGTGGGATCCGCAGGGACAGTATAAGCAGATTGTGCAGGCAGTGAGGGATGCTAGTAAGGGGAGTGATGTGAGGGTTTATAGGGTGTCGGGGGAGGGAGCGAGAGTTGAGTATTGGGTTGTAGGGGTTGAGGGGGGGAGATTGGTTGGAGCGAAGGCGTTGAGTGTGGAGAGTTAGGGGGTGAGGAGAGGTGAGGGGAAAAGATTGTTTATACCTGGCGTTTCTTGACTTTTGACTCTTGAGGGATCTTGGGGGATTGGGGTACATGATATAATGATGATGAATTGAATAAAGTGAAAGACGAATTGGATACTTTGAGTATGAGACGAGATGAGTTATGATTCATTCATCTTTCGGCAAGGAAATGTAGATACGCATATCTAGGTACTCTTTGTCGAGTGACATTGAGAATCTAGCATGGGCTACACGGCGCATTTCTCTTTCAAAAAGCTTTTTGGAAGATACTATCAACCTCTTTTTTAAATGTCTTGGTTTTATTCTTGTATTCTATGCCATTCTCATCTGTCTTAACCCATTTCTCTGTCCGCGAATCTGCCAATTATATTCTTCGTTCCTTCCTCTCTCCTTCTCTTCTTTATATCCTTCTTCATTGCATCCAACTACCTAATGCCTTCAAAAAACAAGTAGTGGGTATACAATGAAGTAGGAATCTGTTAATTACGTTCTTCTCTCCTTCCTTCCTTCTTTCCTTCCTTCCTTCTCTTCTTTCCTCTTTTCTTCGTTGTATTCCACTACCTAATACCTTTATAAAACAAGTAGTGGGTGTACAATGAAGCAGAACTTTCAAACCTCTCCCCTCTCTCGCAGATATAGTTCCAATAGTCCAGATCCATCCGACATATGATTCTCGAGGGGTCTACCTCACAAGATCCGCCCTTCTCTCCTCTTATGTTCTTTTCATCCCGGGATATCGAATCATATATATCTTGATCCATATATACAACAACATGGGTTCATCTTTAAATACTCTGGTCCACAAGATCTTTGATATCTCATTTGACATCTCCAAATATAGATAGGGTTATGATTATGGGTGTCTGCTTGCGATAGTCCGTATCGCAGTCTGATATTCAGGAGCTGGCAATGTTTGAGAGTATTTGGAAATTTGAAAAGGGATCGATGTTCGAGATGTATTCGATCTTTTGGATGGTTTGAGGTTTTGGATTGGATTCGAGGATTGAGAGGCTTCGATTGTCGGTTTATGGTTGAGACTATGGGACGTGGCGCTGGTGTCGCCTGTGCCGGCACGAGGCGGGGAGGCGAGAATTCTGTTCTCCTTCGCGGAAGAGTCTTTGTTGATGAGCGACACAGTCTCCACATACCAACGGGTATGCTTTAATCTGATATCTAATCCTGCTTTGGCTTGGTGAATATATGGGTCTCTGGTGGACCCGATTCCAAATTGAACCGTCGCTAATATGATAGGGTGTAGCGGCTCTGACTGCAAAGTACGATACTGGCTTGCATGTTAAGCGACCAATAGCTTGAACCTTTACAATGCCAGTGCTCGCAGGAGATCTACAGTATTACAACAACTATCACTACCCAGGTATTAGATATATTTGCCGTTGATGAGGTGGTGAATTATCTCACGGGTATGCGAAAGCTCGTCGACATGTCCTCAAATTACTGATGTCGCAGCCATCGCCATCCTCCGCAATTCAGACATTCGGACTCCATCCCACCCAGTCAAATCATATGTCAATCGAGGGTGGCCCTCGCAGTCTTTGCTCAAAATCAGAACCGTCCATTCTGCCGCTGCACAAGCACACCTCTCAATTCTCTGCGCCTCGTCCCATTCTCGTGTGAAATACTCATTGTGAGGTATCCCCCACCTAGACAAATACACACACATTTCCGAATGAAAATAACGAGGGTCGTACCCGGGGAATGCGAACGGGAGTTGTGTGGCTTGGAAGACGAAGGAGAAAAATAAATAGAGGAGCGACCGCGAATTCACGTTCTGATAGACCTCTGGGTGTTGGCGTTTGTGCAGCTGCCATTTGTCCCAAATTTCGTGGGAGAGTTCGCTGTGGAAACCGAGATCCACGAGGATCGTGGGGTTTTCGTACGAGCTGCAGGTGCAGATGATGTACGGGGGAAGAGTGGGGGCGTCAGGTGGGGGAATGCGCGAGTAGGGTGGAGGAGGGGAGTTGGGAGGCGAGATGTCGAAGGCGGCTACTTCGTTGAGGGGGTCGAATCGGATGGGCGACGCCGCCTGGAGACGGCGGATAGAGTTATCCGGGTTGTTCATCGGAATTGAAATGTTTGTTTCGCTCATTTTTTCGGTTTCGAGATGAGGATTCGAAGGGGTGGAATTCTCGTCGGCTCGGTTGGGAGGGTTATTTGTCGTCGGTTATATATATGGATGGTTGTTCGAACTTTGGATGACGTATATGATATGACTTCGAATTTCGATGTCTCAACAGTCCTCCGTATTCGAGATAGGTCGATTTTCTATATCGGGTTGTATGTCGTGTTTATGTGATCGTCGAAGATGGATACCAAATATAAAGATGTATGAAGAAATCGAACTTGTAAGAAAAGTTTTACTTGCTCAAGAAATTTCTGATATGGAGATGAACGAATAGATGGAACCGAGAAATAAATTTCTAGATTTGGTTGCTCATGGAAGAAAAGTAATGGTCGTAATGACGTTGGAGCTATTTTTACTAGTTCCGTGCTATCTACCTAGTAGAGTCTAACGTCTTGTTTGACGGTTAGTCGGACGTCTGATGTCTGACATCTCTCGGCGAATTTGCTTTGATAAGTACATGATGAGCTTTCAGGAATTCTTGAGAGGTAGAAAGTAGTGGATAAATACCCATCAGTAGATACCTGGTAGTTACCTAGTAGTTATAGATTGTGTATAGATGAATTTTGAGAGGAGAAAACATTATATCATTTCAATTAAGAAGAGCTAGCCATTTATTACTTGATAGCAGTCTATGTATGCCCAATTCTATATTTCCCAGTCCTCGTCATTAATTTGTCTATTACCCTTCATAAAAAATTCCTCAAGTACGCCCCTGCATATCTACTCGGCAGCTCTCAAACTAGGCAGCTCCACTCATGGATGCCTTCCCTTTCAAGTTCTTCCACGGCCAGTGACTTCCGAAAGCTACAAACATTGCGATTCCGCAACAGGTTATTGCCAACGCATATGTAACTTTTAGTCCCTGCAAATAACTCTCTATGATCCCCTCGATCAACTCTCCCTCTTTTCCAAACACATTTCGCAATTCGCTAACCCCTACTGATAATACCTGGGCTGGGGATACCGAAGGTGCGTAGTGAGGAAGAACATGCAAGATACGGTTTGCGAAAGCCGCTTCTGCGATGGAGATGAAGAATGCACCACCGATTGTTTGGGCGAACAACACCATTGCCGTCGCGGAAGAAAGATCGGCTTGGGAGACGGTAGCTTGGGCGGAGATGACGGGGATTTGGAAAACAAAGCCCGTGGAGAGGCCGGCGAGGGCTTGGTAGCCTATCCATTGTGCCGAGGTGGAATCGACGCCGAGCGTGTAGAGGAGTCCGCATCCGATTGTTGCGCCGGCTGCGCCGATGATCATGAATGGAACGCTGGGAAATGTGTTAGTAGAGTTGGGACTTCAGGAAGATGTCGTGCTGAGTTGAAACTTACAAATGGCCAAATGCAGAGATCAATCCCCCAGAGATGATGGTTGCGATAGTGGTACCTATAATCATTGGCAGATTTCGCACACCAGATTGAGAAGCCGAAACTCCAGAGACGACTTGAAAGTAATAGGGGAGATAGTAGAGTAGAAGGAACCATCCGCCGCAGAGAAAGAATACATATACCATTCCTACAGAAACTGTACGTTCTTTCAACAAACGGCCGACGATAACTCCACGCTCGCCTTGGAAATATTGGATTACAATGAAGAGAATGAGGAGAAGAACGAAGCCGATGAGAGTACCGATGACATCGGCAGATTTCCAGGCTTTCGTTTGGCCACCCCACTGAAGAGCCAGGAAGAAACAGACGAGACTGGCCATGATTGTAAATGTTCCTGGGAAATCCATCTGTAAGATCTTTTCCTTGAGGGTAGCAGGAGTTGGTACTGCATTTTTAGGTGTAGTGAACACTAGGAAGTCGATATATTAGCACTTGTATGTTTAAGATATAGAGTATGAGAATTAGTCAAATACTCACGAAATAGGATGATAGCTCCTGCGAGTCCACCAATCGGCAGATTAATGTAGAAACACCAACGCCATGTCAATTTATCTGCAAACACACCTCCGAGAAGTGGCCCTACTACAGATGCCACTCCATAAGATGCGCCTAGAATACCCGTATAAGCTGCACGTTGGGAGGGAGGTGCTGCGAATGCTATGATTGTATATGCTCCGGAGGCAATTCCAGCACCACCAAGTCCTGCAATGGCTCGACCTACTATCAAAGCGGTACTATTCGGAGCAACGCCTATGAGTTTTCGAATTAGTGTTTGTGCTACACTTCGAAATTTGAGACAACTTACCGCAGATTAAACTCCCGAGTTCGAAGATGAAAATGGCAATGAGGAAAGTTATCTTTAGCGGAAAGTATTTGTAGGCTTTTCCCCATGTTGATTGAAAGGAACCGACTGTGAGAAAGAATGCAGAACCATACCAGCCGACAAGATCTAAGCCGTGGAACTGGTCGGTGATTTTTGGAATTGCTGTAGCCTGAGATTATATTAGCTTTACACTCCACTGTATGATGATATATTGTGATTCCTAGTCGCAAAGCAAAAGGGAGAGAAGATATACATACCACAATCGTCATGTCCAGAGAGACAAGAAAGATACTGAGCGATAAAGCAATCACTATCATCACCATTGCAAAAGCCTTTGGATACTCTAAACCATCTTCCCCTGGGCCATTATTGTTTATCTCTCCACTTTCTAAATCCGCACCATCTGTGCTGCTCTTTTTCTCTCTCGATATCGAATCACGAATCGAAGGCGCAGTACTCTTTTCCAAATCAGTATCAGAGACCACTGTTGTTGGCCTTGAGGTTTCCATTTTTGCTCGGTCGTCTCGAGACATCAAACTTGTTATTTTATTATCTTGATCAAAGTAGAATAAACAATCGCAAAGCAACTGTAATCAAAATTCGAAGAAGTAATGGGAAAGTATAAAAGTGAATCCGATTAATGTTCAAAATTGTTTTCTTTCATCATAGCAAAACGGAATCCCTTTATAGAAGCCTCTTTCCTCATCTCACTCGAACGCACTCACACTCGGGTATTAGACGTTAATCCTTTTCATAAGACCGCCTTGCGGAGATGGTGTGACGGAGACGGCATGGACCTCATCCTAATCACGCAGGGTAGTCGATATATGCGCTGACATATTCTGCAATACATTTTGCAATACTTCCGCCGATGAATCACAACGAAACTTTAACAAAACTTCATCAAAGATATTGCAATATCTTGTAGAACCTTCGAAACTGCATTCCATACCCCGACAAATGCTTTACCCATTGGGCCAAGTTTCAAGCGCTTACATCCGTCAGCCCTCAACTTACCGCTCTCATCAAAGGAACCTTATCTGATTTACGTGTAGTCAGCATGCTTGCATATTTGGGTATCAAAAAGGAAAGGATCATGAGTTGAATGGGATATAATATGATAAGTTTTATGTCATTGTCGATTCTCCGCCGAAATGCGGCAGAAGAGAATGGTGAACAAATAGCTAGATTCGGCGGAGATGGCGGTCGAAAGAGGATACGCGAATGAGAGTGAGTGAAGATGAGTCACTCTGAGAAACAATGACTTCTGGTTACACAACATTTCACGTCCCTCCACATGTTTTTGATCAAGTGGCAGAATATACTTACGGAAAGCGGTGTCGATTAATATTAATCTTGCTCTCTCGTTCGCGACGACGTTCTGTACTACATAAATTTCATCGATATGCTGAATCGTGAGAAAATGCTTTCAATGAAATTTGGGCAAGATTGGGATCTGTGTGGTTTAACTCTTTGCAAATGCTCATACTCGTTTCCTAACAATTCGAATCGCTGAAGTTTGCAATACCAAGATTGCAGCATCGCTCAATGAGTACTTGGACTCATGAAATGGCTTCAAGATGAACACACGACATTCACATACTTGATGTCTGTTGATTGGACTAAAGCCTCGGTAAAACCATTCAATACAAATAGAACTACGAGAATGAATCTCTGAATAGAATCAGATACAAACAATAGTCTGACGGACAGAAGTAACATGATATTTTGGGATTTGAAGATTGACTTGGTTCCCCCCAAAGACCTCTAAGCCTCCCGATAATAAAACCAAATATTGCTGGTGATTGAATACTCAAAAGAAGTCGAATGAAGTATTCGCTCCACTCACATGGTCTCAAATTGCACCATGGTAGGAACTTGTAGGCGAATTTTCTTCCTGTGGATAAGTCTTTCGAAAGTAGACAGACTACATCCTCCTCTACAACTAAAACATCGTCAAAAGAATATGAGTATCGTTCTCTTACGATCTACCCAACTAAGAAAACTTTTGGGGGATATTTGCCTATTGTATACACTCTGATTAAGATTCTGTTGTCTCCCATATCAAACTTCACATTTCTCATCTCTTATCCTGAGGTCTAACAGATATTCGAGTTAAAAACGGCAATTGAACATACGCACAATGTCTGTTCAAGGGATGGATGTTCTGTCAACAAGCAGACAGTTAGAAACTATGTCTAATGGTAATATATTCCTACCCACCTTAGTGCTTGCTTTGACTGATCCTTTTCTTGGGGCCACAATGAGCACAGATGCGGAAGATGGGTTTGGGCCTTCACTTACTGAAATTTTACCCATCGAAATGATCCAGACCGTCTGCAAATACCTCCCCATAAAAGATATACTTAATTTTCGATTAATGAGCAATGTTTGCGCCGCAGGTGGTATCGATCGTCTCGCCAAAAATATATATGTTATATTCACCAGAGAGAGTTTCGAAAAACTGCTTAATATCTCAAAACATCCCAGGATGTCGAAACGTGTCTTGGCCATACACTACGACCCGTTGAGAATGAGGGCGGTTGGTGAAGATGATTACAACCATCTCCTGAGAGATGTGGAATTCCAGCCAGGATCGGAGTCCCTGACCAAGATGGTTCGTGGTTTTGAAGCTCGCAATAAGATTTGTGAGGAACAAGATTTGATGGTGAAGAGCGAATTCAGTAGTTTCGTATTTTCACAAGTGCTGCCAAAACTCAGCTCTTTGGATCGCTTAACTATGGTACGGTGTGAACCCAAGCAATATGATCATTTACGGTTAGATGTCAAGCCTACATCAACTTTTTGCGACAGTATGGGCCATGATGCGAGGTATCACAAAGAAGCTTCAATATTTCTTGCTGCTGCTGCTAACGCTGGTACGAAGCTGGATTATCTCTATCTTCAAAGATTGAATCTACATATGCTATTTGACGCTCCCATTGGCACGAACACCATACTTCCATATGAGCCGGATGCTCGGTATCTTCGCCATCTTCGTCTCTGGAATATGAGCACCCCTTCTTCCAAGGCTTATCACGGATTGAAGCAACTACTACAAGCTACATCTAATCTCGAACATCTCCTCATCACGCAAAGTTTTGGTAACAGCGAATTGTCAAGAATAGACTGGGACGAAATCATAGTGGGTCTAACCATGCCATCTTTGAACAGCCTGGATTTATGGTCTATGGTGGGCAGTAAGGGCTAGTTTGGATGTACAAATCCGCACTGGATCCGCTGAATATTCTGCTCTTTTTGAAAGCGGATTTTGAATTTATATTTGGATGTCAAATTGCGGATTCTATTAAATAATCTGTATTTCAATAAATTTAATATATTTCGAGGTGGGAGAAGGTAAATTATTCTAAAATGACACTAAATAATTCGCATTTTTCATTAAATTTGTATGGGAAAACAAGGGTGTGGATTGAAAACAAGAATTAGAAAAAGTAATCCTCATTTTCAATCTAACAAATAATCCACATTTTTATAAACTCTTATAGGCCTTTTATTCTATATCCATATAATATTATAATGATATTAATACTTCAAATACCTAAGTTTATAGGGTATCTTTATTTTTCTTCAAATTGTTTCTGATTTCGATTTAGATTACTTTATATTTCTATTCTCTATATACTAAAATATATATAGCTTAGTTTAAAAGTAGATTCTTTAATATTCTTTTATTATAGCTTTAGATTCTATTAATAATTTAAATTATAAACTGCCTTTTTCTTATTTATAATAAACGACAATAAGGTTAATAATTCTGAACAATTTATTCCTATCTTGATTTATAATTTAACTACTATTATTAGCTCTTTTATTATATTTCAATTTCGAAAAAAAGAATTGGTATTCCTGATAAATTTAAAATATAATCTTTTTTTGATTCTAAACACCCTCAATGTTATCAAGAATAACTATATATGTCTTTATGTACTTTTCGACTTTTGATTAAATTTTATCATGAAAAAACAAAGCTATAATACTTTCAATATACTTCAATTAATCAAAAATTATATGTATTTCTCTATATTGTAGGCTAGTGTGGAACTATATGTAATACAACTAAAGCCTTTTCTCATTTTGAAGAAATAATTTATAGGTATGAAAAACACTTTATATAAATCTATTTATTAATTTATTCTAATGTGTTTTAAAATGGTTTTATCAAGTTTTAGATACTATAATGATATTATATCTATTAATAATAAAGTTACCAGATCCAACTATATAATTCGCTCTTTCTCGAATAGCAAAAGATGAAAAATATCATATATATTTTGCAAATTGTCTAGGAGCTTTCGATAGCACCTTTATTCCAGCAATGGTACCTTTCAAAGATTGATCTGCTTATTTCAATTGAAAAGGGTATATTGTATAGAATATTCTTGTAATAATTACTTTCAATTTATAATTCTACTATATATTAGCCAATTAAAAAAATTCTGCAAATAATCAAAAAATACTTTCAAATACTTTGATTTCAAAAGGTTTACAAATTTCAAAAGGTTATTATTATCTAGATAATGCAGAATATGTAAATATTGGGTAGATTCTTATTTTATTCAAAAGGATAAGATATTATTTACAAAAGTAATTGGGATTTAATAAAATATTCAAAATATTAGAAGAGCTTTTAATCTTTAATACTCTTCTTTACAAAATAAGATTAAAATTTTTTTTGAAATATTTAAAATACACTTTCTATTTTTAATATAATAACAAAAATACTTATATATAATTCAAATATGTATAATTTATACTTTATACACTTTATATAATTTTATTTGATAAAATAGCTTTGAAGAAGATCTATTCGAAGTTTAATTTGATTGTATTATCAATTGTGTTTCAAGTATTATGGATGATATAATAATAAATTCAAGTAATAACAAATTAGATTCTATTTCATTACAATCTATAAACTATTTTTGATAAGGAATTATAAAGACTATATAAAAAGATTATTGTAAAATAAAAAGAATTCGAAAAGCGTGAGAAAAAGAAAAGCAATACCGTATTGAAATAAAATTTGATAAGTATATATAATTAAAATAAAAAATAATCATTAGGATTTCTCTATTTACCATTATCTTCTGCTATAACTTCTAGCATTTCTTCAAATTTTTTAAGGAGTTGAAAGAAATCTTTCTTTCCATTCTATATAATAGAATAGATTCCAAGCTTGCTTATATCTCACCCCATCTTTAGAAATCCAAAATCCATATCTTTTTGAATCATAGCTCTTATTAGAGATCCACCATTCTTTAGGTCCAAAAAGCTTGATATTATTCTCTCCCTCTAGCTTCAAAATATCAAAACTCCAAAAAACAAGATTTCTCTAAACAACACATTGTCAACAATTAAATATTTTATGAAGAAATTTATTAGGATATAAATATACTCTATTAATATATTAATAATTTGATATAATAATAAATAAAAAATAGTAAGTGAGAAATGGCTAGGGAAAAATAACTAATAAGAAAAAATCAAAATAAACCTATCTAGATGAATCTTTTATCCATAAAAAATCCAAAGATTCTTTATTAATTTTTTCGTTTAAACTCTTTAAATTAATCATAAACTACTCTACACTAACTTTCCAAGCTCTAATTCAAATCAAAATCCCAGAAAGTCTAACTGTCTAAACTTATATATTAGCATTTATAGAATTAATAAATATTATACCTTTATACTTGTTTTAATTCTTGATTAATATTTTAATCTTTCAAATTAATCTTTTCAAGTTTTCTAATTTTATTGTTTTTTTCTTTATTATTAGATTCCTCCTCTTCCTCTTTCTCTTTCTTATCAATATTGACTTTCCAATTCTCAAAATCTATTTCGGAATTATTTGATTCAAACTCTAATATAGAGTTATTATTATTTTGAATAAGGTTTTTTGTTTTTAATACTTTTTTAAATAAAATTAATTAAAATCAGATTTTCATTTGGATCCATGTACTAGAATTATTGTATTTCAATATTCAATCGAGTTTGTACAACCATTTTATTTTATCTATTCTTCAATACCTTTAAAAAATCAGAAGTTTTGCAAAGTACTTTCAAAGTGTAGGAAATCTGATACTTTTTTCTATCTTTCTCTTTTTCGACTTCTAGCTTTTTAAATATCATTTTTGCCTTTCGATTGTATACATTTCTAGCTTTTTGTTTTTGCAAATATTCTTCTTACTTTCCCTATAGCTTTTTTTTATTAGATTTAGTTACTATTGGTATCTTTTTGATTCTTTGAAGCTTAGAAAAAATTCAATATTATAAATATAATGCTTATTATTATTATTATTATTATTATTTCTAAAAGTATATTGTTTGTACTATTTGTAATATTTTCGTATTTGAAATAACTATATTCCATGAGAAATAAATAATATAATTAATTGAATTATGTGATATATAATATATTAATTTACAAATACACATTTCTAAATATTTAATTTTTCAATGCTTATTCCTTTTGCCCCTATTCTTAAAGCTTTTTAGGTATGCACCCCTTGAATATTTGAAACCTTTTTTATAATAAACTGAAATAATTCAAATCTAGGTTTTGAAAACACTACATTCCAGGAAATCCTGTAGTTGTAATATAAACTACAAACGTACTATATAGAGAAGCTATATCATATACTAATATCAGAAAGAGATTAACAAATAAATAAAAACTAGGTGTAAATGAAAGATCACCTTTTTTTAAAATAAAAATATAAAGAAAGCTTTGAAAGTAAAGGTTTAAAATGCAAGAAAGCAGTCTAAAAAAGAAAAAGCAGAAGTTGTTAAAAAAGCTCACCAATAAAAAGTGGAGAGTAAATAAATCTTTTCTTGATTTTTAAGCTTTTTTCTTACTAATTGAGTATAGTGGTTGTATTACAAAAGATTAAAAAATATCAAAAATCGATTGAATTGCTTTTGAAAAAAGCCTCTTTTTAATGTTTAATTAAAAAGATTTCGGATTAATTTGCATTTGGTGGAAAATGTTAGAAATGAAATGCTGCTGTTTTTGTAGCAATTCAAGAGGTAGCTGAATTCTTTATAATTATTTATTTTGAAAGTGCGTTTTCTATTCTTTCTATTTATTAATTGAGTAGATTATTGATTTAATTTATAATACTACAATATTGTGTATTTCATACAAAGAGGTAAACTATTAAAGACACAGATAGCATTTTTCTTCGAAGAATAATGAAGCTGGCAACCCCTATTATTAATGGATATTATATTTTGAGAGGCTAAACTTTATAGTTTTCTCATTAGCCATTTTTTACTAGCCATTTCTCATTAACCATTTCTTATTAGCTATTTCTCATTAGTTGTTTCTCATTCGTTATTTTTCATTAGTCAGTTATTATATACTTATATTCTTTATTTCACATACCTAGGACTAGTGAATAGATGTTATTCGTACTCATATATTATTAATATCAAATAAGATAAAGGTATTGAAAAATATAATATTAATATTTAATTAAATAAATACAAAGATTATATTAATAAAAATATATAATAAAGAGAATAGAGTAAATAGAATTACCAAATCAAAAACTATTAGAACTTAGAAGCCATTTTTTATTTAAAGCTTATTATAAAAGAGCGAATAATAGAGGTATTTTATTATTTTTTTTTTTGTACTACTCTTTAAGCTTTCTACAGATCTTATCCACAAACTCTGTTTGAAATAAGCCTATATATATAAACATCAACAGCTCACTATAAGATTAACGAATACCAGACACCGGATATTATAGGAAATCAACAAGCTTAAAAGCAATATCGGCCCCTAGAGACTCATATTTGCTAGGGTAGTTTTATGCGATCATATAGTATGCTTGGTGCTAAAGGGGTAGTAGGTTATCGACTTGAGTATGTAAGGCACTAGAGTGGTTTTTCGATTTATTAAAATCTCTTAAAGATTCATTAATATGAAGTAAACTATCTACAACTTCAGAAAAGACAGTTTTTCGAGGCCTTTTTGATAATATGTAGCTCGTAATAGATTGTTTATATCACTCTATTTCTAACTATAAATCAATTAATAATAAAATATATCTCAAAAATATGAATTCCTTATCTTGTGTGTTCCAGAGCTATGTTTATTCCATCTTTTAGCGCTCTTATCTGAGAAAGGTATAGAGTATATTGAATCAGCAAGATTATCCTCCTCATTCGAAGAAACAATTGTTTATTGCATTAAAGCTGTAGGGTGATATGCAAATTTACTACTAGCTGTGCAAGTTTCGAATAGAAATTGAAGAATCGACCAGCTCTCTGTATAGTAATTTCAATACTAACAATATTTTCGATTATTAGCTTTGCTTGCTTGTAAAAGCATTTTCCATAAATGATTAGATGCATAAGGCTGTATAGTATTGTTTTTTTTATTGAATCTAATGCCCCAATCAGATAGGTTAAGAAGATACTAACACTCTACATAATGTTCCTTAATCTAAATCAAATCAATTAGATTAAATAAACAATAAAAAAAGAGAATATTCATATCGAATTGATTTTCTTTTTAATTTGATTACCAATTAGATTCTTATTACTATTAATGCGTATCTTATGCTCTAAAGCAATAGCTTATATAAATTGATTATAATAAAATATTCTCTATTCAGTGAATTAACCTGATTGTTAACTAGTCTTTTATAGATAACTTTGTATTAAGTTTAAAAAAAACTTTTCGTAGAGTTTCCATTTAAACTGATTCGTAAATTTCTTTGAAATATCTTTAATCTCAATTTCCGAATCCACTAATTTATTCTTTCTTTCAATAATATCAGTAAAGGATTCTTTTCACTTTTTGAATTATTATAGATATTATGTTTTGGGTTTTGATTGATATTATAGCTATTATTAACATCTCTCTCGTTGTCATCATTCTTATCGCTATCTATATCAATATTTGTTAAGAATCTTTTATTGATTTCGGAATCCTGCTATATATTATAAATTAATATAATTAAAATAAGCTTTATTTAAATTAAATACCTATATATAGCTTTTCTTTTTTATAAAAAATATCTTCTTTTAATTAAAGATGATATTATTATTATAAAAGGAGTTGGATAGTGAATTTCTAATAAAAGAAAAGGAGGAGGTATTATAATCTCAAAGTTAGTTTTGAGATTCGATTATTTTTTGCTATAGATTTAGGTTTTTGTTTGAAATAATAAATTGAGGGAAAGAAACTTCGAGTTCGAGATCTTCTACCTCTTTTTCGTATAGATATAAATTTTTAATTACTATTATTATTAATAATTTTCGATTTCCTAAACACTTTTGAGGTGTTTTGAATAATGATTACATCATTAGCCATTGAAATAATTTTATATATAGAAAATAGCTTCAAAAATACTTTAAAAAAAGGTTTTTTTTTGAAAAGAAAAGAAGAAGAAAGATAAAATCAAAATGTGTTTCTTTTTCAATTCTAAGTACTTTTTCAAGATCATTACTCTATTAAAGCTTTTTATATAATTCTCAATTTTAATATAGGGTTTTAATATCGAATTGAAGTTTAAATTGAATATTCTAGAAAAACCACGAATTATTTGGCGGATTTGATATCCAAATTATAAAACCATAGATTAATAATTCATTCTTTTTGAAGCGGATTGATGTTATCGCGGAATCTGTGATGGCATAAAGTACAAATTATTTCAGCGGATTCAGCACGGATTTTATATCCAAAACTAGCCCTAAGTCATCGCTTACCAGATTTTTTCAAAGACATGCCAAAACTATAAGAGCTCTAACGCTCCGGTTTTGTTTCTTGAAATAACCTATTATCGAATGGGGAGAAGTTTTTGATGGAATAAAGAATGATTTGACCCTTTGAAGAGTGGGAATCTCCTGGTTGCATTGTCGTTTGCCCGAAGCACAGTATACTTGCGACACAATCATCGATTTGGGCCTCATTTACCATGGCCATTTCTTTCACCTACTACTCGAAGATCGCCTTATGCGAAAGAATCTCCTCGCTAAAGAATTGTCTCTCGTACCGAGCGAACTATGGCAGAGCTATGTCCTCTATTAGACAAGATAGGAACAAAAAGCAAGGGCAATGGCTGGTCAAACTTAGGTCACAAGATTTTACGTGGGACTTTAATAATGACAAGGACATGCGACTCTGTGAATTTATCAGGTAGGGGTAGCGAAGCATCATCTGTAATTCCTATATCCAACACAAACTCTTCTCTAACAACCAAATCGTTTCCAGGAATTAGCTATTTCCATAATCTTCAATGAATTTACCTAAATTTCTACATGTATATGATTCCATCTGACTGTACTGAAGTGAAAGGCATATAACCTCAGCCATACAATAAACATATACGAACTCTTCAGCATCACTTCTGTTTTCCACACACCCTATCTTAGGTGTAAAACCCCACCCATATTCTTCATAACTCACTACTCCATCTTCCCTATCTAAACAAAACACATTAAAAATACACTCTACACACACCCCCCTCCTTACTACCAACGATTCTCTACCCAAAACTCCGATAACATCTACCCATCCATCTACTCCACCCAACCACGCTATCCCATTCCAATCCGTCTCCAAAAACCCAAAACCCAAAACCTACCTCTTTGAAAATCAACAGCCAATAAAATAATCAACCCCTTGCTTTCCACTTCCACTTCTCCTCACTTCACTTACTTCACATAACCAATATATATCCCACAAACCTCCCCATCTAACCCATCATCCATCTATCTACCTTTCCAAGACAACCCACAATTTCCAAATCCATTTCCAAACACATAACCCGAAAAGATCCACTTCCCCGCCTCCTTAATTCGCCTATCTTGTCTTTGCCTCTTTTCAACCCAAGTCAACCCATCCCATCTATTCCACTGGGTTTCAATCTCCACTACCCAGACTTGACGGATCTTTCAAAGTAAAAAATTGTGTAGGAGTATGGGAGTATAGGAGGCGCTGTGAAATTATGTATGCGGGTCGAATGTATTTGTTACTGTAGTGTGTGTTGGGGTTTGAATTTTGGATTATGGGGACTGGTGTGGGAGTTAGTTGTTTGTTTTGTTGGGGCTGTAAGATGTGGGATGTGAGATGTGAGATGTGAGATTCTCGAAAGAGGAAGAAAGATGAAGCGGATTTAGAATATGCGAATGAAATCACCATCAACTATTAGGCTTCTAACCATAAAATAATTTTAGAATAGGGGGTATTTGACCTTGATATACATATTTATTATGATCCGACTGTATTACAAAATAACCACATCGCAATGATCCTTCATAACTAATATTCATAAACGTAAAGATACGCCTTCGCAAAGCCCTTACATCCTGTGGATATCCATATACAATTCCATGCCCAGAACCTCGTCCAATCCAGCCGTGCCATCCGTATCCTCGTTAGCCGGCCTGCCGTTCAATGATAACCCATATAAAATGACCAATATAAAAATCGTTCGTATGTTAATTCGGCCATCCTGCGACTAAAACTGTCTACATCGCATTTCAGATGAGGTTCTAGTCCCACTCATCAATCTCCTTTCTGAATAAAATCAGTTGTGGGTCACCGCGGCAGGTGGTCTCGCTATATCAGGTTGCCCACCCAGATAGGTCTCGGAATATGTAGGTGGTCCTAACGGTGGACGCGCCGATGTACTTCGACTCAATGGCCTTAATCCCACCTCTTCATTCGAATCTGCTGCGCTTGTGATTGGTGTTGATGATCCCCCTATCGATGTCCGTCTTGCCGAATTACTCGCAGTCGTAGCGCTAGGTCGCGAAAGCTCCGCAGATAGTCTCGACTCTACATCCGACATATTTCGTTCCATAGAATTGTTGGTAGTCTCTGCCCCCACAGTTGGCACACTAGATGCGCCATTTTCATTGGCATGATCTTCACGAGAAACCACCATAGTAACCCCATCCTCACTCCTCAAACTCGGCGGTTTATCGCCCTCCACATAAGCCGGGGGCGCCTCACCCCTCTCATCCAAGCCCTCTTGTCGTTCTCTATTTGCGCCCACCGATCCCATCGTCATACCCATCAGCCCCGTTCCCGCTCTTCTCGGTCCAAATCTCGTTCTGAAATCTGCAAACGATTGTACATCGCGGGCCAAAGCAGTCTGACCATTATGTCGTATGAGTAGTGCCTTTCGTTTCCGTCGCTGGGTAATATATAGGAGAAGGAAGAAAACGATGACTACGAGAACAGCGACTATGACGAAATAGTAGTTGTAGACATGGCTTGATTTTTCTTCCCCGTCAGGATCTGTACTGGAGGAGAGTTGACGGACATTTAAGATGTGAGGGGTGGATGAAGGAGGGGTAGCCGAAGTGATGAATGTCGTTGACACTGCGTTTGGGATCTGTGCGCAGGAAAATTTGGGAAAGATTATCGAAAACACGAGGAGAACTGAGGAGAAACGATGACGATTGATACATTGGCAGACATCTTTCTGATATCTTGATGGCATATCTATATATTTGATGATTATCTTGGGTAAGAAAGGAACCAAGTCGCTCTGGAAGATGGAAAGATATGGGTATAGCTTTGTTAAGGTAGACTCGTCATTCAAAACCTTCTTTTGTATTAATAAGAATTGCAATTGTATGAGCTATTTTCTCGCAGTCGCAAACAGTGGCAAGCAAGGTATTCCCGCGCTTTTGTACGAGTACGAATTCCAACAACAAACAAGCACGCTGGTGAGTAAAAACAAAGGATGGATAAGAGAGTAAGCCTTGCTTGTATACCTTTTCTGGCGGAGGACAAGAAGAATCCTATAAACAATAAAGAAATGAGTGAGGATATCCGGATACCCAGGATACGTAATACAATATGTACCAGAAATCCTAACACTTTACTTACGCCTCGTTCTGCTGTTGCTACCCCGTACATTCTAGACAAAATGGATTCAAAGTGTGTCAGTTTGTCCTTGTGTCTTGGTCTTTCCCTTTCCGAAATAGCCGGTGACGGTGGCCTAGGAAGCTTGTATTGAAACTGACCAATTGGAAGAGAGCTGGGGAAACAGCTCTCGGATAACGGGCTCGGCGCGTGTTCCGCTCTGTCCGTGCCGATTTTATTTTTCCAGATAAAATAGAATATGCAAAGAACATTCATTATCTTAATTTATACTACGCTTCAACATAAGGGAGTTATAAATTCAAAATTAGGGCTCGTTGTTATTGAAATTCTAAGTGGAAGAAGTATCAAAGCCCACAAATTGGAAGACAAGCGTCACGAATTTAGTTTGGCAATCGCGAAGCCAGACGTTTCAACATCGAATGCTAAAACACAGAGATGTAAAGCGGATCGATAACATACAAACTCGAGCAATGTGTCACAGAAGTTGTGAAAGAGGAAGAGAATGATCGAAGAAGTTGGCATAGCGATACCTCTGCTGTGCTCGTCGGGCGTGAATTTGTGAAGGCGGTGCATACATGGGGTTGTGAGGCTGGGGATGATGAAATGCCGGGATATATGCATGGAATTAGGCACGCGGTGAAAGCAGGAAAGAGAAGAAAACGACTAAAGGGGGCCGTGAAGAGAATACAGAGGGGCTAATGGGGGGTTTGGTCATTGTGGGTTGGAGGATTCCAAGGAGGGGCTAATGGGCACACTCAAGATTTTGTCGATGTTTTGTGGGTACTGATTGGGAGGCTGGATTTCGACGACCGGTTGTTGATGATCGATTATTCAATTGTCGATAGAAATATTCATCAGGGAATCATCAATGCAGGTTGATGCCGAGCATTCATAACCTATATTTCCCTGGGTATGTTGTACACCCTTTGGCAAGTGCCCTACACTCTGAGTGACAAGGTGGATAATGTTAGAGCTGAAACTCTTCCTTGTATCAACAAATCCACCATTTTATGTTTAACAAATACATCAACAGTGGGAGACTAGATTGTCAGACCGCATGAGAGATTCAATAGCAGACCTGGTGTCTCAAACAAGGCTTTCAAAATTGTTAGGTGACCGAGAAGGTATAATTTTGACCACACAAGATGCGATACTTTGCGGATATACCTATGGAGGATGGGCCTCGATATGGCTCTGATGTCGAAGACGTATTTGATCATTCAGACTTCAGCAACTATGCAAGATCGAATAACCATTGGCATAGACTGAGTCAACTGATCAAATATTTTGTCCAGCAGCGAGCTGACTCTCCTTTGAGGTCTCAATTCTTGCACTCATCAAGCTTTGACTTTGTGCTCCGATAAATTTTCGCAGCAGTTTCAAATTACCATAGTAACATATAATCATAAGATGAAAGCCAAAGACCCTTCCTCCTTTTCGTCCTCGCCAAAAGAAAAACGCAGAAGATTATTATCCATTGGTAGTATGAACGATTGCCGGAATATCCTCTCAAGTATTCCTCAAACATGCAATGACTTTGGTTGAAAGAATGCACAGCAATCATTAAGCTTTTATAAGTAGGTATAACTGGCACACCATATAAAGGGGGAAGATTACCGAGATTCATCATCCCAGGATACTTTGATTTGTAAATCTGGGGTATTAAATTCTCATAGCAGACTGGTCATCCAAATCGTAAGGAGTGCTTGATGCCAAATTGAAAACGGTTTGTACAGATATTTGTTTTCAATGCTTTATACCGTATCTAGTAGATTATAGAGAAATTTATTCGTTGCGAAAGAGTAGAACAATGCCCCCATGTAGCCTGAATTCGAACACCCTAGAATTTGCCAAAGTGCACCATGGAGGACAGTAGGTACAGTAGCGATCCTATGTTAAGATTTGTCTACACAGATATTCATTCTGCTTCATTATGAAATTGGTAAATTCATATTGTAGACTAGCAGTGCCTGGAGCTTCCTGGTGCGCTCTGGTCCCAAAAATACGTAATAGGAAAGGTGAATCTCAATCTGCACGGGCCACTATCCACAGCCGACTTGCTTTATATCAATAGACCTTCACCATTTATCAAAGAGGCACATAAAATACCACGAGGATTCAGGCGTCTCAAAAGTCAAAAGAAAAGGAAGCGCTCCATACATCCATCATGACACGAGCTATCAGAGGTATGTATTTAGCAAATTTTCACCATGTTATTTACCAGGCTTTCACTAGCCTGCCCCTTTGATCCTGGATCATCCAGCCAGTGTTCTAGAACACTTCAGAGTATACACCGACAGATGATGCAAGTGCGCATTTTGTCTGGTACAAGTTTGCTTAGAATTACATAAATGTAACCATTCTAACAAGAAATCAAGGCACCCTTGTGGAGTGCGATCCATCTATCAAATCTCTCATTGTCAAGATAGATGCAGAGTCGCATCATGAATATATCGTTGAGGATCTAGATGACGAAACTTTGCTTATCCAAGAAAGCAAGTTGGTGCATTTGAAGGCACTTCTGAAAAGGTTTGTATGCTTTTACGTTTATGGTCTATTTGATGTGGCTGACTTGGTTACTCCTAGGCACTCAAGGAGACGCAGGTTGAAGATGAATCGGAATCTGAATAGAGCGGAGAGAATCACGTTGGGTTAAAGGCACTGGCGTCAGACAGGGATTTGTGGCGTTCAATACGATTGATTATTGAAGCATGCTTTTGCTTTTGGGATGGAGTATTTTACTCTGTCAAAAATGATCTTCATTGAGATCACAACGGAAGTTACAAATCAGTCGTTCTATTTCTTGAGAAGCACTGGGTTACCGATATGTATTGATATTGTTATCTGAAGCTCCTTGGCCGCGCCGCGTTTGACATATCTAGAAATGAGGACGTCGACTGTTGTAAGTAATCTGGAACTGGCGGTATACTGAGACCTCTACATGACACCGCTTACCCATAATCTGGTCAAACATTTACTGCAATCTGGAGTGTGATTTTGTACATCTCCATTCATTTATGGGCTAGAAATGCCGATACGCTCTATGATACAATATACATTTCCTCGTCCTACGCATCCGGTGATGTCGACGTCGACACACTAGATGGTAAAGTTTCTGCAGTAGAGCCGACAGGTATCGAGTCCAAAGGTATCTTTCTTCTTGGTCTCTTCAATTCCTCCATGGTGACTCCATCTAACTTTGTGATTCCAACAACCGGAGGATCTCCCTTCTTGACAAACTCATATTGACCTATGTTTGTACAAATCAGCATATAAGAAGGATACGGCGGTGGTGTTTACTGACCTGGCATTTTATTACCGGCTAATCGAAACGCATCTCTTGCGACCTGTTCGTGTACATCTCCCTTCAACTCGAATATGATCTTGCTGACAGCAATTCTGGAAGCCCAGTGATCGAAGGAACCTTTTCCTTTACCTTGACGAACCTATGAAACCATTAGGCCCTCTATTCTTGTGATCTTAGAATTATCCCTGGCGCATGTGCTTACCTCGTTACCACTGCTGTATACACCAATTTGGGCAGCAACTCTCTTATACAATCGATATCTCATACCCTTCAGTCTGACCTTAATAGCATCCTCTCCAACCTTCAATTGCTGCGCACTAACACGGCGATGATGATCGCACATTCGCAAACCATATTCCCCCCATACTAAAGTGGTACCTCTAGCTGATCCTCCTGTCGGCACACGAGGTCTTCCTTTCCGCGATCTCTTTTTTTCTGGCATAGTAGGCAGAAGCCAATTGCCTGAATTGACGGCTGTGCTAGAAAACGGGCGATGAGACTGAGGGGAAGTGTGGTTCGAAGGTGCGGAGAAAGCTGAGGCTTGGGCTAGGATGGGACCAAGAGGTCGGATTGTATTGGAGGCTAATGAAAGCCTCCCGAATTGAGCCGTGAAGCTCTGCAAACTTTGAGGCTTCATGGTGGATGGCTATGGACGTTATTGTCGACCAAATCTAAAGAAATCCTAGATCCTCAAATTCGATGGTTCAGTATATTTACCTAATATTTGAGGCAGCAGTAATTTTTTGGTGAAATCAATTTAAAGTGGCAACGCGTTACTTCCGCGTCGGGTCGTCGCGTATTCCGTACTGTAGGTAACCAAAAAGATACAAGGTACTTCACAGCATCATTTTCTTCTAGCAATTGCTTCTATCAACGAATTTGTTTTCTGTAAAACTCGTAGTATTTTCAAGGAGAGCTATGCTAAATCCGCCCAGTATGCCTGCGGATATTAGAAGCTTCTTTGGAGGTAAACCTGGAACTTCTACGGCTACACCCATTCGAGGAAAGGAGAACAAGAAGGAGGAAGATTCTAAGAAAAAGAAGAGCAGTAAGTTGCTCAAATTTCTTGCGTCATTGAATGATACTAATATACTATAGAAAGTCGCAAGGTTATTGAAGATAGCGAAGATGACGAAGAACCATTGTATGCTTCTCAAAGCAATCCTGCTAAGCTCCTACTAAAGTCTTCCAGGCCAAAAAAGCCCGAACCCAAAAAAGCTGCGCCTAAGAAATCAATGTTTGATTGCCCAGTTCCTCCTCTTTTTACATTGTTGACTTGATAATTTAGAAAAAATGAAGAGCCCGAAGGAAAGGAAACGACCGCGGATGACTTCTTTGCTTCGAGCAGTAAACCCAAAGCTAAACAAGTAACATCGACTCCTGCAAAGGCAAAACTACCGCCAGCTGAAGCGAATGTTCGATCTTCTACTCGGAAAACGGCGTCTACAACATACAAAGTGATCGAAGATGATGATGACTTCGATGAAGACGATGATATATTTGCAGCAGATGCAAAAAAGACAGGCAAGCGAAAGGATGATGGTTATATCGAAATTGACAGCGACGAAGAGGTCCTACCAAAACCCAAGAGAGTTATGTCAAAGTCGAAATCTACGCCAACCACAAAGGATAAGGACATCAAAATGAAAGATGTAGGCGATGAAGACGTTTTTGTTGTGCCTGATAACGACGATGACGACGACATGATGATAGTTGAGAAGCTAGGGAAAAGTTCTGCTGTGAATGGCAAGAAGCGTAAATCTATTGATTTGGAATCCGAGGACGAAGAAGACGTTGCTCCTGCTAAGAAACCCTCTAATAGCAAGAGTTCAAAGCCACCACCCGCCAAAAAACCTCGCGCCCCGCCCAAGAAAGCATCTGCTCCAGAGAGCTCGAGTATACAGGCAATACTAGACAGCGTTCCAACAATTCGAGCCCCAACCCCTCCTCCGATAGATGACAGTGCCAAGTTTGACTGGCGAGCTGGTGGAGGCAGTGGCAACTCAGGCCCAGCTGCAGGTTGTGCGGAAATTCCTGAAGGTGCTGAAAACTGTCTGGTAGGTTTGACATTTGTCTTTACGGGAATGCTTGAGACAATCTCAAGAGATGAGGGAATAGAGCTCGTCAAGCGATATGGAGGCAAAATCACCGGTGCACCAAGCAGCAAAACAAACTTCGTCGTACTTGGAAAGGATGCTGGCCCGAGTAAACTTAGAAAGATACGTACTTTAAAAATTAAGACCATTGACGAAGATGGTCTATTTCATCTTTTAAGAACGCTGCCTGCCAATGGTGGCGACGGAAAGGCTGCGGAGAAGAACAACGAAAAGAAAGCAGCTGAAGAAAAGAAGATCCTAGAAGACGCGGCTGAGATGGATAGAGAGGAGCGGATAAAGGCTGCGGAGATGGAGAAAGCGGAAAAGGAGGCTCAAAAGCTTGCTGCAGCAAAAGGAAAATCATCCATACCAGCAGCTCCCCGCAAAGCGATAGTGCCAACGTCATCGCAATTGTGGACTACAAAGTATGCACCAACGCAAATGAATCAAATTTGTGGTAATAAAGGTCAAGTTGAAAAGATCCAGGCTTGGCTTAAGGGCTGGGAAACTGCGCACAAGTATAATTTTCAAAAGAGGGGTGCGGATGGGCTTGGAGGTTACAGAGCCATCATTATTCATGGTCCGCCAGGCATCGGAAAAACGACTGCGGCCCATTTGGCTGCCAAACTTGCTGGTTATGATATACTAGAGAGAAACGCTAGTGATGTTCGAAGCAAAAAACTTGTTGAAACTGGGCTAAGTGAAGTACTGAACAACACTTCCGTTCTAGGTTATTTCGCAGGCGACGGGAAAGATGTCGATAAGACTAAGAAGAAATTGGTCCTGATCATGGATGAAGTTGATGGTATGTCATCTGGAGATCGAGGTGGTGTAGGGGCTCTTGCCAAAATCTGCAAGACGACCGATATCCCCATGATATTGATCTGTAATGACCGCAAGCTTCCGAAAATGAAGCCATTTGATTTCGTGACATTCGACATGCCATTCAGGAGACCAACGGTTGATATGGTACGTTCACGTATCGCTACCATCTGTCATCGAGAAGGTATGAAGCTCCCGGTTCAAGTCATCGATGCTCTTATCGAGGGCAGCAATAAGGATATCCGACAGATCATCAATATGATATCTACAGTCAAACTTGATCAAACAGCCATGAATTTTGACCAAGGCAAGGAAATGTCAAAAGCTTGGGAAAAGCATGTTGTTCTTAAGCCATGGGACATCACTAGTCAGCTCCTCGGTGGTCACATGTTTTCTCCTGCTAGCAAATCTACCTTAAACGACAAGATCGAGCTTTACTTCAACGATCATGAATTTACACCCTTGATGATTCAAGAAAACTACCTGAATACCAGGCCACAACTAGCCGTCAGCTCCGATACACCTAAAGAGCACAGACTCAAAGTACTTCAACTTGTAGACCAAGCAGCAGAGAGCATTAGCGATGGTGACTTAGTTGATCGAATGATTCACGGGTCCCAACAACAATGGTCTCTTATGCCTACACACGCAGTCTTCAGTGCAGTTCGACCATCAAGCTTTATATCTGGTTCGATGATCGGAAGAACCAACTTTACATCTTGGCTTGGTAACAATAGCAAGTATGGAAAGCTATCTCGTTATGTGAAAGAAATCCAATCACACATGCGACTGCGATCTTCTGGAGACCGTCATGAAATTCGTCAACAATATTTACCCGTTCTCTGGGACAAACTCATTCGCCGACTCGATGTCGAGGGCAGAGATTCTGTGGAAGATGTGATCGATCTCATGGACAGTTATTTCTTGACCAGGGAGGACTGGGACTATATCATGGAACTGGGTGTTGGAGAACAAGATATGGAAAGTATCAAATTGGAAACCCAAACTAAAGCCAATTTTACAAGATCGTAAGTCTTCACTAATCCTTCTCAAATTTAACAATACTAACGAACCAAAAGCTATAACGCACGTTCTCATCCTGTTCCATTTATGAAGGCAAGTAACGTCTTCCAGCCCGCCAAGGTCGCTGCCGTAAAACCAGATTTGGAAGAAGCATTCGAGGAAGAAGATGACGGAGAAGTCATTGCAGAACCAGTCGATGACGATGAAGAGGCCGATTTGAAAAAGGATAAATATATTAAGCAGCCTAAGAAGAAGCCGGCCAAGAAGCCAGCGAAGAAGAAGGCTAAGAGTAATGAAGATGATAGTATGATTGATGACGAAGATGAGGAAGAGGAGAAGCCCAAGAAGAAGCCAGCCAAGAAGGCGAGTGCTAGTGCAAAGAAGGGCAAGAAATAAATGGGTGGATGGAAGATTTTGATGGGGAGTTTTGATTTATCTCAGGGGGTGAAAAAAGATGAGTTTTGCTGGAGAGATTTTGGTGGTGTATAATTATTGATCTGTATGGTTGTATCTGCAGGATGCGAGAGTGGTGAAAGTAATGAAGCAATACGACATGATTTGGAGTCGAAATGGAGGAGATGGCCAAGTTAAGTCGATTCGCAACTTCTTGCACATATTTTGGTAGTTTTTGTCACTCAAGCCGAATGACATGTGAAATAGGCAATACCATAAATCCTAGAGATTTATTTGATTTTATCTGAGCAATTCATATTTATTCAAACCTTTGTGTCTACGCGGGAAACAGAGAAAATATGTAGTATCAGATATCGCTATCTATCGTTCCCACACCTTCATCATCATCTATATACCTAGTAACTTTTATAAATTCCCAGCCTAACCTTCCCATGGATAGATCTAAACATATCTCTTAGCCAATGGCTCTGGTTTATTACCCAAAACATCATCAATCTCTTTCATAATCTCTGGGGTCAATTTCTCTCTAATCTTCAACGCTCTGACACTCTCAAATATCTGTTCCGGCTTACTGGCGCCGGTAATCGCACTACTGACCCTCTCATTCTTCAACACCCAACTCATGGCCAAATTCGCCATGCTAATATTGAGTTTTTCCGCAATAGGCATGAGTTTTTCGACGGCGGCAATATCTTCTTTCCAGGAATCGTCGCCGGATTTGGCTCTCATGCGGTCGGCGAAAGCGTCTTTGGATGTTCCAAGACGGGAATCGGAAGGAATACCGGTGTTGTATTTCCCGGTCAAGAATCCGAATTTGAGAGGGGAAAAGGTGGTTAGACCGAGACCGAATTCGTTGTAGAGGGGGAGGAATTCGCCCTCGACTTTTTGGCGCGCGAGGAGGTTGTATTGTGGTTGTTCCATTATGGGGGCGATGAGGTTGAGGCGTTGGGCGACGGAGTGGGCGGAGGCGATTTCGGCAGCGGTCCACTATGGGGGGGTTAGTTCTGAGGGTGGAATGGAAATTAACTTTGAGGGGTTGTGGGGCTTACTTCGGATGTTCCCCAGTAGAATGCTTTGCCGGTGTTGATGAGGTGGTTGAATGCCCGGACGGTCTCTTCCATAGGACAAGCACGGTCCGGTCGGTGAGCATAGATGAGATCTACATATTCCAATTGGAGACGTTCGAGAGCGAGGTGAGTGCCTTCGATAATACGTTTGCGGGAGAGACCGATGTTATTGACAAGTTTCTCGCCATTGGCTTGACCCAGTAAATCTATTTTGCCTCTTGTAAGCTTATGGGGTAAAAATGTAGGGGTATGGAGAGGTACTTTTGTCGAGATAACAAGATCATTTCTTTTCCATCCAAATCTTTTGATGGCCTCACCCATTACCCTTTCAGACTCCCCTCCAGCATAACCTTCAGCACAATCAAAGAAGTTGACCCCAGCATCATAGGCAGCTTTCATGCATGCAAATGTGTTTTCTAATGTATGTTAATTCTGCAATGAGCCCAAAGAAGTTGAGAAGCTATACCTTTTTCAACATGGCCACCATATGTGAGCCAACCACCAAGAGCGATGGCAGATACCTGGAGACCAGATGGGCCTAGGTATCTGTATTCCATCTCTGGGAGGTCTTCTGGAACTGGCACCATTTTGAAGGATGATTTTGTTATTTCTTCGGAAAAATAGAAAGTGCGAGAGAGGAATTGAGAGATTCTTGGAGATGCTTCAAGGTGTAAAGAAACAGAATCCAATCTGCAGAAAATATTTACCCTTCGAAGATGTCGTGATATAGCGGGGGCATGTCGAAGCGGGGGTCTCTCATTGTTAAATATCAAAACTTACCTAGGTCCAATTGCTTATCGCTATCCGAAGAGTGGGATGCTCCGAGCCTAGGTAATTATCAATGGCTACCTAGATACTATCATTCTGATCAATTCATGAAGGTCATCAGTTTTTGGGCGTCGAGATTCTGCTTTAGCCGTCAGGTAGCTCGGATGAACATGCACCGACGCCGTTGAACTAATAGGTAGCCAATCGAGCCAATGTGACAGAAGAACCAATCTTAGTCATGAGCTCCACATATCTCAGGAAACGGCGTCGGAATTGGTCGAAAACCTTCTTTTAACCTCGATGAACGTCCGACGAACTCACAATCAACCCATGGTCACCCTATACTGACCGGAAACTGTCGTGGTGGGTAGACTACAGAAAGAGATCTGCTGCACAACATCACCAGCGGATTGTTCGTTGTTATAAGCCGACAAGACTTAGAGTATCTGCTGAGCACATATAATAATATTTAGTAATGTAGTCAGGTTCCAGCTCCCCGCAGTCCCTCGCAATTCCTCGCTATGTCCTCATGTTTCCACATTCGGGGATCGTAAGCAAGCGAGGAGCGAGGAGGAAAATTTCAACGACGCTGATAGAATGCGTCAACTTTAGACAGGCAAAGTCGATCATTACGCATTCTATTTAGAAGAATCAGTAGGGAACTCATTTGTATGCAAAGAGATGTAGGAAATAGTGTTGAAGTCTAGTTTGATTTCTGTACTACTGCTATGACAGTGTTAGAATCTCTTTCTTGAATGGCGAGGAAGCAGATGAGGCGTCAATTTATCATCAAGAGTTGTTTAAAATCTTATAATTACCTCGAGTAATAGTACTGAGGTAAGCCTTTAGATTCAATTGGTAGTTCCTAGGATCAAATTTTGTAACTTAAACTTTTCCGCGTAATAAGTACTGCACCGTTTGTTTGACATTCCAAAATTGAGGATACTTGCTGCGTTCTAGAGCATGAAGACTCTTTCATCTCATCCCAGCGGTATCCCTTATACCTCGTTCCTATGACATCCTGTTAACAGGCTTTGTTCTACTTGAATAGTAAGGTAAGCCTGCGAAGTGACAGGATAATGAGAAGGGGAGGCATCAAAGGTTGAGACTTCTTGATATGCTGTCTTAAAAGGTACAATCCAATTGTAGTTCTGTAACGATGCAGATTGCGGTCAGAACAACTTTATAGGTGTCTTGTCAAACAATCCTTTTAAGTAGGTACTCAAGCAATGAAACTTGTCTGTTGACAAAATCTCATCTGATTAATTACACCGGTGGAAGAAGGGTGGAAGAACAGAAAGGTAAAAGGAAGTCTTCTATGTATCTTTGTAGAGGTCCAAACATTCAATACAATCTAAGTAAAACCCAATGATAAGTGCTCAAACACAGTGCTGGTGAAGTGGTATGTCTGAAATATATCATACATTTGACGAAGATGCTCATTGGCTCTCGAACCGAAAAAGTAAGGGGACTTTCAATAATGAAGGGGGCCACAAAGACTTTCAAGTGTCATTCTTGAGTTTCATTTTCATGATGTATGGTAGAATCTCATCACAACTTTGACTCGGGGTATACCCCGTCAATATTCTTGCAGGGATCAACTTCTTGATTGTTGTAATTTTGAATAAGAATTGAAAGATCATGACTAGCTTCCTTTCTGATATTTATCTGAACCTCTGATTGGAAGAGATTGGGATCACATTCGCTAGAAGCCCGCCGCCTTTTTAAGTAAAGCGTCTGCTCCCCTTCTTTGCACTTTCTTCTTCCTTCTTTCCCACAACAACAACTTCTTCAAATTTCTCTTTTTCCATCCAAACAAAAGGAATTCATCAAGATACTTCCTTCCTTAACTGATATTGAGATCGCAGAGTCCTTCAAGATCTTCGTATCTGTTAATTCAATCCAAAACTCTGTGAGTAAGTCATCATCTCTCCAATATTTCCTTCTTTAAACAGAAAACTTTCACGTCGCGTTCCCACAAACACATACAAGAACTTCATGTATCCTTTCTTTTATACATCCAATATACTTTCAAGCATGTGTTCCTCTCATTGCGAGCATCTTTTTCTCGATCTCAGTTTTTCCTTTTCTCAAAACTCCACAATCGCCAACATCATCTCCATCTCCTTCCTTCCTTTCTCCTTTCAAATTCACTCAAAAAGCACACTTCAAAGCCACTTTTGACTTGTTGAAATTCCCCTCTTATATTTTCAATCAACGCAATCAACGATCTCTTAAGTGCGTACTCACTTGAAGATGCCTAAGATCGATTGATTGGGAAGAGGGGAAAATCAAAGTCGCACTTTCTTGATTGGGAGCCAATTCACTTGAGTTGGACGCCACCTTTTGAGTGTTTGCCTTCATCCTCTCAATCTTTCTTTCCTTCACAACGACAAAGTTTTCCGTCTCCCTCCTCTCTCTTCTTATTAACACTCCTTTCGCGTGCACTTGTGTGGTCTTGCTTATCAGCTTGACTTCTTAAGCTCTTTGATTATTACTTGTCCTCTCGATTTACTTCTTGACACCAACTTTAAAAAGGCTTTTGAGTTGGAGCAATACATTGGTATATCTTGCGCATTTTTTCACCCTTTACCATTTTTCTTAACACACGACTAATTTTTTTTGGCACAGATCAAAATCAAATCTTTGCAACACTCAAGTCCTTCAAAATGTCTTGGGAGACTCCTGCCGGTGGCAATGATTGGGGCACGGGAGATACTGCAGTAGTCAGTGGTGATGGAGAGTGGGATGACTCTCCTGCAACTGGTTCTTCCGAACATCATGCAGCAGATGAATTCAATGATGACGCCGGTAACGACCATGGCGGATATGGTGGTGGTGAGGAAAATGGAGGCGGTGGTGGTGGTCGCAGTGGAGGCTGCTTCAACTGTGGTGAAGAAGGGTATTATTTCTAATGTTTCAGTTTTTCGTTACTCCGCTAACTCACTTTCCGGCAGTCACTCCAAGGCCGAATGCACACAACCTGCGAAGGCACGTCCATGCTACAACTGTGGCGAGGAAGGACACACAAAGGCAGAATGCACTAATCCCGCAGTTGCTCGTGAGTTCACCGGCACTTGTCGCATCTGTGAGCAATCGGGTCATCGCGCATCTGAGTGCCCTTCTGCTCCACCCAAGCTTTGCAACAATTGTAAGGAGGAAGGTAGGTTCAAATTTAATACCTCTTAAACACTTTCACTGAGGCTGACTTTTATTGCAGGCCATTCAATCCTTGAGTGTAAGAATCCTCGCAAGATCGAGCGCAACGACGTCGAAGATGTCGCAGCTGAAGTTGCTTGGGAGAATCTTATCAAGCAATCTCAAGAAGGTGACTTCGACGACATGAAGGATGAGATCATGAAATACATCAAGGCTTCTCCAGATGCTACCTATGTTCAATTGGAGAAATGCATTCCGTACTCAAAACATCCCCATCTATCTCATTGCCATGGAGAAGGAACTCAACCAGACCTACACCAACATGGACTTGCAGGGCAACCTTGATCGCAAGTTTTCTGTTTCTTGGCGCAAGTCGAGTAAACACAGTCGTCCAAAAGAGAAGGAGAGCTGGCCAGCTACCCCGGAGGAAAATTTGGAGCGACTTGCCAATGCTGGAGAGCCTGTTGATCGTGGCATTCCTCTCTGTTCCCGCTGCAATGAGCTTGGTCATACCGTAAAGCATTGCACCGAAGAGCGAGTTGAAGGTGAACGTGTTCAAGTTCAGTGTTTCAACTGCAATGAAATGCAAGTTTCCTTACACTGGCATTCCTTTAAGCATACTAACTTTGGAGTAGTGGCCATCGTGTTCGTGATTGCCCAATTCCTCGTGAGGATAAGTTCGCTTGTCGCAACTGCAAGAAGTCTGGTCATAGTTTCTAAGGAGTGTAAGTTCGGCGATATTCTAGGGTTTCATAACGCAGGCTGACATCGAACTTAGGCCCAGAGCCACGCTCCGCCGAGGGTGTTGAATGCAAGAATTGCAATGAGAGTAAGTACTTCAACCTCCTTATATTCTGATCTTATTGAAAAAAACACAGTTGGTCATTTCTCTCGTGACTGCCCAACCGGCGGTGGAGGCGATGGCGGTCTCTGCAGAAATTGCAATCAACCTGGTCATAGAGGTAAGTCATGTAGCAATCTATTAATAGTTATCCAATTCGCTGATTTTCTTGCTTATAGCCAAGGATTGTACAAATGAGCGTGTCATGATCTGTCGCAACTGTGACGCAGAGGTTCGTTAAATACCTTTAATCTCCTTTTATCTAATTTGGAAAAGACTACTGACATGAACAGGGACATACCGGTAAGGAATGCCCAAAGCCTCGTGACTATTCTCGCGTTCAATGCCAGAACTGCAAGCAGAGTAAGTAAATCTTCGCATCCCTCTGGTCTTTGTTCTTTGCGATGTACTGACATAGATTAGTGGGTCACACTAAGGTTCGCTGCAAGGAGCCAATTGCTGAGGAGGACGCTGGCGATGTCAACGGCTACGGTGGTGGTGATGCCACAGCTGATAGCGGCGACTATGGAGGTGGCGATGCAGCTAACGATGACTATTCTGCTCCTGCGGCTGGTGGTGATGATCACAACTGGGCTACTGGTGGTGGTCAAGAGGCTGCAGGCGACGGCGGTTGGTAGATGACAAGTTTGTTCAACTTCTCTCAAGAAAAGATGCTTGCTTGTCTCACTTACTCTTTGGCGTGATGGGATGAGCTTCGGATTTCCAATGAAGAAGTTCAAGAACACTCTGTTGTTGAACGCAGGTAAATAGGCTGGTGCTACCGTAGTATTGGCTCAGATTCTCTTTTTTTCTTCATTAGTTGCGATCATTCATGGATACTTGTGCTCGATTAGGCAAGGATACCATCAAAAAAGCGATGAAAGCACATGGTTGTTATAATAGGACAGGCCGGAATTAAAAACATGTCGCTGCGATTTGGGATTTCAAACAAGATAGCTACTTAGTACCTAGATATTTGAGATAAAATCGAAAGCTGATTTATATCATAAGAGTGTTGAGTTTCGAGACTTGGCGACTTTGTTGTGCGGCTTTTTTTTTGACAAGGATATATATCTGCTCTTGGCTTTCTTGGATATAGAAAACGGAGCGATATCACCGGAGTCTTGACACAAGCAACCTGGGAAGTATAATGGTGAACCAAAAGACAGGCAAGCAATAAAGAAAGAAGTTTGATAATAATGGCATCTCTAAAGATATTCTGGATAAACAAGAACAGACAGGTAGGTAAAACCATGTCAAAAGAAGGAGTATCATAGTTGTGCATGGGCAAGGGAATCATTCTTGAAAATTAGAGAGAGAGAAAAACTGAGAGTTCCCAAGGTCTTTGAAACACCACCTGCAGTGGCTGAAAGAGTTAATTTTGGAGCTAATACTAGAGCTCATAAGAAAATGGAACCAATTTGGGAGAGATTAGGTAGTGAGATTAGTGAGACTAGAGAGATTAATGAGACTAGAGAGATGAATGAGATTGATTTTGTTAGATTGTTTGGGTGCTGGTGAATGCGGGATGGGGAAGGGGGGATGGGAATGTGAATAAGAGTGTGATAAGATATGGAGAGTGGGTGAGGAGGTTTGTTTAAACTTGTCTTGTGAGGGTTTGGGGTGAGAGGGAGAAGAGGGAGGAGAGGGAGTTTGTGTGAGGAATAGGAGAAGAAACGGTGGTGAAATGAGAAGAGTGATTGACCGCTGGAGAAAGGAGAGGATGCGATGGATGGATGGAATGGTCTCAATACTGTGATGCTATCTATGCATTTGATTTTGGGAAGATTCTATAGCGTTGTAGCTTTGCGGTATGTGAATATGAGATTGGATAAGTCTATGTAGGTAGTGTGCTTTTGAGTATATCTCTTTCTTGCTTGCTTCTTTGAACTATCATCTGAGAGCTCATATATTGGAGGTTTGTTTCCCGTGTGCTATCTTGCAGGTCTGAGTGCTGCGTTATATATCCATCTTTTTGGTGTAGCAACGCCGCACGGGAAGTTCAGAAGTGGAAGATTTCAACCGCCTTGTTCCTAAATTTGATATTTTCAAATTATTGTGATCCGTTGTCCTCCAACCCCTCTCAAAGTTTCTCAAAAGTAGGTTTTCTCTTCTGTAATCCACTCAACATCGCATCCTTAACATCCTTCGTTTGGATCGCCGCACTGTTCCAAACCCCCGTGTACCTCAGACTATCCGCCAATCGATTGTCCCTCGCGTGATTCAAAAGTTCCTTCGTACCCTGCACTGCCACTGGACTTTTTTCCGCCAACAATTTCGCAATACTGAGCGCTTTGTCGATAGCATTTTGCTTTGAAGGCTCAACGTACGTCACAAAACCTACTCGCAGCGCCTCTTCAGCTCCGAAGACGCGGGCAGAGAGACATACGTCTTTGACCCAGCTGAAAGAACCGACGACCTTGGGAAGGCGGGAGAGAGTTCCAATATCGGCGGCGAGTCCGATGTCCACTTCCTTCACGGCCATCTTGACGTCCGAGGTGCAGATGCGGATATCGGCGCAGGTGGATATATCGATTGAGAGACCAAGGGAGTAGCCGTGCAGAACACAGATCACGGCTATTTGATGCGATTAGATTGAATCCACTTTCATCTCAAGAAAGGAGACAATGGGGGAGGGAAAACATACGTTTCTCGCATTTCTCAACACTGCTTATACAAGCTTGGAATTCTTCGACGTGTCGTTTGATAGCTTGCGCTGTTCGCGCTACATCTGTAGATCTTCCTTCTTTTTCGGCTAAAACGCCATCTTGTGCGGCGGCTTCTACATCCAAACCAGCTGAGAATGCGCGTTCGCCGGCGCCGGATAATATGATGGAGCGGACATCGGGAGAATAGGAGAGGGTGTCGAAAATGGTGCGGAATTCAAGCCACTAGATTTAGGGGTTAGCGAATGATTAAGGTAGTGCGGGTTGTGGATAAGGGGCGCCTTACCATTGCTTCGAAAAAGGCATTGAGTTTCTCGGGACGGTTGATTTGCACATGTGCTATGTATGGTGCTGGGTATGTGACGAGAAAGTATTTGTAGGTAGGGTTGGAAGAGGCCATTTTGTTTGTTTGGGGGAGGGCAATGGGCAGGCTTCTGCGGCTTGCTTGTGTTTTGAATTGCTGATTGGATTGCTAATCAAGTCACTAACTTGTAGGATATACTTCTACAGAAGATTGGTACAGATAGATGTAAGTTTCTAGGTATGAAATTTTAAAGATAAGTGTTGTAAGTCAATAAGCTCTCTGTGAATTACAACTGTAATACTGAAGCTTGAGATGGATGGTCGGCCAACTTGACCTCAACATCACCGAGCCTCGGTATCTCGAAGCTCGATAGCACGTGATCATACTTTCCGTCTTTTCGCGGGGTAGCTTTTCAAGCTCGTCCCCCTCTTTATCGAGGAAGAAGTTTGACAACTCAAGTCGAGAAATTCAGCCAAGAGAATTGATAATTGATATAAAATTCATGTCGATATCAAGTGATATGCCAAACTTAAAGCATAATAGTAACTTCCTTCCACTGCAACCTCACATCTGGCCATTCAAGGTCCCCTTTGAGCCGGTTGGTCCCGGAATACGACTCTGCAGGTAAGAGTTGCGAGGAATATTGTCCATGTGAATGTGAGGCTTTTGGGATGAATACTTTGTAAACTCTGAATGTTGGCGATAGTTTATTTCCCCGTAACACACTCAACCAACCATCCTGGCCCTTCAAGCTTGTCAAGTCTAATTGTTAAACGAGGTAAATATTTCCATATCAATCGATTGTCAGAAGATAGCCGACGAGATATATGCAAGTGGACGGCTGAGTAGGTTTGACAGTTGGCAATAATAAGCATTTGTGCCTGTCGAAGCTTCATGCAAATGAGCCAATATGTTCAAAAGTTAATATGTCCAGTATCATCCACACCACACTTTCCCCCCCGCTCGAGCCCCGTAACTCAAGCTGCAGGTAGATCGACAACAGCACTGCAGTAGCGCGAAGATCATAATGGAATTGTTTCGATGAAATCTTGATGATTGATCATATGATGCTTCAGTGTAAGACGGTAAGTGCAAGGTTTTTTTTTGTTTTTTTTTGTTTTTTTTTGTTTTTTTGTTAATTTTTTTTTTAATTTGTGGGGGGTTTTTTAACTATCATCTATCAAATGAGTCTTGGATGATTAGTTAAAAACTTCCGATGGCTGTGTCGAAGGGGGTTTTCTTGATCTCTCAACGGTTTATCAACGCTCAAGCTCTAGCTACCTAGCTACCTGGGGAGTAGGTATCATCGAGTTGTGGGACCAGAAGAACGAGAACGGGAGGGAGAAGAGAAATACAATGTAGCGTTGGTTGACCGGGTGTTTCTTTTTCCATTAGACATCCGTCATACATACAAAACACCTTGCTTTGGAAGACGATTTTTCGTGTAAAGTGACTACTATACCTAGGTAGCTCGGTAGGTACCTACAAGCTACGTGCGCAAGAGAAGTGCGTATTGTAATGCAAAGGAAATGGATTCCGGTGCAATGCAAGAAAACACAAACTTCACAATACGAAACCAATCAATATTCTCTGATGTCTCCTCTCCCCGCCCCCCTATCAGATACATGGATGGTTTAACGGTATCATCGAAAGGTTTCTCTTGGCGCTTCGCTTTATTCCATCGGACAAATTCCCCCCTGTTGTATCAAATCAGACCCCGTTATTTTCACTTGTGATCACCGCTACGTGGACTCCGAGATTATTCCTTACGAACGTACAGACTACAATGCTCGTTCGTGCAAAGGAATGTGTGAAATCCCACGGTTTGACGGAAGTCTGTATGACGGTGAATGGATTTACGGAGAGAGGGTGTAGATTATTAATTCACAAGACGATTTGATTCGTGGGCTGAGTACCGTTTCGGGTTATGTAACTTGCTTATATGCTGTAGTACATGTTTCGGTGTGTGCGTTCTTCGTACCGTTGGTCAATGGCTAGAGGTGAGAGATGCGAGTGGCATGATAATAGTGATATGCAACATGGGATTCCATTCCATATGCGTTGATCTGCAGGAAAAATAAGAAGCCAAAGAAAAAGGCCGATGTTGAAAAGGGCTATGCTCGCTAAGTTGCGAGGGTTGAGCGTTTGAGGTCATTTTACTAGTGTCTAACTGTCTACAGATAGGACTAGATAAGACCTAGTAGATAGGACCTAGTAGATAGGGCTCTTAGCTTATTCTCCTAGCCCACTGTCAAAGGGAAGGGGAGGGGAGGGAAGGGAAGGAAAGGGAAGGGAAGGGGGAAGTGGAGGGGAGAAGGGGGCCGGGAGGGAAGATCAACGGTTAACTCTTTTCTCAACGGTCAATCAATCTAATTGTGGACGCTCGTACGCCAAGACAATATCGATCCATCAAGAAGGAAAAATAAGACAAGACCCCAATCAATTGACTTCTTTCCTCACTCCTTCTTCCCTACTTTTCACTCTAACCATGTGTCACCCATGTCTGTGAGATGGATACCTAGTAGATATATCATGTCTTAACCACCTACCCAGTACGAGTATATAATATTATATATTCTCATCACTCACCAAAATGTTGGTAAAATGATCGGAACAGGATTAGCTTGTCATCATTGCCGGGGCCCGTGTTCCTTATCCTCTTTTTTCTTCTATCAGAACAGAAACATTCCATTTCCACTCGAGCCACTCTAACTCTAAATGTCAAGATCCAAACCATCCACATACAACAATAACATTTTCCATCGTATCGACTAACCAAGAGGATTCCGTCGCTCGCATTCGCCTATGTACTACCCAATGTCACATTGTCTGTTATTCGATTGAAACCAGATCCGTGCATATTATTTGCAGTGTTGGTTGCCTACGGAATCTTACAGCATCATGCGGTGCTACATACGCATCGACGTTGCTCCTACCTCTTGGTGGTCTTTCCGAATAATGACCAATGTAAGCAATGGATATTTCTTAGCTAGTAAACACCACATATAGAGTCGTGCAGCCCGTAGCACAGAGTGCCAATCTTTAAATCTTCTATATCCAGCAAAGTCGATTCGTCTGAAAACACTTTGGTTGATATCCATCATAGGTTGCCCCAAATGTTTGAAATTGACGAACAAACCATACCGTTCATACGAACGCGCCAGGCCCTACTACTCCTAGATCTGCAGAACGATTTTATAGGAGAAGAGAGCCTGCTGCCGGTCGAAACCCCCCCGAGCTATGTCGACAATATAAAGAATCTCATCGAGCCGTTCCGTCCTTCTGGTGACATAATATGGATATGCAGCATTTCCACAGAGGGGATTTCGAGGATAGTCAATCAACCGCACAATGATAGCGAGGCCATCATAACGGATAACGAGCTTCTACGACATCGACGCGACAAAGTGACACCCGAAAGTGAGCCCGTGTCCAATGAAGAAAGCAAGCCTTCGGTAGCTAGCAGTGAGGGGGATGCAGCAGAAGCTTTTTTGACAGTCCAATGCGAAGGCAAATCACGCATGCTAAAACCCAATTCGAGAGGTTCAGCCATTTCAGATGCGTTTGCGCCCATCTCTACGAAAGACTTGGTATTCAACAAAACATACTATTCCGCATTCAAGGATGGCAGTCTAGTCCAAAAACTAAGGGGCAAGTTTGTGACAGAGATTTACATTGCTGGGGCTCTTACGAATGTCAGTGTATTTGCCACGGCAATGGACGCTGCCCGCCACGGTTATGCCATAACCATCATTGAGGATTGTCTGGGGTACAGGAGTAAAGCTAGACATGAGGAAGCTTTACGTCAGCTCAGAGCCTACACGGGATGCGATGTCATAAGCAGCGAGGACCTCATTGATAGCTTACAGAAGCAAAAGAAGGTCGCTGAAAGGAGAACGACTTCCAGTAAGAAATCTCGTCCTAAACCTAGAGAGCCACAGCCAAAAGAATCTCGAAATACTGGGATTGAAAATCTAATGGGGAACTTAAAGCTAGAAGCAGAAGACCCGCAAGTCACCACCGTCAAAGCCCCATCGACGGTAGCCACCGAAGACGATTTCGAAACCACAAGTCAATTCCTGCGATCACAAATTCGACGAGCGAAACCACCAGCAGAGCTGGAAGCAGAAGCTAAAAAGAGAGAAAAGGTTAAGTCGAAAGTGAAATCACGTAGACACACTGCAAAGCCTGTGGAAGTAGAAGACCCCTCTATCCCATCAAAGCAACGCAGTCTAGCATCTTCAAAAATTCCGTCGCCTGACTCGTCAAATTCCCCAAACCTAGCTGAAGTGACTCTGCCTAGTTCAAAGTACCCGGCAATCGAGAAGGAGGAACTCCAACTAAAACCTTCATCAACGAAGAAATCTCTTGAGGAGATGCCAAAAGACGAAGATAATGCATTGACCGATAGGGCTGCCATTTGTGAAGGTGATACAACCGTCATCCAAAACCTTCTGCCCGATACGTTGGCAAGCGGGATTTTCGAGAAAATTCGGGACGAGGTCCTTTGGCAGAAGATGGGCCATCAAGGTGGTGAGGTACCGAGGCTTGTAGCGGTTCAGGGTCAAATTGAAGAAGATGGCAGTACTCCGATATATCGTCACCCGGCAGATGAATCGCCTGCTCTCCTATCATTTTCACCCACAGTTGAAACTGTCAAGAAGATAGTTGAGAAAAGACTTGGTCATTCTCTGAACCATGTACTGATCCAATTCTATCGAGATGGGAATGATAATATTTCCGAGCATAGTGACAAAACATTGGATATCATTCCTACTACTTTCATTGCTAATGTGAGCCTGGGAGCTCAACGGACGATGGTATTTCGTACAAAGAAACCCGTGAAGAACGCCGTATGTGCAGAATCTCAGAGCGCCCCTCGAGAATCTTGCAGGGCAGCTCTTCCACATAATTCATTGTGCAAGATGGGCTTGGAAACCAATAAGAAGTGGTTACATGGTATTCGACCAGATAAGAGAATGGCAAGTGAGAAATCCAAGGCTGAATTGGCTTACGATTGCGGACGTATATCATTAACATTCAGACATATTGGTACATACCTGGATAAAAGTCAACAAAAGATTTGGGGTCAAGGTGCAACTGCCAAGAGGAAAGAAGACGCCGTGCAGGTCATCAATGGAGATACACCGCAAACCCAAGAAATGCTACAAGCTTTCGGGAAAGAAAATCATGACAGCGATTTCGACTGGCAGGAGATCTACGGCAAAGGATTCGACGTACTGCACATGTCGAATCATAAAAAGCTTTTTTTGTCGGGAGATCCCGTCGCCGACCACCGGGTGAAGTTTATGCTCAACCACTACGGCATCCCTTGGATAGAAGCAACCATTTCGCCACCTTTCCATTGGAAACGAGAAGGTCTTGAAGTTGACGATTCGCTTGTACCAGAGACACCAGTGATCAAGTTTATTGATAATGACCATGACAGAACTACTGTCGAAGGATGCATGCCAATCATGTTCTATATTGAAGCTATCTATAAACCTCCCCAGAACTGTAAATCTCCGGGTCATTTCGCCCGTCATTACACTCGTTTCGAAGAAGCCAACACTCTACTCAAGATCTGGAGAACAGTTCCCTTTAGCGTGAAGCCTTTCCGTGCCGAACTCGCTAAATGGGATATCTACGCCAAAGAATCAAAATACATAGCAGGCGATGAAATTGGTCTTGCAGATTTTGCAATAATGCCGGTATTTGAGTTGGTCAGTAAGGTGTGGGGTGATCGTATGGCACATGAAAATTTAGCAGTTTATTGGAAGATGATGGTTCAGACGGAGAGTTTTTGGAAGGTTCTCCCAAACGAAAATCTAGAGGCGCTGCAGGATCAAGCTAAGATTTGTGCGGTGCGGCAGAAACTTAATACCTTGGATAATAAGTCTTTGCAAGAAGAGGACAGTGAGGACCACTCTTCCTTGGCAGCGGAAGATGAAGAGAAGGGCAAGAGGAAGAGCAAGGAGATCGAAGAGCTATTGGATGCGATTTCGAGGTTGTAATTTCTACATTGGGTATCGGGCGTGATGATGAAATGCTTAAGGAGTTGCTATCAAAGATGGGTCATGAAATGGTGGCGTTTGGAAGCATTTGGGGACAAACAAATGTCTCACGGTCTGTAGAGAATTGAAAATACGCACAGCATCTAAAGCAAAAATGTGAATACTTTATGTAAAACTCAATCAATTTTATCATCGACTTCATCATGTGTAATGCCCTCTCCGTCTACCAATCTTAATTCGCAGTATCATCTTCTCACCACGCAAGGGTTCACGCTAACCACAAGCATCCAACCCCAAATCCGCGACTATCACTTTGCACTTCCTTCTCCCTCCCAAACCGTCGTCTCCACCATAAAAGTTCCCTTTCGATCTTACACCTACAAACCGATCAACATCCATCACTCATCCTCCGGTAAACACGCAATATCCACTACTTTCCAATCTCTCCCCAGGAAAATAAAGAATAAAAACTTACCGACGAAAAAGCCGTTCCACAGGTCTACAAACAATATTTTCCCCCAACTTCCCATCCCTATCCTTTTGCAAATCGCAATTGTATTGCCATAATTCCAGTAATTCACAGTTTTTGAGATTCCCGTCGAAGCCTTTTCGGTGTTGGGACTTGGACGTGAGGGTTGATTCGAAGGGGAGGGCACTGGGTGGGAAGGGGAGGAGGGGTGGTGTCATTTGTTCTTTGTTTGGGAAGGATTGAGGGTTGAGGGTTGAAGATTGAAGATTGAGAGGAGAGAGTGAAGATAAAATGGATATAAGATCTAGCGAAGAGATATACGGCGGGAGATTATTACGAGAAGTTGATGAGAGCGAAGAGAGTTTGGAATCGGTATGTAGGAAGGATATTCGATCTCATTGCTTATCGATAACGAATCTCCCCTCCCTCATTGCATTTCCTTGCATCTACCTGCATTCACACAAGAAATTGATGAAGCTGATAAATCACACAAGCTTCTAACAACTGTTACAAATACATTGGATCCCCGTCCGTCGAGAACTCATATACGTTCTCTAGATGAACTGTGGTCTCATTCGTATCAAAATCAACCGAGACTGTCTGTTTCGGGAGACAGTTTGCCGCTGCTAATTCATATATTAACCACACTTCTGAGTAATGAGGATGGAAAGGTAGGAAAGTGCGTTGTATTAATCGATGTGCATTCGAGATTTTCTCCTTCGTTTTTAGCGTTTCAAGAGGAAGAAGAAGATGGTGATGAGAGACTTGAAGCTGGACAGGAGGAGAGATTGAAGAAGTCGGATCTCAAACATCTTCATATCTTTAGACCTTCAGCTCAGAATCTGGAAAGCACGTTGAAGGGGGTGGAAGAGTATATGTTTGTATGGGGATCATGATAGTTATGGGAGGGAGTTTGGAGGGACGATACTTTTTGGGGTTGAGGGGAGGGAGGGGGTGGATATGGGGAGTTTGAGGGGATGGGGAGGCCGGAGGTGGTGATGGGGTGGAGAGGGTGGTTGAGGGTGGAGAGGGAAGAGGTTGGGGCGTTTGGAATGGGGGGTAGTGTTGGAGGAGATGTTGGAGGAGAGGGGAGGAGAGAAGAGGTTGTTAGGGGGAAGGGATGGAGAGGGTTGGGGGAGAAGGGTGGGGAAGTTGTGTGGAAGTTGGAGTAGAGGGAGGAGATGAAAAACGCATTGGAAATGTTGGTGATGGTGAATTTACTTCGGCTTATGCTCTACAATGGTCGTTCAGATGGAGTATGGTACACGTGATGGGATGCCATGCTCATGCGCAATGCGTGTCATCAATTTGAACATGGAGAGAGCCTTGAGTTGGGAGGGCTTTTTATGTGCTGTATGTGTAATAATAATAAATGTTGTTCGACATATCATGGGGATGGCAAGAATATCAAACCTTTGCTTTGCTTGAATGAAGTAATCAATCAAAAGGGCATGGTACGGCTTTACCACCCAGCACCTTGATTTCGATACAACGTATATTTCAAGCGCATGTTCCCAATCTCGATGCCTCCATACAAACAAATAGGCCAAGAATATCCAATGCATTTCTCATGACAACCAGTGCACCCAGATTCTGCTTTTCGTTGCAAGATATCCAAGGTCTCATCCGCCCATCACATAATTTCTCCAAATAAACACATACCTCTCCCAAAAGAGTTTCTCACAGTTCCGAAGAGAAAAAAATGCATGCATTGCCAAAGCATCATCGATATTGGTAATGTACAGCTTGCCTACCCATTCCAGCCTCCCAGCATGCAATATTCCTTCCCTCCACCTCTGCCTGTTTCAACCATCCACCATACCGAGACACCTAGTCCAATCTATGTCCTTTTGTCTATTCTCATTCCTTATGCGGCAGCATTGGCAGCTCTCTGATCCTCCAATTTGGCGTAGAATGCATCGCGCTTGCGGACGGCTGGGACGTGGTATCCGTACCTGTTACTATGTTAATACCATGTGCCTTGACGCCGTTTGAACATGGAGAATTTTACCAGAAAGCATATCCGAATGTGGTTCCGAGACCTGGTGGGTCGTGTTAGTTGACTGCTTTGCTTTACCTCTGCGATATCCGCAGATTCTCTCCCTCCATTCAACCTCCCACTCCCTTCGCATTCCACGAGACATCCGTTCACCACATACCGAAAGCGACGCTAAGGTCAAGGACGAGCCCTCTTCGGAGCATCTACAGTACAAAAGGTCAGCTCATTCTCCAATTCCATTCACCCAATTAATTCGATTATGTCCTTCCAACTTTCCAACTCCAATTCCGAGCCCCTCACTTTTCCCACCACAGATAGAGAGGAAAACGTACTCCAGTAATTGGTTTGATAGCCATTTTGTATATTTCTTTCGAGGGGAAGAATATCAGGTTCTGTATCTCTTATTTGCTTGCTCAGATTCAAAATCGCATGATGCATCCCACGCTCGCCGAGCGTCCAATTTTAGCGCGCTCTTAATACCTGAGGCAGCAACGCTAAATCCGCAACTGCCAACTCGATTGCCCCACGTGATCGATACTTCTGAACCTTTGGTATTCACAAGCAGTAATTTACGCTTTCGATAACGCGGAACGTTCATTCGATTGAATTCACACTACGGTCATGAATCATTCTTTCCACACCCATACCCGCGATTTATTTATTTAAAGCTTGCTGTGGGCGCGAAAAAATAACATCCATACAGAAAAGCATTGCGATCATGGTCCCAGTGTCACGAAAACGATCGACACCTACATCCAGCGACGACGACATGGAGGAGCCTTATCGAAAAAGGCAACGCATGTCGCCCGTCCTCCCACAAACCCCTCCGCCCGAGCTCGAATTGTCGCGTCCCGATAAAATGGAGTCTTCACTTTTCGACAGCGACGTACGGATGCTATTGCGACGAACGATTTGTCAGACATTGGAACACGTTGGGTTTGACCGGGCGACGGAAGAAGCGTTGGAGGCCATGTGTGCCGAAGTCGATACTTGTTTGTATATCCTCACCTGTGGGCTGAGAAGCCTTTTGTTGACGAGATTTAAGATACGACGCATCTACTTGCTCAAGTCACTTCTTCGATGAATAATGCGAGAAGAAATATTCCCATACCCCTCGATATATCGTACGCGTTTAATAGGTATCAATTACCTCTCGCTTCGTTAGAACCGCATCTGCGACCTCCAATCTCCGTACCGAAGCTTGAATTAGAATTGGAACCTATACCAAAGGAAGATCCTACGACGAAGAATGTCATAAGGATATTAGGAGTCGAGCTCAATGGTGAGGTGGAAAAGGCACAGAAATCATATATACCGAAAGGATTCCCCGCCTTTCCTAGTAAACATACATTTAAATGGACGCCCAAAGAGAGCGAACGCTTAACTGATCCCCGAAAAATCCGGGAGAAGGCTGCGGAGAATGCCAAGATGGGGGAGGAGGCTCTGAGACGTCTGGTGAAGGTTGGAAAGGTGGGCAAAGATAGGGAAATGAAACGAATGGCTGGTAGAGATCCAAAGAGTAAGGAACGGCATGCGTTGTGGGAACGTACCATGTTGGAACTGGGAATTACAAATTCTGGTAGTGGAAGTGGGAGTGCAAATACAAGGCTGGCGCTAGATGATCGCAGTATGGTAGTTAATGCAGAGAAGCAGTATTTCAGAAAAGGTGCACCGGCAAGAAAAAGAACGCAACCACAGCCGCAGCCTCCACCTTCGCCTATGGATGAGGATTTGGTGTCGTTGGAGTCGTAGGGAAATGGATTATAACAAAAAAGATACGAATAATAATTTGGGTTTGGAATCTCAGGTATGGGCGGTGGAATGCATTATCAGCGAGGAGTTCTGGGGTTGAATCAATCAAAAGGATCAAATTTTGGGAGCCGGTAGCTCAATGAAGGACGGACTCTTGCAGGAGCGAGAGGTATTTCCTTATATATGTAAATCTACATAAACCGTTGCTGTTCATGCGCAACTTTACATACACCTTACCAAAACAACATACTTTCAATCAACAATTCTCATAAAAGAGTATGGACCTGTTGTAACGCCAATCATAGACCTGAACACCATCGCAATGCACCAGGTATATCCAATACAATCATCTATTTGACCTCAAGGCCAAGCACCCGGATCAATTTCTGTCCCCAAATCCCTGTCCTCTAAAAACTTCCTGCCTCTCAACTCGTCGGGTAGGTATTCTTGAACTACTCTACCCTCCTTGTAATTAGGATTGTATTTGTACTGATCTCCATACCCCAACTCTTTCATCAATTTCGTAGGTGCATTTCTCAAATGAATAGGGATGCTTAAACTAGCTACCCCAGGTTCCCTCAGGGCAGAATATGCGTTGTTTAATCCTCTGTATGCTCTGGTACTTTTGGGGGCTAGGCACAGAGCCACAGTAGCATGAGCCATTGTGATTCGACATTCAGGCATACCGATTTTCTCGCACGCGGTGTATGTGCTGGTTGCGAGCGTTAGCATGGTGTTGTCGGCCAGTCCTATATCTTCTGATGCCATAACTACCATCCGCCTAGCTATGTAGAGAGGGTCTTCTCCGGATTGAAGCATTCTTGCAAGGTAGTATAGAGCAGCATCTGCGTCACCACCTCTTACTGACTTGTGGAAAGCAGAGATAGTATCGTAGTGTTGATCGCCAGCTCTATCATACACCAGCGTCTTGGTAAGGGACGCTTTGATATCTTCCTTAGTAACATTGGGTCTTGTAGACAAGCCCATGGCTAGCTCTAGGAGATTCAGGGCCGTCCGAGCATCACCGTCAGAAAAGGCAGATAGATACTTTAAGAGCTCTGTATCCACAAGATCTGTAGGGGTGTAATTTGGCCCCTCGGTCTTCAAAGCCCTCTCTAATATCTTCAATATGTCATCGTCCGTCAACTTCGATAATGTGAATGTCCGGCATCTAGACAGTAAAGCATTCTGGACTTTGAAAGACGGATTCTCGGTCGTAGCTCCTATTAAAGTAACCTGCCCACTTTCCACAGGCCCAAGAAATACATCCTGCTGACTCTTCGAAAATCGATGAATCTCATCGCAGAATATTATCGTCTTTCTTCCAGTAAGCCCCAGTTCCCCTCTTGCCTCAGCGAATATCTTCTTCACCTCCCCCACCCCAGTAGACGTACTATTGATCTCGACAAACCGACTTCCTACCATCGCAGCCACACACCGTGCAATTGTAGTTTTACCCGTGCCAGCGCCACCCCATAGTATCATTGATGGGACACGATCTTGTTCAATGAGACTGCGTAAAACTCCATGTGGCCCAACTAACTCTTGTCCACATACTTCGTCTAGACTTCTCGGACGCATTCGTTCTGCTAGCGGAGCGACCTTTTGAAAGGCATTGGTCTTAGTCTTCTTCGCCGGCGGATCAACAGTCTCGTTTTCCCACTGCATCTCTGTCTCGGCATCGTCAAATGATCTCTTCCGCTGAACAGTCAGGGATCCACTCGCACTCCCATCTTCTTGCCGCTTCGCAGTTGTATTTCCATTCTGCACTTTCGGTTGAAAATTGGGTGTCGAATTGGGTTCTATCTTTGGGGTAGGATGCAATGCTGTTTTCTTAGTCGCAGGTGTCGAAAAGAAGTTGGAGACGGAAGGCTTCTGCGTGGAGGTTGGTTTCTGTGAAACAAATGCATTCTGCTGAGTAAGTGGAGGAGAGAATGTGTCAATGAAGTCTTCACATCCCGAATCAATGTGACTATTAATGTCTTTAGCTTTCACTTGCTTTTCGCAAATGGGGCAAGCAACCATGCTGAGCAATTAGTGGGAATTGACTCTAAGTAATAGGTTTGGTTCATGATCATCACACAAAGTGGCTTTCAACACAACGCGTTTAAAATTCGGGGGACGCGCCCGTGAAAGTCCATGTTAAAGTGGCACTAGCTTACCTATAGATTATTGTTCCCCGCAGCTTATGCACACCGAATCATGTACAATCACTCATTAATACCTGGGTCAACATAGCATTTTCACACGCACGGCAAGATAATCATAATGCATGGAAATTACTTTTTACGTTGTTTGCATTTTTCATGTCCATGAGCCTTTTGCTATGCCATGTTTTTGAAGTACATCCTGCCAATCGACAAGGAACCACAAACCCCGGAAAAGCCGTAAAACCTCAAGATGAATTGACACACGCCTGTTTAACCACCCCCTTACGCTCTCGACATAACACCCCAAGCCCGAATGATGTTATCTGTGTAACCTGCGAACAAAGTTTGTCCGTCCGCGCTCCATGCCAAACTGACACACTCTGGCTCTCTGCTCTTCTTGCCAACAGCTTGGAACTCTGGCTTCAACTCATCAACCTTGCTCTTCTTCTCCAAATCGAAGATGATGATGCTGCTGGAGGTGGCGGCGCAAAGCCAGTATCTGTTGGGGGAGAAAACGAGGGCGTGGATCTCATCACCAGCGTTCAAGGAGTAGAGGTGCTTAGACTCGTTCAAGTCCCACAACATAGTGGTTCCGTCCTTTCCACCGGAAGCGCAGAGGGATCCGTCTGGGGAGATGGTGACGGTGTTGATGTAACCGGTGTGTCCGATGTGGTCGGTTTGCAATCTGCAAGAGCTGAGCTCCCAGACCTGAAGAATTGAATATTAGCATTTTCTGAGTAAGTGATTGTGGTACCAAATGAGTTGTGCGAAGACAATTTTCAGAAAAATAGTGTTAATTGTCTCATGGCAAGGTCTCCCCCAGCTCTGAAGTAGCAAATACTTTGTAGAACATCATGAAAACTTCGCACAACTTCAATTTGAAGTACCATAAAGACTGATTGTAGCTTACCTTGACGAGCTTGTCCCATCCAGAGGAGACAATGACTGGGTTTTGTGGGTTAGGGCTGAATCTAACGCATGAAACCCAATCGGCGTGTCCCTTCTCAGTGATGGTGAACTTGCAGTCACCGAGAGTGTTCCACAACTTAATTGTACGGTCGCGGGATCCGGAGACAATTTGTCTGTTATCGGCAGAGAAGGAAACGGAGAGGACGTCGTTGGTGTGTCCAACAAATCGGCGGGTGGTGGTACCAGTGGCAAGCTCCCAAAGGCGGAGAGTCTTGTCCCAGGATGCGGAAAGAGCGTAAGCACCATCGGAAGAGATCACCTATAAATCAAAGTCTCAGCATTCAATTGTAATTTGCAGATTGCGCTCGTCTCACAGAGCCACCGATTTTTGAGTGAGTTTTAACATACACAGTCAGAAACAATGTGGGAGTGTCCGTGGAGAGATCTCTTTGGGTATCCGTATGAAGTCTCATCCCGGGTCAAGTTCCAGATGATGAGGGACTTGTCGCGGGAACCAGACAAGAGCATATTTGGGTTCTCAAGAGAAGTTGCGAGAGAGGTGACCCAGCCGCTGTGGCCCTCGAGGGTGCCCTTGAGGATAAGTTGTTCCGCCATGTTGGAGTATTGATCTGGTGAACGGAGAATTGAAGGATGGGCGAAATGGCAACGGTAACAGTGCTGGTTGGAAATATTTGAGAAATTGTGGTGGGAGGTTTCCTAAGCGAGGTGGTACTAGCGCCACTTCCAAAAATAATGGACTCTGACCTAGAACTCGAAAAATTATTTCTTCTACCACAACAATTTGAGGACTTCAGAAATTTCTTTGATGGAAAAAGGGAAGAACAAGTACTTGATCCTGATAGGAAATGGTTGACTTGAATTGATCGAATCCTTTCAGTCATACCCTTAAATTTCAGGCATATTTTCTTGTAGGGCAAGTCCGAGCAGATCAGTTTTGAGTGTTGTTTTCATTCATTCTATCGATTGAATCATATGGACACAGTGAATCAATCAATCTCTTACTGAGCAATAATATTCAGTCTTAAGTCAGCGAGACAAGTGCTCCTGCCATGAAGTCTTGTCAGTCTTCGAAAATCAAAGGAAGTAACGGCTTGATCTAATTTCCTCTTCGGCATGTCGAATCACGTGATACCATATGGGTCATTCGATGGGTATGCAAATGTATGAAGTCTATAATAAAACAATCAAAGGCATCAGAAGTAGAATCACATACAAAACTCATTTATTTTCAATCAAATCATGTCATTAAAGCGATCTCCAAACAATTTCCTTCGACTGTTTCCTGAACTTATCAAATGTAATCTCTCAAGCTGCGGTATCACCACCTAAAACATCATATGGAGTTCCACCCGTTGCGTTGTTATCCCTGGGGAAGCCTGCATCATTCGCTGATTGAGCATTCTCTCTCTGCATCTTCTGCTCAGCAAGTCGACTCGGATCATTCTTTGATCCAATTTCTGAAGTAAAACTGGCATTCTTTGCATCATTACTCTCAAATCCCCCTTCCGTCAAATTCTTTCCTTTCGGGTTGCCGCCAGACTGGTATTGATTGGAGACATAACTCGGTGCGACCCCCGCATTACTTGTGCTATTCCTTACATTGGGGTTACCAGCATCTTTCTGGTATGAACCAGTAGCTCCAAGTATCTTCTCTTCCGCCCAATCTTCAGTCGCCATTCGTGCTTCAGCATCGGAAGCAGGATCTAGACGAGTAGCTCCAGATGTATTGGTATTTGCAAATGTGGAGTTTGCGCCTGCAACGCCTAATGGTTCGCCGTCGCGATTTCCAGCGAAGCCTCCGCCAGCTCTCGTAGATTCGGCTGCAAGAGAATCTGATGCTATTGCTCCGGCACCCTCTTTTATGATTGAGTGTGGATCTTTGACCTGTTACAAGTTGTGTTAGCAATTATCATAGAACTTGAGTCGTGTGAGGCGAAGAATTCCCAACACGATCCCCATCGAATAGAAATTACATGATTGACTTGCAGTTCGAGGTGCAGCTACAGGGAGTTGAACATGAAATGTTGTAAGCAAGCATTTACCTTTGTACCAGCTCCAGACATTTTGAATGTGAATTGATGATTATAAACTTGATATTAGAAGATTCAAGCAATTATTTCTTCGCAATTTGAAGATACAGACAAGTTGTTTGATTGTTTAATTCATTCCTGGAAGTGCTTTGTTCAAATCTAACATATACAGCTGGCGCTCTCATGACATCATTCTTAAACTCAAAGAATCACATTAATCAAATCTTTTCCTGTTTCTACTAGTTATTACTTCTACTACATAAGTATGGCGCCGGGCACGTTCCCGTCAATCAACTCATAGGAATGTTAGACTTGTGGAGATTCTAAAGATAGTGGTGGCACTTCTGCACATTTTGGACGACGTCAGCGATAAGCGTCTGGAAATTGAGGGGTAATTCATCACGTGCTTCATATAAGAATGATGCCCCCTCGTATTTCTTGGTGACATACTTTCCACATGCTTTCGAAAATCTTTAGTGTGAAACGGAAGGGTCGATTTAAGCAGAGGGATCTATGAATATTTAAAAATTGATGCTGAATGTCCAACTAAATATGTTTTCATCCGGTTGAGCATTTGGTTGCATGTCAAACATCGAAATCCTTCCCCAGGTTTTAAGGGCCCCGAGCTTTGAAGATGCTTATTCACAATGGCCATTGTATTGTAAGAATCATAGTGTTTTATCAGCTGATATCAGATTAGCAAGCAGTCTATCTGCTTCGCGGTTGGCTGTTCCCATATACTTACTACCCGTTGTGGCTGTTGTCGAGTGATAAAGAGGCAATAAGTTTGAGGTTTCAGTACCAGCTGCAGTGGAGGAAATATAATGGTTGATTGATCTCTATCTAATTCAGAAGACTTATTATCAAGGCAGGAATACACGCCCTTGAAAGAGGGGTATTCACGTGAAGATGAATACTCTCGAGTCTTTCCCAGATGTATATGCAATTCATGCGACCAGCTTCCGAATCATCCAGAAAATTAAAATATTCGAGTATTCGAGGAACAATAAGGGATTTTGATGAATCAACATTTCGTTTAGAAATGCGAATTGGACACAATGCAACTTCCAATTAGTACGCCTAAAAGGTTTGGTGAAGTTTTTGTATTTTCGTAGCCTTTCCAGAGCTAGTTCATGTCTATTTCATACACGATGCGTATAATACAGCATCTCATCCCACCCATCCCGTCCATCAATGCTATTTTCGTTCATAACCGTCATCAATCATTCCAATGATTAAAAAATATAATACACCCATTCTCATAATGGTCCAACACTTAGTTCTTCTTCTCAACACCTTCGCGTCCAATGTTGCTCATATCAACGCCACCAGCTTCTCTAACACCGCTTCCTCCAGTAGCAGCACCCTCCAATCCAGATTGTTGAGCATTGCCAGTTGAGGTTTGGCTAGTTACATCTCTTCCCGATCCAACGTTGACTTTGGTAGCATCGGCAGAGTTCCAGTCGCTGGCGACAGGAGGATCCTCTGGGAGAGGGAGGTTGGCTTGACGCTCAGCGATGAGGTCGGCTTTGGATTGTTGTTCTGGCATGTTGATATACGTGTGTGGGGTTGTATGTGTTCTAGAGTTTGTTAGATGAGACCGAGTGAAAGGTTTTGAAGGAAAGCTCACTGTCTGGTTCTGAGGTAGAGTAGTTACTTGTGAGCGTATTCGTTGCTAATTGGTATCTTGTGTGTGATGTTTGTTTGTAGTATGAAGAAGGAAGGAAAAACGAGGGGGAAAACGGGGGATTAAAAAGGCGTTGGAACTCTCGAAGTCATGTTCAATGACAAAATCATACTCCACCTTACTCAGGTACTGTACCAAGGCATAGCTAAATTATTCCTTGTTGAGTTTGGAGATTTCGCTCCGGAACATCAGATAATTGAGAAATTGAGGGGCTCTAAAAGATGTGATGTAATTATGATGTCGATCATGTCAAGCATCAAACTTTGGTGGGGCAAAAACTCCTATGACATGACTAAGAGACTAGGTACCGCCGGGAACAAACCGAAACCAACGTCAATTTGAATTATTTGATTCGGTAGAATTCGATCTCAGATGGAAATCTCGATGGTAAAAAAGGGTTATGAAAAAAATACTAGAAACTTCTTCATAATTTGGTATCATTAATCATCCTTGTAAAAAACGCCAATTGCAATGTCCTCAATATCTAGGCGCCAGTAGATAGGACACTCGATGTACCCTCAGCTCCTAGGCACACCTTTCATCCCATCCTAAATCCTAATCCTCGACTCCAACAATGCTAACATACGCATCTGCTGTAAATGTGCAGACAATTAAGGAAGCCTTCTATCACTTGTTTCTCCCGCTGGAGTAGCATTTCCAGCATCAGGGCTCAGATAATCTGCGTCTTCTGCGGCTTCATACTCTGCAATAAGATCTGTTACTACTTCCCTGGCTTCATCGAATTCATTGAGATTGTCAGCAAAGGGTGCAGTTTTCTTGTAACCCTCCATGAAGGCATTACGCTTGCGCATTCCATCGTATTGTCTCACGATACGTTTAAACAGCTATAAGATGTCAATATTTTGGGGCAAAATAGCTCTAAAGACACTTACTGTTGCTATACTTGTGTGATTTGCCAGCATAAGACCACTGACCCTGTGATTCATGGGTATATATGGACTCTTCTTGGTCAACGCAACTTGAATACTTGCTGGACCCCATGGAATGAATGTCGCAAGCCGTCGCTCCCGAATTCGGAGAAGACTTTTGTGAACATCAGTTGGATCAACGTCTCCTTGAATGACGTTCAATATGGATATGTAGCAACTCTTCTTGCCAGGAATTGTAGAGACCATGCGGTTCTTTGGCTGCAACAGTCTTCGCATGACATCTAAAACTGTAGTTTTCCGTACCGTCTTCGCCTGTTCAACATTGTTTCCTGTGAATGGGGTATAGGCCGTCATTAAGAAATGACAACGAGGAGTTGGAATGAGTGAGGCAACTATGCTAACGAGATCATTGTGCATATATCCTGGGTATCTGAGTGTAGTGGTGCTAGCTGACATAACGGTAGAAACCTGTACATATTAATAAAGCAAGCTCTGGCTCCAAAAGGGGGAAAACCGACCAGCTGATTAGTTTGTTGGAACGAAGGTTCCTGTACATGTAATCTATCCGCAGCGATCCTAGACAGTGCTCCATTATCAAGCACAACAACTGAGTCGGCATTCTGTGTTAATCTTCGCATGGATAGTAAACTGTTGTATGGATGTACAACAACGTCGCCAGAATTGGTAGTGTCTGGGAACACGGAGTATGTTTGTATAATCTTCTTAGGGAAGCGATCATTCAGTCTTTCGAGCAGAAAAGATCCCAATCCTGAGCCAGTACCACCTGCTATGGAGTGTAACATCATAAAGCCCTGCTTAGATTAGCTTCATCGTTCGTGTAAATTGGTCGATTACCCACCTCAAGTGAGTCACTACCGTCGGCCTCTCGATCAAGCATTTCCATAATTTCCTCATGCACAGATTCACCCGTTTGGTATCCATCTCCCCAATTGTTTGCGGCACCTGAACCATTCTTTCCAACAAAAAAGTTCTCGGGATTGTAGATATTCTTGTACGGACCGGTTTGGATACCATTGAGGACCTGGATAACCACAAATTAACACCCTAAATATACCAACACATAGCATAGAAGCTCAAGAAGCACATACACGGGGCTCTAAGTCGATCAAAATGGCTCGGGGGATATATCGTGTGTCGTCCGACTGGTAGAAAAATACATCTTTTCTGTCTCCTCCCTCCGTCGCAAATTCCTCAAGATTACCATCTTGACTTATGCCATGTTCCTGACATAACTGCTGCCAGAACTGACTACCAACTACCCAAACTCCCAATTAGAATTTCATCCATTTCGTATGGCCAGACGAGGGGTATACTGACTGCTGTTGCCGCACTGGCCGGCCTGAACCGTAATTATTTCTCTGTTAACAAAACAATGTTAGCAGCCATGATGTATAGAGGAAGGGAAAATTGGTTACCTTGGCATTACTGAAGCATCAAAGAAACAATACAGTTGTGAGGCGCAATATTTTGCAATTAGACTCCAAAATATATCAATTATTGACGTTCTGGAAATTGTTTATTGTCGACGCGTGAAATAAGGTTCTGCGCTAGTTATCGCGATAGCTCTTTGAAAATGGTTGGACAGGGGTTTGTAGATGAACTTTTGTAAATGAATACCTAGGTATTAATTGTATACAAAAACTTCATTGGCATTGCCGACAAAGCTCAAATTGGTTAATTAAAGAATACAGCTTTGAGTAAAAAAATTGCATAATAAGTACAACCTTTTACCATTGTCGAACACGTTCAGCTAAATGCAAGATGCCTGGCTTTGAGTATTCCTCAAGCCCTCCCTCAACACCAAATAGAAGCACCAATAGTCGATTCAGTTTTGGAACTTCAAACAATCCATCGACTACACCTGCTGGAGCCCCTCCATCATCGGCCGGCTCTTATACTCCCGCTGGACCTGCGCCATCGTCATTTTTGGAGAGCACTATGCGAAGCCCAACACCAAACAAGTCGGCTTTTGGATACTCAGAGTACTCTCAGCAATCGGAATTTGGTCACTCCCAATCAGACTTCGGTCATTCCGAGCTCCAGAGCCCACAGTTCTCCTCTCCTCTCTTCACACGACCGGCATCAAAACTACAGAGAGCGGTATTTGGCAACAAATCTCAAAAGTCGCAAAGGAATTTACGATCGCCATCGGGAAGCGAGGAGGAAGAGGATTATGAGGATGAAGAAGATGCTGGATTTAATACAAAGGCTCGCAATCGCTTCGCAGATTCTTATGACGACGAACAAGATATGGAGAGTGAAGATGCCAGCTACGAGGACGATGACATTGACGACTATCGCGGAACAAAGTCAATGAACCGCAACATCTTCAATCAGCACAGTAATTCGGTTCGGTTTGCAAGCACATCTGGTGGACAAATGCGACAGAGTATGGGGAACGATTCGATAGACTTTCAGGCATCTTTGGCGCAATCGCAAAGTAAAAGGGTGCCCGCTTCGGATTTTGCTGGAATTGCGAAAACCCTGTCTGAAAGCCAGGGAATACCAGCCGTAGATGAAGAAGACGATCTAATATTGAAGACGGAGGCAATAATTACAAGACTTTACGAACAGGGTGTGGGAAAGGCAGACAACGAAGAGAAACTTAAACGTGCTTTGGCACTCATACCAAGCGAGTTAACGGCACTTTGGCAGGAGTACAGTGAACGAAGTGGAGTCTACAATGAGCAGGAGTACGCTTCGATCATTGGCCCAGGTCCAGCAGCCTCAGAATTTGCAAAGGCTAATTACCTGGCTCATCTTGCAATGCAAATCCATCACTCAAAACCGGTGGAAAAGGGATTTACAACTGTGGTTAAGCCTCTTCCCAAAATCATGCTAGATTGGCTGGAGGAGTTTCATGATCCTTTTCCACAACAACTTGAGGAAGTTCAGGCTACCAGACCGAGCCCTGCTTCTCATCACTTATTCTGGACTACTATACTTAACAATGTCGTTCGTGGGCGACTTGTAGCTGTTATCAATTGCCTCAAAAGTGCTGGTTGGAGGTACTCGTGGTCCGATGCAGACGATATCAATGCTCAAGGCGGGGTGGACGGCTTTACTGGAGTAGCCCTGACTAATGTTGAAAAGGTAGTAGAGGATGCGACCAATGTTCTCTCTCTATGTCCGGCAATAAATGGAGACTGGAATATCTATGGAAATGACTGGAAACTGTTTCGACTTCGGATATCACAGGCTACGGAGGATCTAAAACAATTCGCAGAAGGTGGTTCTCGCCCTGAATCAAATCGATTTGGAAAGTCTTCCATGAGGAGTAGTCTAGGTGGAGATTATAGTAAGCTTGCAAAGAGGGCTGCAAGTAGGGTACCATGGAATATCTACCAGAACCTACTTACACTTTATAGTTTGGTTATGGGAGAGTCTATCCCTATCATTGAGAATTCCCAGGATTGGTGTGAAGCAACTATCGGTTTGCTTGTATGGCATGATGAGGAGAAAGACGACAGACGTTTAGCTCCTGGGCGATCAATCAATAGTCTTCGCGCTTCTGCCATCAATTATGAGTCAGAAAATGATCTTCGCAAACTTCAACGAGCGTTTGAGGTTGTAGCTGCAAGCAATACCGACTTTCATGTCAATAGCAATGATATGGTTGAAGTGGGATTAGCTTGCCTATTTCAAGGTGATACTGAATCCCTCATTTGTATTTTGCGCGCTTGGTCCGGCCCTGTATCTTCCGCTTTAGCTGAAGTCGCATCGTTGGCCGGGTGGCTTCCTCGTACCGAACCTCAAGGTCTACTTGCAAACGGCGAACTTGACCAAGAAGACCTTGATCTTATCAATCTTGGCGCACCAACAGTACAGGATGGCGTCAAAGACCTTACTCTCATTACATATGCAAGGTCGTTACAAGAGCTACCGGAGTTGACTGCAGTGATTGGACACGCCGAGATAACAAAAGAAGGATGGGAACTAGCGATTGCTGTGTTGGGCCGACTTGATTCGGAAAAGAGATCTGAAGAGATGGTGGGTGAAATCATGAGAACAGTTAAGCTAGATAGTGCTGGGATTGTCGATAAGCTTTGGCGATTACTCAATGATCTTGATATGAGTTCTCAAGCTGAAGCCATCGCAATGGTAAGTGTTACATGGCCTTTCGCTATCAATATACACAGTTAGCTAACAATCTATAGTCATATGCCGATTCACTTGCCCGAGACAACATTTCACCTGGCGAAGCCTTGTGGTATTATGCTTTAGCTCATAATTCCGCTAAGGTTAAAGATGTCCTTGATACTCTAATTCAATTATGTTTGGTATACTCAACAGCCTATCCTCCAGAGGCCAATCTTGATGACCATTTGCGGCGATTAATCTCATCTCCAAAGAACGCTTTAAATGAAATGTCTAGCATGGACCTCGAAGCTGCAGAACTTGTTCATACTTCATTAAGCGGATACGCAACGCTCCGTAGGTTTTATACCCTGAGAGACCAAGAAGTCATGTTATCACCAGGTTCTAAACCAGCAATGGGTGCAATCACCCGAAGGTCGGAAGCAGCCAATGCTCTACTAGCATTGATAATCAGTTCCGACGACAACATTCGTGGTGGTATCTACGATGAAGATCGTGGGGCCGTCATCCCTGTTCATTACATTCTTGCGCTCTTAGGCGAAGCCATGCCCTTCGTTAACCAGCCCGACTCCCTCCTCGGCACCTCTCAAATCGATATCCTCCTCCGCACGATCGAAGATATCCAGGGTATCGGTCCACGTATTTATGCCGTCTGCAACGCCTTTCTCGAAACAGTCATTAAAAACGCTTCAGGTCTAAAGGGGTCTAATCCCATGGACTTATTAAGTCAATCGTCATCGGGTACCTCTGGGAGCTTCTCAATGGTAGGAAGTTCAATGATGGTGTCGCAATTCCATAAATCGGTTATGACGAGTGGAATTCTGATGAACAAGGGGGGTATCAAGAGGGGGTGGGATTGGAGGAAAGGAATCAATGCGGGGATGACAGATGTGGATATCTTGAGGGTATTAAGGTTAGGGTTGGCGAAGGATTTGGCGAGGGCGTGGTTGAGGGAGTCGGATGAAATGTTGTGAGATTGAATGAGACGAAGGACGGCACGTAAGAATCGAAAATGCGTGCGTGGGAATTCTGGGGTGGTTATAGGCGTTCATCATGTGTATGGGAATAATATGATTCTGGAGATATTAGTTGTTGGGTGATTCGATGCAATAGAGTGGAACGCGCTATGCATATAATAGCGTTATATCACACCGCATAAAGAGCGGTGTGGCCTGTGAAAAAGAAATTGAATAGGAATAGAAGTCTTGATACCCCATTTCATGAGTCCTCTTGACTTCTTCGGATACGGAACAAAATCCAATTTTAAGGGGGGGTTCCCTGCCTGGTGAGCTATGTTGCGCAACGTTTACGATTTTCTTTCGAAACTTTTCCTACCTATCTTTTCTTTCACGTTCAAATTTCAATTCCAGTTTCGGCTCCTAATGGCAAATTGATATACTCCTGACACAAATACACAAGTGTATACCCTACGCTAGTGGCCGAGCCGCGTTCAGATATTTTCATTACGGTACAGTGTTAAGTGTGTACTTCATCTTTGCATTATCGAGTAGAGCTGTCATCCCCTGTTCGAATTGGGTATTCCAACGAGATTTTGCTAAATGCTCCCGATTCTTTCAGCACCCGGTGAGCTAAAATTGACAACTAGCATTGAGAAGACAATTCGTAACAAAGTAATCAGTATTAGCAAAATGATTGTTTTGATATGAATTGAACCTTGAAAACACACAAGAAGTGTTTAGAAAGTCTATTTACCCTACCTTAGCATCCACCAACGTCACAAATTCACAACCATCAGGCAACTCTCCAAAAGGCCAAACACTACCTCTCTCCTCGACTCTCCCCAACGCCTCAAGGGGCTCCTCATGATCGACCCAAAACTGCGTATCGGCACACGCCACTGCTCCTCCGTCCCCCTCTCTAAACAGCGAACCTCTCAATCTCGCCTCCCTTACATACCCCACCGGACACCCCTCCATCACCTCCTTCACATTTCCTTTCATCATCTCCGAACCCCTCCTAATATCCTCTACTCCTCTTCCCCAAACCCTCAAAACAGCCATCAACGCAAAAGGATGGCTTGATAAAATCCCCACCATTCTTTCTTCCCCTCTTAAATGTCTAAGCATCCTTTTAGCCACCCCCTGATTTCTATATTTGCTATTCACGCAAAGTTGTGTAATCCACAGAATAGAAAGATTTTTGTGCTGCTAGCGAGTAGCAAAAACGTTGCCTACTAAATTACCGTCGATTAGGAGGCGGACGTATATGTTTTGTGCCTCGAGGGGTAAAATTTGGGCGATGAGTCTTTGACTTGACATTTTGATTCGTGAGGCTGTGGGGGTTTGAATTTTGGTCAGTACTCTGCGTGTTTAATATATGAATATAGCAAATGTCTGGATGGAATTGACAACTTCAGTAAGTTCAAGCTTTCCAGCAAATTGAATGCACGAATGAGTTGAATATTTCAAAGCAGTTGAATTTCCCAACTGAAATCAATACTTCAAATCCATTAAATCAAATCGTGCAGAAACATAACCACAACCACGCAAGTAACACATCACCAAACATTCACCTACCTTTCTTCTTTTTACCCCCATTTTCTCGCTCGCTAACGAACCCCATACACCATACTCTCGAATAAAAAGTTTTGCAGCCTCCGATACCATCTCCTTACTAATACCCCTACCATAATATTTCTCCAGCATATACGATCCGGGTTTAGAATCCGATAAAACTACATTCATTGCAATGACGAAATAATTCTTTAATTTTATTTCCTGACACTTATTAGCGAAACTAAAAATCGATTGTCGATTTATAGACGGTGAAGAGGTAATAGTCGGCTCTTCCAAGCGGCCTCCTAGTTCCTAGTCGGGGAAAGCGGTTGTCCCCAAAAAACTTCGAAAATAGCATAATAATTGAATTATATCAACCACAACCTTTTAAGTTATATTATTGTTAATAAAATACTGATTCTTATTATTTATTTATTATATTTATTATAACAAATAAAGTTAAAGCTAAATGTGGTAGATTATATTGTTGAATTCAATAAGATTATAGCAATTCAATAATACGAAATCCATTATTCTTTTTTTAAAAATTGAATAAAATACCTATCAAAATTTTTGGGGACAACCGCTTTCCCCGACTAGGAACTAGGAGGCCGCTTGGAAGAGCCGACTATTAGAGGCTAAAAGCGAGCCGCTATCTAGCTTCGCACTACATACCCCGCACATTCCACATTTATGAAACCAAGAGACCATACAGCGTCAATTTTGTCAAGACCGTCATATGTCTTGATGGTTGATTAATTTGATCTATCAATCCACCGTTACAACTGTCACCATCGCAACATGCAAATGCCAATGCCAATGTCAGGCATTGTCCACAAACACCCCTATGCCCCAAAATATTCCCTTTACTCCATGAAAACTGCGTTCTCCACACCCTAATCCATCCATTTGCACAAAAAAACCTCAACAAGGAAGTAAGCCTACTATCTACTCTTCCAATTCACAATGACCAAAATAGCCAAAAACGGGTGAAAAAGAAAACAGATTATTTGCCAAAAGTCGCTTTATCATCATTCATTGAACATTCCATCTTCGCTCTACTCATTTCCCATCCCTCATAAAATCTCCATCGCAAAGGCCTTCTCCGGGATTGGCCATTGAACCCACATATTTTGTCAAGCCTTAAATTTCTAGTGAAGCGGAACTGAGTCCCCTGTAATTATGGAGTTTTCCACTACACAGCAAATTGTTCGAGACTTGCATCGATAGACACGGGCAAGATTATCTCGTACTCCCCTCGGGAAGAATCCTACTCAAACTCCTCAGCACCTCTACCATTGGCACATCCCTCGTCCCCACTACCTCCCTCTCCCTCCTCTCTCTCTCCTCCAGCCTCACCGCACTCAACGCCAATATCTTATCCGCGACTCTTCCTACTGTTTCCGCATATCGTTCGATTTTGTGTATGCCGTCCAAGAAACAATCTACTTTCCCTTCGATTTCTTGATGAATAGTTTTGAGTCTTTCAGAGGCGTTTTCGCGTAGGGAGAGAGATGACGAGGACGTTATTAGGGAGAGAATGGCAGATTGTTCGGGGTCGAGGAGAGTAGGATCTATCTGAGTGGGGGAGAGTGGGTTTGTTTCGCCATGCGTATCTGGGAAGAGGGGTGGAAGAGGAGCAGTGGGCCTTTTGTAGGATATCCATTGCGATTTTTCGATTTCTAGTCTAGTGATTGTTAGCCCATATATTGGGTAGTGGAAAGATAAGCCATACTGTTTCACTCGTGCTTCTAAAGCCTGTATGTTTTCTTCTGCTTCGATGTTCTTAGGATTGGGTTTCTTGACCACTTTCGTTATCCTGGTCGGCTGTTTTTCTTCTCGATCGAACCAGTTCGAAAATGTGTTATTAGTCCCGAAGTCTTTGAGAAGAGCTTCAGATATTGCTCTCGCTGTACTTGTTAGTCCTGTCTCTAGACTTTGTATGTGATGAAAGTATTCACCTGCCAATTTTGCACCACTATCCGGATCGCCATGTGCAGGTTTTTCCGGCAAAGCTCTTTCGCCGGTCCAAGTTAAGAGCTGTTTCATCCTTCTCGGCTCAGGCAATCCGTCCTCAATGTGTTTGTAAAATTGCGAGGTTTCGACCTCTTTGTGGGGTATTGCGCTATATCCACTGTCAATGAGTGAACTTGCCCTCCTCCCACGCATACCCAAGCTACTCCTCCTCTGGCCTGTCCCGCCTTTCTTTCGTAATTCCTTATTTCGATTTATAATTGGTGTATCGCTGAATGGCAAGGCAATGACCGTAGAGTGTGTGTTATTCGGAGCTTCTATAGTTGACCTGTTCGACTCTTCTGGTAAAGGTGCACCGCCAATCATATCAATACTGTTGTCATAATCCCTGCTTCCATTCATTGAACCACTGGCCCCATTTTGAAATTTCTCAGTCGATAAACGCGTACTTTTCCTGGTTGCTCGTTTCGGTTCGACTTCATTCTTGGGTTTCTGTACCTTCTCTACCCTCGATTCTTTCGGCGTTGAAAGGTTTGTTCTGGGTGCTGCTCTCGTTTTCTTGACAGGCGGTGATGACGCCGGTGTAACATTGTGGCTTTCGCGCTCGCGGGCTACCTTTTTAGTTCTCCTAGGAACCGTCGTCGTTACAGGCGGTGCCTCTGGCATTGGATCAGGTACAGATACAGTAGTTTTGGCCTTCTTGGATACACGCGTGAATTGAAAATCTCCATCTTCTTCCTCATAACCTGTACTTCTGTCAGTAACTTTCTGGCCAATGCACTCCCAAAAAAATCCAGCTTCCAACATTCCCCTCCCATAATCGCAAACCCAAAAAGTAAGAAATATCGCAACCCACCAGCCAATCTTTTACTCTTTCTTCGCGTCGCAGGTTGTTGGCTCATTTTCAGAGTTTCTAGAGGGTTCCGAGCTCGTACGAGGGTAGTCATTGATGTCCTAGTGGCGCATTTGCTTTCTTGAATTTCTTGTTGTCGGGGCGATTGTCGCTTTAGAACTGGAGATCGAGGTAGATTTCGCGTGATTATCTCGTGTATCGTCGCGTTAATTGATGAACATTGGGATTCGAGTTAGGATTGTTCGAGAGGAGAATTCGTGGGGGATCGCGGGTTGCTGGGTTGAGTGATTGAATGCGTTGGTTTGGTTGGCAATATCATGGGGGTTTCAATGTTTACGTTTCGCTAGCGTCGGAATTATACAAATCATGTGACAAATAACCAATCCGATGCCTCGCTCAAAAACTTTCACGACACGACATATAGATTATCTCAATATTCAGACCCTCTTCGTTGATAGAACGTTTCTTATTGAATTCTGAATTATATCTATTAATCTTTTTGGTATTGGTGTTGTTGGCTGTTTACTAATAATCAAATTTTTTTCAGCCAATCAGGGATCGGAGGGATATTTATCTCCTCGAGAGTCTAAGAGTATTTGGTTACGTTTTTGATAAGGATCTGAAAACCTTTGGTAAAAGAACTTTAAAGATATACTTGTATCCTTTAAACCCAATCTATTTAAAAAGTAAATATATGATTCGAAAGCCCTGATTTTCTAGTATTTTATGAATCTATATAATAATAATATATTGATTAGTTGAATTTAAATGTTATTGGTAATATTTGGATTATTATAATTAAAATGTAATAAAAAAAGCTATAATAAATTTTGAAATGAATATCTTCTAGTTAACTCCTAACAACTCCTACCTTCTCCTATCTTCTCCTGTCTACACCTATCAATTCCTGTCTTCTCCTATTAAGTTCTATACATCTTTACCTCTTTTTACAATAATCAAAATGATTGATATTCTAATGATTAATACCCCAATAAGTCTATTTAATATATTACTATTATCTAGCCTACTATTACCATAGCCATTTAATCCACTACCTGGGTCTTCAACTGTTATTTCTGAGCCTGAAACTTCTAATACTTCTACTAATAGAATATCTCAATTTAAATTTCAATATATTTTAAATATAATAAATCAAAAAGAAATATTATTTAATAAGTTTATAATAAGTTGGGCTTCTAATAATATATATATTGGGATTAATAATACTCCTAAAATACAACAATTAAAGTTCAAAAAGGCTTTAAATCATATATCTATCGAAAATATAATATACAAAAATATCTTCATAGAATACCTTAAAAATATATTAAAACAAGAATTCGCTGCTCTTCTTATTAAACCAAAGCTTCAAACTGTGACACTTTGCCTTAGAAGAACTGCGAGAGCAGGGTACAATTTATTCTTAGAATCTATAACTATAGAATCGGGAGCAAAGCGCTTGTAGAGTGTTTTTATATACTAGTTATGTATATGTGATTGTGTATATATATAAGTATATATATAAGCAATCACAGCTATAATTGGATATGATCTGTAATACTATTTCTTCTTTCGAAAAAGCTTGTCCTCAAGCTTTACAATTATCTAATCTGTAGATACATCGGTAATCCCAATAAGGTATTATTATTTATATTGTAATATAGTATAATAAACAGGTATATGTGCAAATTTTGCTTTTTTTCGTGATGGGAAGGTATATGGGAAATGGAGGAAACTGTTTTATAGTCTAGTAACAATATGAAGCCTTTGAAATATATAGATCGCCTGAATTTCCTTTTTTCTTTCAAATCTTTTTTGATTATTTATTTTTTTTGTATTTCTTGATTAATAATTAATATGCCTTTTATACTATCAAGAAAACACAATAGTAAGAGCAAGTTATTGTTAGTACAGCTGAAGTAGCAAAAGGATATGTATATAGTAATAAATTGTTTATTTTTCTTTTGTATTTGCTTTATTGATATACTTCTTTATAGCTTATAACGAAAAGAGTATTTGCCTCTTCTATTACATAAGGCAAATATCCTATTAAAGAAAAGGAGAAATCGAGCTATAGCAGAAGTAATAGTAATCCTATCAGCGAAAAGGAGGATAATAAGGAAGATAAGTTGAACAACAAAAATGCATATAAATAAGGCTTTCTTTTGATATCTCTAGCTTACAATCAACTTATCTAACAAGTGTAATTACAAATATCAAAGGCAATATACCTAAGGATAAGATTGATCTTTAATATACTCATTAAATATATCTATTCCATTATTTTTTGAGATAGAATTCAAAAGAAGAATATAATCCCTTAATCAATTATATTGATGATTATGAAAGAAGTTTACTAATAAATTGACTATAGTGATATATTATTTTCATAATCTCGAAAATGATAGCGAGATAGTTGAGGAAAATATTCTGGAGGCCTTGCATCAAAGTCAATCTGGTCACAAATTCGATATATTTTATTATAAAAGCGTTGGCTTTGTTAATATCAATAAATAGGAATCTCTAAACAAAAGGTTATCAAAAAGATAGTATTACAACAAGAATAATATATTTAGAAAAACAATTGGATTTGTATTGACTGTATATACAATTATATTTCCGGTAAGGGAAATAATATCTGTTATCGACTTCCTAAATAATTGTTTGGTCAATCTCGCTGTTTGCTTTGTCTGATTAGCAAATATAAGTATAAACACTTGCTTGATAGAAATATATATAAGATATTTTTTCAATACCAATTGATTATTACTGAGTATAACAATATAGTAAAGGTAAGTTACAATTTTACTAGTTTTTAATAAAATTAACTCTTGAGATAACTTGATATACAAAAAAAGCTAAAGAGTTACATTTCGAAAGAAATGCTTTCTTTTATCCTTACTTGAGAAACTACAAAGTGTTGCATAATGGAAATTGCAGTATAAGAAAACAAATTAAAGCAGCAATACTAGCTTGTTCTAATTCAAATAAAAGCAGAGCTTTTGGCAACTTATAAATAATTAGATACAATTGAATACAGACTTGGCCTTATTATTGTACATACTATGACTAATAGTCGTCTTATCTTTTGGCTTGTAATTATCCTATATATACTTATTATTACTATTAACTAAGAACTTAGCTAATATTTCGATTTAAATTATTCAATCTTTACTATTATATCTCATCCAATTATAACCATTGATATTTATAGAGATTTTCTTTCTAATTTGATTTAAGCCTATCGAGCAGAGGAAAAGACTTTTTTTGTTAATATTTTATTTTTGTCCAGTCACTTTCAACCTTTTATATAATTAGGATTTTCTTTATTATAATAATGAATTAAAGAAATTCTTTTTATCTTTTTTATTTATATATTAATTATTATTTGTGAAATCATAATTATCCTTTTTACTCTTATAGAGATAAATCTACTTCAATAGGTATGCAGAGGGTTCTGGCAAAATGAGATTTTGTAGGTGAAAGTCATAAAGATGATGCAAAGCAGTTTTTAAGTTAAAAGCAAGATATCAAATAAGATTATCATTAGTATTCAGTTATGATACTCTATACTTAAGCTATTAACATACTTTCTTTATAATTAGAATACGCTTTATTTCCTATTCAATATTATTAATAATATTTATTGGGGGTGGTGGTTTAAGGATTTATTCAGAAAATAGGTTGTCTACCGCTTTACGAAGTTTATTAGATAGAAACACAAGATGGACTTTTATAATGAATAGTAAGTCTAATCAAAAGGAATCTCTAGTCTAACCAATAATCTTGAATTTATCTTGAATAGAGTAATCCAGTTTTTTAGATGATTGTTATATCAGAAAGTCCCTTATACTGAGTTATATATAATCTCCTATATCGAAATCGATTAAGTGGCAATGCGAATTGACTAATCGAGATATCTTTTCTTATGTATACAAGATATTTTCTTTTGCTCGATTAAATACTAGTTTATTATATTTGGTATACTCTCTAATATTGATTATATTCAAATTATTAATAGGTATAATGAAATTAAGTTTCTAATCCCAAGGATTGCGGGGTAGATAGTTATATAAGGTCTTGTATAGGGTTTGATTACCTAGTAATTTATAGAGAAGTGTGAATTGAGTATAGTCCATTATTGATAAGAATTCAGATTAATTATCTTGATAATAGCTTATAAAGAGTTACAAGTATTATTAAAGATATTGATTATAAATCTCAGTTTGATTATCAGTTTGCAAATAGTAAGCAATAGATAACTTAACTTGTATTTCTAAGATATTATTGAATTCTTACTAGAATTTGGATATAAATTGAGGATTATAATCAGAAATTATAGTTTCCGGGGTATTGTAGTATCTATATATATAATATAGATATAAGCAAGTCTAATTTCTCGAATTGATTGATTTATAATAGGATATTGAAATAGCTTATTTGATTAATTGATTAATAATAACGAATACATTATTATAACTGTATTTATTCTTATTAAAACTATAGTAATCTATAGTGACGTATTGCCATACTTGTATAAGGATTGGGAGCAGATAGAGAAGATTGGGAATGTAATCTTTTGGTATAGAGCTATACTTATATTTATAGCAATTCCATATATATTGGTTAATTATATTATTTATATTCTTCTAATAGTATTGATTAGTTAAAAAAGCATAGATCTTTTTAATATCAGAGTATATAATAAAGATTGAATTGTAAACTTCGCGAATCAAATAGATTCGCAGATTTTCAGTATTCGGTATATAAAGTTGATTGTTATAAAGCAAGAGTTCTTTTTTGAATATAAAATGCTTATACAATTTGATAGTCTGAATATATAAAGCTTCTAAACTCGGATAGGATCTATTTGTTTCAATAATACAATTTATAATATTGAAAAGCGATATGATTATATATATATTGATATTTACAACTACATTTAGGTCTTATTATAGAGATTCGTATATAATCTTTGTATCCATTTAATTATTTTTTATAAGCTACTAAAGACAATTCTTCTTTTTAATATTATTCTATTAATCCAACTTGTTAATATAATATATAAGCATATTTATAAATGGATTATTCTTTTTAATACAATATATAATAATGAAGTTATAATCAGTAAGTAGTTTTACTCAGTATACTTATCAAATATTTAGCTATTTAATTAATATGAAGTATTTGAGTGCTTTATAATTGATATATATTTTGATTTAATATAGGGATCCAGCAAATTTGGCTTTTCAATAATCTAGGGATTTGATAATCGCAAGCATTTTTTTATTATAAACTTTATAGTTTAGTTTGGTAACAATTATTATTTTCGAAAAGTAGATAACTGATAACTATTTATTACTATGTTTTTGAGATAGTATATTAGTGACTATACTATCGGATATATTGGTTTTCAGTATACAGGGTAGTGTATAGTCGTAATGCTGTAGGAGAGGAATAAAGATAAGTTTATCTTTGAGTATATCAAATACAATTTGATAGGTTTTATCAAAATGGAATTTGATATTTGCTTTTATGAATTTATAAAAAGGTTTTACTATTATATCATAATTCTTAATAAATCAGCAATAAAAGTTACAAAAATCTAAGAATAATTAGATATCCTTTATAATAATAGAATAAGTCCAAGTAATAATCACTTCAATCTTTTCTGAATCAATTTGTATATTATCTATAGAAATAATAAAACCTAAATACTTTATATATTTGATATTGAATTTACACTTCTTAAAATTTACCTAAAACTAATGGACTCAAGTCGTTCGAGAATATGCTTAATATATTCCTCATATTTATCTTTGTTTTCAGAATATATAAAAATATTATCGAGGTAAACAATATAAAAGTCATTTAAATAGTCAAATAGGATATCATTTATATATCATTAGTAAGTCACAGGGCTATTTATTAATCCAAAAGATAAAACTTTGTATTTATAGGAATCATATTGAATACGGAAAATAGTATATTCTTTGAAAGCTGGATTTATATAAATATAATAAAAATGCTTATTGAATATTTAATTTGATATATATCTTTACACTAATGAGTTATACAAATATCTCATTAATAAGAAATAAAGGATACCTGTTTTTATATATTAAAAAATTAAGTAGTTGGAAGTTTATATAGAACCTTAAGCTTTCATTTAGCTTTCTTATAAAGAGAATCAGTATTATGAATAATGCTTGACTAGGTTTTATAAATCCTTTAGCAAGATTCTTTATAATATATTCTTTAATGATCTCAAGCTATTCGAGTGATATCTTATATAAGAAATTATATTTGAAAGCTTTTTCATCTTCTTCTTTAAATATAATCTTGTAATCATATAATTAGAAAAGAGATAGGATATCGAACTCGTGCTTGGAGAACGCTCAATAATATTGCTAATAAGCTTCGAGGATCAGAAGCTTTATTTCAACATCTGCAATAACACAATTAAGAGTAATAATAGTTTTTGATTTAGAAACTATTTAAAACAGCAATTGCGGTTGAGATTCGATAATTATTGTTTTGATTAAATTTGTAAATCGAGATAATATTGTTAATCTTTATACATATAATTATAAAGATCTTATAATCCTTACTTCTCTTACAGATAAATTGAAATTGAGTTGACTTGAATATATAGATATTGAATGTATTAGAGATACAAAGTAGGAGGGATTTGTAAACAAACTGAATAAAGATTTGATCGAGAATAGATTTCTTCTTCAAATTAACTGGAATCTGAGCTTTGATTATATTTAGAATTACTATATTAATCTCTTAAGGAAGAGTAATAAATATTTTAGATATGATTGATGCTATAATCGATTATCTATTATCAAATCAATAGTACATCTCTTTCAATCGGGCATTCCGATTATCAATATCTTTCTATCTCAAATAATTGATTCTGGATTATTAAAGACTATTTCTAGTTAAAAATATATTTTTTAATAAGGAAACAGTAAAAGAATACTTAAAAGACTATTCGAGATATCAGTTAAAATAATCGATTTTAATTCGGATCTCTACTAATCATTTGCAATCTAGAATTATATTATATAAATCCAAATCGATAATAAGAAATAGCAAATAAGATTATTATTAAGTATTAATTATGAAATTAAAAAATATGAAATGAGTAATAACTTTATTTTGTATACTATTATAGCTTTTGACTTCAATTAGTGATTTAAATAGTATAAAGCGAGATTTGAATATAGGGAATAATAATGAAAGGAATATCTTATCAATAAAAGCAAAGCCATTCATTCCGGAATCTATAAGAGATTAAGTATTATATGAATATCCGTTTTTCGAAAATGTATATAATAAATTCATAGAATTACCTTCTATTAGTTTTGTCAAATTGAGGAATCTTATATCCCAGATTGTGCTTAGAAGGGAACTTCTATCTAAGTATATTGATTTAAATATTAATCTTTAATAATACAAATAGACTTAATAACTTCTATTTATACTTCTTGATTTATATCTTTTTTAATATTCTCTTTTATATTATAGAACTCTTTGTTTTCTCTAATCTTTTAAATCTCAACTATAATACTTATATTATCTGTATGTAGTATGAAACTATAATTCACTTCTAATGTAAGAATAATAGTATTACAATTGAAATTGTTTTCTGAAGATAGAATATTATTTAGCTTAAAGGTTTCTGTATAACTAATAGAAGTGCGAGGAGGATATTGAATATGAAACTGAATAGATAGATTCGAATTATTCAATAAATAAAGAGTGTTTCTAGAGATAGTCGATAAGTTGGTATTACTAAATAGCTTTTTAAGAGATATCTCTTTAATTGTTCTATAACAATTATATTTTTAAAATATAACTTCGAATTCATTGATCTTAATAAACTTGATAATCAGATTCTTAATAATATAGTATTTGTTGATATAAAGGCTAATAGCTTATTAAAGGAAATCAAATATTTTTCTTTTCAGATTACAAAAAAGAGTTATTGGATTGGTGATTTCTGTTTATATAGTTAATAATCTAAATCTGCAATACTATACTAGGAAATTTCCTTGTTGAATATTATTAGATATAACCCAGTATTCATACTCAGTTTGTACATGATTGGCTTCAGCAGGGTTCTTATAATAGCTATAAGCTGATTGATCAATTACTATTTTATCAAATAGGGGACTTGAGTATATAATGAGAATATATATTCTTGTATTTCTTCTTCCGTCTGATCTACTATATAAAATCGCTATTACACTTTCGAAATAAGTGAATTTTCGTAAAGTTCAAGTCGCTCAATAACCAATAATTATTAGAAGCTTACTTTCGGCTCTATACTATCTTTGAGTTTGAATAAAAGATTGATAGGCTTCGAAATATATGGATACTCTATTGTAATAATAGGTAAACAAGAATAGAGTATTCAATGAATTTATGAATCGCTTAGCAAAGCAATCAGATTTGAGAGGAGTTTGCTATCGGTATTCAGAAGGAATCGTCGCAAAGACTGACTTCGCGAATAGGGGTTTTTCTTATTCTTTCTTTTCCCAATAATAAAAGATACTTTTTCAATAAAATCAACTAGAATATCAGGAGTCTGGACTTTGCGATTCGCAAGGGAATCTGTATAATATTATTATTGATATCTTGAAGATTGAGATAAGTAAATGATATTAAGATTATATTATAATAATTTGTCTTTGAATTTTACAATTTCATTTTGTAAATTCTTAAAATCTTTAAGAATCAGTACTTATTCTTTTTATAACAAGAAAATGTATATCGATATACTATTCTCGAGAGTTAATATTTCAATCGAGGAGTTGTTTTCAAACTATTTACTTTTTTCATATCTATTAATATTTATATTAGAATTATAAGAACTGTAATCATTGCTTTATTGAGATTGATTATTGTCGGCTGGGGGCGCTCGGCTAATGAGAAGGAAAGAGTAATAGAGTTTCTTTAAGGTAAATGGATTGGATATAATAGTGATACTTATAATTCTATATATTGAGGGTTTATTGTTTTCTGTTAAATAGATTTACTTGGAATTAGTTCTTTTCCTATAAATAATATTGAATGTCCTTGATATATCCAAGAAGGTATTATAGTTATAAGATATTATTTGATTGGTTATTAGATAGCTGTATAATCGTATAATGAGTTGTAGATAATATAATACTTTGTCTTAAAAGAATTACAAGAGCAGGGTACAATTTATCCTTAGAATCTATAATTACAGAATCGGGAGCAAAACGCTTATAGAACACTTCTATATACTAGCTATGTACACGTGATCGTGCATGTACGCAAGCGCGCACATGAGCGATCGCAGCTGCGATTGGGTGCGATCCGTGACACAAACTTTCGATATAAGTATCCCTTCAAACAAATTTCGTGATATCAATTTCTTTAGTGTTAATCAGTCAATAAAGAAGAAAGCTTTGGTTTAGTTTTCTATTCTTATAATTCTTATTACCAACAAATACTCTTATTATTCTAATTATCCGAATAAACCAAATATGGAAACCCAAGGTTAACAAATCTATATAATTACTAATATAGTAGTATATATTTGATTCAAATATCAATTAAATTATTTATATAGTATACTTAATTTCTATTTGATAAATTATGGAATCAAGTGTTACTATATCCAAATACTTTCTGGTTTTGGAATTTGCAATAGTTTATAATCATTACAATAATCAAATAAAACATATAATTTCTACAGCTAAAAAGGAGATCAAAGTATAGGGAAATTACCTATAAATAATAATTGTTTATAATAATTTTAATTTTAAAAAAACTAAAAGAGATAAAAGTCTTGGCTATATTGAAGGTATAAAGAATTTGATTATAGCTATATTTGTTCTTTATTCAGAGCTTTTATTTTTGGGGTTCAAACAAGCTATATACAATCCCACAATTCCTTTAGACTTCCGAGATATCCTTGACTCTACTAATCTTGCAGCAAATACATTCTCTCATCAAATAAATATTCATTTTATATACAATATACTTAAATATATATTAGGAGATACTATCCAATCAATATTTCGGAAAACTAATCTATACCCCAAAATGTCTTATATAGAATGTATTCCTATCAATAAAACAAAGTATTAATAATTCAATGGTATTTATGCAAATAAGGAAACCATAAATGGGATATACAAGGTTTATGATAATATCTTCAAAATGCAATTAGCTCTTTTAGAGCTTAGCGAATCCATACTATTTGATTACATTATCAATCTTAAATTAATATATAATAATTAATTTATAGTAACTTATATATAGACTATTAAAATCCAGCAATCCAAGTCTACTAACCCTTATAAATATAGAAAATGAATGCTTGGGTTAACTTCATAGTTTTATATATCTATAGCAATTCAGGATACTATAATTCACATCCATTTCAAGCCTTCCCCTAACAAAACTAGCTCTCATTACATACAAACCAACCTTCTAGATTTAGGGCGAAAGAAACAGAAAAGAGATTCACTCAAATATCATCAAACACATTCTTTATTGTCTCAAATATTCAGCGCAAAAATTGTACTATTATTCCATTATACATTACAAAAATACCTTGAAATAATTAATGATATACATCAAACAAAAGAGATAATTGAATTTATCAAAAAAACTATTCAAGGTATAACACTAATTGAGTTCCTTAAGATAATAGAGATGGTTTAACAAAAAACTTTCACTTAAGAAGGTTGGAATAAAGGTAAAGGAATTGATTCAAACTATACTACTATATATCGTTTACTTTAGGAGATAAAGATATATATGATAATCAATAAAACTATTAAATATAGTAATATTAATATTATGCATCAGATAATAGATCCGCTTATACTCCTATTCTAAAGAGCTGGTTAAATTAAATATGAAAGGGAAATATTTTATTATAAATAGTTATTTACACCAGAGATATCCTCTCCCAAATTGCAGTATGGAATACTTGCTTTATCTCTTATCAATTGGTTAGGGAAGCTATAGATACATAAAGCTATCGATCTTATATAAAAACATATAAATCTTAATTGCCAAATTGATATGTAATATTATAAAAACTCAACTCACAATATAAATAAGATATTTGATTATATTTGTTTAACAAACATTTCTTAATACATTTTCAAAAAAAAGATTGAAAATATATTCAGAAAAATTATATCTGAAATATATATAACCTGTAATATCAAAAAGGATATTTTTTCTTTGATTATAAGGTTAGCTTGAGATAATAAAACGGATCCCAAGCTTATAGATTCCAGAAAAGAGATTTATTTATCCGAAGATCTTTAGGAAAATAAAGGAAATATATTGAAAATAAAGATAAAATCATTCAATAAACAATATATAATCAAAAAAAAAAGATTTTAGAATATTGCTGTTAAAGATATAGAAGAGTTAGTTCAAGCTTTATATGTATTATCAGAACTTTTAGATATTGTAATAGATCTTACTCAAGTACTTGAACATATAGTTAGTAATGATATATATAAAGCTTTAAAATAATTTAATATAAATTTATTATTGTTGATTTGATTTAATACTTAGTCGATTCGATTTTTGATAACCTATCAATTCCTGCTATCTCCTATCTCCTCCTGTTAGCTTATATCAACTCTTGTCAATTCCTATTAGCTTCTATCAAATTTTATAAAAGGTAATTAATAAATATTAAATTATAAAACATATAGTATAAAAATACATTATTTGATTAACTCTATTCTATAGCTATATTTTTATTGAAATATTTTTCCGTACCGAAAAACTATTGAAAATCGTTATAATGCCTTATATAATTATAATAAATACAGATGTAAACAAAGGCTACTATAATTAAGCATCAAACATTTTTATCTTGATATTCAAGAAAGAAAAAAAACTATTAATATTATTTTACAAAACTAATCAGATCTATAAGTTATACCCGACTGTAATAACCGATTGTATGCATATAGGAGAAGCAGCCACATTCTTTTTATGCTGTACACGAGTGGATAGGCTATATCCCCCTTTATAAGCAATCTAGCGACAGTGAGCACAAATCGAACCAGGACGAGTTACTTATTATAGATCTTGATTAGAATAAACCTAGCACTTGAATCCATAATTGTAATAAAAAGTGCACCTCTCCTCCTTTAGCAATTGCTCCCCAATTTCCAATTCCATAATCCGAGCAATATAACTAAAATCTTTTTGCTTATCCGGAGTAGCTTTGTCCCAATTACTATTACTTATATACTACTATTTATATTACTGTGTTGGTAAATATAGCCTCTTAGGGCTAGTTTGGATGTAAAATCCATACTGAATCCGCTGAAATAATCTGTACTTTATGCCATCACAGATTCTGCGGTGGTATTAATCTGTTTCAAAAAGAGTGGATTATTAATCTATGGTTTTATAGTTTAAATATCAAATCTGCCAAATAATTTATGGTTTTTCTAGAATATTCAATTTAAACTTCAATTCGATATTAAAACCTTATATTTAAAATTGAGAATTATATAAAAAGCTTTAATAAAATAATAATCTTGAAAAAGTGCTTAGAATTGGAAAAGAAATATATTTTGATTTTATCTTTCTTTTTTCTTTTCTTTTTAAAAAAAGAATCTTTTTTTGAAGTATTTTTAAAGCTATTTTCTATATATAAAATTATTTCAATAGCTAATAATACAATTATTATTTAAAACACCTCGAAAGCGTTTAGGAAATTGAAAATTATTAATAACAATAGTAATCAAAGATTTATATCTATATAAAAAAGAAATAGAAAATCTCAAATTCGAAGTTTCTTTTCTCCAATTTGTTATTCCAAACGAAAGTCTAAACCTATAGCAAAAGCAACCAAATCTCAAAGCTAACTTTGAGATTATGATATCTCCTCCTTTTCTTTTATTAGAAATTCACTATTCAGCTTCTTTTACAATAACAACATCACTTTTAATTAAAAAAAGATATTTTCTATAAAAAAGAAAAGCTATATATAGATATTTGATTCAAATAAAGCTTATTTTAATTATATTAATTTATAATATATAGCAGAATTCCGAAATTAATGAGAGACTCTCAATAAATATCGATATAGATAGTAATAAGAATAATAATGATAAAAGGGATGTCGATAATAGCTATAATACTAATTAAAACCCAAAATATAATATCTATAGTGGTTTAGAAAGTGAAAAAAACCTTTTTACCGATACCATTAAAAGAGAGGATAAATCAATGGATCCGGAAACTAAGACTAAAGATATTTTAAAGAAATCTACAAATCAGTTTAAATGGAAACTTTATAAAAAGCTTTTTTTAAATTTAATGCAAAGTTATTTACAAAAGACTAGTCAATAATCAGATCAATTCACTAAATGGAGAATACTTCATTATAATTAATTTACATAAGCTATTGTTTTAGAATACAAGATACATACTAATAGTAATGAGAATCTAACTAATAATCAAATTAAAAAGAAAATCAATTCGATATAAACATCCTCTTTTTTTTATTATTTATTTGATCTAATTGATTTGATTTAGATTAAAGGACATTATATAGAGTATCGATATCTTCTTAATCTATCTAATTAGGATACTAGATTCAATAAAAAGAATGATACTATATAGCCTTATACACCTGATCATCTATGGAAAATGCTTCTATAAGCAAGCGAAACTAATAATCGAAAATATCATTGATATCGAAGTCATTATATAAAGAGCTGATCGATTCTTCAATTTCTATTCGAAATTTATATAGCTAATAATAAATTTGTATATTACCCTACAGCTTTAATGCAACAAACAATTATTTCTTCGGATAAGGAGAATAATCTTGCTGATTCAATACACTCTATACCTTTTTCAAATAAAAGCGTTAAAAGGTGGAATAAATATAGCTCTAGGATACACAAAATAAGGAATTCATATTTTTGAGATGTATTTTATTATTAACTGATTTATAATTAGAAACAAAGCGATATAAACAATCTATTACAAGCTACACACCATCAAAAAGGCCTCAAAAAACTATCTCTTCTGAAATTGCAGATAGTTTACTTTATATTAATAAATCTTTAAGAGATTTTAATAAATCGAAAAACTACTCTAATGCCTTATATATTCAAGTCAACAACCCACTACTTCTTTGGCATTAAGTATACTATATAATCACACAAAACTACCCTAGCAAATATGAGTCCCTAAAGACTGATATTGCTTTCAAGCTTATTGATTTTCTATAATATCCAGTGCCTGGTGTTTACCAATCTTATGATAAACTGCTAATATTTATGCATATAAGCCCATTTCAAGTAGAATTTATGAATAAAATCTATAGAAAGCTTAAAGAACAGTACGAAAAGGAAAATAATGAAATGCTTTTATTATCCGCTTTTTATAATAAGCTTTAAATAAAGAATAGCTTCCAAATTCTAATAACTTTTGATTTAGTAATTCTATTCACTCTGTTCTCTTTATTATATATTTTTATTAATATAACCTTTATATTTATTTAATTAAATATTAATATTATATCTTTTAATATCTTTGTCTTATTTAATATTAACAATATATAAGTACGAATAACACCTATTTATTAGCCCTAGATATATGAAATAAAGAATATAAGTATGTAATAACTGGCTAATGAGAAATGGCGAGTAAGAAATGGCTAGTGAGAAATGGTTAGTGAGAAATGACTAATGAGAAAACTATAAAGTTTAGCCTCTCAAGGTGTAATATCCACCAATAACAGAAGTTGCCAGCTTTATTATTCTTTAAAGAAAAATACTATCTGTATCTTTAATAGTTTGTCTTTTTATATAAAATGCACAATATTATAGTATTATAAATTAAATCAATAATCTATTTAATTAATAAATAGAAAGGATAGAAAATATATTCTCAAAATGAGTAACTATAAAGGATTCAGTTATCTCTTGAATTGCTATAAGAACAGTAGCATTTCATTTTCAACACTTTTTATCAAATGTAAATTGATTCGAAACCTCTTTAACTAAATATTGAAAAAAGGCTTTTTTCAAGAGTAATTCGGTTGATTTTTGATATTTTTTAATTTCTTATAATACAATCGCTATATTCAATTAGTAAGAAAGAAGCTTATAAATCAAGAAAAAATTTATTTACTCCCCGCTTTCTATCAATAAACTCTTTTAGCAACTTCTGCTTTTCCTTTTTTAAACTACTTTTTTATACTTTGAACCTTTGCTTTTAAAGCTTTCTTTATATTCTTATTTTTAAAAAAAGATGATCTTCTATTTACACCTAGTTTTTATTTATTTGTGTTGGTTCAATAATGAGATCAGGAATACGGGAGACGTGGTTCCCACTATCATTAGTAGGCCCCTAAATATCTGTATTGTATTCTGTTTAAAGAGCTAGTTAATGAGGGGAAGTAATAAGCCTTATATAAATACTACTGAAAAAGCTAGTCTTCTTTGTATTCGCCTAAATATTTTTGATATAGTAGCCATTATATTAAAATCATTCTTTTGAAATGAATTTCCTTGTTTATATACTCGGAACTCTCTTTTATAGCTTCAAATATAATGGTTGAAAAGAAATTCGTAAAATCATAAAATCCTTCATCTGTTAGCTAAAGTCCTTGACCTCTTATTAGCAAAACCAATCCCTTTCTTTAATCCTATTCCACTTATTTTATTACCTTGATATCGATTTTATTCGTATTGATCAGATTAGCAAGAGCTTGATATGGCTTTCCTTTTGTCATTGCATCGACCGGATTAGTCGGACTATCAATCCAAATCACTTCAACGATCTCCTTTTGCTTGTAGGATTGATGTAATGTCATGATATCGATCATTAATCTCTTTTCACTAGTCATTCCCAATTTTGTAAATAGATTGTATAATGATTTGGAATCAGTGCACAAAACTAATAGAATCTCCTTGCTGAGAATAACGCTAACTATAGAAGTGATTGCTATACCAATATCGAATCCCTGAATTAATCTATATAGCTCGAATACTAAAACACTGTATATGACTCTCTTACATTTAATGGATAACCAATAAATGATATTAGCATTGTTGTGTTTATCTATTATGATGATCACATAGCCTATTTGGAACGAATAGTTTTTATTATTCGCAAAAGAGGTATTAGCAAAGATAACAATCTTAAGTGAATTTAAGTCAAATAGCATGTATTTGAGTCCTCTAGCAAAGTTTTCTTTTTGTTATTTGATATATTTGTTTAACACCACAATATCATCCTTATCAGGTTGGATCATCTATATTGCTATAAACAGATCGAAAAATGCCTCGGGTTGATATATAATTGTAATGTATACTCTGTAGGCTTGTTATATAATATATTATTTATGTGTAGAAGTATATTTCCAAACCTTGCTATGTATATTATGTATATCCATAGATCTTGTAGATACAAGCTGTAGATTGCTGTATTGCTTTTTCTGATCAAGATGAATATTATTATCTTTGAGTGTAAAAGTGATACTATTAAACTTTAATAAATAATCATAAATAAGTTCCTTGCAATCCTTAGCCATAAAGCCAGCTTACTTGAGTTGTTTATCCTTAGTTTGTATAAATACATTATCCCCAATAATAAGTGTATTATCTATTTGAAGCCCTATAATGCCAAATCCAGTCCCCTTATTATTAGTATGCAAAAGACAAGGGTTATATATAGATTGCTGTATCTTAAGCTTCTCACAATGATAAGTATAGTATATCCGGAACCAATAATTTCCTGTCTTAAGAATACTATATAATGGTTTAACAACAAGTAAAATCATATCGATTAATAAATTCATTTCTTCCGAAATATAGATATAAAAAGTGCGATATAAGTTCGAAATGGATTGAGTATATGCCTGAGTGATATCTCGAATATACATTCCTGTGCCTGTTTTTTCGAGTACTCGCAGCTAGTGAGACTAAAATGTGTTGATACAATTGTTGAATTGTTGGGGATTGTATCAATACAGATGTTTTATCAGCATTATTATATACTTGAATGACTAGCCTCGATTTACGGAATTCAATATCCATTCCTTTGTTTTTAATTTATCGACAAATCGCGATTTAAAAATATGTATATCAAAAGGAATATCCGAAAATGATATAATCTCGAATATATCCTTAGTTATCAATCCATTAATCTCTTTCTTTCTGGATTCCTTATATATAATAGGATCCTTGGGATTAGCAGCAAAAACATTCGGGGTAGTAATCTTGTATATGAGCTCGAATCTGAGGTATAATTACTCGTGGGAAAGATATTAGTATAAGCATCTGATTGTTTTTGGATAAATCCAAGAGAGATTCTTTTGGATTCGTTGTATATATAATCGCTATTCCTAAAGAAGGTGATATAACTTTGCCGGAATTTGGTAAAGTTATTTCGGGATTAATATTATAATCAATTTCTTCAATCTCCTTAATATGTTTAGTTTCTAAATACTTATAATATGGCTTTACTGATGTAGATTTAAATCTTGTAGGTCCATAAGATAAATCAAGAGTATATATCTCCCCTTCTATACTAATAAATGAAAAAGGTCCTTTCCACTCACCAATAACTGTTCCATTGCCTTCTCTCTAGACCAAAACCTTGCTGTTTGGTAGCAAGTCATGAAGTACAGTTGTAAAGGGTCTATTGCGTGTATTCAAGGCTTTTTGTATTTGTATAGAACTATATAATCTGCAAACCTCTATTATAGCTTTAGAGATTGCGGTAGTATATTGTTGAATAGTAGGTGTTGAAGGGCTGGTATTAACCATACAAGGAAAAATACCAAAAACAAGTAAAGTAGGTATTAAACCATCAGATTTGGTAGTATTATTGATTGCCTTTTATAGTTATCTGGAGTATAGCTGCCTTGCAAATATTGAGTTTATAAACTTCTTTATAAATAATCTTATAAAATCTTTATAATAGTGTATGAAATCTCTCAACAATACTGATCAAATGATATACCTCCATAGGGACTATCTTTGTCTGAATGGATATTGATATAATATGTTATTGAAACTCTTTTTCAATGAAGTTGGTACTAATATTATGAATAATATACTCTGGTGGATCAATATATATATCGATCTAGTACTTACAGAGTTTATTTTATGTATGCTTTGCAGGTATATTGTTTAATCATCAAGCGGCTTGAAAATATATGGTTTATTAACAATATATAGAATCGGATTATTGTTGATATAAAGTATATTGATAAGTATAATATAATTAAACTCAAAATTCTTATTGGGTAAAGAGAATTTGAATTTACTGGGTGATTTGTTTATAGACTTGATAATAATAACAAAACTTGATAAGCTATTTAATCGTTTCAAAGTCTTTATTGTGTTTGGAGTGTTTAAGTATTTTATAGAATTTGTATATAGATGGATAATCAAATTAACAATAAATTTGTTATAACTCGATTTTGGTAAGATAGTAATTATTATTATTAATAGAATAGTTGATTAGTTCCTCAATATTAATATTCTATAGTAAAAATGTATGATTGAATTGTTGATATATAGGATAGATGCCTTTAGGTGTAATAGTAATATTATCAAGGTTATTATACTTGAATCTAAGTCTGTTTATATTGATTAAAGAAAGCAAGAATAGAAGATCGGCTTTTATTACATTTTATTTTATTTTTTTAAATAAAAACTTGATATAAAATGAACTAATAGAAATCATTACTTTAATGCTGTATTGAATTATCACTTATTTAGTAATAGCTTTATTATATTCAATATCCTCAATCTTCTTTTATACTAAATACTAATTATATCCGATAGATAATCTCTTAGCCGTATTTGTATCAATCATGATGTTGAAGAATGTATTAGTACTATATTGCTCGCTGTTTGTAGTGAATGCTTTAACTATCAATTTATAAGTGCTTGCAGTGTTGTTGAGATTAGTTGTTATTGAAAAACTATTACAAGTATCTATTAAGATAAAGAATATCCTGGAGACCCCTCCAGAATCATTTGTATCAGTAAGATACTGATTAATGAGATGGTCATCATTATTATTATTATCACTATTTCGATTATCTTTTTATTTGATATCAATAACGAATTGATTATATCGTTTTGTAAAGCTTTTATTGTCGAGATTGCTATATTTGGTATGGTAATTTGTCTTAAGTCGGTCTTTCTCTTCTTATATATGCTTATAGTATCTATAGCCCTTCTTCTTGTAACCAGGGAAGTAATAATCATTCTTGCCCTTATCAGCTGATGTAAAAAAGGATTATCGACCGGTATATTTATTATAAGGTTTCTGAGAGAAAAAGCCCGAAGATATATTATTGTAGAAATATCGATCTGTAAGGAATGTCTTAGGTAGAGGGTATAGTTTCAGAAATGCCTTTCAATAAAAGTTAATAATCTATTTTAATCTGATTAATAAACTCTACAACAATTAAACAAGGATTACATATCACAGAGTAGCACTCCGGAATACTATTACACACAGATAAAATCTTAATGTAATACAATTGAGGATTATGTATTGTCCTAGGAATAGTATATTAGAGGAAGTGTAAATCTGTAATCATTATATTAAACACTTCCTGAGGCTTTATAAATGGGTTTTTCTCGATATAATCCTTAAAAATGATATTATTCCACTTGAAAAGCATATTCTGTTAATATTCAGGTTCTTCGAAATTGTTGATCATTATATTGCACAACCTTAATACAAATCAGAAAGACTATTAAGATTTATCTAATAATAATCTCTAGCTATATCTACAAATATAATTGGAAAGGCTATTATAATTATCTCCATTAATATAAATACCCTGTAAACAATATTCTCTAAATATAAAAATCTTCAGATCAAAAAAGTTATTGATATCCTTATATCTATCGTTATTTCTATAGATTTTCGAAAAATCAATAAGACAATAACTCTAATTATATTGATTATCATTCTTGTAATTGGAATAATCAGAATGATCCCTATCCCTATCACCTTTATCACTACTTTTATTGCTATTATTACTGCCTCTATCATTATTATTACCTCGATCGCCGTCCTAATCGTCATTATCATCCGGATCATTACCATCATCAGGTAATTCTATAGGAATATCAACCAATAGAATTCTAAAGTCTGGTTTTAGTATTGGTAAAGGTATATATGGGATTTGTATATCCTCAGATTAGAATGGAACTGGTTTTCTATATATATCAAGAGAAATAATCGAATTACTTGTAACTTTGCCAGGTTTTAGTAAAGTTAAATAATCAGCTGGAGCACTATTCTGAGGTTCAACAAAAGATTCGGCTTATAGTCTCAAATCGAATTCAACAGGAAGGTAGGCCCATTTTATAGATACAAATAATTATACCTCATTAATCTAGTATTTCAGAAGCTAATCCGCAATTCAATCGTGATACTCTTTGTAGAGAAATGCTTTCATTAAAGTATTATCGAGATTTGCATTTTATATTAATATAAACTCTATAATATTGCAAAACCTTATAAAAGTCATATAATATCAACTTATCAACACTCCTAAATAGGGCTTGTCGAATAAGTTCGAAATCGAATATAACTGTATTCTGAAGAAATACATCAGTGATCCTTGTATTCGAATATATAGCCATTCGAAAAAGAAAGTATTTATCAATCTGGTACTCTATCCCTATCTTGAATATTATATTCTTTATAAAACTATTTAGCTTTATTGAGATCTTTTGGAAAGGAATAGTTCTGAGATTTTCCTTTAAACTTCAAATCCTTAGCAGTTTTTTGAGTTTTTCTTTTTTTCAGCTATTGCTTTATCAGGAATATAGGGATTAAAAGGAGTAGGAGGATAAGAAGGAGCATTGATTATATCTTTGTAAAGAGAAGTCTTGAACTTCTATTACAAAGGATTAGTATTATTAATTGTCATGTCGATAAATCCTTTTATACTAGTGGATTGATCAAATAAAACAGATTTCTTGTTAGTATCAGGTTTCTTGTCAGCTTGCTTAGAGCTAATGCTAGCGCTTCCTCGGGATATCATAATACTAACAATAGGAAATAAAAGAAGTAAAAGTGAGAAAATATTTCGAATAAATAAGTTAAGTAATTTGTGATATTACTAATTAGTATTGGTTCAATAATAAGATCAGGAATACGGAAGACGTGGTTCCCACTATTATTAATAGGCCCCTAAATGTCTGTATTGTATTCTGTTTAAAGAGCTAGCTAATGAGGGGAAGTAGTAGGCCTTATATAGGTACTACTGAAAGAGCTAGTCTCCTTCGCATTCGCCTAAATACCTTTGATACAGTAGCCATTATATTGAAGTCATTCTTTTGAAGTGAATTCCCTTGTTCATATAATTTGTTAATCTCTTTTCGATATTAGTACATAACATAGCTTCCCTATATAGTGCATTTATAGTTTATATTACAACTATAGGATTTCCTGGAATATAATGTTTTTAAAATCTAGATTTGAATTATTTCAATCTATTATAGAAAAGGTTTCAAATATTCAAGAAGTGCATACCTAAAAAGCTTTAAGAATAGAGGTGAAAGGAATAAGCATTGAAAAATTAAATGTTTAGAAATGTATATTTGTGAATTAATATATCATATATCACATAATTCAATTAATCATACTACTTATTTCTCATAGAATATAGTTATTCCGAATACAAAAATATTATAAATAGCATAAACAACACACTTTTAGAAATAATAATAATAATAACAATAATAAGCGTTATATTTATAATATTGAATCTCTTCTAAGCTTCAAAGAATTAAAAAGATGCCAGTAATAATTAAATCTAATAAAAAAAAGCTATAGGAAAAGCAAAAAGAATATTCGCAAAAGCGAAAAGCTAGAAATACACACAATCAAAAGGCAAGAATAACACCTAAAAAACTAGAAGTCGAAAAAGAGAAAGATAGAAAAAAGCATTAGATTTTCTATATTTTGAAAGTGCTTCGCAAAACTTCTAATTTTTTAAAGGTATTGAAGAATAGATAAAATAAAATAATTGTACAAACTCAATTGAATATCGAAATGCAATAATCCCAGTACATGGATCCAAATAAAAATCTGATTTTAATTAACTTTATTTAAAAAAGTATTAAAAGTAAAAAACCTTATTTAAAATAACGATAATTCTATATCAGAGTCTGAATCAGATAATTCCAAAATAGATTTTAAGGATTGGGAAATCGATATTAACAAGAAAGAGGAAGAGAAAAAGAAGGAATCTGATGATAAAGAAAAGAATAATAAAGTTAAAAAGCTTAAAAAGATTGATTTGAAAGATTTGAATATTAATTAAGAATTAAAATAAATATAAAGATATAATATTTATTAATTCTATAAATACTAATATATAAGTTTAGACAATTAGACTTTCTGGGATTTTGATTTGGATTAAAGCTTGAAAAGCTAGTATAAAGCAATTTATAATTAATTTAAAAAGTCTAAACAAAAAAATTAATAAAGAATCTTTAGATTTTTTATAAATAAAAGATTCATCTAAATAGATTTATTTTGATTTTTTTTCACTAACCATTTCTCTCTAGCCATTTCTCACTTACTATCCCTCACTTATTATTATATCAAATTATTAATATATTAATAAAGTATATTTATATCCTAATAAACTTTCTTATAAAATATTTAATCGTTAACAATATTACTATTTAAAGAAATCTTGCTTCTTAAAGCTCTGATATTTTGAAACTAGAGGGAGAAAATAATATCAAGCTTTCTGAACCTGAAAAATAGTAAATCTTTAATAAAAGCTATAATCTAAAAAAACATGGATTTGGATTTCTAAAGATAGGGTGAGATATAAGCAAACTTAGAATCTACTCCATTATACAGAATAGAAAGAAGATCTCTCTCAACTCTTTAAAGAATTCAAAAAAACATTAAAAGCTATAGTAGAAGATAATAATAAATAAAGAAACCCTAATGATTACTTTCTATCTAATTACATATATTTATCAAATTCTATTTTAATACAATATTGCTTTTCTTTCTCTCACACTTTTCGAATTCTTTTCATTTTACAATAATCTCTTTATATAGCCTCTACAATTCCTTATCGAAAATAGTTTATAGATTGTAATGAAATAAAGTTTAATTCATTATTACTTGAATTCATTATTATATTATCCATAATGCTTAAAATACAATCAATAATATAATTAAATTGAACTTCGAATAAATCTTCTTCAAAGCTATTTTATCGAATAAAGTTATATAAAGCACACAAAGCATAAACTATATATATTTAAATTATATATAAGTATTTTTGTTATTATATTAAAAATGGAAAGCGCATTTTGAATATTCCAAAAATTCTTTTAATCTTATTTTGTAAAGAAGAATATCGAAGATTGAAAAGTTCTTTTAATATTTTAAATATCTTATTGAATCCCAATTGCTTTTGTAAATGATATCTTACCCCTTTGAATAAAATAAGAATCTGCCCAGTATTTATATATTCTGTATTACCTAGATAATAATAACCTTTTGGAATTCATAAATCTTTTGAAATTAAAGTATCTAAAAGTACTTTTTGATTATTTACAGAATCTTCCCAATCAGCTAATATATAGCAGAATTGTAAATTAAAAGTAACTATTACAAGAACATTCTGTATAATATACCCTTTTCGATTAAAATAAGCAGATCGATTTTCGAAAGGTACCATTGCTAGAATAAAGGTACCATCAAGAGCTTCTAGGCAATTCACAAAATATATATAATATTTTTCATCTTCTACTACTCAAGGAAAAGCAAATTGTATAGTTAAATCCGATAACTTTATTACTAATAAATATAATATCATTATAGCATCTAAAACTTAATAAAACCATCTTAAAGTATATTAGAATAAACCAATAAATAGATTTATATAAGGTGTTTTTCGTATCTATAAATTGTTTCTTCAGAATAAGAAAAGGCTTTAGTTGTACTACATATAGTTCCACACTAGCCTATGATATAAGAAATACATATAGCTTTTGATTAATTGAAGTATATTGAGAATATTGTAGCTTTGTTTTTTTTGTGATAAAACTCGATTAAAAGTCGAAAAGTGCATAGAGGTATATATAATTGTTCTTGATAATGTTGAGAGTGTTTAAAATCAAAAAAAGATTGTCTTTTAAATTCACTAGGAGTATCAGTTCTTTTTTTCAAATTAGATACAATAAAAAAAGCTAATAATAGTAGCTAAATATAAATCAAGATAGGAATAAACTATTCAGAATTATCAACCTCATTATCGCTCATTATGAATAAGAAAAGGTAGTTTACAATCTAAATTATTAATAGAATCTAAAGCTCTAATAGAAAGAATATTGAAGAATCTACTTTTAAACTAAGCTATATATATTCTAGTATATAGGGAATAGAAATATAAAGTAATCTAAATCGAAATCAGAGACAATTTGAAGAAAAATAAAGATACCCTATAAATTTAGGTATTTGAAGTATTAATATCATTATAATACTATATGAATATAGGGTGAAAGGCCTATAAGAGCCTATAAAAACGCGGATTATTTGTCAGATTGAAAATGAGGACTGCTTTTTCTAATCCTCGTTTTCAATCCGCGCTCTTGTTTTTCCTATACAAATTTGGTGAAAACACGGATTATTAGTATCATTTTAGAATAATCCATCTTCTTTTTATTTCGAAATATATTAAATTTGTTGAAATACGGATTATTTAACAGAATTCGCGATTTGATGTTCAAATATAAATTCAAAATCCACTTTCAAAAAGAGCAGAATATTCAGCGAATCCAGTGTGGATTTGTACATCCAAACTAGCCCTTAGATTTGATATTACTCCAAGGCTATAGGCGGCGTACTATACAGCCTTTCTGTATTTCCTTAAAAGCCTTTTTAGAAATATGCTTTATTTCAGCTTCTTCTGGCAGGTATGCGGCAGCAGTATTGTTGTTAGTATTAGTAGTATCTAATGTATACTGAGCAGTAACATTACTGTAGTATCAGTATTGCCAATATTCGAGTTATTATTTTCTTTACCTCCAACATCAGATTTTTCGTTATTTTCATTTCTGTATTCAAACCTATTATTAAAATATTCAAAGAATGTATTCAATAAGGCAAAAAGTAGTTGTATGGGAGGTAATTGGTGTATGGAATAATAAGTTATTGATAGAAGGTGGCGTGATAGAGTCTTGTTGACTCGAAACAATCGATAAAGCTCTGCCAGAGTTGGGTGGTTGTATAAAAGATGGATTTTTAGTTATAGTTGTAATGTAGTGATTATTCGAGGAATATATAGACTGCAATATTTCTACATCAATATTCAACAAATAAATAAATACAGAAAGAGGAGGAGGGGTGGCATATAGATATAGAGGGCGGATAAATTCACTACGCATTTAGTCTTTTGCTAGTTGAGTAGCGATAGCTACAATGGCCTCTTCATTATATTCGATATTTTGCATATGAATTAGATTCCAAATATACGATATTCTATATGATATGTGAAATGAGTTAATATTTATTTGATAGGAGTTGATAGCTTTGTATAGATTAAAGTAGAATAATGGTGCAGGGTTAAATATCAAATAGATTTATTTTGATTGCTTTTTCCGTTTATTTATTATCAAAAAAACGCTGAGTTATTATTTGCCCATGATTTGACAGGAATTGATAGAAGTTGATAGAAGCTCAATAAACTGTATCATAAATGGTTATAATTCAATCTATATTTCTAATATTACTTTATTATTATTATTATTGTTATTATGGTATTATATCTCTGGTATTATTTCATTATTCAATTGTGTTTCTGGTATTACTTCATTAGATTGAGTTTTTTCAACCTAATGAATTAGAAACCTATATCTCTGTCGAAGTCGAGCTAAGAAATCATTTGTATCTCGATTAACACTTCCAGAAAAACTAATTAAATTAGGTAAAGGGGAGAGTGGAAAAAATAGATCCGAATTTATTAAATAGGGAAGATATGGAAATCAAAGAGTCGAATCTACTAATAAACAAGAATAAACCTGATATAACAATTCGGTCTTCGAATATAAGTGGTGATGATATTGATATTCGTTTTTTATCTTAATATACTTTTTATAAACATTGTGCTCTGTATAGATATTGTATTTTGAATAGATATTAAAGATGCTATTATTTCAGATTGAATAGTTAATATCTCGAATTGATTGTTTTTAATATAAGAAATATTAATATCCTTATTTAATATTAAAGAACTATCTGATTAGATTATTTGAACTCGAGGTTAAATATTAGGTTTATTTTCTTTTTTAAATTAGTTTTGTTAAAGTATTTAGTATATAAGAATATTATCCAAAGCTATATAGATTATATTCAATTATTCTTATATTAAAGCTAATATTACTATTTCTGGTACTTTTTTTAAAGTAATCTTTTGTTATTTAGCTTTTCTTTTGATTTTTTTTACTTCAATTAATATTTATTTATATACTATATATAATTTTTCAATTTCGGAATAAAATCCTTGAAACAAAAATATTAATTTATTTTTATATTAATCAAAATATCGTTATATTTTAAAATTGGGGACTTTTTTATATAATTTGTCTAGAATCAACTTATTCTATTAATCAAATAATTGAACTTGCAGCTATTGATAATATAAATCCATTATCTTCTAGTATATACTTTCCTTTATAAAGTAACTATTTAGTAATACAAATTATTATTGATTGGTTGCTATTTTTGATACTTCAATTTTATACCAGTTTTCCAATAACTCTAATACAAATATACTTAAAGTATTCTTTCGGGATTTGAATACTGATATAATCTTATTTAGTGGCTTAGATGGGATAGAGAGAAGATCTGGATTGTATTATTGTAATATTTTTCTAGCGGAACACTTTCTCTCTTCTCTTTTATTACTAAAAGATTTTCCTCAAGATAATTGAGGAATGTCTTTTTATAGTATAAGCTATTGCAAATAGCCAATTAAATAGAAAAAATACTAGCTTTTTGAATTATCTCAGTTTTTATTCAAATATATTGGTTTTGTAAAGTAAAGTATATTATATTATTACTAGCAATACCATCTTCAATATCGGTTTCCATATTAGTCTCTTCTTCATTTACCGAATTCTTGTTATCTAGTTGATTTTCTAGAGCTTGTAAAGCTTACAATTATCTTGTTTTTTGATAGGATGGTAAGAAATGTCTTTCCGCTATCTTTTGTATTGAAATAGAAGTTTTGTTTATATTAATATTAAATTCTTCTATTTCTATAGAATAATATTTATTGGAATTAAAGCAAAAATATGGAATGAATACATATACAGTATTAATATATTCTAATTCTTTTTCTTTTTATTCTATTTATTATCAGATCTCTATTATCAATTGCTTTCTTATATCTTAAAGAATAATTAGATTTATATTAAAGATATTAATATCTATAATAAAAGTAATAATAGCAGTAGTAATATAAACAATTAATATCATCTTTGCGAATTTATTATATCTTATCTCTCGATTCTTTACATCAACCTTTAAATAAAACGAAATAATGATTTCCATAATACTAAAGCTTTTATTCTTTATTTCGATAAAAAATAATACATCTTTACCCTTTGTTTTCTCCAAAAAAATATTTTGAAGATATATTTTTATTATATCAGTTTCGTTTTTAGTATTCACAAATACTATAATTTTAGAAATCTTTTCTAGAATTAGATTTCCGTTTTTATTAATAGTATTATCTAAAAGATAGTATAAGGACTTATAGAATTTGATTTATTTGAAAGGAATAAGAACTATCGCTAGCAAAATATTTAGATAATTGATGGATATATAAATAATATATATTTGATATAATTAAAAGTCTAATCTTCAAAATCCTTTTTTTTCTAAAACTATCTTTTGGCTTTTTATATTCAAAGTAATAGTATATCCAAACTATACAACTCTTTAAAGCAAAAGATACTATAACTAACCTAATATAATAAATTTAGGTCGAAATTCTTTTTATTACAAAATAAAATAATATTTATTTATAGCTATAAGCCCAATATTAGATTGCCAATTCAGGAGATGCGAGTGTATCCCTAAATTTAGATAAAGCTATCTGTTCAAAGCCTAATAGGATATATATATACTTCAATTAATGGATTTGATCAATTATATCAATTTTCTCTTTTAATAATTCGAAATTCAAAAAACAGAATAACATTCCAGAAAGCTTTTTGATATCCTCGAGTTGCTCCTTTCCAAGTTTTAATAATAAAACTATTTGGAGAGTAATCTTTTCTATCAAAATAAAAAACAAATAAAATATCAAACTCTTTCCAAATCTGGTTTTAGTAAATAAAGAGTATTGCTTTTTCTATAAATTAAATAACAAAGAATCTGGGTTTACATAAACTTGGGTTTTCGAATAGTAATAGGATTTAAAAATCAAAGGATTCTTTTAAGATATAATCTAATAAGCTCCTCTTGCTTTTTAATATATTTATTTGCCTTTTTTTTTTTGATTATCACAAGCATATCCTTTAATTCAATTTTATAAATTTACTTCATATATTCATCTAATCTAATCATCAATATTGTTAGTATACTAAACACAATTAACACAATCCCACAATTATCCCTAAGCTTTCTAGATTTGGCCCATTTAAAATATCTATCGGTTTTTTTTTGTTTTGAAGATATACTGATATAATACAATACTTCAAAGTGATAGCAGGAGTTTGCAGAATATATAAAAAGTTCCCAGAAGATAATAAAAGTTCACAGAAGTTCTTATAAATTAATAAATATTTGTAAAACATAATAGATATTAATAACAAATTAAGCAAAAGCTAATAAAAAGAAACAGAAATTTCTAGAAATCAGTAAGAATAAATACAACAAAGTTTTTTTTGTTTTTTGAATCGATTTTCAATCTCTATATTAAATATACACTTCACTTTCATTTCACTTTTACTTCACTTTTATTTGAATTTACTTACAATTCATATAGGAAACTCTATCTATATTTAAAAGCAATCTCAATATATCATAAAAAAAGAAATAATTATTATACTATTGCTATCACTAAAAAATAGTATCTGACTACTTACTTTTTAATAAAAACAACACTAATAGAAATATAAATAATACAATAGGGTTATTAGAATCAAAGAGATCTTTAGGATATATATAATTATATAGATCAATGAGTAGAAGTGATAGATTAAGGGAAAGGGATGATCATCGTTATAAAATATTGGTTTTCAAAAATATATGTTTTCGATATATATATATATAATTGAATAAAGTTATTATAATAAAGAATATATCAAAATAATAAAAAAATCCATTTATATATATTGAATCTATACCAAAGTAATACAACTATTGAATGATTTACAATCTTTAATTGAAAAGTCGAAAAATAACAAATTGTTGGTTTTCACATCAAAGCCGGAATCAAATTGTTTCAGACTCTACAATGATAAACCTTCGGGAGGCCTCTGCCTCGAAATCAAGGCCAAAAATTATGTAATCACTGTGTGGTCTGAGGATGAGATAACATATAGAAGTCTGGTGCTGATGTTCTTGAACAATACTACAGTAGTAAGTTGATGCATCTGTCTGTTTATGTACATAAACCTATTTTTACTACTAGAATAGTACGGTCGTTGAACTATCCTCCTTTTGCTGCCACAAGAAAACAAATTTAATGATCTCTTTTTTCCGTTTCTTATGATCTATCCGCCAAACAGTCATGATCCATCAAAAGAGGGCCTGTGTAAATGTTCACAGCCCCATCCACCTCGATTTAAACACTCAAGAACAATTCTCGAGGTCAATATTTTCTGGAGAAAGGCGTGAAAGGGATCATTCCATTGATACAACATCAATATCCCATCAATGCTATTCAGCTATCTCATTATTATTGTGGTACTTGTATTTTGGAGTGATTTTTCAATTAGCCAGATACTGGTGATAGAAAAATAGTTCAAGAGCTTTGTCTATGTGCAACACAGTGCATATCAAAGTGCAAGGACAAAAAGCCTGATCATATTCGTCACATTCACAAGAGAAGATTTGTCTAGATAAGTAACATGTCTAAATACAGATAAGAATCAAGGAAATAAGTCCATAACATAAGTGTGAGTCAGTGGATAATCCTCGCTTGCGATGATATTGCCTGCTTCTTCGGTCCTCGTGACCCCGCATCCACCCCCTCTGTCTTCGTAGGTTATATCCGTTTAGGTCCAGTACTCCAAGATTGAGTGAAGTCCCCATGCAGTAATTATCCTACATATCGGACCATATAATCTCATTTCTGAGGCTGAAGTCCTTGGGATCTTGATGCTGTATATACGTCCTGCATCACAAGCTAGTGTAAAGTTCACTGAGGTGCCCAGTGGGTTCGCAGCCAGTCCCAAAATGAAACTGTCTGGACGTTGACCAATGAATTCAGATTGACTTGCGAGGAGTCGTATCTTCTCTCCTCAGTAGCAGACAGCTCCTGCAAGCGGTTAACTCTAGCACTGTCTTGGTAATAAGCTGCTTCCTGAATATTTGCCGCTAGTTCTGGAGCTACAATTATTGTCGTTACAAATTGCTCTGCTCTTCTTGTTAGCATTTGCTTCAGAGGTGCTATCAAAAATAAACAGAAGAGCACTTACGTCCTTTGATAGCTTCTGCATACTGCACAATTTCAGTTACAGTTTTGCGGTCTCCCTGCATTCTGAACTCTGTCGGTCATATCCGCTGATCTAAATACAGAGCTGCTGCGAGGAACCGTGCCACATCATTTACAGATGTCATTGATACTGAAATGGCCTGGCCCATAGTATTATATTCCACTATTTCTGCTGTGTTTGTCTCCATATTCATGAGATAAGAACCTTGATAGCCGAGTGCAGTTGAAGTGCTGATGCCCATTGAAGCTAGGCCTCCTGGAGCGAATCGTTCATAGAAGACCCCACATCCAAAAACAGTATATTGCATTCGATGACGGGGGTGGTGAGCCCAATGTAGAAGTCTCTCAATGCTTGCAGCCCTTCCACGATCTGAGGGGTCATTCGTTGGTCGCCCGCCTAGCTTATCTTTGTATTCTGCAGGGATAAAACGTTGAACGCGGGAATGCGCGGCGGCATCAATGAGGTTGATTTGAGGGTTCCCAGATACCGTGGAAATGACTATATCTATTCCTCGAAGATTAAAGCGAAGATCATCTTGGTCGTCATAATTGACTACAGCCACTTGATAGCCTTGTGTTTCTAGATCTGGTCGACCCTAAAGATACTGGTTAGATTTGTTCAGAGATATCGATGTGCCGAAGTCAACTGACCTGTCTCGATAAGATAATGAATGGATGTACAGTTTTGCTGATCTCATGAGCGATAATCTGTGCCAAGCCGCCTGAGCCTGCCATTGCAATTCTCATCATGTTGTTTGCCATCTCATTGTTAATCATTACCATGTTTAAGTACCCAGAAGAAACTCGAGTTTTTAACAGGATTCTAAATTGTCAAATGTATTAAAAGTGATACAAACGGAAGACCAGGCAATCCTGTAGCCAGAAGAGGTGACTAGCCATGATGATAGAGAGTACTAGGTCGCTTAATGAATCAAAGAAGTATCTTTGATATAAGTGGATGGAATTGTGATAACTCAAGGCCACTTTGTAATTTACCCAGAATTTGCAAAAGGAGCTCAATGCTGTTAGCTAAGAAAGCATTATAGGATGAGAGAAGAGTTGACCACTAGGGTGATGCAGGTGGCAAGTTGGTACACCGGGATCTTGGGTAAGTTAGCCGTCCAGGAATAAGAGCGGTAGTTCAATTTCAAGGGTCAATTCTCAGACTGAAAGGATTTTGCTCGCATAATAAATTGTCCTTAGGCCTAATGGAATCCGTTCCAAGAATCTGCAGTTGGTGAGATACCATGAATCTGTGACCACAGGTATAAGAGGAGCGGGAAGACTTGAATATGATGACACTTGGATGTAGAATCAGCCGGAATAACTCCATAAGAAGGACACATCTTACCACAGATGTGACCGCACTCATTAAATTCGGCTCGAAAAGCGATTTATAGTACAATTGGTAAAGGCATCTACGTAAAAAACTCCCATAGATCGTGATTTCTGATCCTTGTCTGCATGCCGGCAAACATTAACCATGTAAATACCGGCTGTCAAGGGCTGAATGCAATCATGACACCCAAACTCAAAGAGTCTGGGACAGCTCCGGCTTTTTCTTTCCTGCCAAAAGTGCGATCACCCACGAGGAAGAATCGCTGGGATGTAGGAGTGACCAGGTTTTAGCCAAATCAGCCATCGAAAGCATGTAGAAAGTATCGCTTGGTACAATCCATCTTGGTAAATTTAGGAAGTTAATCCCGATTTATGATGGATCACTGACCGCCGGCCTCGTTGAATCTGAGAAGCCTGTCGGATGCCCCAAACTCAAACCAAGACAAAGCTGCTACTATCATTGGCCGTTCTTGGTCACAGGAAATGAGAGATACGCAATCTACGCATCATCTCTGCCATTAAGCATACTTGTGAGGCTTGCAGAGGCATTTACGAGGGGCATATGCAGGTCAGACACATGCCCGAGTAGAAGTGAACATGCGAAAGGAAAGGCAGCACTGGACAACCACAAATATAGTTCATCTTCGGAGAGCAGAATAGGAAGATCCTAAGGGCCACAGAGGATGGTAATGTTGCCAAATGAAGATTACTTGAAAACAAGCCTTGCGTCCTTCATATCCATGAATATCATTGGGGGCGAGCGATAGAGGTAACAATGGGGGCAACGAAAAAAAAATCCATAATGAAGACAATCCAAAATACTAAAGTTCTATAATGGAATGGGGTATGCAAATCCTGTTGGATGGTTTGCGAGCAGGTTGTGACAGCTGTCGGTGTCTTGCCAAATTTATTGTAAGGCTGAAGACATAAAATGTTGATCATTGATCATTCATGCAAGTCGCTTCCGTAGCCTAGGTTGACCCAGGTAGAGTGTTGCCAAAGAATACATTGATTGGTGGAATGTGATTTAGATTTGGACAGGATATTATGTCAGGTTCCACTTTGTAGGCAGGTGCTAGGTACTCTCAGGTACTCTATTAGACACATGAGTTGAGGCTCCATGGCAATCTTCCCTTTCCCCTATAGGTAGGTAACCGAGGCCTAGATGTTTGTCGTCGCTCAATGTAATCTTACAATTAGTTCTTGACCAAACCTTTTGAAAGCCATGACATTGTTAGATAGTGATGAGATGGATAATAATGCTGGATTCGAATTTTCATGTTCATGTTCATGCTGGTGAATAGCTCAGTAGTAATAAGTTTTGATAGGAAAACTTTATTCAGCCACAGCCATCAGAGGACTATTTCTCTCTCGAGAGTCGGGACAGACACAATCACCCTTGTTTTCCCGAGGTACCTCCGATATCTACACCAAGATCTCTTCCACAACATTTGTAAACAACAATAAACACAATATTTCCACAGCATCTTCGAATCCTTTGAAAATTGTTAGAACAATCTTTCATAACCAATATCATTCCAAGATCATCTGTCTTGACTCTCTCTTTTCCCAGGAGATACAGTGCTAAATTCAAGTTGCTTTCTGCCACTTCGATCACCATTACTTTACCTACTAATAGCAGTTTTGCCTTTAACAGAAAATCAATTATTAATCGAATCTAGTTACAATGCGCAGGGGAAAGAAGATGGCTGGAAACGCCAATCTAGAGCCTCTGGGTTCTCGCACCAAAATTCCAACTTATAATTCAAGTCCACTCAAGCAGGAAAAGAACGATGAGGACCCTCCTCACTTTCGTGCCGAAGGCTCGTCTTACATATTTGGATCAATCAAGCAAGAAGGAAACAATGAGTATCGTTTCCGTTCCCGCTCCCCATTGGAAACTCGTCGGCCCCCCCGTCGTATTCGCTCTCGGTCCCGCTCCAGAAGCCTGACGACCACTATCGTTCCATTCCTAGAACCCGTCGGTATTCCATCACCATCGATCGCGTTCCAGAAGCCCAAAAGCTCCTATATCAGTCAAAGCCCGCACAAGTCCCGTCAGTCCCGCCGCTCTATTTCCTCTATTTCGGCCCAAAAGGTATCAAGCTCCAGTTCCTATAGATCTCGATCTCCACGTCATAGAGACCAAGACACTACAAAGGGCTCCTACTATGGAAAATCTCCTCGTAGAGGCTCTCCCACTGATGAAGGCGCCTCAAGAGGGTTCTATTATAGACCGTCTCCTTACGGAGATACTCCTATGGATCGGGGCGTTCAAAATAGTTCCTACTACAGACCAATCGTATTCCATTCGAAACCCGAGCATGTTTTCTGAGTCCAAAAGCCGAGCTTTTTCTCTTGCATCAAGTTATAGTCTTAGAGAATCATTAGATGACGAAGAGGTAGCTTTTACCCGCCCCCATTTATATGCAATTGAAAGTTCCTGCTTCTAACCATTTCAAGACACTGACTACAGTGTCGTGTACGAAACCTTCCAGTCGCAAGCGCGGAGAATTCATGGTCCCTGCCTACAACTACCCTGAGCCATCAAGTCCAATTGAAGAATCATGGGCGGAAATTGCTAGTCGTAAGCATAAAGAATCAATGGCAAACAGAGCAGCTAACATGACCACTTCGAAACATATTTCACTCGCTACTTCCGTAGGAGAATCCAAACCCCTTAAGAAAGCAGTAACTTTGGAGAAATGGGAATCAGTGGCAAAAGGTACCCCCGTCAGCCCTGTCAGAGGTGAGAGATCGTTGTTGTTTAAGAGGAAAAAGCAGAGCAAAGCGGAGGGCTTAGATATCCAGAACCAAATATCCTCCCTCCTGTACCCTCGCAAGAGAAAAGATCTACAAATCCCGCCGACTGAATCTAAGATGAATGTTACGACCGATGTGGAGAAGGGTGTTGGCGTTGCTAAATTATTTGAATCATCTGCCCAGAATTCAAGCCCTCCTCCATTGCCTATACCATTACAAGAAATGCACTCACAAAGCGAGGCCCTTTTATCTGCTTCAGACCAAGGCATACACCCAGAGAGACAAGGCTTCGTCGATAATTCCCAATGCCTATCCCATCTAGCCAACGTTCAAGCATCTCTTCCAAAAAGTCTACGTTCTCAACGGTACAGGATGTTTATCCACAAAGCGAGATTAATGTGTCGGCTCTCAATCAAGGCATGCATCCAGAGAGACAATTTCTTCTCCAAACCTCCCCTTCGCCAAATGAATCTCCCGAACACTTACATCTACAGGCTGAATCCCGTCTTACCATTTCCTCTCCAAAGATTAAAATTGACACACAAACCCTGCAATCGAAGATCCAAGAACTTCGTCCTTCATCCTCTTTTGGTAAGTTACCAGTATTCGCCGTATTACTTGTTGCACATAGCTAATCCCATGGCACAGACGAGAAACCCAGACCAATTCCTAGCATCATGAATGAGCTATCATTTACCGATGACCCCTTCGAATCAGACCATATGTAAGCACATTCTCGAACGGACAAACGAAAACTGATGGATAGGCTGATATGATATCTGGAAACACAGGCTGTCGAGCCAGTGGTTCCTACTCACTGGCAGGATTAGCCCGTCGACCAAGCAATTCCGATCATACGTCTCTATTGCGTTCCCTATGTACTCAGCGAGCCGATCGAAATATGGATGTTATAATTCTTCTCTTTTCGCACACAAGCGGGCTGTTAAACCAGGGAAATTGGTGTATTTCGCGAATATACAGGAGTCTGGGGTTCTGGTATGGATGTACCGACTTTTACGAAGCTACGAGATACCCTGGGACGGTAAATGCATCTGGTCGGTATATTCAAATTTGCGTTTGTGTTTCTCTCACGAAGTCGTCATCCGACTTCAACTTGACCCCTTTCTAATCGTTCCCATTCTGTTTTTCTCTAATTCATGTTTTCACGTGGGGTCATAATCAGAATTCCTGTCATTCCTTCCATTGGAACTATTTTAATTTGTTTCTCATTCATTCATGTCTTCACCTTAATTTTGTCGTCGAGCCACAGCTACATTGATAGCAATACCATTAATATAAGAAGTGTAACCACATTGGTAGATCAAGATTTAAATAGCTACTACCAATACAGTAGACCCCAAATATGTCCCCCAAGTTTCATGGCTTGACTTCGCTTTGAATACATGCAAAGAATCCCCGGGCCCTTTTCCTACAAGTACATTGTAACACCAAAAGTAACGCCCCTCCCTGTAACAGCTTTAACTCCTACAATGTTTTCTGTAACTCCATATCCTGCATTCCTGACTTGGGTATTTTCTTTAACAAAAGAAATGAAGAACGTGAGATCCGTTCCTGACAATGCCTGATCCAGCATCGATCCTGTCCCATTCCATCCTATTCGTCCTACGACGCATAACCTCATACTCATACTCATAATCATACAAGATTAACCACAAAAGGAAAAGAAATTGAGCACAAAAGGAGAATATCTACTGATATAGTTTAAAATAATGAACCGACGCCCTCCTCTTACTTGCCTTCACGCTTACATTATCGTATCCCCACTTCTTCGAATAGTATATGTGCCACACTATTGCACATTCAAGAATAAATCATTTCCCCGTCTCGTGGGCGTCAATCTCGGTAGCCAACCCGGCGTCTTTGGTAAACCACTGGGATTATCTCCATCGATATTAACAGTGATCGTTTCACCTGATCCATCGTCTTTGGTATATACGACTGATTGACCATTCATATTTGTATCTTTAACTGTACTGATATCTTCGTTCGAAGAATCAAGAGGAGCTTGTCCCTGAGCTTTTATTTCCGACATGGTAGTCATTTGAGTAAGACGTGGATCGAATGTGAAATTGCGTGTTTCTTGGCTGTAGATTGAGGATACTTCGGGGTCCATGGAGGCGTGGATGGGGACGGGGAGTGGTTGGGAGGGATTAGTGTTGGAGGATGAGACGTTGGTGGCGGGTTTGTGTAAGGACTGGACGCTATCTTTTCTTAATATCCCGGTGAGTATTTGTGGCCGCCAGTGTGGAGATACGACGGTTGGTGAGGTTTGTTGGTGGGAAGAAGTAGTGGTGGGGTTGGTAGTGTTAATATTAGTGTTGGTGTCGGGAAGGACTCTCCATTTTTGTGTTGAATCTGGAGAAGTGGCGAGACTTAGAGAAGGCGGCGGGGCGCTTCTTTTACTCCCACTTCCATTGGCAGTTCTTGGACTCATATCCCTCTGTTTAGAAGTTGGTGGTAAGGGTAATGGTATTGGCGGTGGAGGACTTCTTGAAGCTAAATCAGTGGGACTGAAAAAGTCATTACTTTTTCGAATAGTGATGCCAGAGTTGTGAGAGCCTGGCGAGAGAAAGTTTCCGGGTGATAGTCCTAGAGATGCCATGCGCGTTTTCTGAGCGGCGATCTCGGCTTCTTGCCATGGTTTATTACTATATGCTGTAGGGGGACGGATGGGTGACTCGATAGATATTGGCGGTGGTGCGGGGAAATTTGTTACGATCGATGTGCGGGTACGAGTACGAGAATGGCGTTTGCTTGGGTTTCCCTTGATTTTGGGGTATTTGACTGGTGATTTACCGATGACGTTTGATTTGTCAGTGGGTGATTCGACGACAGGGCTGAGATTGGTGTCGCCAGAAAGCTCTTGGGGCTCAGGATTGATAGAATCCATGGTTTCGAAGGATGTCATAGACCCTATCGAAGCTCTAGAGGTACGATTTTGATCATATGGTCCTACGGGATTGTATGCGGATTTCCCTAGCACGCGGCGAAATGAGGGGTTAGATTGCATGAGTGAGTTTAGCTTCTCGACTTCATTTGAAGAGGGTCGACGGTTGTGAGATTTTGCCGAGTACACAGATGAGGTTGCTCTAAGAGGATCTTTGGCAGATGGATTGCGTTGAACAGAAGGTTTCATTGCATTTTCGGGCCGACGCGGTTGTGAAAAGTTTCTTTGGAGATTAAGGGGGCGTACGTAGAAGTCAGGCTCTACTGAAGGATCCTTGTAGGAATCGATAATATGCTCTGTTTCATTTGGCGAGAGCTCACCTTGGAGACGAGGTGATTGATAATATGCGGGATCAGGCTTTCGGAGAACCTTGTCTTTTGATATGGACCCATAGGAGGCCGCATTCCATGGTGCTTCGGATGCTACAGCTGTGCTGCATGAATCTTCATCTTCGAATTGTGTATCCATAGATTGCCGATTGTTGCCCGTGAATTTTGATGGTTGCTGGTAGGCAGCAGTGTGGATCTCGTTGGGCTTTCGCTGGAAAGGAACCTGCAGGGTGAGAGCTGGTCTTTCGGGCAAAAGTGGAGACGGGCCACGTTGGAATACTTCTTCGGTGTAACCCATAGGGGTTAGCAAATTGTTTTGGGGGCTCTCGGAAGTCATGGCAAGACCGATATTCTCTGGACTAGCGTTCCTTTGAGAGAAAGGATCGGGGCTTAGCTGGCCCCCCCTCGGAGGCATTCGAGCCCCCAAAAATGGACCTATTGGTGTTGGTCCTCGGGTTGAAATGGAAGCTGGTGATGGCGCCATTGGCTTCGTAATACCGAAGTGAGATTGTGATTTGATGCTCAAAGAAGGCTCTTGCTGGAATGGGAGATATCCACTATCTCGATTTGCTTGCCTTTTCCGCCTCATACAGGCACATAGCAATATAGCTCCAACTACCAAAACGACACCACCAACTCCTGCTACCACAATTCCAGCTATTTGCGCAGTCGATAGTACTGGCTTACTCTTCTCCGGTGATGAATAGGCACTCGTGGCAGCTGCCGGTTGTGTCACCCCTGTCGATGATTTTGGACTCGTGGTTGAACTTGGAGTAGCTGTAGCGGTAGCTGTAGCTGTAGGTACAGTTGTGAGTAAAGTTGTAGCTACAGAATCACTAGCACTTGTCGTTGCCACTGGAGCAATTTGGACGATACTTGCGGAGCCTGATTGTAAAACGAGAGTTGCTGTAAGGGTGCTATGTGTGTTTGGCAGTGCATTCTTGTCGGAATTACACATATTGTATGCTTTTAGTACTGTATCATCTGCAGGACAAATTAGAAACCTCGGTCGAGCAAACTTCGACAATGACTTACTAGAGGAGTCATCTCCATTACAGAAGCCCACGCTTGCTTCTGACATTATACATTGTACTGCCCCCTCTCCCACCGTGTATGTAGACTTGCTACCATTTTCACATAAGCAGTCAAACGTAGGTGTGTCGCCACAAACATTTGTTGGATAGTTGTCTTGTACGAAGGACTCAAAGCAAACTTGAGCGCACGAAGGAACAAAACTTTTTACTTGAGATGGCAAAGAAAATTCAGCATTAACACAAGTCGAGAATGCGTATATGAGTATGAAGAGGCTCAATGGTAACATTGCCATTCTGGGAAACACTGTAGGAATGGGGATGTCAGCATTGTTTGTGTATATACATTTTCCAAATTGTTCTGAGCATTTTGAAACTTCATGATGCTTGTGATGATAGAAGAGTTGAGGTCATAGTTCTTCGAGTCACTCAAACTGTTGGACACCAAAGCTCTAAGTCATGGTCTCGATTCAGGTGGCATATGTATGAGAAGTAAAAGAACCAGAAATAGATTCTACTGACCTCGAAGATGGAAACAAATCACTTTCCGAGTCGTCCAGCGTCTCATACATCATTATAACACGAATCTAAGATAAACTTCAAAGAAACTCATGGCACTGATGATACTGATCGAAGAAATGAAATAGAAAAAATCGAGGAAAAAACTCGACGGTAAGGAAATACGTGAGAAAACTGAAGGAAAAAAAGAAACAATGATGTAGAAAGTTTCCATCAAGAGAAATCAGCGATATGCTCACGCAACACCAGACGACCCCCGCAATGTTACCTTGAAAACCAATAGAGTCTCTCCAACAGCCGGCTCATGGGCCATATACATGGCGTCACATTTCTTCAGGTACGATGTGTGAGACTGCATGATACTACCGCTGGACTCAAGATACATAGCCGCTGCCATAATAGTTGACCCCATGTTTGATGTGATGATAAGCCTCGTTACCTGTATGGTGGTGGTTGTCTAGCTCTGCAAGTAAGCGCTGAAGAAATTAACCCTGGCGGTTACAAGGTTAATTTCCCACGTGACCTGACGTAGACCGGATCGAAACCGATGATTGTAATTGTGGGTAGGTAGGTGTGTACAGCAGAAACATGTTCGTTCCATTGTCGTCTCTGATCTCTATACCTTTTCATCGATATGAGTGGATCTCTTTCAAGAAAGGAAGTAAGCAGATCAATATTTCACCGGAGACAATAACATTTCGCATCCGAGATAGTTGCTACGCCTGCCTCGAGGCCGTTTGCTATATATAATCATCAAAATTATACCGAACTACTTTACCCACTTAGGTTATGACTGGAGACCCCAACGCAGACCTGCCTAGTCTCAGTTCATAATAGGTTGGTAGGATGTAGCTACCGAATGTCATGGAAAACGTCCAACAATTTCACGTTCGATTATTCGAATCATTATTCGAGCCTGAGATAGAGACACAACGTTAGTGACATTGAATGTTCAACGATTCATTGCATTTATTATACGTGTCAAATTTTGATCATCTCTAAGTTGGTTCGAGTTTGTCTTCACTGCGTTCTAGATCCATTTTATTGCAGCTATTTTTGTTCATGAAATCATTCATTATGGTCATTTCCTCGTGATCCATCCACGATTAGATTTTAAAAGCATGTTTCGCGGCTGTGTATGCAACCCAGAATAACCCCGCTGTAGCGAATCCATTGTTGAAAAATATCCTCGTAAGCAATTTGAGCCTCCCCTTTCAACATGAGCTTATGCATATGTGCAAACGCCTGCTTTTTCTCCCAATATTGTGCAAAGTGAATTTCAAAAAAAAAAGATGTGGATAATTCAGGGATTCATATGAAAGCTCAACTTGAAAAGAACTAAGACTGTAAATTGGTACCAGCACGGCTTGACTTAATGACCTTCTTCACAATCTCTTCCGTTTCATCCCAATCATCTTGGTTGAGCTTGATAAGATCAATATTATAATGATTTGCGATTTGGTTGAGTGCATCATAACTCTTTCTGTCGAAGACAAAGCTGATACTGACACCGACACGTCCGAATCTTCCGGTTCGACCGATACGGTGAAGGTAGGTTTCCGGGTCTGGCTCTGAATCTGATCGGCCCTTCATAGGGACGTCATAGTTGATGACCATAGAGACAGATTGAACATCGATACCTCGGGCAAGAACATTTGTAGTGATGAGAACCTTGGCCTTCCCTTGACGGAAATCTTCAAGTACTTGGTCACGTTCTGAACCTTCAAAAGCACCATGAACCGCAACAACCTTGTGTCCTTCCTTTGTCAAACGTTCAGCAATGTTACTGGCTGTATCTCTTCGCTGTAATCTTGGTTAGTATCATTATCGAGAAATTACATTCAGCATCAAATACCTTGACAAAAATGATCGAGGAACCGATTGTCATTAAACCATAAAGCTTGACCAGAATCTCATATTTCCCGATCTCGTTGGGACAATCCATGAACATCTGCTTAATTCCAGACACAGTAAGTTCATCGCGCTTCAACTTAATCTCGTTTGCACGAGGCGAAAAATCCTGAGCAAAGCCGTAGACCTCATCGGGAAAAGTCGCGGAAAAGAGTAGGATCTGCTCGACTCGAATCATCCTAAAACAGATTAGGATACGTCACTCAAACTTCGAAAAGACCAAACTTACGATTTGACTCGCATGCACTGATCTCCAAGACCTTGCTGATCCAACATGTTGTCTGCCTCATCCAAACATAGTATTTTCATCTGAGATGCGTCGATCGATCTTCTCTTGATCAAGTCCATTACTGTACCAGGTGTCCCTACAATAACCATTGCATTTACTTTGGTATTTCGCTCCACCGCACCTGGAATGGCTGCTTGTACAGTCAAGCCATCAACAAATTGCCCAATGCTTCTGATGACGCCCTCGATTTGGCGGGCAAGTTCGCGACTTGGTGCTAAACATAATGCTTGGGGAGTAGTTGGCTTCGAAAAGTCGAGACGTGATAAAATAGTGATAACGAACGCAGCAGTCTTTCCTGTGCCTGATTGTGACTGCGCAATCATATTTGTTGGTGGGTTGCGAAGTAAGAGTGGAAGGGCTTTTTCTTGGATCTTGGAAGGCTTTTTGAAATTCATCGCATAAAGACCTTTGAGAATTGAGGCATCACTAGTAGGATAGATCAGCTCAGACTCTGCAAAAGTGAAGCTCACACTTACATTCCCAACTGCTCAAAAGTCTCTACAGAATACAAGGGACTTGTTTGATCGCCTTGAATATCGCTGAGTTTAACCTCGACCTCATATTGGCCGTCCTGGAGAGTACCACCTCCCAAAGGCTCAGTAGCACCATCAAGTTGCGCCTCCTCCAAAGGGTTTCCCTCATTTTTTTCAGTAGTGGGTGATGCAACCTCATCTGCCCAAGATGTGCTCTTGGATTCAGACATTTTAGAATATTGTGTTGGTGTAATAGATTGAAATGCTGGGAATATGATGTTTCTTCTTTAAGAATGATTTCGGTGCGGGGGAGGGGTAAACTGTTTTGTTCTGAAGATGTTTGATTGATTTGTTGTGAAGGATTGCCTAGTAGAGATATTGAGATATTGGGAAGACGATAAGGGTTGAACTAACTTATAAACGCCTAGTGCATACTGAGATGTGTTAATCTACACGTGATTCAAGATCAAACCTCCAACAGCAAATCGTGCGAGCAAACAGCCACACGTACACAGCCTTACAGCCACAATTGATCACCTCCTACCTTTCCTAGTTGGGTACGTTCGCTGCTTTAGAAAACGTTTAGGTCACCCCCGTGTGTTCCGCCCGAATCTGATAATCTCCCAATCTGCCCAGCCAGCCCAACTAATAATAATAATAATAATCATAATAATAATAAAGGTACCTACCTGGATATTATTAAATGCTCCGTAATTTGGCGGGGCATTTATGCGTACGAGTTATTCATTACGGTTATTGTCCTGATGACATATGTCCAAGATCCAACCTTTATGTTCATTCTCTCATTCTTTGCTTCTCTAATCTAACATGAATCTTTTCCCTCTTTCACGTTGTCCATGATACTTAGATTACTGACATATTATTGCGGTACAAATCATGGCGGAGGTTGACATTGCTCCCCAATTCGGCCTTGAGTTGAAGGTTAGTAGACACGCATGTTCGCATGCTTTCTAGGCCAATGCCTTTTCTGACTTTTGGCGCTTTCACAGGATGGATTCAAATCGGCAAATGCTTGGGTAACCAACGGTATCAACTGGATAGGCAGCGACATAGAAGGATTCTATCGCGAAAGGAGCGTCATTGAGAAGGAATACAGCGCAAAGCTTGCGGCTTTAGCTAAGAAGTATTATGAGAAGAAGACGAAGAAGTCGAGCAGTTTAAGTGTCGGCGACACACCTGTTATGACCCCTGGGTCACTAGAGAGGTTTGAGATGCTATACCTAGAAATCGGCGTGCAACTGTTAACCAACCGCATGTAGTGCATCACTAACAACATGGACTACACAACTCACCACTCTCGAATCTCGCGCAGCGGAACACGATCGCTTTGGAGGGGAATTGATAACGCAAGTGGCAGAACCACTGAAGGTACTTGGAGGACGTTACGACGAGATAAGGAAACGCCACGTTGAATATGCGGATAAATTGGAAAAGGAGAGAGATGCTACGTATGCGGATCTTCGCAAGATGAAAGGGAAATATGATGCTGCATGTCAGGAAGTCGAAAACAAACGTAAGAAGGCGGAATCTTCATTTGATTATTCAAAGACAAAAGCACAAAACGCATACCAACAACAGATCCTCGAGATGCACAACGTTAAGAACAGCTACTTGATCGCCATAAATGTGACGAATAAACAAAAGGAGAAATACTATCATGAGTATATTCCGGATCTTCTCGACAGCTTACAAGACCTTTACGAATCGCGCACAATTAAACTCAATGCTATATGGTCGCTAGCGGCGCAATTAGAAAAGGGGATGCTGGAACGTAGCACAGAGTTTGTCAATCACGTATTGGTTGAGATTCCAAGAAATCAGCCTTCTTTAGATTGCATGATGTTTGTCAGACATAACGTAGGAACTTGGCAAGAGCCTCCGGATAAGCCATTTGAACCAAGTCCTGTGTGGCACGACGATGATGCGATGATGGTGGGAGATACTGCTAAGGTCTTTCTTCGAAACGTTCTTAGTAAATCTAAAAATCAACTTGGGGATTTGAGAAGAGAAGTGGATTTGAAACGACGAGAAGTTGAGAGCACGAAACGTGTAAAGCAGCAAATCAGAGAGGGTAAAGATAAGAGGGACGAAGTTGAAGTTGTTAGAGCCATTTTTGCTTTACAAGAAGAACTACATCAGGTTGATCACAAGAGGCTGACTGCAGAGGTTGAAACATCAACAATTACGGAAGCTGTGGGAGATGTTACGTTAGGCTCGAAGAGTCACAACTTCAAATCTCAAACCTTCAAAATACCCACTAACTGCGATTTGTGCGGTGAACGTATTTGGGGACTTTCAGCGAAGGGTTTTGATTGTAGAGATTGTGGTTATACGTGTCACAGCAAATGTGAGATGAAGGTTCCAGCTGAGTGTCCAGGAGAGCAGACCAAAGACGAGAAGAAGAAACTGAAAGCAGAACGTCAAGAAGCGGCCAATGCGGTTAAAGCTCCAGGTACAGGTCTTGCAGATAGTGTTGCGGAACTTCCAACCATGAGTCGATCTAATACTATGAATTCGTTAAGTTCAGGTTATGCTGCTAGTGCACATAGATCCATCTCGGCAAAATCTCCAACCGAGGAATCACCCCCAGATGCGGCGATTGATCGAAGGAGAAGCATTTCTTCGAGTCTTAAGCCCGGCGGACTTTTGAAGAAAAACAGAGTTGTGGCTCCTCCTCCGACAGCATATGTTAGCGAATTACCAGGTAGCAGTGTAGCTGATGGATCGGCATCAAAAGAACCGAGAGGGAAAATGTTATATGCGTATGACGCTAATGGTGCCGAAGAAGTCACAGTTAGCGAAGGCGAAGAAATTACAATACTGGAACCAGATGGTTAGTGGCCCCGCTACTATTTCTCGAACTAGTTACTAACCAATGCTAGATGGCGGCTGGACCAAAATCAAGCATGGCTCCAAGGAAGGTCTAGTCCCTACCGCCTACCTCGAAGTTCTACCTCCTTCTTCCCCTCCAAACACTACAAATAGACCCGTGTCTATAATCTCTAACTCTGGTTCCTCCATCTCCACTGGTAAAAAACAGGGCCCAGTTGTGGCACCAAAAAGAGGAGCCAAAAAGTTGAAATATGTAGAAGCGCTTTATGAGTATACGGCGCGGACTGATGCGGAACATAATATGGTGGAAGGCGAGCGCTTTGTTCTTATTAAGGATGATCCTGGAGATGGATGGATGGAGGTTGAGAAAGGGGGGCATATCAAGAGTGTACCGGCAAATTATGTACAGATTGTTTAGATAAGTTGGGTGGGATTTGTTGCTTGAAATCGGCATGGGATAGCATGGAATGGCAAGGGATCGGTGTGAATTTTAAATGGCAGACTGCAGATTCAGGACTGTGGATGATACGTCCTCAAGGTAGAGCGGAAGATAAAAGCAATTCTGAATTTGTGAAACAACAGACAGATGTGGGAGTGGAAGCGAGCGTTATTGAATCCTATGAATTTTACCTACCTACTTAGAGCCTAGTAAATACCTACTTGTATAGGAATGCAGATTTATCAAACCTCATTCCCATTATGGGTGCCGATATTTAGTATCACAGGTGTTGCGTTGCCAGGAGTGTTGTAGTACAATACGACAAGCTTGGGAGGCAAAATCTGTCTGAGCGCTAAAGATTACCAGTTCAAGATAGGTACCTAGTGATAACCGCTCATTAGATCAGGAGGCGAGGGGATCGAGTGATAATGATAAGATAAGAAACTGTGTAATCGGAGAATTTGTTGTCGTGCATCGGTACCAGTGTACAGGAGAGGGCGGCGGGGCAAGAGAGGAGATAATTACGCGAGATTGATTACGCGAATTTTCCTGTCTGACAAGCTACGATCGGAGGACTAAGGAATCGAAGAATACTTGAATTTATATTTAAATCTATAATTGGAGGAGAGTTATCGTAAGTTTGGAAATTCTTGAAGTAATTGTTGTTTCACATGGGAGTATAGTCTGATGATAGTCGTTTGGTTGTGTGAAGTAGATTGGGTGATCAAAAGGAGAATGTTTGTTTGGATACGTGGAACAGGTTGAGAATTCATTTCATGTACGGTTATACTGTCGTCTAATATTTTTCATGATTCGACCAGATGAGAAATGCTGACCTGGAGAAATGATAGAATCCTGTGGGAATACTGTGTACATTACGGTGTAGTCTCTAGGAATTGTAACATCAACCAGAAAGTGGCAGAGATTCAACCGGCGGAGATGGTGACGAGAAACCACAAAAGCAAGAGTCCGAGATTGGCGGAGATGAGACTAGCGAGTCTCAAACAGAAGACACCAAGGATATAAGAAGAGTGATGAAACTACGAAGGATGGTACTGCCGATGAGAAGGAAGATGCAGATTCATTCAAGTTCATTAAGCTGAAAAGGCAGAGGTCTAAGGCCCAGGAGCTTCCGGTTGATCTAATATGAGGGAAAATTTCATTGACTGATGAATTGATTCGGACTACAGAGATTTGTACTTTTTATCGAATTTGAATATATTACAAACATTCTTGTCCAGCCCACTAGCCCCATGATATATGATTCCAGACTGTTCAGTTTCAAATAGAGTACAAAATTCTTCTATAGGTTTGATCATAAAGCTTATGACTTAAGCGCTACATTGGAACGCAGCACTATACAAGTAGCGGTGAGAGGGTTTCAGAGCGCAGTTCACAACATCGAAAATCTGCCTGAGTTTCAAATCACATCAAATGACCCAAGCTCAAGCAAGCTGACAATTTATTATAGTGAATTTGGTTGGCTAAAGCTCCGAGCATATAATCGAAAGCATCGAAGAGGTGTAGCGAGAGGGGGTTAGTTTGCAATCACGTGATACAAATAACACAATTAGCGCCTAGTTTATCAATACAAGGATCTTTAGAATTCTACCTTATAGGTATCCATAGATTTATCGAGGGCGTTAGTCTCACAGCAATGCTCATGCAAGAATTGCTTTTTCTTTTACACTGAGTAGTTCAACTATCTAGATATAATGTATAATATTCTAATATGTTTGATAAGATAAGTATCTATAATCTAAAGCTACCTAGGTACTTGGATTCGTTTTCTTTAATCTTAGGTATGATTTGATTATCTTAAAAACAGAAAATACTTAAAGTAGGTAGGTGTCTAGGCGACTCGCATGTGCGTAACCAGATAGCCGCTCTGTATTGTGGCTATAGTCAGCAATAACATATAGGTAGAACGCTGATAAAGAGGTTGCCTGACAATCGAAAATGACAATTGTTATTACAGGGACTAGGTATCTGTCGGCGCAGTTTTTACATTTAAATAGCAGATTGAGTGCCACATATATTTTCCCCATTTTATTCAGCAACAATTAACATTTTAATACAATCATCGAAAAGCCATCACAAGCTATTCAATTTCAGCATGAACCTCTTCATTTCTTCTCAGCAGTTCGATCAGTTTAGAACGCTCATTACCATAATATTATCTTCGGATGCAAGAAGTACTCTTCAAAGGCATCCCAAGTCAAAACGACACTTATCGCCAGGGGAAACCCCCAAGAATCTAGAAGCCTTCTCCAAAACCCAATCCAAGGGAAGAGAAAGGCACACAGACAACTTAAGAGACAAACTTAAGTATGGTCCAGATATGACAAAGACTAAATTCAGAAACGAGCATACATCTGTAAAAACGCGACCCAGAATCGCGGATCTTAACAAGAAAAATATGAAAGTCCTAGGTGCATCTTTGGAAGATGATAACAAATAAATGATGAGGATTGACGAGGAGCTCAGACGAAGTTTCGATGAAGTACTACTCAAATCATCACAGATAAAGTCAAACTTAGAACGGCAGATTTTGACAACAGAGGAGCTGTTGTCTTTGAAATGGGAGCCAGAGACGAGCTCTGGTGATCTCCATAGTGATCTGTTAAGTTATAAACAGCAACTTGATATTACTCAAAAGAATCTCAAGAAATTCAGAGATATTAAATCGACTATAGCCCCCTGAAGTGCTCAGGGACTATAAAAGTTAGTATTGTATTTGTTTTTATGTTACATTTAGATTGCTATAGCGTTTGCTTTATGGATTAATTTTTTAATTTTGTTTATTGTTTACATCGCTTGTTCTCATAGTCCAATTACTTCTCCTCACGATTGGATTTACTTGTAATTACTCAACTCATGTATCAGCTCAAGGACCTCAGGCTCAGAATTTTACTTGATGAAAAAGCAGTATATTACACTACAATCGATTACAATATACTAGATACTCCAAGAGAATAGACGCAATGAGATGCATACCTCAATCAATATTGATTTAGAAATAAGCAAATGTATGAAAACAAAAACAGAATCCCGAAAAATTTGTGCAAATTCTCCCACGTGATGAAAAAATAGTTGTTTGACAGAATCAGACGAGAAGATGCTGCCGGACTGACATGTGAAGTAGTAGGTTCCTAGCTCTAGAGAAACCCTTTGAAAGTTGATAGATAGATGAACATTGCTAGTACTGAAAGTGAAATATCCTGAGACGGACAAAAGATAACCCCTCGATTAATCCTGGGCATGGCCGTTTTCTTCTTGGAAACTTTAGACGAGAAACTCCCTCTTACTTAAATTCGCCGAGGATCAGCAGGAGATTTATGTGTGCAATGAATCGAAAGATAACATTTTCGTAAGATTGCCAACTGACATTACGTCTATGCTCATCATGTGGCCATGTATCATGCAATCTCTATCTTGAGCCTCCTTAGTCTGCATTAATCAAAAAGTTCAAGACCGTTGCGCAAGATAGCCTGGGTCTCGTCTGGTAGCAGATTAATAAGTATGTAATCATCTACCGTTTCCCATGTAATTGTGTGGTAGTTGAATAAGTGCTCCTTCGTTTCGCGCAAGTCATCAGCTTCATACATCATCGCAAGAGTTTCGATAAGTCCGTCCGGTATGGCTTCACCGGGGAAAAATCTCTGGTATCCAGGGTCGAGCATCAACAATTTTCTGCTCAGCAAGAACTGTGGACCTTCCATTCCTACAGTGTCAAAATCAGCTATACTCTGCTCTATGATTCTAGAAGGTCGGATTGAATTGAGTGATGTCTCAAGTATGATGCAGCTTGCTTGCTCGAATATTTCATTTATCTCGAGATTTTTATAACCCGCATCGTGTAGTATTGATCTCAACAATACCACTCCACCTATATCTCTATATCTTGAGTATAGCGTCACACCATACGGTATACGTTTGCACTGACTCGCTTGATTGAGTTTCATACCAGCTTTCAAGCATTGAATAATTCTTTCCCTGACCCTCGGATAAAGATGGTCGTGTTCCTTGCTCAATATGATGAAAGAATTCAAGATATCAATGCAATAGGATTCCAAGGTTGAGTCCTTAAATTTGAAGGACTGAAGAACTTTCTGGATATACAGGCCTTGAGGGTCGTGAAAAAGGGCCCACGGAGGCTCTTCAAGAAGACACCAAGATAATTGTTTTGACGACTCTAACTCATCTTTCATGGACTTTATAGCTGTCAATGGCCAGATCTCTTGGGTTTGAACACAAGGAATGAATTGAGCAACCATTGAGTACCAAAGACCATCCTGAAGTCGGGCTTCTAGGAACCCACCGTGATCAAATGGGTCATGAATCGATTTACTAAGAATGAGCCTTATAAGTTGTTCGAGATAAGAAATTATCAGGGGGTGGCACCCAAATAGTTTGTGTATAACTCGCCAGAACCACGGTGTGAATTCTGTCCCATTATTTGGCGTAGAATCACTTAGGTCTGCTCCTGCTTCTATCAAGTACTCCATAACCCTGAAAAGCTTACTGAGGCGGACGACGGTTTCAGAAATGCGATATGCGTAGGTGTTTTCGTTGAATATGGAGATGGTATAATAACATCTCTCCCAAACATGGAACAGTAGTGAGGACATGGTTCATCTCTCGCCGTTTAATGTCATATCATGAATAGTAGCTTTTCCCTCCGCAAATAATCTACGCACCATGGATAAGTCACCCATACGACAAGCTTTGGCAATTGGAGCATCCAATGGGACGTTATTATAGCATCTTAATCGCATATCAGAACATCCAAAAATTGAACCCCTCCTTTGCTGATCGATAAACACAAGATACCGGGCTTGTATAAGATAATTGGGACGAATATCAATCTTGTGGGTAGTTTTTGAGGTTATTAAGGGCTCTTCTAAATCGCTCGTATAGTCGCAAAATCTTTGTTGTAAGATTGTCGTTGTTGATCGAATAATTATTGCCGCCAGCCAAGCATTAATTGTGCTTTTCGTAGTAGTTTGTTGAACAACCCTAGGATTGCTAAGCCCATTTAAGACGCTGTCACCACAATCCCTGGTTGCCGGCAACTGTTCGTTTTTTCTAAGCAAGTGCTTTCTCACGTTTTTCAGCTCCAATATCAGATCGATTGTTGAGATTGAAGTCTTTTAGAGCCACGTTGACACTGTTCTTGACCATTTGCGCCAAAATTGGGTCAAGTCCAGCATAAACACCTTCATGAATGGCATATGTGACATCTTCGTAGGTCCGATCGCTAATAAGAACTTCTTTTCTGTTCGAAGCTTGGGTGGTTTGTGTAGTTATTATGGTTGTCGAGGCACTGGGCGTAGATTGTGTGGTGGCAGCTGCAAGTACCATTTGTTGTATGTCTGTGATAACAATACTAAACACCGTAAGCAGCTATCCTTCTTTGGGAGGATGAAGTGTTGTCATACAGATTCAATCTGGATTGTATGCCAATAATATCGATCTTCGCCTGGTGGAGTCTGCTGGCATATTTGGTGAATACATTCTTCTTTTTGGCGAATCTAAAGCCTTTCCACCAATCATTCCTCCCATTACGCTTATATTTATTGACAAATTCTTGAAGTTCTTTGACAGTAAGCCCACTTAGCTCCAGGGCTAGTTTGATCTCGTCTTCTGATTCTGATATGTCTGTGGACTGCTTCATCTTTTCAAGGGTACATTGAAAGTTTCGAAGCCCTTTCTCGAAACATTTCAGCTGCTCAAGTATGTATAGTATCTCTTTCGGTGCGCCATTAATGTCATCGAAACAGTCGCAAATAAACCGACAGCCTTGAAGAATTTGGCCTGTCAGTCCAATGAAGCTTATAACCGACGCACCAAGGCTGACGGCAGCAACAGCAGCCTCGGCCATTATCAAGTTCAATGTTCGTTAACAATCAATCAAATGGATATATATCAAAAGGTTCAAGTCAGTAGAATCTCGAATGCTCAAAAGCCAGATCAATTATTAAACACGCATAATGTTGAAGAGAGCTTGGGAAGATGATAATAAGTGTTTCAACAGTGGCAGTGCTATCTTTTCGTACAACTCGAGTGCAGTCAACCGCAATGCATGAGAATGATTGGTAGTCTCTCAAAAACTGTGTACCATAGCAGAGACACATGATAAACCTAAGCAGCCGCAGCAACTACTTCTTTCCAGCTGTCTCTAGCTTGAATTTCTTCCCACCACTTGTTCACATGAGGATACTTTGCGAGTAGGTCTTGAAATCCATACTTCAATGCCTGTGTACCGTGTGGTAAATGGTACAAATCAGCCAAGGTGAATTCATCTCCCGCAAGATACTTCTGCTTCGAGAGGATCTGGTCGTAGACAGCGAGATTGTTGTCAAGTGTTTGGAGATGTTTTTGAACTAATTCCGGGCTAGTGGCACCCCATCCTCTGGCACTGTTATTTTGTCAGTATTGTTTTGGTGTAAAATGCGACGTGAGAACTTACGGTTTGATGAAGTTTTCGAACCAGAGACCGAAGGTTTCGGTATCAAAGTAAGCCTGTTCCATTGAGCAAGCCTAGCGGAGTATTAGTTTACTTTATTGGAAAAACATTGACTGGAGACTTACTTGTTCAAATAAACCATAGCCTTTTACATCCCCTTCTGCGGGGATGAGTTTAGTACCCTTGTCGGCATGCTTTCGAGCAAGGTACTTGCAGATAGCCCTGCTCTCGTAGATCAAGAAACCGTCATCGTCGAGGACGGGAACCTTTCCAAAAGGCTGCTTCTCAAGATGCGAAGGTGACTTCTGCTCTCCTGTCATAAGGTTGACAAGAATGAACTCGCAGTCAATGCCTTTCTCGGCGAGTGTAGTGAGTACTCGCTGAGTGCAAGTTGCTTGACGCATACCGTAGAGTTTGAGACCCATTTTGTGAGGTGATTTGTTTTAAAGAGATTGATGTTTGAGATGCGAGAATTGAATTCTGTTGATATTGATGATACTTGAGTGATTTCTGAGTGTTTGAATGAACACTTGCTCAAGGCGACTGGCCTCCTTATATAGTCGTGGCTGCTACCATGAGGTATTGTGTATGATACTTCCCCTGACCTCGTTAAAGTAATTATGAACAAGTTCCGAAGAAGTTATGCACACGGAGCCGGTATTTTGACGATCCGAGCATGAATTTATGCATGCTCATCACTGTGAAGTCTTTCGGTTTGACAAATCACTTAATTCCTTTTTTGACAAACTGTCTATAATGAATGGTATGTGAAGGATGAGAAGGGTGAGATTCAAGATCAATTATCAAGCAAAGCGGCTTCAATTCCATAAATATGGGGTGATTACGGAGCACATCGTGAGTATCGCCTTAAGCGGTTGGCGTGTATTAATTAGTTGGTCATCGTAAGGCGGAACGTTAGCTCACTGGGTAAGCAATGGGGGTAGCGAAAAGTAAGCAGTGTACGGAGCAGAGCATAAATTGATTTCCTTCGGATTCGGAGTACAAAGCTTGATCTTCATGCATCATGAATAACCATAATGCATGGCTGAAAGCTCACTGAGAATGATCCAGTGCTTTACTTTACTGGATATGAAGGGACTCACAACTGCTCGTACTATTCCCCTTCGAGCAAGTTTTCTTCTGCCTCTAGCATAGTATGGGAGCCCATTCGATCTGTTTTCAATTTCATAATGAGCAGATATCCGGAGAAAGAACAGACGCGCGAACCAAACTGAATAACTACCAACGCCCATACTGATTTCGTTCTAAGAGGCGCATTTTTATACATATATAAAAACTTTCGTTTCGGTAGAATTGTCTACCAAATCAAATTCCCGAGATCTATTACCCTGGCTCGCTGTTAGATCGAAAACGGAACTCCAGAGGCAGCAGAAGTTTCAGCAGCCACAGCTGTCATGATTGTTTTGGGCACCACACTATCGTTGCCTAAGGTAAAGCAAACCTTGAAATCGGTCGCACAAGTAGGCACTTTGGTCTTGATCTCCGATCCTAAATTCGAAAGTGACAAACTCGAGTCCTCTTAGTTTCTTAAAGCATGTGCAACAATTTCGTCCGTCCCGAAGACTATGGAGAAATGCTTTTCTATGGCCCTTGGTACCAGCGCCTCGAGAGTCCTATTGTCGATGCAAATATCAGAGCTATTGGTAAGAGAAGACTCGAAACTGGAGTTGTTGGTATATATTGTGACTTATTTCGCAAACTTCGAGAATGGGTAAGCAAGTGAACACCCATTGAGAAAGCCATCTCGCTTACAGACAGAATAGCTGCGAGAGATAGTACAGAAGGCAGTGATAGTTAGCTATGGAGGATCTTATCTCAAAGGTGATGCTTCAGTCGGATGTATGGCTTAGTCATGTTTCAAAAGAACCAACAATCTATAGAGTCCTGTGACTTAAGAATTGCAACCAAAATCTAGAGATTACCTCGTCGTAGCCGCTGGCCACTTCTGGGGTACGCTAGTCTTACTTCAACGATAAGTATCACCTATGTTGTCAAGCACTTTCTCTGTAGCAGTTGGCTATTTTCTAACCTCGACAAAATTCGCTTATTCGGCGATCAACATCTACGTTAGAATAGCTGAGATGTCGTATTTGAAATTTAATCGTTTGTATGAGTAACAGCGTGATGAGAGCGGAATGATAATTTCCGTCGGTAGTGATCGTTTTGAGTTGCGCCGATCATCTCATATATCGCACTCGCCTTTTTGGTTATGGAATGTAGCTTGAACAGCTGCACACATTGTGATCACGTGTGTAAATGGAGACAGTAATTGTTTTTGGTCTTCAAGCCTTGTGTATTATTCACTTGATTGACTTCGATGAGATGGCCGGAGTCTAGTTGGACGCGAACGTCGATTGATGGCAAGAGTTCTGGAGAACAACCAATCAATGTCATTTGACATTCAACCGATTTGATGCAATGCCGCACAATGCTTGGTAGGTGCAGCATATCTGAAGGAGAAGGGATGGATTTGTGACGAGCAGAATACTTGGCGCTTCCAGTTCACTGGGGATGGGAATAGGGATCGGGGCAAAGAGCGCAGAGGTGCCACGATTATTATCAAAAGGTCTTCCAAGTTTCTGTGTTATCCATTAAACATTAATACAGGCTTTTAAATCACGTCTATGTTTCACACTTTAGCAAGGAAGCTGATATACTTGCATTGAATGGAGAAAAATGATGCACTGGAAGATTTCACTAATTCAATTGCAGTGTCTAACAATAGTACTTATATTTGATATTCTGGTATTTGCTCTGGCGCGTTGTTTGCTTGATCCTGTAAGCAAGATATTACTAGAAATTCCGATATTGGCAACTTCGTTACACTGGACATTCTAAGACGTCGAGTTAAAAATGTCATGAGCTCTAGTTTGATCTACACAATTCATACTAATTATCTACTTTCCGCAACCTTACCTCACTCTTATATCCCGATGCAAATGTAATACTCCAACCAAAGTATCTTACAAGCAGTCCCGGTATTTGGATTCTACTTCTTCGAATCAGCAGCTGTGATGCCATTCAATTTCTCAATACTCTCGTGTGAATTCTCACTAGCGGCCATGTGCCGTTTCTGACACCCACATATGACTGTCGGCCGAGTTAATGTTGGGGTCGGATAATTACATGCTGTCGTCTGAGTTGCTGTCGTCGATGTGATAGTGCTGAATTTGATTGTTGATGTCCCGGGTATACTTGTGTTTGCAATTCATCATTCAATGTCTAACTCACAGCCCCACAGTAGCATCTGTCTCATAGTAGAGACTCAAAAACAATCTACTACAGTAGTAGATAAACACAAATACGACATAACAATACAATACCAATACCCAGCTAGAGCCCCGCACAACTATACCTCACACTCGGATTCTACGCCAAGAACCCCCCGAAACTAAAAGTCCTATACATCCTCACAATCCCCTCACAATCGTCCCTACCAGCTGCCAAATGTCGCCTCGAACAGATGCCCATAACCCCCGATGGCGTCTGCGTCGGCCCCAATTCGCTCATACTCGTGCTAGTACTACTAGTGCTAGTACTAGTGCTAGTTGGCCTCACAGTCGGCGTCCCAGACACCTGACAAAATACCAAGTCGAAGCTTACATTCCCGTATACGTACCACCCCACCACGGTACTCCAGGCAAGAAGACCGACGAAGGTAAAGGTGACATACTTGGCGACGATGAGGAAGCTGTCATCTCCGGAAATGGGTAGTAGAATGACGCAGGCTTCAATGAGGCCAGGCTGTGTGGGCGAGGACTTAGGGGTACTGGTTATGGCTGGGATAGGGGTAGACCCCACACTTTTCCGAAAATTAATGACAATAAATTTCAATGTAATGATTTCCCCCTTGAAGAGAATTTAATTGTTGCTGTTGTCGTCAATGGGAGGCGAGTTCGTGAGTCCTCCACACTATCCTTACCTTACCCCACGCGCACGTGCGGCAACAATTTGATTTGGCAAGCCGACAATAATTGAAGAGAAAAGAAGTTCTACAAACTCACAGTCTGAAGCTTCATTTTTCTTAACAGGTAGTTCTTGATACCAAACTTGATGTGAAATAATTGTATCATAATTGATATTGAGTCCTGTGCTCGTGGGAAGAATTGTCGAATGGTATCCTATGACTATGGAGCCGTATATTCCAGGAAGTTGAGGGTCGCGAGCCTTTCTACAGAGCGCACCAAAGTACCATCGACGAGTCAAAGATCGACAAGTTTGTATTAAATGCCTCGTGTTTCCATGATATAAAATAGTACAGGGCAGAACGCGTAGATCTCAAGGGCTCACATTGTACTTCCTTCGTACGATGTAAACTACCAATGCTCGTCCTGCTGAGCTCACAATAACCAAGTGTGTGCTACAAGGCGAAGTTTGGCTTTCTGGAATATTGCTGCTGAGAAGAGTGAGTGTACAAAGTATATCTTGATAGCCAATACTTTCGGGACGTTGCTCTTTCATTTGAATTTGCCAAAAAGCAATTAATGGTCAGAAGCCTGGTTTTATTGCCATGTCTTGATATCACTCTGAGGCCAAATGCTATTGAATCGGCTTCTCCGTCATTACCGCATTCTTTTAGACAATCAATAACCCATCAAAGGTACCCACATGACTCAAGAGACACGCACGATACGGGATCTTATCCGCTGGTAGACCTTCTATGCAGCTTTCTAGAAGGTCTATCCATATTGTGATACATGATAGGCAGTGATAGGCAACCTGCATGTGAAAGCTTGGGGCAAATATTGCTCTGATTCGCTGTACTTTTCGGTGGGCGGCTCACACGAGGTTGCATTTTGAGTGTTATCATCGTCATCTTTTTGCAAACAGGCAAGCTTCGTGCATGCTCCGTACAGCTTTAAACCTTTAAGGTTTTGCCTTCAGCCCTGTGTCTTCATCTGCGTTTTCTAGTGATCTTGATGTTCAAGACATCTCATGAAGGGTTTCGGAGGAGACTGCCTCTTGGAGAAGTGGCTTATAAGAAAAAGGAAGTTCACTTCCGTGTTGTCATTTCCCAAACTTCATATCCGGAGGAAAGCGAAGTTGGTCGTCTTAAGCACAGTACAATTATAATTGGATTGTTTTCATCCGAGAGACTGGCTGTCTCGTTGTGTAGCGCTGGCTTTTGCGACTTGTAATCGGATCGACTAACTGATCGGGTCATTTGAGCCGTGTTCTTTTTCGAAACGCCCATCTACTCGTACCTGCTGCCGCTCAAACCTAAATACCAAAGCGCCTACAGAGTATTTCCACAAGTTGTTTCTGTAGCTACTTGGTACTCTTTGTACCCAATCATGCATTCTTACCCAACAAATGAGTACATGTTAGTTGAGCAGCAGAGTAAGTTTTCCTACTATTCTGAGCTTCTTTGCCTGGACTTGCATGGTGTTCGTATTTTTAGGGTTGTTTCAAACTTCTTTTCTGCTCTTTTCTTTCGTTCAACTCTGAACTTTAAACCCAGAGACATGGTTGTTGGCACTTCATCTACAGTTAGAGAAATAGTCAAGCAGAGTATGACAAGTGATAAGAGGATCGAGCACGGCATATTTGACAATTGATAATAGAGCCAATTAGATACAATGATCCGTAAAACATTTCACAATCACCAGAATCCTAGGCTAGAAAAAACAAACAAAATTCCAGTTTGCTGGGAATGGAAATACACACTAGGGTTCTCCTTGGGTCATGATGGATACTACCAAAGGGGGTGCACGGAGAAACCATATTCATTCGCCAATCATGTTCTCTCAAAATTCGTTTTGCCACATTTTAGTTCCCCAGTCTGCAGCCCATCATCCCTTCCAATTTAATCCCTGACTCCAAAACCTAGATCCAAACTTCTTAGGTCAAGCCCATCGAGAGGTCTAGTACAACTAATCAGGCTAAGGCTGAGTGATATACCACTTATTCGCCCGACTAAGGGACTCTGGCCGGGAGATCGAAGCCTTCTAGCTTTCAAGGTCTCCCTTTAAAAGGACCGGCCGATTCTCCTAATGCTTAAACGGCATTTAGAAGCTTCGTCTTAGAACGCCCAAAGTGCTCTCCTTCCCTCTTGTTGATTAATATTCACGATTTAAGTTATCAACTACTCCCTTGGTTTCTCTTTTGTTACTCAAATTCTTGGACAAAACCAACAACCAACACAAGCTTACTCGAGTCAAGTCTCTTCGAGATATCACTATCAAACATTAGTTCATCCACATCGAAATTACATCACGACTCATTCTCGAAATTAGCTCATGGGCCCGTTAATCTCTTGGTGATTTACGTTTCGGTTCCCTTGAAGCTGGCACACTTCACGCCCATTGATGAACACATAAACGCGACAATTTTCCCTTCTGAGACCAATCTTTCATAGCATTGATCTTCACTCCTCACAGCTTCACCATGTTCGAAAATTTTACTTTCGGCGCGGCTCCGGTCAATTTTGATCAATACGACGATAATGTGCAACCATCGCCAAGGGACGACTCATATCCTGTATCATCATCACCTGCCACCGGCTCATATCCCTTCTTCGATAACTACAATCCTTCCTCGCCGCTTGATGATATCATCAATCAGTTTCGAAAACAATCTCTTTCCTACGAAGATGCAAGTGATATACAGGCTCGGCAATGCACATCTCCAACGCCTTCCTTATCAGAAGATTCGGAAATGTCTTCTCCATCCAACTCCACACGATCTGTACCAACTACGCCTACTTCCCCTTACCGGGCTGGAGTATTAGCCTGTCGGAGGCTACAACGCCAGCTTAATGTGCAACTACAATGTTCCACCACTCACGTTCGCGATATCGGCACATTGGTCGAAGATATGCTTAGCAATAATTCCCAATGCAATTTGCGCAAGTCATCATCAAAACCCAGCCTCGTGCCTTCACCCATCTCGGCTCTGGTAGTCGACCATAGCACACAAAATGATTGGAATGCCATTGAGATTGAGAAGGCGAGGAGAAGATGGTTAAATACTGTCGTTAATGACGTTGACGAGGCATACATGGAAGAAGACAATTGGGATAGGGAAGAATGTTCTTTGTCACTTAGAAGAGCAAGTGCGCCTAGTGGAATTAGGAAGCAAGGTTTGAGGTGCAGGACAAGCATGGAAAGTGTAGGAGGGAATAGATTGAAGGTTGCTAAGGCACCAAGAATGAGGATAAGAAAGGGACAGGCTGGGAGAGTGGCTTAGTGGCGTTTTATACCCTGGGATATTTTGGATGTGTTTGAGGGTTACTGTGAATTTCATCAAGGCTCAACTTCTAGGTTTTAGGATTGGCGTTTGAGGGATAGGGTAGGATGGGATGAATACATGGCTAAGCCACACGGCCACTTACTCTAGGAAACCTTGGAAAGGATTGGAATTCGGATTGGTCTAAGAATTAGGTGAATGGGCCAGTCATTTTTCCTTAATCACCTCGCTGGCCTGGGTTTGCTCAAACATATACCCCGGGATTTTGGAGACAGCGAGAACACTGTTCAAATGGTGTATATTGCGGAGTAGACTATGTATCTACCCGTACGAATAATTTCAGATTCTTACATTCGTACTTTGGTGCAATTAGCACAAGTCATGAACGGAAATCTTTATAAAACATATCTTATCCTATGCGCAGCAAGTGAGAGATCCTTCCCCGCATTTCTTTGGGAATGATCATATTGAGAGCCAACTGCAAACATTGTTTGATACCATTACCACATTTTCATACGAACCTTCAAGATAATCATGTCTCATGTTTACCCAAATGATTATGGACATTTCATTATTATGTACTTTATGCAGTAGATCGATTACATATTCAATCTATGACTTCTAGCTTGGGCAAGGTCATGTTGAACATTGCACACACACACACACTCACTCACTCAATACGTCCCTGTCTCATCTCGGTTACCGTAAAATTTCTCCAACGCAATCAATTCAGCCTTGCCAAAATTTCATGGCCTTGCACTTCATTTAACATTCTCGTCCTCCGACTACTAGGAAACACACTACCAATGCGAATTCGACAATAAGAAGCTCAAGCGGAGCTCTCTACGATATTACATCTCTAAAAATGTCTGCGTCTTTACGCGCCGCAAGTTCTAATGTCTCCAACCGCACTGTTCATGTTAAAATATTCCCCTCTGCTAGAACATTTGCGGAGAGAAGAGAAGTGCTCAGGGTTTTGGAGAGGTTTGGGGAGGTTACTATGTTTAGGAGTTTGAAGGTTTGTATTTCCGTTCCCAATTCGTATGCAGAGGGATTGTAACATATTCTGACCCGAAAAAAAAGCATCATCCAATATCTCCTGTCCAGAACGCATTCATATCCATCTTCAGCTCCGCGACAGCCGCACAGGAAGTCATCAACGCAAGCCCGGTGCGATATCGATTGGTTGTCGAACCGGATCCGCAAGCCTCTCCCACGGTTCCTTCTGATGGAAGTACATCTCCGCAAACCCCAATTGAAAAGGTCTTCTCTCTTTCTCTAAACATTACTCGCTACACCCACGACCAATATATTTCTCATCCCCTCACCAACCCTCTCTATGGTCCATTCAAACCTATTGACCCGAAGAGATCTGGAATCACGGCGCATTTGAACAAAGGCTTAGAACCTAGTATGTGGAGTAAAGGATTGGCGGATTGGGATAGCGATGCGGGGAAGAGGAGTGCATGGAATGACGAGGACAATGACGGAGGTGAAGAAGGAAATAGCTTAAGAAAGAAGAGGAACGATTCGTCAAGTTCGAGTGTACCTTTGAGATTGGTTGAAAGGGATTTGGAGGCTCGGAGGGAAAGAAGGCCGAAGGTTATGGAGGGATTGGTGGGGTTAGTTGGAGAGGGAAATCGGTGAATGTCAATGGGAGAAATGGCGTTCTGTTGAAGTATAAATGACAGGCTGCAGATACTAGCCACGGCCTTGTGATAGGAAGGAAGCACTTTCTATTCAGGTTTTGTGGGATGAGGATGAAGGTAGTCAGGACAACAACTCAAGTGCTGAGGTTAGTCCAATCAGGGGAGTCGCCAATTGGTTGGCATTTGCAGGTCGACAGGGAACAAAGTACTTGCTAGAGAAGCAAGATGCTTCCTGTGGATAAGGACTTCCCGAGTTTTATCACTTATTTACATGTGTACTGCTAGTGTTCTTTGGGTCACGAAAGAAACATGTATTTAGACTATCCATGCCCATCGCGGTATGTATATATCATTGCCACTTTGGGCGTTATGCGTCATTAATCTGGATGATAAGCAACCAACTCGTGCAATTTGTCTCCAGGTAATCGTTGGCCAAATTTCGTAAGATAAGTAGCATCAAAGATCCCTCAAGTTACTTTTCTCGAAGCAAAAAAGAGGACCACAATTCAATCTCTCAATTTGTCTTCTCCAGCCAAGTTTCTCTTACTCACGGTGACCATTTCCGAGTCAACTGCAATGCTCAACACTTGATTCGCATCTCGTAACCTTCCAACCCCATCCTTTGATGTTTCAGGACCAGCCAGAATCTTGATTTTCCAACAAGAAATATATGTCTCGAGAGCATACTCAGACGTTCTCCACGCAACCATGGGACTACACCGATTGATGATGGGACCAACTACTACATTAATGTGAATTTCGGGCTGTATATTTCCACCTGGCCGGTATCTACGTATGTAACCTTAAAAGAGGCTCAAGCTAAGCCAAGATTTAACTAATCCGTAGATAGTCTAAGTATCAATTGCATCATCTGCACTTACAGAATAGTTTATGTATTCTGATAGACGGTAAGACTACTTTCGGATACATCTCAGATAATTGCAGGCTTGATATCATTGATACTCGTGGAATGGTACGTCACGCCATGATAAACTACATTCTTCAGGAAGCTGGGCTGGGAATTGTAGCGCATACTGCTGCCTCGAAATTGCTGGTTACGGATCCGGCATTGGAAGATTTCATGGGAGTAAGCGCTGATGAGCTTGGACAAAGGACCATGAGTTTTAATATGCTTTGTTATCTTGTGTTGCGCGAGAGATTGGTATAGGATTGGGGAACGTTTTTATTTTATTTTTTTTATTTAAAAAAAAAGGCTGATGAGCGGCTTGAGTTGGGGAGAGTATTGGATTCGGGGAATGGTGTGGAAAGGGATTGTTTGATGGAGGTGCTTTGGAAAGGGGAACAGCTGTTGTAGCGTATGAGTGATGTTCACATGTGGGTTAAGGAGTTCGCTTCGACGGCTTTCTTGAGATGCACATAATACCAAAGACAGAAGACACCTAAAACTACCTAGTTCTAAAACCACAATCTTTAGGCGGTCATGTGGAGTCTACTGTTCTGATAACCTGGACACAAAGCGTAGAGGGGCTTCCATAAAATACTGAGATCTCACTATACCAGTTTTACTTCCTATCGACCTTGATGCTAAGCAGCTAGGTTGGCCACTGTTTGGAATGGAATTTAACAGCAAAACTATCCAAAATACTAGGTATACATCTTTCAAAATTGCGATTCCAAAAGCCGAAGAAGAAAGATCCCATTCCATTTCTACCTATCGCTATCTATTATTCCATTATTCTATATTTTATTCATAACGTTACAGATTCTCAATAAATTACGAAAACTTGGTTTACAAGGCTTTATCAATCAGCTTTGGGATAGCTAAGCTGAAGACATCATTGGGATCGTACATCCACTTCAACTCAAGCAAATTACCATAGTTCGGACCATAAATCTTAGACAGAGACAGCTCACTTTGTCGAGTCAAAGAAATATAGGCTCCCTCCAATATATTTTCGGCTTTTGTTCTCTTAAGTTCTCCCAGAAAGTTTTCCCCCCATCTGTTTGCATCTTCAAGATTTTTCACATCACGAACTATCGGCAGTATTTCAAGCATGAAATGCGGCTCTCTTGCTCCAAAAACAGCTGTGAGGTCTGTCTTTGTTGATATCCCACGGAGTTCCTGCATGGAAAAGCCCAGGCAATTCCCCGGCAACCGTTTTGAATTCCTAGCCAAAACTGCCACAATCTCTGGTGTTATGCTCCGTACATTTAGTGTAAGAGGCTTGCCATATCCACTAGTAGGAAGTCCGGCATTGAAATTCATCCATTGAGAAATCGTAGTGGAGACGACTTCATTTTGGCTGACAGGCGCAAGTGATTCGATATGAGCCAGCAATTGACGTCCAGTTCCGATATCCTCAGAAGCCCACATAAATTGAACCTCGAATACCTGTCCTAGGGAGCTTGGGAAGATTGATTGTTGGACTGTCAGTTGTAGAGGTAATCCTCGCGCGGATAGCTCTTTGAATCTGCTGTTAAAGATCTCTACTGTTTTGAATATGTCTTCTGATTCGAAGACGATCTTTCCAGCAAGAACCTAACAAACTGTCAGTTTGGTTTCTTTGCTTGAACCGAAAATGGTGGCAAGACCTTTTGCAATGGGTAAACCTTGATTCTTAACTCAACAATAATCCCTAATGCGCCGCCTCCACCTCTAACAGCTCGCAATAACCCGTCTTCTCCTTCAACATCAGAGTCTCTGATCTCTCCATCAGAATCAACAACTTTCACACCGATAATCTGATCTACACCTAATCCATAAGCAGCACTAAACGGGCCATAACCACCATACATCGCCCATCCTGCGTAACCCATAGATGGAATAGCTACTACCGGCGTCATCAAGCCTTCTCTGCTCAGTTCACGAGCAAGATCTCCCTGGAGAACACCTCCTCCAATGACTGCAGAATGGCGGGTGGATGAAACGCGGATCGATGCGAGACAGCGAAGATCGATTGCTAAAGCGGAGGATGAAAATTCGGAACCAAAATAAGAATAGCCGCCACAACGTACTGTAATTTGGATCTGGTGGTTTGTGGTAAAAGATATCAATGCGGATATGTCTGCCATCGTTGCCGGTTTCACAATGGCAAGTGGAACGGCATCATTGGATAAGCAGAATGTTGAGCGTGCAGCTGCATATTCTGGAGAAGTGGGAGTCACCAGTCGGATATATGGGAGACGAGTTTGAATGAAATATTTAAGGATAGAGAGATGGAATGATGATTGCGACATCGCGAAAGTTGCCAACAGGAGAAACAGAAGAACCGGGAGATGCCACACTCGGAGAAGAGATTGTCAAACTCATCTTTCCACGAGATTACAAGAGAACATATAGCTTCTTGCACTTTGGCTTGCCGATCCCATCAATACTACACAGGAGGCTATGATGTACACTTTTGGGGGCTTTAGGAGCTCGCTTCAAGCTTCAGGTACGCTCCTCGTATCCCACAACTAATCGAACGAAGATCTACCCTATCACGTGGATGCATTCCTATCACATCAACATCAAAATATAACAAGTCCCATAAGAAATAGGATGCAAGTAATCACCAACATTCCTCATTGTTGGAGAGTCATCTAAGATGGTGTTAATGATCAATGGAGAAAATTGTAGGAACGGAAATAACACGTGTCTTACATCAGGTAAGGCTCCATGCTTACTTTTTTGGTTTCGAAGATGACGATGTTCGCATGCGGCGCTTCTTCGCTTCTATTAAGATAAATTATTAATAGCACATTTGCCGCGGCGTTGCAGAAAAGTTATGGTTCCATCTTATTGCTGCCCGCTGCCCGGAACCCACTTCATCAGCCTTCAAACTTCCGTGTTGTGGGATCACCTTGAATAGTAAAGAATGTCTCACATCGTATTGGGTATAAATTTAACACCCAGCTATGCTACTACTAACTATAGCATGTCCTGAAACCCATTTTTGAACCAACATATCCGCAATATTAGCTATTTTTGATTAGGATGATGTATACGAATATGGGGGATCATAGAGAAAGAGATTGAAGTTGGAGATTGTTGCAAAATATTGGTATGAACAGATTGTCTCATGACTTAGACAAACAGACTGTATGCAGACTTTCAATGCCGAAACTGACCAAACATTGGAGTACACTCGTTATTTTGAGCGATCTGCTTGTTTCCATTAGACTACACAGGAATAAGGCCATTTCATTATCTGTCTACATCCCGGACTATTGACAAGCTGGGCCCGAAAAGGTTGTTGGTCTCCATTACAATGTTTTTGGTTTAGAGCCCAAGTGGATGAATTTCTCTAGTTGCCATAATCACACCGCCGTCGAGGATTAGATATCAGATATTGTGGCACGATCAGTGCGGAGTCCAAATTCAATCTGATCTTCAATTTTCTGCGAAACTTTTTTAGTTGTCTCATTCGAGTCAAGATATTGACATGTGGAGGTCTCACTTTACCAACACAAGGAAGCTTAGTAGCAGCTTCTGTTGAAAATTTTGTGACAAACGATATGGATTAGAGGAAGCAAACATCAGTCAGGTACTCTGAATTACCAATCTGAGCATATCTGGTGAGCACAGAATCCTTTAAATTAATCTTTCATTTCAATTTGTTTCCGCGACAACTTCAATTTCCACTTTTGCGGCTTCCTTCGCCAACCTCACAATCTGCACACAAGTGCTCACCGGGAATGGCTCTTTGACCCATTCACCCCATATTCTCTCTACTGTTCTAAATGATGCAAGTTAGCAGAAGGTCCCCGGCCATCATCTTCAATTCTCCAATTGCTCCTCATACGACCACAATCATCAGGACTTCATAATTGGAACTCACTTCAAGTCTCCCATATCCACCAAAAATACACGTCTCTGTACCACCTTATTCAATCCGCTTCCGCTGGCCTCCAAAACAGCTTTCAGATTCCTCATAATCTGCGTAGTTTGCGCTGCTACTCCCCCAGAAATTATCCGCCCATCGCCAGGTAACTCCCCCATCAAACCACAAAGATAGACTGTGGATCTGTTGGATGGAATCGTATTGCTATGAGAATAATTTCCATTCGGAGGAGCGATAGTTGGGATTGTGAGAGCGGTACGAGAGGGTGCTCGCTCGTGGATGTTGCTGGATCTGTAGGAGCCGGTTGTGGACGACATTGTTATTACGATGATAATAATTTATTTTGTGTGAGTATATTTGTTATGTTTTCAGATGTTCAATTGAGGTTGACTGGTGAGACCTTGAATGTTCTTGTATGTTCTAGACCCTTGAAATTGCTATGACGTCACATTATAAATTGTGATTAACGGCTTCTTCACACCATCCAATGCTGGCAGTTTCAGCCGCTGACACATGATTTCTTCTCGGGTACATGGGTATGCTATGTTCCAGTGATTGATATTCTTGATTTATTTCACGGCGAGTTGTTATCACCAACAACATGCCAACTATTGTTGAACACAGAGGTATCAATCTATTGCTGTTCCATTCCATCTTTTTCGAGTTTTCCACAATCATCATCCGAATTCAGAGTTGGTCTTAGCAAGGCTGAGATTACGCCCTTCGGTACTTAGAATTGCAATCTTGCAATGACACCTAGTCCATGTATCCAAGTGGTGACAAGTGGTGATATGGATATAAATTGTCTTGAGGAAGAAGAGGCCAAACACAACGAGCGCCTTATGATGCCGTCAGGAAATCAAGAATACTTATATCTCCCCGAACAATCTCGAAGTATTTACATCGGTATTCCAATCAATACATGCCTAGTACTTCCCGAATCGTCACAATAAAATGTAGTCGAAGAAGCCACTGTTGGCCCGGGAATGGTCGGAATACAGAACCGTTTTGATGTCGTGGGCGTCAGATTATTTAGAATCCGGGCCGCTAGTATAAGATTATAACTAGTTGCTCAAATTGGCGCGATCGTTATTGCCAGTATTGTTGAGCTATTAAGTACTTGTAGTATCACACATGCATTCATTGATTGAACACGCTCGGAAAAGGGTCTTGAATTGAAGCTGTTGGATGAAATCTCCTTGATCATAAAAAGCATTCGAGGGATTTGGATTTGGATTTGGATTTGGAGGTATTGATGGAAGGCATTCTTGATCATCTGTGGGGAACCAGAACTCTAGTGTTGGAAGCGTTGATGAAGACCCCCTTAATCATTGGGAAAGATCGAACATCCTATTTTGAGGTTCAAGATGAGCATTACTGCTCGCTTTTCATCCCTTTTTCTCCTGAGATTCATTAATATAATGGTTGTTTGCTGAGAATAGAATGAAAGTGCTATCGAATTGGGGGTATTAGCGCAATATCTTTTACTCAGTGTCTATCTTAATCAATTGGACTTGGTCGATAGTGCGGTCTCGTGAGGGAAAAACGAGTATGCCGTGGCAATATCACCAATTCTGGTAAGTGGTTTATCATAACGCGAGATATTTATTGATTCTTCAATTTTAAAATCAAACATAATGACTGGGAAGAATTAATCCAGGCGATGAAGAGCCCCATGCTCCCGGGGGCTATGCTAAGGTCAGATGAACGTTGCTTATGAAAACCTCTGCCAACGGTCATTCATATCCTATCTATAAAGAATCCTGTCACGAAGAGACTTTATTTTGATTTTGGTATCGGTATAGTTGGCATTAAATCATGTTCAATGTCTCCCATTGCCTGGACTGTAGTCCGATATTCTGAGATATTCCAGTTTGATTCATTTGGAGCTATAACTCTGTTTAAGATTCTTGATTCTGTTGAAGAGTTGAACTCGCATGAAAAATTGGATCCATTTTCAGAGTTGAATCGCTATCTAACTTCGGCAAGCCACATTTATTAGTCTACCAATCTGGACTGCTGAATATTCGGTCCCTGACTACTGAAAAAAGTAATGTGTAGTCCTATGATGGAGCCATCAATCATTCCCATCACACCTTCGTTAAAATTTGGGACGATTTGTTCAATTCTTGCGTGTATGAGCCTAGAAACTTCTGAATTTGACCACGACATACAAGTTGCTGGCGTCACACACACCGAGTATGAAGTGTTTTATTCATAACAAAGAAATTTAGAAGGCGACTTCAAGATCGTCAAATTTCTGCAGGTAAATCTTCACATGTATTGTTTTTGTAGTTGCATATATCATATATGTCAATAGGGAGAACTTCTAGCTTCTATTCAGTAATTTTTGGGATTCTGTGTAGCCATATTTATACATATAAGTGAAGCACCGATTTTTTCTGGATCTGATGTAAGATTACCATAGGTAGATGATTGAGACAATGACATTGTGAGCAGTATGTTGGCTCCATTACTTTGAACCGAACTTATCCAGTCCTTAATTTCTCTGTCCGCAACGAGGAAGAAGATGCCAGACCCGTCATTGGAAGGTAATCTAGGAACACAATGAACCAAAGAATGCGAGGAAGTTTCTCATAATGCCTATATGAGTACCTTCAAAATCCTCTCCTTCCGTCACATAAGTATACATTATCTCAATCAACTAACACTCGGACTTCAGCGTGTTGTGTAAGGTCCTGCATATTCTCAAATGCCACTCGAAGATTCCCAAGTAGCTGCCTATTCTTCCAGAGGATGGAGAAAGCGAAGGAAATGGGCAATACAAAGCTTCTACATATCGTCCGGGCTCTGGGGCGACTCTTACAAGTATATGAGCTGCAAGCTTTGAAGGTTCAAGCTGCTTAAGACTTTCAGGTACACTTTTTGAATTCTGGAGACTCCGCATCGCCCTTTTGTAACATCATAATGGTTGAATCACCTTCAGATAGGCCTCCCTCCATCATCGTTCACCTAATACGCCATGCCTCGGTACTATTTCTACATACCGCTTCCTGTCAAAGGTCTCATTAGCTGAATTTTATTAGTCAAACCACTGGGAAGGAGGACTTGACTTTGGCTTGTCTTCTAAAGGAGAACGCCAATGTGACGAGCTCTACGAAAGTATGCGAAAACACGCAGGCTATATTACTCATATTTTCTGTTCGCCTATGAAACGCTGCTTAGAAACTGCTCGAAAGGGTCTCCTTGAGGCGACGAACAGGGGCACCAGGATCCAAATCATGCCTGCTCTTGCCGGTCGGAATGGTCAAGCACCCTGGAATTTACGAGAGGAAAACCAGGAAAATGATATCAGTGGTCCTTGGGTCAGTGAGGTAGCAGATCCTAGGTCAAAGTCCAAGGATGCTGATTTTGTTATGAAATGGTTGACAGGGAAAGACTTGTCTGTGCAGGCAGCTCAAAAAGTATTGGAGGTTGTGGTTGTGAGCCAAGCTCAACTATTGAAAGATTATTATGGAAATTGAAAGGAGGTAAGTTACATAACATCACTATCTGAGCTCGACCACCTGGGTTTGTTCACTTACAGTCTGCAGGTAATCATGGCTGGCCCAATGCAACGATCGTCACCTATATTTTAGATCGTGACGGAAAGTGGACTCGTTGTCGGCTCCAGAAGACAATTGACAAACAGAGAAATTCTCAACAAGATTGGAAAAAACAAATTGTAGAAGCAGCTCATGAAGAGCAAAGAAAACAAGAGGAAAAAACCAAGAAAGAGCAGGAAGAGAAATTGGACAAACAAAAGCGGGAGTTATTGAAGATACAAGTTAGTTTTTCCTGTTCCATTGACTCTAGGGCTTGCTCACGCAAGTGGCTGATACTAATTTTTCAGGATTTCATGCTCATGGTTGATCGCGAAACCGATGAAATCGTTACATTCGGGAGGTTCCAAGAACTACTTAAGGAGCGATATGCAAAAGAATTCTCATCAGCAGCGGAGTCTGTTGGAAAGAAACCGAAGCCTGTTGCGAAGAAATTGAAGCCAATTAAAGGGAAAGTGAAAGCGAAGGCTGCTTTAGAAAAATCCGAGCCTGTTGCCAAGAAAAGAAAACGAGGATGATAGCAGGAAGGCGTCTGTTGCTGAACTATCTTGATCGCCACTTAGCCAATGTCTGACCAGACAGATACTAGTTCCTAGTGAGCTCGAGGTTGCTCGCGGTTGTCTCAAACACCAGTGAGCTTGAGTTCTATCTATAACTTGGGCCGTTGGCTGAATCCGGGGTAAGCTCTTGATCTTTTGCACTCCGGGTGTGGTTTTCAATTGAACTGCATACCTGTTTAGGTTTTCACAATACCTTACCTTCTGTGTCCTTTGGATAAAGTACCACAGAAATACTAAACGCCATAGTTTTCCCGACATGAGAATCATGAGATTCAGTGATAATTACCTATGATATGTGAACTGATTAGTTGTATAGGTAATCCGTAGGTAAGAGGAAGCAAAGGGTGTCGAGGATGTGTCGTTCAAATTCTTACGAGTCGGCAACTTTTGCTAGCACCAAGCTTAATTTCTACCCACCAGGCGCTAAAAAGCAAACCCCGGACGTACTGATTCAAACCCTTAACATTGAACATTCACTCACAAGGGAAGAATTAATCGGAGATTCTACGATCATGGAGCGTATTACAACTACCTACCTACCTACAGAGTGTTTAGTAGAGTTAGGCATCTTATGGTCTTAAATTCACTATACACGCGTTAAGACTCTTGTGTTAATCCTTCAAAAAAGGTTCTCCAAGGATACATATACGGAGTTACATCGACAAGATGTGATGGAAGCAGGCGGTATGCATTGGATAGTAACGGACATCATTATTCGAAAACTTAGGAGTGGGATCCTGTGCCACGACAGTACTTTGGGGCTGATTGTGACGGTTTAGATTCGTTGGAGGCTGATTCGAGCCTTTGCAATTTCCTAGTGAGTGAATGGTAAGCACTATGTTTCGTGGGAGCGGCTATGCGTAAAGTTTCGTATGCGCTGGGCCTATTCTTGGGGGTCAAAACATTTTTCTTTTCTTTTCCTTTTAATATTCCGTTTACAACTTCCCTCATTTCCATCTAAGTCTCTTGAGCTTCCACACGTTTGTTTGAGCATTCAAAAAAACCATCGTTCAGTATGAACACCAACGCTCGTCGAAGAGGTGCGAAAGTCGCACCATCCCACTATCCCCGCATCGCATTCCATGGATTACGTTTTGCGCAATTGATTTCGGCGACGATTGTGGGAGGTATTATGGCATACTTTATGTATTATTTGCGTACGTACATATGCATATATGCATCGCGTTGAGAATCGATGTGAGAGAAGAATGTGTGCTGACAAGCGTCTAGGAGCTGAGCGAATTCCAATCCCATGGACTTTTATTGTGCTGTTGTCGATATCACTTGCGACAGTCGCTGTCCTAATTCTTACGATCATCCTCTATAATTTTACATATTTGTCGCCAAAATTCAATTGTTTGCTGAATGGTACGGCGTCAATTTTTTGGATGTTGGGCTTTGCGTTGTTGAGTTGGAATCTCAGTAATACGTTGAAGAAGAGTTGTGATTTGCAGACTTGGAGGAGTGGTGTAGCAATCAGCGTCTGTAGGGAATATAAGGCTCTATGGACATTTACTTTGGTTGGGACATTGTCTACATTGGCGGCACTAGCTTTGGACATTTGGACACACAGGAAGACTACAGAGAGAGGCGTTTATGTTTTGCCTGAGGATGATAAGAATGCGGCCATGTTGAAGGATAAGAATGGTAAAAACAGTCAGACCAAAGGGTATGAACCCAGTCGGGGAGGAGCTTTCGAAGAGGAAATCGATATCGCTTACCACAATCGATATGGTGATAACGCATTGGAGAGTGTGGGATATCATGACAGAGTGCTTCACAAATAGTTGGGTCGAGAATACGATGTAACGAAGATGATCAGATAGGAAAGAGGTTGTGACCACTGCGCAACTTATTTCATGAATACTAGGTGCTAAATTGCATAACTTTGGAATGTAATTCATTTTTGTGAGACTTCGTAGCCTTCTACGTAGGGCGACTTCTTACAGAATAAGACTGTGTAGTGTATTTTTGAGTAGTGCGTCTACGCAAAAGAATAAGAAATAAAATAAAGCCAATGTCTATTCACACGAAACGGAAGGCTAACCAGTTCGCCTCTCGAGTTTCCCCAGTACTCAATCCGAGCATCTTCTAAGGCTCATCTAAGCTTTCCCCACATGCGTCTTCATAACGAAAGAATAAAAGCAGCTTATGTTCCACAAAATATCTCAGGAAATGAACTTCTCCATGGGAATATAGTTGCTTTTCACCTATCGCTAGCCGCGGCATCGTAAACCTTCAACCAACAACCTCTTTCACGGTGAAATTTTACCCGAGTGTGAAAATCCTTCCGGAAGGCTTGTGTTGAGCAAAACCTTAATTTTTCCCATGGCCATACCCAGGTGCCTTTTCCTGAATACCGCAAATACGAATTGCCAATCCCAGTATCTTACCTGCAGGTGAAGGATGCGAAATCTGTCAAGCATCAATAGCAAGCCTCATCGATTTAAGATCTACCTTGCAATGAGCAGTTGGGATCTTTGATTGATGTCACGGGCAAGAGCGGGAGGCGTGCCGAGAGCGCTCCATTCTGCTGTTCTAGGCCTGCAATTATCAGTATGAGACCAACAAGTGTCGGCACATGATTGGAATTTGGAAATATGCAGATGAGATTGATATATTGGAAAGATGGAATAGTGAGATTGACACCCGGTTCACGTCGTATTATTACGGAGGCATCCATCGAATGTACCATGTTATCGGCCAAAGGGAGGCCCCAAAACACAAGACAGGTCATATTGAAAGCGAAAATTCACATGATTCGCTGGTGGAAATCTCACGGAGAAGGACGAGACTGCCGGCGGAGAGCTTCTACATTTCCTATAGGGCTGCGACGTAGCGACAGAACAGGATTGTTCTCGGTGGTCACTAAAATCAATTTCTCTTCTGTGATTGGGCTGTTCGGGGTACGAAGGCAAAAGAGAAATTGGCATTACTACGGGAATGCATGCGCCATATTAGATCCACCACTCACGAGTCTTCAAAAACGGGTGATGTTTGACAATAGGTTACCAAGATATCGGATCACATTGAAGAATGAATAATTGAGCCGTCTTACATTAGTAAAAACGGTAAGCCATGGCCGCAATTAAGCTTTCCATCAGGTGAGTGGATTCGAAGCGTGGGTACCAGGTATGTTGATCAAAGTAGCATTATATATGCTTAATTGCGCCCGCGCAGCTTTGTTCTGACAACCTGATGGCAAGATTGACGATTTACTTTGACTACATATAGCATGGGGGGCGAAGAAGCCCTAGTTTTATATGGTGGTCAGCATTACCTGCAAAACCTTGGAAGCCTATCTAGGTATTCAGAGTGACGAATTAACACGAATGGCAATAGATAAACAATAACTTCAGGACTCCAGTTGCTGCAAAATTGTTCATACCTAACAGAGATTATACTCGCTCTATATTCTTGGGGAAATAAGGTTTCATACTGCAACATCAGACCTTCATTCATAGATCCCCTCTTTTTGCCAAGCACGGACAAGCTCATTATCTATAACAATTCATCCCGATCAAGCATCTATGTCCGATTACTCCTTATCATCAGGGCCTGGAATGGCAGGGTCGTCGAAGGAGGCTAAAGCAAAATCACCTCATCGATATAGAATATGCGGAACACCTGTGCGAACGGGTTGCAGGACTTGCAAGTAAGTGAACTCATTATGGAGCTTCCTTGAGAATTCCACTCACATGCAGAACAGAATTCGTCGAGTCAAATGTGGAGAGGAAAAGCCATTTTGTAAGAGGTGTACTTCCACTGGACGGCATTGTGATGGATATGAGATTATCACAGACTTGAAAAAACGAAATACCACAAAGAGAAGACCTTCCATACCGGCAGGTGTGCAGTCCAATAAGTCCCAAGACCCTTTAGAGGCGACTATGCTGGATTTCTTTCGTACGTATACAGTAGCCGAGTTTGCCGGAGACTTCTCTACAGAGTTCTGGGAAAGGAGGATTTTTCAAGCTGCTACCATCGAGCCGTCAATCCGTCACGGTATTCTCGCACTGGGTGCCATCCACAGAAATTACACCGAAACCTACCAGCAACCTCAGACCATAGCAGAAAAGCCAACACCTACACAGGCTTTTGCTTTCCGTCAGTACACAAAAGCCATTCAAATTTTACGTCAATCAATAGTACGCGAGCCTCACTCACTAGACATGACATTGATTTCATGCATTTTGTTTATCTGTTTCGATTGTCTCGTAGGCGATCAAGCCGCAGCACTGGTTCATCTCAAATCAGGACTGAAGATCCTCGACGATATAAATGCCACAAATGCACCCTCCTCAACTGCAGCACAATGTGCACGGGATTATTCCCCGCTATTGTTAGTACTAGGGGGACAAATTGCCGCATTCATCAATCCCAAAGCTGGAGTAGACAGAGGAGCATTCTGGGCAGCGATGAAACGAGCCGGTTGCTCAACTTCCCAATTCACCCCTTTCCAGTCATTGGAAGAGGCTCGCTATTCATTGCGAACGCTTGGTGCAGATATACTGCATGCGCGTCATACAAATTGGAACTACGTTACCGAAGAAATAGTCACGAGTGAATTTGGCCCCATGGTACGAAGCCACTACATGGCGTTAGAGAATTGGTCAAATCGTCTAAACGCATTCATCGAAAGAACTTCAAGCAATCAAGAAAACATAGCCGTTGCCTCGACAAGACCAATCCGCATTCGCGGCGTATCATTACTTAGAGCCCACCATCTCTTATTCTCCATGAACGCCGCAGAATCGCGTACGCCCAGGTCCAAGTTCGAAGAAATGCTCGATTTATCCGAGGCCCTGATTCTAGAAGATAAAGCTTATTGGAAATCGCAATCCATGCCAAGGTTTATGGTTGATACTGGATTAATTGTTCCACTGGTGTATACAGCGGTTCGCAGTGCTGATATTCAACATAAAAGAAGAGCAATCGAGATCTTGTCACAGGCGCCTGGAAGAGAGGGGTTATGGGATACGCAGTGTGCGATTGATATTGTAGAGGGAGAGTTGGCCGCTGCAAGAGGCCAGAGTCCGAGATTTCAGATCCCGTATTTTCATGATTAAGAAGGGAAAAAATGCAATAGTAGTAGGTCATGTTTTCTGTGTGGGTTACAGAGCAGGTCAGGTCAATCTTTCATATCACATGGATGATTGGTCGATCGGCCAATAGGCCACAGGTGCTTTTTTCAGGTGCGTGATGTCTGTCACTGAACATATTCGTCTCAATTCAGATACATGTATTGATCTGAATATGGGTGGAAGGATTACAGGGTGCATTTCCGTAGCCCTCTGCATTTTTTTTTGTGTTTGTAAAATACCAGTGTTATTTCATAGATTTCACTTGAAATGCAGATTCAAACAATCGTTTCTTCGTCATCTATCAAGAAAAATTTACTATGTGAGATAAATCTCGATTTGAAGTATATACTCGTGGTAGGATGTCTGAGGGTGTTTAAGTGTCATACTGAGCTCTTACGAAGTATAACACCAAACTGAAGCCAAGCGATAAATCCCCTAAGCCACCCCAACCACCAGGATTTCCACCACATCTTGGCAGCGATACACAAATTCCTATTTTCGAATCCTCTTAAACTCAAACCCCCATGAAGACAACAGTACACTACTCTGTAGACTACCGGAAGGACCCTTGGGCCTGTGTACTCGTCTGCCTACAACGATCTCCATCCAAACCACAACTCACTAACTTACCAAGAACGATTTTACGTAGGGTTGCTGGGGTTTCAACAGGGGGATGATGACAGAATGGTGGGATTGGTAGATAAGCTTAAAGAATCTGCATGGTGATATATACTCCGTAGGGAGTGTTCCTTGATATAGCCCGTGACTACAAGCTACCGGTATGTAGATGACAAGCAGGGCAGCACGCTTGAGCTTTTGAATTTCCAGCTTATGGAATTTGTATCGAACCATCAGTTGAAAAGTGCACAGTGCATAGTAGGTGACTTATGTGCGACTTTCTTGGTGCCGTCAGAGAAGAGTATCTCGGATATAGCTATAGCTAAAGGAAAAATGAAGAACGATAGTTATCGAGTGCGAATACTGTACTTTGCATCTCAAAAGAGAGCTATCATATTGTTTCTTTTAGATACACAACCTACAGCTGCGATATGCCTCACCGTCAATCAATTTCCCAATTGAGCCAATCGAAAGAAGATGACGATCCAATCATCGGGAATATATGGCGGGGGTCCTGGTTTCAGTGTGGAGCTACGCCGCACAGCACCCTCGCTATAACGTGTTTTGGGCCCTTGACATGGTATCTGCAGATGCAAATTTCCAACAATAGCACAGAAAAGGGTTTTCTAGGTCGCTGGCCCTCCATATGTTACCAGCAAGAGTGGAATTTTGTGAGGACAAAATTGAGAGAGAGGAAGAAAGAAAGATGGAAGGATTCGATTGTTTTCTTGTTCAGCTACCATGTACTTGTTTTTGACCGGGAAGCTTTTTTTAGCCTGCGAAATTATGAAGCCTGTTTCATCATGGAGCATACCACTCTCAGCCTCCAGCCTTATCGCAATCGTAGAGTTGCGTTGCCATTTTGATGTTGCTGATAAAGATCTAGAAGTGTGATTGACATTTGGACGCGAATTGGCAGCTCTAGAACTACGCATCTCTCGAAATGGCGGCGAGGTTTTCGAGATTGTTTGATGATTGGGATCAGGATCATAGGGATATAACTATGCTAGAGTATGGGTAAGAGAAGCTTAAATGTTTTCTTAGTTTTAGCTTTCGGCGCATTGACTGAGGGGAACAAATTGTCATCGGATGAACATTAGATTGAATATTTGTTTGCTAACACTTCAATTGGTGTTTTGACAGCTCTAGTGTTAACGACTCACCACCGAGATATCATTCTCGGCAAAACAGCAGCACAGAATATATATCTCCGTCAGCAGATCTATCCGAGAGGCCAGATTTACCAGAACCAGTCCTCGAATCTACAACTCCTTTTTCACCATTCGACGATGGGATATCAACTCGACGTTTACTGGATGGTAGAGGAAGTTATGCCTCTAGTTACAGCCCATCTTTTCCCTCCGCACACGACTACCAAGCTTTGAAAGATGTAGGTCGAGATAGTATTGTAGATGATCCATCTCCAAGCGAAGCACGTCTGCGAAATGGCTCTGGCGTGACTTCGAATATGAAGAGGATGTGGACGAAATCGACAGCTTTCACAAAACCCCGTCCTCAATCTTCATTTGATGGACATTTTGCGCAGGGAAAAGATGGGTGGTGGAAAAAAACAAATGTTGGTGGATCGAAGTTTAAGATCAATGGCGGGGTTTACACTTCTTTGTGCGATTGTTATGTTTATCATAATGATTGTGTACTTACCTGCGTTTAATTCTCGGTTGAATAAACAAAGTACGAGTGTCGGCGGAAAGGAAGGGGAAAGCTGTGAGAGTATGGAGAGGAGGAATATTGTGAGTGGGATTGTTAGATACAAGGGCTTGGGGAGCTTGCTAATGGGTCATTTGTATAGGCTGTTCATCTGTTCATCAACATTGCAGCGACTATGATTCTGGGTTGTTCAAACACCTATCAGCAGTTGGTAACTGCTCCGCTAGTTGAGGAGATTCCATTCATTCTCTCGAAAAATGGTGATGCAAAATGCGGTACGAACTCACCCTGGAATATCAATGTTAAGAAATCAGGAAAATTAAAGGCTTGGGGATCATGGTTATTACTTATTTGCACTTCAATTGTATGTTTCAAGCGAGCTCTCGATGAAGGGGTACTTTTGTTGATTGTTTTACAGCCAATTCATTTCCTCGCAAATTCGGTCATTGGACCTTCGTTTTATGTTGAGATGCCAACGAATGTTACGTATCTGTACAATCAAACTTTCTCTCTGAATTCTTATCAAGCGTACTACTACGATACGTCTTCCCACTTGGCATCGTATGACTCTGCATGCGTAAGTCGAACTTCTTTTTCGGAGCTTATTGGGGAGTATTAGGCTTTTGGAACCTGGGGATTTTGACAGTCTGGATTGCGACCCTACAAAGGGAAGTCTCTCACCTGAGGAGCCAGTCAGAATGTTCGCATCAGTGATACGTGATCTAGCTTCCCCCCCCCTTTTTTTTCTTCGGAGATTGCAATTTGACATCCAGTCTGTTGATTCTAGCCGTTGCACATCCGGAACTAAATCTACAGCTAAGCTTTCCCGGATTTTCGGTTGCTAAACTAACGAAAATCACAAATAGTGGACTGCTTTTAGAGCTGGGTTATATGTTTTGCCTAACAACATGTCTCAATTGAGTGACCAATACAATACTAATGCCCTCGGAAACTCGAGTGAGTACTCTCAATTCTGTTCTTAGACTGATGAGCGATACTGACAAATGACTTGTAGCGTCTTTCGAAACCGTTTTGGTCACCTACAATCAGAATTGTACAGAATATAAAGGAACAGGCACTGTCGATGAAGCCCTGGCAGAGGTCAATTACACTGGCTCGTATGCTTGGTCGGGCCAGTATTCCAAAGGGAACTGTGCCTTGCGACGAGGTGTTTATTGTGAACTCCAAGACCAGCTACCTAAGAAATGTCGATTGAATGTTCGGATGCAAGCTTGTTTCAGTACGTACTCCCTTTTGTCGTGAATATATGGAGTCATTATTCTGACGATTGTTAGCACTTTTCGGGTGTCTCCTAATTAAAGCCATGTACATGATCGGACTGAATTATCGAGCGAGACACAGGGTTAAGAATCACTGCTTGACGTATGGAGATGTGATAGTTGCATCTGTCATAAATCCGGATTTGAAAATTCATAATGAATGCTTACTCAATTCTGGAGATGGTTATCGACATAAGGTGTCACACCAATGCCATAAGCATTGTAAAGACCTCATTCCTTCGACGACGGGTGATAATATAGGTCACTGTCAGGTACTGTGATCTTTCCATTGCCTCCTGAATCTTACTAATCTCCCATGCTCTCATAGAAATGCAAGAAGTTCAATGAGACTGACAAAGCTGCTGGTGAGTTCTAACAAGTTCTTCTGTATGAATTTGTATCTGACACATCTAGATTTACCGCATCCAAGCATAGCAATCAAATACAAACGCTCACTCCTCTCCAATCTTGGTTCCACCGCCATCACTCAGATGATTATCCTGATGTTTTGCTCCTTCGCCATGGCTGGCGTGTCCATCATGCTCATTACTCTCATGGTCAGCAAGACAACAGATTACAACCATTACTGTCGCAATCCCGATTATAACCGCGAGTACTACAGAGAGTGTGATATTTCACTCTCGCAAACTCTCAAGGAAAGCTTTGGAACCTGGGGGGGCTTCTCTTCTAGCGTCACGTTGGCAGCGCTTCCTTCTGACAAGATCAGTAGTGAATTGATTGCCTTTGCTATCTCCAACGGCGCACAGTTTCTTTTCAGCTTGCTTTATTTATTGCTTATCTATAACATCACTCTCATATCCATGGAACACGAATGGGGCACCTTCGAAACCGAACGCAAAAAGCCCAGAGCTACCATCGTATCGGGAACCCCATTTGAGCAATCATATTTTCTGCAACTGCCCTCCAAAATTCTTCTCCCTCTCATGACCTTTGCAGCAGCCATGCACTGGCTCCTCGGCGAATCAATAGCAACCTTCGAATCCATCTACACGGATCCAGCATATGGGGTTGAACACTCGGTCTACTATGTCACGTATGCCGCGTACCCAATCTTCCTGAGTACGGTGTTGATGATTGGCCAGACGGCGATTTGTTGGTGGGCTTTTACGTATCGGAGAGAGGGATTCATTCCGCAGATGTATGGGAGTATTCGGGCTTGTTGTGCGAGTACGAGTGAACTTGAAGATTTTGGGAGGGGGGGCATTCAGTGGGGGGATTGTGAGTTTTTTTTCTTCTCTCTCTCTAGTTTCGTTATTATCCTGGATTTTTAACTAATTCGTTTGCGTGTGATAGTGGGAATGGGTGAAAGATTTAGACATGCTGGTTTCTCGGCTGATGGTTTGTAGTCCCTTTCCTTTTTCCCTTCTTCCTATCTCCAATATTTCGATCCCTATTCCCTCTCATTCGACTATCCTCCCTCTGATTTATCCGCCCATGCATACATATATACTAACTCCCCCCCTCTAGAACCGGGTAAAATCATCCCCGCAGAACTCTACTGCGGTCGTGGGTAACAACCAATATCCAGTTCCTAATTCCCAATACCCAATCCCTAATTCCTAATTCCCGATACCCATGTACAAATATAAACAAACAAACAAACAAACCCACCGATTTAATACCCAATTACGAAGTTATGATTTGGAAATTATATATAGTCGTTTGTTTTATTTTTGTCTAGTTGTGGATTTGCGAATTGAATGAATCGAGATGAATTGAGTTGAGTTACCTATATACCTAGGTCGGGACTTTGTATTTATATTTGTATTTATATGTATATGTATATTTCACACATGTTATAATTATAAATAGCAAGCATGAAGACATAACAACAAGAGGGAGAATATCCACTCTATTAACAATATCAAACTACCTACTGGATATGATTGATACAGCCGTGGACTTTTGAGATAGCGAGGGTGAGAGAGATACAAAGAGTGTTTAATCCAACGAGAATTCTTTCTTCTTAGGAATATCGTTATTGAATTGAGTATCGGGATCGCTAACCTTATGGATTGAATAATTGGATAATTGGATAATTGGTGCTTAGATCGGAGTTCGATTCTATCCATGTCTATTGTTGATTCGAGTTTTCTACACTCGGTGATTGGATATGAATCATCAAGACGAGATGATGAAATTCTGAAGAATATCCATTCTTTTTTTTTTTTTATATAGAAGATTTAGGAGATGCGGGTGCCACGGGATATACTTTTGATATTATTGGGATTGATTGATTGAGCTCGTTCTACTGTATGAGATCCATGTGAGAATTATGAGTATAAATGTGAGGAGGTGTTTGGATAGAGATTGGAGATTGGAGAATGGAGATTTGATATGAGTATGAGTATGAATGATTTGCTGAAGAGGAAAGCCAAATCACAATGGAGATACAAATACAAATCCAATTCAAATTTATAGAAAAGGTTTATTATTACGGCGATCTATATCGCTGCTATGAAACGTACGCAAGTAAACTAGAGTACACCAAAGCGCCAATATGTAGTATGGTATCTCTCGCTTGAAAAGTACAGATGGTATAAAGGAAATGGAATGTCGTAGCGGTCGTGTCATTATGTAAGTCCTCCCTGTCCTCTCCTCTCCTTCCATTACCAGATTCATTTTCATCTAGTCCATCGATTCGCTTCCCCATCTTCCTTGCCTTTCATCAAACTCCACTCCCATCCATCTCAGAACCAGGATATCCCCTAGTATCTGCTGCGTCTCTGCCAAAAGTGTCTCTTAGCCGGTCTCACACCCCCGACATAACCCTTCTCTCCAATCGCACTCCTCGTCTTCTTCTTATGCATTCTCTTACTCAAACACGTAACAAACACGACGACGGCGCCCAAAAATCCCGCAATCATAGCCGCCAAGATACACCAGATACCCACGCTGAAATACGCATGACTTCCACTTCCATCTCCATTGACATGGTTTTTGATGATTCCAAAGAGCGCAAAATCGCACGCCATGGCTACCAAAGCAATGATGAATGCGATGCTAGAGACGAGAGCCGCGAGGAAAGAACCAATGAGACCGGCGCCGAGTGCGAGGAGAAATGCAATAAACATGACTCCGCATGCGACGGGGTGGAGGATCATCACGCGGGTGAGGGCTTTGGTGGTGTCTTCGCTGGCGGTGCTGAAATCGGTGGATTCGATTTGGGACATGATAGCGGCGGGGTTGTAGCCGATGTGTTTTTTAGTGCAGTAGTCGTTTCCATTTCTGTTTTTGAAAAGAGTTGTTAGTATGATGTTTTTTTATTAGGTTGAGATCTTCTCGTGTTCTCAATGAGATGAAATGAGATGAGATGGGATCGAAGGGAAGTGAAGGAAAGGAAAGGATACTCACGAATCAACATCCAAAACACAATATCCAAAAGTACCAAATGAAACCACGGAATTGTGGGAATCGGTTCCGTTTGTCAATTTGACCTTCATGATTCCGATATCATTGATGACGGGAGCGGAAATGGTGGTTATGAGAAGGAGGATGGAAGATGCGAAGAGCAGAAATGTACCGATGTGGTGGAGGAAACCGGTCGCCATTTTGAAGGTTGGAGATTGAGTTGATGATTGGGTGTTTATTTGAAGATGTAGAAGAGTATGAGAAAGAGAGAGAGAGAGAGTAAAATAAAGTCCAAAGTCAACTAACTTTGACTTTATTCAAGTCTGGATAGATGGATGGATAGATGGAAAGTTACTTTGTGTGTAGATATTCTGTCACAGAAAGAAGAAAAATAAAGGGTCTCTTAAGCTTTTAATATACCTATTATATTCTTGTAACCAACCCAAGCTACTCCAGAAGTCAAGAGAAAGTGACATATGAAAGTGGTGCGTTGGTCGCATATCTTGATTCTTGATTTGAGACCTCCCTATTGGAAAGAGAAGGGGAAAAAAGGTTCACAAACAAGGAAATAAAATATTAACATGGGTGGGTCAGCAGGGTGGTGGTGAGATAGATTGATTGATTGGGGGTCTTTTTCTTGGGTGGCCTATCGTCATAGCTTTGGCCTTGGTGTGGATGGGATTGCATGTACCGGTATGCATGTGGTGAAAATACTACGTAGGTACCGAGGATGTGAATTCTGGGAGTGAAGACTGATTACTTCCGTGGAAGGGATGATAGAGTGAAGTGAAGTGAAGTCTGATATTGATTTTGTTAAGGTTATTCCTGAGTTAAGTTTCACATCATCCGAACCTTTTTGGACCAGACACCAGTTTATGTCATCATGTCATGGTCATGCCTAGGTGCGAAGGCGTCAAAACGTCAGCCATTTTAGCCGATACTGGGGAAAACTAAACAACGGGCGAGTGCACTAGGTAAAGACTTGGTAGTGGTAGCGTGGGTGTAAGAGAATAATTGAACTTCATGTTTACAGCCATTAACATCAATTATCTAATGAGTACCTACATACTAGGTATCCAAAATACTCCAAATACATTTATGTTTATTCTACGAAACCAAAGTATATCTTCATTTCATCATTCCTTCACGTATTACCAGGTACTTGCCCGTCCGTCCGACCAAGTGTCACCTAATCAAAAAAAAGAATAAAAAAACTTGCCGGTTCCCCTGTAAGGCTGTACGACCCTTTATCATTAAAGTATGAAGTGATAAATGATAAATGACGTCGTAGATTCAGGGGTTCATCGAGTGGCGTGGTCCCTACAGAATACCTAGAACCTAGTAAGTACTCTTGTCTATTTATTACGATTCGGGAACGTCTATGAGTTTAGGGCTTTATGATTTCAGATGAGAAAGTTCTGGAATATATTAAATACTTTCCTAACATTGATGATATGCTTAATCAAGAATGTAAACAATACACATGTACACGTGTTTGACGGGTATTTGAGATTCGATTGAAACCTACGATACCTAGTACTAGGTATTATTTGTTTGGGATACTCTGGGACGGCACTCAGTATTGTCCTGGCTCCCTGGCAGCCCGGGTAGAAATTGGCAAACAGGTGCCACATTAAGTTCCATCTGCCGTGTGTCTAGTAATATCGGAGCCAAAAAGACTAGCTTAGTCATGTGATAGCAATGATAGCATCTAAAGCCACCCCTCAGAAATCGCTAAGATCAATTTGCAATTAACTTTCGTGCTCAATCAATCAACTACATCATCATAAAAAAGGGATCAAGGAAGAAATTGTCACATTCTCTCCATCGCCAACACGGTTATCGTGCATTCTATGAATCATGCAGAATCGCATCAGCACGCTATCGTACTCGAATCTCATTCATAACATTACAACTCAAACCCAAAGCAAGGGAAGTTGGTGGAGCTTTGGTTTTTTGGGTCCAAAGAGAAAGACGATACCATTTCTACTGTTCGCAACACTAGTCAGTATTTCCTACTTTGAGTACCAGCGGGCAGCAATGAAGACTTTGCGAACGAGTGGGACAGTACTAGCAAGCAATTGTTCACTCACTCCGCATGATTCCAAAGAATACCATCCCCATACGACCAGACCCACAAACCCATCACCAAATCCCCATCAAAACCCATGATAAATCATCATGACCCGCAAGGCTGAGATCAATCTATGAATTAAAGCTTGAATCCAAAGCCAAGACTGAGGACCCATCAAAATGAGAAGTATGATAGCATCAACCTCAATGGGAGTTTCCAGCCAATGTCATTCCATTCCATAGTGTTTGTGAGAGACCAGTGGATGAGGATTCGTGTGCAGGGCAGGTGAGAATGTTGATTACTTCTATGTACTGCTCGCTGAAAGCGTTGTTGTCGTTTATTATCACGTGGCACCCATTTCATAACAAGACTTTCATGAACAATTATACATTTTCTATTCTATCATGGCTCAAATACTATCAACAGTGTCGAGTACTGTCAAATATCGCTTCAAAGTTTTATGTATAGAATGAAAACTCCTCATTGGAATCAGCCGAGCACCGCTTCGACTACAATCAATCGTCAGATAACTCGAACTACATCACAGTATCTCGCCCACCAAATATTCAACCACACGCTAACCTTCACCAACTTCGCTCAACTCAAAATATACAACATGAATATCAACTTATATACAACAATACCTCCGAGGTTCATTCCCTAAGTCAATTTAAGAAGCGCCTTCGCATTCTCGTATGCCAACTTCGTCTTGGTAAGTGTGTTCATCTCCAAACGGTCAAACCATCCCGCAATCTCCACCGTATCCTCAAATGGATAATCAACACTGAACATTACTCTATCCTCTCCTGTTCTCTTAATGGTATCCACCACAGTTCCTGCATCTTGTACGCCCGCAGTTGTAACCCAGAAATTGCGGAGCCAGTACTCTTCCATCGTAAGGGTGCTGTTGAACAAATCTTTATTGAAATGTCTCAATCGCTGATCAATCCGTGGAAGGAAAAATGGAAGTCCCTCTCCACAATGTCCGAGCACAATTTTAAGAGTAGGATATTTATCTAGAGTTCCTGATACCATAAGACGAAGAGCATGAGCACCTGTCTCGGAGGAAAATCCCCAAGGAGATGAGCCCAAGAATTCATAGCCTTTGACACTGAGAAGTTGGCTAGGGGCTGGCATGCGGGGATGCAAGTAGATGGGAACATCTAGCTCGACTACTTTTTCGAGGAACGGCTCCATGCTTGGGTCATCGAGATAGACGATATCATTTGCGGTACCGTTGATACCTCCATTGTTGGTGTAGCCTCCGACAAAGGACCCGACGCCTCCGAGTTCTTTGACACAGCGTTCGAGTTCGGTGGCGGCGTTGGCGGGTTCTTGAAGTGCATTGCTGCCTATTGATCTTGTTAGTCTCGTTGCAAGTACAAGGCAGGCAGATGTATGTTACTTACACCAAAACTCAAATCTCCCCGTGTAATTCGCATTATTCTTATAATTCTTATGCAAATAATCATTCACATATCCGGCGGCATAAGTCGCATAGGTAGCATTGAATACTCCCTGGATACCCGGGCCTCCAAATGTCAAAACGGAAATGCTAATGTTTGCGGCATCCATATTCGCAATGCGCGAAGGAATATCGAGCATTTTCTCACCTACATCGGCGATGTAGACGGAATCAGAGTATTGAGGTTCATTGGTGTTGGGATAGTAAGGCACGGTATAGAGACCGTTCAGGAGATCATTGCCAACATGTTCTTCGAGGGCAATTTTACCAGGAATGGATGTTGAGGCATCGTAGAAAGTTGGACGACCAGAATTCAAGACGGTTTCTTGAGGTGTGTAGTCTGCAGCTGATATGGAAGAAGGAGTGAGAAGAAGAGTTGCAAAAGCAGCTTTTCCAAAAGTACGAACGAACGACATTATTGCAAAGTATTGAACAAAAAACACACTTAAACTCAAACTCAAACGCTATTCACAAACACACATTCTCTCAAACCCAAGACCTCTAGAAAATCCTCATCTATTTATCTCTCTCCCTCTCTCGCCATCTATCTCGCCTCCCAAACCCTAAAATTACAACCCGGAAGCACATTACTCCATCCGGACGCGTCCACCCGCATCCCTACTCCCACCACGCCCCGCATTTCCCCATACGCATCTTTTGCACCGCCCTTTCCGCACCTATTTCTATAAAAGCTTCTTTCCCCGGCTGCCCCTCCGATACCCGAACTAGCATCTTCATCCTTCCCCCTCTCTGATTTGAGGAATTGCAAATTACTCAATCTTATTGATTTCGTGTTTGCCACACGTTTTATGCAGATGCAGATCGGAAATCAATATTTATAATATATAGTATCTAGTCCCCCTAGATAGGAGTGCATGTTTTTGATACTAGGCCACGGAAACGAAAATAACCTGATCCACATCTAAGAAAAGAAGCTTTGGTCCGAGTGGACGGATTCGTTATTTACGGTGTAGTTCGATTCATTGGGTCTGTTCTGCATTGATCGAGAATAGGCCGGTTCTGGTTCGGGTTTGCGGGTCTGATCTGGACCTCTCTCTCTGAGTATTTGTATTTGTATTAATTGTGGTATGTAGAAAGTGTTGATATCTTGAAACGCATGATTGGATTATTCTGATATGGTATTGTGTATTCTATCCGGATTTCCCGAAAAGTGGACGGCGCTTATTTTCAGAAATTGATTAATATCTGAGATTGTTTGAAGGGGAATAATTTTTTATATACCCTAGGTAGGTAGCTGTCGCTTTTGATTGATGTGGTACAAGCAACTAAATTTTTGAATTGTCGCATTAATATTTTCCCATCGTTGTATGTACTGAGTAGTGCTATGACTTTATAATGATTGCAATGAATGTTTGATTAGGATGTATATTTCATTTCTAATTATGTCGTCGGGATTAAGAAGCTCAAGGAGTGTCTGATGATGAAGAAAGATATCTCGAATACTCGGGATAAGAGTAAGTAACTAGAAAGGAATGAAATCGACAATTTTGGGTATAGAAAATACTTCCTGGTCACAAGTATGACTGTCGTTGCCCTTTAATGCGAGTTGCCCTCGGATGGATGTTAGCATACTGCTGTCTTGTTAGGTGCCAACGCACATGTGCTCAGCCAATCAATCCTCTTTGATGAGTATGTTACACAAATTTTCATATATGTAGAGGGTCGCATTCACGGGACTGCACCACGTATCTACGAATTTATTTAGGCTTTTTCTTTGACTTCATCTCCAGCAACACATACACCTCTTGAGTAAAGGATCGAATTGCGAGTGCACGAACATGTCGAGCTCTGTGCCTGAACCAATTTACTCTATTCAAGAGGTCTCAGGTAAGGGAAAAGGACTCATCGCCACACGAACAATCCCCATGGGCACATGCATCCTTGCCGAAGAGCCCATCATCCCGGAGGTCGCTTCTGATACAGCAGTCTTGCGAGCATCTATACGTAAACAAGTCGAAGCGCTCACTACAAACAAGCGACAAGCCTTTCTCTCCCTGCACAATATCTATGCCAACGACGCTACTCGCCGCACCTAGGAATCATCCGAACAAACGCTCTACCCTTTGGAAATTCTGTAAGAGAAGCTGGAATATTCATACATGCATGTCGCATCAATCATGCCTGCGATACCAACGCCCAAAAAGGCTGGAACGCGAATACCCATCGCCACACCATCTATGCATGCGAAACGAGACATTGAATCGGGTGAAGAAATCACAATCTTCTATCTCGGGGTCCTCAACAAGCGCGAAACTCGACAACAGAGATTGCGCAGTAAATTCGCATTTATGTGTTCATGTCATCTTTGCTCCCTACCTACCTCTCGATCAAAGCAAAGCGATCGATAGAAAACTCGAGGAAATTCTCAAACTCGACGAACTCAGCAGCCAAGACGGTATGAGGGGAGTCCTCTCTGTCCCCTTGCTTAAACTCCGCTACGTGGATCAGCAGGTTCGACTGTACAATGAACTAGGACCCAATGATACCGGTCTCCCCAGAGCTTTCTACGACGCGGCGCAAACCTCCATCGCGAATGGCGATTTAGCCCGCGCAAGAATTTTTGTGGAGAAAGCAGTAAGGGGATGGACGGCTCTTGGGGGTGAGAATAGTCCTAGTGCGTTGCAGTATACAGCGCTGCTGCGAAATCTGGAGAAGCATGAGCTGTATGGGATGTCGAAGAAGTGGAAGATGGCTGTGGATGAGGTTCCGACGGGGCTTGAGGAGGAAAAGTGGGAGAATTGGTTGTGGAGGAGGAAGAAGAAGACTAGAAGGTCGGGAAACCCCTTAAATGTGGCTCTGTAGGAGAGTAACTAGAGAGAATTCCGGGGGTCAGGCATCTGAAGTCAGGAGGCTATGCTTATGTAGCTATGACCGCATCTATGGGTTTCGAGCTGTCGCTGTGATTTGGCCCCAAGTGAAGCTTTGTTCGTTATCACACCGTCATTTGTCCCCATCAATCGACAGCCCAGATATCAGGGATAGCACTATATAATTTTTCGAAGTTGGGGCCAGTCTCATTTCATCGATCCATGATCCCCCATGCGAGTAACATAATTCACGATGACATTTTCCGAAATCCCGATACATATCCTATCTACAAACTCTTTGTTTCTCCCCAACGCTATGGATTGACAATGTTATCATACCTCTGTAGAAAGATTCGAGTCCACGACTTGTGGGTTCTCACGAATGCGAGAAATTTGGTATGTTCGCTTCCCAATTTTCTTCCAGGAATACATGATGTGTGTTGAAGTAAGTGCGGGTATTCACTTGGGTATATGTAGATCATAGATGCAGATTTTGTAGATGCAAAGAGATGAGATGTGATGAGAAACGAAAGTAACAGAGCAATGATCGCAGTACAAGGTCTTGACGAAGTCTTCGGGATATTGAAGGAGGGGAGTTGATCATCAATTCGATATCAGAACTATAATATTTGGTCTGAGAGGACGAGTTCGCATGGGTGAGATTAGATTCCCATTTTAGTTACCTACCTAGACATAGATAGTTATTCCTGGAGTCCCTCAGAATAGATGTCGATTTTGTTAACATGTATCCATTGTTTGGGGATCTGGCATTTCCTGTTATGGTATTTATAGCAACTTTATCAAAGTGCCAGTTGCAATGTAGAAATGTAACTGCGATGTTTATCAATTACTCCCGTATATATCGCAATATTTAGGAGCTCCTGCATGCTGAAAAGGATTAGAGGTACTTCAATTTTAACTATCTCGCATCTAAGCGTACATAAATAATTCTGTATTTCTATACACGTCTTTTTCTACAAAATCCTCTCAGTCCCGTCCCTTTTGCACGGAAATTACGTTCGGAATACTGGCCTCGCGCTTAACTAGCAAAATGGCGCTTGTTTTGGAATGGTAAATTGGAGGTTGAGATACAGTTAAAGCCCATCAGCAACCTACTATAGTAATCTGTACAAGGATTTGTACTAAATCTAAAACGAATTTTTTCGATCTGTTTCTATTATTTCGAATATAAATCGAAAAAAAGGATCTATTCTAGATATAGCTTATTGATGATTAAAGCAATTAGATAATCAACTTTTCAAATATTCAAATGATTATAAGGACTTTCAAAGCTGAAGCCTATATTATAAGTATTACTCCCCTTGATACACAAACCTTCACAATAGTTTGCTATAAGAGTCGCTCTACTCATTGGGATTGCGACGAGTAGACTAAGAATGATTAAAGCCGAGTATTCCAGATGTGTTTGAAGTATTCTTATCGAATCTTTAAGGCTTTGCTAGGTTGCTAAAATCCCAGCAATATTGTGTCTACTATGATAAAAAATTACGTATTTTTCGCTATTGGGCTCTGTAGCTACTATTCGTAATAAATCTGAGAGAATTTAATCATTACACTCGTAGCGACAAACGATCTTAAACAACTATCGTAAGAGATAGTAGACGGGGATTTACTTTTTCATGTATCTTGCAGCGGACGCAGGTTACAACCAGCTTGCCCTGATAATTCTCAATATCGTTTCAAAGGGGGGTCGGCGTGAGCGAGATAGAGGTACTAAAGTTGCCTTGGATTTCTCGTTCTAAAAATCCCAATCTGGCTAGGAACAGTTTTGGAAATATTAGCCGAGTGTACCTATATCATTGCTCGCTTAGAGTCTCTCGCTATAAGATCCTGAGCGCGGAGGTGATATGTAGGATGGGGATTTCTGGAAGCACGGTGTTAAGCATCGTGATTACAGCCGCTGGGTGCTTGAGAAGACTTCTGACATTGAGTTATCCAAAATATTTTGCTCTTCGCTCTCTACTTTGCTTCGGCCACCTCATGATCCACAGATGTATGGAGATGGAAATTTCTTTCGATTTACTATTGCAAATACTTGTTCTTATTAAGTGAGTGCACGGGTAGCCTCGAAGGCTGATCTAAAGAGACTATTCATAGTACAACTGGCGTACGGAAGCCGTGGAATATAGAAAGAAAAATACATCCTCTGTCCTCGCAAGTAACAGATTAATACCTTTATGTTCCATTTTAATTATGATAAAATCACCAGATCTCTCAAAAGGCTCTCTCGGCTTGAATGGAGGGTTCGAGTCACCAGTCTCGCTTGTGTAGGCCTTTCAAAAACCCAATCATCAAGTATAGAGATTCTTCAAAGCAGTTTCATCTCATGGTAATGAACGCCATGTCTGAAACTATCGTTTCTACGAAAATCTTTGTCACGTCCTCAATATCAAGACATGTGTCAGTCGGCAAATTCTCAAACAAAAATCTCTCAGGGGATTATCGCAGGAGTAGACTGTTCAAAGAGTAGCTGTAGAGCAGACTATTGGTCCTGCAGACAGTCTGTAGGTTCTTTGTTTGTAGAGTAGATTATTGACAAGTTCAATTAGGTAAATTGTAGTTAATCTATAGAGAGTTTAGGGTCGTAGATAAATCATTGAATTATGCGGATTTTATTCACTTTTTATTCAAATTTTGAAACACAATTGATCTAAGTTTCAAATTATATTGGTTTCTATACTAATTATACAATTATGTTAATATTAAAAAGATATTGATTCTGACAGATCATTTGTGATTCATTTGTAGGCGGTCTGTGTAAATTAGACTATTTAAAAAGGATTATGGATTGTCTATAGACCGGATAAAGTCTTCAGTAAAGCACCTGTAGAGAAGACTAACTACAGCTAGTCTGCAGGTACAGATTATCTTTGTGCAGCCTATACAAGAGTAATTTTCTGGAACACTTGTGACTGATAGGAAGCTTACGCTTGAAATGCTATCGATCGATTGAGTATTCCTCCAGGCGGAGACCAAATCGGGTAGTCTTATAGCCCTGTGGTGGCAGAATCCGTAGTTGACCAAGCGATTGCTTTGTTACCTACAATAAAATCTTCAATACTTAATTCTATATTGAAATTTTTTTTTAAGATATTAAATAGATCAATTTTATTTTTGTATTTGACGAGAGGATTTTATTTTGAAGGGATTTAGTAAATTTCTTGAATTTGGAAAGCTAATCTAATTTTTAATTTAAAGCAATTACTTTCAAGTAAAAAGTCTATTTGTATTAGAATTGGATTACTTTTCTGTTTATTTGATATATTCTGTATTATATGGTGTAGCAGTAAAGCTTTTGATTGAAAGTAATATAGTACGAGTGATGAACAGACTCCCCTTTAGATTTTCGGCTAATGCTTTTCATTCACTTTTGAATTCCTATGTTCGATCCCTTTTTCTTTTAGTTATTTTTAGTTTCTATTTATTTCTCTGATCTTTTTTTTAGTTTTAATGTATATGTTCTTTCGTTTATCTTTTTTATAACTTTAATATTTAATCAAAGATTTTGAAATCTTCAAGGACTTTCAGAGCCCTTATTTTTTTTTAAAAAAAAACTCAATAATAAATGGGTTACAAAAAGTGTCGATTTTATTTGTTACTAATAAAGTGAGTGTTCCGTTAATGATAAATAAAATATTAATATTATAATATATACAATAAAAATTTGTATGGGGATTTATATTGAATTTCTTTTCGTATCTAGGTATTAACTTTACTACCACAGGGTATATGATCACCGCCCTATTATATATCAAAATAGTCTGTTGAAAAGGATCTTAAGAATCGACTGATTTCAAGGCTTCGAGTCCAAAGTTGAAGTAAACATTCTCTATACTGCTATCATAATTTGCCTTGAATCATGTATCTTCGTTAGCCTGTAATCTCAATAAGCCCAATACTCTATCTCTGTCATCATAAAAAGCTTTCTCAGACGAAAAATTGGCCACGAGATAGAATAGCTTGCATTTCATTAGACGAGTATTGTGTCCTTTATGACCAGTCTAAAGTTCGTGGAAGGGTTCTTGGAGATCACAGAGATAGATCAGAGGCAATTTTGCGATGATCGCAGCTGTATGTATCCTTGCTTTAGATAGCTTGAGCCCGTGTCTACTAGCTTGCGTGTTGTCTATCAATTAGACCAATCAGAGACTGAGCTGTAGCAGACAAGATTGGTCGTTAGAGGCATTACCAAACCTTATGGAAGATCACAATTTTTCTTATCGATCCAGCGTCAAGATGAAGGCCGACGGATTTCGAGCTGCCTGGTACTGTGGCTGACCCCTTCGAAAACTCATGCGTTATTGACGACCTGCGACTCCCACGATTGCGTCAATAGTATTTTACAGACTTTAGACATCTTGAAACGTGGTCAAGCTTGGGCCGAATGGAGTAGTTGCATACAAACTCCTGAACAAATCACCAAAAATTTGAATATTTCACGCATAATCAATGGATCACTATATATATATATAATCCCTGTGTTGATTTGAGGTTGAAAAGTTCGTTCAGTTTGTGGGTGCCATATTCCATGTTAGCCTGAAGCTACTTAGGTAAAAACACGACACTTACGAGCATCATGATGCTCTCACTGTAAGTACAAAGTTATACATCCCCGCCATGTCAGCCACGAAGTGTCTCTCCTCGCCTCCCTCTCGCGGCATATCTCCCAGACCCTAAGTTCCTCGTTCCTCTCAAACCTCAAAATGCCGTTGAAAAAATCGATCCTCGATTAATTCACTTCTTCTCTGGTGACTCTGGTAAAGGGTATGATGGGAGGTCCAAACTAATCACACAGGTCTTATTACTTGATCCTCTACATGAGCAGCAAGCGAAAAACTTACCGTTGAAAGACATAGTAGCACAGGTAAGCGGTCAACATTATTTGAGAGTTGTGCATTGAGTTTGCAGTTGATTTGTCAAGAGGAACCACTTTCTGTAACAAGAGCGAGCCGAGGAGAACAAGCACGAGTGCGTAAGGCAGGTTCCGGTCGACCTTGCGGTATATGGTTAAAAATTTGGATTCTCTATGGAATAGTTAGACATGGTCTGTATCTATCTCCTCAAATGACCGCCAAGTCCAGTCGGTCGGTCTAGGGATATGAACTTACGGTATGTTGATAGTCAACGGCATGGTGACAGTATGTGGTTGAGATGATGTATTTGAGAAAAGAAGATTATGAGATGTGTGCAGAGTGACGACGTATTAATATGTCAGGTCTACTCGTGCTACCAGGAAGCCTGCCAATCAGCTAAACTAGCGCCTGTTAAAGATTGGTATCCATGCGGGATAGCCTGTCGAGCCTGTTTCGCCCGTTTACGAGAGTCATGAGCTTTCCGGCAACACGAGTAAAGAGTCGGTACGCTAGGGTAAAGAAGGAAACTTTAAAAAGACCAATTATGCTACTTCTTTTTCGGTATTCCAGTGAAACTCTCTGCAAGGGACTGTTTTATGGAGCTTTATCCTGCTAGCGTACTGGTTCTTGTATTCTCCAGCCCCAAAATTACTTGATCGAGAAATGGGGCGTTGAGGCTGTATACAAACATTGGTTTTTATGGGTCAACTGCTTGAAGTGGGTCGTCGAAAGGGAAACTATGACCAGCGTGGAATCCCGAACTTTACGGTCCAACATTTCAAGTTGGGCCGTATGTGCTCTTCCTATTCTGAACTTTTAGTGGCACGAGTAAGCCCTGAGAGCACGCTTACTCGAATAACCAGAAAGCATGCAACTCCGAAGCTAGACGCACATGCCAGAAGACGGTAATTTACAAGAGAACCAACCTGGTCTTCTTTTAGTAGTAGATTTGCATCATTTTTGACAGTGACAGCACAGAGCAGTCACGGACAAGAATGCAACGGGCCAACAATTCACTCGTGCGGCCAGAGAATATGTCACACTCCACTCACATGCACGTCCCATAAGTTGGTGAATACAAGGTGATTGGTGGCCCATGTTTAGGTGGAGTATTGCATACTTTCTGGCAGCACGAGTTTAGGCTCGAGAACTTCATTTCTACCAACATATCTGTACAAGACATGCATTCGAGTACAACTGAGTATTACATTTTCTAGCTCCTAAAGTGGTTGTGGAAAAGTTGACTATTCCGGACGGGGATATACCGGAATTTTGATTGTGGGGACCAGAAAGATTTCCTAAGTTTATTACTTTTCATACAGCAATACCGGCCTTTTTCAGGGAAATCGGAGAAACCGAGTACCTTTTTACAGATTCAGTGTAACATTCGATAGTGAGGTTAATTGAAGAACTACCTACTATCATATAATACTTTTAGAATAATATCAGAGAGATGAAGTTCAATATTCGATCAGATTAAAATCTATCTTTACAAGAATCTTTAACGTGGTTTATCAGTGAGTGGGTCATATCAGTGAATGAGTCACTTTCACCTCAATTTATACTTTCAATCCTATATTATTTAACAACAATTAAATCAATTGATTAGAATTATAAAGAATCTAATAATCTAGAATCTATTACATTATTTTAACAAATTCTTATATTATATCCTATCTTCCCATATTTATTACAATATTTATTAAAAGATATTGTAGTATTAGAATTCCCTTTTTTTTGATGCTTATTGTGTTGAATCTGAATATCAACCTTTTACTAAGATAATATATTAAAAGCCTTTTATTCAATAAATACTCCTCTTTATCATAATTGAGTTTTTTTCACGCATCAATACTTATTTAATATTTCATTTGCCTTTCGAAGTATATAACTCTCTATATTCAAAAGTGTGTTTTTATAAACTAATCTTTTTATACTTTTAGCTAAAACTAGTATAATCTCAAATATAAATATTGGGGAACTTGATTGATAATGAGTTATTCGAGATTTAATTAATATTGATTAAGAAAGAGCTTCAATTGAATTACAAAAGGTTTAAGAGATCTATTATTTTAAATCGAAAGAAGGGGGGGTAGATATATGAATTCGAATATCTAATTTCGAAAATACAGCTTCAGGATTAAATAGTATTAAATCTGTTTCTTGAAATCCTAATTTTATATTCTGAGAAGTGATTGATTCTTTATATACAGCTTTGAAAGCTATAAAGAATTCAATCTTCGAAATATGATTGATATATACCTTGATAAATCTATTAATTTGATTACCATATAAATATTTCAGATTGCTAAAATAGCTAATATTAAGTGATTAAGTTAAATGATTTGAATACGATAGTAAATATAAATATATAATATCATTCTCTTTATAGTATATTTGAAAAGCTATTAATTCATAGCTTTCATATCCATCTAATATTAATATTCGATATTTGCCCTTTTTTGATTCTTAATATACTTATTATCACGGTGCAGGAGATAGGTACTAGGTAAGATGTATGATATTCTACCAGGAGTGAAGAAGGAGGCGGAGAGGCGCCGACTATATGGAGGGCGGATGCCTAAGGCATCCACATAGCTACGTATTGAACCCGTGACACTTATCGAAGTGTTTCAACTATTTTAAATCTGTCTTATTATTTGTTTATCCATTAGATATAGATTTAATAGCCCAATCCACAGGAATATCACGGGGCAGGCGGGCGGGATAGGGTTCTAATAACTTTGCCCTAATCTGGCAAGGTTATACTGATTCGGGTAATAGGTTCAGATTGAGGATTAAGACGTAGCTCAAAGAGCTATAATACAGGATCTTCCAAGTTGAAGATATACAGGATTTTGTTAAGCGAGCTAGCCCGATCGGACCCTAGCTCACTTACACTCCAATATGAATATCCAATTCGGTTCTCTCCAAAGAAACTAATATATTATATAATCTCATATTGTAATATTACCTCCCTCCTAAAAACCGAGCTCTATTAAAGCGAAGGTATTATAATTCGATTATCCAGAGGTGGGTAGTATTTGATTAAGTGGGTTTTGGTTTATCAGGATATCTTTGATAGAAATTGCGAATCAATTCTTGTATATCTTTTAGATAGCTTGTAGATTTCTTGGTTGATATATTATAGTCAACTTAACGGACAGTGTATTTCAGGCAAGATCTTCTATAACCTTTTCTTTTCCAGCGGGAGTTCAGGATTTCGGTAATTTTAAAACACTTGAGGCTATTTACTTTTATAAAGAATAGTAATGAATTATACTATTCAGGAATAGAATCATTGTATACAGGATATAGCAGATTGACATGGAAAATAAGGTAAATCTTCATCGAGACTGGGAGCTCTAGTTTATAGATATAAAAGCCTATCAGGTTTAGAATCTTGAAGAATCCGAGATTCTTTTAATCGAGCTTCTTCTATAGGCGCAGGGTTTTGATATTTCTAATATTCAGCTAGATTAGGTCACCGGGCAGGTATCTACAAGCAGGGGAACAGCAAATATCAGCATTCTTTAAATATCAGATTTGACTAGTAATTAGTTTGGTTTATAGGTATAAAGAGATAGCTTTCATATTAATAACAAATTCTTCAGTATTTTGTACAACAAAACAATTACTCTAAAACGATGCAGGCTCGAAGCCTAAACAGGGGTGAAACCTGTAGTTCGAGAAGAATGGGGTTATTCGGATACTTTCGAACCAAATATTGTTGATAGAGAATTCAGTAAGTGTGTCACGGGGCAGGCAGGCGGGATCAGGAATCTATATTCAACGGTGCTAAGAACAGTAGATACAGGGTGTAGACTAAGATATAGCTCGAAGAGCTACGATACAGGATCTTTCAATATAAAGATATACAGAGTTTTTACTTGTAAGCTAGCCCAACAGGGCCTAGCTTACCTACTTATCGGTTACGTGTATCCACACTGTGATATTACTCTCCTCTTTCAAATCGAGCTTCGACAAGGCAGTAAGTCACGGTTCACAATCTTATAGGCAGCAATTCGGATTAAGTAGATCCAGGCTTATCAGGATATCTATAGTGGAAATTATGGATTAGTTTTTGCATACCTTTCAAGTAGCTAGCGGATTCTTTGGTTGGCTTATCGTAGCTAATCTAACAGATAGTATACTTTAGGCGAGGTCCTCTACAATCTTTTTTTTCCCAGCAGAAGTTCAGGATCTCGGTGGCTTCGAAATACTCTAAGCCATTAACTTTTACAGACAGTAGTAGCGGATTATACTATCTAGAAATAGAATTATTATATATAGGATATAGTAGGTTGATATGAAAAACAGAGTAAATCCTTATAAAAGCAGGGAGTTCTAGTTTATAGATATAAAAGCCTATTGGGCTCAGGATTTTGAATAATCTAAGATTCTTTTAATCAAACTTTTTTTGAGAATACAGAATTTTGATATTTCTGGTATTCAATCAGATTAGGTCACCGAAGGTATATCGGTAAGCAGGAAAACAGTGGGAATTAGTATTTTTCGAGTATCGGGCTTGATTAGCAATTAGTTTAGTCTTCAGATATAAGGAGATCGCTTTCATTTTAAAGACAAATTCCTTAGTATTTTTCACAATAAGGCAATTGCTTTTGGATAGGACTGACTCAAAGCTTAAATAAGAATAAAATCTATAATTAAAAAAAAATGGAGTTATTCAGATATTCTCGAATTAAATATTATTAACAAAGAACTCGATAAGTAAAAGCTATTCTGCCCAGTTATTTTGTAAATAGGCCATATACAATCTGAAATATTGCTCCAGCATTATATTAGCTTTTTCGATTTATTCATTGATTTCAGAATAATAAGCAATAAAGAATCTAGCAGATACTCCTAAGCGCTTATAGATATGCTTCCAGAATTCGGATACAAATTGAGCTTCACAATCAGAAATGATCGTTAGAGATAAGCCATAAAGCTTCCAGATATTCTTTTGGAATAGATAGGCGATTTTTTCAAAGTTATAGATATTGTAGTAAAATAAAAAGTGTTTCATTTTGGTCAGATAATCGACTACCACTATAATAGCATCAAAGTTGATATTTTCGGATAGATGTATAATGAAATCTATTGAGATATCTTATTAGGCTTTTTATAAGATCGGGAGCGGATGGAGAACTTCTTTCTGGCCTTTACGATTTGGGGTAGCGCGATAGTAATTATAACAATTGTGGATCCACTATATGATATAATCATAATAGCCAGATCAATAATAATCTCAGAATAATAATTCGAAAGTTCGAATATAATACAGATAACTAATAGCAGGGGACTCATAGTACAAATGAAGTAGATAAGCTTTCAGAAAATCATGATCAGAAATATACAGCTTCCTTCGATAATACAATAAGCTGTTGTTTTCGGAGTACTCGATAAAAGTAATTCTTGGGTATTTCGGGAATCCCTTTTATAGGGATTTCAGAATAGACTCGGGAACAGAGTTGGCTTGGTAGCCTTCTTGGAATAGAAATAACAGATTGGCAAACAGATCTAGAAAAGTTTCTCAGTCCTCTAGAGATATTATGGGATCGGATTCTGGTATAACAGATAGGAGTTCAGGTTTAGGAATGACAAGATCGGGAAAGTTGATAGGATCAGAGTTTCTCTAGCTTCAGATAATGATAGCGAATTATACTTTCTTAACAATCTTGAATTCTTTTGGAGTCTTGTTATTGGGGAACAGGTTAGGGTTCAAGTTTTCTTTTTTTAGAACAATTTGGCTTTAATACAGAAGGCGTTTATCCCCTTCTTTAAAAAAATCCTCTAATCTTCTAATTAGAGCATTAGGCTTAGCATCTAATTTTCCTAAGTGATAGGTAATTCGAAAGTTAAATCGGAATAGAAATTCAGATTAGCATATCTAATAACAGTTCAACAATTTTGTTATTATAAAGTACTTTAGATTCTTATAATTTGTAATTACCTGGATTAAGAATAACACATCTTTCAATTTGGAATGTCATTTTTTAAAGTAATAAATAATAGTCAGGAATTCTTTATCGTAAATCTTGTAGTTATATTCAACAATCAAGTATTTCTTCAAAAAAAACATAATAGGTTTCAGGATCCCTTTTTCGTTATATTAAGAGAGGATTCTTGCAAAAATATAATCTGATATATTGGTTTCTAGGATCACTTTTTTTTTCTAATCGAAAAAGATCAGAACAGGGGCTTCAATAAATGCTTTCTTTAATCAATCGAAAGCATTTTGATAAATAATATTCTATAAAAACAGGATATTCTTTTTGATCAGATTTATTATCAAACTGATTATCTTCGAGAAATCCTTAATAAATCGCTAATAAAAATTTACAAACCTGATGAATGCTTATATATCAATTATAATATTGGGCGGTTTTCAATTTATAATAATCCTTATCTTCTCTGGATCCATTTGGATACTGTTTTTCTCTATAATCAGATTAAAAAAAATGATTTCAGATTTCAGGAATTCGCATTTTTCGAATTTTGCAAACAGGCCGGCTTCCCTTAGTATTTGTAGGACTTTCTGAATATAGCAAATATATTCCTCTCGGATATAACTATATATTAATATATTATTCAGATATACAATATAGAATATATCCAGGTATTCATATAGAGAGTTGTTAATAAACCTCTAAAATATGATAAGTACCCCTATCAACCCAAATAGCATAACCAGAAATTCGAACAAACCGAATCGGGTACGGAAAACTATCAGATACTCTTATCCCTCCTTGATTCTAATATTGTTAAAGGTAGAGATGATATTGATTTTATTAAAGTACTTTATTCCTTTCAAATTGTTTAAAGATTCTTTAATTAATAGTAACAGATATCGATCCTTCACAAATAGATTATTCAGGATTCTATAATTAATACAGAAACAGAAGCCTTCATCAGCTTTCTTAACAAATAATACAAAAGATACAGCAAAAAAGGAGCTGAAATGAATAAACCCTTTCTTCAGGTTTTCCTCCAGCCATTCTTTCAGAGCTTTGAATTCGATTCGGAATATAGCATACAAAGCTCCAAAGAACAATACAGATCCCTTTTGAAATCAAATTTCATAATCATATAATCAATGCAATAATAGCTTATCAGTATTCTATAAGGAAAATACATTTTTTCAATTTCGGAATTCAGGTAGAAGATTATTCGGATTAAACTCTTTCTTCTTTTCAAAATATTATCAATCTATCCAATAAAAATCTGAAATATTTTATACTTCCAGTAGGTGTATATGAAATAGGCTTTTAGGGAGATTATAGCTATATCTCGATTCTTGAAGCCTTCCAAATAATCAAGTAGATATATAGATCGGGCTTTCGGGGGAATATCAGATAAGGCTTTTATTTGGGATAGGCGAAACGGAGTATTACAGAAATCATAGCAATATACATTATCAAATTAGAAAGAGTTTATCACAAAGTCGATACAAGGATTATGCTTTTTAAGCCAGGCTATACCCAATACCACAAAGTAATAGACTAATTCAGTTATATACAGAATAACTTTCTTCTCGATATAATTATTGATCCTAAATCCAATACAGATATAGGATATAATCTGGTTTCCAAATAGAATTTTGTTATCGAATCCAATAACTTCAAAGATAGTAAATAATTTGTATTTGGGGATCTTCTGGAACAACACCCAGCTTCGATTAGCAAAGGCAGTCCCTTTATAACCATTATTCATTATAGTATAGATTGAGAGAGTATCTCTTCTCAGGAGTAGAATAACAGATAGAATTATTAGATCCGTATAATTATTCAATTCATCTTTTAAGGGCAATCCTTGGGTGGCAGTAGCAAACAGATGGAGTTTATGTAGAGGGTCGCTCTGGTGGTGATTTAGATTAGGTGAGTCCCATTTCCGATCCCGATGAGCTGGCTGGCAAACAGAGCGGGGATCGAGGAGAAAAGCGGAGCAGTAATCGGACAGGTGTTCTACCCCTTAATAAACTTTTCGGAATTGTATTGTATCGGGGGGAACTGGAAGTCCCAATTTTGAACTGGATAGAACGGATATTAGGGTATGGGTAATGGTGGATAAGGTATCCAGTAGAATTGCAGTAATAGTATTTACCACACTCTTTTCTGGATAGACCCTTTTTGTTTATACAGCGCTGGGAGCTAAGGTTCATCAGATCTTTAATGGGAATGGGTGCTGAGGCTAGCTTACTAGTATAGATCAGGGTGGTTACGGATATTCTGATAGGCGGGGGATGGAGAGCAGTTATTTGGTCTTGCTTTAGGTATCTGTAGCGGTTTTTCAATTTCTAATAAAAGGCTATATAGATATTAATATTATAGGTCAGCGGTTTGGCAATAATAATTTGATCTGCCAAATTATTGGATAGACCTTGTTTTAACAGGACAATCAAGGTTGTATTGTTATTGGCTATTTCTGCTTCTAGAACCAGTTGTTGAAATTCGGTATAAAAGGTGTAGAATGGTTGGTTCTATTAGTAGAGGGATATCAATTGTTTTCGGGCTTCAGTAATCTTGTTTACATTTCCGTAGGCATATTCTAGTATTTCTAATAGATCAGAGTAATCCTTTAGGCAAACAAAGTCCTTTTTTATATTATAGGGACGAATCTGGGTAGTAATAGTTCTAGCAAATCTTTCGATAATATATAACAAATAGGAATAAATAATAATAAAGCAATCAGAGTTTGCATATATTTTATTTTGGATTTGTATAATAAAGTAATCCAGATTGAGTTTATTACTATCAAATAATGTAGGATCAGGCAGTTTCTTATTCAATCGAAAAGTAACAATAAGCAGAATAAGCGATACAGAGATAGTTATTGTTTTTCCAGGTATTCTGTTAAATAAAGAATTGGTAATAGAGAGTTTGGCAGGGATGGATTTGACAAGGCGGTTGAGCAAGTTAGTATTCTGTATAGTAATCTATTCGCATAAAGAGGCTTTAATACATCTCTCAATAGATACTTTTCGAACCTTATATTCAAAGAACAAATTGATTTCTTTTAGTCCAATAGTGTATACAATTGCTAATTAAAGATATTGATATCAAGCCTAGGGATCCTCTGCTATAGTTATACTGAGCTTAAAGGTATCCTCTAAGTGATTGAGCGGATGTGGAGCGGATATTATTATTGCAATAAAGTTAGTTGGAGCTATATAATGTTATAAGGCAGATAGGTGGGATTAGGAATTTATATTCAATAGTACTAAGAATAGTAGATACAGAATGTAGATTAAGATATAGCTTGAAGAGCTATAATACAGAATCTTCCAATGTGAAGATATACAGAGTTTTCACTTGTAAGCTAGCCCAACAGGGCCTAGCTTACCCACTTATCGGTCACGTGTATCCACACCGTGACAAAGTGGGAGTTATTCTACTTAATTGTTTTGTAGGTAGACTATATATAACCAAAGGTATTATTCTAGTATTATATTAGTCCTTTCAGTTTATCTATTAATTTCAGAATAATAAACAATTAAAAGCTTAACAACTACATCTAAACACTTATAGATATATTTTCAGAATTCAGAAACGAATTGAGCTTTATAATCAGATATAATAATCAGGGGTAAGTCATAAAGCTTCTAGATATTCTTTCGGAATAAATAGGTAATCTCTTCGGAATTGCAAATACTATAGTAAAACAAGAAATATTTCATTTTTGTTAATCAATCGACTACTATTATAATAATATCAAAACCAGTATTTTCGGGTAGGTGCATAATAAAATCTATTGAGATATCTTGTTAAGCTCTCTATAGAATTGGGAGTAAGTAGAGAACTCCTTTTTGGCCTTTGCGATTTAGAGCAGTACAATGGTAACTATTGTTATATGGATATATATATAGTAGTAAGCTATCAGGAAACAATCCCTGATACTGTGCCTTTTGGACAGATTGCGTGTGTGGCGTAGTGGTAAAGCTTACAACTCCTATTGTGTCCGCTTACGTAACAACTATAATAGTTATAAACCCACTGTGTAACATAATCATAATATCCAGGCTAATAATAATTTCGAAACAGTAATTCAAAGATTCGAATATAGTATAGATAACTAATAGCGGGCGATTTGTAATACAGGTAAAGTAGATAGATTTTCAGGGGGTTGTAATCGGGAATGTATAGTTTCCCTTAGTAATACAGTAGATTATTGTTTTCGATATATTTAACAAGAGTGATTTTTGAATATTTTGGGAATCCCTTTTATAGGGATTTCAGGATAGATTCGAGTACAGAATCGGCTTAATAGTCTTTATGGAATAAAATAAGCAGATTAGCAAAAAGGTTTAAAAGGGTTTTTGAGTTCTCTAATTGTATTACAAAATTAAGTATAGATATAGTATATGGGATTACAGGCTCTATAACTTTGCTATTTTCTAATAAAGTTATGGTATCATCAAAATTCAAGTGGTCGGTAGTATCGATAGAGTTGGGATTTCTCTGATTATAAATAGTTATAATAAAATATACTTTCTTAGTAATCTTAAGTTCAATTAGAGTAACAATAATAAGAAATAGATTGGAATTCAGATTCTCTTATTTCAAGATAGTATGGTTTTGGTATAGAAAATATTTATTTCTTTTTTTAGAAAGATTTTCTGATCTCCTAATCAATATATCAAGTTTGACATCTAGTTTTCCAAAGTGATAAGTAATTCGGAAATTAAATTAAAACAGAAATTCGAATTAGTGGGCTTAATAACAGTTTAATAGTTTTGTTATAATAAAGTATTCCAGATTCCTATAATTAGTAATTACTTGAATTGGTAATACAGTATCTTTCAATTCGGAATGCTATTCTTCAAAATAATGGATAATAGCTAATAATTCTTTATTATAAATCTTGTAATTGTATTCAATTACTGAGTGTTTTTTAAAGAAGAATATAATAGATCTAAGTATTCCATTATTATTATATTAGGAAAATACTTTAGCAGATATATAATTAAAGGTATTGATTTCTATAATCACTTTTTTTTTCTAATTAAAGGAAATCAGGATAGGTGTTTTGGTAAATGCTTGCTTCAATCGATCGAATGCTTTTTAATAAGTAGGGCTTTACAGGAATAGAATATTCTTTCTGATTAGATTTATTATTAGATTGATAATCTTTGAAAAATCTCTAATAAACTATCAATAAAAGTTCGAGAATCTAATAAATACTTGAATATTAATTATACTAATAAATAGTTTCCAATCTATAATTATTTGAATTTTCTCTAAGTTTATTCGAATACTATTGCTTTTTATAATAAGACTTAGAAACTTGATTTTGGATTTCAGGAATTCGTATTTTTCGAATTTAATAAACAAAACTGGCTTTCCTTAATACTTACAGAATCTTCTGAGTATAACAAATATATTCTTCTCGAGTTCAGCTGTATATCAGAATATCATCCAGATAAGTAATGCAAAATACATCTAGGTATCCCTATAGAGAATCATTGATAAACCTCTAAAAGGTTATAGGAGCTCCTATTAACTTAAACAGCATAATTAAGGATTCGAATAATTCGAATTATATACAGAATATAGTTAAGTATTCCTATCTTTTTTTTCACTTTTATATTATTAAAGATAAAAATAATATTAATCTTATTAAAATACTTTATTCCTTTTAGATTGTTTAAAGATTCTTTTATTAATAATAAGAAATATCACTTCTTAACCAACCAAATTATTTAAAATATAATAATCTATATAAAACCGGAGACCTCCATTAGCCTTCTTGATAAACAAAATAGGAGAAAGCAATAAGAAAAAAGTTCAACTAGATAAACCCTTTTCTAAGATTCTCTTTCAACTATTTTTTCAAGACTTCTAATTCAGAACGGAATATAGAGTACAAAGTACCGAAAAAAGAAACAAACTCCTTTTTTGAAATGGATTTTATAGTTATATAGTTAATGAGGGGGTAGCTTTTTCTATATTCTTTGAAAAGAAAATATCTGTCACGGTGTGGATACACGTGACCGATAAGTGGGTAAGCTAGGCCCTGTTGGGCTAGCTTACAAGTGAAAACTCTGTATATCTTCACATTGGAAGATTCTGTATTATAGCTCTTCGAACTATATCTTAATCTACACTTTATATCTATTGTTCTTAGCATTATCGAATATAGATTCCTGATTCTATCTATTTGCTTTGTAATATTATATAGCTTCTATTAATTTTATTATAATAACAATACTTACTCCACACCCGCCTAATCGCCCGAAGAATATCTTTAAACTCAGTATAACTATAACAAAGAATCCCCAGGCTTAATACCAATACCTTTAGTTGGCAATTATATATATTGTTAAACTAAAAAAGCTAATCTATTCTTTGAATATAAGATTCGAAAAATGTTTATTGAAAGACATATTGAAGCCTCTCTATGCAAATAGATTGCTATACAAAATACTAGCCTATTTAACCGCCTTGCCAAATCTGTTTTTATTAAATCCTTTATTACCAATTCTCTATCTAATAGAATATCTAAAGAAATAATAATGTCACGGGATCACTTCTGGGAGTATTCAGAAGCTTTACCGCTGAGCTAAACGCCCAAAAGACTAGGAGGTAGAACTGGAAGTTCTACCTTACTCTCACATATATAGCAGGACAGGACAGGACAGAAAGGGCTTAGTGTCACCCCGTGACAAATAACTGCTTTTACATTATCCGTCCTATCTATTATCACTCTCCAATTAAACAAGAAACTACCTAACCCTATACTATTTGATAATAATAAACTCAATCTGGATTACTTCATTGTATAAATCCAGAAACAAAATATATACGAATTCTGATTGCTTTATTATTACTTATTCCTGTTTGTTATATATTATCAAAAGATTTGCTAAACTATTACTGCCCAGATCTATCCCTATAATGTTGAAAGGAACTTGTTTGTCTAAAGGATTATTCTGATCTGCTAAAAATATTGGAATATATCTATAGAAATATAAATAAGATTATGAAATCTGAAAACAAGTTGATATTCCTTTATTAATAGAATCAATTATTTTATACCTTTACACTAAGTTCCAATAATTAACTCTAAAAGCAGAATAGCCGATAACATACAACCTTGATTGTTCTATTGGAATAAGGTCTGTCCAATGATTTGATAGATTAGATTATCACTACCAAACACCGATCTATAATACTAATGCTTATACAGTCTTTTACTAAAAACTAAAGAATTGCTATAAATATCTGAAGTAAGGCTGAATGACTGCTCTTTATCCTCTACCTACCAGAATATCCATAACTATTCCGACCTATACTAGTAAGCTAGCCTCAATATTCATTTTTGTTGAAGATCTAATAGATCTCAGTTTCTAGTATTATATAAGTGAAAAGAGTTTATCCAGAAAAGAGTATAATGAATATTATTACTACAGCTTTACTAGACATTTTGTCCATTATTACCCATACTCTGATACCCGCCCTATCCAATTCAGAATTGAGACTTCCAGTTCTCCTCAATATAACACAATCCTGAGAAACTCATTAAGGGATAGAATATCTATCCAATTATCACTCTACTCTCCTTCTTAATCCCCACCTCATTCATTGATTAGCTTATTAGGATTGGGAAACGGAATTTGCCTAATCTAAATCGCTATTAGGGTAACCCTTTGTATAAACTCTGTTTATTTATTATTACCATCTAAGGATTGCTTTTAGAAAATGAATTGAATAATTATGCAGATCTAATAATCCTATCTATTACCCTATTTCTAAAAAAAAATATTCTTTTAATTTATATTATAATAGATAGTAATTGTAAAGGAACTATTTTCACTAATCAAAGCTAAATATTATTCTAAAAGATCCCTGAACACAAACTATTTACTGCCTTCAAAGTTATTAGATTCAATAATAAAATTCTATCTAGAAATCGGGTTACATTCTATATCCATATTGGATTTAGGATTAATAACTATATCGAGAAGAAAATCACTCTGTATATAATTGAACTAGCCCATTACCCTGTGGTATTGGGCGTAGCCTAACTTAAAAAGTACAACCCCTATATCGACTTTGCAATAAACTCTTTCTAATTCGATAATATATATTGCTATAACTTCTATAACACTCCATTCCGCCCATCCCGAATAAAAGCCTTACCTAACGTTTCTCTGAAAGCTCAATCTGTATATCTGCCTGATCGTTCGGAAGATTTTAAGGATCGAGATATAGCTGCAATCTCCCTAAAAGCCTATTCTACATATACCTGCCAGAAATATAAAATGTTCTAGATTTCTGTTAGACAGATTAACGATATTTTGAAAAAAAAGAAAGAATTCGATTCGAATGATCTCCTGCTCGAGTTCCGAAATTGGAAAGATGTATTTTCCCTACAGAATACTGACAAGCTGTTATCGTACTGATTATATAATTATAAAATCTAATTCCAAAAGGGATCTATATTGCCCTTTGGAGTTCTATATATTATATCCCGAACCGAATTCGAAACTCTAAAAGAATAGCTGGAGGAAAACCTGAAGAAAGGGTTTATTCATCCCAGCTCCTCCCCTACTGTATTCCCTATATTATTTATTAAAAAAGCCAATAAAGGCCTTCATTTCTATATCGATTATAAAGCCCTAAACAATTTATTCGTAAAGAATCGATACCTACTATTATTGATTAAAAAATCCCTAAACAATTTGAAAGAAATAAAGTACTTTAATAAGATCGATATTATCTCTGCTTTTAATAATATCAGAATTAAGAAGGAACAAAAGTATCTGATAGCTTTCCATATTTGATTCAGCCTATTCGAATTCCTAATTATGCCATTTGGGCTGACAGGGGTATCTATCATATTCCAAAAGTTTATTAATAACTCCCTATATAAATATCTAGATATATTCTACATCATATATCTAAACAATATATTGATATATAATTATATTCGAGAGGAACATATTTGTTATATTCAGAAAGTCCTATAAGCATTAAGGGAAGCCAGTCTATTCACAAAATTCGAAAAATGCAAATTCCTGAAATCTGAAACTATCTTTTTTGACCTGATTGTAGAGAAGAATAATATCCGGATGGATCCAGAAAAAATAAGGATTATTGTGAATTGAAAACTGCCTAATATTATAATTAATATACAAGCATTTATTAGATTTACAAACTTTTATTAATAATTTATCAAGGATTTCTCGAAAATAATCAATTTAATAATAAATCTAATCAAAAAGAATATTCTGTTCTTATGAAATATTATTTATCAAAACGCTTTCGATCAATTAAAGAAAGTATTTATCAAAACCCCTATTCTAACCTTCTTTGATTAAAAAAAGAAAATGATTTTGAAAACCAATATATTGGATTATATTTCTACAGGAATTCTTTCTCAATATAATAAAAAGGGGATTCTGAAATCTATTACATTTTTCTTAAAGAAATACTCAATTGTTGAATATAACTATAAAATCTATAATAAAGAACTTCTAATTATTATTTATTACTTTGAAAAATAGTATTTCGAATTGAAAGATATATTATTCCTAATCTAGATAATTATAGATTACAAAAATCTGAAGTACTTTATAATAATGAAACTATTGAATCATTATTAAGTATGCTAATCTGAATTTCTATTTCGATTTAACTTCCGAATCACTTATTGCTTAGAAAAGCTAGGTGCCAAGCCTGATGCTCTAATTAAAAGATTAGAGAATCTCTCTAAAGAAAGGGATAAACGCTTTTTATACTAAAACCAAATTGTTTTAAAGAAAGAAAACTTGAATCCTAATCTATTTTCTAATAATAAAATCCTGAAAGAATCTAAGATTACTAAGAAAGTACAATTTGTTATTACTACTCAAAGCTAGAGAAACTCTGACTTTATTAACTTTCCCGATCCTACTATTTCTGAATCTAAACTCCTATCTGTTATATCAGAACCTGATCCTATAACACCCCTAAAGAATTGAGAAACTCCTTTAGATTTGTTTGTTGATTTGTTATTTCTATTTCAAAAAGACTATCAAACTAATTCTATTCCCAAATCTATTCTGAAATCTTTATAAAAGAGATTCCCAAAACATTCAAGAATCATTTTTGCTGAATATTCCGAAAACAACAACTTGTTATACTATTAAAGGAAACTATATATTCCCAATTATAATCCCCTAAAAGCTTACCTGCTCTGTTTATATCATAAGTCCTCTACTACTAGTCACTTACATCATACTCAAACTTTTGAACTATTATCCCGAGATTACTACTGATCTGACTATTATGATTATGTCATATAATAAATTCATAACTATTATAATTGTCACCGCACTACTCCAAATTGTAAAGATCAGGAAGGAGTTCTCTGTTTACTCCTAATCTTATAAAGAGTCTGGTAAGATATTTCAATAGATTTTATTATATATCTGCCTGAAAATATCGACTTCGATGTTATTATAATGATAGTTGATTGTCTGACCAAAATGAAATACTTTCTGTCTTGTTATGGTATCTATAACTTTAAGGAAATCACCTGCCTATTTCGAAAGAATATCTGGAAGCTTTACAATTTGTTTTTGATAATTATTTCTAATTATAAAGCTCAATTCGTATTCAAATTCTGGAAGTATATCTATAAACGCTTGGGAATATCTGCTAGATTCTTTATTACTTATTATTCTGAAATTGATAAATAAATCAAAAGAGTTAATGTGATACTAGAGTAATATCTCAAATTGTATATAGTTTATCTACAAGATGATTGGGTAGAGTAGTTTCTACTTGCTGAATTCTTTATTAATAATACTTGATTCAAGAGTACCCGAATAATTTCGTTCTTCTTCAATTACGGATTTCATTCTTGTTTGGGCTTTGAGCTAGCTCTGTCTGAAAGCAATCGCCTTATTGTAAGAGATACTGAGGAATTCGTTTTCAAGATAGAAGTGATCTCCTTATATCTAAAGACCGAATTGATTGCCAGCCAAGCCCGATACTCGAAAAATGCTGATTCCTGTTGTTCTTCTGTTTGCCGATACACCCCCAATGATCTAGTTTGGCTGAATACTAGAAACATCAAAACTCTACGCCTTTAAAAGAAGTTTAATTGAAAGAATCTTGGGCTATTCAAGATTCTGAGCTTGATAGACTTTTATGTTTATAAACTGGAATTCTCTGTTTTTATAAGGATTTATTCTGTTTTTCATATCAACCTGCTATACCCTGTATATGATAATCCTATCCCCAAGCAGTGTAACCCGTCGCCACCACTTGTAGAAGTCGATAGCTTAGAGTATTTCGAAGCTGTCGAGATTCTGAACTCCTGTTAGAAAAAAAGAGGTTGTGGAGGACCTCATTTGAAGTATACCGTTCACTAGATTGACTACAATAAGCCAACCGAAGAATCCGCCAATTACTTGAAAGATACACAAAAACTGATCTGCAACTTCCATCATAAATATCCTAATAAACCTGGATCTGCCTGATTCGAATTACTGTTTGTGAAATTGTAAACCATAACTTATTACCTTATCAAAACTCAGCCTAAAAGAGGGGAATAATATTACAATATAAATATACATAATCGATAAGTAAGTAAGCTAAATCCTATTGAGCTAGCTTACAAATGAAAACTCTGTATATCTTTACATTAGAAGATTCTGTATCGTAGCTCTTCGAGCTATGTCTTAGTCTATACCCTATACCTACTATTCTTAACACTGTCGAATATAGATTCCTGATCCCGCCTGTCTGCCCCGTGATAATATCTTTTCAATTTCGGAATTCGAATAATAGGTTTTTGGGGTCGAATACCTTCTTCTTCTTATTTAAAATATTATCGATTTGTTTAATCGATATCTGGAATATTTCATATTTCCAATGGGCATAAGCTGAATAGGCTTTTAGAGAGATTACGGCTATATCCTTATTCTTTAATTCTTTGGAGCAGATAGGCAGATATACAAATCGGGTTTTTGAAGGAATATCTGATAGAGTTTTTATATAGAATAGGCAGGATAGAGTGTTACAAAATTCATAATAAAATAAGTTATCAAATTAAAACGAGTTTATCACAAAGTCGATATAAGGGTTATATTTCTTAAGCTAAGCTATTTCTAGTATAATAGAATAATAGACTAGCTTGATTATATACAAAACAATCTTCTTCTTAATATAATTATTGATTTTGAATCCTATTTGGATATAGAAAATAATTCGATTATCAGATAGAATATTTCCATCGAATCCTATAATTTCAAACACTATAGATAGTTAGTATACTAGTATTTTCTAGGAAGATATCCAACTTCAATCTACAAAAGCAATTCCTTCATATTCACTATCGATTATAGTGTATATCGGGAGGGTATCTTTTTCCAAAAGCAAAGTGACAAATAGAATTATCAGATCTATATAATTGTTTAGTTTATCTTTTAAAGAAAGATTATAAATAACAATAGTAGATAAACGGAGAGTATACAAAGGATTGTCCTAATTGCAGTTTAAATTAGATATATCCTGTTTCCCGAATTAATTGAATTGGTTAGTAAGCAGAAAGAAGAATGAGATAGGGAATAAATAGGGACTCAATTCCTCAAAAGACTATTTGATATTATCTCAATATTCAGACCCTCTTCGTCGATAGAACGTTTCTTATTGAATTCTGAATTATATCTATTGATCTTTTTGGTATTGGTGTTGTTGGCTGCTTACTAATGATCAAATTTTTTTCGGCCAATCAGGGATCGGGGGGATGTTTATCTTCTCGAGAGTCTGAGAGTATTTGGTTGCGTTTTTGGTGAGGACCTGAAAACCTTTGGTGAGAGAACTTCGAAGGTGTATTTGTACTCTTTAAACCCAATTTATTTAAAAAGTAAATATATGATTCGAAAGCCCTGATTTTCTAGTATTTTATGAATCTGCACAATAATGATATATTGATTAGTTGAATTTAAATGTTATTGGTAATATTTGGATTATTACAACTAAAACGTAGTAGAAAAAGCTATGGTAAATTTTGAAATGAACATCTCCTAGTCAACTCCTGACAACTCCTACCTCCTCCTGTCTCCTCCTGCTTACACCTATCAACTCCTGTCTCCTCCTATCAAGTCCTGTGTATCTTTACCTCTTTTTATAATAATCAAGATGGTTGATATTCCGATGATTGATGCCCTAACAAGCCCACTTAGTGTACTACCATTATTCAGCCTACCACTACTATGGCTATCTAGTCCACCACCTGGGTCTTCAATTGTTGTTTCTGAGCCCGAAACTTCTAATACTTTTATTGATAGAGTATCTCAATCTAAATTTCAATATATTTTAAATGTAATAGATCAGAAGGGAATATTATTCAATGAGTTTATGATAAGTTGGGCTTCTAATGATATATATACTGGGATTAATAGTATTCCTGAAGTACAACAATTAAAGCTCAAAAAAGCTTTAAATCATATATCTATCGAAAGTACAATATACAAGAGTGTCTTTGTGGAACACCTTAAAAATATATTAAAACAAGAATTCGCTATTCTTCTTATCAAACCAAAGCTTCAAACTTTCGATGCAAGTATCTCTTCGAACGAATTTCGTAATATCGATTTTTCTAGTATTAATTAGTTAATAGAAAAGAAAGCTCCGGTTTAGTCTTCTATTCTTACAACTCTTGTTGTTAACGAATGTTTTTATCGTCCTAGTTACTCGAGTAAACCAAATACGGAGACCCAAGGTCAACGAATCTATATGATTACTAGTATAATAGCACATACTCGATTCAAATATCAATCAAACTATCTATATAGTATGCTTAATTTCTATCTGATAGGTTACGGAGTCAAGTGTCGCTGTATCCAAATACTTTCTGGTCTTGGAATTTGTAATAGTTATAATTACTATAATAATCAAATGAAATATATAGTTTCTGTAGTTAAAAAGGAGATCAAAGTATAGGGAAATCATCTACAAACAGTAGTTGTTTATGATAATTTTAACTTCAAAGAGACTAAAAGAGATGAAAGTCTTGGCCATACCGAAGGCATAAAGAATTTGACTACGGCTATACTCATTCTCTGTTTAGAGCTTTTACCTTTGGGGCTCAAACAAGTTATGCACAATCCTACAATTCCTTTGGACTTCCAAGATATCCTTAACTCTACTAGTCTTGCAGCAAATACATTCTCTCATCAAATAAGCATTTATTTTATATGCAATACACTTAAATATGTATTAGGAGATACTGTTTGATTAATATTTCGGAAAACTAATCTATACCCCAAAATGCCTTATATAGAATGTATTCCTGTCAACAAGACAAAGTATTGGTAGCTTAGTGGTATCCATGCAAACGAGGGAACCATAAATGGGATATATAAGGTTTATGATAATATCTTCAAGATACAATTAGCCTTTTCAGAGTTTAGCAAATCCATACCATTTGATTACATTACCGATCTCAAGTTAGTATATGGTAATCAACTTATAGCAGTTCACATACGGGCTGTTAAAGTCCAGCAATCCGAGTCTACTGACCCTTACGAACGTAGAGAATGGATACTTGGGTTAACTTCATGGTTTCATATATCTATAGCAGTTCAGGATACTATAATTCGCATCTATTTCAAGCCTTCCTTTGGCGAGACTAGCTCTCATTGTATACAAGTTGATCTTCTAGATTTAGGGCGAAAGGAATAGAAAAGAGATTTATTTAGATATTATCAAACATATTCTTTATTATCTTAAATATTCAGCGCAAGAATTGTACTATTATTTCACTATATATTATAAGAATACCTTGGAATAATTAATGATATACATCAAACAGAAGAGATGATTGAATTCATCAAAAAAACTATTCAAGGTATAACACTAATTGAATTCCTCAAGATAATGGAGATAGTTCAACAAAAAGCTTTCATTTAAGAAGGTTGAAATGGAGGTAAAGGAGTTGATTCAAACTATACTACTATATATCGTTTACTTCAGGAGATAGAGATATATATAACAATCAATAAAGCTATCAAATATAGTGATATTGGTATTATGCATCGAATGGTAAACCCACTTATACTCCTATTCTAGGAAGCTGATCAAATTAAGTATAGAAGGGAAATGCTTTATTATAAATAGTTACTTACACTAGAGATATTCTTTCCCAAATTGTAACATAGAATACTTACTTCATTTCTTGTCAATTGGTTAGGTGTCACGGCGCCAACTACATGATCTGTAGTTGCCTTTGTGCCTCAGACACAGTATACTAGCACGCTCTACTTCCTATAAGTAGGGCTTCACTTTTTTATAGCTCTTTTATTCTTATGGTACAATATAAGTCTTTACCTGTACCTTAACAGTTTGTATTATCTTCAAATAAGCTATCACAGCTTTATTTCTTATTTTATTTCCAAAACCCTATCGATATCTTATCCCGATTGTGTTGATCACATCTATCATTGATTTATTGTACACCCTGCCACTAATGTTTTGAGCTTTAAAAAGTATTGAAGATGGGTAAACAAACACCTATACTAAAAGTATCTGTATTTAGCTTACCTTTACAATTCCTTTTCTTGAATTATATTCTCAACTCTACCAAAACCAATATCTCTCCCTTTATAGATCTATTCAATAATCCAAATGCTGCACATTTTACTACTGCTCAAGCCGTATTTGAATCGATCGAATTGATTACAGGCTTATTACAAGCCCAAACTGCCACTACTCAGGCTCAAGCTACTAATACTCAATTAAAGATTATCGAATTGAAAGATACAATTAAGATATTGAAGATTACTGTTCACAATAATTCGCAAGTTTTACCTCATTATAAATATTTCACTACCCCCGAAAAGTTCAATAGTGATAAGCAAGATATCACAAAGTGCTAAAATCAGTACACAACTTTTCATAGTATAATCAATTGTTATTTAATTACAAATTACAAAAATGAATTAAAGTTTTAGAAAATCATATTTCTTACTAGCCTACTTTTTGATTCTATTTATACAAATAATCAGATACATTTTGATACAATTATAAACAACACATATAATTCCGATCTTTAGCCCTCTGGATAACATACTGTAACAAACATTTGATATAAATTAAACAAGCAATATCAGACTTTAAATCTCTTATACAAAGCTTCTATAGATTATAATAAATATAAAATGAAGAAGATCTTATTTGATAATTTTATTATCGAATTCAAGCAGTTTATTATCAAATACAAAAAGATTATTGAACAACAAGTTGCTAATCTTAAATTCAAAATCTCATAAGAATTAATTGATACTTCAGTTAACCATTCCAATAAACCTTTTACCGCCAATATCGATATATAGATAATCTGATAACAAGATATCTATAATAATTTAAAGGAAAAGATTTATTTTGATAATCAATATAAAAATCAAAACATTAATTTCAGTAATCAGAAAAAACTTAATAAAAAAAAGCCTACTATTGTTGTTATAATACCTATACCTAATCCCTCTAGAAATCCTATATAACTGAATACTGCTCGTCAAGGCCAGCAACCCTTATTACATTATAATAGAGAATAATGTCTAGATCTTGGCCTCTATCTTTATTGCAAAAAGCCTGGTTATATCAAATTCAACTGTAAAGAAAAGCAATATAATGATACAAAATATAATACCAATTTAGAAACTATACAATACCCTGATTGTTCTTCTACTACAAATCAATATACTTCGAATGTTCACTGTTTTCCCGTTACCAATTATTATCACAATCCCGAACCCTATTGTAATATTTATAGCCCTACTTACCAGAATACATTCCCGCCTGCTAATCGTTTCCCGACTATTGCAACACTATTGTCAAGGTACGGGTAAAGACTTATATTGTACCATAAGGGTAGAAGAGCTATGGAAGAGTGAAGCCCTACTTATAGGAAGTAGGGCGCGCTAGTATGCTGTGCCTGAGGCACGAAGGCAACTACAGATCATGTAGTTGGCGCCGTGACAGTACCCCCCGCTCAAGGCGATCGGTCCACGATCGCAATACCAATTGACCTTTTAGAAAACAAAATAACACTAAAATACTCTAATTTCTACTATTGGATTAAAATGAACTTTCTTGGGAGTAGTAATCAATTGCCGGAGCTTTTTAGGTCTGCCTCGGCCTCGATTCGGGGGTGCGCTTGGTGTAAGTACTAGCGGGGGATCAGGAGTAGTAGATCTTTTGAAGCCTACCCAAGCGGGCGGTTCTGGCTTATCTGGATTTGCTAAATGGAAAGCGATGATCGTGTCTTCTTGGCCGCGAAGGTCTTCGGCGGGTTGCCAAGATGCTGGGTGATGTTTCCATTTGACTTGGTAGTGAAATCCGTCCTCGTTATGGCAGTCAAGTAGTTTATCGAATTCCCACCGCTCGGTTTCCTCGTTCGTTTCGTCATCTCTTTCTAGGATACGGCCTTGGTTTCGACGGGATTCGGCTTCGTTGATCGCTTCTTGACCGGCTAGTCCAGGTGAGCGGTGGAGTGGTCGGAGTAATGAGTTGTGGAATACTGGAAAGATCTTAAAACTAGTGGGGAGCTGGAGTAGACAGGCTCGTTTATAAACTTTTAGAATCTTATAGGGGCCATCCCATTTGTCATCACCTTTCTTCATCGGGCGATTGGTTTTCATATTCTTAGTACTAACCCATACTTTGTTACCTTCTTTGTATAGAGGGGCGTCGGTGCGAGTCTTGTTAGCGTAATCTTCATATCTCTGAATGGATTGAGCGGCTAGGGCTTTCAATTTTGTTAGGATGATATCAAATCGGTCCGCAATCTCGTTGGCCTTTAGGAACTCGCGTTTGCGTTGATATGATAGGTTTGGGGGAACAGGTGAAGAGGGCTCAACGCCGAGGCGTGGGTGAAAACCGTAGTTAGCGAAGAATGGGGATACGCCGGTAGTCTCTGAGGTGGTATTATTAAGCGCAAACTCCGCGAGTGGGAGCCAATCGTACCAGTCATCTTGGTGGAAGTTCATAAAAGCCCGAAGATATTGTTCTACCATGGCATTGATCCTCTCTGTTTGTCCGTCGGACTCGGGGTGGAACGAGGAGGATCGTTTCAAAGTGATCGATAGACGCTCGGATAAGTGCTTCCAGAATTCTGATATAAATTGTGAACCTCTATCGGATACTATATTGTCAGGTGCACCGTGTAGGCAGTAGACTTTTTCGACGAACCGATCGGCGAGCTCCTCTGCGGACAGTCCTATAACCGGGATGAAATGACGCATTTTCGTTAGGCGGCAGACAACTGTGACGATATGTTGATGCTTTTTGCCATAGCGTTCGCTGATTGGTAGCGGTGTAATGTAGTCAATGGAGATATCGGACCAGGGGCGGAATGGTACTGGCAGGGGTTCTAGGAATCCGGGTGCGGCAAGACGGGAGGCTTTGGTTCGGAAGCAGAGTTGACAGGCTTGTACGTAAGTTTCGATTTCCCTCGACATATTGGGCCACCAGTATGTGCGGGAGACGAGATCAATAGTTTTAACTCGACCGGGATGTCCTGCCGGACCAGTGGAGTGCGTTCGGTATATGATCTGGGTGCGAAGCTCAGCGGAGGGGGGAACAAAGAGGCGGTCGCGATAGAAAATTTTATTATTGATTAATCTACAGTCTTGAAGAGCGATTCGGAGGTCTTTTCGGATCGATAGCGGCCAATGGCGAGCAGTTGGGTTCTGAAGTGTTTTACGCATGGTAGTGACCAATTCGGATGATTCGTATGCTTTATCGATAAGATCGTCGATCGGCTTCTCAGTATCGGGGATGATCATACCCATAGGCGCCGCGGTGAGGTCGATGTCGTTATTTGTTTGTCGGATGAGGTTCTTGAATGCAGCGGTGTCGAATACTCTTTTCGGGAGGACTGTTTGTAAGCGATTCTTGATTCGGTCGTCATTAGGGTCGGCGTGTACAGGGCGATCTTCTGCTTTCCTACTCAGTGCATCGGGGCGAACTGCTTTAAGACCCGGTCTGTATATGATACGAAAGTTGAAACCAGCCAGGAATTCAGCCCATCTAGCTTGTCTTTGATTCAACATCTTTGTCGATGTGAAGTACTCTAGATTCTTATGATCAGTAATGATCTCGAACGGCTCTTGAGTTCCATATAGTTCGGGTCTCCATTCTTCTAAGGACTTGATGATAGCTAGTAGTTCCTTATCATAGATCTCGTAGTTGCATTCGGCAGCGCTGTGTTTTGAGGAGAAGTATGCAACCGGGCGTAGTCGGCCCTCATCGTCATACTGAGAGAGTACTCCGCCCGCAGCCCAGTCGGAAGCATCTGTCTCGACAACTGTGCGGCGGTGGTGATCAAACATTGCAAGGACTGGAGCGGAGGCAAAGGCATGCTTCAGGTTTTCAAAGGCATTCTCTTGATCAGCAGTCCAATTCCATATATTCTCTTTTTTCAGCAGGCGGTTTAAAGGTTCCGTGATTTTAGAAAAGTTGCGAATGAAGCGTCGGTAGAAGTTGGCGAACCCTAGAAAGCGTTGGAGGTCTTTTAGCTTAGTTAACGACTTCCATTCGAGGATAGTCTTAACCTTGTCGGGGTCCATCTCGATACCACCAGGAGTAATGATCAGGCCGAGGTACTTCGTTCTCCTCGTTTCGAACTCGCATTTGTCAATGTCAATTTGTAATCCAGCGTCAATGAGTCTCTGCACGACTTCGCGAACTTGCTTTCGATGATCTGTAACATTCTCAGAGTAGATCAAGATATCGTCTAGGTACGCTGTACAATTCTTATCCAGGAGATCAAAAAGAACATGATTGATATAGTTCTGAAACGAGGCAGGAGCATTGCAAAGGCCGAAAGGCATCACCAGGGATTCGAATAAGCCGAAACGAGTTGTAAAAGCGGTCTTCCATTCGTGACCTTCCGCGATCCGTAGTTTATTGAACGCGGCGATGATATCCAATTTGGTATAAACTTTAGCATAGCATAAGGCATCGAGGGTTTCTTTGATCAGTGGCAGCGGATAACGGTTCTTAATAGTAACATTGTTCAGTCCACGGTAGTCCTGGCAAATTCGAACGCCCCCCCCGGGCTTTGCAGCTAGGAGGAGTGGGGCGGCCGATCGGGAGCGGGATTCGCGGATGAATCCTTTATTTAGGTTATCATCGAGCCATTTGCGAACGACTTGGAGCTCGGCTGGGGACATTGGGCGACCTTTGTTGTACGGGGGCTCTTTGCCTGGCATGATCTCGATCTTGTGATCCCAAGAGCGTCGTGGCGGGGAGCTCGTTGGCGAGGGAGGGTAAGAACCCAGCGAACAGATCGCGAAGCCAGGGTGGTAGCTTGCTCTGAATCTCTGTTGTAGATGGTACGGGTCGGTCGGTCTTTTCCATGAACTTCTTGATATCGCTTTCCATGATACTGCGACGTAGTTGAATAGGATCGTTTGTTATTATACGGTGTAACTCGCAAGCTCTATCTAATTCATCCCAGGTTACTTTTGTGATATAAGCTTCCTGATCTTTACAGAATTGAACAAAGCTATTAGCTGTGAGGAACTTTATATCGTTCATTTTCTGTCGGATATTTCGTAAGGCGTCAGTCGGTTCCTCAGAGGGCTTCTGTAGCGATAGGGGGTTCAATGGGGGTAAAACGTTTTGGTTTCGTGGCGGTCTTTTGTGTATCCTAGAGCCTGCGATGATCCGCGCTGGGGCCGGTTTCAGGATCGGCCGGTTTGGTATCATCTTGGCGCGGGTCTCTGTTTTCCGTTGATTCGGTGAGTGTAGCGGCGGTTTGAGTCGGGTGGCATTGGATCAGCAGGATCTATGTTGTAGAGGTTTCTATCAGTATTCTTCTCCACAGCTGGAGTCGGAGGATCGTATTCCAAAAGTATCGACTGGTCTTGGGGTGAGAAGGAGGGAGTCTGGAGACTTTTCGTCGATGACTTCTTCGGCAAAAGGCACGATATGGGGTTGAGGTAGATTTCTTCGAAGTAGACTTCAAAATAGACTTCCTAACGGGTGTACGTGGTATTGGATTGAGCGCTGTGTCTGCTGGGGTCGGCACATCGTTACGATCGGGGACGACAGTTGCAGCAGAGTTAACTGGGCAGCAATATCTGGAGCAGTACGTGGACGTGAACTTAAGAGTCATTGTTGCCCAATTAATGGTAGGGTTATGGCGCTGAAGCCATGGAAGACCGAGGATCATAGGGTCCGCGTCGGAAAGATTGGTAATATAGAATAAGCCAATTTCTTTATGATTGTTAATCCGTAGATCTAACAGTGCATACTGAGATAGGATATCAGAAGTCCTTCCGTCTGCAAGTAACAGGTTGCGGGTAGTAGGGAGGGGACGTGTAGGGATACCAAGCTTGGATATGAGGGTTCTATCTATAAACCCATATCCCGCGGCTCCACTATCTACTAAGCCAATGAGTGGGATGATCACGTTAGGCGCAAGGAAAATTTTCCGTTGAGATTTTAAGAGATTTGCTATTCATTGTTCTAAGATACAAAGGATCCCTAGACATAACCGATCTCTTAATCCACAAAGGCAAACTTTCCACAACGAACCTCGATTCGCGACTATGAATCGAGGTTAGTCTTTTAACATGCTTGGCTGGGGAATTGAATTTCCGCTATCATCCGAATGTACGGAGCCTTCAACGAATCCGCCCAGATCTCTGCTGCCAGTGGGGACTGGAGAGGCGTATCGAAATGGTGCCGCGGCAGTCGGGAAACGATTAGCAGGCGGGAATGTATTCTGGTAAGTAGGGCTATAAGCGTTGCGATAGGGTCCGGGGTTGTGATGGTGATCGGTAACGGGAAAACGGTGGACATTCGGAGCGTGTTGGTTCGTAGCAGGGGGACGATCGGGGTATTGTATGGTTCCTGAGTTGGTATTATATTTTGCATCGTTGCGTCGCTTTTCTTCGCAGTTGAATTTGATATGACCGGGCTTTTTGCAATAAAGACAGAGGCCAAGATCTAGACATTGTTCTCTATTGTAACGTAATAAGGGTCGCTGGCCTTGGCGAGCAGCATCCAGTTGCATAGGATCTCCAGAGGGATCAGGCGTAGGTATTACAGCAGCGATAGCAGGCTTCTTTTCATTGGGTTTTTTCTGATCGCTGAAGTTGGTGCCTTGGTTCTTGCGTTGATTGTCAAGATGAATCTTCTCCTCTAAGTCATCGTAGATGCCTTGCCACCAGACTACCCACGCGTCGATGTCGGCGGCAGAAGGTTTATTGGGGCGGTTAACTGAAGCATCGATTAGTTCTTGTGAGACTTTGAGTTTAAGATCAGCGACTTGTTGTTCGGCAGTCTTCTTGCATTTGATAGCGAGCTGCTTGAATTCGGTAATAAAGTTACCAAATGGGGTCTTCTTCATTTTACATTTATCGTAATCCATGGAAGCTTTGCGTGAGAGATCTAGAGTCTGGTATTGCTTGTTTAATTCACGCCAGATGCCTGCTACAGTGCGCCATCCAGAGGGCCAAAGGTCGGAATCATGCGCGTTGTCTGTGATTGTATCAAAGTGTATCTGATTGTTCGTATAAGCAGGGCCAGAAAGTAGGCTAGCAAGAAATGTGATTTTCTGAAACTCTGATTCATTTTCGTAATCCGCGGTCAAGCAGCGATTGACTGCGCTACGAAAAGTCGTGTACTGATCTTGGCGCTTTGCGATATCTTGCTCATCACCACTGAACTTTTCGGGGGCGGCGAGATACTTGCGACGAGGTGAAGCTTGCGAATTATTGCGAACAGCAATCTTCAATGTCTCAATTGTGTCTTTCAATTCGACAATCTTTGATTGAGCATCGGTGGCTTGGGCCTGAGCAGCGGCAGCTTGGGCTTGTAATGAGCCTGCGATCGATTCGATCGATTCAAACACGGCTTGAGCGGCAGCGAAGTGTGCAGCGTTTGGATCATTGAATAGGTCTGTAAAGGGAGAGATATCGGCTTCGGCGGAGTTGAGAACGTGGTTCAAGAAAAGGAACTGCGGAGGTAAGCCAGATGCAGGCGCTTCTGGTGCAGGTGCTTGTTCACCCATCTTCGGCACTTTTTGAGGCTCAAAACATCGGCGGCAGGGTGTACAATGGATCAACGGTGGGTGCGATCGGCGCGATCGGGACAAGACGTCGGTGGGGCTTTGGAAATAAAATAAGAAATAAAGCTGTGATAGCTTATTTGAAGATGGTACAAACTGTCAAGGTACGGGTAAAGACTTATATTGTACCATAAGGGTAGAAGAGCTATGGAAGAGTGAAGCCCTACTTATAGGAAGTAGGGCGCGCTAGTATGCTGTGCCTGAGGCACGAAGGCAACTACAGATCATGTAGTTGGCGCCGTGACAACTATTTCGATATACCTCTTTAATCCTTATTGGCAATAGAGATTTGGGCGGATTCATTGAAGGCTTTATATATTCAGATGATAGCGGAAATTCAATTCCCCAGCTAAGTATATTAAAAGATTAATCTCGATTTATAGTTATAAATCGAGATTCGTTATAGAAAGTTTGCCTTTGTAGATTAAGAAATTGGTTATATTTAGGGATCCTTTGTATCTTAAAACAATAAATAGCAAATCTCTTAAAATCTCAATAAAAATTTTCCTTGTGTCTAATGTGATCATTCCACTTATTAGCTTAGTAGATAATAGAGCCGTGGGATATAGATTTATAAATAGAACCCTTATATTTAAATTTGATATTCTTATATATCTTTTCCTTATTATCCACAATCTATTATTTGTAAACAAAAGGATTTCTGATATTCTATTTCAATATGTATTGTTAAATCTATGGATTAATAATCATAAAGAAATTAGCTTATTCTATATTACCAATCTTTCCGATGTAGACCCTATAATTCTTAATCTTCTATGACTTTAGTGCTATAATCTTACTATTAATTGGGCAATAATAACTCTTAAGTTTATATCTATATATTGCTTCAGATATTGCTGCCTAATTAACTTTGTTGTAATTATTATTTCTGATTGTAATGATATACCAATCCCAGTAGATATAGTACTCAATTCAATATTATGTATATCTGTTAGAAAGTCTATTTTGAAGTCTATTTCGAAGAAATCTACCTTAATCCTATATTATATCTTTATTGAAAAAGTTATTAACAAAAATCTCCAGATTTTTTCTTTCTTATTTCAAAACTAATCGATACTTTTGGAATACAATTCTTCGACTCTAATTATAAAAAAGAATATTGATAGAAACCTTTATAATATAAATCCTATTGATTTAATACTATCTGATTCAAACTATTATTATACTCATTAAATTAACGGAAAAACAGAGATTCGTGTTAAGATAATATTAAACTAGCCAATTCTGAAATCGGCCTTAATATAGATTATTGTAGACTCTAGGATATATAAAAGACCGTTATGAAATCAAAATGTTTTATCCTTATTGAACCCCCTATTGTTATAGAAGCTCTTTAAGGAATCGATTAATACCTTATAAAATATTTGATAGAAAATAAACAATATAAAGTTTCTTATAGCTAATAACTTTATTCAATTCTATAAAAATCAGGAAGTTTATATCATAAAAGTAATCTGGGATAAATTAGATAGAGCTTGCGAATTATATTATATAATAATAAACGATTCTATTCAATTATATTGCAATATTATAAAAAGCAATATCAAAAAATTTATAGAAAAGACTAACCGACCTGTACTATCTATAATAGAAATTCAGAATAAACTATTATTCTGATTTCACAATCTGTTTACTAGATTCTTACCCTCCCTTGTTAACGAGCTTTCATTATAATACTCTTAGGATTACAAAATCGAGATTATACTAAATAAAAAGTCCTTATATAATAAAGGTTGCTTAATATCCCTAGCCGAACTTCAAGTCGTTTATAAATGGCTTGATAATAATCTAAATAAAGGATTCATCCACAAATCCCGTTCCCGATCGGCCGCCCTACTCCTTCTAGCTGTAAAGCCTGGGGGGGGTGTTCGAATTTGCTAGGACTATTGTGGACTGAACAATATTACTATTAAGAACCGTTATTCATTATTACTGATCAAAGAAACCCTTGATACCTTATATTATACTAAAGTTTATATTAAATTGAATATTATCACCACATTCAATAAATTATGGATTACAAAAGGTCATAAATAGAAAACTGCTTTTACAACTCGTTTCGGCTTATTCGAATCCCTAGTGATATCTTTCGGCTTTTGCAATACTTCTGTCTCGTTTCAGAATTATATCAATTATATTCTTTTTAATCTTCTAAATAAAAATTGTATAGTATACCTAAACAATATTTTGATCTATTCTGAGAATATTATAAATTATTAAAAGCAAGTTCACAAAATTGTATAAAGACTTATTGATACTAAATTATAAATTGATATTAATAAATACAAATTCGAAACAAGAAGAATAAAGTATCTCAATCTGATCATTACTCCTAATAATATTAAAATGAACCCCAACAAGATTAAGATTATCCTTAAATAAAAATCGTTAACTAAGCTAAAAAACCTCCAACACTTTTTAGAATTTACTAACTTCTATTAACACTTTATTTACAACTTTTCTAAAATTACAGAATCTTTAAATTGCTTATTAAAAAAAGAGAATATATAAAATTGAATTGCTGATTAAAAGAATGCCTTTAAAAATCTAAAGTATACCTTTACCTCCATTTTAGTTTTTGCAATGTTTGATTATTATTACTATATAATTATCAAGATAAATACTTTTAATTAGATTACAAATAGAATACTTTTTTAATATAACAATAAGGATCAATTATATCCGATTATATATTTCTTCTCAAAACACAACGCTGCTGAATGCAACTATAAGATTTATGATAAGGAATTACTAGCTATTATTAAGTTCTTAGAAGAATGGAGATCTGAACTATATGAAATTCAAAAGCTGTTTGAGATTATTATTGATTATAAGAATTTAGAGTACTTTATATCGATAAAGATGTTGAATTAAAGATAAGCTAAATGGGCTGAATTCCTGACTAATTTCAACTTTCGTATTATATACAGACTGGGTCTTAAAGCAGTTTGCCCTGATATATTGAATAGGAAAGTAGAAGATCGCCTTGTACATACCGACCCTAATAACAACCAAATCAAGAATCACTTATAAACAGTCTTTTCGAAAAAAGTATTCGACACCACTACATTCAAGAACCTTATTTAATAAACAAATAACAATATTGATCTTATTATGGTATCTATAGGTATAATCATTTCTGATATTGAAAAGCTAATCGACAATCTTATTAATAAAGTATATAAATTATCCGAATTGGTTATTACTATATATAAAACACTTTAGAATCCAACTGCTTACTATTAGTTACTATTAATCTAAAAAGATTTCCGAATTGTTCTTCAAGATTGTAAATTAATCAATAATAAAATTTTCTATCGCAACCACCTCTTTGTTCCCCTTTCCACTAAGCTTTGTATTTAGATTATATATCAAATATATTCTACTAATCCGGCAGGATATTCCGGTTGAATTAAAACTATTGATTTCGTTTTTTGTATATACTGGTGGTTTAATATATTAAGGGAAATCGAAACTTATGTATAAACCTATCAATTCTGCTTTCAAACCAAAGTCTCCCGTCTTACTGTATCCGGATTCCTAGAACTCTTGTTAATATCATTCTGCCCCTAGTCCGATATCTTTATTGACTACATTACATCACTATCAATCAGCGAACACTATAGCAAAAAGCATCAATATATCATTATAGTTATCTACTATCTAACGAAAATACGTCATTTCATTCCGGTTATAGAACTATCTACAAAGGAGCTCGCTAATCGGTTCATCGAAAAAGTCTATTGTTTATACAGTGCACCTGACAATATAGTATTCGATAGAAATTCACAATTTATATCAGAATTTTGAAAACACTTATCCGAACATCTATCGATTACTTTGAAACGATCCTTTTTGTTTTACTCTGAGTTCGATGGATAAACAAAGAGGATCAATGCTATAATAGAACAATATCTTTAGGCTTTTATGAACTTTTATCAAGATAACTGATATGATTAACTCCTATTCATAGAGTTTGTACTTAATAATATTATCTTAGAGACTATTAGTATATCCCTATTCTTTACTAATTACGGTTTTCACCCATACCTCAACGTTAAGCCCTTTTCATCTATTCCCCCAAACCTATTATATCAACACAAATACGAATTCCTAAAAATTAATAAGATTGCGGACCGATTTAATATTATTCTAATAAAATTGAAAGCCCTAGCTGCTCAATTTATTTAAAGATATAAAGATTACACTAACAAGACTTGCATTGATATCTTTTTATATAAAGAAAATAACAAAGTATAGGTTAATATTAAGAATATGAAAACCAATCGCTCGATAAAGAAAGGTAATAACAAATAGGATAATCCCTATAAAATTCTAAAAGTTTATAAACAAGTCTATCTACTCCAGCTCCTTATTAGTTTTAAGATCTTTCTAGTATTCTATAACTCATTATTCCGATCACTTTACTGCTTATTTGGACTAGCCAGTCAAGAAGCAATTAACGAAATCGAATCCCACCGAAACCAAAGCTATATCCTAAAAAGAGATAACGAAACAAACAAGAAAACCAAGTAATAGGAATTCGATAAATTACTTGACTGCTATAACGAAAACAGATTTCACTACTAAGTCAAATAGAAACATTATCTAGTATCTTGGTAATCTATCGAAAACCTTCGTGGTCAAGAAGATATGATTATTGCTTTCCATTTAGCAAATCCAGATAAGCTAGAATCGCTTGTTTGGGTAGGCTTCAAAAGATCTACTACTCCTGATCCTTTATTAGTATTTATATCAAGTATATCCCTAAATCAAGGTCAAGGTAGATCTAAAAAGCTTCAGCAATTGATTATTACTCCCAAGAAAGTTCATTTTAATTCAATAATAGAAATTAGAGTATTTTAATATTATTTTGTTTTCTAAAAGATTAATTAGTATTGCGATTGTGGATCGATTGTTTTGAGCGGGGGGTACTATTACAGCGCTAACTATATGATCTGTAGTTGCCTTTGTACCTCAGGTACAGCATACTAGCGCGCTCTACTTCTTATAAGTAGAACTTCATTCTTCTATAGCTCTTCTACCCTTATGGTACAATATAAGTCTTTACCCGTACCTTGACATTAGGGGAGCTGTGGATATATAAAGTTATTGATCTTATACAGAAACATATGAATCTTAATTATCAAATTGATATACAATGTTATAAAAACTCAACTTACGATATAGATAAGATATTTGATCGTATTTGTTTAACAAACACTTTTTAATGTATTTTTAGAAAAAAGGTTGAGGATATATTCGGAGAAACTATATCTGGAGCGCATACAACCTGTAGTACCGAAAAGGATATCCTTTCTTTGACTACAAGGTTAGCTCGAAATAATAGAGCGGATCCCAAGCTTATAGGTTCCGGAAAAGGGGTTTATTTATCCAAAGATCTTTAGGAAAATGAAGGAAATATACTGGAAATAAAGGTAAGATCATTCAATGAAACAATATGTAATCAAGAAAGGGAGACTTCAGAGTATTGCTGTTGAGGATATAAAAGAGTTAGCTCAAGCTTTACATACACTATCAGAACTTTTAGATACTGTAATAAACCCTACTCAGATACTTGAATATATAATTGGTAATAATATATATAAAGCTTTAGAATAGTTTAATATAAATTCATCATCATTGATTTGATTTGATACTCAGTTGATTCGATTTTTGATAACCTATCAACTCCTGCCATCTCCTGCCTCCTCCTGTTAGCTCGTATCAACTCTTGTCAATTCCTGTCAGTTCCTATCAAATTTTATAAAAGGTAATTAATAAATATTAAATTATAAAACACATAATATAAAAATATATTATTTGATTAACTCTATCCTGTAGTTATATTTTCATTGAAATATTTTTCCGTATTGAAAAACTATTGAAAATCGTTATAATGCCTTATGTAATTATAATAGATGCAAATGTAAATAAAGGCTACTGCGACTAAGCATCAAATATTTTTATCTTGACACCCAAAAAAGGAAAAAAACCACCAATATTATTCCGCAAAACCAATCAGATCTATGAGCTACGCCCGACTGCAGCAACCGATTATGTGTGCATAGGAGAGGTAGCCGCATTCTTTTTGTGCTGTACACGAGTGGATAGGCTATATCCCCCTTTATAAGCGACCCAGCGATAGCGAGCATAGGTCGAATCAGGGCGAATTATTTATTGCAAATCTTGACTAGAATAAACCCAGTATTCGAATCCACAACCGCGACAGAAAGTGTACCTCTCCTTTTCTGGTAGTTACTCCCCAATTTCCGACTCCATAATCCGAGCAATATAACTAAAATCTCTTTACTTATTCAGAATAGCTTTGTTCTAGTTACTATTATTTATATACCATTATTTATGTTACTGTGTTAATAGATATAGCCTCTTAGATTTGATATTGTTCTAAGGCTATGAATAGTGTACTATACAGTCTTTCTGTATTTCCTCAAAGCTTCTTTAGAAATATACTTCACTTCGGCTTCTTCTGGTAGGCATGCGGCAGTAGTATTGTTGCTAGTATTAGTAGTGCCTAATATGTGCTGAGTAGTAACACTACTTGTAGTATCAATATTGCTAATATTCGAGTCATCATTTCCTTTACCTCTAATATTGGATTCTTTGTCACTTCCATTTCCGTATTCAAACCTATTATTAAAATATTTAGAGAATATATTCGATAAGGCAGAAGTGGTTGTGCGGGAGGTAGTTGGTGTATGGAATAGCGAGTTATTGATAGAAGGTAGTACGATAGAGTTTTGCCGACTCGAAATAATCGATAGAGCTCTGTTAGAGCTGGATGGTTGTGTAAAAGGTGGATCTTTAGTCGCGATTGCAATGTAATTGACTATTCGAGGAATATATGGACTGTAATATCTTTACATCAGTATTCGACAAATAAATAAATATAGGAAGGGGAGGAGGAGTAGTATACGGATGTGGAGGGCGGATAAATTCACTATGCATTTGGCCTTTGCCAGTTGAGCAGCGATAGCTATGATGGCCTTTTCATTATATTTGATGTTTTGTGTATGAACTAGGTTCCAAATGTACGATATTCTGTATGATATGTGAAATGAGTTGGTGTTTATTCGACAGGAGTTGACAGCTTTGTACAGGTTAAAGCAGGACAACGGTATAGGGTTGAGTATCAAATAGATTTATTTTGGTTGCTTTTTTCCGTTTATTTGTTATCAAAAAAACGCCGAGTTATTATTCGTTTATGATTTGATAGGAGTTGATAGGAGTTGATAGGAGCTCAATAAATTATATCACAAATGGTTATGATTCAATCTGCGTTTCTGGTATTATCTCGTCGTTGTTACTATTGTTGTTGTGGTATTGTGTCTCTGGTATTATTTCATCATCTAGTTGTATTTCTGGTATTACTTTATTAGGTTGAGTTTCCTCAACCTAATGAATTGGAGACCTATGTTTCTACCGAAGTCGAGCTAAGAAATTATCTGTATTTCGATTAACACTTCCAGGAGAGCCAATTAAATTAGGTGAAGGGAGAGTGGGAAGAGTAGATCTAAACCTATTAGACGGGGAAGATATGGAAACCAAAGAGCCGAATCTGTCAATAGGCGAGAATAGGCCTGATGTAGCAATTCGGTCTTTGAATACAAGTGGTGGTGGTGTTGGTACTCGTTTTCGTTTTGGTGTACTTTTTATGGGTGTTGTGCTCTGTATGGGTGTTGTATTTTGAATAGGTGTTGAAGGTGCTATTATTTCAGGTTGAATAGTTAGTGTTTCGAATTGATTGTTTTTAGTATAAGGAGTATTGGTGTTCTTATTTAATACTAAAGGACTACCTGATCGGGTTATTTGAACTCGAGGTTGAGTATTAGATCCATTTCCCCTTCTAAATTGGTTTTGTTGGAGTACCTAGCGTGTAAGAGTGTTATTCAAAGTTATACAGGTTGCATTCAGTTGTTCTTGTGCTAAAGCTAGTACCACTACTCCCGATACTTTCTTCGAAGCAACCTTTTGTTGTTTGATTTCTTCTTTTGATTTTTTCGCTTCAATTAGCATTTGCTTATATGCTGTATACAATTTTTCAATTTCGGGATGGAATCCTTGAAACAAAGATACCAACTCATCCTTATATCAATCAAAATATCGCTATGCTTTAAAATTGGGGACTTTCTTATACAACTCGTCTAGAGTCAACTTATCCTATCAATCAGACAATTGAACTTACGGCTGTCGACAATATAAATCCGCTACCTTTCAGTATATACTTTTCTTTATGAAATAATTGCCCGGTAATACAAATCGTTGTTGATTGGTTGCTACTTTTGGTGCTTTAATTTTATATTATTTTTCTAACAATTCTAATGCAAATGTATTTAAAGTATTCTTTCGGGGTTTGGATACTGATATAACCTTATTCAGTGGCTTAGATGGGATGGGGAGAAGATCTGGGTTGTACTTATTGCAATACCTCTTTGGCAGAATACTTTCTCTCTCCTTTCCTATTGCTAAAAGATTTTCCTTAAGACGATCGAGGAATGCCTTTTTATAGCATAAGCTATTGCAAATAGCCAACCAAACAGAAAGAATACTAGCTCTTTGAATCATCTCAGTTTTTGTTTAAATATGCTGGCCCTGTGAAGTGGAGTATGCTATATTATTATTAGTAATACTATCTTCGATATTGGTTTCTATATTAGTCTCTTCTTTATTTACTGAATTCTCATTATCTGATTGATTTTCCAGAGCTTGTGAAGCTTACAATTGTCTCGCCTTTCGATGGGATGGTAAGAGGTGCCTTTCCGCTGTCTTTTGTATTGAAATAGGAGTTTTGTTTGTACTGATATTAGGTTCTTCTATTCCTGTAGAACAGTATCTATTAGAATCAAAGCAAAAGTATAGAATGAATACATGTGCAACACTGACACATTCTGATCCTCTTTCTCCTCACCCTATCCGTTATCAGATCTTTGTTATCAATTGTTTTCTTACATTCCAAAGAACAATTAGATCTATATCAAAGATATTGATACCTATAGCAAGAGTGGTAGTGGCAATGGTGATGTGGGTAATTGACGTTATTTTCGCGAATTCGTTGTATTTTGTCTCTCGGTTCTTTATATTAACCTTTAAATGGAACAAAATGATGATTTTCATGATGCTAAAGTTTTTATTTTCTGTTTCGATGAAAAATGATACGTCTTTACCCTTTGTTTTCTCCAAAAGAGTGTTTCGAAGATATGTTTTCACTATATCGGTTTTGTTTCTAGTATTCACAAATACTATAGTCTTAGGAATCTTTTCTGGAGTTGGATTTCCGTTTTTATTGATAGTGTTATCTAAAAGATAGTATAAGGACTTATAGGATTTGGTCTGTTTAAGAGGGATAGGGACTATTGCTAGCAAAATATTTGAATGATTGATGGATATACAAATAATATACATTTGGTATAGTCGAGAGCCTAATCTTCGAAATCCTCTCTTTTCTAAGATTACCTTTTGGCTTTTTGTATCCAAAGTAACAGTATATCCAAACTATACAACTCCTTAAGACAAAGATGCCACAACTAGTCCAATATAGTGAACTTAGGTCGAAATTCCTTTCATTACAAGACAAGATGGTATTCGTTTATAGTTACAAGCCTAATATTAAATTGCAATTCAGGAGATGCGAGTGTATTCCTAAATTTAAACAAAGCTGTTTGTTCAGGGTTTAATAGGACATACGTATATTTCAATTGATGGATTTAATCGATTATATCAGTTTCCTCTTTCAATGATTCGGAATTCAGAAAGCAGGGTGATGTTCCAGGAAGCTTTTTGATATTTTCGAATTGCTCCTCTCCAAGCTTTAACAATGGAACTATTTGGAGAGTAATTTTTTCTATCAAAATAAAGAACGAATAAAGTATCAAACTCTTTCCAAATCTGGTTTTAGCAATACAAAAAGTATCGCTCTTCCCATAAATTAGATGACGAAGAATCCGGGTTTGCATAGGCTTGGGTTTTCGAATAGCAATAGGATCTAAAAACCAAAGGATTCTTTCAAGATATAGTCTAATAAGCTCCTCTTGCTTCTCAATATATTTATCTGCCTCTCCTTCTTTGATTATCACAGGCATATCCTTTAATTCAACCTCATGAATTTGCTTCATACATTCGTCTAATCCAACCGTTGACACCGTTGGCGTACTGGATGCAGTTGACACAATCCCACGGTCATCCCTAAGCTTTCTAGATTTGGCCTGTTTAGAATGTCCATCGGCTTTCTTCCGTTTTGAAGGTATACTGGTACAATACAATACTTCAAAGTGGTGGTAGGAGTTCGCAGGATATATAAGGAGTTCCTAGGAGATAATAGAAGTTTGCAGGAGTTCTCATAAATTGACAGATGTTTACAAAACATAATGGATATCAATAGCAAGTTGAGCAAAAGCTGGTAGGAAGAGACAGGAGTTTCCAGGAATCAGCAGGAGTGAATACAACAAAGTTTTTTTTGTTTTTTGAACTGATTTTCAATCTTTATATTGGATATACACTTCACTTTCACTTCACTTTCACTTCACTTTCATTTAAATTTACTTACAATTCATATAGGAAACTCTACCTACACTCAAAAGCGATCTCAATATATTATAAAAAAAGAAATGATTATTATACTATTACTATCACCAAAAAATAGCACCCGACCATTTACTTCTCAATAAAAACAATATCAATGGAAATATAAATGATACAATAGGGTTACTAGAGTTAAGGAGATCTTCAGGATATATATGGTTGTATAGATCAATAAGTAGAGGTGGTAGATTGAAGGAGGGGGGTGGTTATTGTCGCAAATGTTGGTTTTCAAAAATATATGTTTTCGATGTATATATATATAATTGAATAAAGCTATTATAATAAAGAATATATCAAAATAATAAGAAAATCCATTTGTATATATTGAATCTGCATCAAAGTGATACAACTGTTGAGTGATTTACAATCTTTAATTGAAAAGTCGAAAAATAACGAATTGTTGGTTTTTACACCAAAGCCGGAACCAAATTGTTTCAGACCCTACGGTGATAAACCTTCGGGAGGCCTCTACCTCGAAATCAAGGCCAAAAATTATGTAATCACCGTGTGGTCTGAGGATGAGATAAATTTGATACAAAGCTGGTTCTTGTAGAGCTAATTATAGTAGTAATAATTCAAAATTGAATAGGACGAATATCGGAATGTGGGTAATCTTGTATTAGATAACTAGCAGAGCCGTAGTAATAGCATTTGCTACATTCCCATTGCAAATCCAGGTTTCTAGTAATATATTCCTTTTTTCCTAAGTTTAGGTTTATTGGGTCTCCAGGAGTAGACTTCAGGCTAGCAAGTTGTAAAAACAGAACAGCGATTATTCTCCAAGATGAAATTCGAAAGTGATAAAATGAATATAATGAACTTATTGTTAATATTAATAGAATTAGTTTATCGAGTTATTATAAGTGATATCACGGTGCAAGGGATAGGTACTAGATTGGATATATGATATTCTACAAAGAGGTTGAAAGTGGTACGATATAACTTTGCCATATAATGGCAAAGATGACTAAGTATCTATTACACTAATATACTACACTAATAAACCTGTAACAATATCCTTCTCTTTAAGACTTGCTTATCCCAAACAAGCTGAAAGAAAGTATACTATACAAATCATACTTTCTTTTATCGTAATGAACACTTTCGCTTTTCAAGTTCTTTTGTAGCTTCTTATTTAGGAATCAAAATTGCCTTAGCCTCCAGGTTTTCCAATATCTATTTCGGTGGATCTGGTTTTTTTGAATATAAGTAATAATAATAAGCTATAATCTTTTTATTACTTTTAAGATCTGAGGCTGATTACTAAATTAAAATGTAATATTTCTATTTGATTAAATAGTGATATCCATTCTTATTATGATTATCTAAAATGCTTTCGAATATCCATTTCTAGATTAGCTTCTTTTTGTCGTTTTCCCTTTTAAGGATTTTATCCTGTATAATAATAGTTTCTGCTTTGTTGATCTAAAATTGTATCGGGAATCGTTTATTGTTATATATTAATAAAAATAAAAAGTAATGAAAGATAAGAAAGATTTGTATATTTTCTGGTAATTAAATAAGACAAGATTGTAGGTAAACTTTAATGATTTCGTAAGGTCCGATCTATTTATTATCTAATTTCTTTGTCTTTCGAGAAGTCTTTATATTCTTTGTATTAACGAATACCTTCTATTCTATATAATATCGGGACGAGTCGATTTGGTGTCGATTTGTATACTCCTTATATGTATTTATGGCTTACCTAGCGAATACTTGAAGTTGATTCAGAATCCTCTCTATTCTATTCGCTATTTTATTACTCTTAAAGAATTCACATTTTTGAGCTAGTATTATTTCTGGTAAACAGGGTTTGCTTAGCTCTATACCAATACTTAGATTAAAACAATAATTAGCAAAGAATAAAAAACATCCTATAATTTCCGAAACCATATTGTTAAAGGCAAACTCTACCAATAGTAGCCATTCCATCCAATCATCTTGATAGAAATTGACAAAAGCATATAGGTATTACTCGAGAACTGAATTGATACACTCTGTCTGCCTATCCATCTATAAATGAAAAACTGAAAAGTGTTTTAAAGTCACTGCTAGTCTTTCCAATAACTACACCCAAAATCCTAATATGAACTATATACCTCAATCCGAGATAATATTGTTTGATATACCATATAGAATATATATCCGATTAATAAATATACTAACCAGTTTTTCTATAATTAAGATTCTTATATTAATAAAATAATACATTTTTGTCAATCTATATATCACTATCAGAATATATTTATATATCGAGTTGTAATGTTTACTCTCTAAAAGAGATATAATATAGTCGATTGATATATCAGATCATACTCGAAATAGAATTGGGAGAAGTTTTAAGAACCCTAATGGAACTAACTTTGATAACTTAATACAAGTATATAATATATATACTTATATATATACACTGATCTCCTGATATATGTTTTAATCACCAATAGGTTTGGAAAATGATATCAATAATCTTAATACATCCAGAATGACCAATTAAACCGGAAAAGTATATTCTATAAATAATTTGTACTTTCAACTCATTATCAAGCAGTATCCAAAGCTTGTTACAATAATATATCCTATTATTGGATACTCCACAATTCTGTATAGTGATTCTTATAGTCTTTCAGAATTCTGCTAGCCATTTTTGTATATACAGATTTTTAATTACTGCTAACAATTGTTATATCATATTGGATTTCGCATAAACATTATTAATCAATTCATCGATAGACTTATCTTCTATAGGTATTATCAAATCTATAGATATCAGTGTTATTTTTCCTATCAATTCTTTATATAGATCAATATCGAATCTTTATACTAGTAAGATTATTCTTTCTCTATTCTCAGCCACTTGTTATTAGGATTCGAAAGATCTGATTTATCTTCCTACTTATAGTTCAAAGTATTTGGACAAATGGTTTTAGTACCTGGTTTGTATATAATACGGAAATTGTATTAGAATAGAAACTCGGATTATCTAATTTATTATTAATTAAGGGCTTTTGTTATAATAAAATATTCTAAATTCTTATAATCTGTAAGAACCTCGAACTTCTGTTACAAGCCCTGAAATTCAGATTGCTATTTTTCCATTGACTTGATTATTATTAGAAGCTTTTTATTATAGAGTTTCATAATTATACTCTACTACTAAATGTTTTGATAAAAAGTAGACTACTAATCACAAAATATTCTTATTGTTATATTGAAAAAGCATTCCCCTAAGATTCAATTTAAATTATTAGTTTTTAAAACTATATAGTTATTATAATCAAAATACATAAGGATAAATATAATTATAAAAACCTGTTTTAATATTTCAAAAGCATTCTTATAACATTTGATTCTATATTCAGAAAATATTCTTGTATAACAAATCGTTTAAAGAATAATAAATCTTTAAAAAGTCTTTATAAATCGTCAATAGAAATTAGTAAATTCTAGAAAACATTATAGATCCTTTTATTGAGAGAAATTATTCCCAAGAAATAATCGCTTTGACTTTATTGATATCCATTTTTTGCAAAAACTGCTATGACAATCGGCAGCACAGGCGTGGTGGATCAAATAGAAACCAATGCTCTCTAAACAGTACCAGAAATGGAATCCAAGGAGTACAAACAAATTGCCCCTAATGAACTAGAACTCTCACAGCTACTTTCTACTGCATGCTAGCGATCCGCTCAGCATATGGCGATTTCGAAAGCTATTACCGACGATTTAAATATGAGGAAGCAACGATCCATTGTCATGTGGCGTATACAAATCCCTCAAGCATATCATGCATTGCCGTAAAGTCCTTGCGATCTACAAAACCTGGTCCCCAGATATCAGGTCCAAATACCTACCCTGCAATTGGGTGGCTCAAGAACGACTACTGAAACAGTTAATGCACACACCAGCCAAGTTCGCTGAATTTATTGCTATAACAGACTTCTACAGAAGCATATGCCCTAGAACACTACCAGAAGAATAGGAAGAGGAAATAGAAATAAATTGATTGATCCAGGTAAACACAAATACAGAATAGGAGGCGATCGATATAGCAAGGCTATAAAGAACAAAATCGATATATGCAATACTCTGCGCTGCACTAGAATACATACAAAGCTACCCTTACAGGATAAAGCAGCTCTCAATCAAAACATTATATAAAAGATCGGAAAACACACACGGAGGCACTCAGAAGATCGGAAACAAAAGCACAAGCGTGCTAGCTATCGCTTGGGAAGCTACTGAGGGTATTGAGACCTCATTTTTAGGAGAAGGGGATCATATAAATTAGAGATTATCCAGCAGTTAGCCCAACCGTAATGCCCCCTGGGAGGCTCGCCTATACGGCCCGGTTGAAAATTACTAATAATAATAATAATAATAATAATAATATCCATTTAATACTGTTTGTAATAATAATCAGGCCTAGATACTATATAGATATTATTGTCACGGGGGTGACACTAAGCCCTTTCTGTCCTGTCCTGTCCTGTCCTGCTATATATGTGAGAGTAAGGTAGAACTTCCAGTTCTACCTCCTAGTCTTTGGGCGTTTAGCTCAGCGGTAAAGCTTCTGAATACTCCCAGAGGTGATCCCGTGACAATTATCTCGAATTCGCATTTACTAATATTGATCTATAAATCTATATCAGCGAGTTTTTGGATAATTGTTTATACATACTCCCTATATTCCGTTTTATTATTAAAATAAATAAAAATTATTATTAAGATATTTATATAGTATTTATCGAGTTCATTAAAAAGTATATAATTGATATAATACTAGAAAATGCTAATACATTATATAACCCAAAGGATATAATAAGGGATTCAAATAACCCAAAATGTATAATGAAAACTGTTTTCCATTCATCCCCTTCTATATACACAGTTTGTTGAAGATAATAATAATATCCAGTTTGAAATAAACCTTAGTATTACAACAATACATCAAGAGTCTCTTATATAATAAATAGAAAATAGCAATCTTTATTATAATATTATTTATTTATTTATTTATTTATTTATAGTGATTAACGTCTAATATCTAACCTCCAAGGGGTATTCTAGATGTATTAAGGAGCGGGCCTACGGGCTGCTAGCGTTCTAGCTGCTTATAGTAGTGTAATGTTAGCTAATCAGGGGCTTGTTGCCTCTGGTATTCCCCTGCTCAGTACTGCTTATAGCGATTCTGTGGCTGTTTTGTTTAAGGGTTTGTGGTTTTGTTTCAAAGGGCCTTGTTTTGTATACCATCCGGATATCAGCAAATGATCAGGTCGATCGCTATCGATCAGGAGAATGCTCAGAACACTTATAGCTGTTCGGTACAAATCTTAGGTTAATTGGAGTGGAGAGCTTATCCTCGGGGTATTGAAGTAGATTGAAATTCGTGTAGTTTTGTATAGTTTTGAGTATATTCTAGTATAGAATCTGAATCTAGCGAGGAAGATCAGTAAAGCTATATTATATTTATAGAACACAATTGATATATGTTATTGTATCCTATTCGGATTGAAGTTGATTTGGTGTAAGTGGCTAGTTGCTATGCATCTGATTATTGATTTGAATATTGAAAGAAATACATAAGCTTTTTTTAATCCTGTATGTATAAATATTCGTGCTATTTTTGTAATTAAATCTGATATGATAGGCTATAAAGTCACTATGTCCGGTTCATATCGTTATAAGTCTATGTAATATTCTATGAGGAAGCTTGAGGTTTCCTATTTTGAGATATTATATATTGGTTTCTATGTATTATACGTTTTGGAAATCAGGCCTTTTTTTTCCTTCTATTATTTATTTTCGGAATACCGATATTTGATATATAGGATAAAAACGGGAGCTGCTGACTGTGGGGAAGGCAGGATAAGTTAAAGTTAAATAATTCAGCTGTGCTCTGATCAGCAAGACGATTGGCTGCCTTGTTGCTCTCAATCTCAGTATATCTAGGGAACCATTTGATTACAATATCGTAGTATTGCATTGCTTGATGATATTGTGATATGCCTATTAAAAGGAGATAGCGGTGCTTCTTTGTATTCCCTAGATTATTGAGGTACTATCAATACATAACCATATTTGTCCCTGGTAAAAACAATCAATGATACTCAGAAGGCATTTTAGTCCTCATTATACACCAATCGTTTTAATATCAAAAACATACAACTATTTGTATATACAATCATAGCCAATATCGATCTATTACTTATCACAATAAATTGTAAAACCGTACCCTACATGATAACTGTATTCATTATATTGTTTAGATTTGTTTGAAAATATAAAATAATCTTCTTGGAGAATTAAATTCCATTATTTCTTAAATACTTTTGTGGTATTCTCTTTATCTATATTATTCATTGAATCGATACAGTATTCGGGAGAGAAGTAAGACTGTAAAAGTTTAGGGCATTTGGTGGTAAGGATTGTCTATTCTATTCTTTGCAGTTTTGTATTAAAACCTTTCAGAGTACCTATACCTTGTCCTCTCTTTCTGATATACAGCTTCAATCGGTTTATAAATAGATGTTGTGCATCCACTGTCTGAAGCCGAAACGCGAACCTCAGTTATAATATTATTTAATCCTCGATAATCTTAATAGATACAAACTCCACCTCCTAGCTTTACTGCCAAAAGGAATAGTACTGTATTACGAGATCTTGATTCCCGAATAAATCCTTTAGAGAGATTGTCATCAATCTATTTCCAAACTATCTCGAGTTCTAATAATAATAATAACTAGTTTTTAAAATAAAATGATTCTTTGTCTAATATTAATTCAATTCTATAATCCCAAGCTCGTCATAGTAATAGTACCTCAGCGTTTCGAGAAAGGAAAAACTGATAATTTGTCTCGAAGCCAATTAGGGAGTGTATTTCGTATCTCTTCATTATTAAGGTCTAGTTTTCCTGCTAAGAACTTTAATATATCAGCTTTAGAGATTCTTTATAGATAAACCGGTTTATAATAATCTCAAACAAAGTTATATAAATGTAGTAGTATTGTAAAAAGTACTTCTATTAGGTTATTATATTCTTGAAGTATATTTTTATAATTTTGTTTATTTTTAGTAAAGTTATTTACAAAAATATAATCGAGCTTATGTTTGAGTATTATAGTTTAATCTAATTTGTCCCAGGTGATTCGCATTATATAAATATTGTCTTATTGATAGAAAGAAACAAAGCTCGAAGTATATAACCATTGAATGTCCTTTATATTTGGGCTTGTTTTATATTCTCGAACTATTGATAATAGTACCAAAAGGAGTAATAATAGTTCCCTTATTAGGTTTGATTTTCTTTATTTTTATTCTACAATCTTGTTTATTATTACTAAGTATATCTTCAGCTGGTTTTGTATCATCTGTGCTTGTATATTTGTATTTCTATTATAGGCCCTTATATAATAATAGTTTGTGCCAAAAGTAAGCATTGCTTTAATAAACATATCTTATTCTATATCAGAATCTTCAGATCTATAATCACTATCAAGTTTATTATTATCCTTTATATATAATAATCAATAATCTTTTGTTTTGTAAGCTTTTTGGGAAATGACTTTTAGTAATAATAATATATCCAAGATCCTTTTGATCTTTAGATTAATACTTTAAAGAGTTGAGGTATTATTAGATTGTTATTAGATCGATTTGATTATAGATACTTGAAAGCATAAGCTCCCCTTATAACAACATTGTATTACATAATATCGAGAAATAAAAGAAAGTATTATATTTGCTTAATCTATATACGAATTATGATATTATAATCATAGCAAGCCAAAAATGACTGGTATATCAAGGAAGAGTTTCGTAATAAAGAATATCCAGATTTCTAAATATAATCCTATCGCTATAAGTATAATAAAGTATTCCGTAATAATATCTATTATATTACTATCAACTAAGCAAAGCTATTGGTAATGGGATAAAAGTTGGGTGTGAATTTTATATTGATTAATAAATGATCGATCAGCAAATGCTTTATCAGAATACTTGCTATCAATCAGACTGGTTACATTAAAGGAGAAAGTATATATTGAAAACATAATAGCTTAAACAAATAGAGATTTGCTATTTATAGAGCTAAGTTGTAATGGCTTAGTATTATTTATAGTATGTCTTATTTATTCCTTGTTTCTTGATAATCTTTATGGCTGATTTATTATAAAGGTAATACATTTCCCGGAAACTTGTATATACTATTGGATGGTGATGGTAATATTGTATTATTGTATGAAGAGATATTAGAAGTACTTTCCGAAAATACTAAAGAATTATTCTCGATATAGCTATGGATTATATTAAACTATTATTGTGTGTAGGGTTGTTGTTAATGGTTATATTCCTGAAAGTCATTTTAATTATAATTACTATTGCTTCGATATTGTCCACCTCAACCGAATTATTGATTTCCTTTTCCAGCATTGCTACAACTATATCCTGATATTCCTTTTAAGGATCCTATATTATATCCTCTAACCACTCACTATATATCGACTTGTTTTTTCGCATTGCAATCTCAGACAAAGTGACCTGGTTTCTTGCAGTAATAGCAAAGGCCGAGACAATGCTCCTCTTCGCATTATTATACCTTGTTTTGGAATTTGATTGTATCAAGCTCTATAAGGTCATTATATAGAGTAATAACAAGTATAAAAAGGATTGTATTGAATCGAGATTGATTGTGGTTGTTTTTTGATAGACCTATATTGTAATAATCATTCTCCTAGCAATTCTGACTCCAAATTGTGAATTTCTTTTTTCACCCTTTGATATCATCTAATATATAGAGGCTTGAATCTATACAAACCATAAGTTTTAATTCTTCAAAGACTTTTTGCTTTAAAATAAGAATCATCTCTCAATCAGACTTATAATATTGATTACCTAAATGTTCCAACTATATATAGAATATTATAAAGGCCTATTTCTCCAGCATTTTGAATTTATCGAACTAAATCACTACTTCCCACTTAGAATCGATTATAACATAAAGGCTATTAAGCTTTTTGAGAAACAAATCAGCAATTATATGAATCAAGTTATTTTATAAAATGTTATCAATATCTTTTAATCATTCTTGATATGTATATCCTTCAATAAGGGAGGCTATATGCAAAAGTTTCTTCTTCTCAATATCAAATATAATAACATCAGATATCCAGCAGATTTGTAATCCTTATTTTCAAGCTAAATATTCATTTTGTTATATTATTATACCAGTCTTCTCTCCTTTAAAGGTTTCCAGGTTTTTGGAGGTTTGTTGCTAAGCACCAGCAGATAAGTTGAGGGTCTAGGCTGATGTGTTTTATAATAATTGAAAAAGCTGGTTTTGTAATACTATATTCAATTATATCTGGATTTGTAAGTAGATTTGTATATCAGCTAGAGCTGTGCGCTTGTTATTCAGATCTGCATCCATCCTAATCTGTATATTATGAAGTAACTTTAATGAATTATTAATAATATTATATAAATAATATAAGTATAATTGTTTGTTCTCAAAAAAACTAAATATTGGGTTTCGAAGATCGGGGTCAGAAACACTTAAAAATTTATTCATAAGCTATTACTATTTAGCAAAGATAATTCGAATGCTTGTTTTAAGATTATCAAGTATTTGAATTCTGTTTTTTGTAGATAATGAATTAGGTGTATTTGTCATTTTAAAGGCGAAAACGAAGATGAGGACGAAGACGAAGATGAGGATGAAGACAAAGACGAGGACAAAGACGAGGGCGAAGACGAAGTCTTTATCAGAGTATTATTATCAAGGTTGGATTGCTATTGACGTATAGTAACAGGACCTTTAAGAAGGTAGAATATACTATTACAGTGCAAGGGATAGATACTAGATTGGATATATGATATTCTACAAAGAGGTTGAAAGTGGTACGATGTAACTTTGCCATATAATGGCAAAGATGACTAAGCATCCACTACGCTAATATACTACGCTAGTGAACCCGTGACAAGTGATTAATATATTAACGAAATTCACAGATCGAAACAGAATTATACAATAGCATATCTTATAATTCGCAAGAGATTCCTTGAAATAAGAATAGGGTTAGAGTATCATCAGGCATTTCTCCTTTTAGAATGAGTCTCTAGAATTCTATGAAGAAGATACTAAAATCGAAATGTCTTTGTTTTAGTATATATAGTTTATTCTGTATATTTTATATTCAATTAAAATCCCCAAAAGCATTTTCAAGATATTTGAGAAGTGCGATATAATCGATAAACTGAGAAATCCCATAAAGATCTTAGGTAGTATAAGCTCATATATCTTTCCAATAAATTTTCCAGTAATATAAATCAAGTGGGTAGAAATCGTTGGGAATTTATTATTATTCATATTCAATTTTCTGTATATCTATTAAACAAATCTATACAGATCGAAGCAGGTATTATTAAATTTTTTCGGATTGGGGATATACTTACTCAATCGAATAGTCGGAGCAGATACAATAGGTTTGGGGATAGAGTCAGTGGGAGTTTCAGGGAATACAGTTTCCAAACAAATAGGTATAATAGATATAAATTCGATAAGGCAATCGAATAAATAAGTGTTTTGAGTAGTAACCTGCTTGTATAAAGCGGTTTGGATACATTCACAGATTAGAGATTCGGAAATTTCATATTTGAGCAATCTATTAATTTCTTTTAGCTTGATATAATATACAAATACCAATTAAAGGTATTAATACCAAACCTGGGGATTCTCCAATACAAAAGCACCGAATTCTAAAGAGTCCCTAAACCAGTCAAGCAAGTGTGGAATAATTATCACAAAAACAATATTTTAATGAGTAGGAGCTATGTAGTATTACAGAATAGGCGGGTGGGATAGGGTTTTAATAACTTTACCCTAATTTAACAAGGTTATACTAATTCAATAATAGATTCAAATTAAGGATTAAAATATAACTCAAAGAGCTATAATACAGGATTTTCCAAGTTAAAGATATATAGGATTTTGCTAAGCAAGCTAGCCGATCAGGCCCTAGCTCATTTACGCTCCAGCGCGAGCGCCCAATTCGGTCCCCTCCGAGGGGACCAATATGTCACGTGATCTCACACCGTGACAAGGAAAATCGATTTCGGTATATCAATTGAAGAGATAAACCTATTCTTGAATTACTAGAAATAGGAGAATAGTTTTACCCTCTCCATTTCCGTATATTATTGCTATAATCCATTCTCGATTGTCTAGCTATACTGATTTGCTTTTACTACATCTTTCAGTATTAATAATAATTATTGCTACACATATAATTCCCATTATAAAGCTTGTTTTATCAAAATTATAGAAATCTTTATCCAAAATACTATATTTCATTTGTATATTTGTAATTAATCGAAATCATTCTTCAAAAAGCTTAGGATTCTCGCAAAGAACTTTTTGAAAGTTATTTATTTATTTATTTATTTATAGTGATTAACGTCTAATATCTGACCTCCCAAGGGGTATTCTAGACGTACTAAGGAGCGGGCCTACAGGCCGCTAGTGTTCCAGCCGCTTATAGTAATATAATATTAGCTAATCAGGGGCTTATTGTCTCTAATATTCCCCCGCTCAGTACCGCTCATAGCGATCCTGCAGCTGTTCTGTCTAAGGGTTTGTGGTTTTGTTTTAGAGGGTCTTGTTTTGTATGCCATCCAAATATCAGCAGATGATCAGGTCGATCGCTATCGATCGGGAGAGCGCTCGGAGCGCTTATGGCTGGTCGGTGTGGGTTTTAGGTTGATTGGGTGGAGAGTTCATCCTCGGGGTATTAGAGCAAGTTGGAATTCGTATAGTTTCGCATAGTTTGGGTATATCCTAATATAGAATCTGGATCTAGCAAGAAGGTCAGTAAAGCTATATTGTGTTTGTAGGACGCGGTTGATATATGCTATCGCGTTCTATTCGGATTGAAGTCGATTTGGTACAAATGGCCAGTCGCTACGTGTCTGATTATTGATTGAACATTGAAAGAAATACAATAAGCTTTTCTCAATCCTGTATATACAGATCTTTGTGCTATTTTTGTGATTGAATCTGATATGATAGGCTGCAAAGTTACCATGTCCAATCCGTATCGCTATAAGTCTGTGTAGTACCCCGCGAGGGAGCTTGAGGCTTTTCGGCTTCGAGGTATCATATACCGGTTTCCATGCATTGTATGTTTCGAAGATTAGACCTCTTTTTCCTTCCACCATCTACTCTCAGAGCACCGACATTTGGTATATAGGACAGAGCGGGAGCTACTGACTGTAGGGAGGCAGGATGGACCAAGATCAAGCGGCCTAGCCGTACCCTAATCAGCGAGGCGATTGGCTGCTTTGTTGCCCTTAATCTCAGTATGCCCAGGGGACCACTTGATTACAATATCGTAATGTTATATCGTTTAATGGCACTTGTAATATGCCTATTGAGAGAAGGTAGCGGTGCTTTCTCGTATTCCCCAGATTACTGATATGCTATTAATATATAACTATATTCGTTCCTGATAGGAGCGATTAATGATACTCAGAAAACATTCTAGTCCCCACCACGCGCCGATCGCCTCAACATCAAAAACATACAACTGTTCATGTATACAGCCGTAGTTGCTATCGATCTGTTGCTTGCCGCAATAGATTGCAAAGCCGTACCCCACACGGTGACTGTATTTGTTGTATTGTTCAGACCCGTCTGAAAACACAGAGTAGTCTTTTTGGGAAATTAAATCCCACCATTCCTTGAATACTTTCGCAGTGTTCTCTTTGTCCATACCATTCATTGAATCGGTACAACACTCGGGAGAGAAGTGAGGTTGTAAGAGTTTGGGGTGCTCGATGGCAGGGATCGTTTGTTCTATTCTTTGCAGTTTTATATTGGGACCTTTCAGAGTACCTGTACCTCATCCTCTTTTCTTGATACACAGCTTCAATCGGTTTACAAGTAGATGTTGTGTATCCATTGTCTGAAGCTGAAACGCGAACCTCAATCTGGCTTGCTCTAATGCAACAATTCCAGCTGGGAGATCAGCTTCTACGAGGAGTGCGGTCGTCGGGGTTGTCTTGTAGACGGATAAAGCTCCCCGTGCTGTATTATGGATTGTCTTGCTGACTAGGTTGATGTATTTCTTGATCCCGGTGCCGACCGAAACATGGCCTGCATTTAGGTGTTGTTTGTATAGCCCATCGAACCATACTTCGGAGCCAAAGAGGGCGATGGGAAGTACACAAGTAATGATCGCTTTTCGCAGGTAGGCTGCAGATGGTCTATGAGCTGTATGGGCTATTGATCGAATGTGGGATGCAACACGCATAGCTTTCGCGGTGCACGTTTTGACATACTATAGGAACATTAGGCGCCAATCAAAAAAGACGCCAAGCCAGTGTAAGGTCGGTTGTGCTCCGTTGGTGAGCCCTAGAGAGGTCGGCGTGATGACTAGATCCCGACTTATCCTCATAACCAGGTTTGCAATTTCATGTTTCCTCGATATGTGAAATAGCTTAAACTTTTCTGGAGTGAAAAAGATCTTATTCTGATCTCCCCATTGTAGGATGCATCGAATGGTTCGGCGGAGCATACATATATTCGTAGATAGGTTCTTAGACATATGATATATAGCTATATTGTCAGCATATCCGAAGCGCTATACTCTATCTTAATTAAAAAGCTCAACAAGGTAGAGGGTATACAGGATAGGGGAGAGTGGCGATCCCTGGGGGGTACCGCATGCGACCGGGAAATCCTGTGTTGTGATCCCCTTTTTGAAAGTTATAAATACAATTAAAATGTATTTTTAATTCGATTTGATATTTTACAAATCAATATGCTCAAAGCTTTCTAATATACTTTGTACCTTTCGATTCGAGAATATGATTTGTTATATTTTCTATATTCTTAAATTTAAATGGAAAACCTTTCAAATTCATATCGAGTATATATTCAGAAATAATATTCTCTTCTAATTCTAAAAGATTATAAGATTTAGATCAATATTCAGAATGAGGGGTTAAATCTTTTATTCTATATTGTAATATTGTATTCGGAATATTATATATTTTTGTAGTTTTTCGAATACTTATTTTTTTGTTTTTTCAAATAGCTTCAATAACAAGAAATATATAAGCTTTTTGATTATTCGAATTTATTATAAATTATTGAGAAAATGTATATTGAAAGAGAAGAAAGTGAATTGAGGTGAAAGTGACTCATTCACTGATATGATCTACTTACTGATAAATCACGTTAATCATTATTTATACCAGAATCCCCTGTTTTATCAAGCCTGATTGATCGAACTTTTGAGTCTGGTATAGTCAAGTTTTGCTGTATGTGATGTATGCCCCACCTTGCGCCTATTTGACGGATAACTCGGATAAAGTAGTACGTACCATAGAATGATAGACTATGCGGGGTGTATGATTTTGCTTCATCCCTTTTATGGCAAGTGTCAGCAAGAGTCAATGTATTGCAGGTACAAACGCTAGATCATCATCAGGTAAATTTTGAAAGATTGGGTATTGCTCCGGCGATATCTCAAACAGCCGGGCGGATGTGGATGGGTAACAGTGGGGCAGGGAATCACACGATAGGGTTCCAACAGTGGAGACGAGTGTTACAGGAAAAGCCTTCCGGGAAGTTATTTGATTCTCTTCTTGTAATTGAAAGTTAAATTTGACACAATGAGGTGTGCAGTCGCGGGAATCGCTTAGTAAAGCAAGCGCTGTGATTTCTGTAGCTAAGCTTAGATTTCAACAACTCATAGATTTGCTTATTGCTCGTTCTCCAGTGAACACTGATATCAAGAATAGAAGATATTCTGATCAAGTGGTTAGATCAGTGCTGGGAAGTTTGCTTCATCTGAACTGTAAGGCAAAATTTCAAGCGGAGGTTGAAAATTGGTTCAAAGCTGCTCTAGTAATGCAAGCCGAGTCGCACTAGAACTTTTGTAGCGAGAGCCATATCATCACCCTAAGTAACATACATGGTTGTTTGATTACTGGATTGTGAAAGGCATAAAAAAGTGATTACATGCTTAGCATTTAATCAGAGGGATGACAGGGTCAGACATTTTACCACTGGAAAGAAAAGTGCCTTGAAGTCAAGAAGATTGAAAGCGATATAGAACGTATCTTTCAATTTGCATTCCAACAAAACCATGCATAATTATCCTGCATTTTCATCAATATGACCACAAATCCCGGAACTCCCACCGCAGAATCACCTGTGTATCCACACGGTAAAGCTTCGGCGGCCTGTCCAGCGTCGATGAAAAGGTATTTTCCTCTTGATTCCCGTCATTGGTTACCAATCTGACGGTACCGATGAAAACTTTCCATATCTAGCAAATTCACAGGATCTCTACGCAGCTCTGAAAAAATGGACACCATCATGGCCAGAGTATCTGGATACGAGATGGCCGGGAAAAAGACATAACATTGGTTAGTTCTTCAAGCTACTTGCTCTGAAAGCTTGACTGATATCTTGTATAAATACTAGCACTCCTTCTATGGTCTTCTCACTTCAATCTTTGTAGCACAAACACCCATCCGCCTTCTCCCGAATCCTTGACCCAACATGCGTTTCGCACTGTCACTAAGTCTCCTCGCGATGCGTTGCATCACACCGGTCTACTCGCTCGCAATCGATGCCTCTTTGACCATCGAGGGAAAGCCAATGCCCGACAAATGGATCAGATATGATCTGACACCTGTCAATACGACAAGTACTGCCGTTTCTCTCACTCCTCGTACAGACGTCGATGTCTGTGAAATCATTAGAACTACTGCCGTCAGTTTATTATTTAATTGTCTCCTTAATTCCATCTTTGTAAGGCGCCGTACCAGCAGGTACAGACTTACGAAAGCTTCCTAAATTCCAGTTGATCATTTCCCCGAAAAGTAAATTTTATTTTTCGATTTTCATCGAGTTCTTTTCCAATATAATACTAATTCTGCTGAAGTCCTGTTTGACCATCGTCAAAATCCTCAGTGGCTTTGTCGCGTCCGCGGCAGCCTCGATCAAATCTGTATCAAATGACGGCAGCTGCGCCAAAATTTCTGGTTCCTGTGAGTCACAGAAAATCGAATTTGAAGTCCTAAGCTGACTTAAACATTAGTTGAAGGTATTTCATGGGTGTATTATGCAACTGGGCGTAACTGTGACACGACAGCCGAAGCTTCTACTATTCAAGGTGCTCTAAAACACCACCTGGAGACAGTCGATGGGAGTCAAGTGTGCGGCACGGAATGTCTCGACCTTACTCACTCAGGTACATGGAACGGCTACCTCCTTTTTGGGCCTACAAGCAACTTCAATAGTGCTGCATATTGTGGACCGACATTACCTTACTCAAAATGCACATCCGGAGGAAAGAATGACTTGTAAACCTGACCAGCGCTCGCACTGACATGGAGCATAATACATCGGGACCGACAGAGTTATGATATGCTCCACCAAGCTTTGTCGCGGGTTTCCCATTCTATTGAGGTGATGTTGGAAGTCAAAAACAGAAGTATCGTAGATGAGGTATGAGTGAAGATGAGGTGTTACCAGGGATGTTGGAGTTGGTATGTCAGAGCTGGGCGAATTTCTCGTTTTGTTTTATTCTTGGGAGAGATCGATTATTTTGGAAGTAGAGTCCGTTCTAGAGGAACGTTTCGATTAAATTAAGTAGATGGCAAAGTAGCAGCAAAAATTCAACATTTTAACGCTACTGAGATTCAATTTTCTGAGACTGGTTAAAAAATCAAAGATCTGTTCCATCTACCTCGCGAAGTGACTTGGGTGTCATCACTCCTGTTTATACAGGATTGAAAAAATGTTGGGATTCTGTGGAGCTGCCTTTTCGTTGTTTTTGAACTCAAAATCAGCTTGAAAGACTTAACTTTCTACAAGGTCTTACTTATAATTGTGATTTCAAAATCTGCTTAATTCGACCACAATTATATCAATCAGCTCCTGCTTGAAAGAGACTTGACTATTTACATTTAATCGAAATACTCTCTAGCAGTCCAAGGGTTTCTAAATAGTGACAAGTAGGAATTCCTAAATTAGTTTTCAAATTTAGTAAATTGGTCGAATGCTAAAATTTAAAGCAGGCCTTTGTCGTTGATTCTGACTTCTAGATAAGCTTCATCAAGAAGAAGCGTGATCGCCTAGTATGTAAATTGGACCCACTTGGCGTCATGTATCTCTTTCACTGAAGGACTAGAAGATGCGTGGTTCCTGTAGTGCCTATTACAGGACTAGTGCAATTTTAATGATTGAGTGTGGCTCTACGTAGGAGAAAAAAGAGGCCGATTTTGATCATATAAAATCTTTAACAAAATCTCTAACTTAATTGAATTATAAATCAATCACAAATATAACAAATAAATCTGAAAATATCAAATTACTTTTCACCTTTTATTTATACGGATTCTTATCAAAATTTATATTTTATTTTAGATTTAAGGAGAAGAATTTGGCTTATTGAAAGTGTTAAAAAGTAATCAAACCCGGCCTCTTTTTTCTCCTACGTAGAGTGTGGTTGTGAAGTCACGTGTTTCTCACAGCCGGCGGCGACTGAAAAAATTCAGAAATTTTATAATTAGCCGACAAATATCCATCTCGCTTTCACGAGATAAGCGCCAATAGATCCGTACATATTGAGGAGGGCAGCGAAACTATTCGCCCGAGGGATTAAGGCGACGAGCAATGGCAACTGCTGCACCCAGGTTGTATGAACACTAGTAAAACTGGATATAACTTTTCAGAAACCTGGACGCCTTCCCCTGGATCCGCTTAAGAATTGGAAGCCTCGAGCGAAAAGTGATACATACCTACACACACATATAAAGTTGTCCTAGTATTTACTATCAATATTTTTAAATGCTATCAGATGCAGAATAATCCTAGATGACAATAATGATTTTTTCGGATGCATTAAACCGTGAGGTTCAATCAAGATCCTTACCTTGAAGGATTTATATATAGTGAAATTTCCGCTTGAGGGCTGTGGCAGACACCAACGGCCTTGACGTTAGTTGAAAGTGGGTGAAGAGTTCAAAGGCTAGACGTTTTTGGGACAAAACACCATTGAAACGGAAGAAGAAATAGTAGCAGCTATGCCTGCGTAGAGTTTGCTCCCAGTAATCGATTGAAACTTCAGATGACCTGGCCCTCATTGCAGCTATTGATGTTGGCACCGCTATCCTTTTTGAGACCGAATTACATCTTTCTAAATGCCTTACTCTTAAATTGCAATTAGGAAGAAGTGGTTTGCGATATGAGATTTATTCTGGATAGTAAGTAAGAATGTCTTATATACACATAACTAGTATGTTTAAGTCGCTAGTCTGATTAAAAAGCAATTCGATGAAGATCTAACGATTTAACATCGACAGTAGCTTCGCAAGCCTAAAAAGGAAGACGGCCTTGAGTGATTCTCAAAATTGAATAACACTGGTATTTCATACTTTGATGCTTTTAAAACTTGAATATATATTCAGATTGATTCATTCTGAGCTGTGGAATCAAGATAATGATTGATGATAACCTTAAGATTTCAAATCAATTTTCACCTTGTCTTGTTCAGAGTCGCCAAAGCGATTCTGCAGTAAACGCCACTGTTATGAGCCACAACATAAAGCCACATTGGCTAGGTGGACTTCCCCGGTCATCTAAGATTAGCAAATGCATAAAAGTGGCTATGTATCCACTTATGGCCCCTTTCACGTTAGTTACTTCCAAGAATAGTAAGTTTAGAGATTCGTACCATTTTGCGACATAACAATTTACGAAGAGATTACGAACTTCCTAACCAACGGACACGAAATTATTGATTGATTACGATAACCATAGCGAAAACAAACCAGCAGATATCTGAAAATCTCGATATCACAATACGTCACATTGACGATACGATTTGAATTGAGACTCACTACCGCCTTTCCGACATAGGAAAACGATCCGTCCCTCGATTCACCGAACCTCATTGCATTTCAACATCACCATCATCACAACAATGCAGCTTTCCTCGACGTACACCTTGTCCCTCCTCGCCTTCCTTCCAACTCTCACATATGCACAAGCAGGCTTAGCAGGCGTGGTTGCTACATCAGCAGCCACCCAGATGGCAACCACGACTGCTGGGGCTCCATCACTTTACACAGTGGGTAGCGTCACAGCTGTCTCATACATACCAGTATATACGCAGACCTTTGCAACAACAGCCTTGGGAACTTGGGCGATCGGAGCTACTCCTCTGGTCGGCAGTGTGGGATTAGGAACAATTCAGGGAACCGTGGGAACGGTTAAGAACAAGAGAGCTTTGCCTACCGCAATGTTTGGGAAAAGTCATTAGAGGGATGTGACTGTCGAGTAGGATTCTGGTGTAGGAGAGGAAAGATTAGAGTTAGACATGATGGGAGCAGAAGATGCATCTCCCAAGATGGGTTCGATAGGAGGGTGATGGAAAATGTGCGACGAGACAGGAAATAAAATACGACATAAAGCGAACGGAAATGGATGTCGAAATCTGGATATGGAAGGAGGATCTTCTTTGATGATGCCGATGGAGTTACAAATGGCGTCAATACGGCATACGTTCTGGAAATTTGCGACTCGTCGGGAGACTATATACCTTTCCGCTTGGCTTACGATTCCCACCGACCATCATCATCGTATCCCTTTGCATATATTCAACTAGCGGCCGATATTCGAACAGTCCATGTATTGATCAGCATTAGACGATGAATACCCATTCAAAGTTTTTAGATTCGTTTGGCGGCATTATCAGGAGTTGTTGGTGCAGTTTGTTTTTGCCAATTTGAAGACATGGAGGCAAATGATACAACATCGGTCTTCAATTTTTCTTTCTTTTATTTGATTGTGTATATAGATATCAGGCGAACCAGTCCATTGCAGATGACTTAGGAGGACATGGGAATGGATGTAATACCATACAGACTAAGGAATGAAAGTAATTATTCTGTTAGGGCTTCAATTTTCTATAAAGTTATGAAAATTTGAGTCAAGTTGAATGATTTAAACACGATACCATGTAAAGAGAAAAAGGGAAAGCCACATGAGTTTCGATCATGGTATAAGTTCAAGGTATTATGGTGCCCCGCGACGGATCCAAAGGGTTATGTATTCAGACAAATATTGCGAAAACAAATCCTAAGAGCATCAAGACAAAATACAATAACTCGATGCGTCTCTAACAACAAAACTTTACAAGTACATACAAAACATCAAACCTGACGCCTGCCTTAAAACCTCCACTCCTTCAAACTACAATAATAATATCAAACTTTGCAAGTGCATCCCATATCGTATCCGCCAAATCTGTTCCTTCTCCATCAGTTTTATCGAGGGTTCCTCGAGAGAGCTCAAGCTGTAAAAGACGGCTCCTCCAAGCGGTCGACTACTTCCTGATTGAGGAAAGCAAGTATCCTCTGAAAGCAAATGTCTTTTCTAGTACCTCTGAGAAGGAATGTATTAAATCAAGGAGTTGGTACTTAAGATTCTGTTTTTTGATATAAAATATCAATCTTTATGTGACCTTAACGTAAAATGTGTATTTGGATTCAGTAAGATTATGATGATTTGAACGCATTAAGATCATTGTAACAATCTTAAGATCAACCAAATTACATAAACGTTTATTTTCGGGGACATCTGCTTCTGAGGAACTGTTGGTCTTTTTGAGGAGATGGCCTTTCCTTTTCATAAGCTCATCTAACTCCTTGTTGGCCTTCCATGGTGTCAAACCTTGTTTCTTGATATCACCGACATCCTGAGCCAGCTTTCCAAGGTCCTCGATTTCTCGAAGCCAGGGTGCCCACGTATCACCGGTGCTCCAATCCTGTCTTTGTAACAACTGCAAATCCGACTTGGTATGGTTTAGCTTCTTTTCTATTTGGTTTCATAATACTCGTACCGAACTAGCGTAATAGGATCGGCGGGATATTCTGTGCGTTTGGAGGACCTTTGTTTTTCTTCATGGGCTTTTTGATCGGGTGTTATGATCTGACTGTAGGGATGATTGGAGGTTCGGGGTTTCTCTTCTTTCTTTCTAGAAGTACTACTAGTCTCTTGATTTCGTTTACCTGACCCGATCGCATATATCTTTTTCTTGTGTCTTCCACTTGGATCGTGCCTCTTGTTCCCATTACTTAAAATTGCTGTAGTAGACGAATCCGATATATTGCCATCTCCATGAGATGAGCTGGAATCGACTCTATAAGCTTTGCGTGTACGATCTGTGCTGTGATTGGAAGTTGAATGGTGGGGTGACTTCTTCATATTTGGGCGCAGAATAGGATAGTTTTAAGATGGAATCGATATTTCCAGAATATCAAGTCTGTGTTTTATGCTGTGCGGTTTTCGCTCTCCTTTAAGAAGGTGTGTACTCTGCTTTTGGGATTGAATGGTGTGGCTAGTAGTTGAGAGGAGATCAAGACTCTGAGAATATCGTATAGATGTGAGATAAACCTTGGCTTGGGAGGCATTTGAATAATATTCTGAATATCTATGAACATGTGTTTGACCTGCTCCGTCGGCCGGCCTGAATCCGTTGGACTGGCCTAGAGGAATTTCGATTGCGTATTTCGAAACCGGCGGATTCCAGTACATGTATATCATCATTTTTTCTGACAATTTGTGGAGAACAATAGCATACGTATTCAGTTATCCAGAACAAACATTTCACCAAGAAGTGTGTTGGCATTGGTAGATTCTTCCAAGTAAAAGACTTCACATTGCCTACTTACTATTCCTATAAAAGAAAGTCAGAAGGTCCGATATATCTCAAATCATATCACCGATCATTTTTTCGTTGCCCTCAAGGTCTCTGAGGATGCTCACACAGGCCGGCAATACTTCGACTGCGCAATACCGCCGGCCTCTTTGCGCGGGACATGAATTTACAAGCAGACCATTCGGTCGCGAGCATCACCTTGACACATATGGGTCACATATGAGAAACTCCTTCGTTTCCAACAGAAGCTGTGATACTTAGTATAATTTTAGATTACATATACATCTCGAAAGGAATGAGTAGATGATTTGCCAAGCGATCTAGAGGTGCCCTGTAGTGGTAAAGTTAATATCTATGTACGAATAAAATTATTTATTTATTTATTTATATTAATTAACGTCTGTTTTGGATCTCCCTAAGGATATTTAGATGTGCTAAGATAAGAAACTATTTGAGCGGCATGATTGTTGTGATCGAATTTAGTAATTTAACTTTAATGCCAAAGGCTATTCGTTTCTTTATAGATGCGATCTGCTTTTGTTTTTAAAAGGGAATATCTAATCCAGATTGTTGTTGAGGTAGAGTTTAGTTCCCAAATGAATAGATTTGTTATGGACTTCAATCCCTATAATAAAAGAAAAGAAGTGAGAGTAGATTGCTATTTGTTTAGTCAAGCAATAAAGCTTTTATATTATATATTAGATTTGCGGTTTTTAGAGGTATAATGTATTCGAGTGATTAGTTGAGTAATGAGTTTATAAGAAATGAGCAGCAAGCTTTATTGAAAAGATTGTTACTTTCTAAGAATCCTTTAATAATTAGGATAAATCTAAGTATAGAATTCTAAGTCGATAATTAGCTGAGTGAGCTTGCTAGATATATATAAGAATTTCTTGATATATATAATTGTCTGTTGGGATACGATGACTCTCACCTGTACGTGGTGTATCCTACAAACCTTCGATCGTGCGATCGGAGAGCTAAGTAGAGTCAGCTGGAGTCGGGTGGTGATTGTACACTAATCGGAGGCTGTATTGGGAGCGAAAATATATACAGCTGATCATTAAAGGATAATCGCAAAGATACTCGGAATAGAGGATTACCAGCAAAACGGAAATGAAAACTATTCGATAATGGAAGGGAGATGAGAATGGGATTGATGTGGAACTATATCTTTACAAATCTATATGGGGAGCAGAGCTAGAGCATATCGTGGCAAAATATTTATGAAACAGAATTAGTCTTTGAAATAGCAGATAATAAAGCTTTTATAATATAACTGAGTCTAACTAAAGCTTATATTGAGAATAGAACCAATATTCTTAACTTAACGAATGAAAATCGATAGAATACTTTTGGAGTACTAGCGTGCAGAGTTTTTACAATCCAATAATACATACGATCTACAAGTATACCGAATTGGATATTTACAAATAATAAGGGGAGTAATAAAAAGTATACAAAGATTAGAATAATATCTACTAGAGTTGGCGGGAATATATATGAAATAGAAAAAAGAACATTTTTAGTACCTTATCTTTAAATATACAGGAACAGTATAGTAGTAGAGGAGCTCCAATATAGAAAGGATACTTTTAGCAAACTACACTCAATAACACTCGATCGATATTATAATAACAGAGGATTTTAGATAAAAACTAATCCTACAATATACATATATAACACACTCCTAGTACTTTACTTTCGATTACAAATTATATATTGGGGGAATGGATTTTACAAGTAGAGTTTTGGTTAGTGAGTTGGAAACACTATAGAAGGGCTATCTAACTAGGGATCTGAAATAGCAAGCCTGCAAAATATAATCGGCTTTGTTGTGTAGGAAAGATCTGGTAAGGTAATGCAAAACGATTATTAGTTGTAAGGTGTAGTATATAATAATAGCGATAGTGATACTGTTTATATGGCTTGAGAGGACGGATGCGTGTGTTGGTTTATAATCGGATATTATAGGGTAAAGGGCATAATAAAGGTATCAGATAGACTTAAAAAGCAAATAGGAATAGAGATGTAAAGGAATGGTTTTAATTCTGGCCGGAACTTCCGAAGGTAATTATATAATAAATGGTTTAACGTAGTCAGAAGATTCTATAAAAGCCTAATACTAATAGCTTTATTACAAGTGAGCTGGGAAAGTATCTGTAGATATAGCGAACCTACTTTGTATTATAATATATTCTAGAAAGTAGTTATAATATAATTCATTTCTGCCCTGTCGCCCTCTATGGCTCCGAAGTATGGTTCGATGGGCTATACAAACAACGCCCAAATGCAGGCCATGTTCCGGTCGGCACCGGGATCAAGAAACACGTCGATCTAATCAGCAAGACGATTCACAGTACGGTACGGGGAGTTTTATCTATCTACAAAACAACCCCGACGACCGTATTCCTTGTAGAAGCTGGTCTTCCAGTTGGAATTGTTGTACTAGAGTAAGCCAGATTGAGGTTTGCGTTTTGGCTTTAGACAGTGAATGCATAATATTTATTTGTAAATTGATTGAAGCTGTGTATTAGAAAGAGAGGACGAGGTATAGGTATTCTAAAAGGTTCTAATACAAAACTGTAAAGAATGGGATAGGCGATTTCTATTATTGAGCGTTTTAGATTCTTATAGTTTTATTTCTCTTTTGAGTGCTATACCGATTCAATAAATAATATAAACAAAAAAGATGCTGTGAAAGTATTCAAGGAATAATAGGATTTAATCCCTTAAAAAGACTATTCTGTATTTTTAGACGGATCTAAATAATATAATGAATACGGTTACTGTATAGGGTATGGCTTTGCAATCTATTGTGGCAAGCAATAGATCGATATTGGCTATGACTATATACACGAATAGTCATATGTTTTTGATACTGAAGTAATCGGCATATAACAGGAACTAAAATGCCTTCTGAATATTATTGATTGCCTTTATCAAAAATAAATATGGTTATATATTAATAACACTTTAATAATCTGAAGAATATAAGGAAATACTGTTATCTTCTTTCAATAGGTATATCATAAGTGCTATCAAGCGATATAATATTATGATATTATAATTAAGTAGTTCTTTGGGTATACTGAGATTGAGGGCAACAAGGCAGTTAATCGCTTTACTAATTAGAATATAATTAGACTATTTGATCTTAATCTATTCTGCCTTTTTACAATCAGCAGCTTCTATTTTATTTTATATACTAAATGTCGGTGCTTTGAGAATAAATAATGGAAGGAAAAAAGGGGCCTGATTTCCGAAATATACAATATATAGAAACCGGTATATAATATCTTGGAGCCGGAAAGCTTTAAGCTTTTTTGCAGGGTATTATATAGATTTATAACAATATAGATCAAATATAATGACTTTGCAATTTATTATATTAGATTCAATCACGAAAATAGTATAAACACTTGTATATACAGAATTGAGAAAAGCTTACTGTATTTCTTTTAATATTTAATTAATAATCAGATATATAGTGATTAACTACTTACACCAAATCGATTTTGATTTGAATAGAACATAATAGCATATATCAATTGTATCCTACAAATACAATATAACTTTATTGATCTTCTCATTAGATTCAGATTCTATATTAGAATATACTTAAACTACACGAAACTATACAAATTCCAATTTGCTCCAATACCCCAAGGATAAGCTTTCCACCTTAATCAACCTAAGACCCGCACCGAACAGCTATAAGCACTTCGAACATTCTCCCAATCGATAGTAATCGATCTGATCATTTACTAATATCCGGATAGTATACAAAACAAGGCTTTTTGAAACAGAACTACAAACTCTTAGACAAAACAGTTGTAGGATCGCTATGAGCAATACTGAGTGGGGGAATACCAGAGGCAACAAGCCCCTGATTAGCTAACATTACACTACTATAAGTAGCTGGAATGCTAGCGGCCTGTAGGCCCGCTCCTTAGTACATCTAGAATACCCCTTGGGAGGTCAGATATTAGACGTTAATCACTATAAATAAATAAATAAATAAATAAATAAATATAATTGCCTGTTTGTTAGATTGCATTTCTATAGGGGCAAGAGATCAATCTGAATGCTTTAGATTGTTTATAATACATTTAAAGAAGTGATATGGTTCCTTAGTACTACTGCATAAACAGTTTAACTTATTGTTTTGATAATCAAATCGCTAATGATAAGCAGTATAGTCGCTGTAGCCTGTTTTTATAACTATCAGTCAATATAAGACTGCTCTTAGTAGAGTTAGTTCCTTTAGCTTCTTTATATTGTATTTAGAAGACTATTCCTTGTAATTAATAAAGAGAGAGGAGTTCATCTTTTCTTACCAGATAGATTTTGTATATAGATACTTCTGACAAACGATTGTTTAAACCCCACTGATTATTGATAGCTTATCGATTGCTTGATTCATAAATCCAATTACACTTATATTTGCTAAACAATCTGCTTCCTCATTACCTTCAATCAGTTATTGACATAGTATACAACATATTTTCCATACACCCCACTCTAGTGATATGTATATATTCTTTACTATGTATTTCAATATATATTATTGAATGTTATATCACTGGAATTATTGAGATTGTTATCTAATATTGCATATCACTGGTAGGATATGGAAATATTGATAATTGATTGGTTAAAACGAGTGGCTAACACATGCATACTTCTTTTTTGAGGTTCTAATATTTGATTCTTTAAGAATATTATTACTTCCAATTATATTAATTACAACAATAAGAGCGAAATTCAATAAAATACATTAAATTTTTCGATTTATTTTATATCTTATAATAAGAGAGTTATTATGATACAATTTTTCAACTCTCAAAAGGGGTTTTTGATATTATATAACGATAATCACTTTCTTAGATTCAGAATATTTAATATAAAATCAAATCCCTCATTTTATATTCAAAAACCATCAAATTCTATTTATTCTATTATATTTCAATTATTTCATCATCAATATATCAGTTATTATTATCGAAAACAACGGTTTAACTACTCATCCTTCAGATACTCTTAGTATTATCGATCCTGATCGTTTTATTGATTAACCTTAGCTTTTTGATAATATTGATATCCTCCCTCTATCCAGCCTTATACCTACTCTATGTAACTTTCAAGAAGATTCTCAAATACTTGGACTTATATCTATTCTTATATCTATATCTACAATACTCAATATTAAAGGATCTCAAGTTAAAATACATTTTATAATTTTTAATATATAACATTGATATTCTTGAATCTGGAAATATATACCTGATACTGATTCCAATACTATTTATCTCAACAATCGAGGTAAAGTTTAATGGAAATGTTATTATTGTAAACAAAAGTATCTCGAATCTAATGGTATATGTATTATTGTAGTACATTTGTGTATTTATTATTCAATTAGTGAGGTATTCTTTTGAAAAGAGTATCGAGAATATGTCCAAGCTATTATATAGCAAGCTATGCAAAATGCTAGCAAATCCGCTGGATTCAAGCATTGCAGAATAATAAAAGATAAAGAAATTCTTGAAAATCTTTTCGATGAGTATATCTTAGATCTCTATGTTTTAGAGCTTTTGTTTGTATGCTTATTTGTATGTTGTTCTTTATCAGCAAAGCTTATTGAATGTGATGAGTTTCGAGCTATTCTTTATTATCTCAATAAACAAATAGCTATATAGATTCCAGATTTTCAAAAAACCTTAATTTCTTAGGTTAATCGAATTTATAAAAAGAATCAACTTCGTATTAGATAGGTTTTGTACATATCCTAATCGAATATTCACTTTATTCAGGACCTTTGGATTTCCCCTAACGGATATAGTATTCTTGATTTAGTTGTATAGTTTATTGATCAAGATGGTGTGTTTAAAACTCTTATTTTTGTTCTCAAAGAGGTTATAGATCGATATACCAAGAAAAATATTGTAAAAGTTCTTGTAAAAGAGATTGAAAGATATGGAATTGCAATTAAATTGGGGGCGATAGTGATGGATAATGAATCAAATAACGATACTTGTGTATAAGCGTTGTCTTCTAATAAGTTATTTCATTCTTTTTAGTATTCCTATTAATTATTTTTAGTGTTATTTGATAAGTTTGATATGGAGTGATATTCAATTGAATCTTGTATATACTGTCTTACATATTCCATCAATTTAGTTGCAAAAGCTGTAATGTTTATTGATAAATCTATAGATCAATAAATTAATAATATTTTTGAAGATAACATTAATGTCGAAGTTCTTACAACTGGGATTGAGGTTGCAAATAAAGAATAATAAGATGAATGGAGGAAAAAGAGTGCAATTGGAAAGTATTATTGTTTTACAACATTGCTTCAAAAGAGTTTACACAAAACACAAAACTTTATTCGTTTTACAGGGAAACGAATCCCTATAGACAACAATATTCGATAGAATTTTTGGAAGAAGATGTGCAGTGTCTTTAAAAACCTTAAAATCAAGAATGTATATAAACAATAATGGCAATTATATTCTGATAATACTCCAAGAGCTATTAAACTATCTAATAAAGATTTTGATATTCTTGATAAGTTTCAAAAGATATTTATTGTATTGAAAAATGCAACACAATTTTCTGAAAGTAATAATACTACTCTCAATCGTGTTTTACCTACACTAGAGTACTTATTAAAACACTTTGAGAAAACAAAAGTAAGTTTTAAATATTCACATTCTATCTTCCCTTCCCTACTAGATTCATCTAGCATTCCTTATATTAAAAGCTAATTAATTTAATTTCAAAAAAAATATACAAATAACACATAAATAGATCCGAGTTGTAACAATAAGTAATCAAAAATTGAGAAATATTATACTTTAACAAATGATTCACCCCTTTATGTAACTACAATTGTCTTAAATCCTTCACAAAAGTAATCTTATTTTGAATTATCTTGAATAGTATATATAGATCTTTTAATGATTTACTATTGGAATCATATTAATAATATCAATAGGATTATCCACATTGGATTACTCAAGCAAAAGCTCATATAGAAACTTACTGGCAAACACAATATCGAGCTGAAGCTTTTGTATCCCTATCGTCGTTTTCATCAACATCAAGCTTTGGTGAGAGTGATAATGTTTTAATTGTACACTTAGAATCAAAACATACAAATCGATAATCTATTAATGAGTATATCAAATATTTATTAAACCCAACTCTTAATAAAGTTAATAATATTAGAAAATAATGACTTAAAAGAATTCAACAGAATCTATACCCTAACCTTAGCAAAATGGCATTTGATATTTTATTAATACCTAACTTATCGATAGCGGCTGAAAGAGTTTTTAGTAGAGCAAAAATCACTTATACTAATAAACGAGAACATTTATCAATTGAATTCATTGAAAGATTGGAGTATTTGAAGTCTTGGCTTGATTTAGAGCAATAGATTGTAGAAAATGATATTAATAAGATTCTAATTTGATAATAATAAAGAGATAGCAGTATTTTGAATAGTTTTAAGTCTTTTATCGAATTCTTTCTTTGTATTGGTTTTTGCTTGTTTCAAATCGTATTAGAATATTAATTAGTCTAAATTAATACTAGATTTTGCCTATCTGCTTGGTTAATTGAAATGTTTCAGTTTCTAAGCTGTATTTCAGTATATGTTCATTAATATGTACAGCCTATCATACGCATGGTAATGAGCAATATCACTTTTTATACGCATTAGTGTAGTATCAGTGACGTCTATATCAGCCATCATAATACTAACTTACACTACTCCAATGACTGCCTTCAATCTTCATATATCCAGATGACCACTTTATCCTGACATCGAGTTGTTTTATTGCTGTTGGTATCAACTTGGTGTTGATTAAAGTGTAAAGTACTTCAGTCTTATCAATATGATTGATTGTATTATTCGTCTTGATCATTATTAACTATAGGAAGCTAGTACTTGATATAATAAAAATGCAAGCGCTAGTGCTAGCACTAATACAATACAGTACCCTTTTTAGATCACATAATCGATATCCCGACACTAACAACTCTTAAGTTGAATATAATCATATAATCTAAACCTATTATTCAATCTTAAATATAATATTCTACTTCTATTCCCTTAACTCCCATTCCACTATTCTCTTTTCACCCAATATATCATTTTAATGATTATTTTATTAATATCAATTAAGTCTTTTAAAGCTTAACATACACCATTTTTAATTATAACATCCACAGGATTCAACTTCCCATCAATCCATTTAATCTCCCCGATTTCCCTATTCTCGTAGCATTGTCGTACAGCCATAATGTTGATTAGAAGATGCTTTTCCTCGCTAATGCCGAGTTTAGTCAATAAGTCATATAGTGATTTAGAATCCATACATAATATCAACAATATTTACTTCTTAGACTTGAGAATAGTATTAATAGTGCCCTTAATAGCAGTACCTATATCGAAACCTAGAATTAATACATATAGCTCAAAAGCTAGTACACTTCTAGTAATTCTCTTACATTTAATCGATGTTCAATAAATTATTATTATTATTATTAGTAATTTTCAACCGGGCCGTATAGGCGAGCCTCCCAGGGGGCATTACGGTTGGGCTAACTGCGGGATGATCTTCTAGTTTACATGATCCCCCTTTCCTAGGGATGGGGTCTCAATATCCTCAGTAGCCTCCCAAGCGATGGCTAGCGCACTTGCACCTTTGTCTCCGATCCTCTGAGCGTCTCCGTGTGCGCTTTCCGATCTCCTATATAATATTTGTTTGAAAACTGCTTTATCCTGTAAAAATAACTTTTGTATACATTCTATTACAATATAATATACTATATACTTCAATTTTTTTTCACATAGCTTTTCTAAATCTATCCCCTTTTACTTCCTGCTTATATTCGCCTAAATCAATCGATCCCTTTCCTTCTCTCTTTCTATTCTTCTAATAATATTTTAGAGCATATGCTTTTATAGAAATCTATTATAGCAATGAATTTAGCGAATTTGGCTGGTATATACATTAGCTGTTTCAGTAATTGTTCTTGAGCTGCTTAATTGCAGGATAAATATTTAGACTTGATATCTGAAAGCCAGATTTCATAGATTACAAGGACTTTGCAGCAATACACAATATACTCGGGGGATTTGAATACTCTGCATAAACAGTAAATTGTTACTTCCTCGTGTTTAAATTGTTAGTAATAACTTTCGAAATCGCTATGTGCTGAACGGATCGCTAACATGCAGTAAAAAGTTGCTTATAAGAGTTCTAATTCCTTAGAGCATTTGTTTGTACTCTTTGGATCCCATTTCTAATACTGTTTGGAGAGCATTGGTATCTGTTTGATCCACTATGCCTGTACTGCCAATTCCATAGCAGTTTTTGCTATAAAGCGGATACCGCTTGCTATAGGTCGATTCGCATGCTCTGAGGCTGATTTTCTTATCCCTTTGTTAGCGAATGCATTCGTACGCTTATTCCCTTCGATCCCTATATGGCCTGACGACCATTTGATCTGGATCGAGTGTGTTTACATCAGTTTGTAGTATTTGAGGAAAGCCCACTGCGATATAATAGAGGCTATACCTCTCATTCCCTATATCACTAATATACTATCGATGCATATACAGATTTCCATTTGTTTTATGCCAGTGATATTTCTGATCGCTACTTGAAGGCCTCGGTATACCCCGATCGCTTCCACATCGAATATATAAGAGTTGTAATGCAATCTATTGTTTCCTTTGCATACTACCGTCTATCCTCTATATACAACATATCCATATCCTACTCGCCTACCATCCTTATTGGTCTGTTCCGATCTATTAAAGAATATAGTGATCTGATTGTGTGTATGCTTGTTCCATTATTCCTGAAATTGCTCTATCGCTATCTCTTTCATAAAGCCTCTAGTAGGATCCATTCAACACCCTGATATATAATAGGGCCCTACTAAAGTCGTCTTCTTGATTCGGGGAAGGCACTGGCTGATCACCTGGACCTTTATTCTGGCTGGCTGCAATTGGCCTTCCCTGCTGCCGGAGGAGTAGATGGCTCTTATCCCTCGGCAGAAATGAATTATATTATAACTACTTTCTAGAATATATTATAATACAAAATAGGTTCGCTATACCTACAGACGCTTTCCCGGTTCACTTATAATAAAGCCATTAGTACTAGGTTTCTATAAAATCTTTTGATTACATTAAACCACCTATTATATGATTACCTTTGGAAATTCCAGTCAGAATTAAAACCATTCCTTTATGCCTTTATTTCTGTTTACTCCTTAAGCCTATCTGATACCTCCATCATGTTCTCTATCCTATAGTATCCGATTATAGACTGACATACGCATCTGTCCTCTTGAGTTATATAGATAGTATCGCTGTCACTGTTATTATATACTACGCCTCACAGCTAATAGCCATTTCGCATTACCTTACCAGATCTTTCCTATACAACAAAGCCGACTATATCTCGCAGGCTTGTTATTTCAGATTCTTAGTCAAACAGCCTTTCTATAGTATTTCCAATCCACTAATCAAAACTCTATTTGTAAAATCCACTCCCCCAATATATAATTTGTAATCGAAAATAAAGCGCTAGGAACGCATTATATATATATATCGTAGGATTGACCTCTACCTAAAATCCTCCGTCACTATAATACCGATTGAGCATTGTCGAGTATGACTTACTAAAAGCATCCTTCCTATACCGGAGCTCCTCTACCACCATGCCACTCCCATGCACTCAAAAATAAAATACTAAAAACATCCCTCCTCCTACTCTATATATACTCCCGCCAGCCCCAATAAACACTGTCCTAGCCTTTGTATACTTCCTACTACTCCCTTTACCATTTGTAAATATCCGATCCAGTATACCCACAGATTGTATATATTATTGGGTTGTGAAAACTCTACATACTAACACCCCAGAAATGTTTTATCGATTTTCATTCATTAAATTAAAAATATCAGCCCTACTCCTAACACAAACTTCAGTCAAACTCAGCTATATTATAGAAACTTTATTATCTATTATTTCAAAGGCTAATTCCGCTTTGCAAATGCTTTGTTATGATATGCTTTAGCTTTACTTTCTATACAAATTTGTAAAAATATAGTTCTATATCAATCCTACTCTCATTTCCCTTTTACTGTCGAATAGTTTTCATTTCTGTTTTGCTGATAATCCTTTATTTCGAGTATCTTTGCAATTACTCTCTAATAATCAGTTACACATATCTTCACTCCTAATACAACCTCCGATTAGTATATAACCACCATTTAGCTCCAGCTAACTCTACTTAACTTTCCGATCACATAATCAAAGGTTTATAGAATACACCACATACAGATGAGAGTCATCGTATCCCGATGTTTAATAAATAATATTAGTATTACTATATTTATCTACTAAACATATAACATAGCTAATTTGTAAAGATAGATTAGTATTATTAGTAAAGGATACATCAATAAAGATAACTAATTCGATAGAATCTATATCGAGAGATATAAAGGTTAATTCTCTTTTTGGGTTGTCTATCTGTTATTTGATGACCTTATTGAGCTTAATAGTATCTTCTTCCTTCGGATCTATTACCTAGATAGCAACTGAAAGATGGTATAATGCCTCTAATTAACATACTATTGCGATATACACACCTCTCGCACATTGAGCGATATATTGGTTCTTCGAAGTAACATTCTTTTGAATCTTTCTCCTCGTTTCCCATATATCAACGCTCTCTAGTATAACCATTCAAAGATTATCGCATTGTTTCTCCTGATTCAAATAGATTCTATCACCCTTAAGAGTAATTAAACCATCATTAAACTTAAGTGAATGATTTTCGATAAGTTGCTTTCTGTTTTTAGTTATAAATCCGGCTTTCTTTAACTACTTTTGTTCTAATTGTGCAAATCTTTCATCTACAACTATAAAAATATCATCGGTTTATAGTCCTACAATGCTGATACTGTTATTGGAATAAAGTAAACAGGAATCGTATATAGATTGCGTCATATTTAGCCTATCCCTATAATAATTGTAGTAAATTCCAAACCAGTGATTTCCTGCTTCTAGTACACCATACAAGGGCTTTATGACATATAGCACATATCCGAAATCAAGTCCGACCTCTTCTAATGCTTCCATATAAATAGGTCTGTTCAAAATCGTGATTGATTGAATATATGCTTATATGATATCCCATAAATAGACCTGAATATACTTATTTGACATTTGTAAAATAATAGCAAGTGTAAATATAATACACTGGCTAACACATTGAATAGTCAATAATTACATCAAAACAATGGTTTTGCCTACATCTTGATATACCTGAACCATTAGTTGTAATTTCGCATATACTTTATCAATACCTTCTTCTTTTATTTTATCAACAAATCATAATTTAAATAATCATATTCCGAATAATATACTAACTTTTAAAACGATTTAAAAACTCCATTTTCCATTAATCCATCAACTTTCTTACATTATGATTCCTTATATTATATAAATATATCATCTTACAAGAATATAATTAATTGCAATAATAATAGCTTAATATCGATATCTATTAAATTGATTATATTAGTTAAGTTGCTTCTCATACAATAACATAGTTGCATATCTGATTATACCACTAACAATAGTATTTACAATCATAATATTTCCATTCGTAATATATCAACTACTATAATATCATTATCATCATCACTATTCATATTATTACTATTATTCGATTCGATTTCTTCAGATTCTTTATAAAAAGATTGTATAGATGTAAATCGAAATTTAGTTGGTCCATTAATGAATTCCATTTCATATGTTTTCCCATTTATTCCAATCAGAGTATATAATCCAGTCCATTTACCTAAACATATTGCTACCTTTTCCTTTTCTTTATATTAAAACTTATAAATTAAGTAGTAAAATAAGAATTGATATTATAGATAGTTTATTCCTCAGTCTGAGTACTTCTGTAACTTGTCTCTTAGCTTGTATATGATATACTTTTGTTATAGCTTTCTTTATAGCTTTTACATATTGAATGATTATCGGAGTTGATGAGTTAATATCACTCAATCTAGAATATATCCCATAAACTAACAGTATGGGAACAAGTCTATTCGGTCCAACTATATCATTCACAGTTTTCACTACCATTTACAGGATCATTGCTTTTGTCAAATTATTATCTTTAAGCTCTTTAATCAAGATCTCATATATATAACATAGAGAATAATGATATCTCTCCATTATACCTACAGAATTATATATTTCAACTAATACACTCTTAATAATGATTGATATAGATTTTGTATTCTGAATAAACTCTTTATTCACAAAGTTCTTTCCTGCATCATAAATAATATAATCTGATAGTCCCATATATACATTAATCCAGCATTCTCGAAAAATATTGAATATATACTTAGCTGAAACGTTTTCAAAAAACCAAATTGCTTGATAGTGTGTTGCCTTATCAACAATATGCAGAACTGGTTTGCCTGTAATATATATGATATCGATATATATAGTATAGTTAAATTCAGTATCCTCTAGTAAAATGAACCTGAAACATCCGGGTGACTTGCTATACATTTGATAATGCTTGTAGTATTTGATGAAATATTTTATAGTGTTATTGCTTTTATTATAGTCTATATATTATAATATATTATAAAAGTGTTGTACAAATAGATGACTGAATCGTTGATATAAATACTATAGCTCAGTAATCATTAAATAACAGTCATTCTAGCAAATAGACTCTTGAATAAACTAATCCATATTCACTTTCTATATCAAAAATACATACTCGCATCTCCTAATAATAGAATATTGATCAATTGAATTAATGAATTTGTTAATAATATTATTATAAAATACTTTAAGCTAATCCATATCCTCAAGTCCCAATAAAAATAGAATATCAATATTCACAATATGAAAACAACATATCCAAATAATATATCAACACAAAATAAACCTATTAATATCACAATCCCCTTCCCAAAGCATACATTCGCCGCTCCCGCTATTGTGAATCATATATCACTAGGTATACCTATTGCCATATATGATATTGTCCAATCCCAACTATAGATTTACCTGCACAAGCTATATCGATACATATACCGAAGAACTCCTTGCTTATATAATTTGCATAAAAAACATCTATCACACTTTCTGCTAATAGAATAGCTTCAACAGAATCTCTAATTAACATATATAATATCGTATTGATTAATAACTGATTAAATATCTCTTAACTATTTATAAATTCTAAACTAACAAAAAATGCTTCTTCTTTAATATCATCAATATCAAGATCTACAAAGAACTATCCCATTTCAATTTCTGAATCAGATTCTATATCAATAGCTTTCTCCCTCGTATTCGATCAATCATTAATCGTAATATTTATTAAATATATTATTATTATCATCCTTAATCTTTTCCTAAATCTTTTCAACAAAGCTTGCTGCCCATCCCTTATAAACTCATCACTCAACTGATCACTCGAATACACTACACCCTAAAAACCGCAAAACCCAATATATAACACAAAAGCCCTGCTGCTCGGCTAAACAAATAACAACCCACTCTCGCTTCTTCTCCTCTACCATAGGGATCGAAGCCCACAACGAGCCTATCCACCGGGAACCAAGCTCTGTCTCAACAACAACCCGGATCAAACATTCCCTTCTGGAAACAGAAGCGGATTGCACCCACAGAGGAGCGAATAGCCCCTGGCATTGAAGTTAAATTGCTAAATTCGGTCGCGACGATCACGCCGCTCAAATAGTTCCTTATCTTAGCACGTCTAAATACCCTTAGGGAGGTCCAAAACAGACGTTAATTAATATAAATAAAAAAATAAATAAATTAATCTTTTCCTAATATTCATATCGGTTTTTATCCTATTCCTTCTAAAAATGCTTTATTGATCAATATCCCTCTTTCTTGTATATCCAACAACGATTTCGTTAATTCGAAGAATTAGATTGTTATTGAAATCTATTAATATTATTTTTAAAGCTATTGCTTCTAAAATTACTATTTCTAAAACCTTTAAAACCACTTGAATTATTCTGATCATTATTACTATGGAATCTTTTATTAGTAAATAGTATTATATCTTTTTTCTTATATGATTTCTCTTATATATTAATAGATTATTATAATTAATTGATTAAACCAGATATTTTCTTTTTAGGGTCAAAACAAGCTAGGTTACATACCTCAACGTTTTCATATATTAGTATAAACTTATTATATAGATATAACATCTGCTGTATAGCGGAATCAAATCGATACTATAATATACATAACTACTTGATTATAATAATAAAACACTCACTAAGTGGCTTGTTTTTATATTCCTTTTTAATCAATTTGAAAATAATATTATTCTATTTAGATAGTATATTGTATTAATACTTTTCTCCCTTAAAGTTACTCTATATATAAGTACAAAGCTCTCTGAATGTAGATAATAGTGTTTTATAATTGGTATGAAAGAACTTGAGCGTGCTGTTCTTTAGTATAATTAGAAATGTCTTGTATTGTATATCTATAAATACCTTTATATGTTATGAGATTTTGTAGAATATTGAAAGTTTGAAGTTGAAATTATTGTTATTCTCATTATATTTCTCCTTATTGATATAAAATTTTGATAAACTGATAAGAGATTATATATTAGAATATATCGATGGTTTCTTATCCCTATTATATCGATCTCTATTGTCCTTTCTATCACTATTACTATTATTATTATTATTAGGATTTCCTCCTTTGTTATTTTTCTTATTATCTTTTCGATTATTTTTATCATATTCGAAGTTGTTATCAATAAATCTGTTGATTATTCCAAATCTAAACTTAGATTCTTTAAGATTACAATCTTTCAGAACTTTCTGAACTTGGTTTTTTGTTTATACATTTATAGTAGATCTATATAATTGGTTATATAAAGCTGTAAATACTTCAATACCTAATTTCGGTATCCATACCCCTCAGACACATAATACTATTTATAGTTTTCGTATATCCAACTAATAGATCTTTGCGAATTGCCTATTTGTGAATATACTGAAGTTATTATAAAAGACCTCGGCTAACTCGTCGTTGTTGATATCCTCATAGTCATATTGCTTGTATTTGAATTTAATATATTTAATAAACTCCTTAAAATCAAAATCAACAATTCCATTATTAGCCTGTTGTTCCTTCAATAGGCTTAATTACTTTTTGTAATGCTTCTTTTTTTTTTCCGTATATAATTCCTTACTAATAACCTTAAAGGTAATCGGGGTGTTGTCACTATCCAACATAATAGAATGTGTATAGAGGTATTTCGAAGATTATAAGTATTTCGAAGATTGTAGATAGATTATAGGTATTTCGAAGGTTGTAGATATATTATAGATATGAGAGGTATAAGAGGGTGTATGAAAGGTATTTAGATAAAGGGTTTATCTTGTACAATATACAATACAAAGGTGAATACGTGATGGATACAAAATCGATTCGTCACACTTAACCAATCGATTCTTTTAAATATATTTTCCTGATACAATTATCCAAAGTATATTTTTTAGTACAACAAGGAGAGAAAACGCACCATACCCAATACAATGATATCTTTCTTTATAGTCTCTTCAGAATTTCTATCAATCCTGAATACTATTTCTAAATACCTAATGCTTTTTAATAAAATCCAAGACCCTAATTTATGATATTACTAATTAATATTAATATCAACTTGATATTGATTAAAGTATAAAGTACTTCAGTCTTATCAATATAATTGATTGTATTATTCGTTTTGATCATTATTAACTATAGAAAGCTAGTACTTGATATAATAAAAATGCAAGCACTAATGCTAGCGCTAGTGCAATACGGTGCCCTCTTTAGATCACATGATCGATATCCCGACAATTGCTTTGTGACACTTGTGAAAAGCCCATTGCATTGTGGGCAGTGCGTTTCCGCGTATACCCCAGATGACCGATTGTACGAATAAAATGTCAGTATAAATTCCTATATAAATATTTGATATGTACATTATTGAATTCAAACTTTCTTTGTTCCTAACGAAACATATTTTTCGTTATTAATGAATATTTTCAGTTTAAAATGATAATTGTTTATTATTGATATTTAATAAATATAAAGAAAATAAGGGGCTCTAAAGGCCTCTTAGAGATTTCAAGTATAGAACAAGGATAGGTGAACGGAAGGGTATATGCGTAGGAGCTAAGAGGAGGTCAAAGAATTGAAAAGGAGCTAGAAGAAAAAGGGGAGCGAGCGAGGAAGCTAAAGGGTGGATAAAGGACATTAGCCGAAAGTCTAAAGGAAGATCTGTTCATAAATCATTCATTTGATTTTCGATTCATTCTTTAATCAAACGCTTTATCACTATACTATATAACACAGAATGTATTATTTAAACAAGAATATTAATCAACTTTAATATATATAATTATATTTTGAAATCGATTATTAATCGATTTCAATATAAGTAAACTTTTTTACTTGCAAATAGCCTTAAACCAAAACTTTCGAAAATCAATAAATTTCGAAAATTTCTATAAGGTTTCTTAAAATAAAATTTTCTAATTATATGTATATTTATATAAAAACTAATTACATTAATACTTTACGATTCATTTTTTCAATACAATATTAAAGATTAAATTTTTATTATACTTGATGAAATAATGGTTTTGTTAACCACGGATTCTGCCACCACAGGGGTGAAGATACACTCATTTAACGTTTCACTCACTCATCTACTCTTGAGTCTTGAAATGAAATTGAGTATCGAATTACTCATTGAATGGACTCAAGATTTCCCTGCAAGCATACGAATTTTGAAGTTTAAAATATGTGTATTGATCTGATGTATATATGTTAGCAACACTTGTTGCGCTAGTACGAGGCTGAAAAGCTAATTCTCTTGACCTCGCGTACATTCCATAGATTGTTACTCGTCAGATACATATAATAATATACAAATTGCGTCTCTGATAATTTGAATGAACTGATACTTTTCATAGATCTCAAAAATCAACTTACAAATCACTTCTATGCCATACGGCCATTCCGCAACCTCTTTTACAGTATATACACTAGCATCCTACTAAAAAGTATATTTCTAGCGCTAGTGATTCATTAGCTTCTTCGGAACCTTCCTTTTTGTCCTTAATGTTTTATCAGTTCTGTCAATATAATAATGTCATAATTTAAGGTCCGTTGGATATAAGATCTTACAATAAAGCAATGTATTTAAGATCTACTTTCTATATCATATTAGTCTTCTGCCTCTCTATTATCATACAAGGAGCTTCTTAAAACCAATAGTATAATCATTGTTGGTATCACTACATGGGTCATGAAATTATTACCAAATTATGATTCACACTGTGTAATACTACTTTAACAACTAAAAGCTAAAGCCCATGAACCCTTTTTGATGTAGTTGCTGTAGAGGTACTAGCGAGTGGTGCTAGTATAGTCATATGATTGCTACCCTAATAACTAGAACCTCAGATCAACACGATCCACAAGATCTTCTAGTTTCTCTAAGCCTTCAGCGGTGTCAGACGTTCATTGTTAATGTCGTAAAATCTCTTAGACACCTCTTTGTACCTATCGATATACTTTTCATAGCACATCACCATCGCATCATCTTCTTTTCCCCCTCATCTCTGTCTTTTCCCTCACCAACTCTGAAAGCAGTCGAATTACCTCTTCTTTGATGGGGCTGCATTCGCTTGAAGATGAATATTTATCTTTGGGCGCTTGTCGCTTGGTCGTGTTAAGATCAGGGTATGAATTTCGGCTGGAAGAGCCGGATTTACTCGGTCCGGATTCACTCGATCTGGGTCTACTCGATCGTCCTGTACCGATCGAATCTGCCTTCTTGGTGCTCATTACTTGTTCACCTGAATGGATCTTTTTGACACTGGAATCTTTAGATTTTGTAGCAGATTCATTTGTCGCATGAATTTCTCCACTTGCATGCTTTGAAGCAGAGACTAATTTGTTAGCAGGTAGTTCATCTCGTGAATTCTTATTGTGATGGATATTTGGAAGATTGGAGAATGGATTGGACTACCTTTTTCTAATCCGGAAGAGTGTTTTCGTGAGTTTTTCTCATCTTTATTAGAATATTTGCTGCTCATTTTGGAGTTTGAATTGGATGTCTAGGGCTCAAGGGAGATATTGTTTGATTTTTTGCAAGGTTCTGACTGAAAATGAATATTAGTCTGAGAAACACGCCTTTAAATAATACTTTAGAGTTGAAACAACCAAATGTATATCTAACCTGTCGGTAAACATAAGCAATTCATTCGGCCGATTTGAGGTCATACACTGGTCTTAGGCCTTTAATATACGTAAAGTGAGCTGTTATAAAGCCCAGTGCATGTATATCAACATTTTTCCTAAAGTTTCATAGGAAGTGAGGGAATGCATGTTACACTATCTTAGAAGGTACCGGTAAGCTTTCAAGAAATATGTTGGAAAGATGGATTCTGGAGGCTTGACCACGACTTTCATATTTTTGTACTGTTATTCTTACGCCTATGATAGACAGACATTCAACACATTTTGACATGAATATTGTTGAACCTTAATGCCTTGTATTTAAGGTTACTAGGAATAAGGGGTAATCAGAATCGACAAAGGCTTATAGAAGATTCTAGTCTTGTAGCAACAACAATATTGATTAGAAATATAAGAGATAACGTGGTTTATTAGTGAGTGGGTCATATCAGTGCGTGGGTCACTTTCACCTCAATTCACTTATTCAAATTCATATTATTTAACAACAACTAAATCAATTGATTGAAACTATAAAGATTCTAATAATCTAGGGTGTCACGGTGTGAGCTCACGTGATATGCTGGTCCTATCGAAAAGGACCGAAAGGAGCGCTCACACCGGAGCGCAAGCGAGCTAGGGCCCGATCGGGCTAGCTCGCTATGAGAATTCCGTATATTTTTAATTCAGAAGATTCTGTATTGTAGCTTTTTGAGCTATATTTTAATCCTCAATCTGAACTTATTATCCGAATCAATATAGCCTTGTTAGATTAGGGCAAAGTTATTAGAACTTTATTTAATCTGCTTGTTTTGTGATATTATGTAGTTTTTATTTATTAAAATATTACTTTTGTGATGATTGTTTCGCACTCGTCTAGCCGGTCTGGGGACTCCTCGGAATTTGACGCTTCTATATCGGAGAACCCCAGGTTTGATACCAATACCTTTAATCGGCATCTGCGTATTATGCCGAGCTGGAGGAGATTAACAGATTGCTCGAACGCGAAATTTCTGAATCCTTAGTTTGCGAATGTATTCAAGCTGTTTTGTATGAGTAGATTGTTATTCAAAACACTTATTTACTCGATCGTCTTACCAAATCCACACCTACTATACCTATTCATTTGAAAACTGTATCCCCCAAAACTTCTGCTGATTTTATTCTCGAACTTACTATACCTACTCCAATCACTCAATTGAGTAAACGCATCTCCAATCCGAAAGAGTTTGATGGTATCCATTCCGATCTGTATAGATTTGTTCAATAAATATATAGAAAATTGAATGCGAATAATAATAGATTCCCAACAACTTCTGTTTACTTGATTTACATTATTAAAAGACTTACTGAAAAGGTATACAAGTTTATACTACCTAAAATCTCTTATGGGATTTCTCAATTTATTGATTATACCGTATTCCTCGAATATTTTGAAAACGCTTTTGGGGATTCTGATCGAATACAAAACGTATAGAATAAACTATATATACTGAAGCAAAAACATTTCGATTTTAGCACTTTCTTTGCGGAATTCTAAAGACTTGCTTTAGAAGGAGAGATACCTGATAATATTCTAACCCCATTTCTATTTCAAAGAATCTTTTGCGAATTATAAGATATGCTATTGTATAATCCCATTCCAACCTGTGAATTTCGTTAATATATTAACTATTTATAATAATTCGATAACTGATTTTATCAATACTAATAACAAATCTATTGTATTCATCCTATTATTTTCGAAACTTTATTTTAAAGAATAATCACTACTCTATTTCTACAACTCGTTAGCCTGAAATCTATTCCTGAAGATCTAATAAATCTGAGCTTAGAAAAAAAGGAATATATTACTAGGAATCTGGGTTTGCGGCGGGAATACAACAAATACTATCACTACAACTCTACTAGCCATCTGATACGAGACTGCTTATACCCTGATATCTATCCTGTTCAATTTTGAGTTATTATTATTATAACCAGCTCTACAAAAACCAGCTCTATACTGAATAGTCCTTCGAGGGGCCGAGTCCCTATCTGTTCCTTATTTTGCTTTTCTCTCTGCTTATCAACTAATTCAATCAATTCGGGAAATAGGATATATCTAATCTAAACCATAATCAGGATAATCCTTTACATATTCTCTATTTATCTGTTATTACTATTTATAATCTTCCTTTGAAAAATAAACTAAATAATTATGCGGATTTAATAATTCTATTCATTATTCTGTTTTTGGAAAAAGATACCTTTTCGATATACACTATAGTCAATAACGGATATAAAGGAATTATCTTTATAAATCAAAGTTGGATGTCTTTTCAGAAAATATCAATATATTAACTATCTACAGTATTCAAAGTTATAGGATTTGATAGAAACATTCTGCCCGATAATTGAGTTACCTTTTATATCTAAATAAAACTCAAAATCAACGATTATATCAAGAAGAAGATTGTTTTATATATAATCAAGCTAATTCACTATCCTATTATACTAAGGATAGCTTAACTTAAGAAATATAATCCCCGTGTCGACTTTACAATAAACTCATTCCAATTCGATAACTTGTTTTGCTACAAATTTTGTAATACTCTATCCCGCCCGTCCTATATAAAACTCTACTAGATATTTCTTTAAAAGCCCGATCTGTATATCTGCCTACCCGCTCCAAAAAGTTAAAGAATAAGAATATAGCTGTAATTTCCCTGAGAGTCTATTCGGCTTATGTTTATCGGAAATATAAAATATTCCAGATATCGATCAAACAAATTAATAATATTCTAAAAAAAAAAAAAAAGATATTTGATTTCAAAGATTTATTACCCAAATTCCGAAATTGAAAAGATGTTTTCTCCCTAAAGAATATAGAGAAACTATCTTTTTATCGACTATATGATTATAAGATCCATTTTAAAAAAGAAACTGTTCCTTTTTTCAATACTTTGTACTCTATATCCCACCTCGAATTAAAAGTCTTAAAAGAATAGCTAGAAAAGAATCTTAGAAAAGGATTTATCCGGCCAAGCTTTTTTTCTACTGTTTTCCCTATTTTGTTTATCAAAAAGGCTGATGGAAGCCTTTGATTTTGTATAGATTATTATGCTTTGAATAACTTATCGGTCAAGGATCGATATCCCTTGTTATTAATAAAAAAAATCTTTAAATAATCTGAAAGGAATAAAATATTTTAATAAAATCGATATTATCTTTATCTTTAATAATATAAGAGTAAAAGAAAAATAGGAATATCTAACTACATTCCATATCCGATTTAGATTGTTCGAATTCTTAATCATACTATTCAGACTAACAAGGGTTCCCACAATCTTCCAGAAATTTATCAATAATTCCCTACAAGAATATCTGGATGTATTTTGCATTGCTTATCTAAATAATATTCTGATATATAGCCGAACTCGAAAGGAATATATTCATTATATCCAGAAGGTTCTGTAAGCATTGAGAGAAGCCGGCTTATTTACTAAATTCGAAAAATGCGAATTCCTGAAATCCGAAATCAAATTCCTAGATCTTATTATAGGAAGCAATAATATCCGAATGGATTTAGAGAAAATCCGAATAATTATAGATTGGAAACTGTCTATTAGTATAATCGATATCCAAGTATTCATTGGGTTTTCGAACTTTTACCAATAATTTATTAAAGATTTTTCGAAGATTATCAATTCGATAATAAACCTGACCAGAAAGAATATTTCGTTTCTATAAAGCTCTGTCTATCAAGAAGTATTCAACTAATTGAAGCGAGTATTTATCAAAGTATTTATTTTGGCTTTCTTTGATTGGGAAAAGGAAATGATTATAGAAACCAATACCTTTGATTATATATCCATCGGAATACTCTCCCAATACAATAATAATAGAGTACTTAGACCTATTGCATTTTTCTCTAAAAAACACTTAGCAGCTGAATGCAACTATAAGATTTACGATAAAGAATTGCTAGTTATTATCCATTGCTTTAAAGAATAGTATTTTGAGTTGGAAGATGTTGTATTACTAATTCAAATAATTACTGATTATAGAAATCTAGAATACTTTACCACAATAAAGTTATTGAATTGCCATCAAGCTTGTTAATCTGAATTTCTGTTTCGATTTAATTTCCAAATTACCTATTACTCTGAAAAGTTAGATGCCAAACCTGATACACTAATTAGAAGGTTAGAAGATTTCCCTAAGGAGGGGGATAAACGCTTTCTACATCAAAGCTATACTATCCTGAAACAAGAGAACCTAGATTCTGATCTGTTTCCTGTTGTTGTTATCCTAATCGAACCCAAGATTGCTAAGAAAGTATACTTCACTGTAATTACCTATAGCTAGAGAAACCCCAACCTTATCAATATTACTGATTACTTGGATTTTAACGATACTATAACTTTGCTAAAAAATGGTAAAGTTATAGAGCCTACAATCCTATGTGCCATATCTGTACCCAACCCTGTAATACAACTAAAGGATTCAGAAAACCCTCTAAACCTTTTTGCTGATTTGCTTACCCTGTTCTACAAAGGCTATCAAGCTAACCCTGTACCCGAATCTGTTCTGAAATCCCTACAAGAGGGATCCCCAAAACACTTGAAAATCACTTTTACTAAGTATACCGAAAACAATAATCTACTATACTACCAAGGAAAACTATACATTCCCAATCATAACCCCCTGAAAACCTACCTGCTCTATTTGTACCATAAATCGCCCATTACTGGTCACCCGTATTATACCCGAATCTTCGAATTATTATCCCGAAACTACTATTAACCTAAATATTACAATTATATTACGCAGTGGGTTTGTAATTGTTATAATTATTATTGTATTACCCTAAATTGTAGAGGTCAGAAAGGAATTCTCCACTTACTTCCAATCCTGTAAAAAGTTTGGCAAGATATCTCAATAGATTTCATTATATATCTACCCGAAAGTACTGGTTTCGATATTATTATAATAATAATCAACCGATTGATGAAAATGAAATATTTCTTGCCCTGTTATGGTACCTACAATTCCGAAAAGGTTACCCGTTTGTTCCGGAAGAATATCTGGAAGCTCCACGGCTTACCCCTGATTATTATATCTGATCGTAAAGCTCAATTCGTTTTTGAATTCTGGAAACATATTTATAAGCGCTTGGGCGTAGCTGTTAAGCTTTTAATCGCTTACCATTCTGAAATTGATAGACAAACTGAAAGGGCTAATACAATATTGGAACAATACTTTCGGTTGTATATAGTTTACTTACAAGATGATTAAGCAGAGTGATTTCTATTCGCCGAATTCTCTATCAACAATATTTAGTTCGAAAGTATCCGAATGACCCCATTCTTTTCAAACTACAGGTTCCACCTCTGTTTAAGCTTCGAGCCTGTACTGTTCCAGAGTAACCATCCTGTTATACAAAATACTAAAGAATTTATTACTAAAATAGAAATTATCTTTTTATATTTATAAACCAAACTAATTATTAATCAAGCCCGATATTCGAAAAATGCTGATACTCACCGTTCCCCTGTTTGTAGATATCTGCCCGATGACCTGGTCTAACTGAATGCCAGAAATATCAAGATTCTGCATCTACAGAAAAAGCTTGATTGGAAGAATCTCAGGTTTTTCAAAATTCTGAATTTGATAGACCTTTATACCTATAAACTAAAGCTTTCGGTTTTAATAAAGATTTATTCTGTTTTCCATATCAACCTGCTATATCCTATACACGATAATTCTATTCTTAGGCAATGTAATTTATCATTACCCCTTATAGAAGTAGACAGTCTTAAACGTTTTGAGGTTACCGAAATCCTAAACTCTTGTTAGAAAAGAAGAGGTTATAAAGGACCTTGTCTGAAATATACTATCCATTGGATCGGCTACAATACACCGATCGAAAAACCTACAAGCTACCTAGAAAACATACAAGAACTGATCCGCAACTTCCACCATAAATATCCTAACAAACCCGGTCCCATTTGATTGGGCCCCGTTTGCCTATAGATTATAAACTATAACATACCGCCTCGATAGAGTTCGACCCTTAGGAGGAAGGTAATATCATAATATAAGCTTACATAATATACTAATCCTATCAGAAAAAACCAAAAAAAGCATTCACACCAGAATGCAAGCAAGCTAGAACCCGATTGGACTAGCTCGCTATAAGAATTCCGTATATCTTCAACTCAAAAGATTCTGTATTGTAGCTCTTTAAACTATATCTTAATCCTCAATCTGAACCTATTACTCAAATCAATATAGCCTTGCCAGATTAGGGCAAAGTTATTAGAACCCTATCCAGCCCGCCTGCCCCATGATATAGGGTCTATTAAATCATTTTAACAAGTTCTTATATTATACCCTATCTTTCCACACTTATTACAATATCAACTAAAAAATACTTCCTTATTAGAATTTTTCCCTTTTTGATATTCGTTGTATTGAATCTGAATATCAATCTCTTATTGAAATAATATATCAAAAGCTTTTTATTCAATAAATACTCCTCCTTAATGTATTTGAGTTTTTTTTGTATGTCGATATTTACTTAATATCTTATTTACTGCTCGAAGTATATGAATCTCTATATTCAAAAATATATTCTCATAAGCTAATCTCTTTGTACTCTTAGCTAGAGTTAATATAATTTCAAATATAGATATAGAGGAGCTTGATTGATAATAAGTTATTTGAGATTTAATTAATGTTGATTGAGAAAAAGCTTCAATTGGATTATAAGGGATTTGAGAAATCCATTGATCTAGATCGAAAAAGAGAGGAGGGGGAATAGGTATATAAATTCGAATATCTAGTTTCGAAAGTATAGTTTCAAAATCAAAGGATATTAAACCTGCTCCTCAAAACCCTAATTTCATATTCTGAATTATGATTGATTCTTTATATACAGCTTTAAAAGCTATAAAGAATTCAACCTTCAAAATATAATTGATATATACCTTGATAAATCCATCAATTTGACCATCATATAAACATTTCAGATTGCTAAAACAATCTATATTAAGTGGTTAAGTTAAATGACTTGAATACAATAGTAAATCTAAATATATAATATCATTCTCTTTGCAATATGCCTGAAAAGGATCTGATAAATGGCTTTCATGCCCATCTAGCACCAACATTCGATATTTGCCCTTTCTTCGATTCTTAATATATTTATCGAAGTGTTTTAATCATTCTAAACCCGTTTCATTATCTGTCCATCCATTAGATATAGATTTAATAGCCCAATCCGCAGGAAAACCGATTTCGATATACTAATTGAAAAGATGAACCTATCCCTGAATTACTAGAAATAAGAATATAATTTCACCCTCCCTATTACCACATATAATCGCTATAGCCCATTCTTTATTGTCTGGTTGTATTGTTTTGTTTCTACCCTTTTGTTCAGTACTAGTTATTATTATTTTGAAGTATATTATATCCATTATAAAGCCCATTTTATTGAAGTTGTAGAAATCACAATCGAAAATATTATATTTCGCTTACATATTCGAAATTAATCGAAACCACTTCTCAATAAGCTTAGGATCTTCACAGAGAATTCTTTGGAAATCATAAATGCAATCAAAACACGTCTTTAATTCGATTCGATATTTTACAAATCGATATGCCTAAAGCTTTTTAATATACTTTACATCCCTTGATTCAAGAATATGATTTGCTATATTTTCCACATTTCTTAATTTAGATGGAAATCCTTTCGTATCCATATCGATTATATATTCAGAAATGATATTCTCTTTTAGTTTTGAAAGATTATTAGATTTAGATTGATATTCAGAACGAGATGTAAGACCATTGATTCTATATTGTAGTGTTGTATTCAGGATATTATATATCTTCGTAGCTTTTCGAATGCTTATCTTTTTGTCTTTTTGAATAACCTCGATAACAAGAAGTATACAAGCTTCTTATATATTCGAATTCATTGTGGGTTGTTGATAAAACGTATGTTGAAAAAGAAGAGAATGAATTGAGATAAAAGTGACCCACGCACTGATATGACCCACTCACTGATAAACCACGTTAAAATAAAAGGTTTTAGATAATTCTGAAAGGCCTATATATATAGATCCTTTATTATTATAAATAAATAATCAAATTGAAATCAATATTCAAAAAGAATAATATTAAATCTGAGTCACCACTCGTGTATATATTATATATCACTTATATATATATGATAAACCTCTGAACAAGAAATATATATGAAGCGAATTTATGCATAAGTTCCCTGTTGCCATCTAGCTCTCTTTCATAACAAGAACGACGAAAAGCTTCTTTGATTTTCAATAGGAGATGGATTCAGTAATTATTTTCATCTTAAAATATCAGAATTGCGTCGCAATTCCTCAATCTTTCAGAGAAACCAAAGCGGTTACTGCAATCTTACATTGTATGCTCAACTTCTATATAAGATATAAATACTCTACCAAAACACCTGGAAATAGATTAGTACTCGTCTGATACCTGTACATTTACATAATTCTCAGTCTAGAAACCGTTCATTGAATATTCTCATACTATAAGATTCAAAATTACCACACACACCCTCTTTCCGAAATACAAATCATACCGAATTGTCGTACATAAAATAGTGACTACTCATCACCCTATAGAATTCACCTATATATTCATCAACTCCATACCATCTATTATAATCCTTAACATAACCCTGCATCATGGTGAACACTAGTATCCCTTCCAAAGTATATCTCTAATACTAATAATAAACTATTAGCTCCCTCAAAGCTTTCTCCTTTGCGCTCGTGATTCTATTGGCTCTCCCAATTTAATGACGTCAATTTCGAGATCGAGCAGATGTGCAACAAAGCGATATTTAAGATCTAGATTTACCTCGATTCACTCATTTTTGAGAAACTCTAGAAAATGATGCTAATAATAAGTTTCTGGATGGAGTTCGCTAGCGCCCGCTGATAATATTCCTACCCACCTAGGTGAATCTTGAAAGTCAGTCTCTGATTCACTGCAACGAGATAACCTTGTAGCTCAGAGGTGCTAGATGTACCTAATGAGATGATATAGATAAATAATACAATATGGCTCGCAACCAAGTGACACGCACTACATAAACATTCCCAGTTCCCGAGACAAGAAGTTTTTAGAACAGAACCGATTCACTCCAAATATCCTAGTTTTCATGTACGCAGCAGTACGATAACAATCCATCTTTCACATCATACACCTTTCAATACCACCCCCTCTAAAATCAACTCTCCCACAACTTCACTCTCTTCCACCAAAATTCACAAGCTTCCTTCTCCATTCTATCCTCCCTATCCTCTTCAATCTCTACCACCACGCCTTTTTCCTTACCCCCCGCAATCTCATCATTTCCTTTTTTGAAAATCATTTTTTGTCGTTTCCTTTTTTCATCCTTATATTCTGACCACACTATGCGAGTCGGATATCTACCTGGAATTGCATTTGGATTTCCTGCTGGAGATATTATGAAGGACATCCAGTAAGTATACATCAAGTCTACGATTTCTTTGATCGTTGTGGATTTATTGACTACCTGGAGTGTGTATACAGAAAAGGGATATTGAAAACCGTAAGAGGCATTAAGAAGGACACTACTATTAACTACATATTCATAGAAATAGACTGGAGCTGATTTAGGCAAACTTGAATTTGAATGAAAGTTTTCATAGGGATATTCCCCAGAAGCAAAATAAGCAGTTTGGCGTATAGGACTTATATACGCATAATCTCCATATACTTTATCGAGGTGTTGAAATTGATTTCTTATTTCAAGAGTAATATTATTGAAAGCGTATAAAGAGTCTAGATTGTATTCAGGATTTAGATAGAGGGAATCGATAATTAAGAGATCTTCCATAAAAAGATTGGATAGAAGTACATGAAAAAAATTGAGAAAGGAACCTACTTTATCAACGGTTTTAGGAATGAAAATAGATCCCTTATTAATATTATAGCCAGTAAGAATAGGAATGTGACAATATATATTATTTAAAAAGGCCTCAATTGGGGGTATTGGAATAATACTGTCTTGGCCAGATCCATCGATGCACAATTGGAAGGGCTAACGGAGGGAGGGGTTGTAAGATTCAAAGATTTGTTCCGAGGCAGCTTTGATAAATGAAACAGGAAGACTGCAAAGTCTCGAAAGAATTTCGGTACGTGGAATACTAGATAGCTCAAGTTTATCTAAGAATTCTGAGAACTGAATCTCATGGAGGGGGTTATCGTAAGAATAGACAGTGCGGGCTATTGGTCCCCCAGATTCAATAATTGCTTTAGCAAAAAGGGAAGGGGAGCCATCATTGTTCATTAAATGATGACCGATCTGAATCATTATTAGAATCCACAATGATGTACTGATCGTATCTCTAATTCTCTAGCATAGGCAGTATTTTCATTATCCCGAACTACAGAACTTCCAATGCGCGAACAGTTGAGAAACTTTGGTTAGAATTTGACAACAGAACCCACATTCCAAATAAATTCATTCAATATCGCGACAAGTTTAAACGCTTCAAACGGTCTCAGGATTCAAAATCCCTCATCATTAGGTTGCACTCCAAGCTATTGGAGTGAGCAGACAAGCATGGCTTGAGATTGGTTGCCCTGAAGTTGCTAACCAAGATTATCGTAATACTGAGGGAAAAAAGAAAAGAAAAAAACTCACAGAATGAGCTCCAGCTGAGGGACCCATCAGAGTAACGTTTTCTGGATCACCGCCAAAGCTTGAAATATGTTTCTGGACCCATTCCAACAACAACTTCTGGTCTTTCAAGCCCAAATTCAAAGCCTTCTCTTCAGCCATTAGCCTCGATGGCAAAAAGCCCAGAGCTCCTACTCTATACTCAAATGTGACTGCAAGCAAAGGTTGTTTAGACCAGCCCACCAGAGATGCTATTCCCCTATCATTCGCATTCCCAAAATTGAAAGCTCCTCCATGAACATGCACCAAAACTGGTAATTTTTCGTTTGGTGAATTCGTGGTGCTCTTGGAACGATGAATATTCAGATGAAGACAATCTTCACTTTGAGGTTGATTGTCTGGACCGGACATACATCTTGATGCGGGTTTTGTGGCATCAAAAATTGCTGTTGATGTCTTTACCGGGACAGGAGGTCGAAACCTAAGATCTTCTGTTGGTGGTAATGCATAAGGAATTCCAAGAAACTCTTCGAGGACTTGTGGGTATTTTAATGTTTGTTTTCCTATATACGTTCCCTGTGGAATTGTAACATTCGGGCTTGACGAAGTCATGGAGGAAGTTGTTGGAGTAGCGGAGGTTTGTGTCATGGTATTAATTGATGTGCTTGAATCAATTGAGGCTGTTGAGTGTTGAAGCTTTGTGTCATCATGACCAGGTGGCTCCTTAATAAGACCAGGCTTTTCCGGGATTACGGGCTTTGGACGCAATCTTTCCTCTGAGATTTGAGGTGAATATTGAAGCCTCCAATAATATACCAGAGCGATGGTGAAGATTGAAACAGTAAATAGAAGTGCTAATCTCTTGCGCAAAGTTATACTTGCCATGTTGTCGCCTGTTGTCGTTGTTGTTCTAGGTGGTTACTGCACACAAAGCGCGTCCGCAATGGACTATAAGATATTGATATGAAATTGGTTGTAGAGTCAGTAGAAGTTCATAACATTTTGGAGATTAATAAGAGTCGATAATATGGAAGGATTGAACATCTTTCAATGTTATTCTAGCAACTTTGCGGCGTGGATAAAATTATGGATGTACAGTAATCACTTGCTAGATTTCCTAGTCTTGGAAATGAACCTTGAAACCCGGACTACCTGGAAATTCAGCCACTGAGCCACTTTAATAGCGTACACAAGCCACTTCTATCTCTGTAGGCCCCACTCCTGAGGTCCTGAGGATCCATCATCCAAAGCGACGACAATTGACTCTGGACTTCTTGACTTGTTTGCCATCATAATTCCTACAACACATTCGAAGGGAGAACACCAAGTCTAGTCTCTACCCCTTCTTGTCTCGAGACAAATAGAAATTAACTTAGTAGGTACCTTGGTAGATAGGTGAAAAATTAAATTCTCTTTTCTGGAGAACATCAAAAGTCGTGCTGTCTTCTGGAGTCATTGGAGGACAATTTCAGATACAAACTTTTATTTCATATAATTCATGTTCATATCATAATTATGTTCTGCTTTTCCTCAAGCTTAGCATCAAATTATAATACAATTGTTCCGTTGCAGAACGTTCAGGACACAAGAGATGTGCACAAGACACTTTAAGAGCTGACGTCTAGACATTCGAGGGGTTTTAAACATATATCTTCTCTTCCCTATAACTTCGCAATTTCTGATAGAGGATCACTCTGGGTAGATTTCAAGAATGAAACGACTCAGATACATGGGGAGACCCAATTCATTCAAAAACTTGGATTTCATGAATACACGACTTTGTCTGATAAACTCCAAACATATTGGTGTTTATAGGTACTAGGTAGATACATAGTAGGTCATATATTTTCTCTTGTTCTTTCCTTCCAAGCTCAGAGAACGACACGGACAACTTCACACCTTCCATGTTAACATCAGAATGAACCACGTCTACTCCTTCCTTGCTGTACTGACATGTTCACGCCAAATAAATCCGTCTTCTTGTCATCCTCTTTCAATTCTCATCCAACAATCAAGCACACAGCAACATCGCTACAAATTTTGCTCTCTCAACCTACCACAGCCACCAGACACACACTCAAACAATTCTTGCTTCTCTATATCAAACATAAGCTACCCCTTGCTCCTTGTCACAAAGACTCTTTCTCATCCCAATCCTTCATCTTTCTTGAGGCTTGCTTTCCCATGAAGATCGGCGTCAAGCCTTCAGATTTGGCATACCACGTTTTCAACACTTCCCATCCTCTCACTCTACACAAAGAAGAGCTGTTGGCAGACGTTGTGCATTTTCCAAAATATTCAAGAGAAGCGTTCCTCAAGGACATCGCTGCTCATTCCAATCTCAAACCTGTGTCTGGATCGGACTCTTTCACCTTAACTCCTTTATCCCCCGCACGAAACTCAGAATCTTCGACATCGTCTCAAGAAACTTTCCAACTTCACAAGGACCAGAAGGCCATCCTGGAACATTTGTCGCTTGAGCTAGAAACCAAACTCGACACAAGCGTTGGGTTTTGGCGGTGACTCTTCTGCAGAAGGACCCACCTACGACTATTCACAGACATCTGAGATTGATAATTCTGAAAGTACTGGTTGAGGTACCTTAAATTTCCCAATTTGTTTCCGAGATTAAGAGGCTAATTCTTTCAAGACGAGACAAGCCCTTTTCCAGAGCATAATTCCAATTGACTCTTCTGCAATACGCCTGGACGAAACTGTGGGTGGCATTGTTACATAAGGAGTACAACGGCGTTGATTTGGAGTCAACAGACTCGTTACTAGAAGAATATTCACTCCAGGCGCCTACTCTGATTAAGAAGAAAAACAGCAAGAACAATGGTTCATTATGAGCAAAGAAAGCCGCGGCTGGTACTTAGAAACACCCAACCTAGAGGGGTCGATCCTCCAAGGTTAGTTTTAAGGCAACAAAGACAGGAGCCTCCATTCCCAAATGGTGACAATGCAGCAAACTTACCACTGCAAATAACCTATCTTCCACAACCTTATCATGGCCAATATCAGAATATGGTCCCTAACTCTTTGCCATATGCTACTTTTCAATCTCAACTACCAATGACATATAAAGTTCCGCTAAACATTAATATGGCTCCTAGTCATGCGACATCACAGATAGTTGATGCAAGGAATCATCATCGTAACATGAATGCCCACAACGGCCGAGGTCCTGAAGGAGACGAGGAAATGTATGCTGGATGTACTCCCGTTCTCGAGGAGCGTCGGAATGAGCACACTGGAAGGGTTTCCCCACGAGTTGCTTTACGCACTATGATGCAGCAAGCCCTTAGACCAAGTACACAACGTGAAAAGTTTGAGCGCCAAACACACTATACTCAGCATTCTCACTATCCTCGAGATGCTTTTGGATTAAGCTCACGTGGCGTCAGTGTGGCATCTGATACCCTCGATTTGTCCCCAAATGACAGAAGTCTTGAGGCTAGTATTCGAGAGCAGCTTGCTCGTTCTGGTCTCCTCCGAGATTGTCCAGACCCGGAATATGTCAACAGGCCAATGGCGGTTGATCCTTCCATTGTCTCGTGCGGAAGAGCCCTGAAGCAACAAATACCATTCCATCATCACAGACCACAGTATCCCTTCAGTCAACCGCAACCCTCTGAAGAAGTCAAAATGAGCCGAGAGCTCTCACGACCACCTTTTTCAATCAGCACGTCACCTCCAAAACTTCAAAGAAATACAGGAATTCCAACTTACAAAGTAGTTGTGCCACGGTCAAGTTCTCCACAAATTCAGACCTACAGAGGTGTCGATTCTGTGATCAAGGAACCCAAGAGAAGAGATAATCCACAATCGTACAAGGTCGAAGCGGGATCAAAATTCTTGACCAAAGATGACTACACTCCTACCAAAAGAATCGTTGGCTACTTTGTAGAGTCTTCTGGCGAAAGCCCTAAATCTGCCAAGAGATACCCCACTCAGTCTCTCAGCAATCATGATGAGACAACGCCCAAACCTCTCAGACACCCTGTCAAAAATCGCTCGGGTGGTGTTTCTGAACCAGAAATGACACAGTCTCTCATCAGAGATGGAAAAGACAAAGTCAATAAAAGTGAGGAAACACCCAGGGTAACAGCACCTTTGACAGAAACCACTGAGGGCGAAACTCTCAATGAGCCGATTGATATTATCGACAAATACGTTGACGGCCCTAAGACGCAAGCGCATGCTACAGTGCAAGAGATGTCGGACGATGATTGCATTACAAGCCCAGATGGAATAAAAAGGCAGATTTACTTGAGGACTGCATCAACTCTCTGGCTACATGGGAAAAGGGAGATCGTAGAGTTCTTCTCAAGCTATTGAAGGTTCTGAAACGACTTGATGATGAAGATGATGCCAAGCCTATCGAGAGTCTAAGACTACCTGCCCTACTGAATCCAGCTCAAGAAAAGAAAAGGAATCTAGATCTAATAACAGTCTTAACCCCAAGGCGGCGTGTTTCAAAGATTTTAGTTCTGCTAGAGCTCATATTACCCGCGCCCACCATGAGCGGCGAGGTCTTTCGTTACAGGAAGAAATTACACCAACCTCAAAATGAAATGTTACCAATGTTTTACCTGAAGCCCTTAATGTCAACAGAACCGGTTTGGATCAAGACTCAGCAAAGGACGCCCATGCCACCACTAGGTCTTTCCATTCCATTTAAGGCACATGTCGGTCGTAAGGTCCAGTAAAGACAACCCTAGATCCACCTCCAAGTGAAGAGGATGAAGGAAGAGTAGCCAAAGCAATGGACCCTCGTCTAGCAGGGCCACTTCTTACTCGATTCTACAATAAATATCCATTGACTGGTACAGTATGTCCAAATCCGCCTTCACCTCCTCCAGCCGCCGTGAAGAATGCTGCAGAGATTCAAGAGGAGCTTGAAACGCCTTTTGTTGCAAGAAAAGGAAAAGAAGGCTTTTGCAAATTCTTCAACTGTTAAACCTCGTACATCGAAGGGAGCCGGTCCCGGTGGTGCCGAAACTTCGAAGCTTGCTAAGTGATCAATAATGAACAATTGACAACGGAATGGATAATGGATCCAAAAAAAAGCGAAAGTATGGATTATAATAGTATATTGCTATTTCTGATGATAGTGTTATTTGAGATAGCGGCGATACTTACGCAGATCAGATCAGAGCAGAGCAGAGCAGAGAAGCAGAAAGCCCTTGTGTATGATTAATAGTTGTAGTAGTCTGAATTTTAGCCCTTTTACGACTTGCGAATAAATGCTTCTATGTTTGATTGTAATATGTATTGCGTGATATGAACTTCGTTATCTTTGCTTGTTGCTCTAGAAAGATTCATCAATACTTGATTGCTCTCATAAACTGTCAAGATATTAAATATATGAATGAGAACAAATTCTCGAAAGTAACCTCGATTATAATATCCAGGATGGAAGCGGTCGTTGCGGCCGCCATATCCGCACCAGGCTCAATATCATCATGAGCTCAATATCTTTTGTTTATTCAAAACGTAACGGGTTCATTGAGCAGCCTCTACATTTATCTAAGCTATTCAAGTTGCGAAATCGCATATACCAGCTTAAACCTTATATGCGACTATAATTTATGTTGAATCAATTATTAGTATAGTCGCGACCGTATGAAATCTCACAGCTGTGAAGCTACAAGTACTTTGTTCTTCGACCCTTGTACCTTCCGTTTTCAACAAGAATATATTTCTTTGCACGACAAGTCATCGCACATTATTAATAAACCTCCATCAAAATGGCGACTCCAACGCCAGGAAAGTACCCCGGTGTAGCAGCGACACCTCCCGTCTCAACCCCATTTTCTACATCCCATCTAGCTTTTTCTCCCCATGGACCGCGTTCTGTTGTGCCATCTCCCTCTCAAATCAAAAAATCTAGTCCTGCAGGAACGTCAATGTCGAATCAAGCATATAATATGGGCATGGTGGGATTTGATAGTCCATCTGCAGCGTTGGCGCTGGGAATGGGTGCGGACGTCGTAGGAGATTTGGGCATTGATTTACAAGGAATTGGGGGTGTTGGGTGGTGGGCCAGGAAAGGATGAAGAGGAGAAGAGAAGGAGGCTGATGGGCTGTGTGGAAATTTTGAAAGTGAGTTCAGTTGGGTTAAAGTGGTAGAGGTAGAGGGGGATATTATTCATGATTGGTTTGCTTGGGCAATGCTAATGCCATTTGTACAGCCTAATAAAGGACGACTTAGTGAGGCAGGGCTCGAAAGATTAGCACGCAGAGTCGGATTAGAATGTTTGTGGGAAGACATGATGGGAAGCGCCAGTAATGGACGCACACTTATTATAGCAGGGAATGCTCTTGCGCTCGACATCGATTTTGCGAATAATGTTGTCCAGAAAGTTTCACTCTCATTTCCCGATGCGCCGGAATCAGTAACCAAACATGAGAGGACAGCTTCAGATATACTTTTGAGGGATTTACAATTTGAGGCTGGAGAGAGTCTGTTGACCAAAATGCTGGATCGATTTGCGGCAAACTTAGAGAGATTAACTATGTTGGATAAATTGAGTGTTATACCTGGACTCAATTGTCATGAGGCGGTCGCGGGAATCTTTTGCAGTTTGCATAAGTTACATACTTGGGAGTTGGGAAGATTGAAGGAGAATGATATGTTAGGAATGGAGGATGAGGACATCGTGAGGGCTGCGATGTGTAACAGGAGTGGCATACCAATTATGCATTCAAGAGAGAGACTAGGGTTAAGTCTCGATTATTGGCAGGAAAAACGACGGATTCCAACAAAGGGGAAGAAACAGAATAGAAAGACATGGTCGTTATTGGTAGAGGTTGCACCATTACCTTCATTGGTGGTGGGTGTATATACTCCTTTGCGCGTATCTGATAAATGGATATCAGATGATGTTCAGCAAGCTAATCCGGCAGTCGATGATCTATTCCGAGCAGCCCAATTACAAGGGGGACCGATCTTGAATTGGTTGGAACCTGACAATACTCTTTTACCGACAAATCCCGATATCAAGACAAATGATCTGAACGACGAGACGCAAAAGTTCCCAGAAGCAATGTTTGTTGCGAAATTCGATCCGCCGATTATAGTACCATATGCTATCGCGATGCAGATATACCAATCGACGCAAACGCCCTTTGATTTTTCAGAAATCACAACGTTTGATGGACTCATGTTTCCGTTGAGTGCGGAGGAAGCTTTAAAGACTAACGAGACACAAGCCAGAACTATCACCACAGAGAAAAATATCTCGGTTTGGGATAGAGAGGGAAGAAAGAAGGTAGAGCAACATATTAACACGTTGTATATTGAGAAGATTGATTATGGAAGGAAGGTAGAAGAAGTATCGTTTAGTCATCCCAGACAATTGGTGGAGATTTTGCCATGCTTAAGACAATTTGCTTTGTTGAGTACTGTGTTGAGGAAAGGTTTTGAAGCGGAGGAAAGTTCAAAATCCAAATCGAAAGGACCATCAAAATCTGAAACACTATCAAAATCTCCTGATGTGGATGCTATAAACCCTCCGACGAAGAAACAGGAATTTGAGGATTTTATGAAGAGTATCACCACATCACCGACGCCAAAACCGGTTCTAGAAGAGCCAAAAAAGGAGAAGAGAAACGAATCAACGCATCTAGATGTTTCTTTAACATTAACCCCAGTACCCAGGGTGGAAATAGTATTTAAGTTCAAGAAGAGGAGTGCGAATGCGATTTTCGAAATTCAGGGGAATGGCGGGGTGGTGGTTGTACAGGAGAATATCCTGAATGGAATGGGAGAGGATGAAGTGATGGATGGAATGGGAGAAGAAAGGAAGGCAAGAACATTGACAAGAGATGATTTGGGTAGGATGTTGGAGGTTTGTGAGGATTTGGGGGTTTGGGTTGAGTGGGTTAAGAGGAGGTTGTAGATGGGGTTTGATTTGGGGGTGTGGACCAACAGCACGAGAATAGGATGGAGGAGGGAATGTGACGTATATGAGTGTATGATACCCAGCGAGTTGCCATCTATTTATTAATTCGTTTGATTCGTTCTAATGGTACATATCATATCATGCAAGTGATGTTAAATGTTGGACCCAAATTTTTAATGTAACAAAATTGGGAAAGAAAAGGAGAGAGAAAGAGCAATATCGTCTTGTGTAGAAACCCGAAGTCGGGATTCTGAGTGTCTGAATCTCTTTTTTTCCTGTGGATTGATTAAAAAAAGAAAGAACAAGAATGTCTATTGACAGGGAATCCAAAAAACACACTATTTATCTCACGGAAATCACTTACGAGATAACAATACACACGCCACCCACTCAAGTATTCTCCTCACCCCCTCCACCCCCTCCATCCTCTCCAAACTCTCCCTCATTCCACTCTCCCCCGCCAACTCTCTCGCCATCATCCCCCTCTCACCCCTCAACTCCACATCCACATCCACATCCATACCCATACCCACATCCACCAAAAACATCACCCCATCCACCCCATCCCCCACACCCACCTTCCTCAGCAGCATCCCCCATCTCCACCCTCACTCTCACTCTCCTCCAACTCCTCCACCCCATCTTCACCCCATCCGCTCCATCCCACCAACCACCCCACCAACCATCTCACACTTCCGATCTTCCCTCTGCAGCGCAAAAAGCGAGAAGCAGAACCAACACACCACTTCCCTCATCTCCACACCATCCTCAAAAAGTACCTAGAGCGAGCATCTCGCGATATCATATCCATCCGCGACTACAGCGGCAATGAGAGATTTATATTCGTTCATTTTACTTACTTACCTACTATAGATTAGATTAGATTAGTTTAGATTCGCGCCGGCGTCGCGGCACACAGCTACCTAGGATTAGGAAGGGACCTCGGGAGGAAGGAGATTATGGGGGTGGCTGACGAGGTAGAGCTAGATACTTAGATAGCCATCTACTAAGTACCTAGGTACCTACTCTTCTTCCATATAACCTATTCGCATGTAAGCGAAAAGATTTCCTTCCGAATTGTTAAGAAATATATCCATCCATCCATCCATCCATCCGCCTTTAGATTTTAATCGCAGACGAGAAATTTCACGCTCGCCCGCTCGCTCCCTTTTAATCGTGATGGAGTCAACATCATCCAGCGTGCAGCAACTCGCCATTCAATTAGGCTTTGCTTTCTCCTACACATTCCAAAGACTACTAAGTCTCTTCGTAACAACGCTTGCAATTTTCATTACAAAGTCTTCATCTCATCAAGTGAAGTGCGCGGTTCATTTTCAATTCAAGCCCGGAAGGTAAACCAAGTCTCAACAATGATATTCATATTCATCATGTTCATATACACATCCATATTCACATCCATATTCACATTCCATTGTATCATCTGTAAGACTGCAACAACCAAACCAGATTCGAATATCTAAATTTCTTCTCTTCAGCTACATTTGTATTTGCATCACTCTTGAATTTTAGCAATCTTCAGGTACATCTGCTTTCAAGTTCCTTCATCACTCTCTGCTCTCCACTATTCCCTCCCTCTCTCAACTATCATCTCTCCCAAATTCAAGTCGAGCAAGCCACAAATAAGTCATATTTCTCTCCCAAAGTTCTCTGAATAGTAGCAAATACCTCCATGATAATAAAACAAAACAAAAAGGTAACCTGTAAATTGGGAGACCGCATAGAACTCCAACTACTCCTCTTTCAATTCAATCATCCATTTCGATCCGTTCCAGTCCATACAATTCGCCAGTCCTTTCGTAATAAACACAAGGCAGTATGCCAATCAAGTCGAGTGGAGGTAGTAGCAGTAAGGTATAGGAACATCTACTAGCCATAGTTTTAATACCCGATTCCCCGAAGCCGATTCCATCCACATCCACATTCCAAGCTCACTCCCCATACCAAAGAAATAATCGTATAAAATTTTCATTGCTCATTATCCGTATTTTATCTTTCACGAAAAGTATTATCAAACCAAAGAGAGTCGACCATTCAATAATTAGCGAACCATCTAATCAGCTTCCGCCAATTGAATGATTAATTTACTAGCCAAATCCAAGAAAGGGAAAGGACTAGTAACATCTTTTTCCTCGCACAGCATACCCTTTGCAGTTTCATATCCTGCGCATTTGAAATCCACTAGATAGACACCGGGTTCCATTTCATAGAGTTGGATATCGAGATGCATGATGACGCCTGCATCGTTGGCTTCAGATTCATCATCTTTTGGCATCGAGGAGGGGAGTGCGGGACTAGAAGTTGAACTGTTCAGGGAAGCAATGGAATGACGTCGGATATCTATCAACAGTTAGAAGGAGGTTTTCAAATGACCAAAGAATCACTTACCAGTTTTCTTCCAACGGACATGAAGCACCCATGGATCTTCTGGCAACTTGTAGTTTCCTTGCTTATCCATACCACTGAATTTATTTCTCTTGGATGACGTATCATTCATAGAAGTTTCGCGATGCAGAGAGGCGCCACTTCCATTTGGATCATCGTTGTCATTGTTGTTATCGTTGCGATTGTTCCCATTACTTTCACTCTGACCAGGTGTCCATTCATCGCCGACTAACCATTCGGCACCTAGCTTTTGAAGAGCTCTATAAATGCATCCAATTGCTTCAAGAGGTTGATTTCGAGACCGAATTCCAAATTGCCATTTTGTGGGCTTTGATTTTTTCGATGGAACTGGAGTCATACCTGCTGGTTTCTTGCCTTCATCGAGTTTCGCCAGAGTTCTAGAATGTGGATTTAAGCGGCGAACGGTTTCGGCTTTTTCAGCGTCTGTTTGAGGTGATGGTTCGATGGCCTCTGAGTGAGATGTTGACAGGGTACTCTCCTGGTGGCCAGACTTGTGCGTTTCCATGAACTCTTTATGGTATTGTGGAATACTGCTTGGTAATATTCCGATTTTGCTAACATATGGTCGGCCAAATGATCTATCGGTTCCGATAGAACTACTAGATCTCGGTGATACGGCATCAAGAAGGGGGCTAGGTCGAGGCTGAAATGGCGCAACTGCTGGTTGAATATTACCAGGTCGCTCCTTAATGGCAACCGAAGGCGAATTAGGTAATGAGGGGGGAATCGCTGAGTCGTATGCTGGAGGTGAAGGAATCTGGAAAAGAAGTTGATTTTTATCATCGAGGAGATTTGCTGATTGACTGTTAATTTATACAAACACCAGAATTTTTGAAGTAATGGATAACTTACGATTCGCTTGCATCAATTTATTCTCCCGAACAATAAGATACGCATCCTTAATGGCCGAAGGTTCTTCCGCAGCCAAGGCCTCTTGAACATCTTTAATACCATAACCCATCGTCTTACTAATTTTCTCAGTAACTTGCACATGTAATTTCTCCTGAATGGCTGGGCTCGCATGAGGTGCAATCGCTCGGGGATTGATAGCCTTTGCGGGATCGACACCTGTATCAATGAATTCTTCCACCGGGGGTTGCAAATAAGCAGGTAGATTTGTAGTGAACCAAGGATCATCTCGAATATCGGCAATGGTAGCTCTGTAGACCGGATTGACTGCCAGCATTTTCTTTATCAACGCGGCAGCTTCACGACCCATATAACTAGGGACATTGTATTGACCCCTAGCAATCTTCGCAAATAAAGAAGGAATATGTTCATCATCGAAAGGTAATCTTCCCACAAGTAAAACATATAATATGACACCACAACTCCACACATCGACCTCGGGACCAGCGTATAATTTTCCATTAATGACTTCGGGTGCGGCATAATTTGGACTTCCGCAACTGGTCTTGAGGAAATTTCCATCCGTCATGATATTGCTAAGTCCGAAATCGGCGATTTTGACGTTCAGGTTCTCGTCAAGAAGAAGGTTTTCGGGTTTTAGATCTCGATGCACGATCTTATGTCTATGACAGTATTCGACTGCGCAGATAATTTGTTGAAAAAACCGCCTGGCTTCATCTTCTCTCATCTTTCCGTGTTGTACGATATAGTCGAATAACTCATTGCCGGCATATTCAAGAACCATGATAATCTCGGAGGTTGTTTTAATGACGGTATATCTGGGAAAGTATTAGTTAGCTAGCAAATAAATAAACTTGACAGAGGCAATCCTCACAATTTGATAATATGGGGATGTCTCAAAAGCTGAAGGTATTCGATTTCTCGCTCCACTCTCCCAGCCATATCACGACTGATCAACTTCCGCCTCCCAATAATCTTCAACGCAACCTGTTGACCTGTCACTCGATGGACCGCCAATTTAACCTTTCCAAAGGAACCCTCTCCAAGCGTACGTATGACCGAGTATGCGCCCACTCGCTGCTCCGTCTTCCTTTGTGGTGCCGGAACCGTTTCCATCCTCCTGCTGTTTCCATTTTGCGAATCCCGACGTGAGTGTGAGCCGGCGTCCGAGGCTCTATGTTGTGCGCGAGCGTTTGCAGATGGTGCCAGAGATATCTCTAGCTCGCCGTCATCGTATCGATTCATGACTACGGTCGTCAGGTATTTTCAATGTGGTCGACTGGTGGTTTATTGACTCGGGGTAATTGTTCCGTTGTCGTTGCTTCAACCCCACCAAAGATGATTTCTGGTGGCTTTCAGCAGGTACTAGGTTGGTTGATACAAGGTTCAAATCAAACGGGTGTGAATCACTTGTTGTGAGTAATAGTTGAAGAGTCAGAAGTGAACGAGTCAGAAATATTTTCAAGGGTATAAGAATTATTGAGTAAATAATTTGAAAGAGTCTTCTGTTGAGATTCTAAAAAAATGAGGAACCTTATGAAGGAAAAGTTGATTTGTGGTTCCCCGATCTCAACCAGAATCCGACGGAGGTGGTCGATGCGGGAAGCTCTAGGTAGGACCTGTAGGTACACCAGGTACTTTTAGCGATATCTGGGGAAGTGAAGGGGACCGTAGTAGTGTAACATTGAAAGCTTTATTAGTGCAAGGGGGAGGAGAGGGAGAAGAGAAGAAGTAAACATAGGTGGGTAGGTAAGTTCTGCAAATTTATATATATATATATATTCATATAATTCGTCCGATTTCCCTCGTGTCTTGAGGAGATATAGGTAATGTTGAGATGATAGTGCTCGAGTATATAATTTAAATGATATTTTTCTACAATAAAATCCACAAGAACTCTTCACTCTATCGACAATTGAGACCCAACTCACGAGGTAAAACTCCCAACCTATAGATAGCTATTTATAGTGTCAAATCATCGAGAAGTGTACCTGGTAGAAAAGCAATTAATTCACTCATACAATAGCAATCAATTAATGACTTCATATTTCGTATTAGGTACCTACATTTTAGCCTTTAGCATCACCTACATAGTAGCCAGACATGTATCGGTACTCACCCAAAGTTTATACCAATCGTCCATGGAATTAGCGACGTAATAGAGTTATGACGAAATCAGAAGAAAGGAGGTAGATACCTGATAATCATCAACGCTCGAGTGAATTTAGAAAATTTTGGTTAATGTTTATGTCATCATATATTGGGATTTATATACACCTCCTCTACTATGTTGGTAGTTATCAGCATATTATTCTTTGTATAATTCAATCCATGTCAGGTATTGTCTCGTTGATTCTGCTCCCCTTCAACATTCACTAGTCTTGCGATGGTACTGTACGAGCATCGATGTAAAGTTACCGACTATTGAGTAACTCTACTCAACTCTCCTCTCACATGATTGCCAGATACCATCAATCATCTCCATAAGAATTATTTAACCCAAAAGTCCAAAGAATGATCACAATTTTCATATGATTCCAGAAAAGTATCAAATTCAAGTCTCCAAAAAGATACCCACCAGTGACCCTGTCCACCCGCTTACTAATCCTCCTCAAGCTAATTTCCTAATCGAGCAATTCACACCTTGATATCTTATCGAAAATTAAATACTTTATATGACCAGCTCTCACCCCTCCCCTCTCACCACCAATAAACATCTCCTCATCATCCAACAAAAATGTTTCTCTCAACCTCTCGCGCATTGCCGCATACATTGCGCGCAATAACTCGATCTCACACAATTACATTTTCCAATATACGACGCTCAGTCTCAACATTAAAGGAAAATCCTAATATTGTTTGTTACCCCTCCTCTTATTGTCAAATCCTCCTCCCTTCTTCTCCCCTTCTCTCCTTCCCTCCATCCTCACCCAACTCAGCAAAGCTAACCCTCTCCTAGTACATCCACCCACCCACCTCTTCCTCCCCCCAAAACCACACCCTAACCCTCCTCCCCACCACCCCACCAACCGCATCCCTCTCCCTCGGCACCACCACCACTCTCCCCATCACCCCTCAATCCTTCACTCCCAATCCTCGATTCCTCCCCTTCCTCTCCACCATCCTCCAAAAATACGCCCATCTAGATCCACAACTTCACTCGCAAGCTGCCGCCTTTGCCACCACCACGACACACTTCTCCCTCTCGCCCCCATCCTCCTATCGTCAAAACAAAGGCGGAAAGTCCTCGAAAGGAAAAGATTCCGGTGCGCCACCTAGCGCCAGTCAAGGTATTTTCTCCAATTCCCCCTTCATCTACCACACACTACGCTCTCTCTTCCCCTTTTCCCTTTTCCCAAGCCCACAATTAACCCCTCTCCAAGGCGGCGCCGGCTCCGGCGGCCACGGCGGCTACATCCACCTCTCCGATACCCGCGCACCCCCCGACTACGGCCGCATCGCCTACCCAGAAGATATATTCGGATCTCTCGAAGTGGACGCGACCGGACAATTCGTCGAAGGAGATTCTGGGAAAGCGCCCGGAAATTGGCAAGACTCGGGAACCTACCGTATAGTCACCCGTGAGGGCATCTTCGGATTACCGGATTTCTTGAGGGGGAAATTGGTGGAGGCGTTGAAGGAGGAGGAGAAGAAGATTAATGGAAACTAAGTTGAAGGGGTTTAGAAGGAATAGGGAAGTGAAAAAAGGCTTGGAAAGGAGGGAGTGAGAATTATATTTTAAGAGGTGGTTAAGTTGGACTATGAGACTTCTCCAAAATTGACGAGAAGGAAAATGGACAAGGGTTTATGAATGATGAATTTGGTATATATTGACGTGTGGAGGGATGAAGAGATGTGGAGATATGAAAGCACGACGAGAACGTTGAAAGGTTGATCATCAGGATGGTTGGCGGTGACGATGACGTGCGCCAGTATGTATATTATGTATTACGATTATCACGCGACTCTACTCCATAGACATACTATACTATAATGAGGATCTATCTGGGGAAGGGAAATCCGGAGAAGTTGTGGGGTAATACTACTGTAAGATTAGAATATCCCCAGCTTTAGCTAAAGACAGGGTCGGGTGGATAGGGATGGGCACAGGCCAGCATGTCAAAAAGTATCAAAAGTATCAAAAGTGCCAGAGAACAGAACATAATAAATGTTATCTGAGTTTCATTCTCTCCCAGTTCGGTCAACCATCTAAAAAGTAACCATCTTGCTAACTTGAACGCAAGATCGACGTGAAGGATTTGACCTTCAAAATGCAACGAAAATAGACCTTATCGCCAAGCCATTATCAACTTTCTCCCACCCAACCATTGTTACACGCAAAAAAACAATCTATTTCTTGACCTCAGTACCATCGAGTCCACCGAAAATCTAGAACTTGGTTAGTCGAATTCATGCGTCACTTGATTTTAGATTAAACTTACAGTCTCCATCATAATACCAGTAATTTGATATGGGTCGGCATTTGAAGCGGGTCTTCTATCCTCAAAGTATCCGTAACCCTTGGCACCACATTCTCTTGGAATACGAATGGATGCACCACGGTTGGCAACACCATAAGTGAAACTGTCGATGGAGCCGGTCTCATGTCTGCCAGTAAGACGCATGGCGTTGTCATCTCCATAAACTGCAATGTGCTCCTTGTGGCGACCCTCAAGCTTCTTGATAGCAGCCTCAATGTGCTTCATGCCTCCCTCTACACGCATCTCAGCACTTGAGAAGTTGGAGTGGAGACCAGCACCGTTCCAGTCACCTGGAATTGGCTTGGGGTGGAAAGAAATCTTGGCGCCAAATTCCTCAGCCACCCGATTCAGGAGGAAACGAGCCAACCAGAGGTGGTCACCCACTAAAATAAGAGTCAGTGATTATTCGGATTGATAATAGAAACAGGGGAGTACCCACTTTCGATGCCATCGCAAGGACCAACTTGGAACTCCCATTGAGCTGGCATAACCTCGGCGTTGGTACCGGAGATCTTGATGCCAGCATTCAAGCATGCCTTGTAGTGAGCCTCGACAATATCTCTGCAGAAAACCTTGCCAGTACCAACACCACAGTAGTATGGGCCTTGAGGACCTGGGAAACCATTTACTGGCCATCCGTAAGGTCTATCGGACATATCGAGGAGAGTGTACTCTTGCTCCAAACCGAACCAAGGCTCGTGGGACTTGTGTGCCTCCATGAGCTTGGCAGCCTCATGACGGTAGTTGAACTTGTTTGGGGTTCCATCGGGATCCCAGCACTCGGTCAAGACCAAGATGTTTGGGGCACCACGGAATGGATCTGGGAAGATTGCGACGGGGCGGAGGTAGACATCTGAGTTGTCACCGGGGGCTTGACCGGTCGAACTACCGTCGAAGTTCCATTCTGGGAGGTCATCCAGAGTGAATTGACCGCTCTCTGGGATCTTGGTGAGAGTCTGTGAATAGAAAAAGTTATATTAGTGCATGAGTCATTTGAGGTATTTGTGAGGATTTTGTTGAGGATGCAGTTGGGGCGCAAAGCCGCGGGTATGTGTGTGTTGGGTAATGTTGCTCACTTTTGACTTGGACGGGTACCGCCAGTGGAATCGATCCAGATGTACCTTTGTAAAGGATTAGATTTTGAAAGAGGGGAAAAAAGTATTCCATTAATTAGCTTACTCTGCCATGGCAGATCCCTTCTGGTCGAGCGCCATGTATTTCATGAGCTGTAAGGTTCAAAGGTAAAAGTTAGTGTTCTGTTTTGTTTTGTTTTGTTGCGCCGATAGCGGGGTATGGTTGTGAAGCACAAAGATTGGTGTTATCTTTGAAGGAATGGGAAAACTTACGTTCGCCGTATAGGAAACCGTTGTTGAGACAGCCATGATTGCGGACTTATTATGAGAATATGGAAGAGAGAAAGTAAAAGAGAAGAATAGAGAGGAATGCTTTGGAAGCAAAGAATCGAGAGTTGTAAAGTGGTTGTTGTTGTGTTGTTGTTGTTGATAGACTTCAAAAGTCCTAAGAGTAGGGAAGAAGAGTGTGGGGGATTTGGGGAAGAGAGAGAAAGAGAAAAGGTATGAAAGAGGAAGTGGGAATGTTTATGTATGTGTGTGATTTTTTTTTAATTCACTACCTAGGTAGATTTTTGGAAAATGGAACTGGAACTGGCAATGGAAATAGAAATAGAAACAAAATAGAATTGGCTAGGTAGGTATGATTGTCAGCGTAGATAAGAGTGGGGCCTGTCGGCTAAAGGAAGAAGAACTTTTGTACATTCGACGCTCGTGGCTCATACATCGACGCCCTGCAGGTCGGTCCTGGTGGTCCAAGGAAGGGAAAATGGCTGAGGATGGCGAGGATGGGCAATGGACAGGGGTCGGATTAAAGGTCGAGAGGCGTTGCAATAGTGAAGATTAAAAGGCAATTAAGTAAATCAATCGAGTATTCAGTACCTAATTAGAATGGACAGAAACAAATGAATCACCAGAATAAAATTGGAACGATGACTCTTGCGGCTTCTCATGGGCGGAGCCAGAGAGATAATGTGGAGGGGCGTGATGAGCGGGCGGTGGGTGGGCTGATGCGATTGATGATTTCATATGGAGTAATGAGAGAGAGAGAGAGAGAGATCAAGAAAGATGTAATATCTACGTATCTACATTACCCAGTTGATGATCTACGGAGTATAAAGGATTTAATTCTCATTCTTCATAATGGGTACCAGGTGTTTGAGGAATGAAATGCATTTGGTTACAAGATACAGGTTGAAAGAGATCATTCATTCATTCATTGCAAACTACCTAGTACTCCGTAGATACCATACCTGCCTACCTCGTACCTCTACCTCGTACCTCTACCTCGTACCTCTACCTCGTACCTCTACCTCGTACCTCTACCTCGTACCTCTACCTCGTACCTCTACCTCGTACCTCTACCTCGTACCTCTACCTCGTACCTCTACCTCGTACCTACCACCTACTCCCTCCATATCTGATATCAATCTTTTCTTTGTTCAACCCCCATTCCCCCATTCACCCATCCACTCACTGCCCAATACCAACCATAAACTAACATTAATATACAATCAGTCCTGTGTGTTTGTTACTTTTACAGTCTTAGACTCTTAATTCCCTACATCCCCAGTCCCCTTTATTGTCATCCCATGTACAATCTTACAATCAATCCCTTGGGATACATCTCCCCGGACAAACTTACAACTTTTGAGGCATATATTACTCGACTAAGAGATTCATCCTTGAAACATTCCCTGTCATCCAGTCTTCTTGTATCATGTATCATGTCTCTAGTATGATGTAAAATTATATGTGGCAACCATCTTCATATCACCGTCTATTAAGTTATTTCTTTGAAAAGCCCCAAAGTCAAAAACAAAAACCGCAAAAATAATACTCCTAAAACAAATCCTAATCGCCAGAATTCGTACCTTCTTTCTTGGAATCTCGACGTTCCCTTTTCGCAAATGGTTCCGCATCGTCACAATCCAGGGGCAATGCATACTATATTAGTCCGTCTCCCTAGTACGAGTGTAGTACATTTCCTGGTCCGAGAATGCAATGCAAAAAAGTAGTTTGGTCAAATGTGTCCGTCCATACAAATTCAAAGGATCTACAAAAAAACTAATCGCCGGTTCCATCATGCTATCGCTGTCGCCGAGCGGGTTCAACTATCGTGATTATCATATTTGACTCAATCGAGTCAATCAAGTCAATCAGGTCAATCAAGTCGCATCCCACGCAAATTTGATCCTATACTTATCGACGAGACGGTACAAGACGGGAGAATCTTTCAGCCAGCTTTCAGCCATTCCATACCGTTCACATGGATGAAAATGTCTCACAACTATCTTCAGCCCTTTCGAATGGAATTCTCTTTTTTCTGATATCTTGTTTCACCACCGAAAACCACGCAAGCAGGGTCTGACAAACCCAGACATTGTAGACATGGCAAGAAAAGGTCTGGTCTCTCGACTCTGACTCTATCGAACACATACCGTACAGACTGCATGCATGCATCGTGGGAACTGTCCAAGGTCCCCCACACACACAACAACAACACCATGCACATCTCACCCAATCTGTCTATAGCCAATCAATAGTAACGTAAAAAGGTTTTTAAACTCCCCCGGTTTATCATTTCCTCTATCTGATCCTACCCACGCTCGCACGCTATCACGACCTGAATAGGGATTTCATGATTCTCGAGCCCAAACAAAGAGTGGAAATGGCCGAATCTATGGCGTGGCTTTACAAATAGATTGCTTTTTACGGGATAAAGGATGGAGGTATTGGGATGTTGGGACGATATGATTCGGTTCAAGGCCAAAGAATCTTTGGTCTGGCCGAGATCTTGAGTAACAGAAGTCATGGATTCTGATAAGAAGATTAGAATCTGATTGGGTTGATTAAGCCCAGTTCGTAAGCGTCCCATCTAATCATCGATGCCGTCGTCCGATCTCGCCTATGCTTTTTGCAGAAGAAGAATCTGAATTTACTTGGTATGGTTGGATGGATGAATTGAATCCAATAGGAGGGAAATACAATTTGTCGGGTTTCATCATGTGATCTACCATCCGGTTCTAAATTTATCCCATTGGGAAAGTCCTTGAGACATTATCCGTTTTCCCTTTCATCCATTTACAATTTCATTCCTCGAAAGTTTATTATCAATGGATTCAATAGTAACATCTTACATCTTCTTCTCCTGAATGAATCTTCACCATCTTGGCAATGGTACCTGAATTACATGTTCAAATCGGCATCGCCTTCAACTCAATATCCTATGAATTGTACGTGACAGAACTGCATTTAATTCTATTCGAGGCCAAGCCCCTTTCTGACACCGACTAACAGGCGAGGTCGTACTTTTCGGGTGTGCTCGCGACTCATTTCTTTGTTTGTATATTTGCCTTTATTCATTACCATACATTTGTCGGAATCAGTCGGTTTGCAGGTTTCAACGCTTTTCTGTACCTTATTCACGCAGGTACCAAGACCATCCGCTTGCCATTAGACCTGGAAGAATCATCCCCAACGTTTCGTGGAAGTCTCCGTGAATATGGCTTGGTATTGTTTCTCAGTACACACACCGTTTTTCTCCATCCGAGGCGGTCTGTCGTTTGTCGTCGAGTCTCGATACCGCCAACGTCTGTCCTGTCCTGCGCTTTCACACGGTGAACTTTAGGTCGGTGATACAATACCGTACCTTTCTACGATGGAGTCTTTCTAGAAACTCGCATGCGACAGATTGTGTTCCACCACTCGGGGCTCAGGGCATCCAACGGCTCCATGCTTTAGTTTTCAGCTCACGAGTTTCGGATATGATCTCGTATTCCTTTTTCTTGAACTCGAAAAAGTCAATAGTATGGATTATTACTCTCCTCATACAATACATTACATTCATTACAATACAGCAAATACACCTCTCCCAACTTATGAAAACGAAAAACTTATATTATTTTCGAACATTTGCAAGGTGCGGCTACAAGCGGGTTATAAATCCTGTGCTTTGGTGTCACTCCACCAACCTTGCTACCCCATCGATAGATAGATGGATAGATGAAAAGAAGAGGGTCTCCGCTCTCGCATTTCCCTACATGCCGGTTCCCCTCCGTTGATAAGATTGTCACCGCTCGATCCATTTCACGTACCCGCCCGCTGTCAATCTGCACGATCCCACTCGGTAAATGGTTCCGCTCTGTATGTATCGTAGGTATGTATTCGCGACTTTAACTTGTAAGGTTGTAAGATATCATTTTTCGCGTAATGCGATTTAAAGGGAAGTGAAGATTGAGAATGAATGATTTATTTGTTTAATTGTTGTAAATCGAGATGTATAATGTGCGGATAGATCGATCGTAGATGAATAGAGTTTATTTGTTTATTTGTTTTATTTATTTGCTTTATTTATTTATTCATTCTCAATTTAATAATCGATAATCAACAATCAATACTATTCAAGAAAAAAACTTCACTCTCAAACAACAAACGATGATAATTATTAATTACAACGATTTTTCATAGTATTATATATCTATTGTCACGGATCGCACCCAATCGCAGTTGCGATCGCTCACGTGCGCGCTTGCGCACGTGCACGATCACGTGTACATAGCTAGTATATAGGAGCGCTCTACGAGCGCTTTGCTCCCGATTCTGTAGTTGTAGATTCTAAGGATAAATTGTACCCTGCTCTCGCAGTTCCTCTAAGGCAAAGTGTCACATCTATTTATTTATTTACTTGATAGAATATTATTGTGTGAACAAGGGAATTCACTTCAAAGGAATGACTTCAATACAATGGCTACTGTATCAAAGGTATTTAGGCGAATGCGAAGGAGACTAGCTCTTTCAGTAGTGCCTATATAAGGCCTACTATTTCCCCTCATTAGCTAGCTCATTAGACAGAATACAATACAGACAATTAGGGGCCTACTAAAAAGAGTGGGAACTACGTCTCCCGTATTCCTGATCTCATTATTGAACCAATAATTATTACATTCTATTAAGTAATATTAATAATAGACGATGTAGAAACTCGAACTTCTATATCTAGATAAATACGAGTTTATATTCTTTTTTTGAATTACTATTTTTATTATATATATTGTCACGGGGTAACACTAAGCCCTTTCTGTCCTGTTCTGTCCTGCTATATATATAAGAGTAAGATAGAACTTCCAGTTTTATCTTCTAGTCTTTTAGACGTTTAACTTAGCGGTAAAGTTTCTAAATACTTCTAGAGGTGATCCTGTGACATTAGATAGAACTACTCTTGGTTATAAGTGGAGCTGTGTGGGGGGCCCACTTATAGTTTACAAGCCTTCATTGGTTTGGGGGCTAGCATATATAGATCCTGTCTGCCTGTCTGAATACCTGAAACATTAAAATCCAGAATCCTGAATCCTGAAACCTCTTAGTAGGTGATAGTATGGAGACTATATCTTAAGAAGAAGAATAATGTCACAGAATAACACTAAGCCCTTTTTATCCTATCCTGTCCTGTTATATATGTGAAAGTAAGATAGAACTTCCAGTTCTATCTCCTAGTCTTTTGGACGTTTAGCTCAGCGATAAAGCTTCTGAATACTCCCAGAGGTGATCCCGTGACATATATATCTATACGAGAGAGCACGCGGCATACCATGTTGCAATAGAATGTATACAAAAGCTACCCTTACAGGATAAAGCAGCTTTCAAACAAATATTATATAGGAGATCGGAAAGCGCGCACGGAGGCGCTCAGAGGATCGGAGACAAAGGCGCAAGTGCGCTAGCCATCGCTTGGGAGGCTATTGAGGGTATTGAGACCCTATCCCTAGGAAAGGGGGATCATGTAAAATTAGAAGATCATCCCGCAGTTAGCCCAACCGTAATGCCCCCTGGGAGGCTCGCCTATACGGCCCGGTTGAAAATTACTAATAATAATAATAATAATAATCTATACGAGAGATTCTAGATATTCTAGAATAGAATAATTAATTTAATTTTAGAATGATTTTAGTTTATTTGAGATTTATATATTTATATTAATAATTAAATAATTAAGTATATCTTATGTCACGGCGCCAACTACATGATCTGTAGTTGCCTTCGTGTCTCAGGCACAGAATACTAGCGCGCTCTACTTCCTATAAATAGGGCTTCACTCTTTCATAGCTCTTCTATCTTTATAATATAATATAAGTCTTTATTTGTATTATAATAATTTATATTATTATTAAATAAACTATCATAGCTTTATTTCCTATTTTATTTTCAAAGCTTTATTAATATTTTATCCTGATTGTACTGATTATATTTACTATTGATTTATTGTATATCTTATTATTAATGTTTTGAGCTTAAAAAGTACTAAGATGGGTAAACAAGTATTTATATTAAAAGCATCTACATCTAACCTACCTTTGCAGTTTTCTTTTCTTAAATTATATTCTCAACTTTATTGAAACCGATATCTCTCCCTTTATAGATCTATTCAATAACCAAAATACTATACACTTCGCTATCACTCAAGCTGTATTTGAATCGATCGAATTGATCACAGGCTTATTACAAGTTCAAGCTGTTGCTACTTAGACCCAAATTACTAATATTTAATTAAAGATTATTGAATTGAAAGATACAATTAAGATATTAAAAATTATTATTTACAATAATTCACAGTTTCATTTCATTACAAATATCTCACTGTTTCTAAAAAGTTTAATAATAATAAACAAGATATCACAAAACGTTAAAATTAGTATATAACTTTTTATAATACAATCATTACTACTTAATTACAATTACAAAAATGAATCAGAATTTCAGAAAATCACATTTCTTATTAGTCTACTTTTTAACTTTATTTATACAAATAATTAGATATATTTTGATATAATTATAAATAATATATATAATTCCAATCTTAGCCTTTTGGATAATATATTATAATAAATATCTAGTGTAAATTAAACAAGCAATATTAGATTCTAGATTTCTTATACAAAGCTTTTATAGATTAACAATAAATATAAAATAAAGAAAACCCTATTTGGTAATTTTATTATTGAATTCAAATAGCTTATTATTAAATATAAAAAGATTATTGAATAACAAATCACCAATCTTAAATTTAAAATCTTATAAAAACTAATTGATACTTTAATTAATTGTTTTAATAAATCTTCTGCCACTGATATCAATATATAAGTAATCTAATAGTAAAGCATTTATAATAATTTAAAGGAAAAAATTTATTTTGATAATCAATGCAAAACCAAAACATCAATTTTAGCGATTAGAAAAAACCCAATGAAAAGAAGCCTGCTATTATTGTTGTAATATTTACATCTAATCTCTCTAAAGATTCTATACAATTGGATGCTATTCGCTAAAGCTAGCAACCCTTATTACATTACAATAAAAAACAATATCTAGATCTTAGCCTCTATCTTTATTACAAAAAGCCTAATCATATCAAATTCAATTGCAAAGAAAAGCAATATAATAATACAAAATATAATATCAATTCAGAAACTATACAATATCCTGATTATTCCCTTATTACAAATCAATACACTCTAAATGTTTATTGTTTTCCCATTACCGATTATTATTACAATCCCAAACCCTATCGCAACACTTATAGTTCTACTTATCAGAATATATTCTTATCTATTAATCATTTCCTGATTGTCGCAGTACCATTTCGATATGCCTCTTTAGTTCCTATTGATAATAGAGATCTGAGCGGATTTGTTGAAGGCTCCGTATATTCGGATGATAGTAGAAATTCAATTCCCTAGTTAAATATATTAAAAGACTAATCTCGATTTATAGTTACAAATTAAGGTTCTTTATGGAAAGTTTGTTTTTATGGATTAAGAGATCGATTATGTTTAGGAATTCTTTGTATCTTAGAATAATGAATAGCAAATCTCTTAAAATCTCAATGGAAATTTTTCTTGTGTTTAATATGATTATTCCATTTATTGGCTTAATAGATAGTGAAGCCATGGGATATAGGTTTATAGATAGAACCCTTATATTCAAGCTTGGTATCCCTATATATTCCTTTCCTATTATTTGCAACCTATTATTTGTAGATAAAAGGACTTTTGATATTCTATCTCAATATGTATTGTTAGATTTATGGATTAATATTTATTTATTTATTTATAGTGATTAACGTCTAATATCTGACCTCCCAAGGGGTATTCTAGACGTACTAAGGAGCGGGCCTACAGGCCGCTAGCGTTCCAGCCGCTCATAGTAGTGTAATGTTAGCTAATCAGGGGCTTGTTGCCTCTGGTATAAACTTTAATAACTTTATGGATTAATAATTATAAAGAAATTGGCTTATTCTATATTACTAATCTTTCCAACGCGAACTCTATGATTCTCGGTCTTTTATAGCTTTAGTATTATAACTTTATTATTAATTGAATAATAATGACTTTTAAATTCATATCTACATATTACTCCAGATATTACTGTCTAGTTAACTCTATTGTAATTATTATTCCTAATTGTAACGATATACTGATCCCAATAGATACAGTGCTCAATCCAATATCATATATACCCATTAGGAAGTCTATTTTGAAATCTATTTCGAAGAAATCTATTTTAATCCTATATTGTATCTTTGCTAAAGAAATCATCAATAAAAGTCTCCAGACTTCTTCTTTCTCATCCTAAAACTAATTAATATTTTTGGAATATAATCCTCTAATTCTAGTTGTGGAGAAGAATACTAATAGAAATCTTTATAATATAAATCCTATTGATTCAATACCACTCGATTCAAATCGCTATTATACTTATTAAATTAATGAAAAAACAGAGACCTACATTAAGATAATATCAAATCAGCCGATTCTGAAATCAGCCCAATATAGATCATTGTAGGTTTTAGGATATACAAAAAATTGTTACAAAACCAAAATGTTTTATCTTTATTGAATCCCCTATCATTATAGAAGTTTTCTAAGGAATCGACTAATACTTTACAAAATATTTGATAAAAAATAAATAATATAAAGTTCCTTATAGCTAATAGTTTTATTCAATTCTATAAAGATTAGAAAGCTTATATTACAAAAGTAATCTAAAATGAATTAGATAGAGCTTACAAGTTATATTATATAGTAATAAACGATTCTATTCAATTATATTATAATATTATAAAAAGCGATATTAAGAAGTTTATGGAAAAGACTAATCGATTTGTATTATTTATAATAAAGATTCAGAGTAAGCTATTATTCTGGTTTTGCGATCTGTTTACTGGGTTCTTATTCTTTCTTGCTAATAAGCTTCTGCTATAACACTTTGGAATTACAAGATTGAGATTATACTAGGCAAAGAGTCTTCATATAATAAAGATTACCTAATATCCTCAGTTAAGCTTTAAATCGTTTATAAATAGCTCGATAATAATTTAAATAAAGGATTCATTTGCAAATCTCATTCTTGATCAGCCATTTCTTTTCTTTTAACTATAAAGCCTGAGGGGGGTATTCGAATTTGCTAGGATTATTATGGATTGAATAATATTATTATTAAGAATTGTTATTTGTTGTTATTGATTAAAGAAACCCTTAATACTTTATACTATACTAAAGTTTATATCAAATTGGATATTATTATTATATTCAATAAACTACAGATTATAGAAGGTTACAAATAGAAAACTGCTTTTATAATTTATTTCGGCTTATTCGAATCTCTGGTAATACTTTTCAATCTTTGTAATATTCCTATTTCGTTTAGAACTATATTAATTATATTCTTTTTAATTTTTTAAATAAGAATTGTATAATATATTTAAACAATATCTTGATTTACTCTAAGAATATTATAGATTATTAAAAGTAAGTTTGCAAAGTTATTTAGAAATTTATTGATATTGGATTATAAATTAATATTAATAAATACAAATTCGAAATAAAGAGAACAAAGTATTTTGATCTAATTATTATTTTTAGTGATATCGAGATGGACTTTGATAAGGTTAAGACTATTTTCAAATGGAAGTTGTTAATTAAGTTAAAAGACTTCTAATACTTTCTAGAGTTTGTCAATTTCTATTAATACTTTATTTACAATTTTTCTAAAATTACAGAATCTTTAAATCGCTTATTGAAAAAAGAGAATACATGGAATTGGACTATTGATCAAGAAAATGCTTTTGAAAACCTGAAGTATGCCTTTGTTTTCTGTTTCAGTTCTTGTAATGTTTAATTACCATTACTATATAATTATTGAAACAAATATTTCAGACTAGGTTACAGGCGGAATACTCTTTCAATATAATAATAAAGGCTGACTATACCCGATTATATATTTTTTCTCGAAATATAATATAACTGAATGTAACTATAAGATTTACAATAAGGAATTACTAATTATTATTAAGTTTTTAGAAAAATAAAGATCTAAACTATATAAAACCCAAGAGTTATTCGAAATTATTACTGATTATAAAAATCTAGAGTACTTTATATTGATAAAGATGCTAAATCAAAGACAAACTAGATAGACTGAATTTCTATCTAACTTTAACTTTCGTATTATATATCGTTTTGGTTATAAAACAGTTTGCCCTAATATATTGAGCCAAAAGACAGAAGACCGCCCCGCTCATACTAATCCCAATAACAACCAGATCAAAAATCGCTTATAAACAATTCTCTCAGAAAAAGTATTTGATAATACTATACTCAAAGACCTCATCCAACAAGTTAATAATAATATCGACCTCATTACAACCCCTATGAGTATAATCATTCCCAATACTGAGAAGCCGATCGATGATCTTATCAATATAGTATATAAATCATCTGAATTGATTACTATTATATACAAAACCCTTCGAAACTCAGCTGTTTACTATTAATCATTATTTATTCGAAAAGATCTTCAAATCGTTCTTTAAAATTGTAAATTGATTAATAATAAAATCTTTTATTACAATCACCTTTTTATTCCCTTTTCCATTAAACTCTATATCCAAATTATATATCGAATATACTTTATTGGATTTGCTAGGTATTTTAGTTGAGTTAAGACTATTAATCTTGTCTTCTGTATATATTAATAGCCTAATATATCAAGAGAAATCAAAACTTATATACAAGCCTGTCAATTTTGTTTTCGAATCAAAGCCTTTTACCTTACTACTGTCACGGGGTGATACTAAGCCCTTTCTGTCCTGTCCTGTCCTGCTATATATGTGAGAGTAAGGTAGAACTTCCAGTTCTACCTCCTAGTCTTTTGGCGTTTAGCTCAGCGGTAAAGCTTCTGAATACTTCCAGAGGTGATCCTGTGATATTAGGTAGAACTACCCTTGGTTATAAGTGGAGCTATATGGGGGGCCCACTTATAGCTTACAAGCCTTCATTGGTTTGGGGGCTAGCATATATAGATCCTGTCTGCCTGTCTGAATGCCTGAGGCATTAGAATCCAGAATCCTGAATCCTGAAACCTCCTAGTAGGTGATGGTATGGAGACCATACCTTAAGGAGGGGGGTGGTGTCACGGGGTGACACTAAGCCCTTTCTGTCCTGTCCTATCCTGCTATATATGTGAGAGTAAGGTAGAACTTCCAGTTCTACCTCCTAGTCTTTTGGGCGTTTAGCTCAGCGGTAAAGCTTCTGAATACTCCCAGAGGTGATCCCGTGACAACTACATCCAGATTCCTAAAACCTCTGCCTATATTATTTCGCTCTTGGTCTGATATCTCCATTAATTATATTATATTACTATTAATCAGCAAATGTTATGGTAAAAAATATCAATATATTATTACAATTATTTGCTGCCTAACGAAAATGCGTTATTTCATTCTGGTTATAGGATTTTTTGTAGAGGAGCTTGCCAATCGGTTTATTAAGAAAATCTATTGTTTATATAGCTTACCTGATAATATTATATTTAATAGAGATTCGCAATTTATATTAGAATTTTGAAAATACCTATCCGAATATCTATCGATCATTTTGAAACGGTCCTCCTCGTTCCACTCTAAGTCCAATGAACAAATGTCACGGATCGCACCCAATCGCAGCTGCGATCGCTCACGTGCACGCTTGCGCACATACACGATCACATATACATAGCTAGTATATAGGAGCACTCTACAAGCGCTTTGCTCCCGATTCTGTAATTGTAAATTCTAAGAATAAATTGTACCCTACTCTCGCAGTTCTTTTAAGGCAAAGTGTCACATTATCTACAACTCATTATACAATCACACAGCCATCTAATAACCAATCAAATAATACCTTATAATTATAATACCTTCTTGAGTATATCGAGGATGTTCGATATTACTTATAGGAAGAGGGCTGATTCCGAGTAAATCTATTCGACGGAAGATAATAAACTCCCAATATACAGAATTACAAGTATTGTTATCATATCCGATTTATTTACCTTAAAGGGATTTTATTGCTTTTCCCTTCTCACCGGCCAAACGCCCCAACCGACGATAATCAATTTCAACAGAACGATGGTTATAGTCCTTATGGTTTTAATGTAAATATTGGTAGACATGGAAAGGGTAAATAGTCTAAAAACAACTCCTCGATTGAGGTATTAATTCTCGAGGGTAGCATGCTAATATATATTTTTTTGTTACAGAAAGAATAAGTACTGATTTTTAAAGACTTTAAGAATTTGCAAAACGAAATTGTAAGATTTAAAGATAAATTGCTATAATATAGTTTTAATATTACTTATCTATTTCAATCTCCAAGATATTGATAGTAATATTATATAGATTCCCTTACGAATCGCGAAATCCGGACTCCTAATGTTTCAATCGATTTTATTGAGAGGGTATCTCTTATTACCGGAAAAAGGAAAAATAAGAAAAACTTCTATTTGCGAAGTCAGTCTTTGTAATGATTTCTTTCAAATACCAATAACAGATCTCTCTCAAATCTGATCGCTCTATCAGCAACCCACAAATTCACTGAACACTCTATTCTCGTTTACCTATTATTGTAGTAGAGTATCCATATATTCCGAAGTCTACCAATCTTTTATCCAAATTCAAAGATGGTATAGAGCTAAAAGTAAGCCTTTAGTAGTTATTAGTTATTGAATGATTCGAACTTTACGAAAATTCGTTTATCTCAGAAGTGCAATGGCGATCTTATATAATAGATTAGATGGAAGGAAAGGTACAAGAATATATATTCTTGTTGTACACTCAAGTCCTTTGTTTAATAGGATAGTAATTGATCGATTAGCTTGCAGCTATTTACAAGAACCCGGCTGAAGCCGATTATATACAAACTGAGTATGAATACTGGGTCATGCCTAATAACACTCAACAAGAAAACTTTTTAGTATAATATCGCAGGTTTAGATTATTAGCTATATAGACGGAAATCACCAATCCGATAACTTTCCTTTGTAATCTGGAAAGAAAAATATCCGATTTCCTTCAACAAGCTATTGGTCTTTATATCAATGAATGCTACACTGTTAAGAATCTAACTACCAAGCTTATTAAGATCGATAAACTCAAAATTACACTTCAAGAATATAATCATTACAAAACAATTAAAAAGATATCTCTTAAAAAGCTATCTAGTAATATCAATTTGTCAATTACCTCTAGAAGTACTCTTTATTTATCAAATAATTCGAATCTATCTACTCAGTTTTATATCTAATATCCTTTTTGCACTCCTATTGGCTATACAGAACCTTTAAGCTAAATAATACTTTATCTCTAGAAAATAATTTCAATTATAGTATTATTGCTTTTGTATTAGAAGTGAATCGCAGTTTTACACTATATATAGATAATGTAAATGTTATGGCCGAGATTCAAGAGATTGAAGAAAATGAAGAGTTCTATAATATAGAAGAGAATACCAAGGAGAATGTAAATCAAAAAGTGTAAGCAAAAGCTGTCGAATCCGTTTGCATTACTGAAAATCAATGTTTAAATCAATATGTTTAGATAGAAGTTCCCTTCTAAACGCGATCTGGGATATAAGATTCCTCGATTTGATAAAACTAATGGGAAATAATTCCATAAACCTACCATACACACTTTCGAAAAATGGATATTTATATAATACTCAATCTCTTATAGATTCCAGAGTGAATGGCTTCGCTTTTATTGATAAGATACTTCTTTCATTATTATTCCCTATGTTCAAATTTTACTTCATATTACTCGAACCATTAATTGAAATTAAAAGCTATAATGGTGTACAAGGTAAAACTATTACTTATTTCACATTTCTTAATTTTATAATTGATGCTTAACAACAATCTTATTTGCCATTTCTTATTACCGATTTGGGTTTATATAGTGTAATCCTAGGTTGCAAATGGTTGGCAGAGACTCGAGTTAAAGTTGATTGTTTTAATCAATGTTTCGAATAGCCTTCCGAGTATTCTTTTATTATTTCCTTATCAAAAAATATACTTTTAACCAGAGATAGTCTTCAACAATCTAGAATCAGTTATTTGAGATAGAAAGATGCTAATAATCGGAATGCCCGATTGGAAGAGATGTACCACCGACTTAACAATGGATAACCAATTATAGCACCAATCGTATCTGAGATACTTATTACCCCTTCCCAAGAGATTAATATAGTAATCTCAGATGTAATTGAAGCTCAGGTTTCAGTCAATCTGAAGAAGAAACCTACTTTTGATCAAATCTCTATTCAATCTGTTTACGAATCCCTTCTGCTTCGTATCTCCGATACATTCGATATTTATACATTCAAGCCAACTCAATTTCAATTTATCTACAAAAGAAGCAAAGATTATGAGATCTTTATAGTTACATATACAGAGATTGACAATATCATCTCGATTTACAAATCTAGTTAAGACAATAATCATCGAATCTCAATTATAGTTGTTGCTTTAAATAGTTCTAAATTAGAAATTATTGCTATTCTCAATTGTATCATTGTAGATATTGAAATGGAGTCTCTGATTCCCGAAGCTTACCAGTAATATCATCGAGTGTTCTCTAAGCGCAAGTCCGATATCCTATTTCTCTCCCAGTTATATAATTATAAGATTATATTTGAAGGAGAAAGTGAAAAAGCTTTCAAATATAATTTTCTATATAAAATATCGCTCAAACAATTTGAGGTTATTAAAGAATATATTATAGAAAATCTTATTAAAGGATTTATAGAACCTAGTCAAATACTATTCGTAGTACTGATTCTCTTTGTAAAAAAACCGAATGGAAGCTTAAGGTTTTATATAGATTTTCGATTATTTAATTTTTTAACATACAAAAACAGATACCCTTTATCTCTTATTAATAAAATACTCACACAACTGCTAATACAAAGATATATATCAAATTAGATATTCGATAAGCATTCCATCATATCCGCATAGATCCAGCTTCCGAAGAATATACTACCTTCCGTATTCGATATGGTTTCTATAAATATAAAGTTTTATCTTTTGAACTAATAAACAACTCTGCGATTTATTAATGATATATAAACAATATTCTATTTGATTATTTAAATGACTTCTGTATTGTTTATCTCAATGATATTCTTATATATTCTGAAAACGAAGATGAACACAAAGAATACATTAAGTGTATTCTCGAACAACTTGAATTTACTAATCTTCAGGCAGATTTCAAAAAGTACAAATTCAATATCAAATATACAAAGTATTTAGATTTTATTATTTCTATAGATAACATACAAATCGATTTAGAAAAGATTAAAGTGATTACTACTTGGACTTATTTTATTATTGTAAAGAGTATTAATCATTCTTAGATTTTTATAACTTTTATTATTGATTCATTAAGGATTACAATATAATAGCAAAACCTCTTCACAAACTTACAAAAAACAAATATCAAATTCTATTTCAATGAATCTATCAAATTGCATTTGATATATTCAAAGATAAACTCATTCCACTTTTTTCCTACAGTATTATGATTATATATTATTCTGTATATTGGAAACCAATATATCTGATAACATAATCGCTAATATGCTATCTCAAAAGCATAGTAACAAATGGTTATCAGTTATTTATTTTTTGAAAACAATAATTGCCGTCAAACTAAACTATAAAGTTTATAATAAAGAAATACTTATAATTATCAAATCCCTAGGTTATTGAAAAGCTGAACTTGCTGGATCCCTATACCAGATCAAAGTATACACCAATCATAAAGCACTCGAGTACTTTATATCAATTAAACAGCTAAATACTCGATAAGTATGCTGGGTAGAATTACTCGTTAATTATAACTTTATTATTATATACCATACTGGAAAGAACAATCCATTTGCAGATGTGCTTATATATTGTATTGATGAATTGAATTAATAGAATAGTATTAAGAAGAAGAATTGTCTTTAGCAGCTTATAAAAGATGATTAGATGGATATAAAGATTATATACAAATCTTTGTAGCAAGATCTGAATATAGTTGCAAATATCGATATATATATAATCATATTGCTTTTCGATATTATAAATCGTATTATTGAAGCAAATAAATCTTATTCGAGTTTAGAAGCTCTATATATTTAGATTATTAAATTGTATAAGCATTTTATGTTTAAGAAAGGATTCTTGCTTTATGATGATTAACTTTATATATTGGATACCAAAAATTTGCGAATCTATTTGATTTATGAAGTTTACGATTCAATCTCTATTATACACCTTGGTGTTAAAAAGACCTATGCTCTTTTAGCTAATTAATATTATTGGAAGAATATGAATGATATAATCGACCAATATATACGGAATTGCCACAAATGCAAGTACAGCTTTATATCAAGAGATTGCATTTCCGGTTTCCTTTATTTGCTTTTTAATCTTTATACAAACATGGCAATATGTTATTATAGATTACTACAGTTTCAATAAGGATAAATATGGTTATGATAATGTATTTATTATTATCGATTAATTGATTAAACAAGCTATTTCGATATTCTATTATAAATCAATCGATTCGAGAAATCAGGCCTGCTTGTACCTATATTATATATACAGATACTACAGTGCTCCGGAGATTATAATCTCTAATCGTGATTCTCAATTTATATTCAAATTCTGGTAAGAATTCAATAATATTTTAGGAATATAAGTTAAGTTATTTATCACTCACTATTTACAAACTGATGGTCAAACTGAGATTTATAATTAATATTTCCAATAATGTTTGTGATCCTTTATAAGCTATTATCAAGATAATTGATCTGAATTCCTATCAATAATGGACTATGCTCAACTCACGTTTTCCCATAAATCATTAGATAATCAAACCTCATATGAGACCTTGTATAGCTATCTACCCCACAATCCCTGGAATTGGAAACCCGACTCCACCGCGCCTATCGACGATTTGAATATAACCAATGCTAAAAAGTATACTAAATACAATAAACTAGCATTTAATCGAGCAAAAGAAAATATCTTGTATATGCAAGAAAAGATATCTCAATCAATCAACTCACATTGCTGTTTAGTTGATTTCGATATGGGAGATTATATATAACTCAGTATGAGGGACTTTCTGATATAACGATTATCTAAAAACTGGATTACCCTACTTAAGGGAGATTCAAGATTATTGGTCGGGCTGGAGATTTCTTTTGATTGGACTTATTGCTTATTATGAAAATCCATTCTGTATTTCTATCTAGTAAGCTCTGTAAAGTAACAGACGACCCACTTTCCAAACAAATCCTCAAAACCATTGCCCTCAATAAATATCACTAATAATATCGAATGGGAAGTAGAGTATATTCTAGTTATAAAGAAAGTATGCCGATAGCTTAAGTATAGAGTATTGTGGCTGAATGCTGATGACGATCTCATCTGATATCCCACTTCTGACTTAAAAACTGTCCTGTACTACCTTTGTAACTTCTATCTACGAAATCCTACTCTGCTAGGACTCTTTGTATATTTATCGGAATAGATTTGTTTCTATAAGAATAAAAAGGATGATTATAATTTCATAAACAATAATTAATATATAAATAAAAAAAATAAAAAGAACTTCTTTAATTCATTATTATAAGAAAGAAAATCCTAATTATATAAAAGGCTGAAAGCGATTGGATAAAGATGGAATATTAATAAAGAAAATCTTTTCCTCTATCTAATAATTTAAATCAAGCTAAAAAGAAAGCTCTTACATTATTAACGGTTATAGTTGGGCAAGGTACAATAATAAAGACTGAATAATTTAAATCGAAATACTAGTCAAGTTCTTAGCCAACAACAACACAAGCACACACAGAACAATTACAAGTTGAAAGATAAGACAATCTTTAGTTGCAGTATATGCAACAACAGATTGAGCTGGTGTTCAGTCGTAACCCAACCACTTGCAAGCTGCCGAAAGCTCTACTTCCATTTGAATTACAACAAGCTAATACTGTTATTTTAATTTGTCTCCCTATACTACAAACCTTCATTACACAACACTCCGCGGCTTCTCGAGCAAGGATAAAAGGAAACATTTCTTTCAAAACACAATTCTTTAGCTCCTCCCATATATCAAGCTATCTCAAGAATTAACTTTGCTAAAAGCTAATAAAATTATAATTTATCTTACCATATTACTATACTCAATAACAGCCAATCAATATTAAAAAACATCTTACACATATCCCTATTAGATAAGTACTCACAGTTATATTTGCTAATCAAATAAAACAGATAGCAAGATTGATCAAACAATTATTCAGGAAATCATAACAAATATCATTTCCCTTATCAGAAATACAACTATATATACAGTCAGTATAAACCCAGCCGTTCTCCGAATACATTGTTCTTGTTATAAAGATTATCTTTTTTAATAATCTTTTACTTAGAAATCCTTACTCATCAATATTAACAAAGCCAACACTTTGTAATAAGATATATCGAATTTGTAATCAGATTGATTTTGATATAAGACCTTCAGGAATATCTTTCCAAACTATTTCGCCATTATTTCGAAATTACTGAAAATAACATATTGCTGTAATCAATTTATTAGTAAACTTCTTTTTATAATTATCAATATAATCGATTAAGAAATTATATTTCTTTTGTTGAATTTTGTTTCAAAAGATAATGGAACAAATATATCTAATAAGCATATCGAAGATCGACCCTATTCTTAGGTATATTGCCTTCGATATTTGTAATCACATTTGTTTAGATTAAGCTAACCACAAGCTGAAGATATTAAAGAAAGCCTTACTTATATGTATCTTTATTGTCCAATTCATCTTCCTTATTATTCTCCTCTTTACTACAGGATCACTGCCATTTCTGTTACAACTCGACTCCTCCTTTTCCTTAATAGGACACTTGCTTTGTACAATAGAAGAGGTAGATACTCTCTTCACTGCAAGTTATAAAGAAGTATATCAGCAAAAGCAAATGCAAAAGAAAAATAAACAATTCACTGCTATATACATGTCCTCCTGTTGCTTCAACTGCGCTGGTAACACTTGCTCTTGCTGCTATGTTTTCTTGATAATATAAAAAGGCATGTTGATTATTAATCGAAGAATACAAAAAAGATAAATAATCGAAAAAGATTTGGAAGAGAAAAAGAAATTCAAACGATCTATATGCTTTGAAGGCTTCACACTATTGCTAGGTTACAGAACGGTTTCCTTTATTTCCCATATGCCTTCCCATTGCGAAAAAAGCAAAATTTGTGTATATATCCGTTTATTATGCTATACTACAATGTAAATAACAACACTTCATTAGGATTGCCGATACATCTACAGATTAAATAATTGTAAAGCTTGAGGGTAAGTTTTTTTTGAAAAAAGGGGTAGTATTATGGCTTGTATTTAATTACAGCTATAATTGCTTCTATACCATATTTGTATATATGCACGATTATATATACATAACTAGTATATAGAAACACTTTACAAACACTTTGCTCTTGATTCTGTAATTATAGATTCTAAGGATAAATTGTACCCTGCTCTCGCAGTTCTTCTAAGGCAAAGTGTCACAACAAATAGAGAGAATAAATGCTATGGTAAAACAATACCTTCAAGCTTTTATAAACTTTCATCAAAACGATTGATACGATTAGTTTTCACTTACAGAGTTTGCGCTCAATAATACAACCTCGGAGACTACTGATATATCCCTATTCGTTGCTAACTACGGTTTTCATTCACACCTTAATATTTGAGGCCCTCCTCACCTGTTTCCCCGAATTTGTTATATCAATATAAGCGCGAGTTCCTGAAGGCCAATGAGATTACAAATCGATTTGATATTATTCTAACAAAATTGAAAGCCCTAACCATTTAATCTATTTAGAAATATGAAGATTATATTAATAAGACTTGTATTATACTTCTCTATATAAAGAGAATAATAGAATATAGATTAATACTAAGAATATAAAGATTAATCAATTAATAAAGAAAGGCGATAATAAATAAAACAATCTTTATAAGATTATCAAAATTTACAAACAAATCTGTCTACTCTAGCTTTCTATTAGTTTCAAGATCTTTTCAGTATTCTATAACTTATTACTTTGATCACTCTATCGCTTACCCGGATTAGCCGATTAAGAAATGATTAACAATATTGAATCCTGCTGGATCAAGGATGTATTCTAGAAAGAGATAACAAAACAAATGAAGAAACCGAGGTGATAGGAATTCGATAAATTATTCGATTGTTATAATGAGAATGGATTTCATTACCAGATCAAATAAAAATATCATCTAATATTTTAACAATCTGCTGAAAACCTTTGTAATCAGAAAGATACAATTATCACTTTCTATTTAGCAAATCTAGATAAGCCAGAACTACCCACTTAAATGGATTTCAAAAGATCTATTACTCCTAATCCCCTACTAGTATTTATATTAAGTATACTTCTGAATTGAGGTTGAGGCAGATTTAAAAAGCTTTATTAATTGATTATTATTTCTAAGAAAATTCATTTTAATCTAATAATAGAAATTAGAGTATTTTAATATTATTTTGTATTCTAAAAGATTAATTGGTATTACAATTATAAACCAATCGCCTTAAGCAAAGGGTACTATTATAATGCCAACTAATTGATCTGTAATTGCCTTCATACCTCAAACATAGAATATTAGCACGCCCTAACTTCCTATAAGTAGAACTGTACTCTTCCATAGCTCTTCTACCCTTATGGTACAATATAAGTCTTTACCCGTACCATGACATCTTAAATTTTTATATTTATATATTTATTATTTATTATTTATCACTTAAACATAAATTCTTAATAATTAATATACTTATTTAATACTTAATATTTCATTTATATTTATAATTATAGAAATAGAATTGAGATGTATGTATATATATTCAAAGTCGAGAGGAAGAATATATATCTATACTTCTTAATTTTTATTATTAATATTAAGAGAAAAGATTCTAACTCGTAATTGTATATATCGTATAGGTCATGAGCTAGTATATGAGTATATAGTATATAAGAAGGAATTATTGTTTTTATATAAAAAATAATATAATAATATATCTTTATATATCTTTTTTATATATATAGTTTCTATATTCATATAGTATACTAGGAGCGAATCACAGAATCTGTTACGTAAGCGGATATAATAGGAGTTGTAAGCTTTACCACTACGCCACGTACGCAATCTGTCCAAAAGGCACAGTATCAGGGATCGCTTCCTGATAGCTTACTACTATATATATACCCTGTAACAGAATCATATAATCAAATCACATGATTATTGCTTAAGAAAGCTTTTAGCCTAGAATGATCTGAAAATCAATTCTTTATTAGCTCTTTATTAATTCTTTCAATTTATTTGTAGTAAGATTAATATAATATTAATAAAATCGAATAAGGAATAAGAAAGAAAAGCTTTATTTGATGGAATGGCTGGATTAGGAAGAGATTTATGAAAGATAAACGAAAGTGAAAAGTTAGATTAATAGGAAAAAGCATAAAATAAGGCTTTTCCCTTTTGAATATAGAAAAAGAAAATAAGAATATCATATACTGTTTCATAAAGATCATGTGTTTTATAGCTATTTAATTGTTAATACGAGCTAGCTTCCTATAATAGACTAATATTAGTCTATTCTCTCTTATTATCACGGGGTAACACTAAGCCCTTTCTGTCCTGTTCTGTCCTGTTATATATGTGAGAGTAAGATAGAACTTCTAATTCTACCTTTTAGTTTTTTGGGTGTTTAGTTTAGTGGTAAAGCTTCTGAATACTCCCAGAGGTGATCCCGTGATACTTATATACTATATACTCATATACTAGCTTATGACCTATAATAGGAATAAATTAATATTAGTCTATTATAGGAAGCTGGCTTGTATTAACAACTAAATAGCTATGAAACATATGATCTTCATGAAACAGTATATAATTATTCTTATTTTCTTTTTCTATATTCGAGGGGGAAAGGCCTTATTTTATGCTTTTTCCTATTAATCTAACTTTTCACTTTTGTTTATCTCTCGTAGATTTCTTTTTAATCCGATTATTTTATCAAATAAAGCTTTTCTTTCTTATTCCTTATTCGATTTCGCTAGTATTATATTGATCTTACTATAAATAAATTGAAAAAAACTAATAAAGAGTTAATAAAGAATTGATTTTCAGGTTGTTCTAGACTAAAAGCTCTCTTAAGCAACAATCATGTGATTTAATTATATGATCCTGTGATTCGCTCCTAGTATACTATATGAATATAGAACTATATATATAAAAAGATATATTATTATATTATTTTTTATATAAAAACAATAGTATATATACTTTATATATATAGTTTCTAAATAGATTTTATCTGTCACGGGATCACTTCTGGGAGTATTCAGAAGCTTTACTGCTAAGCTAAATGCTCAAAAGACTAGGAGGTAGAACTGGAAGTTTTACCTTACTCTTATATATATAGCAGGATAGGATAGAACAGAAAGGGTTTAATATCACTCTGTAATACTATCCCCCTTTTTAAGGTATAGTTTCCATACTATTATTTACTAAGAGGTTTCAGGATTCAGGATTCTGGATTCTAATGCCTTAGGTATTCAAACAGGCAAACTGTCAAGGTACGGGTAAAGACTTATATTGTACCATAAGGGTAGAAGAGTTATGGAAGAGTGAAGCTCTACTTATAGGAAGTAGGGCGCACTAGTATATTATGCCTGAGGTACGAAGGCAATTACAGATCATATAATTAGCGCTGTGATAGTATTCCCTGTTCAAGGCGATTGGTCCACAATTGTAATACCAATTGACCTTTTAGAAAACAAAATAATATTAAAATACTCTAATTTCTATTATTAGATTAAAATGAACTTTTTTGAGAGTAATAATTAATTGCTGAGCTTTTTAGATCTGTCTCGGCCTTGATTTGGGAATGTGCTTGATGTAAGTATTAGCAGGGGATCAGGAATAATAGATCTTTTGAAATCTATTTAAACAGGTGGTTTTGGTTTATCTAGATTGCTAAATAGAAAGCGATAATTGTATCTTCCTGATTGCAAAGGTTTTTGGTGGATTGCTAAAATGTTGGGTAATATTTTTATTTGATTTGATAATGAAATCTATTCTTGTTATGGTAATCAAGTAGTTTATCGAATTCTTATTGCTCGATTTCCTTATTTGTTTCATTATCTCTTTTTAAGATATAGTTTTGATTTTAATGGGATTCGGTTTTATGATTACTTTTTGATTGGTTAATCCAAATAAGCAATAGAGTGGTTGGAGTAATGAATTATAGAATATTGGAAAGATCTTAAAATTAATAGGGAGCTGAAGTAGACAGACTCGTTTATAAACTTTTAGAATCTTATAAAAGCCATCCCATTTATTATTACCTTTTTTTATTAAACAATTAGTTTTCATATTTTTAATACTAATCTATATTTTGTTACCTTTTTTGTATAGAGAGGTATCGGTGCAAGTTTTATTAGTATAATCTTTATATCTCTGAATGGATTGAATAGCTAGAGCTTTCAATTTTGTTAGGATAATATTAAATCAATCTGTAATCTTGTTAGCCTTTAAGAATTCGTGTTTGTATTGATATAATAAATTTGGGGGAATAAATGAAAAGAATTCAATGTTGAGGTGTAAATGAAAACTATAGTTAGTAAAAAATAAAAATATGCTGATAATCTTTGAAATGGTATTATTAAGTGTAAACTCTATAAGTAGGAGTTAATTGTATTAGTCATTTTGATGGAAATTTATAAAAGCCTGAAGATATTATTCTATTATAATATTGATCCTTTCTGTTTGTTTATCGGATTTGGAGTGGAATGAGGAGGATTGTTTCAAAGTGATCGATAGATGCTTGGATAAGTGCTTTTAGAATTTTAATATAAATTGTGAACCTTTATTAGATATTATATTATCAGATGTATTGTGTAGATAATAGATTTTTTCAACAAATCGATCGGCGAGCTTCTCTACGAATAGTTTTATAATCGGAATGAAATGATGCATTTTTGTTAGGCAGTAGATAATTGTAATGATATGTTGATGCTTTTTATTATAATATTTGCTAATTGATAGCAGTATAATATAGTCAATGGAGATATCGGACTAAAGGCAGAATAGTATTGATAGAGATTCTAGAAATCCGGATGTAGTAAAACAGAAGGCTTTGATTTGAAAATAGAGTTGATAGATTTATATATAAGTTTCGATTTCTCTTGATATATTAGATTATCAGTATATATAGAAAATGAGATTAATAGTTTTAATTCGATCAGAATGTTCTGCTGGATTAGTAGAGTGTATTTGGTATATAATCTGAGTACAAAGCTTAGTGGAGGGGGAAATAAAGAGATGATTGTAATAGAAAATTTTATTATTGATTAATTTATAGTCTTGAAAAGCAATTCGAAGGTTTTTTTCGGATCGATAGTGGCCAATAGCGAGCAATTGGGTTTTGAAGTATTTTATGTATGATAATAATCAATTCGGATGATTTGTATATTTTATCAATAAAATCGTTAATCGGCTTTTCAATATCAGGGATGATTATATCTATAGATGCTATAGTAAGGTCGATATTGTTATTTGTTTATCGAATAAGATTCTTGAATGTAATGATATCGAATACTCTTTTTGGGAGGACTGTTTATAAGCGATTCTTGATTTGGTTGTTATTAAGGTTGGTGTGTATAGAGCAATCTTCTGTTTTTCTATTTAGTGTATTAAAGCGAACTGCTTTAAAATCCAATCTGTATATAATACGAAAATTGAAACCAGCCAGGAATTCAGTTTATCTAGTTTGTCTTTGATTTAACATCTTTATTGATATAAAATATTCTAGATTCTTATAATCAATAATAATCTTGAATGGCTTTTGAGTTTTATATAGTTTGGGTCTCTATTCTTTTAAGAATTTGATAATAGTTAGTAATTCCTTATTATAGATTTTGTAGTTGTATTCAGCAATGTTGTATTTTGAGAAGAAGTATATAACCAAGTGTAATCGGCCCTTATTGTTATATTGAAAGAGTACTCTGCTTATAGTCTAATCGGAAGCATTTATTTTGACAACTATATAATAATAATAATCAAACATTGCAAAAACTAAAACGGAAACAAAGATATACTTCAGGTTTTCAAAGGTATTCTCTTAATTAGCAATCTAATTCTATATATTCTCTTTTTTCAATAAATAATTTAAAGGTTCTATGATTTTAAAAAAGTTATAAATAAAGCATTGATAGAAGTTAATAAACTCTAAAAAGCATTGGAAATCTTTTAATTTAATTAACAATTTCTATTCGAGGATAATCTTAATTTTATTGGGGTTCATCTTGATATTACTAGGAGTAATGATTAGGCCAAGGTATTTCGTTTTTCTCGTTTCGAATTTGTATTTATCAATATCAATTTGTAATCCAGTATTAATAAGTTTTTGAATGATTTTACAAACTTGCTTTCAATAATCTATAATATTCTCAGAATAAATCAAGATATTGTTTAGGTATGCTATACAATTCTTATTTAGAAGATCAAAAAGAATATAATTAATATAGTTCTAAAACGAGGTAGGAGTATTACAAAGGTCGAAAGGTATTATCAGAGATTCGAATAAGCTGAAACGAGTTATAAAAGCAGTCTTCCATTTATAACCTTCTGTGATCTATAATTTATTGAATATAGCAATAATATCTAATTTAATATAAACTTTAGTATAATATAAAGTATTAAGGATTTCTTTGATTAATAGCAATAGATAACAATTCTTAATAATAATATTATTTAGTCCACAATAGTCCTAGCAAATTCGAATACCCCCCTCAGGCTTTGCAGCTAGAAGGAATAGAACAATTGATCGAAAATGGGATTTGCAAATGAATTCTTTATTTAGATTATTATTAAGCTATTTACAAATGACTTAAAGCTTGGTTAGGGATATTGAGCAACCTTTGTTATACAAAAGCTCTTTATCTGGTATAATCTCGATCTTGTAATCCCAAAAGTATTATAGTAAGAGTTTATTAATAAAAGAGAGTAAGAACCTAACGAATAAATTACGAAGCTAGGGTAATAGCTTGTTTTGAATCTCTGTTATAGATAGTACAAATCAGTTAATCTTTTCCATAAACTTTTTGATATTGCTTTTTATAATATTGTGATATAATTGAATAGGATCGTTTGTTACTATATAATATAACTCGCAAGCTCTATCTAATTCATTCCAGGTTACTTTTGTGATATAAGCTTTCTGATCTTTATAGAATTGAATAAAGCTATTAGCTGTAAGGAACTTTATATTGTTTATTTTCTATCGAATATTTTGTAAGGTATCAATCGGTTCTTCAAAGGGCTTCTATAGCGATAGAGGGTTTAATGGGGATAAAACGTTTTGGTTTCGTGACGGTCTTTTGTGTATCCTAAAGCCTGCAATAATCCATACTAGGGCCAGTTTCAGAATTGGCCGGTTTGGTATCATTTTAACGCGGGTCTCTGTTTTTCATTGATTTGGTGAGTATAGTGGCAATTTGAATTAGATGGTATTGGATTAGTAGGATCTATATTGTAGAGATTTCTATCAGTATTTTTCTCTACAACTAGAGTCGGAGGATTGTATTCCAAAAGTATCGATTAGTTTTGGGGTGAAAAGAAGGGAGTCTGGAAACTTTTGTTAATGATTTTTTTGGTAAAGATATAATATAGGGTTAAAATAGATTTCTTCAAAATAGACTTCAAAATAGACTTCCTAACGAGTGTATATAGTATTGGATTGAGTGCTGTATCTACTGGGGTCGGCACATCGTTATGATTGGGGATGACAATTGCAGTAGAGTTAACTGGGTAGCAATATCTGGAGTAGTACATGGATATGAACTTAAGAGTCATTGTTGCCTAATTAATAGTAGGGTTATAGTGTTGAAGCTATAGAAAACCGAGAATTATAGAATCCGCGTCGAAAAGATTGGTAATATAGAATAAGCCAATTTCTTTATGATTATTAATCCGTAAATCTAATAGTGCATATTGAAATAGAATATCAGAAATCCTTCTATCTGTAAATAACAGGTTGCAGGTAGTAGAGAGGGGATATATAGGGATACCAAGCTTGGATATAAGAGTTCTATCTATAAACCTATATCCCATAGCTCCATTATCTATTAAGCCAATAAATGAAATAATTATATTAGGTGTAAGGAAAATTTCTGTTGAGATTTTAAAAGATTTGTTATTTATTGTTTTAAAATATAAAGGATCTCTCGATATAATTGATCTCTTAATTTACAAAGGTAAACTTTCTATAAAGAACCTCGATTCGCGATTATAAATCGAAATTAGTCTTTTAATATACTTGGCTGGGGAATTGAATTTTTATTATTATCTAAATATATAGAGCCTTCAACGAATCCGTTCAGATCTCTATTACTAATAGGGACTGGAGAGGTGTATCGAAATGGTACTACAATAGTTGAGAAATGATTAACAGGCGGGAATGTATTCTGGTAAGTAGGGCTATAAACGTTGTGATAAGATTTGGGGTTGTGATGGTAATTGGTAATAGGAAAACGGTGGATATTCGGAATATGTTGGTTTGTAGTAAAGAAACAATTGGGGTATTGTATGATTTCTAAGTTGATATTATATTTTGTATTGTTGCATTGCTTTTCTTTATAATTGAATTTGATATAACTGGGCTTTTTATAATAAAAATAAAGGCCAAAATCTAGATATTATTCTTTATTATAATGTAATAAGAGTCACTAGCCTTGACAAGCAGTATTCAGTTGTATAGGATCTCCAGAGGAATCAGGTATAGGTATTACAACAGCAATAGTAAGCTTCTTTTCATTGGGTTTTTTTTGATTACTAAAGTTGGTACCTTAGTTCTATATTGATTATCAAGATGAATCTTTTTCTCTAAATCATTATAAATACCTTACCATCAAACTATCTATATATCGATATCAACGACAGAAGATTTATTGAGATGATTAACTGAAACATTGATTAGTTCTTATAAAACTTTAAATTTAAGATTAGCAACTTGTTATTCAATAATCTTCTTGCATTGATAACGAACTATTTGAATTCGATAATAAAGTTATCAAATAAGGTTTTCTTCATTTTACATTTATTATAATCTATAGAAGCTTTGTGTGAAAGATCTAGAATCTGATATTACTTATTTAATTCATACCAAATATTTATTACAATACACCATCCAAAAAGTTAAAGGTTGGAATTATACGCGTTATTTATAATTATATCAAAATATATTTAATTGTTTATATAAACAAAACTAGAAAATAAACTAATAAGAAATATGATTTTCTGAAACTCTAATTCATTTTTGTAATTCACAATTAAATAGCAATTAACTACACTACAAAAAGTTATATACTAATCTTAACACTTTACAATATCTTACTTATTATTATTAAACTTTTCAAAAGTAATAAAATATTTATAATAAAATAAAGCTTACAAATTATTGTAAACAGTAATTTTCAATATTTTAATTATATCTTTCAATTCGATAATCTTTGATTAAGTATTAATAACTTGGGCTTAAATAATAACAGCTTAGATTTATAATAAGCCTACAATCGATTCGATTGATTCAAATATGATTTGAGCAATAGTAAAGTATACAGCATTTGGATTATTGAATAGATTTATAAAAGGAGAAATATCAGCTTTAGCAGAGTTGAGAATATAATTCAAGAAAAGGAACTACAAAGGTAAACCAGATATAAATGCTTTTAATACAAATACTTGTTCACCCATCTTCAATACTTTTTGAGATTCAAAATATCAACAACAGGATATACAATAGATTAATAGTGAATACAATCAGCACAATCAGGATAAGGTATTAATAAAGCTTTGAAAATAAAATAAGAAATAAAATTGTAATAACTTATTTAAAGATAATACAAATTATCAAAATATAGGTAAAGATTTATATTGTACCATAAAGATAAAAGAGCTATGGAAAAGTGAAGCCCTACTTATAGGAAATAGGACGCACTAGTATGCTATACCTGAGGCACGAAGGCAACTACAGATCATATAGTTGGCGCCGTGACACAAACAGGATTTATATATATTAGCCCCTAGACTAATGGCCTGTAAGCTATAAGTAGGCTTCCTATACAACTCTATTTATAATCAAGAATAGTTTTATTTAATATTATAGGATCACTTTTAGAAATATTCAAAGTTTTATTGCTGAGTTAAACATTTAAAAGACTAGGAGGTAGAATTGGAAGTTCTACTTTATTCTTATATATATAGCAGGATAGGACAGGACAGAAAGGGCTTAGTGTCACCCCGTGACATTATTGATGGAGTAGATTATTCTTAAAGCTTCTATATATGTATATATCTATACTAAATTTCTTTCTTTATCTGTTTATTAGAGGAGGATTTAATGATTCGATAATTAGTATTAGTAATAGAGTAATTTGCGTAGATGTGTAGTCGATTCTTTTAATTCATCTCTATTACTATCGTTAATACCACTATCAATCTGACCTTGTACTATCGTCTCTCTATTCCATCTCGTATCTACATAACCATTATATGGAACTTCTCCTTGATGATAATAAAATCATCATCATTATACGAAACATCTCCTTGATGATAATAAAATCATCACCATCAGTATTTAATTGAACATCTCAGCAAATGTATTCAACACCAAACTTGGACGACTCAAAACTCTCCACATAGTTTGGTAGACTGGATATTTGTATTCCGGATGTAAATGAGACCTTTGAGTTTTATTCCTCGTCGAGCTACCTGGTTTTGTTTTCGATGTCCTGTTTGCGTGAGCAGGAGGAAGTGTATGTCGGTATAAGTATTGCGTGAAAGTGGAGTTGAGGGGGCTTGAGATAGAGTGGTGTGTGCGAAAAGAACATTCCGTGATGGGAAGCGATAAGTAGATTGAGAGGGGACTATTATAAATTGAAAGAACACCGGGTGCGGACTTGAAAGTTTCGGGGCCATTATATCAGATATCGAGATGGGGAGTTAGGAATTTGATGTGGAAGAGGCGCTAGAATGATAGAAATCTATATCAGGATATTCTTGCTCAATAATCGGGGGGTTGTGGTTATGGTGTTGTCAAAGTTTATATGAGTGTATTAAATGTGAACCAGTGGAGAGGGTAGACCTTTGTAAGATCTCTAATGGAGCCGTCTGGGGGCGAGGGTCTTAAACTACCATCCATATAAGCCAGCAAAAGCCATGCAATATGTTACTCGAATAGACAATTTCACACAACGACAAACCATTACTTATCCGGTAAAAATTCATTGCAGAAAATACGGAATAACTAATTGAGCGTATGGGTGATTTCACATGTTCAACTTTCCCAGTGTGGTTCAACTTCAACAGTTCACTATCCCCATCAAAGAGAACAAAATCAAGACTATTCAAGCAATGAAAAATGAGAGTACGAGACAGTTAATCCTTCAGTCTCCACGTCTGCGCATAAGCACTTGAGCAGAGCCCAAAGGGCCAAAGTAATTTAGAGTGGCGTAGTCTGCATATCCATAAAGGTTCTGCATACCAAGCTACCAGCAAGACTGAATCGGATCTCCTCAGTTCTATTATTTACATAATCGATCTGTAAATTGGCAATTGGATCCTTATATTAACATTAAGCTGTCATTATATACTCTGTAGCAGGAAGCTGGCCTATCGTTACCAGCAAAGTAGCCTTGTATCTAGTCTTTGGAGTGCGTTGACGGTTAGAGTGATATCCAAATTGACAATTTTGGTCTGGCTCCTGGACGAAGTATTGGTTCGCGTATAGGAATAATTAACCGATACAGACCATTGAGTTGAAGATGCTGCAATACCTTCAGCTCCTGCAGAGAACATCTGAGAGAATGTAGACGAGATGCCTGCAACATGTTGATCTGAAGTTTCCACAGCAACGGTTTGTGAATTCGAATTGTTAAGCGATACAGCTATGGGCTGTACCTCGGTACTGTTGTTGACTTCTTCGGAAATGGAGGTGAGGCCTGAGGCGTTGGCTGCACTGCTCGCCATGAGGTTGAATGGGGCGATAATCTCTTTCTTGGGAACAACTCTGTCCCATCGGAAAGAGCTTATGCAATCGTTTGAAGCGGACTTCCCACATATACGGGGCCTCTTTCATATCCCCCAGCCCTTGACGTTGTTGTACGCAGTGCCGTTACCCTCTTCGGCATCATATAGTGTAACTGTTTGCTGATCTCCAAGTGACTTCCAGCGGACTGCAAGATAGGATAGTCAGTAATTGCTTGTTAAGAGGAGTGTTTCCACAAGAAAATGGAATTGAAGATGTCTGCAGACGAAACAAAATTGCCAATAATGAAATATCAAATTAGAGTAAGAAGATTGGGGATTGAAATCAGGTGATGAGTGCAGGGTACGAATCGATGAGACTTACGTGAGGAGCAAGTATTATTCATTCCTCAATTTCTGAACGAATGGACCTTTCCAGATTCCCATTCGCTAAGGAAAATTGTAGTACGTCTGCCTGTGAAGTTGCCATCGGCGAAGAGTTCGACGGCACCAAAGCTTAGATCGACATTTCTCCAAAAGGAAAGGAGAGATCATCATTGATACCACTAGTCTACAACTCACACCCTTCTGTTGTTCCGGTATCGACAAGATTAAGGCATGTATTGCCATGGCTTAGAACGACGACTCTTTTTTCATCCTCTCCTGGAGCCCAGCCACCAACTAAAGTGACTACCACACCGATTGTTAAGTTCCATAATATGTTACTGGTCTTATCATACTGGGCATCTGGGACTACATGACGCTTGTTGGGCGTGTAGTCATTGAGGCGATGGTCGGACCTCGTACCGGTTGTAGTTGGGATCCTGATATAACGCCACTGTCCCAGTGGGAACTTGATATGGAACGCCATAAGCAGGCAGTTTGGTGAGGTCTTGGACTACTTGAGCAGGAGTTCGAGGTGGCATATTGAATAGCTTGATGGTGTGTGAATATGTGAATATGTAAATATGTGAGAAAGTTAATGTAGAAGGAGCCGTTGAAGCAATGAAGTTCAAAAGCTCGGAAACTTTCATTCTTCTTATAAACAATCCTCAATGGGTAATACATTAACTTGATTCACAAAAGTCCACATTGTGTCCCATTGCATTCCACGATTTCCAGCTGATCTTCAGGTGTATTCAGCTGTCTCAAATAACACTTTCCCTTGGTCCTGCATAAAAGACGGCATGGATTTCCGGTTTGTATGAGAGATTTGGAATTGGCGCCGAAAAGATGGGACCAACCTTCTCAGGCTGAGAATCTGATCTGCGAAGGAACCCCAAAGTTTTTACCCCCAAAAGATCTGCATGTTGCCTGAAAAGAATACACTCGCAGAAGTGATGATTCAGTAACTATCAGCGAATCGGTACCCGGATAGAACAATCAATGTGTGGTTGCACTAGGCGGGGAACCATGGCCTTTCAAGATAAGCCGGCCTAAACCGTGGGTTCTCATTTTCATGTTGATCCGATTTTACACTTTGATATTAATAAATTCAATTAAAAATTGTGATACGTTATTGCGAATTTGAATTGGTACCGCATGTTGAAATTATATGGTTCTTTGTTGATACCTAACTCCAACTTTCCTTTTGAGACTTGCGTCCTCTGCTACACTTTCGTGGTGCAAAATCAAAAGCGATCAGAAAGTACACAATCAAACAACTTGTGACTATATTATGAACAGAATGAAAAGCAGTACTATTTCGATTATATCTCCTTCTACTGCGTGGAGATGATGATGCTACCCAAAATATAGCAGTTGAGTTGCGTAAGACATGGGACATATGAATCCCAAACTTCTGGGGACTTTCTCTCAATCAACCAAAATGAAAAATACGACAGGAATCAAGTACTAGGAGTAGCTTCTTGCTGAGATTATAGATAGCTTTTTTATCATCGTATTTCATTTTACAGATGTCTTCGCACTCTAGTAAAACAAGGGGTTTTATTTGCTGAAAAAGCCCAACCCAAAAGCCGCCATCCTCATAACAACCATAGTACTCGTATCTAGATAAGATGCTTTGATCTGTTCCCATTTATTAGCATCAAATAACTTTTCCATAACAATTACAAAATCATACCTGAAATACGCCCTCAAATAGATAATCTGCCAAGCTCCCAATGATACCAACATTCCCATAGTTCCAAATGCAAACCATTTAACTCTATTATTCGTGCTCTCATTTGTGTCTCTCAATTTCTGTTCTCTGTGTCTAAGGTATTCCATTTCCGCAACGATTTCTGCGACCATTTCCTCAATGCGCCGTAATTCAGTTTCGACTGGCTTGAGTTTTTCTGTAGCTTGAACGGCAGACCAATCTTTGGCATCGGCTCCAATATCAATATCGAGTTCAACGTGGCGGCGAGGATTGCTAACACGGTTTGCTGGATGTAGTTAGTACTGGCTGCGATGAGAATAAAGAAAGGGCGGGAACGAACAGGCTGTAAAGTAATTGTAGAAGCAAACATCAAATGATGCATCGGCATGAGATGTAAAGGCCATTCTCTTTTCGCCTACAATGTCCTTTGGTTTTCCGTATTCATTTCCAACAGCATCTTTAATCTATCCTTCATGTCAGCATGCGTCCAGACCTCCTTCAACCAATTGCATAAAACGTACATGCATATCGACTTGCATGCCATCCCCCTTTGAACCATCAATGGTAGCAGTAACCACCACCAAAGTATCCTTAGCCACAAAATTCCTAATGCATCTCTCTGCCTTCTTGTCTCCTTTGTGATAAGCGTCGATATCGAATTTCAGTGCTTCCGCAACTGCTAGTACCAGAAAGAAACTGCAAAGTGCTTGCAGAAATGACCTTGTGTATGCCATGATGTGTAAAGCCGAATCGATTGAGTGGAAAACAAGGGGCTCCGAAAGATATGTGTAAATGGAGCTCTCGAAACTCAAGAACCAGATCGCGGTAATCCAAAGATTTAGACGACGTGTAAGGTTCGGGGTACTCTACAGGGATGTGAAATCTTGAGTCACGTGTCATAGAAGTTTGAACTTCTAGATTTGGATTTGGGTATCTTTGGACCTTCAATTTCAACGACAATAACAATACTTGAGATATTTAATACCGCCAAAATGCCAAAATGTAAGTTTCTGAACATTTGCGATTCTGTTTTATATGCTAACTACTCTCACAGTCTTCTGTAAGTTTAAAATCAACGCGCCGTGCGAATTGCGACTATTCGAGCTCCATCTCCATCTTCGCGAACAGCTTGCTAACACATCTTTAAAGGCGATTATTGCGATGTCTACCTCACTCACGACTCGATGAGTGTGCGTAAAGCTCACAACAGTGGACGTAACCACTTGCGCAATGTTGTCGATTATTATCAACGTATGTTTCTCCCTCTCCACAATCACCAAATTATAAGTAAGCTAAACCATTGTCCTAACCCTAGAAATCGGTCACGAAAAAGCCCAATCCGTAATCGACTCCATCACATCTTCCTATGCCGCCGAAGGTCAATCCTCTTCGAATCCTATGCTCCATAACCCAGCAGCTTCGGCACCTTTCCCGCCTTTCCCACCAGCCAATTTCCCTGGAGGCGTTCCACCACCTTTCCCTCCATCATCTGGTCCAGGTGGTATGCCATTCCCTCCGCCAGGCGCAAGAGGTTTCCCAATGCCTCCTTTACCTGGACAACCTGGTGCCACCACCTATGCCCACCATTCCCGGGTATGCCTGGAATGCCTGCTGGAATGCCATTTCCTCCTCCAGGCGGCTTGCCACCTAATTTCCAATTCCCAGTTCCCCCACCAGGAGGCTTCCCAGGAATGCCACCACCGGGTGGTCAAGGGTTTCCGGGCATGCCTCCACCAGGGGGAAATCGGGATGAGAGGAGATAGGCAGATAATGGTATATGTTTAGAGTTGAGAAATGGAGAGATGATATGACTTGGCGTTCAGGGTTGAATTACTGGCACGTACATTATTAAGGATATTCATTATGCGGATGATTTGTTTCGTGTTCAAAGGACGGCAGAATGAGAATATGGGGCAGATTGATGCGTTCGATGAATGGGCTCCCTGGAGACTGTCGAATTCTAGTAATGGTCATGCAAATTATTGAAACAGCGCGGTACCGCAGGAAAACACTGGAGTTGGGAGAAACTGTACTATTATGGTAGAAACATACGGCATCACAAAGCAAGCAAAAGAATGAAACCTGTTCACATCAAGAATGTCTAGTTGGCATTTCTATTTGTTCTTTTAGTTTTTGGATAGTGATACAATTAACTATTTAGAAGTCTATCATCACTGACCACATTGTTGTTATCTAGCCAGCATTGGATATTGAACAAAATCTAAATTTGAGCGTATGCTTGGCGTTTTTCTAAATTTAATGTTTCGGCATAGCATTGTTGTGTTTTGAATCAATATTGAATATATCATAATCTATAAACCGCATCAAAGCAATCTTTCCCTATTTTATTTCCCACCTACATTTGCATCCACTCTCAAAACAAGCGGATGTTGAAGACTTTGATTTATAGAGATTGTAAGAAATGTGATATGATATGATGCAAGATGTAGCTTATGTAGCTTTATACAAGTGAGCAAACGCACAAACTAACATCTACCTTCCTCTCCGCTCCAATCATTCCTATCGTTCCCCGAATTTCATTTCTGGCTTATACCAATCTAAATCAAACCCATCAACCAGATCGCATAGATGGTGCGGTCTGGTGGTAGAGTGGTAAAACGCCAAGATCGAACGAGTAAAAATATCCTCGCGGGGGTATTCTCCTGCCAACTAAGGGGTTAGTAAGGTTTTGCTGGTTTGTTCTTCTAGGATTTTTTTCTTCCCATGGAGAAATTTGAAGATTTGAAGATTTGAAGGTGTTTTTCTCTATTTTGCGGAAATTGTACAAATGGTTGTTATTTGTTGTTGATGGACGTGAGTCAAGTGACTATATTGTGGGGCGTTCATGGTCATCATAACGATGAACGTAGACTACTTGCATTTTTCGCACAGTTTACATGACGGGTATTGGTACCTCAGAATATCAATGATGAAAATTATATATCACTAAGATGATGAATGCCTGGGTGTTCGAGACACGAATCTCATCGCCAGCTCAACTTGAGAGAATGTTGTTGATTTCGACACATTCACGGCTCACTTCAATTGGCCATATACAAGATAGGATACCACAGTTTTGTGCAATTCGTTCTCCCGTTAACATTACTTCATCAATCCAAACAAACTGCATCCTTCCAATGTGCGGCTCAAGAAACGTAAATCCAACTTGCAAAATTTCAGGGATAAAAAAAGACTCGAAGATTCCACCAGAATGAGAAAGCAGAAAGACAGAGGAGAGGTATAAAATTTCATAATACGTGGAGAACGCATGGATCGTATGATTCTACCTATCTCGAGTATTGCATCATGGGTTGAACCTTCAGAGATGTCAATGATCAAGTTGAGAGAGGTTGCGTATTGAGGAAGAGTCGGAAGTTGGGCGTGGACTCAAGGCCTCACTCAGGCTGTTGACAAGTAGTCAATGGTGTCGCATCGTCCGGCTAGTTCTCAACTTCACATCGTATTTCATCTACCTCCCGAATTACGCTATTGACAAGTGACTTCATAGCCTCACGCCCTTGCTGTACCTCATTATAGAGCATAGAAATTGGCTCAGACCAGACTGTTCTAATTGGTAAGGGCATGGTCGCTGTCAATGATGATATACGTTCTATATCTGATAGGAGTGCTAAGGTTCGTCTTTGTGAGAGCTGTATTATTTCCGCGAGGTTCTCCAATGATACGATTGGGGGCCATTCTCTCCACGTTTCGTTGACTTGGGTAACGTTGTTATCATCACCGCCCATCTTAGCTTTGTCAGTGGATCCAGCTGTAGAACCACCAATGTGGACTGCGTTCTCGAAAATGGGAATTGGATCAGCAGATACTGTCTTTGCCATGTCTTGCATCTATAGAGTATTTATTAGTAATCTAGCATCCAGGAGACGGCAACGAGGCAAGCATACCTGGGTCTGGCTAGAGTCCATTGAGCTATTTACCGTAGTTGGATCTGAGTAGTTTTGATTCGTCATATTGCTGTAGAAGAAGACCTTAGGAGTGGATTGTGATAGTTAGGTGGAATTGTGTAGTGTATTGTTCGCCTGAGCAGTGTTGTTGTGGAAGTAAGAAAACCAGTGCTAAGTGCGAAATCACTCAACCATTAGCTACTTTTGCCTTGCCTCTTATAACTATCTAGGACAGAGGAAATATAAGTTTCACCGGGTAAGAATAATACCTTATTGTGGTATGGTAAGCCTAAAGTAGACAGAGATCATCTATTTAGTTCAAGTCATTGTGATCAACCTGCTTAGGCGCCCATCTCTGACCACTCAACGCAGAGATTTGAGTGATTGAACCGCGTGCATAGCATTTCTCCCTCAAACTATTGTAATCAAGCATGCAGGTGTTCAGCTAGTCACTCCTCCCACAACTCGAACCAAACCCTTGGGTCATTGAAGCTCGAGGAATCCACCAATGGTCATAGTCTTTGGAATAACCTTGATGGGACATACTACCGAGATCCATGACAGCCACCACATTATTATCCCAACCATTACACCACTCATTACACCAATCCAACATCAGCCACACAATCCCTGACACACACTAGCTTGTGATGACGACTTATCTCAATAAACATACTAATTATAACTTTCTGAACCCTCGCTTGCTTACTAGTTTATACCAAAAGATATTATGAGCTATTGCGCTGAGTTCTTTAAAATATAGCTCAAAGATAATAGTTTAAATCTGAAATGATCTCTTATTTAAAAGATTATTACAATCTTTTTGAAATAATAGAAAAAGAGAATATAAAGTATTATTCTTTTCTTTATTTTGAAAACAAAATATAAAATTTTATATAAAAAAAACTTACCTGAAAAACTTATTTGAAAAACTTATAAATTTTTTTTCTTTTTTTCAAAAATATAAATCTTCGAATTAAATATATATATATATATATACTTTCTATGTATTTGAATTCTTATTAATAAATATTATCTTAATAAAAAAACATCTCATATTCACTTATAAATTTATTTAAAGACTCAGTATATAAAATATAACTTATAACTTAAATTCCAAAACTACTTTCTAATAAGAAACAAACTATCTAATTATAAAGACTCGTATACATATGTTGCCTAGATCATTTCATCTCACTCTCCCCTCCTGCCGCCCCTCCAATCTATCTTCTCCAACTCATCGCTTAAATCTTCCCAATACCAGCGTTCTTAAGAACATTAGCCTTGGTGGTTCCAACATCAGCAACAGCAGCAAGAGTCAATCCCTTTGCAGCAGTCAAAACATCAGTGTTCGTTCCAGCAAAAGATCCAGATGAGACAAGGCTGTTAGCCTGGCAGTCACGGCCAAGGATCGAAGCACATTCTGCAACACCACTGCTTGAAGACCAAAGAGGGTTGCTGGTAATGTCGAAGATGACGGGTGTTTGAGCATTCTCGAAAATGTTGCCCTCAGCAAGGACCTTTGCTCCTTCGCCAATTTGGAATGCGTTTCCTGCGACATTGGACCAGTAGTTGTTGGCAGCTTGGAGGAAGACATTTGGTGTGACGGATGAGTGCAAGCCTCCAACCTTGGGTCCACGACCACTGGTGTTGTGGATGTAGTTGCCCTTGAAAGTGACAGTATCTTGGGATCCAGTGAAGTAAAGTGTCCAGTAATGGTGGTTGTTGCACTTAGCAGACCAAAGAGTAGTACCATCGAACTCAGAGTTGGTAATGGAGACACGGTTGGAAGCACCTGGACCCATGGTAATGAATTGACGACCAATTCTGGAGATCTTGACGTGATCGATCCACAAAAGATCTGTGCCATCAACCGAGATAGCATCTCCACCCCAGATGTACTTGGGGTTCATCTCGACGAACTCAACGTTCTGGATAATGATGTTCTTAGCACCTGCAATGTAGAAACCTCTACCCTTAATCTTTCCAAGAGCTCCAACTCCAACAATGGATTTGTTGGAACCGAGCTTGATAGCATTTGGAGGAATACTGGCGACATTGTAGGTGATGGTTGGCTTGGGAAGAGATTGATCAGCATTTGCAGGCTGTTCACACCAGCCATTGATATCGACTGAATCCTGTCCGGCACCATTGCTGCATGTGTTTGAGAGGGGCGTGCAACCTTTCTCAGTTCTTGTGAGCATACTGTTTGTGAAATCCCAGGTCTTGTCAAGGACAATGGTACGGGCAACGTTATCAGAGAGCCAAGTAACAAGCTCGCTGATGTCCTTTGGGGATGCAGCAACAGCAGATCCACCTCCAGTGGCTGAAGCAGCGAAACCTTCAGCTTTGCCAATGACTCCAGCGGCATCAACTGCGATAACAGAGAGCATGAGAATAGCGAGGGTCTTGAATGAAACCATGATGATTGATTGAAATGAAGTTATTGATATAACTTTAGAGAAGGAACGTTGGTGATAGATTTGCTTGAGTGTAAGCTGTGTTGTGAAGCGAGTGAATTGATTGAGTGAATGAGTAATGAATGGATGAGTCGATGAGTTGATGAGTTGATGATATTAGAATACCTCGAGACTTTCAACGTCCTTATATACTATTGACCTTCCTACCGTATAGGAAAAGGGGGGTTTTCAGAACCGATATACAACTACTTGAATTAATGCATCTGCTATACATCCATTTAAATTTTTAAATCCGTTTCTAATCAGATTTAAATTAAAACTGTAGTTTTCAATATTCTGAAGTGAATTAGTATAGTTAAAGCTAATAAATGGTTGAAAACAACAAGTACCTAGTTGAATAAATTGAAGCTAATACAGGGATTATCCGACATACCTTAGATTTAAGGCTTAAATCTGGGCATATCCTTATGTAATCCCTAATCATGTTGTCCAGAATCCCATCCAGAGTCGGACATTATCCCCTCCATTATCTCCATGCCATAAAGCATTACCTCGACACGAGAAGAAAGGATTTCCAAAGGCCACACACTCCGCGGATAGTCACTTTGTCCACCGTAAACAATATACTTGACTTTTTTCAAACTCTTGATGGTGAGAATATTTTTTCCCAGAAATACTTGGCTATGTCACTCATTGCACTGCTTAAAAAATCCAATGCATATTCCAAGTCATAAACATCAGCCCATAGGAGGAGGAAAATGCCGACAAAGGAGTCCTCCAGATTTCCTTGGCGAGAAGATTGCTTGCATAGTCATGGTAGAGCATATTCGCAATCGTGTATTCATCTCAATTGACCTTCGCAAACATCCGATGATCAAGTAAGATCCTCGAATATTTTCGATCCGCCCTCTCATCTCATCTATTTGACTTTTATAACCTTGTAACTCTGGACGAACTCAGCAATATTCTCGAATACACCTGGGTTGTTGTTTTATACTTTTGAGGCGTTCTGAGCGCACGAGGTTAACTGACTACAAACACCCCCAAAAGAATGCCATGCGAAAATCGATGTTTCCTAAATCCAATTCTAATTACTTTTGTATTTAAGGTTATTATGCATCAAGGCTGAGGAGGGGAGCTAACTCGAAGCGTACTCGAGTTGCGATCGCTAAACGTCCCATCATCCCATGCCAACCTTGAGAACCCTTATCATCAATCAGTAAGCTCCAGATTCTACACTCATTTAATTTCAGGATACCAAGTCAATGGGAAAGTTCCATCGCCATGGTGTGACCGCCATCTAATCAATAAGATCATGGATAAAATCCGTTTGCCGTTTGCCGTTCTCCATTCTGAGGATATTCCGGATCAAACGAATCCCTGAGATGATTGAATCTAGTTCCAGTTAGCAATCATGGGGGGTGCCGAGGGTGTGTACTTATCCACGTTTCGACAATGATCACATGACATGACTAGCTAGCCTAGCCATGCCATGATCTGATAGCTATGATCTGATATGTCAAACTCAAACAAACTTACATCTAGTCTGTAACAGGAACACTCACATCCGATTTCGCAGAGCCAAGATCAAGACCCAAAAATGGTTAGCAGATCCAAATTTCGAATCAATATTCTATCATACCAATCAATATCAGTATATATACCTATTCAAGAAATCCAGAATATAGATGAACACCCATTACAATTTGAACTCCAAAAACAATATCAATCTGTGTTCGGTTCCCAGCAACCGCCAAGAATGAATGATAAGCCACCTCCCTTCACATACTAAAATATAGATCTTCACATGAAACAAACATCTTGAAACACCGTTTCCGTCATTTTATTGTGATCTACTTTCCGAGAAGTAATTGTCCAGATTAAAATCGATTACGATCAACCATCAAATTCACAATATATCGTCATCTTATCAATTTAATCAAATTCCAATCATCCATCATCAATCTTTTCACTCGCGTAGTTCCTTCCACCCACCAGCACCCAAATAAACACACCTTCTCGCTTACCCCATCTACTCCACCAACCCCACCACACCATATAACCTCATCAAAAAGCAACAAAAAAATTGCAAAAAGAATGGGAATCAGATGGGATCAAACCACCTTATTAATTTTCAATCCAAACTGAGCTAGTTTGGCGGTGCTGGGAATCGAACCCAGATTGAAACGGATCATTCGTGAGATATCCTGTGAAGGATGAGCCACAACGTCACGTGCTACCATTACACCACACCACCTATTGTATTTGATGGAAGAAGGAAGATTTTGTTGGTATATGAAGAGTTAAACAAATGTGCGGGGTACACGGTGGGTGATCCTCGGATAGCGGAATGGTGGGGCGGGGCCGTCTTGGGAACAACATAATTCGAGAATTCCGAGGCAAGCAATGTATCAGAACTGAATTATAGACAGAAATACCTTTACATTGAAAACATTAATATCAGTAGTATGGTTTTGCCCTTCTAATTTTTGTATATACAGCAAGTAATAAATCAGCAGCATCTAAAAATCCCTTTCCAATCTTCATTTCTAAATCCCGATCATTCGATCTGTTATCAATTATCGAAAAGAGTACCTATGACGGGTACTATTATTCATCTCAAAGTCTCTTTTACATGCAGAAACGGGATTATCATAATTAGACAGCTTACAACCCTATAGCTCACCGTCCTCAGAATGCAATAATTCAATCGACTATTCATTTGTATCGTTATCAGAATAGTATATCTGTGGTTCTATATAGGTGTGGTCCTCGAATCATTCTCTGAGAAGACGTTTCTAGCAATTTGAATTTTGAAGCAATCGAGCTTTGAGTATCTGGTAGGTAATTATTCTACAGGACTTGACTATGAGGGAAAATATAGGGATTTCAATTACAATACTGTACTGTACCGATAATAGTCAAATCGGGGCTCTTGATGAGGTAACAAGTTAATTTCCGTTTCACGGTCAATATTAGAAGAAGGAATATAAGACCGCATAATTTCGATCAATCATAAGCATATGCACGAAAGCTTCAAGGAAAGTCGGGTACTCTAAACGCTATTACTATTTTCCAACAAGTCTTAAATCGTTAGGTATCTAAATAAAGAGCTGGTAGCAGAAAGAATATAGCTCTAGACCTTAAACCACCGGTGACTGTAAACACTGGGTATATAAAGAAAGCCACCTTTTCCTCTTGACTTTAGAATCCAGCCACCAGAATTACAAACTACCTGACGTCAACCCCATGCTCATTCTTTGGACTCGCCGTACTTCCTCCACTATCATCTGCAACATTCTCCCTATGGACTATTGTCCCATTTTCACTTTCTTTTCCAAAATCGTTATGTACAAGTACTCCCCCACCCGACATTTCTTCTATGATCTCGGGAGCAATCAACAACTTTCCATCGGCTCCATATCTATGCGGTTGATTCTTTGCAACGCTAACTGCATCAAAGAAACCAGTCGTGTTCTGAAATATCGTGTCCATTTCCTCCAGAGATCGAAACGCAGTCTCTGGATAAAAGAAATAGACGGCTGGAAACATGGCAGCATTGATGACAGCGAAAATAATGTAGGTTTTATAACCAATCGAATTGAATGCAACTGGTGTGATCATCACAACCATGAAGTTGAAAATCCAATTTGCAGATGTGGATAAACCATTAGCTGGTGCACGAATTTTGAGGGGAACAATCTCAGCTGGGTATAGCCAAGGAATTGCGAGCCATCCAATTGCGAAGAAGGTGTTAAAGACGAAGAGGAAAGTGGTGGAGACAATTCCCGGTTTTTTACCACCAATACCCTCTTCTGACAAGCGTGTCATGACAGCGAGGATGACCATACTTGCTATCAATCCAATTGAACCAAGTAGTAAAGACTTGCGACGACCAAACTTTTCGATTGTAAAGGGAGCAATGAAGGAAGCAGCAAAATATGCCGTGCCGTTTCCAGCTGCGAGATAACGGGAAGTTTCGCTACTCAAATGGATATACTGCTCGAAAATTGTAGCCGCATAATAGGTGATGACATTGATACCAGAGATTTGTTGCATGACTTGGACGAAGTATGCGAGTAGGACGCGATGGAAGTTACGGTCTGGGCCCATGGTGAACATATCACGCCAACCAGAATTTGCCGCTTCGTCAATTTGACTAGTAATCTCCTTCAATTTGATTTCAACTCTCTGTGCGATTTGAATTTCAACAGCCGCTTCGTCGACTTGCTCTGGGGAGTCGCTAGATTCTTTGGAAGGAACCTCGAGTGCTGTAAGGACAGCTCTAGCCTCCTCAATATCACCTTTTAGGACGAGCCAACTAAAAGATTCATTAGATCGAATAAGGCCAAACATAGGAGTAGATACATACCGAGGGGACTCTGGAAGCTCAAGGATAGACACGAGTATTATGAGAGCTGGTAAAATCTGGAAAGCAATTGGAAATCTCCAAGCCACACTATTATCTCCCGCCCGTGAGGTTCCCAAGTCGAGCCAATACGATAAAGCAATACCTCCTGTGATCATAGCACCCTGGAACATGACCATTTTTCCTCTTTCGTGTGATTCCGACGTTTCTGAAGCCCATGTAGGGACTGTACTTGTATTCATGCCATTTCCAAAACCGGTAAGCACTCGCCCGACAATGAATTGTGCAATACTAGAGGAAGTTGCCTGAAGGATAGCTCCAACAATCATGATTGAGGAACCAAGGAATATCATCCGACGACGACCAAGACGATCTCCAAGAAAGATAGTAATAACGGCACCACCAAAACAACCCAGATTGTAAGAGGCCACTACTAAACCTTGATCAAGAGCCGTCTGATATGAATGATTATTAACTGTGTCGATTTCCGGAAATGTTTTTACGAAAGATGGGAGAGTTAACAATCCTCCCCTGTTAAAATATTAGCTCAATTACTTGGGGCTTTTGTCAGATTGCAAATCATGGACGGAATAAACCGCACACCAATATTGAATTTAAGACTAAGCATACTCTACAAAATACCATATCAGATTTAATCATCAAATGGTCCTTGAGGCTTATATACTTGAGATCTCAATCTTGATGTGCCATTTATTTCGCCCATCGCGAATTGGAATTCTTTTGAAATGCAAACTTACATAACACCTTGATCGTAACCAAAAAGCCTGTGAATGAATTAGCTGTGAATTCTTGTTACGCAACTCAAACCGGAAAAATATCGGAAATGTAACGTCTTCGTCATAAGGAAGGTAACCTTCGATGGTAGCATTCAACCCCACCTCCGCCTCCGCCTTCTCCAGAGCGGGCCGTCTCCACAATCTTGCACAGTAGCAGATTTTGAGTACTTGTTTTGCTGCGTAATGCAAAATCTGAAAACGAATGGAAAGGAAAAAGAAAAATAAACACTCACAAAAAATCTATCCCAGAAACAATGGTGATCAAACGATTCAGTGATTTCCCCTTGTAGCCATAGTATCTTTCGCGTTTTCTACCTACACCCCAAGCCATGATTGAGAAGTTCTGATACTTTGAAGTATATGCTCTGCGTATGTTGATATATGAGATTAGGATGCTGAAAGATATCTCTCAATCATATATGCTTATATGCAGTAGGTACAGGAAATGAGAAAGAGTAAAGTAGGACAGACGAGAAGAAATGAAAAAGACCTGTGAGCAGCAGATCTCACCCATCTTATACACATGCAATGGGACTAAGCAGGAAGGAAAGCTCATGCTACCGATGGTTCTCTTGATACTGTACGACCAACTAAAAAGGTCATTGTCAGCGATTTAGGAAGGTGGTGCGCAAATCCTGAGCGACTTCTCCAAAGGATATGGCAACGGATCCAATTAAACTCTCTTGGCTCGGTCATAGAATCTTAGAGACTCTCCATACGCAAAACAGAAACAACATTCTATTGGTGATGATGCTTCAAGGATTTTTCTTCTTCTGAGAAACTGGGGAATTTCTCAACTTCGGCAGTTTTGCTTGGGTGTAAAAGTTGGAGAAAGTTGGAGAAAGCTTAAACAGCAAATAATAAAGCTTCACCCCTTGCATATCCGTTAAAAGCCGAGGGCCAAGAGAGCACCATTCTAGTGTGCTTATGTAAGAAAACTTTCCCCGCGTGCCCTAAAAAAACTCCCCGCAAACAAGAGGAGTAACATTGAAGCTTGATACTGATGTATTCTTGTACTGTACCTAGGTATACATAGGTATGTAACATGTTCTGCGCTCTCTTCATTCTTGGATAAAAATTATGTTTCGACCATGAAGATGTCACAGATTACGGCGGGATTCGGCCGTGATTGATTTGTCAGGCAAGGTTGAAAGTTACCATTGATAGTAGAAATGCCTATCTTCTTGACTTTTTGATATACGGTTACTACGACATGAGCAACAGTCGTCAATATCTGGTAATTATCAAACAGGGTTCTAGATTTCATCGCAGAAAAGAGTCGAGTGACCTTTTTCCCATATAGTTCCTTCGATGAGTTCAAAGTGGCTTGGCAGATAACTATAACATCCGGGATCATATTCTAAGGCAACTTTAGTCGAGATCGAATAGTTCATCCAGATCCTAAAGTATGATGGCATTTCTACTTCTTGCCCTACGTAGATGAGACGTCATATTAAGGTTGAAGGGGTCCGGACCCCGTTGTTGATCACAACGTTCGACTACACCGTACAGAGTAAGAGAATGAGCTTCAAATTTCAATAGTTCTATATCTAGAAGGATTTCGGTGGTATTTAAGAACAAAGTCAAATAGAAAGGCCTAGTCTCACCCGCAAACGTGGGGTATGAATGTGCCCAGATCCTAATGATCAAAAACGGCAATTCCACTACTACGATGGTTCGACATAGGTCGAGTTCGAGGGCTTCTTCGGTCAATACCAAAATGTGTCTTTATCCCATCGGATCTTAGCCGTGTTACATTACGTGCATATTCTCAATACAAGGGTTGCTATAGGCGCGGGTGTTGTGTTATGGCCGGCTTCTTCGGCGTGCTCCGCACTGAAGTCACCATGGCGAAAGAAACTTCTCTGGCCGAGATCACGTTACAATGCAAGCTACGATCCTCTGGCATTGTAATATTTACCTAGTAGGCAATGCACTCACTATACGTGCGTTGCACCACCGGTAAATATCATTTGCATGAAACTAGAAAACATTTTCGGTTCTCCTCATGGCTCTTCTGTTGGGGGTTCTTACGGTCAATCGATATAAATTCTGAAGAAAAAGACACTGGCACGATTGAATTGAGGCGTTTTTACTGTAGTAATTTGCAGTCAAATCATGCTACTTCAAAGTAAACCACTTAAAGAAACTCTACTGATTTTTTCTTCTTCTAAAGGTTTTCAATTTATCCAGTGATAGAAATTACAAACCAGGAATGTGATTTCTTGTTACGATCAAAACAATTTTGACCAATCCATACATCCCTTCCATAAATTCACCCCTTTAAGCCCAAATAGCTCTAAACTTCTCATCAAATTCCGTCTTCAACTTCCTAAATGCTCGATAAACAGTCATCAACTTCTCATATTCTTCATCATCTGTTGCACCCGCACCACTCTCCTTTTCCTTCTCCAAATAGTCCTCTTCAGCAGCCAATCTATCCTCACCAGCATCCCAATCATCGACTACCTTCTTTCTGCGTACTGGCTGAGCTTGTTGAACTTCACTGGATGGTCCAGAAACAGCTTGAGGAATGGAATCTTCGGCCATCTTCTCATCATTCTCATTCTCAACGGAATCTCCTGCTCCCATTACATCGAGTAGTTCTGAATCTGTATCTTGACCTAGACCGAGATGTAGGGCAAGGGACGTGGCGATTGTAGCTAGTACCATGGAGAAGTCATTAAGTACGAACCAGACGTCTGATCTGCGGATACCGTTGGCGTCCTCGAGGGGTTTTAGAGAACCGTGCTTGAAGAAATCAAGAAGATATGAATTTAAAGGTGATCTTGTTTCATCGGGGTGAAGCTCCAGATGTGGAATTACCGCTGCTTCAAGGAAGACACCTTCGCGAGTGGAGCTGCAAAGATCTTCAATAGTAGTGAAAGAGTCACCTAGACCAGATAGAGCTACAAATGGCGATCTAGCGTGCGGACTAGGCAAAGAAGGTAGGAAATCAAGGGTCGTATTTCCACTCGTCTTGCTTGTTTCATTTGGACCGACTGGACTTTGAGTAAATGGCAAAGCATGTTCGTCTTCAGTAATGTGTTGCTCGGCAAACGTCTTTACGTATGTCGAAAAGACATCTAAAGTACTCTTATTATGACCGCGAAGTATGTTAGCTGCGTCTTCTGGCATGGGGTCGAGGTACACGTTCGATGGTGAACGGTGGATTTTCTCTGCCTCTTCGGGATCATCGACTTCTCTAACAACTCTACGACCAAATAGATGACTCAATACGAGAACCATTGTACGCAGTACTTCGTCCGAGTTGGTGTCAATATCTGCACAGAGCTTATGAAAGTATTTTCCATTGAGAAGAGCTGGCACCCGTTAGTATACAAATTGTAATTGAATTTAACACAAAACCGCACAATCTCAGTTAAGAGAGATATTAATGAAAATGGAAGGTCGCACTCGCGTACCAGCATCTCTTCACTGAACTTACATGAAGTAGAAGGGAAAACTTACCATGGAATGCAAAACTCGAATTTTCGGTAAAATAAAGATGCGAAACACAACTGGTGAAGTTGACGGGTTCACCGCCGGGACCAAGAAGTGCGTTCCTGCGTAGATACTCGATAGAAAATCTTAAATGATGAAGAACTTGCTCTTTGAAACTTTGACCGCCAAGATACAGTCTAGGCTGAGAAAGAAGGGAATTGATAGCTCTAACAGCATATGGCGAGTTTTTAGAATCGTTCAAAAGGGAGAACAATCGTAATACCAATGTTGTCGTGATTGGAAAGTGACCTGTAAGCTCAGGAAGTCGAGAACTGAGAAGGCGACTTGCCCGCTCTCTAGAGACACCCTGAAATACAACGTTACCGAGTAGATCAAAACCACGACGACCTGAACGACCTGCAGCTTGACGGAAATTCAAGGCAGTCAAGAACACAGAGTCTCCGGAGAATACAACAGTGGCACACGGCATGTTAATACCCAAACTGAGTGTACCGGTTGCAATGACAACTCTCAAGAAACCTTTACGGAACAACATTTCTACACACTGTCGGTATTTTCGGTTCATACCAGCATGATGCACACCGATACCTCTCTTCAGCAAATCGATCAAGTCTTCTCTAATTTCCTTGCGACGAAGTTGTCGGATGAAACCATCGAGTTCTTCTTTTTGCAGACGCTTTGGATCAGCAAATGAGAAATCAGCTTGGGGTGCAGTTGGATCGAAGAGATCCAAGGAAGAAGATCCATCTGTTGCATCCTCACGCATTCGGTCCATCTTTGACCCACCTTCGTCATCTTGGGTAGATTTCTTGGATGACTTGACCAGTTTACGACCTTTCTTTGCCTTCATTTCCTGGTCCTTTTCATATTCGTCCATCCGCTTTTTCCAAGCTGATCCTTTCTTCCATTGTTCTTCCGATTGAACTAGCTGGTTCAATAGAGTGTTTGCAATGCTCTCACAAGCAGATCGGTCATAATTGAACAATATAGCTGGTAGGGCACGACGCTTGTGCAATTGATATAGTAATGGCAGAGTTGTAGCTTGTAGATCTAATGGGTCAATGGGCTTAGTCGCAGAATCCGAGATGCTGTCAATTGAAACATCGTTCTTGGTCTCAACACTTTCTGGAGTCAGTTCCTTTACCACATTGGCAAATTGTGATTGACACTCTGTCATCCATTGAAGCAATACTTTCTTAAGGTTCTTTTCCCATGCAAAAATATCTGCTTTTCGAATACAGGATGGCAATGCCTTTTCAGGTTTTAATGATTCAGGGACACTGTACTCCTTGCTTTGATGTTTGACCATGGCTTTCCATAGCGATAAGCAATCTCTAGGTTCAAGTGCAAGATCTTCAGGCATTCCTCTTGAAGGATCAACCAAACTAGACACAGGGTGAAAGGATTCGAAGCCTTGTAGACCATCCAGACCCAAACCTAGACCGAATGAGTCTCCGAGACCTTCGAAGTCGAATTTCTTAGGTGGCTCGTACATGAACTTTCGTAAATCGGAGTATCTGGTTGAGTGCTTGATCATCTTTAACTCGGATCCATTCGCCTTTTGAGTTTCTCCTAGCCAATCCGCAAACTGCTCAGGATTGCCCACAGTTGCAGAAAGAGCAATGATAGGGCATGGTGATAATAACAAAAGTTGCTCCCATACCACACCATCTTCAGATTGTCCAATAGAATGAATTTCATCGAAAATAATACGCTTCACTCTTGGAGCCCACGACTTCGCATTCGTTGGTGATAGAAGCATAATCTGAAGAATATGGGGTACAGTGACGAGAATTTGACAACCTGTAGAATTGTTCACACGATAATCTCTAGTGTGAATAGCCCACACTCCTTTACCGGCTTGAGGAAATCTCTTGGAGAATCGACCTAGAAAATAGCATTATTAGTGGCAACTTTCATAAAAAGACAAAAATTGGAAGAAGGAATCTCTTTTTTGCTCCATAATCTCACAAAGTTGAGAGAGGAAAGGGGAACAAATGCGATAGTGCTTACCCTGAACTTCGGCTGCAATCTGATTGACAAGTGCCTTTGTTGGTGCAACATAAACCAGAACTCCATCGTTATCGGCTCTTAGAATTTGTTCCATGGCGTAGAAACTGATGAACGTTTTACCAGCAGAAGTTGGTGCTACTACGAATACACTCTTATTGGCATCTAATTGATCGAGCACATCTCTCTGCCAACCATCAGGAACGAAGCTAGAAACACGTGGATCTGGCTTTGCATCAAGCATTCTGTCCATATAAGGACCGCAATGTTCCAGCTGAAATTCTGATTGAGAAATATCAATTTTCAAGGACAAAGTTGGAGGAGGATACTTGAAGGCAAAAGACAGCTTTCGATCAGCACCAAGGACTTTCGGAGATGAGAAAGCGTCCGAAATACCAACCAATTTGCATATCTTTTCGACATGCTGAACGATCTCTTTCGTGATAGGTGCATTGGTAGTGCATATAGATCTTACAGTAGTCCAAATCAGTGCGACTACGTGGTAGCCATTAATTTTCTTGTTCTGCTTACAGTACCCTGCCCACCAAGACAGTAGGCATTGGAGGATGAAAGTGTTGATATCTCCTTCAAGAATTTTTGTTCTGGCATTATCAAGATTGTTAAGATATTGTTTGGCGCGGAGATAGCGATTTTCATCGTTAGAAGTCAAATCAAGATCCTTCATAATCATAGACCACGCAAGGAAAGCTTTATCAGTCTCTGTATCTCCTTTCTTTTCCAGATTTGCAGCACGGATCTGATCAGCAGCTGAAAGCCCACCGCCCTTTTTAGTGCCTTTCTTAGCATTTGATGCAGGTTTTTTGTTCTAGAAATTATTGTCAGCTTTATTCAATTGACCAAGCGCAAAAGAATCATACATCAGCTGGGGCTTCTTTCTTCGATTTAGGAGCTGGATTTTCGACTTTACTCGTCTTTGATGGTTTCTCCTCAGCAACTTTGACCAGTTGCTTGGGTCCCACCACGATTGTCTCCGGTTCGAGTGCTTTCCCCTTTGCTCCTGTCAAACTCGCGGCGTATGATGTCATTTCACTCATATAAAATTGATTTGTCCGAAGGGGATTACTGTAGACTAATTAGTATCTGCTTTACTGCAATTGGGTCATCTAGAGATTAAGCTTGAATTAGTGTTACTTACCGCCATTTGGACACTTTCTGTGCCACAGGAGCTTTTGTAATAAGAGGCTTTTTGTGATTATGCCAATGACTTGTTTCTCTGTAAAGCTTCATGGTACCAAACTGTGCAGACAGAGATGAATCTGTTTCAACATGGATACACTCCAAATGCTTGTTGAAGACAGCATTAGTGAAGGGTAAAACTGTAAGATCATCCGAGCTTGAGTCGGAATCTTCGCACGGGGTAACTTTGACTGAGGATAAATCAATGCTTTTGTCCAAGGAAAGTTCTTGACTCGAAAGTTCCTTGGTCAGATTGCAAAGTACGAGCCATTCATCTTGAATCGACTGAGGAAAGGGGTCTAATGATTCGTCGCACATAGCTTGTATGACGACACGGAATAATCGGCCATCGACAAGATCATGAGGATCTCTTGTGATATCATTGGTTTCAACAAATTTGCTCCATATCGGATTGTTTAGAATAACATGAGCAACATCTGCAAATAAGGACAAGAAACTAGTAATTTCCTCTTCGAAGTCATTGTCGAATTCAACAGATGGGAATCGACGCTTTGAAAGAGGGATTTGATTAAGCATAGCGCTGTGTAAAATGAGGGCAGAAGCAAAAAATATGTCAGATGTGTTTTCTTTAAGAATATGAGAAGCAGAAAGAACAGAAACGCATGATCTTTCACTCAAGTGAATCTTTGCCGACGCAGCAGACAACTTTTGGGTGATTTCGTCGTCAACGGAAGGCATTCCACTAGAGTTATCCGATTGTGAATCTTTGGCAAATTTCATACGAGCTTCTTCAATGTCCTTGGTGAACTTAGAACAAATAAGCAGCTTGCGTTGGCTTGAGACAGTCATGCTTTCCACGATCATGGTGAAAACCTTTGAATCTCTGAACTCTATGCGATTAATGAGAGCAATATTGAGCTTGTGGGAATTAAAAAAACCATATCAATCCTCGAAGAATGGTCTTTTCTTCCTTCGATGAGCGAGGTTGCTTTGCCGTTGCAGCCCCGTCGTGCGACATGACAAAGTGTATCGGTGTAGCATGAAGATAACTGGAGAACTCTTTACTCTCCAAGGAAGGGAAAGTATTGACCACAATCTCTGGATGTGATAATGGTAATTTGTGGTGTAAATGTTGTCGAATCGCTGTTCGAGCGAGGAGATACCGAGCTCGATGTGTGGATTTCACTCCTGGTGGTACACATAATTGCCGATTCTCTACCATTCAAGTTAGAATTATTAATCGGCCCCAAGGATAATGAAGGATTTGAATTTTTGAATGATATTCAGAAGATCAAGAGCATAGCTTTGGAGGGGAAACACATACCCTCGAAGAAAGCAATGTGGAAGTTGCAATGTCTCTTGACTAAATTCTCAAGGAATCGCTCCACTACGTATACGGCATGAAGCAGTTGAAATCCATCTGAAAGATATTGTTAGCGCATAGTCCTTGTTGTGAATGACGTGATTGCTAGGAATCCTTATGTCGCTCTGATGTCGTCTTCATAACGACATGAAACTTTCATCCTTGGTGTGTGATGTTGCACATCTTATGTACTCAAAGCACGTATTCCAAGCACTTGGTAAAATCCCCGATATGAAATTCTCCGAAGAGAATCAATACCTGGGGAATCCAAGAGCAGCACATCAATAGGAACATAAAATCATTACCTTGAAAATCAATCCTTTCATCTGCGAAACATTCTCTTAAAAGAGAGTCTCCCTCAAGAAGAAATAACTCTTTTCCAGCATAATCTCCTACAAGGTCAATCCACATAGGACGAGTCTCATCGTACCAACTCAAAATAGAATTTAGAAGCTGAGTTGTCCCGTGCACCTCCACCGCAACCCCATCGGAAGTCGCCATATGTAATTGTGGCTTTGTCGATGTGACCGTTTCTGACTATCAAGATTTGTGTTCTCTGCAATGATTTCTGATATTTATGGATGAAGGTAGATTTTTGGTTAATGTGATGATCTGTGAAGCTGTTGAAGAGCGAAAATTTTGAGGTCGCGTTTGCCTTTGCTTGCCTGAAATGGTAGTATTGTTTCCTAGTTTGCATGTGCTGGATTCAACTCGCTTGTGCCTTCCGTATTCTCTACGTTTGCAAGTCACGTGAAAATGACGTCGCTACATGTCTGAATTGATACTCAGAGACATATTCATGATTAATTTTCATTGATGGATATCGAGCTTTTAATTCTTTAGAGAAGCTTGGTCGATTGAGTTTTATTTATTAATCATGAAAGTTATGTTGCTTTCATCACGTTACTTGATTCCACATTATTCTACCGTTTCGTTCGGGTAATATTCGGCCCGTTGACATGAAGTCTTGCCTGTTTGCCTTGTCACTTGGTTGAGATCGGAAAACGGTGCGCGACCCTCATTCCATCTGGCGGATGTATAACCCGTTTTTAGACTAAGTTATCCGTAGGGTGCTCTGTGGGCATCCATACGTCTAAACTTCAGATTCTCGCTCCACAAATACCTATGCTTACAAGTCGATTTTCAAAATCTCATCTGTCAGATCAGAGAAACACATGATGCGTGGCAGCCGCAACCAACAGAGGCAAGAAGATGTGCAAACTCCTCTTTTGCAGTTTTCTGGGACGCAGGACCCTCCATAGTTCTCTATTCGAAGATTGAGATTCAAGTGGTTGGTCTGGAGCCTGGTTGGTGTTCTGGAACTCACTTTCGAAACTGGTATGGTGATGCGAACGATTCCTCTAATCGCATCAATTGTATCTTATAAAGAACAACTATGCATCAAGGTATCTCAGGATATAAATAAACTTATAATAAATTGTCAAAAAGATTATGCAATTGTAAGTGAGCTGGTGCTGATTTTATATATCTTCTACCTTTTGGAATACCTACCCATACTTCTTTTGTCTGGTATCTACAGCAGCATGGCAGATCAGTACGGTCGGTGATCGATTCTGTTTCTGGGCAATCTGGGATTGGTACTGAGCTCAACGTGGACTACTGGTGTGATCTGGCTTGTTCCTGGTTTGGATAGGTCCCGTATTAACCTTGATTGGGGGCGGGGCAAGTGTGCCCCTTGCTATTCTCATGACGATTGCAGCAGCCGTCACATCATCAACTCAAAGAGTCTCAGTCTTCTCTTTTATACACGGTACAGCTTTGGTAGTGGCAATCCTGGGCTTTGAACTAAGTTCGGCAACGATGAAATCTTTGGGGAACTATGTCACACAATTGGTTGGTCTCGCATTGATGTCCTTGGCTTTAAGCTTAAGCCTCCTCCTTCCAACGGGGGAAGTAGCGTAGCTTAATCATCGGCTTCTGAGCCGGAGACTGATTCTGCTTCAGAATATACCAATATCTCGGGCTCCAGAACGCAGCCCAATAGCAGCAGGCACGTGGTTAATAGATCATTTCATGATCTCTTACAGATTAGATGTGCCACCCCGTTGTTAATTGCTGGGCTCTTCGCTACACTCGGTCAGAAGGTTCAGATTTTAATCCTCCAATATATGCCAGAGCAGTTTGACATCAGTTTCTCGGAAGTGAGTCATTTCGAATCGCCTGCTGATTTTTCTCGCCTTTAGGCCAACACGTTTATCATTTTTGATCACTTAGCGAATAACATCTCAACAATTTCAAGTTATTGAACTAGAAATGAGAATTCCAATATATTCTTACTTTATAAAAACATTAAATAGATTTTCAAGTATTCGAGTTTTAGAGTAGTAAGAATAATCTACAGATTTGATGATTGAAAAGGTCGAAAGATTTCAAGTCCCTTATTATCTTTTTGATTGTATTTAGAGATAACTTTAATTAGTATTAGATTTAGTAATTGTTGTTCTAGTTATCATTATTATAGTATTAGTTATCAAACTATGCAAATCCATTAATGTAGGATCTTTCAGCTTTTTATTAAACAATATTCTAAGTTTCAACAATATTCTAAGTTTCAACAATATTCTAAGTTTCAACAATATTCTAAGTTTCAACAAAACTCTCAGTTTTCTTTTCCAATACTGGATGCAACTAGAAGTCTCCCCCGGAGCTATGTCACGTACTCGAGAATTCGCACATCACACCCCCTCAGAGCCCAAACCCCTCTCTCCTATTACCCTCTCTCCCACCTAGCCCTAGCATGGCAGCATCGAAATCCGCAACCTGAATGCTAGCTACACCCCCTCAACAGTCGCTCTCCACAACATCACCCTCTCCATCCACGCCGGCGAGAAAATCGGATTCTGCGGTCTCAGCGGCAGCGACAGCGGCAAAAGTCCCTTACTATCCTTTCTTCTCTGACTTTTAGAACCCTCTAGCGGATCCATCATCATAGACGTATAGACCTCTCCAACATCAACCACCAAACTCTTCGCAAACAACTCCTTATTATCCCTCAAGATACATTTTTAATCCAACAGACCATCCGCTACAATCTAGATCCTCTAACACAATACACCGATCCCCAACTCATCGCTGATCTTCAAAAAGTCCATCTCTGGTCCCTCTTCTCCCCACTCAACGGTCTCAATACGATCGCTGCCTCTAATTTCCTCTCCCAAGGACAAAAACAACTATTCGGACTCGCGCGCGTTATTCTCGCCGCATCACATAGATCAGAAAAAGGAGGTATCCTACTCCTCGATGAAGCAACAAGTAATAAAGACCGGGAAACCGACGAGATGATGCAGAGAATTATTCGAGAGGTGTTTAGAGGATATACGATATGGTTGTGGCGCATAGATTGGATAGTATTATGGATAGCGAGCGGATTGTTGTGCTTGAAAGGGGGAGAGTTGTGGAGGTGGGGAGTCCGAGGGAGTTGGTGGGGAGGGAGGGAGGGAGCTTTTGCTGGTCTTTGTGGTGCGGGAGGGAGGGAGGGAGAGGGAGAGGGGTGGGTAGGATTTAGAGTTTGGAGTATTACTGTTTTTGATCTGCCTACTGACATTCGTATTTAAGTCTTTCTTGTCTTGGTTGTTCATCCAATCACGTTACGATAACGAGAAAGACTAAACTTAGCTACAATATACTCACTCACTCAAGAAAGATATAGCCAAGTAGCAATTGAATGGCAAGTAGTTTAAGACACATTTCTTCACATATCTTCATCACCTAAATTAACTTCAGAGAAAAATGGACACAAAAATATCATAGTGTTTTTTGATATTCAAGGTAAAACTCCCCAATAGTACTCGTAAAATAAAAGTCGTCAAAACGAAGGACAAGGTATCATCAAATAGAATAAAATAAAATCGAACCAAATCAAATCATATGCCCTCAGGCTTTCGAAAATCTCCAAACGCGCAGAAAACCATCAAAATCCACAATTACTTCCCTTCCCTTCTCGCCCTACCCTATTCTCCTCTTGCCCACCCCTCTCATTCTCTCCCTACTCAAGCACCCGAATGCGCCGCAATCCACTGACCCAATGCGACCGGATTTCTCGTTTGAATAAAAACAGTCCCCGGTCCCGTGAACTTACACACCAATCCCTCTCCACTACTCAATCCACTAATAATTCCTCCCGAAGCCACGCGCTCCAATACATATTTTGTGTTCCAAGCGACGAGATGTCCATTATCCACTATGTATCGTTCGCCTTCTTGTAACTATTTCCGTGTTATTAGGTTTCATGTGGAAGAAGGAGAAAATAAGACCAGCCAGGGCAATAAAAGAGACGAGAAAAAAAGGGGGGAAACATACATCCTTCCTAATAATCGCGCCCAAACTACTAATCCACAACAAACCCACTCCACTAATTTTATAAACAAACAAACCCTCTCCACTAAACATCGCTTTTCCAATTCCCTGTCTCTTATACTCTTTAATAACACCTTGTGTAGAAGCTAAATACGCATCCCGTCCTACACTCCACTGTTCATTACCCGTAAGTCGAATATTCGTGATATCGCCTAGGGCCGAGGGAGCGAGGAGAAGTTCTCCCGGGCCGGTAAACGTCGAATGTGCCATTTCGCCTCCGATGACTAATTTTTTCATGGAGAATTTGATGGCGCCTTTGAGGGTTATGGTGGGGGTCATTGCGATCATTGCGCCTTTGATTGGGTTAGCTATGATTTATTCTCTTTGCTTTTACTCTCCCCCCAAATAAACATCACATTATCCGACGAAAGACTCAAAAATGGAAAACAAACCAGGTTTAGCAGTCAATGGACATCCCATCGCTAACTGAATCGTCACAATACTATTCGTATCTCTATGACTAACGCGATAGCTTCCCCCATTGAATGTTCCCACATCATCTTGCGTGGTACTTGCTCCTACGAAATGTGCTGCGCTGGGCGCTCCATGATCCAAATTGGTCGTGAGACTTGTATTGAGAGCTGGTTTTTCGGGCGGATAATCTGATGTATTTGTAGTGGGATTGGAGCTTGGTTGTGCAAAGTTGGGATGATGTGTTTCTTGGGGGGAAACCGCGGAGGAAGAAGCGTAGGCTTGGGATTGTTGGGGTGGTGGTGTATGAATGGGAAGAGTATGTTGGCCACCGGAATAAGAGGGACGATGAGAGAAATTTGGGGGAGGTGCATATTGTTGTTGTTGGGGAGGAGTAGGTTGAGGGTTAGGAGGAGGGGTATAGCTTGTTGTAGAGGTGGAAGGGGGAGGAGGGTAGTAGGCATGCGAGGATTGAGCTAGAGGAGAAACAGGAGGAGCAGGGTATTGAAATGAGGTTTGATTTGGTGGTGGAGAGGTTGGCGGAGCAGCGTATTGGAATGAGGTCTGGTTTGGAGGAGGAGAGGTCGGTGGAGGTGCGTATTGTTGTTGTTGGGGAGAGGGAGCGGAAGCTGTAGTGGAAGGTCAGAGGTAAATTCTTAGCATATGAGTGATCTCCTTACCTCCATTACCTCCAGGAGGAGCTATCAAAGTATTAGCAGTTGCATTTCTCTCAAGTTAACCAGAAATACTTACGAGGATAATATGTGGACATCTTGAATGACTTCAAGAATCAAACAATCGAAAAAATCAAAGCTATATCAGGCTTTGCTTGAGTACTTGTAACTGCAGAGCTGAATTCCAGTCAGCATATCAGCCCATCTTATTCCATCTCATGAAGCTCTGAAGCTTGCCCCGCACTTATTTTCTACCATCCAAACTCTTCAACACGCAGTACTCACTCACCAGTTCAAATCCCAGTCCAAATTCAATAAATCCAATACTCAATACTCAATAACTCACGAATTCTACAAGAACTTCAATCAATCAATCAATCATAAATCCAACAGAAACTCAAAACATCATCTCATCGCAAACCCCCAAAAAAAACAGCAGCTCCCTCTCATCATATAAACCCACCCATCACGCATCTCCTCTCCCATGCAAAATCCCATGCATCTCACACCCAAGCTCCCACACCTCATCTCACGCCCTCACGCCCCGGATTGGCCAGCGCGGTTCTTGGTGCGGGCTGTGCTATTTTCGTTTGTCCTCTGCGTACCAATCATTCTTCCAGGATGGAAATAGAAGCTTGGACTTTGCGATATTGATATCGATCAAAAATGGAGCCCTAAAAATTCCCGAGCGCTTAAGTATTATATCTTCACCAAATGGGTGAGATGGGGAGACTAGATAATGGATGTGTTAGGTGCTGTTTACCTAGGTATGGATATGTATAGAAAATAATTAGACATATTGATATTGTAAATCTAGATTCCAGATTCTTTCTTTGGCTATTCATCTATTGGTAGTAGAGAACCTATCGTTTCTTAATGTTATTTCTGAAAGATATTTGTAGCACATCGATACCACCTAATATACAGCCCTACCTAGGTGTTTCTGCGTTATCTAGCTACCTACCAAGTACTCACACAGGCACATAGATACATACCTCAACACCAGCATGTATTCATATATCACAAAAAGTGTTATCCGATTCACAATCCATAGTTTTCCAAGCACACCACACTTCCTCTCCGCGCATCTTTCGTCCAACCACCTGCACCATACACTCCCTTGCCAGACACACTTATGAAAGAACTACCCCGAAATATCCATCATCCATTTGATTATCTATAGCTATTGGTGATTAAAGCGATCATAAGACGCGTACTCTACTACGTATTCTTGGATAGAGAACCCTCAACATGTCCTACGATGACCCTTAAAACTTTATTCTTAACTAGCTTCTCTAATTTGATCCGGGATCTAAAAATCTATATACCCATCATCATTCCCATTGAGACATAATTCAGATAAGAGCACAAACAGTCCCCGAAGCTAGATTTTTAAAAAGAGAATCCAAATTCAAATTGTTCTGGCATTCTTCAAGTTGTTTATCAGTCATTATTACCTACCTACACTTCCCCGTCTTACGGGATACAGACATCAGTTATAAAATCTTCAGATCCGAGTTCAAGCATTGAAAAGTAGTTAAATTGGAAGAACCATTTGTTCAGGATATCTGATGTGAAATTTTGAACCCGAAATGATCATGTCACTATCAAATCTTGTTTGAAAACACCAAAGGAAAGCTCATAATGTAAAATCCCAAATTTCGACCTAAGTACTCTATATCTGTTATTTTTTTCTCCTCCCAACCTGCGCAGAGAAGCAAATGGCTAACTAAGAATTGGTGTACGCCCCCGAGTCTTTGCCTCAACACTCTAACCTTGTTGTCTTCTTCTCTTTCCGACTTGTGCAGAGAAACCGGTCTTGATGGCAGTGACGGAACGTCTAGATCCGCAAGAATTGCAGGTGATGAAAAACAATCTGTTCTCTCCTTTGTTGAGTTCGGTATCTGGGGATCGGCAGGTTTTGCAGGTGACGTATTCCACTGTGAAGAAGGTTAGTAGAGCCTATAAAAATAAGAAACCAAACGTACTGATATATTTCCTCAAAACGTTTTCAATTTGCTTCTGTTGGAAACGACCCTTGATAACCAAACGTCTGCTACCATCAACGGAACCATTGGTACCCAATTCAGCAAACAGATATTGAGTAACGTGCTCATCAGTTCTCTTCATACGTTTGCAAATCTCGGCGATATTGGCAAAGATGGTCTTCTTGTTTCCTTCACGCAGACATTGTGGAGGAGGAATCTTATAACTCTTGGAACCGGAAGATGCGTGGTCTGGGTTCTTGGCTGCGAGCAAGGTGAAGAATCTGGAGAGGAGTTGTTCGTATGAAATTACTTTGGTCTCGTCATGCGCCCAGATACCTGTTCCCTTAATCATATCACCATCATCGACCGGGGTTTCCTCTGCCGCCTTTTCACCCTCGCCTTCGTCGTTGAGATTTGCAGCTGCAAGTCTGGCTGTGAAATCATCTTCGGTATCCTTGGGCTTCTTGCTTCTCTTCTTCTTCTTCATTGTCGAGAGATCGAGACCACCATCTGCAGCAGCTTCATCACCTCCCTCCTCGCCTTCCTCAACCTTCTTGCTCTTCTTCTTCTTTTTCTTCATCAACGACAAATCGCCCAATCCATCATCTTCCTTGGTTGCGGTCGCATCATCGCCATTGCCTTGGAAAGGATCAGTAAATGCGCCCAAAGCTTGAGAAAGTGGCGGCGTACTAGGTGAATGTGACTGCGCCGTTTCTTTAGTATCGTCGTGTCCGTCTTCCTTCATTGTGACTTCCCCGTTCTCGTCTACAATCGTAGTTCCGTCGCTGAAGGCTACGGATTTGCGTGGTTTGGCGTCAACTTCCTGTGGTACGTTGTTAAAATCGGGCCTGAAATGAGAACAATCAAGATTTAGGTGGGGTGAAATTGATTCACAAAGCATAGAGCGATTGTTAACTTACTGTGTCGGCCATGATTGCGCTAGTGATTGTTTCGATGATTATCTTCTGATGGGAATAATCCTATAGTATTCCTTTGGCGTTGTTGTTCGAAATGTGATGTAGTTGTGTGTGTTCGAAATAAAAGTTGCCCGCACTCACTCGATATGTATTAATTGATTCGATGACTCAAAAGCCAGCTTTTAGCCTTAAAAATTAAAGGTCAAAGGCTACATCACGTGATCCAACGCCACAAGCAAATCGGCGCCGACTTCAAGCTTCAAGTATGACCTCGAGACAGGTAAACAATTATCAGCCTTCCCTATAGACTCTTCTCGCACTTCAATGCATCGCCAGACTCTTCTTTGGCGATAGCGATTCTCACGTTATTTCTATGCTTTTCCTAGGAAATTAATTAACTCTCTACGTCCATCCACTCAACCGCCGTTCAATCGACCCTCCATTACCCCAAAATGTCCATCTCCGCATCAGATTCCTATATGCATGCCTCCTCCCACACTCAAGATGACGAGCTCCACGAGTTAGATTCTCTGCCTTCCTCTGTCGATAGTTCAGATTATGCCTCTTCAGACGATGGAGAAGAATCCGATGCACAGAAAGAATGGGAAGCCAGTTTGCAGCAGTTGGAAATGATGCTTACGATGGTGATTGTACCATGGTGTGGGAAATACTTTGGAAGGAAATTTGCTTATTGGAGTATGTTCTCCTATTTTTTATGCTATTGTCTTTATTTTGTTTGTTTGCATTTTGATAGTCTTTGATTGGGAGATGAGGGGAGGAAACATCATCTCCGTTCTTCGAATACTGTGCATGTAGATGGGAAAGAATATTGGCTAATTCATCCGCGTATTTGCGAATAGGTTGGGCAAAGTACATGACGTGGAAGTATCCAGTCACTGTCGAAATAACCAGTAACCCTACCTTTAAGGGTGCCGGAGCTATCGAAGCCGCAGCTACGTTATGAGTAACCCAGGAGTTGGAGTAATTTGTGAGCTAGCGACCTTAACGCCTGCGAATGCGAAGCCAGGCAATACCAGAGGGGATATATTTACGAATGCAAGTCGCAGATTCAAGAAAGACTTTCTTGTGAAGTTATGGACAAAAAGCTTGTGGGCAAGTGAACATGTGGACTAGGGCAATATCAGACACCATCCACCAGACGTTTCACGCAATAAGAAAGTTCTTGGTATATCATAAGGGATATGTTCAGTTACAGCGAGCATGGCATTGGGATTGGCGTTTATAGATGATGTATATGGGGTATATTGCCGATATGTGGTACATCGGCTGGGTACACTGCATAAAGAGGGTCGCTTGAGGACAAGCAGGAAGTGTATATGATTTAGTTCACTCAGTACATATGGTAATGCATCTACACATTTTCAGAAGTGGTTTTGTTTCCAAGAAAATCGAACGAAGTAGTCGCAGCTATTGATTGATGGTTTGTTTGAAAGTATACACACCTTGTTTAAATTACCCTTCGTTGCCAAAAAATTAACACGCCCTATTTCTAACTTTTCAATACTGTGCATATAATGGTAGAGTGTTGGACGATATGTTAAAAGACATCGAATACATTTATTTATTATTAAGTATGGTATTATTAAGTCTACATTCCCGAACATATTGTACACACCAAAAGATAGCGTCCAAAAACCCTTCTGCCTTTCCTAAAAGTTAAAATCGTAAAGCCATAAACATCGTTTGCATAGCTTTGCGCTTGAACGCAATTCAAAATGGGCATTCAGCCCTACCTAATATCCTATTACCCTGACCGCGAATAGTAAGCTTTCGTTGCCACTTGATCTGATATAGTTGTTAGTTGAGATACACAACGACGATAGGTAGTATGGGATAAAGCATCGAAATAATGCAATGGAGGAGAGTACTAACCCATTGATTGCCAATTCGTTGCTTAGACTTGGGACATGGTTGGTCCGCTTTTGCGAACGTTGCTACGACGAGCCATGCTGGAACCTCCACCCATAAAGTCCATGGCGATGGACGCAGCGAACAAGGCAAAAGCGAACCAGAAAAATGCGGTGGCCGCCTGGAGCTCTCGGCATCTTCCTGACATTCCCTGTGTCAAGCCGTTGCTGACGAGATACCCCTAGATGTTTGTTAGCAAAGATCATTACCAACCCGTCTTGTAAAATCAAACTTACTCTGTTACTGCAGCTGTGTACACCGAGTCTGGCGGCAAGAACAACACCAGCGATGAAGTTGAAAAGGGTAGCAAGACCGTCCATCGCACCCAGGATCATGGGCTGTGCTAGCGACTCTACAAATGCGGCTGCCATTCCATAGAAAACGACAATGATTGAGAAAACGGCGACAAACATGGCCCAGTTCACACTTGAGTTGCCGAAAAACTGGTCATCTATGGCCGAAGCGACGAGAGCGAGGGCAATGAGGACGCAGAGAAATTGGAGAACCCTCAAAACTAGTTGTGGCAGTGAAAACATTTTGAAACGATTTTGTGGTGTTGAATGTGGCGAGAAGGGTGTATGTTGATATTTCTGTCTAGAGAGCTTTTGATACGAAAGCTGTTTGTCGATATAAAAGAGTAAATTGAAGAAGAAGCAAAGTCTCAAGGAGGGAGATTAATGTATATGAGAGCTATGAATAAGCTCTACGCTATCCAGTTTGTAATTCGTGTGACGATGATGATGATCGGTGATGACTCCAAGGATGTTAAATCTCCAATGATACCTTTTCCTAAACTGCCTTCCCTGACCAACACAAGACCGAGTTATCACTGGTGAAGAAGCTAAGAGATTATGACGATGGTTGAAGAAAGCTTTACTGGATCGAGTACAGCGTGGAATATTAATTAACGTAAGGAAATGGTGGAAAGGGTAGGATCCGGATTATGCGGGAGGGACGGAATGGTGGAGTATTTGTATTTGGTATTGATAGGTAGGTAGGTACTAGATAGCTAGATGTGCTTTGGTTGCGTTTTAACACAATGAAAATGATATTGAAAGTGTCAAAGAAAATAAGGGATGGATGAAGATGACTTGACTTGAGTATGTAGGGTTTTGTTATGTATGAATGAAGGAAGGGAGGGAGGGAGTGAGGGAGGGAAGGAATATAGGATATTTCTGTACCGGTAATATTCGATGGAATGATTCTTTCTTTTCTTTTTTTGTTACTGAAAGAAATCAACTGCCATTGACTGTACGTCCGAATTCCCCTCATACATGTGGCGTCATATTTTACTACCTACCCTACCGCAACCTTGTTCTTCCATCTCATTCGTACAGCAACAAATACTGTGATGCCAACTTAATTCTAACCTTCTTGGGCGATTCTCTCTCTCTCTGTACATTTCTATTCGCTGAAAACATCCCCTCACCTGTTGTGTATACCTATACCCAAGTAGTATAGTACATTCCAATGAACAATTCTTCTCTCTTCTTTGTTCCCATCAACAATGTCTCGAATGTCTCGAATGTCAATGATTTCATCGATGCGAATGAGCCCAGACCACCCCACCTGCACTGCTTGTATGTGCGGTACTGTAAGAATGTCAATGTTCCGATGGATTCACGAAAGTATAAAAACAAGAAATCGTCCAAGCTTCGTTTTCATCATTAATTGGGTGGAAGATCTGGAGAAGGCGAGGAAGCAATGGGTCTCTCGGCAGTTCTGATACCCTTGACGTTGGTGGCTGATAAGAGATTGATGGTTGGATATCTCGATTATTGGAATATGAATGAGTATGAGTATGAGTATGTATATAACTGAAACAGGTTTATTAAAGCTATATCGTGGGATGTTTCTACTCCGTATGCATGTCATTTAAAAGTTTAAACGTACAAGTAGATTCATTCATTGATCGGGTTGGTTGGAAGAAAGATTTCTCGTGAAAAAAAAGAAAAAACACTTCCCAAACCACCTAGTACAGAAAATATAAGTGCCAAGTGCAAAAAAGAGATGTTCGGGACCCTCGGAGGTTTGCATGAAAACTTGGTCCCCGTTTTTTGGTGGGAATCTCAAAGCTTATGAGTTTGCTAGGTACTTGTTGTGATCATCGTTGATCGGAGCTCTGTTGCCGAGCCACGATCTCGAGTCTCGAGCATTCTAGACGAAGGGAACTTCAGTACTTGGTGAGGGTAAGATGTTGTTTAATCCTGCTGATATTACGCATAGGTAGCTTTCTTTGCCCTATCTGTAGAAACTAATGGGTACAGTAAGCAGAACAAGTTTCGGGCCCCATCGTTCCCCTAGTTCAAGTCCCCGGATAACCAGCGAATTGGCTTTGATCGTATTACATACTAAAACAGGTAGTCATAGAGTACAGTAAAGGATGACTTTCTTCGCTCATTTTCATCCCCGGGTACCTCATTGTCAGCCCTCTGTACGTATCGAATCAGGTAATCTCCTCCAATGCCGGCGGAAATCGTACCGCCAGTTATTAAACATCCATTAACAAACCACCACCAACAATCTTTCACACTTTTCAAGTTAACCTTCTTGATCATGACAGCCAAAGTAACAGCAGCACCTCCACATCCACCAACGAAGAAGACTGGTCCTGCACCAACAGCAACGCCGGCAGCTGTCAACAATCCAACCTGAGTTATGGCGAGCCCGGTCAAGATCTGTTTAGTTTGAGCATCATGCCGTAATGCTATACTTTTGATTCCTGCTTTCGCATCATCTTTGATATCCATATGCGCATATATCATATCGTACAAGACTGTCCATGCTACATTCGACGCATACAAGAATCCGGTTGCGGTCATAGCAGCGCTATTGGACAGTAAATCAATTCCAAGAGCAGGAAATCCCATGATCGCGCCCCAGGAAAATGTCAACCCCAAGACAAACTGCGGATAATGAGTAACACGCTTAGCTAATGGATACGAAGCCACGAAGAGTAAACTTGGGGTAGCATAGAAGAAGCATTGGTATGGAAATTGAAGAAGGACCGCAAGGCCAGCAAATAATTGACCTCCAGTGAAGACTAAAGCTTTGAATGGAGAGACAGCTCCTCGCGCGATAGGGCGTAGTCGAGTACGAGTAACATTAGGGTCAAGATTTCGATCCCAAAGATCATTGATAGTACATCCCGCACCACGCATAATTAAGGCGCCGCTGAAGAACAAAAGAGAGGTTCCCATGACGGTTAATGGCGAGACCATGGGGTCGGTCAATGGAGCCGCCAATAAAGTTGAAAATAGACATGGAAAAAATAGATAATAAGTTCCTGCAGGCTTGTCTAGTCTGATGAGCTCAGCATATGGCACCCAAGAGGATGGAAGTTTTGATAATAGGCCGGTAGTTGGCGGTACATAAGGTGTGATAACCGGTGATGGTGTAGCGGTATCTATGTTCGAAATTTTTGCATTGTTCAAAGTCGTCGGAATAGCATGTGCTTTGATACTGTGATGTCTTTCATGTCGAGCTTCGACATTCTTTCTTGCTTCTTTCCTACTAAGATATGAAGAGGTGGTGATCTTGGAATAGCGGATTGGGATTTTGAGCGAGGGTCTCTGACTCCAGGAAATGTTTTGAAAGAATGCATTCCGGCAGCCTCCCGGCAAGCTGAATACGCCATTTCTAGACATCATTGACTGAGATGGACAATAACCACTACTGTCCGTTAGTTTGATATAAACCTACTGCTTCTCCTGTAGCTTCCAGTGAGGAAACCTTCTTGAAACTACACTCGAATGTGTCAATTTCAAGTATGGGGACACACCCATTGAAGCTCAGGACGAAGAAATTTTTTGTCAGGTTCGCCAAGCCAATGGCAAACTCAAACTCCAAACTATCTTAATCGGACACTCTTCGAGATGGAAAGGTACATTACTTCTTGCATGTAAACCAAGAGCTTTCTGTATATCGCTTGATACACTGAATTTCAATGGAAAATACAATGGTGCTTCTCACTCCTCTATTAAAATAATAAAACCACAACTTGAGAATGGCTGAGACGAAAACTTGTTTGCAATTGAATGAATAAACTCACTTTATCACAATCAATATCAATTCCCAATGTATTTTTATCTTCAATACATCCACTTTTAATTATTTTTCCTTTTCCAGAAAATTCTGACTAAACAATGAATGATAAATGATTGATTGTACTATAGCCGGAATTGGTGGAATTGATCCACTAGCGCGTTATTGCGAGGAAATTCAAAGCAGCCTCGCGTCTCTCTACACATGGAACTCTTAATAAATTTCGTATCGCGATAACCAACATACCTACTATTTGGTGCATTGAATAGCTACGACTTTGAACCTCACTTCGCAATCATCTTCACACAACTTACAAAACAGCTTCAACTGAATTTCTCAAGAGGTTTCAGTTGTTAATTTTCAATTCGCGCACAGGATACTCTATCGAATTTCACCTATTTCAGCTACTTTCGCCCATTATCAAGCTTGTGATATTGATTTGTCGATACGAACGCGACTGGCCTTGACTTTGGCATCGATCACCACCGACGTCCATATTGTCCCAGCATATATTACACCCCGGATACCGAGCAATGATAACTATGCGATACCAGCTGGCTTTATTATAGAATCTATTTTGCAGTATCTAAGACGTACAACTGGGATTCAATATAGCTTGTCGCAATGCCTTCTCAACAGCATCCAAGAGCACAATTCGTACCTCTTTCACCTAATATTGATCTCGATGCTCTAGTCGAGGATAATGCGAGCTTCGACCATGTCCGCAGACTTCCTCAGTCTGATCTAGAAGCACACACAGTACAAAGTTTAGAACAATTAGTATATGCATATGTTGTCCAAGAAGGTCGGCCTCTGATTCTTGAAGGATGGGGCTCATATATGCCACCATGGTTATACTCGTCGAAATGGCTAGAGGAGAATTTGGGCAGAGAGGGTAGGTGGATCGATTTTCTTTTCAGTAAAACATTTCCCAAGCTTAACTTTACTTCTAGTACAAAGGGTTCGAGATATTACCAGCGGCATTGATGTTCAAATGACTATGGGACATTACCTACGTTCCATGGGTCAGCTGGCGAATCAATTTACCCCTCAGACCTACCGGGACCCCAAACGACAGCGACTATACCTAAAAGATATTGATTGCCCTACCGAATGGGAAGAAAATTTGAAAGATGTTTTGCCGGAAGCTTTTTTTTACCTGAACGATTGTATCGAGTCGCGGACTGGTGGTGATGGAGCGATCCGCGAACCTAATGAATTTGGCCAGATGCGATTTGGAAAAGGAGTTGCGCCTGCAGGCGACCTAATGAGCAGTCTGCCGACAGATATGCGAGCTTTGAATATGATGTGTTACATTGGTCACGAAGGTACTTACACTCCAGCTCACAGGGAAATGTGCGCAAGTTTGGGACATAATCTTATGGTTGAAACCTCGGGTGGAAGTGATGGGGAAATTCCTGGCAGTTCGATTTGGTTTATGACGGAATCTAAAGAAAGAGAGATGGTATCGGAATGGTTTGTTTCCAAACTTGGCCACGACATAGAAGTTGAGAAGCATTTTGCACAACTGAACGCCTGGAGAAAGGCCCCATTCAATGTCTGGGTCACGGAGCAAAAGGCTGGTGATCTAATTTTGATTCCGCCCCTTGCTCCTCACCAGGTTTGGAATCGTGGAACTCGAACGATGAAAGCTGCATGGAATCGAACCACTGTAGATACGCTTGAGCTTGCTATCCACGAAGCTCTTCCTCGTGCCCGTCTCGTTTGTCGCGATGAACAATACAAGAATAAGGCTATCATTTATTACACCCTAGATAAGTACTATCGCCTGCTTTCACGAGACACGGTGGAGCCAAAGATGTGGATGAGACCTGGAAGTCGAATCCGGCAGGTTATGGAAGATTTCAAACGCTTGTTTAAATTATACACAGAAGTACTTGTCAGTGAGCTGTTTTCTCGCTCGCGTCCTGAGAAGAACGTTGAATTTATTCAATTCGATTCAAACGTCACTTGTTCATATTGCCGATGCAATATCTTCAATCGTTTCTTGACATGCAAGTCATGTATTCTCACAGCTCCTACAGGGGAGGAAGATACCTATGATATTTGCATGGAGTGTTACGCCATGGGTCGTTCATGTGCTTGCATCTCTTGTTTGGAGTGGGTTGAGCAATGGAAGGAGAATGAACTCAAAGAAAACTATGAATTATGGCGCGGTGTGGTATTAAAATTTGAGCCTCTTCACGAGGGTTCACCTAAAACCTTAGAGGAGGAAAGAGATAGTTTTGGCAAGAAAACTGTTGCTCAAATATGTCAAGAACAACTTGCCATCCGGCCATGGAAAGACATCACTAAACCAGATGTAATAGAGCCGTTAGATGGTGAGTCGGATGTTGAGCCAGAAGCTGACGATGAAGGGCGTCTAAAGAAACCATACAGAAAGCCGTCTAGAAGAGGTAGAGTCCAGGCCACTAAAAACAAGACAAGTCCTTGTCACATCTGCTGCAATCATCATTGGAATTGGCAATCCGCACATTGTACCACTTGTTCCTCATCCTATTGCTATGGAACTTTATGGCGAGCCTTTGACATGATGCCTCAAACGGTGATGGAGATAGAAAACTGGGAGTGTCCAAAATGCTTGAAGATGTGCTCATGCGCAAGATGTCGAAGAGATGCGAAACAAACACCATATACTCCGAAGGGAACACTTCTTGGGCATGATACCAAAAAGGTGGCTGACTATAGGAGTGTTGAGAGTCTAGTTGACTTTTCCAAAACAAATCTTACTTGGTTGAGACACGAAGATGAAAATCTGCCAAATTCTGAAGAAACCGGAAGAATGAGGAGGTTGCGAGAGAAAGCTGAAAGGGATAAAGCACAGGAGCATGTCATTGATAATAGTTACTTGGGATATGAGGAAGAAGCTTTCTACCGAGCGGACGAACCCGAGGATACCCATTTTAACGATATGGCAGACATCGATCCTTCACTTCGTGATGACTCAAATCAATCGGCCCAACAACAAATAAACGGATTCCATCAATCTTGGGATCAGACTCAGCAGCCCCGTGAATATACTATTGACGAGCAACTTCATCAGCAATTAGGAGTTCTTGATGCACACCATGACTTGGATGATAATTATCATGCTGATATGCACGGTCCTAGTAGAGCAGCACAATACCCATCAAGACTCTTGGCACCATCGGTGGCACCAGTGGCACCAGTGGCACCCATGATTTCAAGTGAGGTTCCGCTACCTAATCCCCAGACACCCAAACCTGCAAACATGATGGGTGGTGATTACTACCCCACAGAAATTGGGCTGGACGGCATTCTCTATGACTCTCCGAAATCTGACTCAGAGCCAGCTGATGTGCCAAGTGTTGATCCTGCAGAACTATTAGCTTCACTTGATCAGTTCCGTAGTGTTACGAAAAAGAGAAAACGCCTCAATTCTGAAGGCATCCCTGAGGATGACGAGGAAGATGTGGAATTCATCGCTTCCAAGCGTCAACGAAAGGTCAAACCCAAGGAACCGGTCGACAAAGAAAAAGAGCCAGATAGTATCTCTAAACCTGAACATCGTCCTTCACGTGTCAACAAGCGACAAGATTATACTGAGCCATCATTGGCGGATGTAGAGAATTTGTTAAGTTCAGAAGTAGACGAAGAACCGCAGCCAGCTTCAGGGCAGAGTTTAGTTAGCAGCGCCGGTAAGGTTGCAGATGGTGTTGATCTCGCTGCAAAGGCTTTGAATTATTTTGCCAGAGAACAGACAACCCAGAGAGCTGGCTCTACACCCGTCAACAATGGAAAGAGAAAGCGTGGTCGTCCAAGCCTCGCATCCAAAATGGCGGCATCTCCTAGTGTGGATTCCCCTTCTAAGCCGTCAAAGTCGCCTGCATCTATCAAAAATCCTCGAAAATCTAAATGGCTTTCAAGACATGATGGCGTGAATAATCAGGAGGATAATAGCTCTGAAGTGTCAGCCACGAGGACCAGAACCTTGCGCAACAGTGCGCCATTAGAAAGAAAGACTAGAGCTACTCGACAAAGTCTTGCCAATGCGCTCGAGGACGAAAGCGAAGCTGAAGCAGACAGTGATGATCCATTCGAGGACAAGCATAGGAAGACGCGAGGAACTCGCCAAAACATGGGATCAAGAAAGTCGAAGTTGCACATTGATATTTCAGATGATGAGTCTGAACGATCTGGCAACGACTATGGCCGGGAAATCAGTGATGGTAGTCTTTTTGGAAACGATGCAGAAAATGTCGCTAGTCCAGTTAGCCCTGACATGTCTGAAGATGAAGACCAAACAAATGATAAAATAGCCGAGAGTTCTGACAATGATGCTATATCACCAGAAACTGACAAAACAAGATTATCGGAGCAGTCTATTCAGGCATCTATTGAAGAGCCAGTAGTTGTCAAGAAACGAAGAGGTCGACCGCCAAAGAAGTCGCAAAATACACGCCCCGTCCAAGCAATGCCCGAATTGCGATCACCATCTTCGTCCAAATCGCCTCCACCGCCCGGTGGCTCTAATTCTATAGTCGGTAAACCTAGCCAGTTCCTTTCACTTCGTGAGAAGCTTGCTCTTAAAGGAAAGAAGTTGAAGATTGTCTCGCAACAATCCAAGCAAAAGAAGATCGATGAGCAGCAGCAAAGACAATCAGCTACACCAAGCGCCACGGATACGTCATCCAAGGCGGTTAATTCAGCCCAACAGTCACCGTTGTTCACTCCCATCGATGGTACATATCCTAGCAGTTCAATTCCTTTACCAAAGACAGTCTCTGGAACATCTTCAACTGTACCTTCACGCCAACAATCTATAAGCCAAAATGAGATGCCTGGTACGGTGGTTAACCCAAAACCAGATGCTCAGAACAGCTCATTGAAAAACGTCATCTCACCCGCTCCTAATGGCCACGCTTCGTCATCAAGCAATAGAAGTATTTCAGCACAGCCCGCCAAGAATGGACCAACAGTCGTGCGTCTTGATAACGAGAACGATAACAAGCCAGCGAAGAAAGCCCCCACAATCGTCCGACTCATAGAATCAGAATCAGAGTCAGAATCCGAACATGATGATGACTTGGGAACGAAAAACTCAGATCCGCTCAAATCAGCTAGAAAGCAGAGTTTTAGCGAAGAATCAGATGAGGAAGGTTGGTCGAGTTCAGATGATGACATTCCTGCTGTTAAAACTGTTAAACATGTCCGTACATCACCCGCGGCTACTTCAACCTTGAAGTCACCGGTTACGGCAAGAGGAAGAGGTAGACCTCCTATCCCCAAATAAGTTTTTTGATCATGTAGAAGAGCCAATGGGATTGAAGCGCGCATTTTTTTGCTGGTATAGGTGTTACGTGTGAAATTGAATTGCTTGCCTGCTTGCTTCATTGCGTGCGAGGAAGGGCGGATATACCCTTGTTTCAATACATACTGCGTGGATGTATTTTCTGCAGCTGATATTTGCCTGGAATGTAAATCAGACAGGTTTCTCAAGGCTAATTTGCTTTTGATGAAAGGAACGGATAGCAAGGTCGCTTATTTAGGGGGCTCGGGGGGTGGGGGTCTCGAGGAAAATCCAACAAATAATAATCGGAAGTGAAACTAGTGAGTCGACGTTTGCTTAGTTAGTAAGTAGATTCTGAATCGCAAGAATTTACAAATACCAATCTCTAGTCCCTGATATGTGCAAACATGATTATGTGCAATTTCCTTGTTCGAATACTGAGTATCTCTATTGTCAAGGGTCTTATATACTCTATGCCTGCAAGAAATATCTACATCAACCCATCAAAAGCTACAAACGCCAAAACCCATTTAATCTCGTCTAATCTAGACTCATCTAGACTCATCTACCCTCTTTCCTCCCTCTCTTCTTCATCATTCATTCCCTCTCGCCCCTTCTGTCCTCTAACACCCCATCCATCCCTCAGCAATAACCCCACCTCCTCTAATCCCAACCCCTTCGTCTCCGGGTACACCCACCAAATCGCCCACCATCCAAACGCGCATACCACCGCATACACAACAAACGTCCACGTTGGAGTTAATTGTTCCATCATTGGAAGAAACGTAAGTCCTATAATGAAATTTGCCGACCAATTTGTACAAGTAGAGAGAGAAGAGCCGAGGGAACGAACTGAGAGGGGAAAGAGTTCAGATTGCATCCATGGGACGTTTCCAAGACCGAGGGCGAAGGCTGCGGTATATAGCATTATTGCTGTTAGAATTATGAGAGGTGGAATGCGGGAGGTAGAGGTGGAGGAGGATGTAGTGGTAGTAGAGGAGAGGGTAGAAGGGAGATCCATGAAGTGGAAGCCTATGGAGCAGAGGAGGAGTCCTATAGCCATTATGGGGATTGAAATGAGGAGGATACGACGACGACCGATGCGGTCGATGAGCATGAGAGCGGCGCAGGTTAGGATAAAATTTGTGAGTGCGACGGAAAGAGATGTTAGAGTTGGAGACGAGAACCCAACGATAGTGAAGATTGTGGCGCTGAAGTACATGAGGGAATTCTGGGAGATTTGGTTAGTTGAGTTTTTGATAAGTAGATTAGATGCACTTACGAAACCACACAACTGTTGAAGACCTTGCAGAAGACAGGCAATTGTCAAGGCTCTCCTATTTCCTCCAACCCCTATTAATTCTTCCCAGCTATCCTTCGCGTCACTTATCCACGAGTCCTCCGATCCCTTAGTTTTCCTCGCCATCTCTCTTAACCTTTTCGCCTCATCTTCCTCTCTCACTTCTCTTTCGATTCCCTTCAAAACCTCGTCGACCACCTTCTGCATCTGAACCCCTTTCCCAAAAACTCTACTCAAAACACTTCTCCCCTCATCTACCCTCCCGACTTGTACCAACCACCTTGGCGTCTCCGGCATAAACAGCATTACTAAGATCTGTACCGCTGCAGGCACCGCACCCAAACCAACCATCCACCTCCAACCCGTCTCTAGACTTCCCCATTCTACAAACGCCCATCCAACAATATAAGCCACAACTTGTCCCAATGTAATAAACAACACATTCAACACCACTAATCTACCTCTCCACATGGTTGGTGCTAATTCACTTATATACAACGGAGCAACAAAACTACCTGCTCCGACCGCAAGTCCTACAATACTTCGTCCGAGTATCATGCCCCATACTGTGGTTGTAAACGCTTGGATGAGTGCACCGAGAACGAATGCTAGATCTGCTAGAAGGACAACACGTTTGCGACCGAGAGAGGAAGCGAGAACGCCGGAAAGAGGAGAAATGATGAGGGCGAAGAGAGAGGTGCATGATGTTATTAGGGATTTGTCGAGAGTTGTCAGGGGGCGGCCGAGAGAAGTATGGAGACTTATTAGGGTAGAGGATATTACGCCAGTGTCGTCTGGTTCATATATTGTTAGCTACGATGTATTTCCGGATATAACTTTAGAGTGCATTGAAAGGAGTCGGGAAAGTGGAGAGGAGGTCATACATCCAAATAATAGCCCAGTAATACCTGCAGAAAAAGCAAGCAGCCAAACGAATAGCCCGGGTTTACTCAAATTCTTCTCGAGAAGTAATGAGACATCTTCATCCACATCATTCTCCTCCTCTTCCTCGCCGTGTTGATTGGGCAGGAGAGGTTCTTCGGCGGTAGAAGATGCCATTGTTTCGAGTGGGATATCTATTGAAGATGCCAGTGTGAGCTATGTGAACATCGAGTTCACATATCGTAGGTTGGGGGTTGAATGATGGCTAGTCGTTGACAGTGAGATTGATGAAGAGGTCTTGAAGTAGCTCAGCCGCGTGCTTCCTGGATGGTTTGTTTGCGGGTCGGATTTTGAGACATGGGGCTCGTGCGTGGCATATGCAGGGTTTATGCAGGGGTTTGGGTGCCGAGATTGGGGTCTTGTTCAGCCTTGCGTGGAAGGCTCAATGTAGAATTGGATGTGTATTTTTATGACGTTTATTGATGAAAAGAAGTTGTGGCTTTCTGAGTTGTCAGTTTTTTCAATTGGCAATAATAGTTGAAGTTTTGATGACCTCCAAGGAGTTTTTACTTTCTGTTTCATATCAACATCACCCGGTATCATCACCTACCTCCATTGTCTAATATGAGAGAAAGCTAACCTATAAATAATAGTGCAACACAAAATCTGCGGATGTAATCATTCCCTAGTCTCGTTCTGAAGTAGCAAGATGTCAGCCCTGGAGGTATATAGAGCTGACATCTTATTGGCAACGCAAGCAAGACAAGACAGAAGACAGAAAACTCTACGCCAATCCAATATTTTCGCGAGAATCATGATTCCAGACTTTAAATGTGATGTTATATATAGCGAGCCACATATAAAGAGATACTGGTCAATGGAGAGTAAAATCAGAAACATATGACAACATACTTCAGGGCTACTTCGGTTTGTATTTTCTGTTTAGTTTGGCCATTCTCCCATGGACAACTAAGTGTTCTTATTTAATTTGGGATTCTGAGTATGCCTCGGGAGCCCAAACACTAGATGCATGAGTCCCGGGATATCTTTCCATTGCCTTTGGTTCAATATTTCCGTACCAAGCTATTGAAACCAGCTAATTTTTCGAGATAGAAATAATCTATCAAAAACTTTTGATGCGACAATTCTGAAATTTGAAAGCCACCCTCCTTTCCCATTCCTGGATGATTGGCCATAACACAGTTTGTGACTAAAAGCAGCTACGGTGAAATCACTTTATTTGTAAAAGAGGCGATTGCAGGTATTCAATGTAGTTCGAGTCCCGATTATGTTTTCATGGAGTTGTTGTCAAGACGCACTGAACGAGAAATGCCATCTACTTCTGGTGTCACGAAAACCACTTCCGAAACACCGTCTAGACCATCAATTTCGAACAATAAGAGAAAATCTCTGGGCGCCGCTTTAACCATGAAGATAATGTCGTCAATGTTGACATTGAGGCGTTGAAATACCGTAGCCATGAATGACATGTCAAGGTGAACCGAATCTATGTCGTAGTTGAACCATGTTCGCGGTTCGACTCCCGATGAGCCAAAGGTAAGCGTATAGGTCTCAGAAGCAACCTCTAATGATTCCTTGCAAGTGTAGAAAATTGTTGGATTTGAGTCTCTGGACGCATACCCTCTAATGGCTCCTGCGTCCTTGTCAAGGAAATCGCGCCAGTGCAGGGATTTTGATCTTTGAATTGGTAAGTGACATAACCAAAATGAGGTCCAAGAACTCGAGATCATAGGAAGTCAGCAGGACTTACCGAACAATAGGATATTCGGGATTCTTCAAACAAAAATGTTTCAGCGCCACATTTCTTGGTCCAGGAAGTGCAGCTCCCCAAATCATCCGTCGAATTTCTAAGGGTAGCCGGGAAGAAATGGATGAAATGTCGCATTGCGATTGGGTACCTCGGGGGCAGAGACAGGAGTCATTCTCAAAATCTAGGAAAACACATCAGCACTTTGGATTGTGAAATTGGGATAGCAATGCATTTTGAACTGGTGAAGATTTCAAGAGAATCATACTGACTGTATGAATTGGCAAACCATAAAGAGGTGCGTCTTGTCGCAGAGAATGAAATGTTGACAACTATGAGAAGTTCGATACGGGTGGTGAGTTTGCTATTGGCACGAGGAACTTGACGAGAATAAAGATTGATAACTTTGTCAATGTTGGTAAATTTAGAGGAGATGCAAAGAAATATATTTGCAAGAAGGTTACTTGTCAAGTGCCTAGTATTACTTATCAAGGTGTGTGAGTCGAATTAAAATCGATTGAAAATGATTGTGGGAAATCCACCCCGCTACCAACCTGTCCCATAATGCTTTCACTTCTGACAAACATCAACCACTCATTAAAATTTATCCAAACAAAATTTCAACAGCCATTTTATCATCTTATTGAATAAATCAAATAATTATTGTTTAATGAATTGGACAGGAGGGCGCCTGCAAGGCATTCTGGAAATCTTCTCGTGGCGGCGGCGGTGGTGCCTTGACCAAACGACAAAAGGAACACTTCGCAAAGGTTGAAGGCCACTTAAGAATTGGAAGTTCAAAGATATATTACTCCTCATGTAAAATCTTCGACAATATCGTAGTGGAACAACCACACAGACGATCGTTTGGGAATTGTGTTGGTTCTGTGAACAATTCTGAGTATAGTGCAAGACAGGAAAGAGGGAGAAATGAAGTTGAGCGAGAACATTTTACGGATCTCTACAAAACACAACAATCTCACATCAAATCCAATGTGTAAAGAGCTTCAATATAAGCAGAAAAACAATCGTTCTTCGTCAGTTGAATTCGTCCAAAGAAGTTCCATTGCCGACGACGATTTATACAACGCTACACCTCCACCATTGAGAATCAAGCGCGAGCATGCTGTATTATCAGAGATTAGAGATGCTCCGCAGAACTGCGAGGCGCGAGAAACAATCGAACAATCTATGGAAGAAAGGAGACGGAATCTATTGGATCAGAAAGATTGGGTCGGCCTAAACATTCATCATTTGCCGAAATTGAAGTTCAACCAACCAAGACACGATGAAGATATTGGGCGAAGAAGAAAGGTAAAGGGTGGACACAGAGCAAGATACTCAAAGCTTCAAACAAGAATCAGCTCGCCGTTTGCCGCAAGGAACAATCATATGCGGGAGCAACAAGAAGCGGGTTACGTGGAAGGAAGCCTGCCGAAAAATGACGTTAGGATTTCGATCGGAGGCAGGATTGTTCCGCCAGGCATAAGTTCGAGTTCGCGACCGACTAAGTAATCCGCCAATCTACACCGCGCAGGAAGTATCGGATTTGTCATCGGATGATATGTTGCTTGACGATGAGTATATCATGGAGGACCGGAAGATTTGAATAGTGACAGATTTCCTTTCTATTTTCGAAGCAAGGATACATGGCATTGGAGAGGACAACAATTCGACGAGGATGATTCAATGAGCAGAGACCCGGATATTCACGGTACACATAGAAACCAAGAAAAGCTTCCAAATACGAGACGTGAACGCTCTTTAACATAGTCAACAGAAATGGAATTTCAAATGAGTTTGGGGGTAAAGCATCACCATTTTCTCGCACAGCCGTCGGATCAATTTGCGATACTAGGATGAAACAACCAGTGCCCATTCGTCCTGCACAGCATCCTGTTCTTCACTTAAGCTCTCCTAAATGTAACAGTAGTGTGCTTGCACAGGTCGGGGGCTTGAGAAGTGTGGTTTTCCGAAGATTCAATTGATGGACAATGAGATGTGGAAGGCATGGATACCACCATACACAGAGGGCCGCAGAGCGCAAGATTATGATGATGAAGGGGAAGGAGAAGAAACATCTGAAAGATAGGAGTGTATTTATAAGCCCGGCAATAAGTGCCATTCCAGCCTTACGCGAGAAAACTTTCAGGAGCTCATGGTCCAATGATGAGGATTCAAGTGGAAAATATGAACATACCGAGTCCTGGGGAGGGCTATGAAAGCGCGATGATACAGGAGCAGTCTACTGCCGTATATAACAGAGATTTATTTCCTTCGAACGAAGTCGAAAATATCTCATACAACGGTATGCCGCACAGCTCAGATGTCTATGATCACCCATTCTCGTCTGATAGATGTGAGCTGGGAAATGAGAGAGAGGGACCATCATCAACATGCGTACAATATACAAATGAGGACGATTTCACGATCGAACCACAAGACACTCGATCATCACAGAGAACATCTTCAAGTATTCCATGGAATCCTCCTAGGAGCTCAAGTCCTTGTAAAGCCAGAAATTCTCACAGTAAGTTTCTCAATGATCCTTGGTCCGAAGTTCTCCCTTTTCAGCAGACGCCTATCACCAGCAGACAAACCACTGAACTTAAGGAAACCGCACCACAGCACGATCAAATCATGATGCAGGATCAGACTTTCGGCAAAGTAAAAGATTGTCCGACACAAGGTGATCAAAATAAAACAGACCCAAACCAACTCTGGATGAAGTTTGTTTTTGATTGATGTCAGTGAAGATGAGGATACGTTATTGGAAAAGACTACATCCACAGGATTTGAGCTCGAGGAGAGGGAACCCTCGCCAACATTTTCAACCTTTGTGCACAATTCAATCGAGTCAGAAAGTCCATTGCAACCTAGATATGTTGCGCAAACGAGCAGTCGTATCAATTGGCAAGATCTACAGCAGAGAAACAGCAAAGTGTATAGGAACGAATTTGGCCAGTCCCCTAATTACTCAACTTTAGCTTATCAGTCCAGTGTCAACCACGAACCTATAGGAGCGGCTGCCCGAAATAAGAGTACTCCATATCCGTACGAAGAAAAACGTCATATAGCTAAAAGAGATTTATCTACAGACAATCTCACTTCTGAAGTAAACTTAAAAAACTCCGGTATCCCAAACACCAGTACTTCCTCATCTTCAAAAACAGACTCGCTTTCTATGGTAGCTATCTCAGGTTCTCAGATCAATATATCATCAACAACGAATCAAAGATCTTTCCTAGAACCACATCACAAAGTTATTTTCACAAAACCTCAACCATTTATTGGATCGAAATCAGACATTAACTTTCTCATCTCCTGATAGAACTATACGCATCGGCGGAAGAGATATCAAAAAAACAGATAAGCAGTGGTAATGGTACAATGTTTCCCGAAGAGATAGAGGATGATTAAAACATATTTGCGTTGTTAAAAGATGTAGTGCTTACCTTATGAGAGATCTTTTTAATCGGATTCTCAGGGTATATTAGCTATTTTGAGAGCTGAAATTGGCTAGATAGTTGGCATTTGACTAGTTGCAAAGGGAGAGTGGCAATCAAACATCATTTTAACGACTAGAATCGTAAAGCGATATCGTCTCTGTGCACACATATGTTCAAATCCATAATTATACACAGGATTTTCACTTTAGGCACTTTACTCGGATTATACTATCGGTGATGTCCTAAAACTCTGATTGCCGCTTTTCTCGTGAACTTTTACACAACATTGGAATCTTTTTGACAGCGAAATTTATTGCAGGCAGATTTTCCCCCTCTCGAAATGTCAAGAGATACAATTGATCAAATCTGAACTCGTATCACATTCAAGACTATAGATTCTCGATTTTAGATGATTAAAGGAGAAGTCACATGTAGATACATAGACAGGGAACTCGCAGGCCACTCTTTAGTCTCACTAGCATAATAGATCTAAGCCTCGTTACTAAATAGCTGACCGTAGATAAGATTGCCCTGGCTTTGAACGACCAGCAAACTAATCTCGATTGATTTTGATTCCCTTGTTCGCAAAATTACCATCGCTTAACGAAATTCAAAAGGAAGCGCTGAGCAATTCAATGGTGATTGAGCAGCTTATGGGGTGACAAAACAGCTCGAAGAGGAGCTCAAAGTTGCTCTTGGTTCTGCTTACGTACCCTGCATGAATACTCTAAATACTATCGTCACTGCTCTTGTGGATGTTATCAAGGACAAAAGCCTCAAGCTCAACTCTGCTGTAAGTTGACTATGATCATGTCATTTATCAACCCATTGATTAATGGTATGTGCAGTCAAAACCAAGAGCAACTTCGAACTCTTTTTAATGATGCTTGCAATATAGAATGGAGGCGAGGCAGTTTGCAGAGGCGGATAAGGTTTCGTAGAAACGAAAAGAAACGAGTTCGCCTATTGAAAGAGATCGATCAGTGTAATGAAAACCTACGGAGAACTTGGACCCAAGTCGACGCAGCCACACCGTTCCTTGATTTCATGGAATAAAAATAATAAGGAATCTTTAATTAAAGTGAAGGAATTCGCAGGCTGTCTTCACAGTGCATTACTCAAGTGTTGGCAATGCCAATGTTGCGCCGCCCATGATACACTTCTTCGAATCGAAAAACAGGCAGACGCGAATAATTAAGAAGGCAAAAGACACAGTTCGATTCGACCTATTGTTTGTGTCAAACGATGCAACAAGTGCTGCTGGCGATTCTTCGGCATGGAAACAAATGCAAGTTGTGGTGGTTCCAAAGAGGTCAGTATGTGTTCCTGCGCCAAGAACAATAGCTAATGAAAAGTGAACCATCTTTACAAAGTACACAATCCTCCGCGGTGCTTTGGAGTCCCCTAGACCCCAATACTGGACCCATCTTACCTAATGTATCAGGGCCTCCCGCCAGTGGAAGTTCTTCTGCTATGATGACAAGTACACCAAGAGGTCCAGCATCAATCTTTAACTTGGATTCAAGTGAGGAGATTGATTATCAGAATCTGAAAGCCATCAACACTATTTGCGAGGTGTCAAACAGCCCACAGATCATCCATGAATGTTTCGGATTCGTAGTAGATGAAGTGTGACAACTCAAAGGCACGTTCGAAGTTCCAAGATGGCACAAGTCCTTCCCATCCAGAATTCTTAATCTTGGCGACCTACTCAAAAATATCTCTGGGCCTACTTTATTCGTCGTTCCCACGAGTAGCACGACACTCTTCAAACTTGAGAGAATCACACTAGCTGTGAACTTAGCCTCATCACTACTTCAGCTCCATGCCACTCCTTGGTTCAATGAGCGATGGAATAAAAGCGAAATTCTGTTCTTGTCTGACAGAAGCAATCCAAGCATTCGCCCTGTGGATATAGAACGTCCGCTGCTTGCTCATAAGTTCTTTTCTAGCGGTATTACCAGTCCTACTCCGCGGAATTCGCTTCCTACTCCCACTCACCCACACGTTAGTGTCTTATGCCTCGGAATAATGCTCCTAGAACACTGGTTTGCGGAACCTATCGAATCTCGTCGATTCTCCAGCGATCTGGTTAACGGTGTTCCAAATTCAAGCACTGATGTCATTGTGGCTGAGAGATGGGTGAAAGAGAATGGAAATTTGGAAAATATGCCTGCAGGATATTATCAAGCCGTCAGTAGCTGCGTATTCTGTTTTTTTTCAACCTATGCCTATAAATAAAAGTCTGGAGAACCTTGATTTCAGAGAAGTAATTTGGCGAAATGTCGTGGTTCCGTTGGAAAAGGAATTGCAAACTTGGAAAAATGGGAGAACTTGAGTTGAAAAGAAGTTCCTACAGCGAGACTTCAAGGTACGATTAACAGAAGAACACGTGATTTTGATCTTGGATTGAGCCGGGAATGAGCCGGACTCTACGGAATCAAAATAGGAGGCACAAGTTGAGTACCATTGAGAAAAACTTCGAATCTCTCTTCAATATCGTATTAAATACATATAGTTCTGACTGTTAATGTAAAAAGGGACCAATTTTCGTTTGATCTTTTCATATTTTAGTATTTAACTTGAAACGAATTTATAATTCAATTAAGAAGTCCTTTGAAAGGAGACTCAATTCTCGCCTCTTATTTCGGTTTACGTAGCCGGAAAATAGCATAGGGAGCCTTAAAGGTTATATGGCTGGAAGACAATCTAGTGGTCAGAGTTAGAAGAGAACCTCTTGCCTTGAGGTTAGAAGGATTATCAGTGATATAGTACTAGAAGGAGCTTCAGAAGTAGTCGTATTTCTATACCCTAAGGAACTCGCAAAATGTTCTAGCAAAAACTTGCGATAACATCTGGCCTACGAAAACACGCAAGCTATATTCGATTTTCCATGTGACAGATCTAGATGTGTGTAGAATAATTTGGATTTTAAGGTTATCCGTCAAAGACAGGAGTGGCTCAGTATCATAGATTTGGTGTTATCAAAACTAGTACATTGCCCTACAACATACTCATGCTACCAGAAAGTATACAACTCCGAAGCTAGATGGACATTCCGCAAGGTGATGAACTACAAGAGGACTAACCTGGTTTCTTTGGCGGCGGAGTTGTATACTTTCTTGCAACGCGAGTAGGCTTGGTGTGAAATTGTTACCGCTAGGAAGTACATTAAGTATTAAACTTTCAGCTAATGTGCCTTGTCGCTGTCTCCTTCCTTCCATACACGCTTCGATGCTTCTACCTGCAGAAGAACCATGGGCAAGTGCTCAAACATTCACATTTGAGGTCTCGAACTCGTGAGACCTCCGACTTTTTGTCGTTATCTACAGACGGTTCATCTAGGCTCACATCATAACGATACGCAGCTCTTGTGACTCGTGAGTCCTGACCTCTTCTCCGAAGTGTGCATCACTAGGATTTCTTAAAAGGATTTTTCAAGGAGCACAGTGGAGGTTCGCTCCTAGTTTGAGGAGGTTTACTCCTGTATGATATCAAAAGCGACACGCTCCGAAGAAAAGGGCTGGAAGGCTCGATGAACCATATTGCGATCGATCGATGGTTTACATATCTACTACGTGTCGCCGCAAATCCTTCCCCTAAAGTACACATTATATAATTAATCAGACATATTCTAAAATTACCAGGCCCATGTTTTGGGAAGAAAGGTTGATCATATGCCAGGGCGAAAGAACTCTATTCGATAAAGAAAATTAAAAAACCGGGCTAGTGATCGTCATGCATAGACATTAAGATCCACTACCAAGGCGAAATAAAGGGAAAACTTGTTATCTTTTTGACCTCACAGGAAATGACGCCACAGGTAACGGTCCGTATGTGGCGGTGCGTGTGGCCCGAGTTGTCATCTTTCCTTACTGTTATTGGTTGAGAAGTTTAAGGATTGTGTAAAGTAAAATAACGGTAAACAAAAAACCTCTCAAATGCCATGCAAATCATTTGCTGACCACTCGTTCAATTTGTTACAATTAAATTACTAGAGAGTGGATGTCTGATGGACTATACAAACATCAAAGAAATAGATGAAGAAAGACCTCTCGGAGCTTTGCTCCGGTATGTTGGGATTCTCGTTGGAAGTTGCAACTTGTATCAAAATATGGCTACGTCACATCATATTGTTTTAGATATATGTTGCTACCATTCACTCGAGGTTTCCTCGAAATAAATCAATCTTCTATTCTGTATTCACATTAAAGTTTAAACTGTACGACATAGCCACTTGAACCCTATCTTGGCCCTTTGATAAGTCGAACTCAAAATTGTGCCCCTCGATTATCAAGTCTACAATTACATAACACGAACATATACCCTCAACAAACGTCAAACCTCAAAAGCACAGCGCAACACAGCTGCAAATACAGAATGGCACCTTTAATTACAATGCAAAAGTCGCCCGAAAGAGCATTTGCTCTGCAGAAATATCTGCTCCTCCACTCTCAGCATGATGCTCTTCAGAAGCACATCAACCAAGTCACTGCTTCCATCCCCGAGAGTCCCATCGGACAAACCGATCGTCATCGCAACTCTTCTGTCTCTTCAGACTCCAGTGCTGCTAGTGATGCATCCACTTCACCTCTCGGTTCACCTATTCCCAACATCAGCTCCCGCAGGGGCAGTCTCCCACCCTCTTTTGGCCACACGCAACGTTTTCACCGCGAGGAAAGGATCAATTCACTACCAGCGATTGTAGATGAAACAGTCGTTGAAGTGATTGAGGAGGATGAGCAGAAATTGAAGGATGTGAACCAACAAATCAAGACTGCCTTGACTGATCTACTCAACTGTGAGAGTGTGAAGGGCGATATCAGATATAGGAAATGGGTTCAAACACGATTGATGGATACGGAAAGAGAATTGAAGGAGCGCAGAACGAGAAGTTGTGAGAGGAGAAGAAGCGAAGACATGAGTCTTTGAAGAGATCATTGAGATCGAATCATGAAATGGATGACAGGACTAGAGGAATTGATACCCCAATAGAGTGGTTGGTTTAACGGCGGTATTGTATGATTGCTCAGAATGGGTATCGAATATCTACAGAATGGAGACGGTTAAAATGGCGTTTCAGGAGGGGAGGAAGGATCTTTGGCTTTCCGGATTTTATTTGATACCCATACGCTGTTTGTCGCAGCATTATTTCAATTCTATGAATTTTTATGCATTTCTACATACATGTCTTCACGAATGTGATTTGTGATTTTGCAGATGTTGTATGATACTCGGTGAGGCGGAGTATTACAATAGTATGAGTATTCTTCATCTTCATGAATATTCGTAAGTCATGCCCGCAAACAAAAGGGAAATGCTCCGCCTCCTCCACGGGACATCTTATTATTAATCTTTATCTTTATCTTAACCCAACTTTTCGTTTCCTTTCTACTACCCCACTACCAACATCAACAAAAGAAAGTTTTATTAATACAGCCATGAATGTCACTCTACCAATAATTATCGCAGTCTACTTTGTATTAATAAAGATACGGAGAAATTCCAATCGTCACCGTCTAATCCGAATTCCAACCGAGGCAATAATACCTCGAGAATACCAGGTAATGCCGGATATGTCAGCCTGCAAAAACGTTGGAGTTTCAGACTTTCAGTCTCGGATGAAGCAGTTTCCGTCTCGAAAGCATACATTCCAGACGAATTTGATGCAAAACCATCCCATGCTGCTATGCCATCTACTTTCTGAGTCAATAACCCCAGATCATAGGTGAGAAGGAGGTAGGCTATGCTGTTTTCATTATAGAACATGGAACTATTGATGTCCGAGCACTTGTATCTTTTATCTCCGGACGACGTACATTAATAATGGTCGCTTTTCTCAATCTATATTGTTCGTAGATTGTGGTTTTGTATACGAATTCAATTGAAGTTTCATTGCAGAATTTGTTGAGAGAATTTGGTCAGGAAGACATTCTAAATCCACATTTCAAAGCATAGTCGGCTTCGAAGATATGGAGAAGTGCACGGAAGAGAAGATTGCGCCACAGCATAAAAGTGCGTGGTTTGGATTCATCAAGGTATTTTAAATCCTCTTTCTCATATTATTCATATCTTCGATGTCTGGGCAGTGAACAGGACATGCACGGCACATATTTCAGCTGTACGCTGATGGACGACATGCCATCATGAGCTTCCTAGCGTTCAACGGGAATAGCATCACTACACAGATTTACCCTCGAGATAATCATATAAATTCATACTAACGATTACTCCTTAGTCGATAGCAACATTCAAAGGTGACCTGTCAACGCTCACAGCACCTCCATTTCTTCTCTCTCCACAATCAATCGTCGAATTTCCTACCTACTGGGCAGAACACCCATCTCTGTTCATCGCACCCACAAAATCAGAGTCTGCTGAAGAAAGAGCATTATTAGTATTAAAATGGTTTATCAGTACATTGAAGTGGCAGCATAGTAATCGAGATGAGAATGGAAAGAAGAAGGGGATGAAACCCCTCAATCCATTTTTGGGAGAGTGTTTTATGGGTTCTTGGGAGGATGATGGGGAGGGTACCGGGAAAACAGACTTGGTTGCTGAGCAAGTTAGGTAAGTTTCTTTTAATCTGGAAAGAGAAATTGGAAACTATTACTAACAATTGACAGTCATCATCCACCAGCTACAGCATATAATATCTCGAACGAAAAACATGGTGTACAAGTAAATATTCCTGTCTCTTGTTAATTTCATTGTGTCTCATACTAATACTCTCCCTCTAGCTCCAAGGTACCATCGCTCCACAATCCTACTTTAGCTCAACGGTACACATCGAACGAAACGGCTACTCCCTTTTAACCCTCTCTCAACATAACGAAACACACTTGATTACTATGCCGCCTGTATATATAGTCGGCATCATGTCTGGTTCTCTTAATCCTGAATTGAGCGGCACTTCCTACATCCGTTCCTCGTCCGGTTTCACAACTCGAATTTCATATTCCTCGAAAGGCTGGATCAGTGGAACACCTAACACATTTTCCGCAATCATATATAAAGATGGACCTGAGAATACTCCAATTTATAAAGCCGAAGGACAATGGAGTGGGGAGTCCAACATCAAAGACATGAGAAGTGGAAAATGCATATCGCAATTCAATGCGAATTCGTTGAAGAGGAAATCGCTAAAAGTTAAGCCAATCGGTCAGCAAAAGGAGTACGAATCGAGAAGAGCCTGGCGTCATGTTACACGAGCTATTAATGAAAACGATATTTTTCAAATTGGGAAAGAGAAAGGGAAGATAGAGAATGAACAGAGAGAATTGAGAAGGAAGGAAAAGGCTAAGGGGATAGTTTGGGAAAGGAGATTTTTTGTCAAGGTGGGGAGGGATGAAGTTGCGGAACGATTAGCGAATGGTCTAGAGGGATTGAGTTTGGAAAGTGGGGGTGGGATATGGAAGTGGGACAAGGAGAGGTATAGGGGAATGGAGAGTGAGGATACGGAAAGGATGAGAAGAACGGATGATATGAAGAATCCGTCGGTGACAAGATGGGAATCAGGGGTTATGGTTACGGAAGTTAGTGTTTGAATATTGGGTTGGGTAGGATTATATGATGTAAATAATAACGATTACTAGGTAATGAATAAACTAGATCTACTTTTCAGAAATTGCTACAATAGTAACCTTACCCAAAAATGATGTAATAAGAACAGAATAACAAAGTAGATGATTCGTCTCATCTCAAATGACATTTTCTAGTAACGATAGATCTTGTGATCCTCAGTTGAGAGAATGTCACTCCCAACCAAGCTTTCACAACCCCGCTACCAAGCTTTCTAGAATCCACAATCACAAGTATAGAATACGTATTAAGTTCCACAACATACTAGCCACAACCAGCCAATTCGAATGATGCTAGAAATCCTGGAATTCCCGGAGATTCTCTATTTTGAGTACCTATTCAGCCTTGTTTGCGACGGGCGCTTGGAACTGGCTATCTACATACCTACCTAGTCTGAGACCCCTCTTTATGATTTGGTCAAAACTGCCAAAATATGGATCACGTGGACCGGGATTTATTTCGAAGGAAAGATGGTGATGAATGATGATGTCATACCCCGCAATGAGTTGATGGAATGCTGTGAAATGATACGATATGATCCCTCCCGCGAGATCTATCATGACTACCTACTCGTAGGTACCTGGTTATATTATATGGGGAGATAAAATTCAATTCAGCTGCTGTAGTGTTGATATTTGGGAAGGAAAGACTAGGCGGGATACGGTAAGTGGTCCAATGGAACTGTACTAGACCAGACTTCAACTAGCGTTGGTTTAGTAGAAGATAGGGCAGAATTTGGTGAATTATTCAACAAGGGGAATCAAAATGAATCTATCCATAGAATCAGATGGATCTGATTCTGATTGATAGTGGCTCGATTGAATGGAAGCTTGGCTTGATTCGGGGCAGATAGACTGCTTTGGATTAGTACCTATACCCGACAGCCCTGACTGACTCTTTTCTACGGCGTAGTAGTCGGAAAGATTGATTGGCTACAGGTGATCTAAGCCATTTCAACTTTATTATTAACAGAACTCCTTGCTGTATTGTAGTATAATGAATCTACATGTTAATTTATCCTGTGTAAGTATCTTTGGAATGCGAGCTGATTGGCCTTCAAACTGTGTATCCCTGTCCCTGCTTCATAGGGCTAGGCGTAGTGGTCAAAGCTTTTGTTCCTGATTAGAACTTCTTGGTGTATTGGTGTTTATCAGGTGACTTAAAAGCATGAGCATGAGCACAGACCAAACACTCAGTACAACATAAAACTCTCAAGTTTCTCGAACACAAACCAAGGAATGTATCAATCCACAACTATCTTGCAATGAGTTCAATCATGACTTCTCCTAACAACATGCAGTCATTAGCTTTGAATAACTCTGAAAAGGAGCATTCCAGAAATAGCACCTCAAATACCGACGACGACGACGACGACGACGAGATGCCTGTAATTACCAATGACATGTATATTACCGAACTCAAGGAGCGAATTGTCGATCTCAAGGAGCAGATCGCCAATCTCAAGGAGCAGATCGCCAGTCTTCAGAAACAAAATTGCACCCATATGCTTTTTACAATGATTTTGGTTTTCATTGCGTTTTTGCTTGCTTTTTTGCTTGCTTACGCGCTTCATGCAAAGACAGTGAGTATACACCCTCTTCTTCAAAGTATCAGAAATTTCAGACATTCTAATATATCATGTTTTTCGACTTGCCAGTAATACTTCATCTCAATTCGATTAGCGGTTCGTCATTTGCATAGGTATGCGACTTGCATACACTTACAATAATACGACATTACGGCATTTACGATAAAAAACGAAGGTTCAGGATACGAATGTATGAATAGCAATGGATTTATGGTGGACGGAGAGTTTGCTCTTTGAAATACCCAGATATGGAGTTATGGTTGGCGCAAGGAGAATTTTTTTTTACCTTTTTCAACACTTATGATCTGGAGACATGAGTGGTTGGTGAGGGTTTCTTGATACCCCTAGGTCAATATAGATGTCAGGGGCAGGGGTCTTTGGGGTTTAAAAGACACACGAAGGCCTTTGATCTTGGGATTGTCCATAGCTTACCAAATCCACATACATACATACATACATACATACATACATACATACATACATACATACATACATACATACATACATACATACATACACACTAGCCACTGTGCGATGTTCTTCCTCTGAAATTGACCACGAGTATCATGCAGAAACCGCAAAAAGAGCTAACTGCTAATCTATTCAAACCAGCAGACATCAATGAAACTGGGAATTCTGTACTTTCTACGCGTATGTCAGAAACTGATTCTACGAGACTTGGCAGAGATACCAGGCGCGGGTTTAAAATCTAGAAGCCCCATGTTGTACAAATGAAAGTTTCTATTTTTAGTCGCGGGGTCTCGAAACGCGAGGATCTTTGACTAGCGCAAGGTGTCACCCCGATTTATTTTTATGCAAACCCGGATTTGACTCTCAATATTTCTTTATTGATAATTAAATATCGTCTCTAATAATTGCATCATATCCGTTTCCATTATTAGGTAATTTCCTGTCGCTTTTCGGTGAATGATTTGTTGCACGATCCAAGTTTTGGTTAGGAAAGTTCCTTACCCAGTATTTGGGGTCATGACGTCATGAATCTGCATCACAAGTTACAATTTGGATAAATAAGCTCAAAGAACCTCCCTTAACTTACCATCATCATCATCATCAAGAAATCCAACAAACTCACAACTTTATAGCTTCACAACAAACTCACAAATAAATTAATCAACAAACAAACTACAACATCAACGCAAATATGTCTGACAAGAACACCTCAACTCTTCAATCATACATTGATTCTGCTTCTGGCGCAGCTCAATCGGCGCTTGGTTCTATTACTGGTAACCCTGCTGATAAGGTATGTTTTCTCTCTCATCTATCTCAATTCCTTCCCATATCTCCCACTCCCAAACAAACACACAACAAACACCCATACTAACCCCACCACCTAGCACGCCGCCGCCCAAAAACACGACGAAGCAGCCCTCAAGCACGACGCCTCGCACGCCGGTTTCTCCGCCGGCGGCATCAGCGCCTCCTCTTCCGGTGCCGTAACCAAAAACGATCCTGCGCGTCAAGAAGGATCCTGGAACCAGACGATCGGATCAGGCAAGGAATTTGTCGGGGGAATCCTCGGAAGCGAGGAGATGAAGAAAGATGGTCGCGAACAGAATGCGGCGGGCAGAGGCCAGGAAGCCCAGGGTCAATTGAATGATTTGGGCAGTGGGGTGAAGAATAGAGTGCAAGGTAGTGTGGGGGGTGCGGTCGCGGGTGTCATGGGAGATAGGGAGAAGGAGGAGGCGAGGAGGGAACAGCATGATGTGGGGAAGACGCAGCAAAGGGGGGTGGAGAGTGAGTTGGAGAGACAGAACAAGTAAATTTGTGGGGATGGAGAGTCAGATGGAAGGTTAGATTGATACCCTGTGAGATGGATAGATGGATGATGCATGCATGGCTTAGGATTCGGTACTAGGTTTTTTTTATTGGGATCACGCGGCCGTAGACGGATCGATGTATTATGAAGAAACGAATAAATGAATGAAATTGCATGGTTTTCAAATTGTCTGAACAGTAAATCATCAAGCAAACCTCTGTTTTGTTGGATGCGTGAAACGGTAAATATAATGTTTATTCGCATGCCAGTCATACCTGTCAAACATATCTGTCAGTTTGGCAGCCAGTCAGCCCCGTCAACAAATAAAGGAAAACGAATATGTGTGTGCGATGAATTCTATATAAAACCACCCACTATCCATTCATCTCAACCTCAAATCCCCTTCTCTATCTACCTAGCATCCAATCCCTCTCACGCACCAATCGCGCAATTTCATTCTCCACATTCCACCAACATGCGATCACTCATCCGTGATGGTCAAAACTCGAAACTGTTCTCGTGTGCTGTTCAATCATCAAATAAACCACGTGTGGTCCTCCCTCTGATTTTCTTTCTCTCGCAACAATACACATCTACGGAAGACATTTTCTTCTTCTATCACTTAAATAAATAATTGAATGAGTCAGTCAGTCATGAGAATATTTTGTACATACATACAAGCATCTAAATATGTAGTAGAATCTAAATTTCGTGTTCATGTTATTTACCATCGCTTTCTTCACTCATTGAGAAGATTGAATATAAATGCCCATCACAGAATTTAATTCTAATTCCAAATGCAATGGCAACTCTTAACTACATTACCCTCAGACAATGGAACGGATGAGATGCGTTATAAACAAACGTACATTATATTTTTATACAGGGGGTAAAGGATGTTGATCCACACAGCAGAAAATGATGATAGACCAGCAAGCCAACCCAACTCTCACACTTGATCTATATTTTCTTGTCGCGGTTACTGTCGCTCTCTCAACCCCTAGCATAATCTTGCGTGTATTTATGAAATTTTAGTAGCACAAGCCCTCGCCATCCCAGAGGAATCCATCTCATACATTCCAAAATACAAAATGTTGGCTCACCCATCCTTCTTACCTAGGGATCATACATACAATCAAATAATATTTGTCGCATACACATTATCAAGATATACCAATCACACTGCAAACTAACAGTCAATATTAAACGGGACAAAAATCCAGAATGTTGACATTTCAAGAAGTGAGCTAAACACGCAAAGACACTTTAACCTACCTTGTGCCACAGTGCAAGATGCTTATCTATAAGCTCACAGATACATTTCCAATAGATATCCAACAAAGAAGAATGCAAAAAGTTCACCACTCATGACTACATGAGTGGCTACATCTTTACCAAGGCTAACTACCTGGCTGCTAATACGGTGGATTCAACTAGAGGATCCATGGTTGGCCGCGGTGGGGTACCAGCCCCGAAGAATCCACCCTTAGCTTAATAATATTTTATAATTACTACGTTTTGTATTAATTTATAAGTTACCTTATAAATTATACGGTCGCCTTGGGTTTGGCGATATGCATAGGATTATGCGTTTCCTCTTTCGTCTTCTTTTTTTGTCGGAAGTCGAGTCGAGTCCCATACCGTTAAGGCATGGGTGCCTTCGTTATGGCGAAAGTCATTGCGTTGTCACAGTATATATGCGAGAGCGAAGTAGTGAATGCATGGTTGCTGTGGTATGTCATTGACAAATGAGCTAGTGAGTCGATGGGTTCGGATGAGAGAAGGATTGTAATGAGTTAGATATTGGAGAGGTAATCGATCCACCTGCACCCGTATAGTCTCCGGTGAATAGGTTGATGTGTTTGATAGCTTTCCTTTGAGGGTGTTTGTAGAATCTGCTGGCAAGACTGCACTGAATCTTTATAGGACAGCTGTGGAGAAGATTGATATGATAACTTCACCATGCGAAACTTCTAACCGCCCATGGCAATCCGAGTCCGATTTACAGGTGACTGTTATATATAGCAGGCTGGAGTTCACTAGGTCGTTGTGGTGAATGATAGTCTGGGCTGAATGTGGAGATTATCAGTCGCATACCTCGAAACAGGCAACTTCAGCGGGAACGCGTCTCGCCACAACTTGGTATCAAGATACATTCAAGTCAATGACGAGTCTTGTTCTGATACCAGATATGATGCTATTTGTGTTGCGCTTTTCGCTTACTAGCCGAGCTGTATATCACGGAAATTTATCATCCTTGACGGTGTTTACTCAGACTTCCAAGGTTGTGAATTTTCCTTTTGTGTGGCTGAGAGTGGTGAGGATACACAAACCATTGCGGATCTGAGCTTCAAGCTTCACTACCCCTTATAAGGCTTATTTCACGTTGCTGATGCGGAGGTCCGTGTATAAGGGTAAGATCAAGCTGCGCTTGTGGGGTTAGTTGTGTATCCGAAATGCGGAAGAGGCTTATGCCGGAAACGTGGCATCTAAGCAGTGACTGCGACTAGCTTCATCTAAAAGCTCGGGTAAATACTTACCCGATCGAGAATTGATACGATGTCCCCTCTCTGTCATACTATCCAGCCTCGGCGCGATTGGTGATTGGTGTACTTTCGAGTGAAAGCATATTGTGCCGATTTGTTATAATAGTGTCGATTACCAGATCGTGTATCTGAGGCTGGCAGTGTCGGTCACAGCTTCATCCATGAGGCCCAGATATATATAGACCCAAACTTTGTTGACTCCTGGATCATTCGAAACAGTCCACACCAAAACTTAGGAAATGATGTATTCTTCAACTTGAGAATCACAATATTCTGGAGAGTTAGATCCCCAACCAGTAGGAGTTGAATTTCCGATTGTTTGAACTCTGTATACCACATGGTTGGGCGAAGAGGGGGCACGTTTCACAACTCAGAGTGGGATATATATGTTGCAAAATTGCAAATCAATGCCACTGTGCCTTCTCCCTGAGAAGGGGACAAGGTCCGGCTAGAACCTTACCGGTAGTGATCATTAGATGATTGGCAATGAGTATCGTCCAACCCGAGAGATTTTAAGCACAAAATAGCCATGCAGTTGATACCAGCTAGGCATCTCCTGTGGGATTCGCGATTGATTGACTTGATACTACAGAGGCCCCACTCGGTGTTTCCAGATATGGAAATGATTTTCTGTCTGCGTGCAGGTACAATTCTCCTGTGTGTCTGATACTTTCGGATTGCAAATTCCATGCGATTTGGTATGATTTGTTAAATGGTCTTGTCAACTTTCTGGAGACTTATGGTGGGAGTCCAAAATTCAGAGCCTCAAACATTGCACGGATGACACCTCGGCAACACGGCACCTGCTCCCCGCAGATCGGTCGCTTCCAGTCCATATTTCGGGACGAAGTCGTTTATGTGTGAAGAACCTCATCTTCGATCCCATCTCAATTCAAAAGCAACAATTGGCGAGAGGGAGTAAGAGTCGCAAATTAATCCTAATCTGACATCGCCACATTTCGGGATTTGGATCTGGCTGCCATACTGATTCGGAGCAGCCGGGAGGGCGCTTTGCATGATGACTTAATATGTAGGGGGTGATAGGAAGAGCAGAAGAAACTGTGTATGGAATAAGTGAAAGTATGTGTTACAGCGAATGACATATCACGCCGTATTGATAGGTAGTAATACCAATGACCAAGAAACGTCTGACTTATCTTAGGAAAATTTTAGGTAGTACTCGTGCAATCTACCTCCCTTCTTGAGATAACCAGGTCTCATCATTTGGCTTGATGTATGTAGGTACGTTTGAACATCGAATCTTGAAGTTTCTCGGAAATGTTGTATGACTTTAGGACCACATGGCCGGGAAATGATGCCATTGTGTGCAATGACCTGAATGCATGGACAATTGTATGAGGTCGTGTAAGGTCTGATGAACTGATTTCTCAACGCCCAAGAGAATCTAAGTGAATCTAGATGCTAGAACTGTTGATACAAAACCTTGTGTTTTGATAATGGGTCGTATGAATAGAATGATTTCTTACGCTGATGAGGATTCCCGGTGATACAAAAGTTTAGGATATAGAATTATCAAAGGGAAGAGGCTAATAAGGTGATAATGAGGGAAGATCGGATGGAAAGGTCCAAAACTTGCTTTTTCTTTGACACCACACGAGGGAGGATATTGATAAGGATGATTTTGATTTGCCAAGACCGGTCAGTCATGTCGGATCACATGAGATGATGGAAAGGAAAGAAACAATCTTCACTCCCAGAGGGACCTCCCCAGGTTGGTCCGATGGATTGTGTGGCTTTATGTAGGGATCCCGATTAAGTAATTCCGCATCTTTCATCATTTTCCTAATTGGTCAAATATATTCTTTGAAGGGTTTAGTAAGCAGGTGAGGAATGACGTCGATCCTTGTTTTTTCCCGTAATATTTCGTCATAGTTGGACATCAATACGGTAACACTGCCTAAATAGGAAAAAAGGATCATAAATTTTCGTTTAAGCACAACATGTTGTCTCCCTTTTATGCTTCATGGCAGCAAAGTATATAAATGCCTACCTGATGCAAAATAGCTGATTAATCATCGCGGTTACTGCTATCTACGTAGATATCTAGGTAGCATTCTTCACGTACAGCACATATCCTTCACATACTAGGTCATCAAAGTCCTTCACAATCACAACAATAAATTAGTCATGGAATCTCCCGAGGACCGGGTGGACGTTACCAAACGATTTCTCGAGATTCAAGTTAGCTGAAACATTCCTAAGGATGAAAGGAAGAACCTTAGAGGTTCTTGATAAGGTTCTTCCATCGACCTTAGCATGCTCGTATCACCATGAATTCAGATTGGTTCGGAGTCTAGAACAATCCCTGGCTCCTTGCTATCGAGCTATTCTGATGACTACTACGGACGCACTTACCAGATAGATCAAAGGACCGGGTAATGATTAATCAAAGTGACACTTGAAACAGCTGGTCACCGTGCTGGCAAAACTTCACGCCAGTTTGTTCTCATGATAGATATTCAGAGATTCAATCTGCGGTGACCAACAAGAGTGAAAAAAGGCTTGGGAGAGAAGGACCCTACTTGCTACATTGACCTAGAGATAACCGTACCCAACACACCATACGATTTAATAATAGAATGGGGGTTGCAAAAGAAGTACTGCGACCCCACCATCACCCACCAAATTCATTCATTCATCCATCCTAACATCCATCCTAACATCCACTTCTAGGGATGAAAGATCCGGAACATCATGTTCAACTTCCATTCTTTCATGATATTGATCTCTTCGGGGCATGGGCACCCTTTTCTTGTACCCCTCTCCGTAACTCCTTTTGGGAAGAGAGAAAGAAGGAAAAGAAAAGAGGAGACAGGAAAGAGAAGAGAAGGGAAGGCAAGGCAAGGCAAGGGAGACAAGAAAGTAGATGAATAGGAGGGGAAAAACAAAAGAATAGTCCTCCAAGTCGAAAGATTTTGATGAATCATCCGACAGATATTAACTAATATTCAATATCCCAATGGAATCCTCCGTGCTCCAAAGTCAAAGTCAAAGTCTGAACACACCGAAGCTACCTCGTAGATAGATAGACAGATGATTACTTCCAGTCTGCCTGTCACAGGTAGTAACTGGTTCATCCAAATTCTCTCTCATCTGACTGGTTGGCTTGGTCAGTCTGGTCAGATCTGGTCTGGTCAGGTCTAATCACATTGGTTTTCACTATCCGGACATCAAACATATTTGTACACCAACACAAGACAGACGTGGATTCGGACCTCGAAAGATGGCAATATATATACCTGGGTGCCCAATCGGTACGATTTGTTAAATTCCTTGTTAAACTCCAAGATTTGTACCAAGATTTGTACCGAAACCCAACCAACATCAAGGATTCCAAGCCTTTACCACAATAAATACAACATTGGGCTTTGTTGTGGGGATTAGATTTTCCGAGGGACCATTTTCCCACATCCATCAACACATTCACCTCACAACCAACATTCACCCGTCCACTCACACTCGAGAACACACCTTTTCTACACATACAAAGTACCATTCTTACCATTCTTACCATCCACATTCACGTCTTTGAGGTGAAAAAGAATTACCAATGACCAATTAAATCGACCTATCTACCTACAGACCTTGAATTCTCTCATATCCCCACTTCTAGCAAGATTTAGACGAAGGAAAGATATTCTATTCTACCCGTCTTCCATTTCATTCAACCCTGCCTTGACCTTCCACCCCACCATCGCGATCTGAAGCAAGTAAACCCACTCACTGAACAACTTTACAACAAAAAAATTGCTACACACCATTTCACGATCTGTTGAGCGACAACTTTTGTCGTTCGCACATTAAATTAATCCTCACAATGTCCTCTTCTACTTCCACTCCTACCCCAACACCAGCGCCAAAGACGGTACCAGTCGCACCTAAACCCGAACCGGTCAAAGAAAAATCGCCCGTTCCTGTTATCCCACCACCCAAGGAAGTCGTCGTTGAGGAACAAGATGATGAAAGGGTAAACATTTTCCTTGCGCATTGCCTGACCACAAGTTTATTAATTTCATTAGAATGAAACTGACTTTAGCGCAAAACAGAGTGACGATGGGTCCGTTGGTCTACCAGATCTCGGAGAGAATATCGATTCGGCCACATTCGAACAAATTCTAGAGATGGACGATGATGAAGAAGAGCGGGAGTTTAGCAGTTCTATCGTTTTCGGATTCTTTGAACAGGCTGAGCAGACTTTTGTCAAGATGGACGATGCACTGTAAGTGGGGCTCGTATATTTGTGTCGACTTGTACAATATATTCAGGAAGATGGGCATCTGCGGACGCAGACATAAATGCAAGTACTGACAATTTGTAGCAAGGAGAAAGATTTAGCAACGCTTTCATCGCTCGGTCATTTCTTGAAGGGCTCCTCGGCAACACTGGGGTTGACAAAAGTCAAGGACAGTTGTGAGAAGATTCAACACTATGGACAGCAGAAAGATGAAGCTGGTACAACAGATGAACCCGACAAGGAGAAATGTTTGGCGAGAATCAAGGAGACGTTGGTTTCGGTGAAGGAGGAGTACAAAGAGGTTGAGAAGGTCTTGAAGAAGTTTTATGCCACTTGAAGGACGGCCATATGCACACATACCCCCTCAAAAAACCCCCGATGATGGAAGATTGTCCTCGTGCTTGAGGATATCTGATGTGGCAGAAGTAACCAAAAGTATTGCCTATCTGGGCTCTTGTGACGACATTGAAGTTCACACGCACGAGCAGTATACTTCTCTTACAAAACAAAGCTCCCCATAGCTCAGGCGTCTCGGATTGCATTCACATACTTTATGTTGTCTGGAAATGGCATACATGGTTTTCTTATGGTGGTTTTCTCTTTTTCTTTTTATTGGTTCACATGAGGGAAATGTTTTTGTTTGTTTCTGTTGGCTTCTCCTTTCCCCCTCGAGATTATCTATGGATGACGGAAGTTGAGGAGGAATTTTAGTTAGATGAGGTGACGAGGTGATAGTTAACCAGATTTAATGTCATGGTTACTCAGCACATGAAGTCACGACAGACGCATCAAATCACAAGGTTCAATTCTTCCGAGACCTTGGCATTTAATGATGTACATTGCATATTAAAAGTGATTTGGAGATGCGGGGCACAAGATAAGATGTGGGAAAGAGAGGCTACCCATGGTTTCAGTCTCAAACACCTTTTTTCAAAGACAATGATACTTGGTATTTCCTCTCTTGCACTTCCACTTATCGCAGAATCTACAGAGCTCATGTACCGCAATCTTTTTTAATGATATACCTAGCTCCGTTATTCCTCGGCGCCACTCCTAATGCTATAGATTTTAATATAGATGCTTTCCATAAACACTGACACACAATGCAACTAGCCACTCAAATACAAGGTACCTCGATCTCAGCCTCCACCTCATACTCCTCGTCCCCATCTCCCTTCTTCTTCGCCCCCATCCTACAAATCGCCACTTTCTCAACCCGTACATCGCGCATCCATGTGAAATCCGCATACTTGGAAATGGTATCCCGTGCATCAAACGTGAGACGTGCCTTGTGCTTGCCATGGCCCGAGGAACTTCCTCCTCTCCCTCTTCCTCGATTTCCACGTGCATTCCCGGTCCCTGTCTCTCTCGTGTCTGCGCTAGAATCCTGACGTCCCCCGCGCACGTAGATTGTATTGACAATCGTCGCGTGCAGTAATAAGCTTCGTCCTTGTTCTTCGGGCAGCATGAACCCGGCGGTTGTGAAGGCGTCTTTGAGGGATTGACAGAAGGTTTGGAGATATGAGTGCGGATCTTGGGGGGAGGTGTAGAGAATGGATGTAGACCAGGGTTGGTGCATTGGGTGGAGGGAGGTGAGTGTTATTTTGGGGAGTTGGATGTCTTTGATTTCTGTTTTGATTTCTTTGGTGCGATCGTTTTCTTTCCTGGGGACTAGCGTAGGGGAGGAGAATATTCCTTGCAGAAGGGAAATGGCGCCTTGAATCCGCTCTGTGCTTTCGAGACTCATGACCCCGATGGTGAGGTGGAGGGTGGAGAGGGGACGGATGGCATCTGAGGGGAAGGGAATCCGGTTGGGCTGTTCGTCGGTGGGGGGCGTGGTGACGTCGTTTTTGAAGGTGCGGAGGGAGTGTTGGAGTTGGGGATGGGAGGAGGGGGTCGTGAGGGGGATGCAGAGGAAATGCGTTAAGCGGGGACGGGGGGGTTTAGGGGGCATGTTTTTTTCTTTTTGGGGGTCTCTTTTTTGGCGAAGTAGATAATATGATGAGGAGGAGGGAGGGAGAGTTTAGATTTTAAAATTATCTAGATATGACCAGGCAATCAATGAGTGTGGTGATGGGAATGGGAATGGGAATTGGAAGACCGGATTCCCAAGATGTTGATTATGGAGAAGTCTTTGGGATTAGATCGATTTTGGTGTGGTATTTGTGCATGTGTGTGACATACCTACCTATGATCGCAACCCCGCAGTCTCACTCGCAATCTGGAATTTGACGTCAAAAATCTTATCTTTGAATATCTACGATATACCCTTTCCTGATGGTTTGGAAAAGGAATAGAAATGATTTGAAACTCTCTCTTATCTTCCCTCAGGATGTATTCCAAAATATAGGTATATATTCTTAAGCTCTTACTCGTTACATACATAGGTAGGAACACACATATATATACTCAATAACCAAAGTCCCGATATTAATTCATTCACACCCACCACTACTCAAAACTGCAGATCTCCCGTTAACCCCTCACTCATAATCAATCTCACCTATGATTGATCTACTCATCCATCCATCCACCCATCCATCCAATTTCAAAACAAAACGCATACACCCGCTACCTCCCACCCCCCTCAAGAAAGAAAACCAGTCTATCCATTCCTTACAAATCGAGCACCTAGCGCTTAACAAATAATACAGAGCACAATTGATTCCCTACGTCTACCCAGGAAATTGATGCATCCATCCATCTATCAATCCATCCCTCATCGCATCTCATACTTCCAGGCAGCAGAATAAGAACCTCTCATCTTCCTTCATTTGATCAATCTGAAGAAATTCTCTCCACCACACGAATATTCATTTGTTTCGCTTTGCTCCGTGGGCAAGGTAGGTAGAAGGGTTCATTTCGTTTCGGGATTTCCTCTTTCGATGATTTGGTTTGTTTATTTGTTTTGATTTTCGTGGGTTTGGTTTTTCGGAAGACGTTCTTCTTCATCTTCATCTTCTTTTCATGAAGAGATTATATTGTATTCTATCTTATCGAGGATTGTTGAGAAGCAAAGGATATTTGGGGTTGAGTTGTTCTTTACCCATTTACCTACCTACTCACTAGGTATCTAATTCTCAATATGCCCTCTTCATTTCTATCTCATCTTTTGCGAATTTACTAGTTTTCTGTGAAGAGAGAAAGATTGAAAAATCCCACTTACGCGATACACGGAGCTACCTACCTTTCTTCACCATCTCAGCTCTCACACCGGTAGGCATCCATCTATCCACCGATCTAGATATCTAATTGAAACTGCATACGAAATATTACGGTATTGGTATAACACTGTACCTATTCACGAGGTACAAAACGTCTCATTCATCTATTCATCAAGTACCCATCTAGCCATCTATCTAGAAAAAAGAGGATTTCATCCTCTCCAACCACAACCCGCAAAAATGAGCGCCAGAGAAAAGAAACACGCGCCGAAACCCTCATCTTCTCGAATCGATCTTGCGCATTCGCTTGCGCATCGCGCTGCATCCTCTTCCATATCTATCTCTGGGTCTGGATCTGGATCCGGGTCTACAAATACAAAATCCCAAGGAGGAGATTATGATTACCTCCCTTGTACTTCTACAACATCGCAATCGCAATCTTCCTTGGCGGAAATAACCGCACCACCACGCGTTCGACTCTCTCACCCTAATCCGCAATCAACCACTCATTTCCATCCACTTCCACATTCTCGATCGCGCTCACGCTCACGCTCCAACACACCCTCGCCCCCCTCCCACGAACCCTACGACGAAGAAGACTATCCCCCCAACCCTCATCCCTCAACTTCAGACGAAGAATCAGAATCAGAAGAAGAAGAAGAACCTCTCCCCCCCGACTCCCAAATCCACAATCTAACCACCACACTCCTCCACACGCGCGAAACCCTTCATCTTCTACAAAATGCGCATTCTACCCTCCACACCAATTACCTAGCCACCGATTCCCAGCTGCGCCTCCTCCGATCCGCGCATGCGAATTGTCCCAGTGCGGCTGAGGTGCAGAGTCGTGTGGGAGCATTGATGTTGGATCGGGATGCGTTTCGCGAAGCGTATAATGATGCGATGGGAGAGATGAGGGGGAAGGATGAGGAGATTATGGCGTTGAGGGGTCAGGTGAGGGGGTTGAAGGAGTGGGTGAGTAGTAGTGGACGGGGCGGGGTAGGAGGGGAACAGGTTACGGATGAGGTGGTTGCGGAGAAGATGCAGTGGATTGGGAATGCGTTGCAGAATTGGGTGATATCGAATTTTAGGAGGGGAAGAATTGGTACGTTTGGAGCTTTATTTTGACACGGCTATGTTGGGAGAAATTCCATGAGCGCATATTGAGCAGGAAAATGTGTGAATATTGTATTTTTATTGACAATGTGGTAAAGTAACGTGTTAAACTAAGCTGACTTGCAACAGATTTAGAAAAGGCTTCAGATGAAGTACGGCACGAGTTGGAGCATTGGGTACCCATGTATCAGCATCTAGCAACATCATCTAAAATTAACTTCATACAATCCCTTGTATCAAGTATATTAGTGTTTGATATCTTCCGAGCATACTTTGTCGGTCTCCCAGAGCAACAAGCCATGGAAATTGCGAGAACGGAAATAACTTTAGGTTCTTATGGTGAGAAAAGCCATCTGATTGTTAGTCGGAGTTTGAAGAGCTGATCGAAATGTAAAGGTCCCGAAGATGCAATGAACCAATGGCGATCTACGACGCTCGGGATTTTGCTGAAAGAAGCTCCTGAAAAGCTTAAATCGGAGACCACCACTGTTGTCAATACCGTTGTTGCGCAATTCAATAGTTTGCTGGATCCGATATTTGATGTCCAAAGTACTGAAGCTAGAGATCAGTCGCTGAAAACCATAATTAATGCCGCTATTGATCTTTCACGATTACTGCGAGTTCAAAAGGCAGTCTTTAGTATAATGATGCCCATAATTGAGGAACATCAACAAACGATGTTTGACGAGGAGAGAATGGAAGATATTGGGGGGGAAGATGAAGATACTTTGAACGAGCGAGAAATTAGCTGCGTGACGTTTCCTGGAATCATGAAAGCAGGGGATGAAAATGGAGAACGAAACCATTTGGTGAATATTGTTGCGAAGATGAAGGTGCTTTGCGCTCCTGATTGATGGCTGAGGAAAAAAATCACATCTTGATGACTGATTACATATGAAAAGATACCCACGGAAGAGGGTGGAGAACTAATCTCTGCTACGCCGCCATGTGACTCGTGTCTTCATGCAATGGGCATGGAAAGGCATGAGTGATAGGTTGGGCTATATCTTCAGATAATAAATCCAACAGATATACTGGAAGAGTTGTGACAATTCCAGCAAACAAACATACATACATGTGCATGTATACGTGTACCCAATATAGGATCGCACATGATACCAGATACCGTGATTAACCGTCGAAGATCGTCGTCTTCACATGCAACCAAGTAATAATTCCAGTTTCCATCGTAGCTCGAATTCGAAAGCGGGGTCATTGAGGCTCTGTTGCTCACTAAGCAACCTGTATCCTTCAAAATCATTGGTAAGTGCGGGGTTAAGGAACGAGCCATGCGAGGATAACCAATTTTCAATGTATATGCGTGGAATTTACCCACAACTTTGCATATGGCGTATGTGTTTGCGTCAATGTTTTGGATTTATGATTGACGATAACCTTGATACCGAACCTGTGATCTTCCCGAGCAGTAGTTGTGGTCATCAATTTGGCTGCTTTCATGGTCTCTCGAACTCCAAATCAGGAGATTGCAGCACGCACTGCAGGTGTCGTATTCTTTCTCGAAAGGTAGTGCATTGGAAATAAATCTTGGCGATAACGTATGAACTCTACACGAGTTCATGTATCGATGGTGGTGAGAAAGTCATGTCACAAAAGAAGCCTCTTGTATTTGGAGTAAAGGTAGAAGCTAGAGACTATGTTAGCACTAGACAGAACTCCCTAAATTCAGTTGGCTTTAATGATATGCAAACGAGTGATGTATGAAATAGATGCCGCTTGAACATGAGTCAAAGACCATGCTCAGTCGGCCGAGTATACATAAACGTCGAATAGGAATGTTGAGAATGTGCTGCCGTAGCTCGTTTGAATTGGTTGTGGTCTGATGATCCCGCATCCCTAGGAAATAATTTTCCCTCACCTCCTCATCAGCATGGTTTTTGTATGAGTTATGCTCATTTCATAGTATGAATGCGCAATCAAGAAGCGGTGTGGGGTTGCGTGGGTGAACTGGTCGATAGCTATCGTGGAACCCTTTCTCAAGAACCACTAGATTTGTAGGAAGGTCGGGAAACTACACGCAGCAAATGCAAGAGCAATTTGTTGCATGCCATCGCATCATATCGCTCCGGTAATTCAAATTCGCATGATTCATTTGTTTGGGTGAGAGTTCGAAGTATGTATGCACACGATTTTGCTTACAGGATCGATGTGTAACAACCCCAAGATACATGTTATCCTTGTATAGATGCGTGGGATGTGGGATGCGGATGTGTTGTAGCTTGAGATTGTGGATGCTATGTGGTCGAGTTAAGGGCCGATGGAACCTTTGCTCGCGAAGTGACGAATAGTTGATAGTTTCACTGGAAAACGATTTGTTTCCTGTCCGTAAGAGGAAGTAGAAGGAAAGAAGCGATGCAAGAAATTTTGGAAAGAGAGAGATATTCCGAACGAAGTCCATGAAGTTTGAGCCTCCGTGCTAGAGAGATATTTAAGTGGGTGGGATCAAGATTTTGACTTGCTTCTTTAATAACTTGTGTCCCCTCCGCCTTCAATTTGCTGTGGTCAGCGACTTGACCAAATATCATCCACATCTTACTTCTTCTCAAAGTAACGACTTTATCGAATAGATACTGACCGATCTTTGCTTTCATCCCTCGAACGAAAAGAACGATACTTCGATTGTCGGATTTGGTTTGCAAATTATAGTTGTTGTTGTTGTTGTTCTTCGTAAAAGACCAGCAGCCGTTTGTTGCACCAAAACCTGGGGAAGAGAAGCGGAACCACAAAACTTTCACGGCACTTGGTTAGAGCTCCTCCCGAGCTTGTCGAAGTCAATTCCCAAAGTTTCCCCGCAAATATAAATATCGCGAAACATTTTCAATCCCTAGCATAATTACCTAAGGCGATAATTACCACTCAAAATAACTAAACTTCAGATCAGACTTCCAGTTCCAGGTCAGTATATGTTGACTTTTCATTTGGACATAGAAAGCTGTTCCCATAAATCTCATATCTCGTCGTTCTCATCGTCTTCGGTCCTCGATCCTGACACTCGTCATGTAATTTAGGGGTTCGTTCGTTTGTTTCCAGTGATCGACAAGCCTGTTCTTATCTTATCGACGCTCCACCTTTCCCTTCACTGTCAACCTTACCCATCAAATCCATCATTTGTATTCAAGAACCTTGATCATTATCATCAAAGCGGGCAGTTTCCAAGATTACTTCTTGACCTGCAAACGTTGATATAAGATGGCAACTTACGATGATGCACCCATTGACCGCTACCTCAATGACTCCGAAGATCCTTTCGCAGGTCTGCTCTCAAGTACACATCGTCTTCCCCGACAATTCGCAAATGAAGCGTACGATGCCTCAACATGCTCGACTATCAGCCAAGATTCCACATCAACCATATCGCCCTGTAGCGAAAACGACGAAAGTGTTTTTAGCATGCAGTCTCGAGGGTCATACACAACAGCTACCAGTCGACAATCCATTCAATCCAACCCTGTTGCTGGATGGAACCTCCCAATACCTCAAATCTCTCAAATCAACACTACCATTGTCCTTCCATGCGAATTCATATCGATAAATTGTGGAGTAACATTTCGTCCGGATGATTTCGACAACTGGCTTGCGCATAGCCTAACGCATTTCAAAAACCTTCCTCCTCCATCGAAATGCTTCTGCCTCTTCTGCGATAAAGAATTCGAAGACACCAACGATTCGCGTGGTAATTGGGGGGATAGAATGATGCATAGTCGTGATCATTTCCTTGACGGGAAAACAAATATTCGACCAGACTTTTCGGTAATAGAATATATGTGGAGGAATAATCTGATGAATGATGCGGATTACACTTTGGCTGGACAATATACCGAACGTCCATTAGTACCGAGTCTCGTACGGAAAGGATTTGAGACGCCTGAATCAAAACTCAAGCGGGATAGAGAGTCTAAAGTTCCATGCGATCTGCAGAAGGAAGAGCGACATCGCAAACGTTCGGGCCAAGCACACAAAGGGCAAGAAAGACAGAGCTCAACTTTCTCAAGGAAGCACATGCCAGTATCGATCGAGCATCCAGAATACACTCGAATTCTCTAGCTTGCTACTCACACGCAAAAGACTGTCCTTCCAATCCCAAAGGAATATTTGGGAACCTATGCGACCTTATATTCACAATCCCGAACGATCTGTGGCTGTGCAGAGGGCGAATTCTGCCACTTATCTCTCCAGGGGCCGTTGTTTTGAGTTCTTCGTATTTTGTGTTATTCAAATGTTCTCTCGCCAAATGAGTGAATTTATATGCGGGTTCCCATTTTGATGCAGGAACACAGGCGCTCACCGTTCGCCTCTTCGACAGGGCGTATCTGCTCGTTGCCTAAGCACGGTAACCTTGACCCAATAGGACACCGAGTGGGACCGACCAATAATCTTTTTTGATTGCGCAGCGTTAGGGTTTTATCGGGAGTTTTGTTTTGTCCCTTTCGAGATTTTTAAATTTCGCGATGCTGGATCATGGTCGAAACGAAAAGTCTCTTGAACGATTTCTATACCCAAATGTGATTCTTTCTTCCTTGCTTTCTTTCTCTGTTCCTAGGAGGTGCATATATTTATATGCTATACGTTTTGGATTATGATGATGAACAACACTTCTCATGATTTATGTTGATGTCGTTATGAATAAATAGTATTTCACCAGCAATTTTTGTCTCTTCTCAATCGTGCATATATGTGCGGGGTTTGCTAAGCATTCTTCGGTGTCTATAAATGGTAAGGCATATTCTCAGGGAAATAGTTCGATCGGATGTCATCTTGTCATCCTTCTAGGCAGATGAATGAGAGACATTGAACGCGTCCAGGAAACAGTGCATTCTGATATCTTACTTGGGAAAGTATTCCAGCCACTCAACATCATACCTATGTGTTGGATAGATTAGATCGTCAAATAATCATGCATGGGAAGTATTTGGGGGAAGCTTATGTTGTAGGGCGAACAGCGACAGCCTCACATACTGCATTAGCGGTAAATCCCTTGTCACCATACCACCCGGAGTGGACATTTTAAAGCCATCCTAATCTCCCAAATTATGGCCTTTCCAGCCATACTCATCTTACAAATGAAAGCGCTCAGTGATCTCGCGTCTACAAATTATCACGGCTTTGTATCCTCATTTTTTGTAAAATACAACGGGCTGGCTATTTTGCCCGAGCCTAGCCTACGTATCTAGGGTTTCAACCCGGCCACGAATTTAACCTTATGTACAGACTTCACACGTCAGACCTTCTAGAAGCACATTGGTCTTCTCAATTTTCATTGCGGTACCTTTTCATCATGCAGTGTAACATGAGATTCTCTTCCAATCATAGTCTTTGTCTTGACAATAGTGTGTGGAGAATAACACACAGCCTCATTCGTTTGTATGGACTTGGCGTTCGGTGAGCTAATCGAGGGGGCGGAGGGGGGCGAAATTTAGTGAAGCGAATAATGACTACCTTGGAATAGCTGATTGGATATATAAGTGTGTCTTCTGGTGATTGCTATTATGGACTGTAGTGTTTGTAAAAAGATTCTCGTGTCTCATGGTGCGCTAATGAGACGAATGGATTGAGAAATTGAACAGTGTCTAAAGAATATTATGTGTATTCTATGACAATACTTTTAAGAGCAATTGAACTTTATATTTATCAATTCTCTTAGCTTTCGATATGTTGTATCTTTATTTTGTATAATATCAGCTCGAGTAGTATAATATATACAGAGAAGATAGATGGTTGATGTGATATTTTGTGAATTGTCTGGTCTTCTGGGAATGATTGAGAAATATCATGTACGGGCTATTACTATACAGGATTAAAGCTCGTAGTCCGTAGCGAGGGGAGAGAAAGAGGGTAGGGACTGTTTGGTTCCTTGATTGAATATGGGGGATTATCTAGACTCCGACACTCTTCTCTTTTGCCTCATCATTATCTTTGCTTGCTCTGCATCTTCGAAAACAGGTGCCACGAATATCCAGTCTTGTTCCGAATTTCGAAACTCCTGTTGTTGGTATCAATTTGGTATTGATTAAAGTGTAAAGTACTTCATTCTTATCAATATGATTGATTGTATTATTCGTCTTGATCATTATTAACTATGGGAAGCTAATACTTGATATAGTAGAAGTGCTAGCGCTAATGTATACGCTAGTATATACACTAATGCAATACAGTGCCCTCTTAGATCATATGATTGATATCCCGATACTAGCAACTCTTAAGTTGAATGGATCATATGCTTTAAGCCTAAGCTCATTATTCAATCTTAAGCATAATGTTCTACTCCTATTCTTTTAGCTCCCCTTCTACTATTCTTTTTCTATTTAATGCGTCACTTTAATGATTATTTTATTAATATTAATCAAGTCTTTTAAGTTTGATATACACCGTTTTTAGTTATAGTATCCACAAGATTCGATTTCCTGTCAATCCATTTAATCTCTGTAATCTCCTTATTTTCGTAATATTGTTGTAAAGCCATAATATCGATCAGAAATCGTTTTTCCGCGTTTATACTGAGCTTAGTTAATAGGTTATATAGTGACTTAGAATCTATACAAAGTATAAGTGGTATTCGCTTTTTAGGTTTGAGAATAGTATTGATAGTACCCTTAATAGCAGCTCCGATATCAAAACCTAGAATTAGTGCATATAGCTCAGAAGCTAGTACACTCCTAATGATTCTCTTGTATTTGACCGATATCCAGTAGATGATATTAGTATTGCTGTGCTTGTCTATAAGGCATATAATATAGCCGATTTGCAATGATAAATCAGTATTGTTAATAAAGGATGTATCGGTAAAGACAACTAAGTCAATAAAATCTATATCGAAAGGTATAAAGATTAATTCTCTTCTTGGATTGTCCATCTGCTATTTGATAATCTTATTAAGCTTAATAACATCTTCTTCCTTCAGATCTATTATTTGAATAGTAATTGAAAGATAATATAATGCCTCTGGTTGATATACTATTATAATATATGCACTTCTCATACATTAAGCAATATATTAGTTCTTTGAAGTGATATTCTTTTGAATCTTTCCCCTCGTTCCTTGTATATCAACACTCCCTAGCATAACCATTTGGAGATTATCGTACTATTTCTCCTGATTCAGATAAATTCTATCACCCTTAAGAGTAATTAAACCACCATTAAACTTAAGTGGATAATCTTCAATGAGTTGCTTTCTGTTTTTAGCCATAAATCCGGCTTTCTCCAATTACTCTTGTTCTAATTATATAAATCTTTGTTTACAACTATAAGAGTATCATTGATTTATAGTCCTATAATACCGATGCTGTTATTGAAATAAAATAAATAGGGATTGTATATAGATTATATCATATTTAGCCTATTCCTATAGTGATTGTAATAGGTTCCAAATTAGTGATTTTTTGTTTCTGGTATATCATATAAGGGCTTTATGATGTATAGTATATATCTGAAATCAAGTCTGATCTCTTCTGGTGCTTCTATATAAATAGATCTATTCAAAGTTGTGGTTGATTAGGTGTATGCTTATATAATATTCTGTAAATAGATCTGAATATGCTTGTTTGATGCTTGCAAAATAGCGGTAAGTGTAAATATAATACACTGGCTAATGTATTGAATAATTAGTGATTGTGTCAAAACAGTGGTTTTGCCTGCATTTTGGTATGTTTGAACCATTAGTCGTGATTTTGCGTATGTTTTATTAGTACCTTCTTCTTTTATTTTGTCAACAAATCGTAATTTAAATAGTTATATTCCGGATGGTATGCTAGCTTTTGAAATGATTTTAAAGACTCCATTTTCTATTAGTTCGTCAACTTCCTTGTGTCGTGATTTTTTATATTGTATAGATATATCATCTTGTAAAAATACAGTTAGTTGTAATAGTAATAGCTTAATGTCAATATTTGTCAAATTAATTATATTAGTCAAGTTGCTTCTTATGCGACGATGTAGTTACATATCTGGTTATACCACTGACAGTGGTATTTGCAGTCGTGATATCTCCATTCGTAATGTATCAACTACTATAGTGTTACTGTCGTCATCATTATTCATATTATTACTGTTATTCGATTCGATTTCTTTAGGCTTTTTATAAAAAGGTTATATAGATATAGATTGAAATTTAGTCGGTTTACTGATGAGTTTCACTTTATATATTTCCCTATTCGTTTCAATCAGAGTGTATGGTTCAATCTATTTATTTAATATATTGCTACCTTTTCCTTCTTTTTATATTAAAACTTATGAATTAAGTGGTAGAATAAGAATTGATGTTGTGGATGGTTTATTCTTCAATCTGAGCGTTTCTGTGATCTGTCTTTTAGTTTGTATATAATATACTTCTGTTATAGCTTCTTTATAGCTTTTATATGTTGAATGATTATTGGGGTTGGTGAGTTAATATCACTCAATCTAGGGTATATCCTATAAACTAATAGTATGAGAATAAATTTATTCGGTTAACTATATTATTCACAGCTTTCACTGTTATTTATAGGATTATTGTTTTCATCAAATTATTATCTTCAAGCTCTTTAATCAAAATCTTATATATACAGTATAGGGGAGTAATGATATCTCTTCATTATACCTATAGAATTGTATACTTCAACTAATACACTCTTAATAATAATTGATATAGATTTTATATTCTGAATGAACTCTTTATTTACAAAGTTTTTTCCTATATTATAAATAATGTAATCTGATGATCCCATATATATATTAATCTAATACTCTCAAAGAATATTAAATATATACTTAACTGAAATGTTTTCAAGGAACTAAGCTGCTTGATAGCGTATTGCCTTATCAACAATATACAAAACTGGTTTACCTATAATATATATAATATTAATATATATAGCATAGTTAAATTCAGTATCCTCTAATAAAATGAATCTGAAACATCCGGATAACTTATTATACATTTGATAGTGCTTATAGTATTTAATAAAATGTTTTATAATATTATTACTCTCGTTATAGCCTGTGTATTATAATATATTATAAAAGCGTTATGCAAATAGGTAACCGAATTATCGATATAAACACTATAGCTCAATAATCGTTAAATAATAGTCATTCTAGTAAATAGATTCTTGAATAAACTAATCCATATTTATTTTCCATATCAAAAATGTATACCCGCATCTCCTAATAATAGAATATTAACCAATTGGATTAATGAATTTGTTAGTGATATTGTTGTAGAATGCTTTAAGCCAATCTATATCCTCAAGTTCCAATAAAAATAGAATATCGGTATTTACAATATAAAAAACAATGTATCCAAATAGTATATCTGTTATATGGATATATATATAGTAGTAAGCTATCAGGAAACAATCCCTGATACTCTGTTACGTAAGCGGACACAATAGGAGTTGTAAGCTTTACCACTACGCCACACACGCAATCTGTCCAAAAGGCACAGTATCAGGGATTGTTTCCTGATAGCTTACTACTATATATATATCCATATAACAATATCAATACAAAATGAATCTATTGATATTGCAATCCCCTTTCCAAAGTGTATATTTACTGTTTCTATTATTTATAGATTATACATTATTAGGCATATCTATTGCTATACATAATATTATCTAATCCCAATTATAGATTTACTTACACAAGCTATATCGATATATATACCAAAGAACTCCTTACTTGTATAACTTGTATAAAAGATATCTATCGCACTTTCTATTAATAGAATAGCTTCAATAGAATCTCTAATCAATATATGTAATATCGTATTGACTAATAACTGATTAAATATCTTTTGGTTATTTACAAATTCTGAACTAATGAAAAATGCTTCTTCTTTAACATTATCAATATCAAGATCTACAAAGAACTATCCCATTTTGATTTCTGAATTAGATTCTACATTAATAGCTTTTCCTTTATATTCGATTAACTATTAATTGTAGCGCTTATTAAATATATTATTATTATTATTCTTAATCTTTTCCCGATATTCACATCGATTTTTATCCTATTCCTCCTGGGAATACTTTGTTGATTGATATCCCTCTTTTTTGTATATCCAACAACGATTTCGTTGATTCGAAGAATTAGATTATTATCGAAACCTATTAGTATTACCCTTGAAGCTATTGCTTCTGAAATTATCGCTTCTGAAACCTCTAGAACCACCTGAACTATTCCGGTTATTATTACTACGAAATCTTCTGTTAGTGAATAATACTATATCTTCTTCCTTATACAATCTCTTTTATATATTAATAGATTATCGCAATTGGTTGATTAAACCAAACATCTCCTTTTTAGAATCGAAACAAGCTAGGTTGTATGCTTCAATATCTTTATATACTAGTATAAGCTTATTGTATAGATATAACATCTGCCGTATAACGGGATCAAGTCGATACTATAGTATGTGTAGCTACTTGATCATAATAGTAAGATACTCACTAAATGGCTTGTTTTTATACTCCTTTTTAATTGATTTGAGAATAATACTATTCCATTTAAATAGTATATTGTATTGGTACTCTTTTCCCTCAAAGTTACTTTGTATATAAATGTAAAGCTCTCTGAATATAGGTAATAATGCTTTGTAATTGGTATAAAAGAACTCGAATGTGTTGTTCTTTAGTATAATTGGGAATGCCTTATATTGTATATTTATAGGCACTTCCGCATATTATGAGATTTCGTAGAATATTAAGAGTTTTGAAATCGAAATTATCGTTGTCCTCGTTATATTTCTCTTTATTGGTATAGAATTTCGATAAATTGATAAAAGATTGTATATTAGAATATATCAATGATTTTTTATTTCTATTACATCAACCTCTATTATCCTTTCTATTATTATCATCATTATTATCATTATCAGGATTTCCTTCTTTATTATCTTTCTTATTATCTTTTCAATTATCTTTATTGTATTTAAAGTTATTATTAATAAATCTATTAATTATTCCAAATCTAAATTTAGATTCTTTAAGATTACAATTTTTCAGAACTTTCTAAACTTGATTTTTCGTTTACACATTTATAGTAGATCTATATAATTGGTTATATAAAGCTGTAAATACTTTAATATCTAATTTCGATATCCATATCCTTTGGATACATAATACCATATATAGCTTTTGTATATTTAACTAATAAATCTTTGTGAATTGTCTATTTATAAATATACTGAAGTTATTATAAAAGATCTCAACTAGCTTATCGTTGTTAATATCCTTATAGTCATATTACTTGCACTTGAATTTAATATATTTAATAAATTCCTTAGAGTCAAAATCAACAATTCCATTATCAGTCTGTTATTCCTTTAATAGGCTTAATCATTCTTTGTAGTGCTCCTCTTCCTCTTTTATATATAATTCCTTATTGATAATCTTAAAGATAATCAGAATATTATTACTATCTAATATAATAGAATATGTATAGGGATATTTTGAAGGTTATAGGTATTTCGAAGGTTGTAGATAGATTGTAGATATGAAAAGTATAAAAGAGTATATAAAAGGTATTTAAATAAAGGGTTTATTTTATATAATATGTAGTACAAAGATAAATATATAATAAATACAAAATCAATTCGTCATACTTGACTAGTTGATTCTTTTGAATATATTTTTCTGATATAATTATTTAGAGTATATTCTTTAGTATAATAAGGAGAGAAAACATATTGTATCTAATATAATGATATCTTTCTTTGTAATCTCTTCAGAATTTCTATCAATTCTAAATACTACTTTTAAACACCTAATACTTTCTAATAGAATCCAAGGTCCTAATTTGTAATATTACTAATTAGTATTAGTATCAATTTGATATTGATTAAAGTGTAAAGTACTTTATTCTTATCAATATGATTGATTGTATTATTCGTCTTGATTATTATTAACTATGGAAAGCTAGTACTTGATATAGTAGAAGTGCTAGCGCTAGTGCATACGCTAGTATATACGCTAGTGCAATACAGTGCCCTCTTAGATCACATGATCGATATCCCGACACCTGTTTCTTAGATGACACCATTGTTTTTTCCCACTCCATAATATGATATTTAAAATATCAAATACTAAAAAACCTCTATAATCGATACTAACATCTTGCGTTACCAACCTGTTCACTTTCAACTCCCAGGCGAATCAGCGACGCCATTGACATCATCATCACCTCTCATAACGTTTACTTCAATCATCTTCATCATGTCGTGCTCTATCTTAAAGACTATTCTATTCCCTCGGATCTGCATTGCTACGCGGTTTCGCACTATTACTATACGGGCCGGCGATCTCGACAATCTGATATTCGAGGAATACATGTACGTAGTACTTTTTATTATAGAATTGGTTTCGGATTGTTCAAGTCTGAGTCGAAAGCGCTGAATGAGCTGCACAAAAGTCTCTTGTATGAGTGGATTGTCTGTTGAGGTATAAGCCTACTGGAATGTATCAATCTATGGACTCTAGGGGCGAGGTCCCTCTTCTGTTTTATGGTGAGGTTTCTCTGTTCGGCAAATCTCATTGTAGGATTAGCTCGGTTTGGAGTGTTTGTAGACAGGGATGCGAAGACTCAACACCTGTACGCGGTGCATCCTACAAACCTCTAGCTCTCTCTTGAGAGTCTGCAGAGCTAAGATTGAGTTATAAATGGAATTGAAAGAATTGGAAGGAAAAAGGTTTAGAGATATAGCAAAGGATTATATTATGATTTTATGATAATAATATTTACAAAAAGTTGAATATTAGTTTTAAATGTGGATATAAAGGTTATAGAAGCTTTAGTTAGATTCAATATTTATTATCGATTATTATTTCAAATACAGAAATATGATATACAATAAATCTCTTCTTTTAGAAGAGTTTTTTTGATATAAAGCTTGTTATTACTCTATTTATACTATAACCTTTTTTTATACCCTTTGATTTTCAGTTACTCGAATATTACAACAACATAATATAAAGAATGCCATCGCCTTCAAATTAATATCATACTTTGGGCATTGATATAATATAATGTTTTTCTTTTAATTTTCGAATTTTCGAATTTTCCGAATTGATTTGTATATAGGCAATAGAGTTTAGGATTCAGTCTTATCCTATTATTTTCAACAGTTTTGATTATATATATTTAATAAGAGCTAAAGGATATCAAGTTTATAAAGATATATAAAGAGTTAATTTAAAAGAAATAAAGATAAAGAAAAATAATACCTTTTTCTGCTATTTTATTAATAAAAGGATCCTTTATTATATTGAAAGCAATTTGGGAGGAGATAATTCTTGCTTTTTATAAAAAGGAAGGGATAGCAAATTGGATTTAGGATTTTAAAAAGAGAAATTAAATATTGGAATACTTTAATTAGATTAAAGATAAAGAAAAAGTGAAAAAGGAAGTATTTCAGAAAATAAAGATTATTTAATCTCTATTTGCATTTTGAATAGAGATTGGGTATAGCACCCCAGTATTCGTTTTACTCCTTCAAATTGAATATATCTATTATAGATATCCACTAGCAATTATTAGGTTTTTAAAGTTTAGCCGTTCTAAATAGTTTTGGACTGAGAAAAGGACGTTAATTAAATCAATCAATCAATTAATCAATCAATCGAGTGTTTGTAGACACTCCGTGATTGGGAAGAGTTTGTAACATGAACATCGATGCTTAGCTGCATACGAATATCCCGTATCTTCCTATGCATAACGATATACTTTTTCTTCAACACTCCCTTCACACATAAAATCCATAAACAGCTTATCTGTTCACCAAAATCCTCCAAAATCAATATCCAGCCTAGAATAACATTATATATAGTCACATATTTCCCACGCTCTGTCATATACGACCATAGACTGAGGAGAATTGGGGCATCCCGTCCGCTCTGCCATACACAAGCCTCAGATCGGTAGATTAGTAGTTGGGTGGGTGACCACCAGCGAATCCCTACTGTTGTATGTTTTTGTCATTTAACTTTTGGCGCTTCTGGGATGGGTGGTGGACTGGAAGAAACGTGGTTGGCGAGGCGAGAATTCTTCAGCGTTTCAAAGGTGCAGGAGAAGAGACGTGGAAGGATGAATTTGAGTGCAGTGAGTAGGATTGTGGATGCTCATGTTTTGGAAAATTGTGTTCTGGTAGGTAGGATGGAGGGCGACGAGGAGGTAAACGCGTGTTTCGATGTTACAACCGAATTGTTGAGAATGTCTGAAGTTTCTAAATTAAACATATGTTGTTCCATCATGCCTCAAGCCAGTGCTCTTAATGATGTTGCTCGCATTCCGTACATTGTTTCGTATAGTGGATGTGACGATTTTTTCGAAAATATTTACATAGATAATATCGAAAAACATATCACTAAAGATACCTATTCAATATTACTTCAATATTGAATACCACTAGAAATTACTGGAATACAGTAATTCAATCTGGAATGAGCATTCGTCATCTATTTCGATATAAAAATAAGACATTCTAGAAGATACTCAAAAATTCCCAATCCATTTCGGAATAAAAATGAGCATTTCAAGTCGAATTCCTAAGTGCCCATATATTCCTAATAAGATTTTATATATTGAATGTCTATAGAAGTAATAGAATCCTTCTTCATATATACGAACTATAATATTAAAAACGCTTAATAGGAGCCACCCTTATACTACAGTAACCTAATACAAACCCTGCTTCAAGCTTGCTATGTTTCCATGATGCTTTCCAAGATATTACGGATGACAGCATTATCATCACACGGTAGAGAAGTTTTGTTCAAGAAAGTGCCTGCCGATTTATCCTGCAAAACGTCTAAGTATCAAATCAAAGAGGGCGCCAAAGGCACTTTATGATCATCTTCCTTTAACTCACCAACAGCGAATTATGTAAGTGTCTAATCATGCAAACGTGTCCAAAAACTCCAAAGCACTTCCCACTAGATGAAGACTTCCAGTAATCAACACTACCGCTTCATCGCCGTCTTTTTCGTCACAATTGCTATCACCATAACCATGAGCTGCACATCGAATAGCCTCTTCGACAGTCCGTACAACGGTCACTGCGGATTCTCCTCCACTAATCTCAGCCCAGCACGTTGCCGATTCATGTTGTATTTTAAGATCTTGAATCGAATCTCCTGAGTATGTCATAGAAACACGTTCAATATCGGGAGCTGCATTTCTTTCCCACAGAGTATTTGTACAAAAGATCGCTTGATGAAAAATCGGCTCCGCACAAGCGAAACGTGATGTCGATGACGTCATAACCTGCCAAAGATGATGGAGTAGCGCCGTGGCATCCTTAGTTTGTTGGTTAAATATCAGAACACGTCGAGCTCGTTTCTGTGCTGCCATGTTTTTGATTACCCAAGGCCCCAAAACTTCAATACTTTCTATGGTATGAGCTCCATCAAGTAACCAACGAATTCCATGATTGAGCCGCGTCTCACATCGCCCGGGCCATTGGGCTTTTTCTAGACCCCGACGAAACTTTTCGGGTAGTGGGGACTGCATGAAAGTCGCTGTGTCTGCAATACCACTAAATCCCATGCGAGAAAGATGCTTTGCGGCTACTGCCACCGCTAAGCTAGCATTTGTTCGCTGGAAATCACCTTGAAGACCAAGCTCGATGGACTCGAGATCTGGATGTGTCGCAACGACATGTAGATCTGCTCCTTCATACACGGCTACAGCTTCCAACACAGCCATAGCTCCGGGGTCTTGTGGCACCGTAAACACGGGAACTCCTTTTTTCATGATACCTCCCTTAGCCCATGCAATCCCCTCAAGCCTGGAACCAAGTAGGTCGGTATGTTCTAGTCCCAAACTGGTTATAGCGCAGACGCTGGGTTGGCGAAGAATATTGGTTGAGTCATAGCGTCCCCCGATACCAACTTCCACCACGGCCGTATCAACTTTCTCCTGCATAAATGTATGGAGACCCATCAGCGTCAGAAATTTTGCAAAAGGTGGACTCTGAGAGGGCGCTCGGCTATCTAAGTTTAACCGATTCCATATTTCTGAAGAATACTTCGCAAATCTCTTTTCATCAAGAGGGGTATCTGTGAAAGCCGTCGACTGTGATTCTCGAATTCGGATACGCTCTCGCACACTACGCATGTGCGGCGACGTGTATAAACCAATCTTTCTCAAGGAAGCTGATCTTTTCTCTCCAGGATCACATCCATCGCTTAAATATTCGGATAATATCGAAAAGATGAAAGATGCCGTGGAACCCTTACCTTTCGATCCGGCAATGTGGATAGCGTTTAATACATCGAAGTCAGCAGGCTAGTTGTGTGTCCCATGGTTAGCTCTAGTTCCATCGAATGATAGCACGGCAATGAGGGGTATCACATGATATCCAATGTCTTCACACCACTCTCCCATTTGCTCCAAAAGAAAGCTTCGATCTTGAACTCCAATCATCTGTTGTCGTGACTCGAAGTTTGTGCGTAGACTGTTCAGATGATGGAGAGCATTCTAATTATTTGTCAGCTTTGACAATAGTCAAGAGGTTTGAACACAAACATGATAAAGCCGCCTTGATGATTGCAGCCCGTCGGTCTGGATAAGAGGATTAAGTTGCGTCACGAGTGATAATGAAGCCATGTTCCTTGCGTTGTAGACTTGAGGCAGCGAATACGCTCTGTTTATCATTCTTATCTTGTAACACACAAGTGGGTAGCACAGCTGAGTACAAGCGCCGAAGATCTTGTTGGTCCTGCGGGTATGTATGTCAGGAATGTAACCATAGCTCGCCACAATCCAAGTCATTTCATGGTAAAATACTCGCAGAAGACATGTTTTCCACAAAATTGTTGGAGGTGGATTAAACCTATGTATTATTAGAACATCATGATACTATCTATAGACTGCATGAAGGAATGAGAGAGACTTACGTCTTGTTTAACCGGATCCGCGGGTTTTATCTTATGGTGTGTTTGCTTTTGTACAACATAGCACGAAACATTATATAATAAGTTTTACAATATAACAGTCTCAATATTATACTAAATATTAAATTTATTATATACTTATTACTATAACTATATGTTTGTTTCTTTTTTCTTTTCCTTCCTCCCACCTTCCTTCCTCCCACCTTCCTTCCTCCCACCTTCCTTCCTCCCAACTTCCTTCCTTCCAACTTCCTTCCTTCCTCCCACCTTACAAATTTTTGAGCAACAGTTTATCAAATCAGCCGAAATCTTGACATTAAATGTTGCGTCTAATCGAATTCGAGACCTAACTCAAATTCAGTTAGCCGCAATTCAGTAATGCAATGACTAATATCGTCCGCCTGTAACTGTAGTATGACATCTCACTATGAAAGACTTGATTTTCAGCTGCCAATGATGCTGCAAAGCGACATGACTCATGAGACCTCGATGATCTAAGTACTCGGTGATAATTCTGACGAAGGCATGGTAATATAAATAAAATGATCAAAATTTCTATGAGATATTAAATTAATGATACAACTTTTGAACCTATTCAGGGAAAAACTATGAAAAGGACTATCAAATCCGATCTAATATTTTACCAGTATTGAAACTTTCAATAAGATACCTATATAAAATTGATTTGATATTGATATTCAAAATATATAGGTTTAGTTTCATTTTGATGAGGAACTCGTCAAAATATCAGCCAGTAAATATTACGAGTAGCTGATTCGTTTGTCAGATCCGAGTCGGAACATTGAAAATTGCTTTACAAGCCATGAATGACGTGTCATGCGGGATTTTTGTTCAAAACGATATCTGCATCTACAGTAATTCGAACTCAGAAGTTATTGATTGAAATCATATAGTTTGAATACCTACCGGATGAAAATACGATGGAAATATTCGTCAGGTTAATACCTGCTATTGCTTTTGACAGAAATATTCGCATGACTCGTCATTTCAGCTTTCAGCTTTCGAGAGGATCTAAAATGCAACTCAGAACGCAAGAGACCATAAGGAGCTGAACATCTCTTTTATCTCAATCTGCTAAAGTCTGTCTTTCCAGATTCATTCGTTCATCAAAATGCAATGTTTGAATCAATCATCACTTGTCACTTCCAGATGGACTGCCCCCATTCCTTTTAGCTCCCTGCCATATTTTGTGTTTGGTGCTCCGCATGAAAATCTCGGCTCAAAGAAGTTGATTATCGATACGCTCCGCCCAGATGACCGATCTTTGTCCTTAGCAGAATACCGCGATCTCTCTGTTCGCATTGCGGTGGGTCTAAGACGACTAGGGGTCCAACCCAAGGATCGAATTTTATGTCTTTCAGGTAATGCAATAGCATACCCGGCCCTTTTGATGGGCACCATTATGGCGGGCTGTATTTTTGTACCTGGACAGCCTAGTTACGGTCATTCAGAATTGGAAAGACTGCTCACAGTTGCGAAGCCCTCGGTAATCTTGACTCAACGGGCGCATCTAGATATCCTGTCGGAGGCTGAAGGTAAAGTTTCTTGCCCAGCCTTAGAGAGGAAATCGATTTTCATTTTTGATGATGACATTCTTGATAGCACGGGTAGATCATTCCTCAATGTACCTCACTGGAAGGATATGGTGGGCTCTATAGACGAGAGGAACTGGGAGTATCCCAATGTTAAATCCTCGCTTGATTACAACAGTACCATTGTCATAATGTTCACATCAGGTACAACCGGGCATCCAAAAGGTGTTGAGATTTCTCATCGCAACTATATCTCAGCTGCCGAAAGCTATATGCAGCGAGTATCTCTCCACCCTGACTGGCAGCAGTCGATGAAAAATATAGGCACGGGTATCAATAAGATTCGTGTTTTAGGAGCGCTCGGAATGCACCATATTCTTGGTCAAAGATCCTATAGTGTTATCTTCCCAAAGCTTGGAGTTCCGCTATATCTCCTGTGCCAGCCAAGTGTGCAGAATATCTTGAACGCCGTGGAAACTTTTAAGATTTCTGACGCAATCATTAGGAGTTCCATGCTTACTGAAATTGCGAAAGCACCTGCTTGTAATCTTGAAGAAAAGTTACGTTCTCTGAAGAGAGTGGAGGCATCTGCAGCTCCAATGGGACAGTTAACCAAAACAATACTGGAGCAAATAGGCGTCGGGAGAGTTACCCGAGTCTGGGGATTGACCGAGTATGAAAGTCCTTCCAAAATAAACTGACAGTACAGATGCTAATCAATGAGTTTTCCTTTTCAGACTTGGATTGATCACCGGTCATGATATGATGGCTTGCTCGCCGTCTGAATCCGTTGGGGAACTCCACGCCAACTTTGAGGGTAAGGTAACGGATACCAGTGAGCGTAGCCGGATCGTGAACCGTAACACCATTGGTGATATTTGGATCCGTGCGCCTAGCCTTAGCACAGGATACTATCATAATCCAGAGGCTACCTGTGAAGCTTATGGAGCCGATGGGTGGTTCTCTACCGGAGACGTCGGATATGTTGATGAACATGGAATGTGGTATATTGTGGATCGTAAAAAAGTAACATAATCCCAACCAAAGCAGAATTGCAGCGAGAACTGATATGAAAGATAGGATTTGATCAAAGTGAATGGAAACCATGTAGCACCAACTGAACTGGAAGCCGTGCTACTTCGTCATCCAAAAATCGTGGATGCTGGAATCATCGGCGTAGCTGTGTGAGCCGATCACATCTTACCCTCTGGAGGCCATTAACAATTGAACACAGGTACCAAGATGAAGGACCACGTGCATATATTGTAACCGCCCCTGAATCGGCACTTTCCGCTACTGAAGTTAATCATTTCATGGCCGATAAGATTGCCCCATATAAGTATCTTTCTGGAGGCATCTCGTTCATTCCAAGTATCCCGCGGAATTTGGTAATATTGCACCAGCTGTCTCTCTAGGTCCGACCAAAACTGATAATGTACAGAGCGGAAAAATCATGCGTGAACAGCTGCGAGAACTGGCGAAGATGGAACTCGGTTACTCTAAAGGGCACTACCATGGAATACACGCAGTGTCCACTGGGCTCGCCTCTCTTTAATCTCTTGCATAGATGCTTTCAAGTGAGGGAAGGGGCGGTAGATTGTGTCGGCCTGCAGGCTCCAGGCTCCAGGCTCTAGAGTCTAGTAGTATTATATTTTTGGAAGAAACATATGTAGATGAGAATCGCGATTCGTTACCACTCAGTATCAAAACGCCAGAAACTTTTCATCAAGCTTGCGTCACCCGTTGTGGGTGTCTTCTTTTGTCTGGAACATCGTGAGAAGATACGAGCGGATACTCAAAGCTCACTCTTTTATTTAAATTCTGATCCATTTCTGGTGAAGAATTCCCTCTGAACTGTTCCGTCTCGAAATAGCAGAGGAATAGTAGCTACCAATGAGCAAACACAACAGCTTACAGTTAACAAAGTTTCCACCGACAGGTATAGAATACAGGACCAATATAAACGAAAAGAAGTCGAACCGTTGAGGGAATAGGATAGGACCAAATATCGAGCCCCTCATTCGCACGACGTTCAGCTATATTTGACAAATACTGATTGACCGATGCTTACCAACCAGCAGGCACTCGACCCGGGTTCACCTTCCTTCACGATATTGATGATTATACATGCAACCTGATCTTGAAATACTGCAGTGCAGATGAAAACGCTCCATGGTTCAAGTGAAAAGTGGTGTCATTAAACTTATCAAATGAGGGTTCAGATTCGGAAGGAACGAAAATCAACCGTGACTATACCCCGCATCTATCTCACCTAAAGAACTTGCGGGAGGTACCAAATCGAATGGAATAAATAAAGCTCGATATATCAATACCAAGGTTCCTGCATAGTATCATGTTACTCAGAGCACCGGTGGGTGTACGGACTGATGGGACACTACAAAAAATTGACTTACGAATGGATATCTTCTGATATATCAATTTATATATCGTAAGAATTATCACAATTGTTTATTAGAAATAAAACAATCAAAACGTAAAATTTGATATCAAACAATTGAAGAATAAATTTGTTAAGAAAATTGAACAGTGAGATGTGTCCCGTCAATCCATGCACCGACTGGTGGGGCAACCTGGGAGTTCAATGTCCAAAACAGTGGGAATTGACCATTGGCGATACCTACCCTTCAACAATCCAAGGGTTCTATTTCAAGTTAAACAATTAAAATTTAAATAGTATCACAACTAAAGATCATCCAAGGATATGTTTAGTGCCATCAACTCTCATAAATTTATAAATGATTGATTTATTATAGAATTCATTGGGGTCATCAATTGTAGCCCTTTTTTTTCTCCTGTGGCCAGTAAAAATGTCAACGCGCGTGCACCGGAACGGAAAAACCTCCACGCCTCCCGAAAAATTTTGACCCCTAATGAAAAAAAATTATTAAAAGCTTCAAATCTCCCCCTTCAAAAATACATCAAAAAGTAATCTCAAATTGAAAGAGTCTTTGAAATTGTATGGACTAGCGGCGAATCGAACGCCGGACCTCTCCCATGCTAAGGGAACATTATACCACTAAACCACAAGCCCGTTGTAGATGCTAGAGGAGAGGTTAAAGAATTATATGAAGAAAAGATGTGGAGTGGAAACAAAGGAAGTGGATGAAGTGGATCGCGGAGCTAAACAAGAAGGTTCATTTAGTACAAGGGATAATAAAAGAACATTGTGCAATCAAATTACAAGCTATTTTTGCTGTTCTAATTCACTTCATGCTAGAATTTAGCTTTCTTTGATTATTATAGCTTTGCTGTTATCACGGTGCGGTCTGGGTGCTAGGTAAGATATATGATATTCTACGAGGTTGTGCAGGAGGAGGCGGGGAGGCGCCGACTATATAGAGGGTGGTTGCCTAAGGCATCCATCTAACTACGTATTGAACCCGTGACAGCTGTTCTAATTCACTTCATGCTAGAATTTAGCTTTCTTTGATTATTATAGCCATCCATGGATACTTTTTATAAAGGAGTATTCTACAAACAACACCATAGTAAGCAAGTTGCCCGAAGTGGCATATTACTACATGAAGCTCACAACCTATCAGAAGCCAAGAAGTGTATATATGGTTAGGTAGTAGAATCATCATAGTGAAGCTACATAAGAAAGTGCAATCGGTACTAGAGTACTAGCACAGTATCCTACACGTACTTTCCGAGCAATATTACAATTAAGAACAAAATCCCAACTTTCGAAGCACACGAGAATACTTCTTCCGCTTCTGGGGGGCCTGAAGTGTTGCCAGTGATTCAAAAGTTTCGACGGTGTCTACAGCGGGATTGATCCCGCCTATGCCGATTTTTATCTCTTTCTGAGTCCCTTGGTGAAGAAGTTGTAACTTACCAATGGCATCGCAATCCTCTTGATGAATGGGTGCTGGCTCAATGAGTACTTGTTCCTGCCTGTCTGCTGCCTGAAGCTCAATAGGAATCTTGTCCTGTCTGTCCGATTGTTGGACTTTATCCAATATCTGCCCCTCTTTCTTATGATCAGCTTGTACTTCAATAACATTCTCCTCGACCAGAAGTCTGGTCACTGTTTGCGCTTCCAAGCTAACTTCAGTTGGACGTCCAGATATTGAATCCTCCCCTTCGCTCTCGCGATTGTCTTTCGGGAAATTAAACGGCCATTTTTGATACTCGAATAGCTCCTGTTTAAAGTTGACGCGTGTATTTATTTTTTTACCCCCCATTTGAATGCATGGAAATAAGCGTCTAGCAACCTGTATGGATTTGGTTTTGCTTGCTAGAGTAATAAATCGTTAGCATGGCATCGAGATAAGGATGAAACAAAAATATACTTACTTAGCAGCTCTCCGTTCTTGGTGTAGAAGATCTTCTCTTCCCTAAAGTCAATGCCACATCCTATTACATCCCCAGTTTTATATTGCTGTATCTCATCAGATAACGCAGTATCTAAAGCGTACAAGGACGATGTCACTTCATAGTCCCAGCCCGAAGCCTCATCAAACCAATGGGTCCTCCTAGGGGCAACCCCAAGTCTAAAACTCCTGTCTTGGTGTGAGTAAAAAATGTTAGTCTACAGGCCCATCAAGACGTACTGATTCTCCCCGAAGATCTCAAGCACAGTAACTTCAAAATAGTACTTTTCTCTGCCAGCTGGGATTGGATGGTTCGCTCGTACAGGACCGTGGAAACCTAAATCATCACCTAAATTATACAATTAGGCAAAGAGTTCAATTCATGATTGCAATTAACTTACTGCTCTCCAGAGATGCTTCTAGACCATCTTCACTAATCGTAATCCTCGAAGTTTTGCAAGTTAAGCTCCACTTGGTCGGAGGATGACCAAATGATTGCGAGTCTATTCTCTGACTGAGTGTTCCGAGTGTGTTTTGCGTATCATACTGCGATAAAAAATGAACTATTTCTTGTCGTTGAAGCTGGGCTGCGAGTAATACCGAGGTCCAGCCATGAGAATCTTTTTCGTTCACTAGATCTTTGTGAATGGCATAGCAAATATTGACGTTGCCTTTCTCTATCGCAAAGTGAACGAGATCTAGCTTATGTTTCTTCAAATCAATTGCAGGAGGTGCTGAAATGAGAACTTTTGACATGAGAAGCTTTATTGTACTCTCAATATTATCTCTGCGAGTGATATCGTCTGGGTGAATACCTTTCCATACTATGAACATCCATTCTAAAGGCGTTCTATGATGCTCATCCTCCAAAGTAGGGTCTGCTCCTCGGCTACACAACAGGTCCGCTGCATCTGTATTCCCTCCACGCGCTGCGATATGTAAAGGTGTAGCACCCTCATGATCGACCTCGTCGATGACTGAAGTATCACCATCATCCAGAAGGACTCGGAGAGTCTCAAAATGGCCCATAGTGACAGCGCAGTGCAAGGGCGTGGCACCAGCTTTGTCGTGTATGTAGAGTGCTGAAGTATCACCTTTATCAAGAAGGATCCTAACAATTTCTACATTTCCTCTGCTGGCAGCCCAATGCATCGGCGTAGCCCCACATTTGTCAATCTCAAGAGAAATTGAAGCATCACTAGCATCAAACAGGATTTTAACAATTTCTTTATGTCCATTTTTCACGGCAAGGTGAAGAGCTGTGGAATCATAAATACCGGGTAGTCTGCAAAGTGTCAAGATTTTCCTATTTCCAGCCTCCAGTAACATTTTGACAACTTCATCTCGACCTTGTGCAGCAGCACGATGAAGTGGTGTCATACTATCGAAATCGCGATTCAAGAGAAAGCATCCTTCTGGATCCTTTTCCTTCCAATACTTTAATAGAAAATCAAGAATTCTTAAATCGTTTAGAGCGACAGCTCGTGCGACTGGATCGTGTAACCTGTTATCCTTGATTGAAAAGTCGGCGCCATAACGAACAAGAAGTTCAGCGAGGTTCACGTTACTTTTTTCGGCCGTCTGACACCACCCTAAGGCTGCGTAAAGAACAGTATTCCCAAACTTATCGATGCAATTAGCATTTGCAGAATTCTGGAGCAGTATGCTTGAGACCATAACATTTCCTGAAAGACAGGCTTCGTATATTGGTGTTTGACGATCATTGTCCTCTGCATTTACATTCGATTCATAGTCCAACAAAAGTTGAACCAGCTCCGGTGGCGTTTTTTGTTGCTTGCATGCCCAATGTAGAGGTGTTTCACCTTCTTTATCCTTCGCATTGACATCCGCATTCTTCTCCAGTAAAAGTTTGGTGATATCAGTATCACCACTTTCTGCAGCAAAATGAAGGCAAGTCCTCCCAAAAGAGTCGGATATCTGATAATTTGCACCTGCATCTATGAGCTTAGCCACAAGCTTTACGTTTGCCTTAGACTTTATAGCGAGCTGAAGCGGGGTTTGCTGATACATTCCAACCCGTCGATTAATATTCTTTTCATCTGGCAACAGAATCTCTATGCCACGAAATTGCCCAACACCGTGGCATGCTAGGTGTAACGCGCTCAAATTGTTCCCAGTCCATGTATCTGAGTACTTCTCTTTAGTATGTCGCTTGATTAATCCAACCAAGCCACAGTATGCGGCGACATGCAAAGGATCGATAGAATCCATTGAGCGCCAAGGAGAGGTTCTTTTAACCCAGTTTTTAAATGCCCAACTACTGGGGTCCAAGAATTTTTCAACGGCGTCATACAGCTCAGTCCATCTATCTCCCTCCTCGAGCCGTTCATTTTCTGGCCAGGCTTCTTCTGCATCTCTAAGATGTCCTGTCCAATGACCCAGCTCATATCTTTCTTCTAATTCATCCGGTATAAGGTTGGCTTTGTAATAATGGAAGTGTTCTAAATCATTCATGATTACTCTTGTATTAGTTTCCGGATTTTCCATGTACTGCTCTTCCACTTCTTCGATGTCTTGCGCGTTAGATGCTTGTCTGGATCTGGAAGTTAACAGCGTCTTTCGGAATACTGTGTCAGTCTCAGGAGCTTTCGATTCAGACTCAGATCCTGCCCCCCCTGTGTCATCTTCCACGCCGATAGCCCACATAAATTCTCTCTGGAACAATTCAGAGTTTAATGTTTTCATTATCTTTTCGATCATGAGTAGCTTGCCATATTTACCTCCAGCTTCAAATACTAACATATCGTTTTTCTCTTTTCTGCATCTAATACAGAGAGTAGTCGTATCACGATCATTTTCGTCTTCGTGAATATAGTCGCGCACCGAATTATGATCGAGCTCAATGCTGTTGGCACTTCCAAATTGAAGAAACTTTCTTCCAGCGTTCTCTACAAGTTGGATTACTTGGCGCTCAGCAATTGTGGGAGCCTTGAGTCTTGACACAGGAATGCTTTCTGCTCGAATTTGTAGCATCGTAGTGGTCTCAAGGTCACTATTTTCAGATAGAAGACTTCTCGCATCGCTACCAAGCGAAAGATCATCTAACCCATCGTTATCTTCGTGTACTTCCCACTTACGGTCGAACTCCTCTGCAACTAAATGGATATAAACTTTAGTTTGCGCACACACGAGCCAGCGAAGAGCGATCAAAAGAATTTCACGAGTTTCTGAATCTAGACCTTTGAAGGCTTGTCGGTAATAGTTCTTTAAGCCGTCCGGGAGTTCGGATTTTATCAACTTGTGCTGCTTTGAGATATTGGGCGTCGATTTCAATTCCTCGAGAATCAAGTTTGCATCTTCAACCTGTCAGATCCGACCATCAGTGAGGCTTGAACTTACATCTGAAGCTACCATCTGCTTTCTTCGTAATTCTTCTAACCGCTTTCAACAGGTCGTTGTTGCTACCAGCAAAAAGATTTTCCCGGCGCAGGAAATCTTTAACATACACTTGGATATTTTCTGCAATGGAATGTTTCAGATCGAGATCAATTGACAACACATTATTGCTCAGAGCTTTTGAAATGTTATCGATGGGGCGGCTCGCTATGAAAACTCTCATCGTTGAGCTTTGAGCTAGATCTACCAATGCAGATAATAGACCTTTATCGTAGTCAAGACACTCATCCAATGCATCCAGCACCACGACAAACTTCATTTGAAGAGTCGCCACCAGGCTCTTAAACATCGGTTGAAGCAAGGAATTGATTTCCACAGGCGAGGAATCTTCTTTGGTGGCGCTGCTCAGCATCTTTCGCCTTGCTGTCTTGATTACATTGATGCATGAAATTAATTCTTGCTCCGCAAAGCTACTAGATCTCAGCCCATTGCCATCTAAGCCAGAATGCGAATTTTCCTCTTTGAAATTGCTAAAAACTCTAACTAGGATTTGGGCCAGCAGATGCAACATGATTTTGTTTCCTCTTTGTGTCGTGTCGTCTCCAGTCTTGCAGAAAAAATAAAGTACCAGTGGCTGAGTGCCGCTTTTTGGAGTATGTTCTTCCAAGTATTCAATTATCGTCGAAACGAGAAAGCTCTTCCCAATCCCACTTCGGCCTTTCATCCATAACAGTCTGTCTTCCCCTTCACATTGCGACCAATTTTTGAAAGTTGTTTCATTGAAAATCCATTTGCAAGCATTTTTGCAGCTTGCCTTTTTAGTAACTTCATGAAGTCTACCGGGGGTTTCTGCAGCAGCTATTGTTCCCGATCTAAGCCATGCTAATTGTTCTTTGAACCTCTTTTCAAGATCATGCCGATTTTGCCTAAGATTGATGTTGTTTAGTGTCGGAGCTATGCTCTGAATTGTGTCAGAGATGTCCTTGAGAACCTGCAGATGTTCGTTATCACCGATAACTAGATCTCTAAGCACATGAACAGCCGCTTCCTCGAAAGCGATGTTCGCTAAGTTCAACAATTCCAGTAGCTTCTTCTGTCCTGATTTCATTGTGTCAGTAAAGTTGCTTTCTTGGCTACCAAGCCACTTCCAGAAGATCCGTCCTGAAATGACAAGAGTGAGCCAGATACCCAATATTTTTGGTGCAGCTGTACTTTACCTCCCTTGCCTGCTTTACGGGCGGAAAAACTCTTCGCTTGATGAGAGAGCGTTAGGACAATCCTATAAAGCTCAATGATTGCAGTTTTGATGCCCCTTTGAAGACCATTTTCATTTCTGGTCGATGTTGGATTTGGAACATCTAGCTGATAGCGTTGTGCATAGATTTGACATATAAGAATTATATTAGACATGCTGTCTACTGCTTCCACAAGAAATTCACACGCTTTCTGATCCTCGACGAATCCCTAAGAAATTATTAAACTCATATTGTATCAAATGACATTTGAAAACGGTACACCAAGCATACCATGAAGATAAATCGAAACCCAGCCCAGGCAAGGGATACAGTTTCTGGAGCGAACTTTGTAGCTGCGTCGCCAACTTGCGAAATCAATTCTAATCTCTTCAGGACACTACCAAGCTTAATCTTAACACCGTGAAAAAGCTCATGATCACCATACTCCTTAGAAAGCTTAGTTTGTGCAATCTTGAGTTCAATTATGGCTTCTTCGATTGTCGCCGTGCCATCTTTATTTTTTCCCCCAGATGCTCCAAGTTCGTTATAGAATAAATCCGTCGCTGTCTTCCAAAGCGAATCTGCATGAATTTTGGGGACGTAATTCTTTTGGAGGGAGGTCCCGTCTTCTTTGGATAAAAGCGTCTTCCATTGCAAGTCCCTACGCATTTTTTCAACAATAATGTCCTTATCTTCTGTGGACATCGTATTTTCATTGAGAAGCACATCATCATAGTCGTCGCCGTCATCAGGATTTGTCTTATCACCTGGATTGGAGGGAGTTGAGAAATTCTTAAAATTATTGGCAAAAAGAGTTGCCCTGTCTTCCAAGGACATTGTGTGATCATACTCATGCAAGTAATCACGGACATCTTCGTTATAATCGCGGACATCGTCGTGAATGTATTGGGTATTTGAAGCCATCGTGACTACAGACTGGCCAAAAGCACAGATCTATCCGGCAGCAAGTCTTCACGCGCTGTGCTCAAGAAAGTAGTTATCTAGCGGTTATTCGTTAACGATAATTAGTTTTCACTACAGAATTCTTCCAGCTCAATGAATTCGAAGTTATGGAGCGGGGTGCGAATACTTCGCCACTTGTCTTGCTAATTTTCTGTTACCTGTCGGAAATGTCTATCTATGCATATAGTGGCACAAATCAAGGTGTTCAGCTTCTGCAAGGTTTAATGTAAAGGGCAATAATTTGAGAGTGGCTTGTCTGTAATGAAGATTACTGGTGCTTACTATAAGTGGGCGTAAGACAACCTGGCTCTTGAAACTACAATCAATATCAATATGTGACGATCGCTGGGACACTAGGCACATTGGGCTCAGATTTAGCGATTGGTAAGTAATAGATTAAGGTTGTACACTAGGCCTTCACCCAGAAGTGAAGTCGTTACTAAATAAAGAAGAATCTACGGGTGGACAAGTTAATTAATAAATCAGTAGAGTGCGAAGCTTCCTAGGTATAAGAAGCTATGATCATAAAATCAAATCTTTCTTAAACTTCCATTGATTGTCATATAATCAGCCTTGACTATCATTAGAGTTGATACAGCTCGCTTAAATCAATCTTCACGGCATCTTAGATACTATCTGAAGGAACTTTACATCCAAATTGAGCTTCGACATGAAATGAAGTGGTTGAAGAGTAGGGAAAAATCAACTATAAGATTGTAAAACTAAGGTATAAATAGAAACGCTACTTCGAAAAGCCCATAAAAGGCGTGTTGAAAGACCCCGCTCACATATTTGCAAATTTCTAGATGGTGATATGCACCACTTCCTCAATCTCAATCATCATATTCCATACTGACCTTCTAAGCTTTATACAAAGTATCCAAAAATCCACTCGCTAATTCGACCACCACGCTCTTATTTGGCAGACTACCTGCAACTCCATAGAGGGCCGCCGAATCTCCCAAGCTCTTTCCCTTTGCTCCTTTACCTTCCACAATTCTGACTCTCTCCTTCTCCTTCTCCCCTTCTACAACAGCTATCAAGTCTTCGACCAATTTCTCCCACACCTTTACAATCGGTAAGGTCACAGCTACGTGTATAGCCGGTGGGTTCTGTAACGAATTGAGATGCCATCCCTTTCCTGACATAGCATCGGCAATATCATAAATATCGAGTGTCTTGGACGTGAAAGCTACAACAGAAACAAGTGGTTTACCTAGTACGTGGAGATCGGCGTTAAGAGATGGGTTTTCGTTTATGGCATCGATGATCTTTTTGGTAGCTCCAACAATCTCGTTACAAGAATTGATATAGCCAGTTTCTCCAACACTCATAAGTGAAGCCCAACATCCAGCAATTAGAGCACCTGGACGAGATCCGGCAATCGATGGAGAGGCATACACACCACCTGACCAGTCAGGAGAGATGAAGTATTGGTAAGTTCTCAAGGCTGCGGTGCGGTAAAGAACAGTCGAGTTACCCTTGGGAGCAAAGCCGTACTTGTGAGTATCGCAACTTATACTAGTAACACCCTTGAGACGGAAATCAAAGAGTTCTGTTTCAAATCCGGCCTTCTCGAGGAAGGGGACGAGGAATGATCCAAGACAGCAATCGACGTGAAGTGGAATTTTACGTTTGACGGCGAGCTTGGAGAGACCAGTGATGTCGTCAATGAGTCCATGAGGGAAGTTGGGCGCGGATCCGACGAGAAGAACAGTATTGCTGTTGATAAGGCGAGATACGCTTGGAAGATGGACTTGATAAGATGGAGCGGGACAAGCGACAAGATGAATTTTGATACCGAAATATTGACCTGCTTTGCGGAATGCTGTGTGTGCCGTTTCTGGTAGAATCCTGGACATTGGTTAGCATAAAAGTGTAAAGGGCATATCCATAGATCGACCAACATTTCCGGCTCCTTTACACCCCTCTCGGCATAAGCCTTCTGTCTTGCACTTAAGCAAGCCATCAAAATAGACTCTGTACCTCCACTAGTTGTAACTCCAGCAGCTCCCGGAGGAGCATTATACATCGACAAAACCATTGCCACGATTTCTGCCTCCATCTTTCTCACTCCCGGGAACACATCCGGGTGAATAGGATTCGCGACTGTAAACTTTCCAAATGCCTCCGTCTGTAGTTTCATCAACGAGTCTCCTCCATGATACACAGCACCCGAGACAAATCCATCCTCCCATCTGGTATGATCCATATTGGCCAACGTCTCCAACTCTTTCATGACCGTTTCTTCAGACCATCCTTCCTTCGGCAGCGTCAAATATCGTACCACGCCTGGACCTGTCGGTACCAGTTTGCCTTGTAATTTCGTAACTGCCTCTGAGACCTGTTTTTGTACTTGAGATCGTACACCGGGTGCTCGTAGGAATAATCCATAGAGTGTTCTGCGAATTGAGATATATGCGTCTGCGAAACTACCAAAAAGCCCCCTTCCCTTCAGTTTCAAAAGACCCTTCCTCGTCCATCTCAGTAAGAACAAAAAGAATACGATATTTCGAAGTCTGCAATACCAGAAATATTATCAGCAAAGTTTATTCCATCAGGCACTAGAAGCAAGCACATTGCATAGCTTATCGCATGTACGGTGGGTCCAGAAGCATAGAATAAGAACTCACAGATCAATGTTCAAAGCCAGTAATTGGCTACTACTTGATGAACCCTTTTTGACGGTGAAGCTATTGCGCAAGCTCACTGGCATTCTCGAACTGCCGGGCATCTTAGGAAACGGATGGTCGGTGAGTGATGAGAAGGAAAATAAAAGTTGGGGTGGGAGAGCAAGATAAAAGGCAGAAGGCCAAAAGTCGTCGTCTGCATCGGAGGTTTCATTTTCCTTGATTCAATTGATGGAGATGCCGAGGATGTTACTCATCACATGCTTGCTTCTTTATGCTCCATCTAAGGTCTGCCCTTGTAAACTTATTTCTAGAGAGTTTGACGATATCTAATATATATGATATATCGTCATTAAAAAGTGGACATGAACTGTCAAATTTCTCTGTTATGAGCATTTGATGTTATAGGTACCAGATGTTTATGTTTGCAATGCTACATGGATATACTAGGTACTGGAGGTGCTAATTCAACGCTGCGGACGAGAACAACACACTTTAATGACCTCCTACATCATCGATTGAAATAATTATAGAACACAAAACTATATCGAAGAGCTTCGCAAGTATTGAAAATGCAGTGCATTGACTGCTGGGGTATGTATGTTTCAAATAATATACAGAAGACAAAGTCTTGCTTCCCCAAGAAAACTATATCTGCCAGCATCAGCGATATCCATATTCCTACAGACGTCATCGCTGGTATTGTACAATTATGCAAACATTTATCTTCATGCTCTTGTGTTGTACGCCTACAAACGCCTTGCCCGCTATTCGTAGATCATAAGGGCTTCTATAGCCCTAACTATGCTTATATGTTGATGATGAGGATTTGATTTGATTATCGTAGTAAAGGGTTGGATCATCGTGATGCGAAGACAGTCCGCCATTGCCTTGTGTATTTTTCGGCCTCTTTTCCACAGTCTCGTCCTGACTGGTCGCAACCAGGTAATCGAACAACAAAGTCTCCGTCCTTATACCCGTCCGCCTCATCCGAATTGTATGCATTCATTATTTTCTGTGGCACGAGTGCCAACTTCGACAAGATCGTTGGATGCCATTGTACGATGTGTTCCTGATTATTGTAAGAATTTGAACTTGCCCCCAAAAAACATGGGCCCACTTACCAATGCATGAAGATCTGCTTTCTGAAAGTTGTAAGAACGATACAGAGGGTCAAACCATGTGTCGAGGAAGAATTTGCTCCATTCCCCCTTTCTGATAATAAAACTAGCCTGCGACAGACCGTCTTTATCCTGAGTGAGAACCAAATCAACGTTCTCGCCTTTCAAATTTGGAAATGTCTTGATGACACTGTCCGGAGGCACAATAGATTGATCCTTGATCATCAAACTTTCCAAGCGCTTTGGAGCCATAATGTGATCTTCGACCTTCAGCGCAGGGTTCATGATGAGAGCATTCTGCTCCAAAACCCAAATGTATTCGCTATGTGGAAATTTTGATAAGGCGTGTCGTGCTGCGGGAACTTTGGACCATGAATTCGGCGATCCTTGAATATCATAGTCTCCAATACTGGGGAAAAATGTTGCATATCCTAACCATTGTCAATTCAATTCTTGCTTGAAAGCCAGAACAGCAAGTTGAAGCCATTCGCAAAGCATTTGCTTACCATGTTTCCTGGCATATTGAATGCGATTCTCCTTTACGCTGTCCTGATACTCTTTACTATATCCCACCGTATCCAATACTGTGACAATTACAACTGGTGGAGTTCCCGATGGTACACCATTTGCTCCCCCAAGTATACGTGAAAGTATGAAGAATACCACCCCTATGGCACAGGCGCCTAGAACTATCGTCTTCGCCCTACTTCTGCGTAGCATTGGGAAACGTGAGGATCGTGGCGCGAAATATGCTGGAGGGTTCGAGGCTTTCCTCGAGGGGTATGCCAAATGCATTATGTCGTATGTTCTGGACCCCTTGGGCACCTGCTACAATCGTTACAGCTTTTGGCAATAATTGTAGCCCCAACGTCGTACGGGACTTTTTTTTTATAGCAGTTGATCGCGATGCACAGGATGCTGAAATTGTTGCGCTGTGTCCTTTAGTATTTCACCGTTATGGTGAACACTTGGCGCGATGAGTGGAGATACCAGGTGGATGGGAGCAGGGTCCTTTGGGGAATCGAGATTAAGGTTATTACGAAAAAATAAAATACCTAGGTAGCATATCAGTCACGAAAGAGAATGCTGCAACGTCAACTTCATGGGACGATGAGAGGAGAAGGAAAGAAAGAAAGTGTTGTTGCCGCCGTCCTTGTCAAGGTAGGAAGAAGATTAGATTAGGTTATTTTAGGGAAATTTATTCTTGGCTTGTGGAAGTTTTTAAGAAAATGATTAATTTTGCACCTCTCTCTCCTCCGCTCCTCTCTCTCTCTCTCTCAGATGAGATGTAATCAAACTTCGAATTTTCCACCCTTGTGAATCCTAATTTTGATGGATATAACAGATAACGGAGTAAAAAATAAGATTAAGTACCTATATAAAATCATTTATATTTCATCCATCTCTTTCCTCTTCTTTGTTCTACAGACCACCTAAGGGATGAAAAGTATATTATTACCTACCTACGTCAAATATCCCGTGAACGTTTCCGGATTTCTACATCCAAGTTTTAACGAGACGTTCTAGGTAAAGATTAGGGGTAACCCAATATACCATCAACATCAGACTACTCCGACTTCGACATATTTATATGAATCTCTCTGGGAAGCTCTAAAGGAGATAGCAAGACTCATCAAACCAAACATCTACATACTGGATAGCTAATACTTTTCGATTCAACATCCACCTCTTCTGGCCCGTCGATTCACTTCATCCGAAGATTACACATGTGCATCCAGCCATTTCTTCAGACACAAGGCTCTTTAAGCTTCCTATTAATTTTATTAATAGAGCTCGGTATGCCCTGTGCTGTCAATCCCAAGCTTTTGTACCATGCAGCGATGCCTCGAATATGCACACTAAAATGCCAGAGTGGCACCGTGGGGGTCTAGAAGTCAAGCGATGATAATCTGGTTGATTCTTCGATCGGTGTCGGTCGGACATACAGAATCCCCTTCATCCACAGAAAATAAATATTATGATGTAACAACAAGTCAACTTACAAAGCTCAAAATCCAACGTCATTATCTATGTAAGTGTATAGGACATACCTCCGGGACGCCAGGTAGAGTATGGAATCGTTTTAAAAGCTTGGTAGGTATCAATTTTCCTATGTTTCAATCTCATTATTACCATTGTTTATTCTTTTGCTTCATATTCCGCATAATCCAGAAATTGTGTATCAAAACAGAAAATATACGCCTTAATTTAAAGACAACTCTTCATAATGTCAGAATCTTCATCAATTATTCAATTGGAGTGCCAATGCAACAACTATCCATGGGGTCGTCAAGGTAAGGAGTCTTTAGCAGCAAAGTATGCAGCTTCTACTCCAGGAGGCAAATTCAAGCTTGATGAGAGTCAAGAATACGCAGAGATGTGGATGGAAACCTATCCGACTACACCATCTCTCATCTTGTCAAACGGCAAAGACTTACAAGAGCATCTCAATGCCAACAAGGAGAAGCTGATCGGGAAACCAATACTCGACAAATTTGGAGCAGATGTACCATATTTACCAAGGTATTTTCCCCTCTCTCTCTATACCATACTCACATGTAAATGTTCATACTAACCTCAGCCTTCCAGATCCTTTCAATAGCTAAAGCCTTACCTCTTCAAATCCATCCAGACAAGAAGCTTGCGGCTAAGCTTCATGAACAAGACCCCGAGAAGTTCGGCGACACAAACCACAAACCCGAAATTGCCGTTGCCCTTGGAAAATTCGAGGTTTTCGTTGGATGGAAACCTCTTTCTGATATCCAATCGCTTTTCACTAGCATCCCAGTTCTCACCTCCAGATTCCTCTCTTCCTCCTCCGACACCATGGACAAAGACACATTGAAATCCATCGTCCACAAAATCCTCTCTCTCTCCGATGAGGAAATAAAATCCATCTACAACACCCTCAAAGACACCCCATCCTCAAAATTCCCTACCTCACCATACATTCCCGCCCTGTTACCCCGCCTCGCCGATCAATACTCCGCCTCGGACCCCGGCAACCTCGTCGCCCTCCTCACAATGAACTATCTCATTCTCCAAAAAGGCGACGCCATCTACGTCCCCGCAGACGGTATCCACGCCTACCTCTCCGGTGACATCGTAGAATGTATGGCACGCTCCGATAACGTTTTAAACACTGGGTTCTGTCCCCGTGCCGACCGCGACTCTGTTGATTTATTCAGCGCCGCGCTGACATTTTCCCCCGTCGGAAAAGATGAATGTATACTCAAGCCTACATCAAGCTCTAAGGGTAAGAATGGCAAGACCAAGGTCCTAGCACCACCAATGAGCGAATTCGATATGTTAGTTTTAGAGCTCCAAAAGGGAGAAAAGGAAACGATTGAGAAGCTGGGAGGACCCAGTATCATGGTTGTTACCGGTGGTAAAGGAACTATGAAAGCGGGAGGAGAAAAGTTCGAGGTGAAGGAAGGATATGTATTCTTTGTGGGAGTAGGCACCGAGTTGGAGTTTGAAGCTGAGGAGGGATTGGAGGCACATATTGCTTTTTGTGAAGCGTAGGGAGTCAAAGTTCTAGATGATAGATATTAACAAGGATGACATAATACGATATGATACTACTTGTACAATAGTTTATTGTGCTATAGAATACAGTATATAGAATGCAGCAACAGGAGCTTTCTCATACAAGATGGTTACACTCACTTTCGAAATTAACATTTCTAATCGTAGGGAAAAGTTTTGTGTTTCAACTGAAGTGTATTTATTGTGAAGTGAGTGGCCAATTTCAGGTGAGATTATAACAATCGGGAGCGGAGTGGAAGAAAATCAACCATCCATAAAACAGATAGACGAGACAGGGTTGACGTTTGAACATGAATCACGATACTATAAGCAATTATCTCAAGAATATTATCCATTATTAATATTTGAAATAAGTACACGCCAATCCCGATCAAACCGACCCAGCCATGCCCAACTCCCTATCCCATTCATCCAAAGCTACAAAACTATGTATCAACATCCCCTCCAATTCCCCATCCTAGCATAATGCCACAACCAGTGCCGCAGCGAAGGAATCAGAAAGATGTATCCCAATCCAACCATTCCCAAAAGAGTCCGGTCGTATATAAGATACGGGGTGTTGACAAATAAACTCGCGGTACGCCGGTATGTGAAAAATAGAACAAGACGTTCGAATTTCTGGGCTCCAGCTGAGTTGGCTTATTCTTCGCACACAGACTAATCGACACGATACTGTGAAGGATCTCGTGGCAACTTAAGAAGGTGCGGGAAAAGTGTAGGTGTATGGGGAGGGAAAAAGTACTTCCTGGATATCTGGTTCTCACATATTTGGAGGCCATTGGTTCAGCAAAAAATGACATACAAGTAGTGAGATAAGTTTATGTTGATGTATGTATGTTTGTGATTATGCTCTGTATCTTCACTGTGTTTTCCTGATTTCGGGATTAACAGGTGTTGGAGGATGTTCTCCTCTTGTATTTTTTGAGTTCACCTGCTCATCAACTTCTGCTTGTGTCTGTTCATCTTCTACATCAGCATCATCGCCTCCAACGTCGATCACGGTCTCGCCAGCTTTTTCGAGTACTGATTTACTCCAGCTTCTGGTCCATTTCCAAACTGTCTGAAGGCTGTTAGCAGATGTCCATAATCATAAGGTGGGTAGTGACTCACAACTAAGAAGGCACCAATACCAATAATGACAAGAGTCCAACTGATGTTCTCTAGACGATTCCGACCTGTTCCAGCTCGAGCGCGGCCGCCACCGAACAGGCCAGTCTGTCTTACATTCCACCAACTCAACGGGGACATTGCAAAGAATATCTTAACAAATCCGAGCATTCCCAAAGACGCCAGTCCTTTTAACAGATGCTCGGCCCAAGTATTTGCTTCCGTATCCACGATATGTAGAGCTGGACCATTCCCTCCCATTGAAGGGAATGAAAAAACAGTATCATACGGGTCCAGATAAAAGTTAATGATCGGATCGGCCACGAAGCCCATGACGAAAATCGTAACAAATAAAATTGCCAAAGTAAGACATAGTTGTGTCAAAGCACTACTAATCCAATGACCCCACTTCATCCTGTGAAAGTGATATCTAAAGTGGCACGTAGGACATTCATAATAGTTTTTTGATCCGGGGTTTGTGTATCTCCATGCTGTCAAACAGCCTTCATGAACATATCTTTGACTTCCGTTGCACTTGCATGGTCGCATTAGACGGCCCAACTCAGGATCTTCCGATTTATATGTCACCCGGGGTGTTGGACTGAGTATTGAAGCTATGCCTTCGGTGGGAGTTTCGAAGGTCGGCTCTACGGTTTCCAGGCAAATTCGACATAGTCGGGATGGGTAATATCTTCGACGTGTTGGTTCCGGCTCTGGTTCCGGTACAGGAGCTTCTTGGTGCGTATGCTCGTCCGCTGTGAATGCGTCGTTCTGATTTTGGCGAGAAGATTGTGAGGTGTATTCTGCAGACAGATCATCCCATGACCAAGTAGGTTGTGGAGTTGCCATTTCTGTGCTGATGTGACTTGTAGGTATGAAGAAATGAATGAAGAAACAAAGCTATCAAAGCTATAGCGATGACAGAGAAGGTTACTTATTGACTTTCCGATCTCCGATGTATGATTAGCTAGCTAGGAATGGTTCCTGCAAGTGTTTGAAACCTCCGGCTATTCGAGAAGAAGAAAAGAACAAAGAGTGAATTTCAATAAGAGCTGCGTTTGATGTACTAGAATGTCAGTGAATAGATGGTTAATAAAATCAATCAAAGGAAAACTTCATTAAAGAAGGATGGAGAGCATGTAGAGACATTGACGACAGTGGTGAGATGTGCTTCTTGATGACCTTTAAATAAAATGTTTGGTTTTTTTTCCTTTTGATTTGAATCAGATTTCTGAGGTGTGTGCACTTTAAAAAGATGCGCTAGTAAAATCCCCGAAAATCTTGAAAACACAAGATACGTAGGTACCTAGTATGTAAAGTTGTCCACTGAATCTAATGTATTCAAAAATTCACCATAATAAATGTTTACATTACAATACCTTTGTCTTTGTTATTTGTTGGCATATTGTAGGAGAATATTCACCCGTAAAAATTGATATAAAATACATATAGTTCGTGAATAAAACTAAGAAGTTTGAAGAGCTCTAATATTGCTCAGATATCACTTGGTGCCTGACGTTGAGCTGACTTGCTGCCAGATATCTAAGGCGTTAATTCTCATCGCGTAGTCGTGGACCAGAGCTGCCTGTAGCTCTATAGTCCAACGACCCCAAATACAGCTTCACTCTCTAAACTCCCAACCCATACTTTACATTTCTGTCAACCATTTCCGTAATTTTGAACCTCCAGATCCCTCCGGCACAAGTTTTGAAATAAACAGGAACAATGGCGGATAGATATTCTTTCTCCTTGACAACCTTCTCCCCCAGGTACGATTGAACCAGCCAAAGCTCCCAGAGATCCTACTAGGTGATATATAATACATGCAGAAGCACTTTGCTAACGTTTTGAAGTGGGAAATGGTTCAAATAGGTTCGTACCATTAAATAAAGCTTATATCAAATATGCGCCAAGCTACAACTTTACTTGTTCATATATCCCATCAGCTCTACATACTGATCAAATCGCAAACAGAATATGCATTAAAAACGCCGTCAACCAAGGTGTTACCTCATGGGAATCAAAGGTACACACATATCCTCACTAAACATACGTATTTGTGCTAACTTGTCATCAGCTACCAACGGCATTGTCCTCGCCACGGAGAAGAAGTCCTCATCAACCCTCATCGATCCCCCCTCCCTCTCAAAAGTCTCTCTTATCACTCCAAACATTGGCATGGTCTACTCCGGCATGGGACCTGATTACCGCGTACTTGTTGATAAGGCCCGCAAAGTATCCCACACTGGCTACAAGCGTATTTATAATGAATACCCACCCACCCGTATATTAGTACAAGACGTTGCACGGGTGATGCAAGAAGCTACGCAATCGGGAGGTGTACGACCATATGGTGTTAGTCTGTTGATCGCAGGTTGGGATGATGGAATTGAGCCAGAATCGGAGGATGTTGCTGGTGCAGAAGTGCATCCGGATGAGAAGAAGCCATCGGGCAAGACTGGTGGTATCTTGAAGGGTGGACCTATGTTATACCAAGTTGATCCTAGTGGCAGTTACTTCCCATGGAAGGCGACTGCCATTGGAAAGAATGCTACTTCAGCAAAGACTTTCTTGGAGAAGAGATACACCGAGGGATTGGAGTTGGAAGACGCTGTACACATTGCTCTGTTGACGTTGAAGGAGACCATTGAAGGAGAGATGAATGGCGATACAGTAGAGATCGGTAAGTTTAAGAACCTCAATGGATATTTCACTTCTCTAACATCTTCCTAGGTATTGTAGGACCACCAGCCGATCATTTAATGGGCATTGAGGGAGTCGAAGGTGCTCAAGGCCCACGTTTTAGAAAACTGAGCCCTCAAGAAATTGAGGATTACCTTACGAATCTATGAGCTAGCTGCTTTTCTTTTATTCTGCAATAGCAATGAGCTTTAACGTAGTCCCAAGGTCATGATGTATTATAGAATGGCATAAGAAGGCAAAATGAGCAAAGAGATACCATACTGATGTACTTCCATCCATTCTTGCTCTTCAATCTATTGCGAGGTCTCTTCGAATTTTTATTCCATTTATTCCTGTTCAAAAGCTTCGATAAATCGTTAGATGAAATACCCACAAACTAGTTTCATGAAGAGAGATCCTTCACGAGTGCAAAGCTACACTTGTACCCTGCCCGCACCCCTACACATTTCTTCGTACTCCCTCTCTCAAACCCTAGATCAACCAACCTCCACTCCTCGCATCTCTCTTTCTCCCGATCTCCGAGCCCAAGTTGTCCATTCCCATTCTCCCCAATGACATACAGTTCTCCATCCGTCGTCAGCACCAACATGTGATTCTCACCAATGCTGAAATCGAGGATGTCGGCTCCGTGAATATCGAGTGGAATGGGATCGTAATCGACCGAGGATAAAAATGAAGAGGAGTCTTTTAGTTCGGGAATTATAGAGGGGGTATTGGTGCGACCCCAAATGTAAAGATCATGACCGGTGGTAAGAGCGGCGGTTAGGGGGCCGGAAGAAGATAATTTGTGGATTCGTCCAGTGGGAAGAGAGACAAGAGAGGCGAGGAGGGCGGGTTGAGATGCTGGATTTGAAGAGGTGGGTTCGCGGCCGAGACAGGAGGGATAGCGTTCGTCGCCCCAGGTGTAGACGTTTCCTTCTTGGGTGAGGGCCGTGAAGGTGGTGGTGTTGGAGACGAGTTGTGTGATGTGGGGGACGGGGAATGTGAAGTCTGGATTGGCTTGAGAGAGGTATGCTGCAAGAGAGGGGTATTGGATTAGGGTTGTTGGTGTGAAAGCTGAAGAGTTTAGTAGATTGTTGATGGGTGAGCATGGGGAATTTGAGGTTACCTGCAATCTTGTCGTTTCCAGCTGCGGTAGCCTTACTTGCAGTATCCTCGGGTATCTTAGAGTCTGTCCGTTCTTCTGAGGGTTGTGTACTATTCAATCCAGTGGCCTGTTCTAATCGTGCTTGTAAAAATCCATCTGGGGAACCGGCAACCTTTATCTCTTTGTGGAGATCCGAGGGATCATTCGATACTACTGCTAGAATTGCAAGTATATTAGTACCATATTTGATGAAATGATGTATTGTTACGAGAAAAGCTATATTATGTATTGAATCTACATCATCCTCGTGGTCTGTTTGACTGATTGGTGAATAAGATGAGGGCTAGCCTCAAACTCTGGCAAACGCATACTCATGACATATGTACACTCTGTCCAATTTTAAGTAGGCTTCTGAAGTTGTAGTTTATCTTTATCCCTCCTTGAGCTTTAACTAGAACTCTAACATATATCTTTGAACCAGACTTGCCACTCGCTGGAGCCATTTTTTTCTCACTCATAATATCGAGATATCGAATAATGTGATATACACGTGATCATACCTCCATCTCTCTGTAAAAACGCAATAACAAACAAAATAGAAAAAAGTCGTCAAAGTAATATCAACATACCTAAACAAGCCGAAAAGAAGTTTCAAGAATATCAATACTTCCCTCTGCTCTTAATACTCGTTTGAAGCTAAGGACATCTTCAGGCTCATCAGGAAGATCTCCCTCGAATTGCAGTTGATTCCAAGCATTGAACCCACATGCCCATAACTCCATTCTTAGATTACACAAAGATGCAGCGTTGAAAATGTTCAGCCCTACCAAGACAAGAGTTGATCTGATTCTGTTATGATAGCCTGAAGGGGGTTGAGTACGCGAGTACGTCCGTAAAAGGTTCGCTAATGTAACACTGAGTGCGGCTAATTTGTAGGTGGGCTCGAGGTGGGATGTCCAAGTGATTTGGATCATTCCATAACCATAACCTTAACATTATGCTGCACGACCGACTCCACCCATCGCCTTAAAATAAACATCGCTTTCTTTTTATTACAACTTTATATATATATGTTATATATTCAAGGCTCTCGTCAAGATAACCATATCCAATAATTTCAATATAGTTAACCGTCTGTTTTGCATCCGGCGATCCTATCCTATTCAATAGGAAATCTGTCCCCGAGGTATTCGTCAGTATTACTTCAGGCTTCCAAATTCCGTTTTACTGCTGCCTATGGCGGAGTCTTAATTACTCCTGTCCTGACCAAGCGATCAATATTGTTCCTGATCAGCCATCGTTGTACCCATTCAATTCTTGTGTATATCTTCTGAAGTTCAAAAAGATATAGCCTCGAAATTTATTCTTATCGTTCTAGAAAATCTGCAACTGTTTTTTGTATTTGATTCCCCCACGTTTGCGCTTCACGCCGGAATAGCATTAAACGCTTCAAAGTCTTGCGATCTCACAATACCTCCCGAATAGCTGGCTCAGATCTTTCTTTTTCAGCTCTGAGAAAGACAACTGAACAAAATATCTGATTCTCCTCCGTTTGTTGATTGTTTTGCTCAAAAAGCTTGGTTTGGGATCCGGCGGGGCTCAATTGAGGGGCATCAAGCGACTTTCCTCCTAGTCTCGATACAAATACGACCGTGGGTAGAAAACCGTCGTGGATAGTACATCCTCCAAGTCAAAACAGTCAAAATCATCTTAAATGGTCACTATGAACCTCAACCTACCTATACGGACTGCTAGTCGAAGAAATGATGAAAGTCGAAATCACTATATCTCTGGCAATTATACTCCCACCTCTTCAACTGAGGCTATTGCTGGACCAATACGAGAACCAGCACCCGTCAATGAAAGATTAATTGTTGGACTGGATTTCGGGACAAACATATTCTGGGTATGTTTATTTTCACAGCTTGTTTTGCCAAGACATTTGTGGCACCACCAAAACGAGATCCTATGTTTCTGGATAATTACGCCATTCACCTGTGTCGGCTGTTTGTACTCGAGTGCTCATCAAATTCGACACTACAATTTCTGCATCTATATAAATCTTAAAAATCTTAAAAATCTTGATATTATAGTGCTTAATGAAGTCATTTCATTAAATCAGCACCTCACACAAGCCTTTGCAACATAGTTCACTCAGATTCCTACACAAATGCTAACGTTGAACCAGTGTTGCTGTTGTGTACACATCGAACCCCGATGATGTAGATATTATCAAAACTTGGCCCGGAAGTAATGGAATTACATCTGATAAAGTGCCAACAGAAATTGGGTACTCCAAACCTCCAGGATCACCAGTTGGAACTCAGCCGACGATAAAATGGGGATGTCAATTTCGTCCCGAGGAACCTCGACTGCGATGTATCAAACTTTTTCTCGACCGATCTCAAAAATTACCTTTCTATGTTAGTCCAGCTGAAACTGCCAACCAGCTGAAAGAGCATAGCAAAAATGTTGTCGATGCTGTCAGTGATTACTTGACTCAAATCTACAAGCATACCATGGAGACCTTGACCCGCCGATACGGAGAATTATTCATGTCAACCACGAAAGTCGAATTTGTTCTTACCTGTCCAGCAGTCTGGTCTGATGCGGCGAAGAATACCACGCTTCAAGCTGCAGAGAGAGCGGGAATGGGTGATAAGTCAGCAATTCAGATGATCAGTGAGCCTGAAGCCGCTGCTGTCTATACTCTGAAAGCCATCCAACCAAATCATCTACAGGCCGGTGATAACTTTGTAGTTTGTGATGCCGGAGGTGGTACTGTTGATCTTATCGCCTACAAAATCATATCTCTCAAGCCATTGCAAGTAGAAGAGTCCGCAGTAGGTACCGGAGGGCTTTGCGGAAGTGCCTTCCTCAATTATCGATTTGAGGAACATTGCAAGAGTCGGATAGGAGTTGCACGATTTGAAGAGATGAAAATGAAGAAAGCAAAGTCGTGGCAAATGGGACTAAAATACTGGGAAGAATATGTCAAGCGAGATTTCGACGAAGAGAACGATACAGAGTTCAATATTCCTCTTCCTGGCCTAGCAGATGACATAGATGCAGGTCTAGATGGTGGGTTTTTTATTATGACAACTGCTCAAGTCAAAGACATTTTTGAGCCAGTCGTCAAAGAGGTGTGTGATCTAGTTCAAGGTCAAGTTGATGGTATTAGACAAAAAGGGGGTATCGTTTCAGGCATCGTACTTGTTGGAGGATTTGGACAAAGCAACCATTTATACAAGAGATTAAGATCGCATTTCAACAGTGCAGCGCCACCACCTTACAGTGAACGACCAACTCACGCACAGTCTATAGCCTTGGCACAAAGCAATTCTGTAGAGGTAATGCAGCCTATCAATGCATGGACTGCCGTGGTCCGAGGAGCGGTTCTCAAAGGATTGGAAGGAAGCGTGGTGGTGTCCAGAAAGGCGCGGATGCATTATGGAACTTCGTATGCAACGGTGTATGATGAAGATAAGCACAATGTTAGTGAGAGATATTGGAGTCCATTATGGGAACGTTGGATGGTCAGCGATAGGATGCAATGGCATCTAATAAGGTGAATTTAACTTTTCCCTCCCTCCTTTGCCTCGACGGCACCACTAACCCCATCCAGGGTGATACTCTCAACACAGACACTCCCATCTCTTTCCACTATACGCGCAATTTCCGCCCAGGGCAATCACTAATCGTATCCGATGATCTTATTGCTTGCGATTCGGATGGCGAACCTCCGGCGTCCTTCACGAGAGACCTAATAAGCGTGTGCACGCTCACCACGGATCTGGGAGCCGTACCGAAAAGTCTGTATACGAGATTGACGACCACGAGGGGAGTGGAATTTCTTAATTTAGATTTTACTCTAGAGATGGTGGTAGAAAGCGCCGGATTGGCGTTTGAATTGAAAGTTGACGGATACAGATATGGAAGAGTGGAGGTCGAATTTCATTGAAGAGGAGTAGATATCAACAATGAGTTTATGGCCCACAATAGAGGGTTAGTTACGTGAGAAGACAGACGAAGAAGACATGCGGGTTGGATGAAGGTAAATCGGGGTCATCTTTTGATCGATACCATGATCATTTGCGTTGCGTGCATACATATATATTAGCGATATTAAGAGCATCCAGATTTTTATAGTGATTATCGAGCAATTTTATTGAATCCTTTTGAGATTTTCTTGCAGTATCTTATCACATGTATCCAATGTGAAAAACAAGTGCAATGAACAAGGCATTTGAATCGATCACAGTTTCTCGATTGGTACACCTAGGTAGGTAGGTAGCTTTCCGGGTAAACACCGGACGCAAAATAGCTTTGTGATGAATCTCCCACGGCCCCCACACACAATGTATCCTGCAAAGTGCAGACAGACTGCAAGCACTCAAACATTCACCAGGTCACCGTAAAATACGCTGAATAAATGATTTTCACATTGAGCACAAAATATCTTGATATCAAAAGGGAGCCCCGTCCCTTCGTGGCAATCACGACGTCAGAAACAATGCTGGGCGAGAGACACGCGAATTAACCACCAGGACCACCAGTGAGCCTGTTGCTTCAGAGATCAGATACGATGATTTGGAAGCAACTCTCTCTTCTGTTTCTTCTTGAAGTCTTATCGTGTTCCCCTTCAAAATGTCTTCCTTCGCAGCATGTGATCAGCTCAATTAAGAGCCTGATATTCTCGCTGCCCCAATAGTACGGCCTCTTGAATAGGAAGGTGGACCGACCGAGAAACACGTGTTGAGGCTCAGGAAGATTTAATTACTTCGTCTCTGAATAGTTTCAGGCAAAGAAAAGGTCTCTTCCTTCTCGGGCCTTATTGATGATTGCAACACTATTGTTGAGCCTACTTCAATGTCAGCGATCCGTCATAGACACTGCCAGTAGAGATGAAATAAACAAGTGTGAGCTAATAGTCGATTAATTAAATCTTTATGGTGCATCTTTCTCCGCTGTATCCAAGATTGCAAAAGATATCAAAGAGTAGTGACTAAAGTGCTGCAGGCCGTCTCTTGCCTAAGAAACTTTGAAGCTAGAACAAAGCCTCACAAGAGGATACTGATTTTTTCTTCGGACATTCTTTTTTATCCTTCGCCGGGAATGTCTCTATTTCAAGGGGCCCGGAATTAAGCTGCCCCAAGTTTTTCAAATCCTTTCTTCTCTGCTAGAGTGGGTCTTTTTTACAATTTGTATGGTTGTTCAGGCATACTCATAAAACGATAACTTTCAACCCATCGACATCTTGTCGCTGGACAATATGTCAGATCAACCCTTGTTCTTACATCCTTCCCCGCAACTTTGCAAACACTGCAAGGTTATTCCATGGCCACGAGACATACGCTATGAAACTCAGAGTAGGCCATTTCCTCACCACAGAATCTTCGGCTCTCTCCAAATCTCAGCTGATGCGGGCTGTATTCTCTGCCAATACTTCTGGTTACGTATAATCTCGATGCTTATGGATCGACAAACTACACTACCATCTGCCAAAACCCCATTGGATTTCTATATTCGCGTGCTATATGGCAAACGAGTGGGCATTTCAGTAGATGTAGGAGAGGCAGCCGGTCATGATTGTCTTCCTATGTGGTTCCTCGAGCCCAATTCTGCCGAAGAGAAAATTCCAGCGAAACCGGAATCTCGACGTATCAAACGTATGTCATTTGTATTTTCTCTCATTTAGCTTGCCACAAGCCATACTGATCTACGTTTTTCTTCCAGAATTTGCCCAAGGAGAAGTCTTGGAGGATCTCGAAGACTTGGTCAATACGCAAATTCAGCCTTGGATTGAAGCCTGTTATAATCGCCGAGAGAATCATGAGAATTGCGGCCGTACAGTTGGTACGAATATCTTGCCAACTCGCCTCATTGATGTGGGAACCATGAATAACGAAAGCGTTCGGCTCATCACGACAACGGATTCCATGGAACCCTCCAAACATCCATACTTGATTCTCAGTTATTGTTGGGGTAGAGGAAACGACGTTGCAAAAACGACCACAGGGAATCTTGAGGATCGTCTACGCAGCTTCGATATTGCTTACCTTCCTAAGACCATACAAGATGCAATAATTTTGACTAGACTGATGAACATCCGTTACCTATGGGTCGATGCAATTTGCATTATTCAATCCTCAGAGAACGATGACTATAGCGAATTCCAAACGGAGGCGAGCAAAATGCGAGATTACTACGCCAACGCCGAGTGCTGTATAGCTGCGTCAGTTGCTAATGATGCAGCGGAAGGATTCCTCAGAGAAAGGCTGCTTGGGCGGTACCCAATCCAGTTCATTTTCCTAACCTACCCAGGTACTGTTGGTCCGGATCGGCAATCTATAACACTGCATTCAAAAGAAAACGTCGCGACATTGAGGAATGTTATTGATGAATCGCCACTGTCAAAACGTGGATGGTGCTTACAGGAGCTTTCGCTTCCACCACGTGTACTTCATTGGACCTCTAATGGGCTATACCGCGAATGCCAATCTTCCTACTTTCTAGAGGGAAGTTCTAAGAAGTGGGAGACGTATGATTATGCCGCTACTGCTACTCCTCGGGATATTTTAGCGATGCCTGACGACAAACTCTTGACCCACGATGGCTGGCATCCCTTACTTCGTTTGCTATCGGAGAAAGGCTTAACATTTTCCAAAGATCGGATATACGCCATTCATGGTATTGCTTGTCTCATCATAGAACGACTTAAGGTTGAATACTTTAATGGCGTGTTCCGGCCATATCTTGCTCAAGGGCTTGCGTGGAACTACTCCCCTAGAGGTCCTTTCGATGCATTGCCGGATGTATCCGTAGAACCTAGGGACGACCGTTTTCCTACCTGGTGCTGGGCCTCGAATGGGCCGGTTCAGTTTTCAGATATCCCTAAAGGTGACTGGCACTCCTATATTCATGATGTCCATCCACATATGTTCCCGACGTATCCAGGAAACACGAGCTTGACAGACATCATCGACTCGAAGCTTCATATCAAAGCGCCAATAATCCATGTCGACCTGGTTTATGAACCTTGGGAATCCTTCCCTCCTTTAGGGAACGTTAATATTGATTGCGATGATGGGGAACCACTAGACCATTACTTTTGGGTATGGCTTGATAATCAGCTTGGATCAAATCATTCGACGGCCACCAACATACTACATAATTCTAGTCGTGATACATTGCTCAAAGGGGTTACTGCCCAGGTACTGCTTCTTGGAGGACGGCAATCTCACACACACTATGGGTTATTGGTACAAGAGATGGGTGATCAACCCCAGGGGTGTTACCAAAGATATGGATTTATAAAGCTGAATTGTCAGACTTCACAGTGTGATGGAGATGGAATGCGAGCGAATAAATTCGAAGATAAATTGTCAGAAGTTATTCTTTTATAGCGTTGACTTATTGAGTCCAATAAATTATGGTCACAAAATCATGGTTTCATCGAGCCAGGACAAATGGTCCATTCTAAAATTGAATAGTTCTAGTTATGTGCAGGGTACTCTGTCTCTTCAAAATCCGAAGAGTGAATACAGTCGCTACACTAACCTTGAGAATCAACCATTCAGTTCATAGTCAGCCATATCAATGGCTACCTACCGAGGTTCCTCTCCTACTTCTCAAACAAAGCTTTCTTCTCACAACCCACTTGTTTCTCAGTCTGGGCCACCTGGAATTGCCTGAGTACTCGACATTACATTTCAATAACTCTTCAAGTACCAAACACAACAATCAACTCAACTCCATCGCATTTTTGTACTCCCCCAGACCGGACATCATATTTTGTTTCACAACAGAAAAACTGTGAAGAATTCAGCGCCATGTCGGCCAACACAACTGCCTCGCAACAAAATGACATGGAATTTCCCAAGGATAATAATACTGCAGATAAGAAGATTCAAGGCAAGCTTCCAATTTTCTTCTCTACCATATATCATTACTAACAAGGCACAGTCAACACGACCCCACCTCTCCCAGTGAGAAGAAATCAGTCTATCACTGGAAACACCAAAACACTCCATAGATTTGGAGAATTCCCTCGAGAAATACAGATTAATATCTTCAAACTCGCACTTCCTGACCCGCGCATCGTCTATCTCAGACTTGAACTCGTGGCTTCGAAGCATGAAGAAGGAACCTGCTTCCACACGAGCGTGCGTAAAACCAGGGCACCAGGCCTGTTACCTCTGCTTGAAACATGCACAACGTCAAATGCCTCAGTCTATCTCGGAGATGGATTTACTAAGATCAAGATTGAGCCTCTGGATGGTCACCCACACACGATCAACAAGATGTCTAGTGGGTGCCATCAGATAGGCTTCGAAGACTGTGGCGATGAGGTTCTCAAATATACTTAGGGCTAGTTTGGATGTAAAATCCGTGCTGAATCCACTGAAATAATCTGCACTTTGTACTATTGCGGATTCTGTGGTGGCATTAATTCGCTTTAAAAAGAACGGATTATTAATCTGTGGTTTTATAGTTTGGATATCAAATCCGCCAAATAATCCGTGGTTTTCTAGAATATTCAATTTAAATTTCAATTCGATATTAAAACCCTATATTTAAAATTGAGAATTATATAAAAAGCTTTAATAAAGTAATAATCTTGAAAAAGTACTTAGAATTAGAAAAGAAATACATTTTGATTTTATCTTTCTTTTTTCTTTTCTTTTCAAAGAAAGAACCTTTTTTTAAAGTATTTTTGAAGCTATTTTTTATATATAAAATTATTTCAATAACTAATAATATAATCATTACCCAAAACACTTCAAAAGTATTTAAGAAATCGAAAATTATTAATAATAATGGCAATCGAAGATTTATATCTGTACAAAAAAGAGGTAGAAAATCTCGAACTCGAAGTCTCTTTCCCCCAATTTGTTATTCCAAACAAAAGCTTAAATCTATAGCAAAAGTAATCGAATCTTAAAGTCAATTTCGAAATTATAATACCTCCTCCTTTTCTTTTATTAGAGATTCACTATCCAGCTTCTTTTATAATAACGATATTACCTTTAATCAGAAGAAGATATTTTTTATAAAAAAGAAAAGCTATATACAGGTATTTGATTCAAATAAAGTTTATTTTAATTATATTAATTTATAATATATAGTAGGATTCCGAAATTGATAAAAGGCTTTCAACAAATATTGATATAGATAGTGATAAGAATAATAACAATAAGAGGGATATTGATAATAGCTATAATACTAATCAAGACTCAAAATATAATATTTGTAATAATTCAGAAAGTGAAAAGAATTTCTTTACTGATATTATTGAAAGGGAGGATAAATTAGTGGATCCGGAAACTAAAATTAAAGATATTTCGAAGAAATCTACAAATCAGTTTAAATAAAAACCCTATAAAAAGCTTCTTTTAAACTTAATGCAAAGTTATTTATAGAAGATTAGTCAATAATCAGATTAATTCACTAAATGGAAAATACTTTATTATAGTCAATTTGTACAAGTTATTACTTTAAAGTATAAGATATGCATTAATAGTAATGAGAATCTAATTGGTGATCAAATTAAAAAGAAAATCAATTCGATATAAATATCCTCTTTTTTTATTATTTATTTAATCTAATTAATTTAATTTAAATCAAGGAATATTATATAGAGTATCAGTATTTTCTTAATCTATCTGATTGAAGTATTAGATTCAATAAAAAGAACAATACTATACAGCCTTATACACCTAATTATCTATAGAAAACACTTCTATAAACAAGCAAAGCTAATAATCAAAAATATCATTAGCATCGAAGTTACTATACAGAAAGCTAATCGATTCTTCAATTTCTATTTGAAACTCACACAGCTAGTAATAAATTTGCATATCACCCTACAGCTTTAATACAACAAACAATTATTTCTTCGAATAAAAAGAATAATCTTACTGATTCAATATACTCTATACCTTTCTCAAATAAAAGTGTTAAAAGATAAAATAAATATAGCTTTGGGATACACAAAATAAGGAATTCATATTTTTGAGATATATTTTATTATTAACTGATTTATAATTAGAAACAAAGCAATATAAATAATCTATTACGAGCTATACATTATCGAAAAAACCTTGAAAAACTATTTCTTTTGAAATTGCAGATAATTTACTTCATATTAATAAATCTTTAAAAGATTTTAATAAATCGAAAAACCACTTTAGTACCTTATATATTCAAGTTAACAACCCACTACCCTTTTAACATTAAGTATACTATATAATTATATAAAACTATCCTAGCAAATATAAATCTCTAAAAACTGATATTGCTTTCAAACTTATTGATTTCTTACAATATCCAATGCCTAATGTTTGCCAATCTTATGGTAAGCTACTGATATTTATATATATAAACCCATTTCAAACAAAGTTTGTGGATAAGATTTGTAAAAAGCTTAAAGAATAATATAAAAAGGAAAATAATAAAATATCTTTATTATCTGCTTCTTTATAATAAGCTTTAAATAAAGGGTAATTTCCAAATTCTAATAGTTTTTGATTTGGTAATTCTATTTATTCTATTCTCTTTATTATATATTTTTATCAATATAACCTTTATATTTATTTAATTAGATATTAATATTATATCTTTTAATACCTTTATCTTATTTGATATTAACAATATATAAATATAAATAACACCTATTCACCAGTTCTAGATATATGAAATAAAGAATATAAGTATATAATAACTGGTTAATAAAAAATAACAAATGAGAAACAATTAGTGAAAAACGACTAATAAGAAATAGCTAGTGAGAATGGCTAGTGAAAAACAGCTAATAAGAAAACTATAAAGTTTAGTCTCTCAAAGTATAATATCCATTAATAATAGGAATTGCCAACTCTATTATTCTTCAAAGAAAAATACTATCTATATTTTTAATAGTTTGCTTTTTTGTATAAAATGCATAATATTATAATATTATAAATTAAATCAATAATCTATTCAATTAATAAATAAAAAGAATAGAAAACACACTCTCAAAATGAGTAATCATAAAGAATTCAGCTGCCTTTTGAATTGCTACAAGAACAGCAGTATTTTACCTCCAATACTCTTTACCAAATGTAAATTGATCTGAAACCTTTTTAACTAAATGTTGAAAAGGGGCTTTTTTCAAAAGCAATTCAATCGATTTTTAATACTTTTTAATTTCTTGTAATATAATCGCTATACTCAATTAATAAGAAAAAAGCTTATAAATCAAGAAAAGGTTTACTTACTTCTCGCTTTTCATTGGTAAGCTCTTTTAGCAACTTCTGCTTTTCCTTTTTTAAACTGCTTTCTTATATTTTGAACCTTTGCTTTCAAAGTTTTCTTTATATTCTTATTTTTAAAAAAAGGTAATCTTCTATTTACATCTAGCTTTTATTTATTTGTTGATCTTTTTCCGATATTAGTATATGATATAGTTTCCCTATATAGTGCATTTGTAGTTTATATTATAGCTACAGGATTTCCTGGAATATAGTATTTTCAAAATCTAGATTTGAATTATTTCAGTCTATTATAGAAAAGATTCAAATATTTAAAAAGTGTATACCTAAAAAGCTTCAAGAATAGAGGCGAAAGGAATAAGTATTGAAAAATTAAATGTTTAGAAATGTGTGTTTATGAATTAATATATTATATATCGTATAATTCAATCAATCATACTACTTATTTCTCATAGAATATAGTTATTTTGAATATGAAAATATTATAAATAGCATAAACAATACGCCAGCCTATCACATCAGATTCAATCACGAAAATAGCACGAAGACCTGTACATGCGGGATTGAGAAAAGCCCACTGCACTTCTTTCAATGTTCAATCAATAATCAGACGCGCGGCGACTGGCCACTTGCACCAAATCGACTTCGATCCGAATGGGACGCGATAGCATATGTCAACCGCGTCCTGCGAACACAACATAGCTTTACTGACCTTCTCGCTAGATCCAGATTCTATACTAGGATATGCCCAAACTACGCGAAACTACGCGAATTCCAACCTGCTCCAATACCCCGAGGATGAGCTCTCCACCCCAATCAACCTAAGACCCGCACCGACCAGCCATAAGCGCTCCGAGCGCTCTCCCGATCGACAGCGATCGACCTGATCATCCGCCGACACCCGGATGGCATACGAAACAAGGCCCTCTAAAACAGGACCACAAACCCTTAGACAGAACAGCCGCAGGATCGCCATGAGCGGTACTGAGCGGGGGAATACCAGAGGCAACAAGCCCCTGATTAGCTAACATTACACTACTATGAGCGGCTGGAACGCTAGCGGCCTGTAGGCCCGCTCCTTAGTACGTCTAGAATACCCCTTGGGAGGTCAGATATTAGACGTTAATCACTATAAATAAATAAATAAATAAAACATAAACAATACGCTTTTAGAAACAATAATAATAATAATAATAATAATAAACATTATATTTATAATATTAAATCTCTTCTAAGCTTTAAAGAATCAAAAAGATATTAGTAATAACTAAATCTAATAAGAAAAAGCTATAAAGAAAGCAAAAAGAATATTCGCAAAAGCGAAAAGCTAGAAATGTATACAATCGAAAGGCAAAAATAATATCTAAAGAATTAGAAGTCGAAAAAGAGAAAGATAGGAAAAAGTATTAGATTTCCTATACTTTGAAAGTACTTCGCAAAACTTCTGATTTTTTAAAGGTATTGAAGAATAGACAAGATGAAATGATTATACAAACTCGATTGAATATCAAAATGCGACAATCCCAATACATGAATCTAAATAAAAATCTGATTTTAATTAATTTTATTTAGAAAAGTGTTAAAAGCAAAAAACCTTATTCAAAACAATAATAATCCTGTATCAGAGTCTAAATCAGATAATTCCGAAACAGATTTTGAGGGTTGGAAAATTGATATTGATAAGAAAAAGAAAGAGAAAAAGGAGGAATCTAATAATAAAAAAGAGAACAATGAAGTTAGAGAGCTTAAAAAGATTGACTTAAAAGATTTGAATATTAATTAAGAATTAAAATAAGTATAAAGGTATAATATTTATTGGTTTTATAAATGCTAATATATAAGTTTAGACAATTAGACTTTCTAGGATTTTGATTTGAATTAGAGCTTGAAAAGCTAGCGTAAAGTAGTTTATAACTAATTTAAAGAATCTAAACAAAAAAATTGATGAAGAATCTTCGGATTTTTTATAAATAAAAGATTTGTCTGGATAGGTTTATTTTGATTTTTTCTTATTAGCTATTTCTCCCTAGCCATTTCTTATTTACTATCCCTCACTTATTATTATATCAAATTATTAATATATTAATAAAGTATATTTGTATCCTAATAAACTCCCTTATAAAATATTCAATTATCGATAATATACTGTTTAGAGAAATCTTACTTCTTAAAACTCTAATATTTTAAAGTTAAAAAGAGAAAATAATATTAAGCTTTCTAGACCTGAAGAATAATAAACCTCTAATAAAAGCTATAATTCAAAAAGATATGGATTTTGGATTCCTAAAGATGAAATGAAATATAAATAAGCTTGAAATCTATTCTATTATATAGAATAGAAAAAAGATCTCTCTCAATTTCTTAAAGAATTCGAAGAAACACTAAAAGCTATAGCAGAAGATAATAATAAATAGAGAAACCCTGATGATTACTTTCTATTCTAATTATATATACTTATCAAATTCTATTTCAATACAGTATTGCTTTTCTTTTTCTCACACTTTTCGAACTCTTTTTATCTTATAATAATCTCTCCATATAGCCTCTACAATTCCTTATCGAAAGTAGTTTATAGATTGTAACGAAATAGAATCTAATTCATTATTGCTTGAATTCATTATTGTATCATCCATAATGCTTGAAACACAATTGATGATATAATTAAATTGAACTTCGAATGAATCTTCTTTGAAGCTATTTTGTTGAATAAAGTTATATAGAGCGCACAAAGTATAAACTATATATATTTGAATTGTATATGAGTATTTTTGTTGTTATATTAGAAATGGAAAGCGCATTTTAAATATTCTAAAAATTCTTTTAACCTCATTTTGTAAAGAAGAATATCGAAGATTAAAAAGCTCTTTTAGTGTTTTGAATATCTTATTGGATTCCAATTGCTCTTGTAAATGATATCTTATCTCTTTGAATAAAATAAGAATCTGCCTAGTATTTACATATCCTACATCACCTAGATAATAATAACCTTCTGGAATTCATAACCTTTTGAAATCAAAGCATCTAAAAGCACTTTTTAATTATTCACAAAATCTTTCTAACCGGCTAATATATAGCAGAATTATAAATTGAAAGTAACTATTACAAGAACATTCTATGTAGTATACCCTTTTCGATTGAAATAAGCAGATCGATCTTCAAAAGATATTATTGCTGGAATAAAGGTATCATCAAGAGCTTCTAGACAATTCGCAAAATATATATAATATTTTTCATTTTCTGCTATTCGAGGAAAAGCGAATTATATAATTGAATCCGGTAGCTTTACTACTAATGGGTATAATATCATTATAGTATTTAAAACTTAATAAAACTATCTTAAAGCACATTAGAATAAACCAATAAGTAGATTTATATAAGGTGTTTTTCATACCTATGAATTGTTTCTTCAGAATGAGAAAAGGCTTCAGCTATACTATGTATAGTTCCATGCTGATCTACGATATAGAGAAATACGTATAGTTTTTAATTAATTGAAGTATATTGAGAGTATTATAACTTTGTTTTTTTGTAATAAAATTCAATTAAAAGTCGAAAAGTGGTGTAGAGGTATATATAATTGTTCTTAACAATATTGAAAGTGTTTAAAATCAAGAAGAAATTATGTTTTAAATTCACTAGAAATACCAGTTTTTTTTTTTGAAATTGGAATACAATAAAAAGAGCTAATAATAGTAGCTAAATTATAAATCAAGATAGAAATAAACTGTTCAGAATCATTAACCTCATTGTTGTTTATTATGAATAAGAAAAAGACAGTTTACAATCTAAATCATTAATAGAATCTAAAGTTATAATAGAAAGAATATTGAAGAATCTACTTTTAAACTAAGTTATATATATTCTAGTATATAGGGAATAGAAATGTAAAATAATCTAAATCGAAATCAGAGATGATTTGAAAGAAAAATAAAGATACCCTATAAACTTAGATATTTGAAGTATTAATATTATTATAATATTATATGGATATAGAGTGAAAAGCCTATAAAAACCTATAAAAATGCGGATTATTTGTTAGATTAAAAACAAGAACTACTTTTTCTAATCCTCGTTTTCAATCCGCACCCTTGTTTTCCTATACAAATTTGGTGAAAAATGCGGATTATTTAATATCATTTTAGAGTGATTCATCTTCTCCTTATCTCGAAATACACTAAATTTATTGAAATACGGATTATTTAATGGAATTCGCGATTTGATATCCAAATATGAATTCAAAATCCGTTTTCAAAAAGAGCGGAATATTCAGTGGATCCAGTGCGGATTTGTACATCCAAACTAGCCCTTATATACGACCTTCTGAAGATATTTTTGTGATGGACTGTGATTAACTATGCTATTTACATTATTATAACAAATCACTCAATCTCGAGAGGCTTACCCATATTGCCGTGAGCAAATTTGAATGTTTATCAGCCAGCACACCTTCGATCACTGACAAAATGACCGGGCTGCTGGATGATGTCTATTCGCGACGCCCAGGTCTCAAGAGGCTCAGTGTTATTGGTTCTCATGATTGCGCAAGGGAGATGCCTTCTGCTACTCGACTTCTTAACATTGATAGAAACTTGCTCAAGCTAGACCTCAAAGATAAGGACGGGCGTCAAGTTCCGTCTGAGGAGGCGGATGATAGGTATCGAGTGTTGGAGAAAATACTGAAAGCGCAATATCTTTTCGATAGACATTTTGAATTATATCGCAAAGAAATAGAGGAAGAAGGAAACAAAAATGCTATCGAATACTGGAAGAACGTCGAGGTAGTCGATGTTTTATGTTGTTGGCCTGATGAATCTCAGGATGAATCGAGTTTCTACATTCCAGAGATCGACTCCTATGTGCGCTGCAACGATGATGGATTCTTGGCGACCTTGCCAGAGAGTACGCCAGATAAGTTGATAAAGCTAAGGGATACCCTCAAATTAGTAGAGCTCGGAGATGAGCAATGGTTACACGAGCTACATCAGGAAATATATAGGCTTAGATCGAAGCACAGTCATACGGGTTTATAAGGAATTGCATTTAAATGTAATGGGGTTACAAAATCTTTTCCTGGGGAAATTAAATGTACGCAAGTGAAGCAATACCAAGAGGTCAAATTCATCTAGAAAATTGATGTGTAGTGACCCATTGTGATTTATATGACTAATGATGGGGGGAGGGGGTATGCATATATAACCCACTGCGAGGCCTTTTGATGTTATCTACTCCCTTCAAAGTCTTCCTTAAACAGTGAGAAGAAGCTGCTTTCGCTGGTTTGTATTCAAGCTACAAGTCTTTAGTCGAATCTGAGCATCCTATAACATAGCTAGCTCTACGAGAAGCCAGTGCATTGCTACATTGTTGACAAGCACACTTGTCATACTAGCTGCGATACAATCAGTAGCTTAAGCAGCACATCCACAGCCATACCATAGACGGTGGGTGCTTCAACATATCCGAAAGAGGGCCTAAATCGCTAATGATGCGGGCTGATAGTATAGCAATTGAGAATTGTAACACTGGATCAGATTGCCGGGTCACGAGAATTACGAAAGTGCTGTGTCTGACGTGGAAAGATGCGAGAGGGGGATACGAAGTCCACCTGTTGCATTTTTGCATGTGTTTCGGAGCAGAGCGAAAGGAACTTATGCGTTGGATTCTACGGAATTTTTATATAGCGTATATTGATTATATTTCTATACTCAGGAATCCAATTTGTATGTAGTCATATAATCTATATATGTTAAAAGGAATAGAAGTTACCGGTGCTAAGCACGTGTAGTGATTAGTAATACAGCTACCTAAACGGGCTAGATTAGACGAACTATAGACAGGCATATTGATCCCCTTATATAATATTATAGAAAGATCAATATGCTTATATATATAACTATATAGTTAATATAAAGGCCTTTTCCATTCAATATTCTAATAGGTTATAAAATCCGGTTAGTATGGCTTTTGGATAGAATTGATGTAATCAATATTATATTTAGCTTGTAAAGTTAAAGAGTATACGACATTACTTTATATTCAGCTTGTGGAGTTGAAGAGTGTGTGACATTACTTTACGATTAGTATATGATATTACAATCGATTATTACTACTAACTCACAGAGTTAAAGAGTATACGGTGCTATCTATACTTATATATTTATAATCACAAATCTATGTGACATTGTTTATATAGAAAAAGAAAAAAAAAAAAAAAAAAAAAAAAAAGAAAAAACTCTGCAAATTCTCTATATAAATATCAAAATAAATAATATCAAGGAGTAAGCTAAGTATATCCCAATTTTTACCCAAAAGATTTACAAAAAATAGTTCTGACAAATGAAAATACAATTGAGAGGAAAGGATTAGTTTTATACAATTGAATTCACATTTCAGGATTATACAAGGATCAGAGAACTTGGGATGAAGATCGATGATACTGAGATCTTCTCAATTATTGAAGATATTATAACAATATATATTAGATTTAATATTGAGAAGAAAACTATATATTTAAAAAACAAAGCTAATGCACTTTTATATATATGCAGATCGCTTAACGATAATAATAAAGTGTTAGCCAATGAATACAATACAATATATATATTATAGAATTATTTGAAATCCAAATATTTAAGAACAAATAATATCACAGCAAACTTGTATCTAATAATAATTTAGATATTTATCTTTAAACCCTCAAATCAATCAGAAATGATCATTATTGAAGTTTAGAATAAACTCAAAGAATATCGATACAAGTTTGATGTAACCAATCTTATATTCAAAGATTTATATAAAGATTAAGCTTTCTTTTTAATTCTTATAAAAAGCCTACCAATTGATTATCAAACAATAATCAATACTATAAATGTTCAAAGTATACTAACAGTCGAAAACAAGATCAAGTATCTCATAACTAAAGAATTTAATATTAAAAAGACAGAACAAACTTATATCGCTAGTGGAAAGTATATAATTCCAGATCGATAAAGAAAACACAAAGGATCAAGTCCATTTGAAAAGCAAAAAACAAAATGATAATATAAAATCCTCTGCTTGTTATTTGTATAAATAAGAAGAATATTTTTTATATAATTATAAAGATCTCTTATTTGTACAAGCTTTAATCTGTAAATACTATAAAGCTCAGTAATGGAGAATAATATTTAAAAAGACAATTAAAGTATTATTCTCTAAAAAGAGTAACCAAGCTTATTTTATAGATAACGAGAGCCTTCCAATTAATCTGATTTATTAGAAAGCGAAGAAGAATCTAATAACGAAAAGTGCTGTATATTCAAAAAGCTTGTTTATAAGATCACCCCCTTTTTATTGATATATAGATATTAGTACTTTCTTATATATATTTAATCAACTTTTTCTTTTTAGAAATATTAAGAAAATAAAGAAAAAGATAATAAAAGTTAGTAGAGGAGTTATATATTATAATCGGATAGGTATTACTATAATGGAGCTGGAAAATAGGAGTATGATTTTACTTTCAAAAATATTATATATATTAGGATTAAAAGTTAATCTACTTTTTGACAAGAAGATCTATAAAGCTGGACTCAAGGGCAAATTCAATTCAGATATATATACTTTCGAAAGAATAGAATAAATATTATTAAAGTAAAAATAAATAGAGGAATTTATATAATCTCGAATATTGCAAAAGGATATAAAGATATCGTTTTTATTGAATATAAAGATTATTAATGATATTAAGCTAAATAAAATTATTCTAATATCTTCTCAAACAAAACCAAAAGGATCTAGAAACTTATTTATTATAATACAAACAATTTAATCATTTTAGCCTAAAGAAAATATAGAATCTTTATAAAGTTATTATATTGGAAAAGCCAATCAAAATCCTATCCAAAATCCCTATATACAAAATTTGTATATTTATCAAAATGAAAAACCTAATCCCAAAACAATTCAGTCCTTACAAAACAAAAAGACTAAAGCTCATTCACTTTAATATTACTAATTTATTTTCAAGATTATTATAAAGAAACCACTATTTCCTATTGATTATAAACAGTTAAACAAAAGTAAATTGGATTTTGACCCTAAAAACAAAAGATAAGCTATATCAAGATTAAAGAAATAAAAAACCGAATTGGAATTCAGTATTAATAACAAAATAATAGCTGCTTGGATTGATAATGTATCAAAGCTAATTCAAGCTATTAAAGAATGGAACTTTGGAATTCGATTAGAATTAACAACTATAATATCATCTTATCAGAATGGAGCTGCTAAGAGAAATATTGATACTATTGAAGCTGATATGAGAGCTATACTAAAGGAGTCCGGATTGCTATTAGAATTCTGGAATAAAGCTGTTGAATATGATATATACTATAGGAACAAAACAAATATTGGATTGATTATCGACGATAGTGTAATTAACTCGATCGAAGTATTCATAGGATCAACCCCGGATATCAATTATTATAAAATATGGGAAAGCAAGTGCTATACATATATCAATCTAAAGACAATCCCAAAGGATCAACAATACAACAAATTACAAGATACAGTTCAAGAAGATATTTTTATAGGATACTTGGTTACAATTAATAAATATATTAGAGTATACTCATCAAAACCTAAATTATACTATACGAATAAGCCGAATAATTATAAACGAATTCAAAAAGAAAGGAGATCTAGATTTGAGAATAAGGAATTCAGTATTAGGTTCTCAAGGTATAGAGAATGTTATTCCTAATAGAAGATCTAGAGATAGACTTTACAAAGTACAAAAGAAATCAGAATGCCTATCTGATTTATTATAAGATATTGCTATCCCTAAGACTCCAAAAGTAATAATTCCTAATATACTTAAGATAGATAATATCCAGAAATTCAATAAAGATAGTGAAGGGAATATTATCAAGATCAATCCATTTGAGAACTCAATACTACTTTCAGAATAATAGAGGTAGAGATATTAGATACTGTATCTACAACTCAACTCTCGACCGAAATCCCGATTACACCTATGAATATAGATATTTCTGAAAAATACTCTTTTCGAAAACATAAGTGAGATAATAATAGATCAAATAAGCATATCCAGAAACTAATTAGAGTAATAATAACAATACTTATAATAAACCCAAATAGAAATACTATCAAATATATTATAATCTCTATACCGCTTATACCAAGAATCGATATAAGTATTAAAATAAAACTATCCGAAAACCTACAAATAATCTTAAAAAACCCTATAGATAAAAACACAGCCTTCCCTATAGAATAGATTCTAGGAATTCCTATTCCTATTATATATTATCAAGTAATCTTAGACCCCAAATATAGAGAAAAATAAAAGCAAGTTATTGAAGAAGAGATTAATTCATTAATTGCAAATAATACCTGAAAAGAGTATATTCTATTGAAAGAAGAGAATCTTATTTAATAAAATAAGTATTCACAATAAAAACAAAGGATAATAAAATCGAGAAGTTCAAGGTACAATTAATAATAAAAGGTTTTAATCAAATTCTCGGAAAAGACTATAACAAAACCTTTGCTTCTATAATGTAACTCGATACACTCCACTTGTTCTTAGTGATTATTGTAAAAAAGAATTTGGAATATTAATATTTCGATATAAAGAATGCTTTTACAGAATCCTATTTTAAGAAAAAGATATATCTTATATTACCTTAAGGATTCAAGGTATTAGATAAATACATTTTATATGTATTGAGAAGTTTATATAGCCTTAAACAAGTTAAACGAGATTGGAGTCAATTTTTAAAATCTTAATTAATCAATTAGGGCTTTACCTAAAGTCTTATTAATCCATATCTCTATATATACACTATTTGCCAACTCAATCTGCTAATATATATCAATAATATAATTATTTCCTTAATCTCAAAAATCAATTCAATTAGTTTTCTATAATACTTTCATTACATTTAATACCAAGAACCTAAAGAAGATTAGTAAGATTCTAGGTATTAGGGTTATAAAAGATTAAGCAAACAGATCTTTTATATTAAACCAAAAAGAATATCTGGAAGCTATACTCACAAAATTCGGAATCTTATATATTCAGTACTATACTAAGAAAATATCTGCTACTAATTACTTATACCTACAAACTACTACAGAAAATAACAAACTAATTGATATTACTGAATATCAACAAGCTATAAATAATCTCATTTATTTAATAATATACACAAAACTAGACATCTCCTTCGTATTAGGCCGATTGTTACAGTATATAGCAAAGCCAGTGAAATGCTATGGAATAAGAGTAAAGAACTTAATATAATATCTAAAAGCAGTATTAATCTATATTCTATTACCAATCTCTTTTTATTAATTGTTCTTATATTTCTAACAATACCTATATATACATACAAAAACAAAAGTCGGATACTAGCTATATTATAACAAATCATATTGAAGGAATCTTACAATATCATGATATTGTCAATATGTGGTTGTGAGCAACCTATTGTACTGCTGAGTATGTCAGGTCGTGATTCAATGCTTTAAACAATAATAACAATGATTATATTAATAATTAAAATGAATAAAAATAATAATATACAGTTTATTTATAAAATAATAATCAATTAATTTTATAAGAAGAATAAAAAGCGATGAGTAATTCTAAAGATCGCGAATACAATCGATATATGTATTAAAACTCTGAGCAAAACGAAACTGAGTCATGCTGATACACTGAGGTCTATGTATATTGATGGCATAATTAAGATTATAAGACAAGCCGGATTTATATAGAGAACCTCTATATTAATTACAAAAGCAATCCTAAAGGGAATTGCTAAATCCTATATTGATATACTCAAGGACTGGGGGGGCGCCTTAAGCACCAAAGGGTATTAAGATAAGCATGCCCAAAACGATGAAGATAATATAGAAATGTGAATAATGGAAGCGAAATAGCTGTATAATCTTTATAAAAATAGGAAATGGGTAATAAATGATTATCAATAATCCCTTCGAATTGTGATTAAAGATTATAGAAGTAGTTCCTGAATTAAGACTCGAATTGATTCCCTTGCTTTATTACAATAGAACGGGGTGGACCCTGGGATATAAGATATCAAAGGAATACAAGAATCTTTTGTGAAACGAAAATCGTATATAGCTAATCATTGTATTTGGTATAAATGATGCTCAAGTTACAGAAATCTGGTATAACTATATTATGCTTTAGATCCTTTATAATATACTGGGCATACTCAACAATATTTTCAGATATAATTATTTGAGAAAAGATCAAGGTGCAGGTAGAAAGGAATCAATATAATACAAAGTCTCTAGTATAGGGTGAACCCTTTTACAAAAAGGGCTAATTAGATTATTAGTTTTAAGAAGATAATAAAACTATTCCGGCTATTTAATGTTAATAAATATTCGAAGCTTTTTGATAGGTTGCATACCCTCAACCACAACAGTACTCCAATAGATTACCAGCTATACTGTAACCCATATATATATTATTGCCCGGCTTATTGCTCTAGATGTAGCGAAACTAATTGTTAAACACACTGACGGAAAGATTTATAAGTAATATCAAAATAATACTTAATATACAGAATACCTAAAATCCTTTTGATTTGTGTATAGTAATTGTTCTGCAGTATTATGATTAGTCAATAAAAAATTAATTAGGCTTATTCACCAATAAATAAAAGAAGTTAGAACTATTAGCTAAAGGGGGACTCAGGAAGTACATAAGAAAAAGGTATTTATTTCAACACTAGTCAAATAACCTCAAATGATTATCCCCAGACCTCTTATACCGAGAGCCCCACATCACTATCTACCAAAAACGAATAGCAACTGGTGGACCAATTATTTAAACAGGTCTGATCAAAGAAGGGCCCCTTTAACAATCCGATTTACATTTCGGGCCGTAACCCTTCGTGTTGTGTTAATAAAAGGATAAACTATAATATAACAACTATAGCTGAAAAAAGCCTTTTTATTTCCCAATTCTGAAATGAGCGAGGGGAGTGAGTCAAATATTGACGAAGTTGTTATTACCCTTGTATAAGTTGTACAACCAGTGCGAATTCAATAGGGGGAAGGGGGCTCACGATTGTGTGGGTGAATGTGGGGCGTGAACACTCTAATTATATTATTTTTCTATAGATCGTTAAAGAGACTGATATGAATATTATCTATATCCAAAAACTCCGATTATATGATAATTTGGTAACCCAAAATCATACTGCATATAATCGATATTAGCCGATCGACATCTGAAGAGCAGCTGACAGCCTTGAGTATAGGCCACGAGTGATTATCTACATACGAAAAGGAGGCAACTTGAAGGTCAGACAAATAAGGCAGACCGAAAGTAGGGATCTATTTTGGATCAATATTAATAGATACTCGATCCTTAATACCTATTGTGCCTTACTTGATCCACTAATAATAGAATATATATTTGGACTAGAGATCGCCTTAGGAATTAGTACAATTATTGGAAATGATTTTAATACTAAGTATGATCTATGGGAATCCAGAATAGCAATTATCAACCAAGATAACACGCTTATATAATAGACTGTTGAATAGGGAATGGAGTATATCGGGACTCCTGGTGCCCCTATGTATGTAAGGGGATATGTTCTGGACCTAACCTTTTCCAATCTGATTATTGCTATAACGGTAATCGATAACGACCTGTATAGCGGCTCCGATCACGCTATTCAAGTTATTATCATTTTGGATAAAGGAACCTCTAAATACGAATAAGTGTATATCCGGATCTACGATTCAGATCTATCCTGCCTAATAGGTATAATGGCTAACCGCTTAGCGAACCTCCAGAATCCGGATCTTCAATCTATCTATAATATCGATAGACTGATCATTAGACTTATAAGCATATTGAGTGCCTCTATAATAGCTGTAGGATAGAAAGGCTGTAAACCCTATCGATTATCTCTGTAATAAACTGATAAATATAAGGAGACATATCGAATATATATATAAACTAGGAGAACTAGAATTGCTAACGGAATGACAATAGTTCAATAGGATTTATAGAGAATTATACGAGTATCGAAACAAGCTTATTAATTAAGCGCTTAGATGATATATAGGATGATCAGGAATTATATAAAGTTATAAATTAGCATAAGCTAATCCCAGAAGCAAGCCTTAAGGCCCCTCTTCTAATAATCAAAGGCTAAAAGATTATTGATATTAGAGAAAAAGCTAAAGTACTCTTTACAATAATATTTGACCACTTCAAAGTATCGAACGATTTATAATACAATCCTTTACAGAAATAGGGCTATTAGATAATCTTTATTATAAAAAAAAAACGATTACCACAGAGAAAGTGAAAAAACATATAATAGGAGTCAGGAGTATATCACCCAGAAATTGATTAAACAACCATTTGTCTTCTCAAGATATACTGGCCTAGCACGAAGAATATAATATATGAGATTTTTATGATCTGCCTTAAGCTCAGTTATTATCTTAACAAATGGAAATTTGCTAAAATAGTTATTACTGCCCAAGATTGATAAAAGAATAGAACATTCCCAAGATTGTAAAGACCGATTGCATTGATATTATATATTAGAAAAGGACTAGAAAGGTATATCGCCAGTCAAATTGTATGGACGGCTATGAGATACAATATTATTAGCCCTCAGCATTATGAAAACACTACTGAAAAGAGCCGTATTAATCTCACAGCTGTCTTCACTTATAATGCTGAGCTTGCTTAGTAATTGGCAAAGTGGTCACACTAGTAATAATGGATGTACAAAGCGCTTATAATGTATTCCTTAAAAGACGGCTCCTATATATATAAAGAAGCAGGGTTGGCCTATAATACTCTTGCACAACAATTCTCAATCTTTCAACATCAATTTCATGATATATATATATGGACTCGATTCAATCTTACAATACCATGATACCGTCAATGTGCGGTCGTGAGCGACCTGTCGCGCCGCCGAGCGCGTCGGGTCGCGACCCAATCGCTCCAACGACGACGACGACGACCACATCGACAACTGAAGCGAGTGGAGATGGCGACACACGGTCTATCTACAAAGCAATAACCGATCAATTCTATAAGGAGGACGGAAAGCGACGAGTAACCCTAAAGATCGCGAGCGCGATCGACGCGTGCATTAAAACCCTGAGCAAGACGGAACTGAGCCACGCCGACGCGCTGAGGTCTGCGTGCATCGATGGCATGATCAAGACTATAAGACAAGCCGGGCCTACACAGAGAACCCCTACACCAATCACAAGAGCAACCCCAGAGGGAACTGCTAAATCCTATACTGATGCGCTCAAGACTGGGGGGGCGCCTCAGGCACCGAAGGGCGCCAAGGCGAGCACGCCCAAAACGACGGAGACGATACAGGAGCGCGAACGACGGGAGCGAAACAGCCGCACGATCCTTATAAAGATGGGAAGTGGGCAACAGATGATCGCCAATAACCCCTTCGAACTGCGACTGAAGATTATAGAAGCAGTTCCTGGATTAAGGCTCGAACTGATCCCCTCGCTCCATCGCAACAGGACGGGGTGGACCCTGGGATGCAAGACGCCAGAGGAATGCAAGAACCTCTTGCGAGACGAAAATCGCATACGGCTGATCACCGCGCTTGGTGCGGATGATGCTCAAGCCGCGGAGACCTGGTACAACTATGTTGTGCCTCAGGTCCCTCACAACACGCTGGGCGCGCTCACAACACTCCCAGACACGATCATCCGAGAAGAGATCAAGGCGCAGGCAGGAGAGGAACCAATGCAATACAGAGTCTCTAAGTACGGGGTGAACCCTTTCACAGGGAGGGCCAACTGGATTGTTAGTTTCAAGAAGACAGTAAAACCATTCCGGCTATTTAATGTCAGTGAATACTCGAAGCCCCTTGACAGGTCGCGACGCCCTCAACCACAACAGCACTCCAACGGGTGCCAGCTATACTGTAACCCGTATGTGTGTTATCGCCCGGCTCGCTGCTCTAGGTGCAGCGAACTGACTGCTAAACACACCGACGGAAAGATCCATGAGCAATGCCAAAACGATGCTCAATGTGCGGGATGCCTAGGACCCTTCCGATCCGCGCACAGCAACTGCCCAGCGGCACCACGATCAGTCAATGGAAAACTGATCAGGCTCACCCACCGACAAGTGAGAGAAGTCAGGACCGCTGGCCGAAGGGAGACTCAGGAAACACGCAAGGGAAAGGCACCTGCTCCAACGCCAGCCAAACAGCCTCAAGTGGTCATCCCCAGACCCCCTGTACCGGGGGCCCGCATCACTGCCTACGAGAACGAATGGCAACTGGTGGACCGATCACCCAAACGGGCCCGATCAGGGGAGGGCCCCTCCAACAGTCCGATTCACACCCCGGGCCGTAACCCTCCGCGCCGTGCTAACAAAGGGGTAAACTATAATGTAGCAGCTATAGCTGAAAAAGCCTTCTCACCTCCCGACTCTGAAATGAGCGAGGGGAGTGAGTCAAACGCCGACGAAAACCGCCACCACCCCTGTATGAGTCGCACAACCAGTGCGAACTCAACAGGGGGAAGGGGGCTCACGATCGCGTGGGCGAATGTGGGGCGCGGACACTCCAATCATATTACCCTCCTACAGGTCGCTGGAGAGGCTGATATGGATATCATCTGTGTCCAGGAACCCCGACTGTACGATAACTCGGCAACCCAAAATCATTGCCGCATATGACCGATACCAGCCGATCGACACCTGGGGAGCGGCTGATGGCCCTGAGCATGGGCCACGAGTGATCACCTACGTACGAAAAGGAGGCAACTTGAAGGTCAGACAAATGAGGCAGACCGGAAGCAGGGACCTACTTTGGATCAATGTTAACGGGTACTCGATCCTCAATGCCTACCGCGCCCCGCTTGATCCGCTGACAATAGAATACATACTCGGACTAGAGATCGCCCCAGGGACTGGTACGGTCATCGGAGGTGACTTCAATGCTAAGTATGATCTGTGGGAACCCGGAGTAGCAACTGCCAACCAAGGTGACACGCTTGCACAATGGGCTGCCGAACAGGAATGGAGTATATCGGGACTCCTGGTGCCCCCTACGCATGCGAGGGGACACGTTCTGGACCTGACCTTTTCCAACCTGATCACCGCTACGACGGTGATCGATAACGACCTGCACAGCGGCTCCGATCACGCCACTCAAGTCACTACCATCTCGGACAGAGGAACCTCTGAATACGAGCAAGCGCACATCCGGATACGCGATTCAGATTTACCCTGCCTGGCAGGCATAATGGCCAACCGCTTAGCGAACCTCCAGAACCCGGACCTCCGATCTACCTACGATGTCGACAGACTGATCGCCAGACTCACAAGCGCACTGAGCGCCTCTGTAGTAGCTGTGGGGCAGAAAGGCCGCAAACCCTACCGATCATCCCCGTGGTGGACCGACGAGTGTAAGGAGGCACACCGAACATACACACAAGCCAGGAGAACTGGAACTGCTGACGGAATGGCAACTGCCCAGCAGGACCTACAGAGGGTCGTGCGAGCATCGAAACGAGCCTATTGGACTAAGCGCTTGGACGATGTACAGGACGATCAGGAACTATACAAAGTCATGAACTGGCACAAGCTGACCCCAGAAGCAGGCCTCAAGGCCCCTCCTCTGGTGATCGAAGGCCAGGAGATCACTGATACCAGGGAAAAAGCCGAAGCACTCTTTACAACGGTACTCGACCGCTTCAAAGCATCGGACGATCTACAGCACGACCCTCTACAGGAACAGGGCTGCCAGACGACCTTACCATGGAAAAGAACGATCACCGCGGAGGAAGTGGAAAAACATGTAATAGGAGTCAGGAGCACGTCACCCGGAGTCGATCGGGCAACCGTTCGCCTCCTCAAGGCGTGCTGGCCTAGCACGAAGAGTGTAATACATGAGATTTTCGCGGCCTGCCTCAGGCTCAGCTACTACCCTAACGAGTGGAAACTCGCTGAAGTAGTCATGCTGCCCAAGGTTGGTAAGAAGGACAGGACGTCCCCGAGATCGTGGAGGCCGATTGCGTTGATATCGTGTATTGGAAAAGGACTAGAAAGGTACATCGCCAGTCAAATTGCATGGACGGCCATGAGATACAACGTTATCAGCCCTCAGCATTGCGGAGCGCTGCCGAAAAGAGCCGGTATTGATCTCACAGCTGCCTTCACTCATGATGCTGAGCTTGCTTTAGCAGCTGGCAAAGTGGTCACACTAGTAACAATGGATGTACAAGGCGCCTATGATGCACTCCTTAAAAGACGGCTCCTACAACGTATGAAGAAGCAGGGTTGGCCTATGGCGCTCTTGCGACTCGTTGATTCATTCCTGACTGGGAGACGTGTGCGTGTAAGGCTTGAGGGGATCACAACACAGGATTTCCCGGTCGCATGCGGTACCCCCCAGGGATCGCCACTCTCCCCTATCCTGTATACCCTCTATCTTGCTGAGCTTCTCAATCAAGATAGAGCACAGCGCTTCGGATATGCTGACGATATAGCTATATATCACACATCTAAGGACCTATCCACGAATACACGTATGCTCCGCCGAACCGTTCGACGCATCCTACGATGGGGAGATCAGAATAAGGTCTTTTTCGCTCCGGAAAAGTTTGAGCTACTTCACATATCGAGGAAGCATGAAATTGCAAACCCGGCTATGAGGATAAGTCGGGACCTAGTCATCACGCCGACCCCTCTAGGGCTCACCAACGGAGCACAACCGACCTTACGCTGGCTTGGCGTCTTTTTTGATCGGCGCCTAACGTTCCTACAGCATGTCAAAACGCGCACCGCGAAAGCTATGCGTGTTGCATCCCACATCCGATCAATAGCTCATACAGCCCACGGACCATCTGCAGCCTGCTTGCGAAAAGCGATCATTACCTGTGTACTCCCTGTCGCCCTCTTCGGCTCCGAAGTATGGTTCGATGGGCTATACAAACAACGCCCAAATGCAGGCCATGTTCCGGTCGGCACCGGGATCAAGAAACACGTCGACCTAGTCAGCAAGACGATTCACAGTGCGGCACGGGGAGCTTTACCCGTCTACAAGACGACCCCGACGACCGCACTCCTCGTAGAAGCTGGTCTCCCAGCTGGAATTGTTGCACTAGAGCAAGCCAGACTGAGGTTCGCGTTTCGGCTTCAGACAGTGGATGCACAACACCTACTTGTAAACCGATTGAAGCTGTGCATCAGGAAGAGAGGACGAGGCACAGGTACTCTGAAAGGTCCCAATACAAAACTGCAAAGAATGGGACGGGCGATCCCTGCCACCGAGCGCCCCAGACTCTTACGGCCTCACTTCTCTCCCGAGTGCCGCACCGATCCAACGAATGGTATGGACAAAGAGGACGCCGCGAAAGCATTCAAGGAATGGTGGGACTTAATCCCCAAGAAGACTACTCTGTGTTTTCAGACGGGTCTGAACAATACGACGAACACGGTCACCGCGTGGGGTACGGCTTTGCAATCTACCGCGGCAAGCAACAGATCGATAGCGGCTACGGCCGTGTACGCGAACAGTCGCATGTTTTTGACGCTGAGGCGATCGGCGCGTGGCGGGGACTAGAACGCCTCCTGAGCATCATTGATCGCCCCTACCAGGGACGAATATGGTTATGCATTGATAGCACCTCAGTAATCTGGGGAATGCGAGGAAGCGCCGCTGCCTCCTCTCAATGGGCATACCACAAGTGCCATCAAGCGATGCAACACTACAATATTGTAATCAAGTGGTCCCCTGGGCATACTGAGATTGAGGGCAACGAGGCAGCCGATCGCCTCGCTGATCAGGGCACGGCTGGCCGCTTGACCCTGGCCCATCCTGCCTCCCCACAGTCAGCAGCTCCCGCTCTGTCCTACGTGCCAAATGTCGGCGCTCCGAGAGCAGATGGTGGAAGGAAAAAAGGGGCCTGATCTCCGAAACGTACAATGCATGGAAACCGGTATATGATACCTCGGAGCCGGAAAGCCTCAAGCTCCCTCGCGGGGTACTACACAGACTCATAGCGATGCGGACCGGACACGGTGACTTTGCAGCCTATCACATCAGATTCAATCATGAAAATAGCACGAACACCTGTACATGCGGGATTGAGAAAAGCCCACTGCATTTCTTTCAATGTTCAATCAATAATCAGACGCGCGGCGACTGGCCGCTTGCACCAAATCGACTTCGATCCGAATGGGACGCGATAGCATATGTCAACCGCGTCCTGCGAACACAATATAGCTTTACTGACCTTCTCGCTAGATCCAGATTCTATACTAGGATATGCTCAAACTACGCGAAACTACGCGAATTCCAACCTGCTCCAATACCCCGAGGATGAGCTCTCCACCCCAATCAACCTAAGACCCGCACCGAACAGCCATAAGCGCTCCGAGCGCTCTCCCGATCGACAGCGATCGACCTGATCATCCGCCGACACCCGGATGGCATACGAAACAAGGCCCTCTGAAACAGGACCACAAACCCTTAGACAGAACAGCCGCAGGATCGCCATGAGCGGTACTGAGCGGGGGAATACCAGAGGCAACAAGCCCCTGATTAGCTAACATTACACTACTATGAGCGGCTGGAACGCTAGCGGCCCGTAGGCCCGCTCCTTAGTACGTCTAGAATACCCTTGGGAGGTCAGATATTAGACGTTAATCACTATAAATAAATAAATAAATAATACTCTTGCAATTCGTTGATTCATTCCTGACTGGGAGATATATATATATAAGGCTTGAGGGGATTACAACACAGGATTTCCCAATCGCATACAGTACCCCCCAGGGATCGCCACTCTCCCTTATCCTATATACCCTTTACCTTACTAAGCTTCTCAATCAAGATAAAGCACAGTGCTTCGGATATATTAACGATATAGCTATATATTATATATCTAAGAACCTATTTACAAATATATATATGCTCCGCCAAACCATTTAATGTATCCTATGATAGGGAAATCAGAATAAGATCTTTTTTACTCCAAAAAAGTTTAAGCTATTTTATATATCAAGGAAATATGAAATTACAAATCCAGCTATAAGGATAAGTCGGGATTTAGTCATTACACCAATCCTTTTAAAGCTTATTAACAAAGTATAACTAACCTTATACTGGCTTGGCATCTTTTTTGATTGATGCCTAATATTCCTATAATATATCAAAACGCATATTGCGAAAGCTATATGTGTTGCATCCCACATTCAATCAATAGCTTATACAGCTCACAGACTATTTGCAGCCTGCTTACGAAAAGCAATTATTACTTGTGTACTCCCTGTTGCCCTTTTCAACTCCGAAATATAGTTCGATAGGCTATACAAATAATACTCAAATACAGATTATATTCTAGTTGGCATTGGGATCAAGAAACATGTTGATCTAGTTAGCAAAACGATTTATAATACAGTACAAAAAGCTTTATCTATTTACAAAATAATCCTAACGACTGCATTTCTTATAGAAACTAATCTTCTAGCTAGAATTGTTATATTAAAGTAAGTCAGACTGAGGTTTGTGTTTCGGCTTTAGATAGTGAATGCACAATATCTATTTGTAAACCAATTAAAACTGTATATTAGAAAGAGAGGATAAGGTACAGATACTCTGAAAGATTCTAATACAAAACTGCAAAGAATGGAATAGGCGATCTTTATTACTGAGCGCCCCAGACTCTTATAGCCTCATTTTTTTCCCGAGTACTGTACTGATTCAATGAATGATATAAACAAAAAGAACACCACAAAAGCATTTAAGGAATGGTGGGATTTAATTCTTTAAGAAAATTATTCTGTGTTTTCAGATAGGTTTGAACAATATAATAAATATGGTTATTGCGTGGGGTACAGCTTTGTAATCTATTGTGGCAAGTAATAGATCGATATTGGCTACAGCCGTGTACGTAAATAGTCACATATTTTTGATGTTAAGGCGATTGGCGTGTGGCGGGGACTAAAATGCCTTCTAAGCATTATTGATTGCCCCTACCAGGGACGAATATGGTTATATATTGATAGCACCTCAGTAATCTAAGGAATACAAGGAAACGCCGCTACCTCCTTTCAATAAGCATATTACAAGTGCCATCAAACAATGCAATACTATGATATTGTAATCAAATGGTTCCCTAGGTATACTGAGATTGAGGGCAACGAGGTAGTCGATCGCCTCGCTGATCAGGGCACGGTTAGGCTGCTTGACCCTGGTTTATTTTATCTTCCTATAGTTAGTAGCTTCTGTTCTATTCTATATGCTAAATATTGGTACTTTGAGAGCAAATAGTAGAAGGAAAAAGGGGCCTGATCTTCAAAATATACAATGTATGAAAACCGATATATAATATCTCGAAACCAGAAAGTCTTAAGCTTCTTTACAAGGTACTATACAGATTTATAGCAATGCGGATTGGATACAGTAACTTTACAGCCTATCACATCAGATTCAATCATGAAAATAGCACGAATACCTATACATACAGAATTAAAAAAAGTTTACTACATTTCTTTTAATATTCAATCAATAATCAAATGCATAATAACTAATCGCTTACACCAAATCGACTTCGATTTGAATAAAACGCAATAGTATATATCAACCGCATCCTACAAATACAATATAGCTTTACTAACCTTCTCACTAAATCCAGATTTTATATTAGGATATACTCAAACTACACAAAACTACATAAATTCCAATCTGCTCCAATACCCTAAGGATAAGCTCTTTACCTTAATTAATCTAAGACCTATACCAAACAATCATAAGCATTCCGAGTGCTCTCCCGATCGACAACGATTGATCTGATTATCCGCCAACACCCGGATAGTATATGAAATAAGGCTTTCTAAAACAGAACCATAAATCCTTAGATAGAATAGCCGTAGGATCGCTATAAGCGATACTGAACAGGGGAATACTAGAGGTAACAAGCCCCTGTTTAGCTAACATTATACTACTATAAGCGGCTGGAATACTAGTGGCCCGTAGGCCCGCTCCTTAGTACGTTTAGAATACCCCTTGGGAGGTCAGATATTAGATGTTAATCACTATAAATAAATAAATAAATAAATATATCAAATATAATAGCAGATGGGATAACTAAACCCTTAATGAAAGTAGTATTCGAAAAGCTCAAAAATATATTAGGATTGAGATAGTAGAGGTACGGAAGATTAGGGAGATTAAAGGTAATAACTCCTATAGAGGAATGTTAAAAGGAATAAAAGTTACTAGTGCTAAGCATGTATAGTGATTAGTAATATAGCTACCTAAACAGGCTAGATTAGACGAATTATAGACAGGCATATTGATCCCCTCATATAATACTATGAGGAGATCAATATGCTTATACACATAACTATATAGTCAATATAGAGGCCTCTTCCACCCAATATTCTAATAATATATAGTTATATAATATTTTTTGTTATAGGTTTAATTATATAAGAATTAAAAAAACAAAGAATAAACTTTATCTTTAATTCTTTTGATTCTTTTAATTCTTTTGATTCTTTTGATTCTTTTGATTCTTTTGATTCTTTTGATTCTTTTGATTCTTTTGATTCTTTTGATTCTTTTGATTCTTTTGATTCTTTTGATTCTTTTGATTCTTTTGATATATTAATATTATTTATATATAGATATTAATTCTTAAACTCTTAATTCTTATAATATTTAAATTTAAATCAATAAATCTAAATCATCTAAATCATCTAAATAATAAGAATTACAAGAATAATAATATGAAATAATAGAAAATATTAGGCGCTCCGAAATACTGGCGAGCTGGCTCGCCCCGAAATTTATCCGATGACATGTGTAAGATTACTACGCCGCAGAGGATCTTGCTTTATTATAGCAACCTTTCGTATGTACTTTACTTAGGTATAAAGGAGTCTCTCTGTGGAATGCTTCCCATCACATCCCTCTCTCTCCTTCTTTCTTTCCCAACATTCTTGTTGAGTATCTACAAAGAAAGGTAAAATGGCATCCAAAGCAGAACCGTCACAGAATAAACAAGAACCAAACAATGATCAAGAATATATATTCAATCGTGACTACAAATCTTCCATGCGGTAAGATATTTTGATAGACACCCAATATCATGACACTAATCCATACCCACCGTAGCTTGAACTATAATCACTTCCTGATCAAAGAAGTTGCCGGATACCTCCTCCATCCAGTATCCCACGCATCAACCCAATCTACGAATTGCAGATGTAGGCACTGGAACCGGGTGAGTAATCCAATCAATCCAATCATTCATTCACGCATTACCATGCATACGCACCTTCCCTCCCCCTCCCCATGCAATCCCCACACAAATACCAACCCTCCCCCCCCAACTCCAGAATATGAGCCTGCGACATATCCCACCACCTTCCCCACCGTCCAAATCGACGGCTTCGACATCTCTGCCGCCCAATTCCCCGCGGCGGTTTCCGTCCGCAAAACGTACACTTACTTGTACACTCACGATGGATTTCAGGACTACGCGAGCGAGTTCCAAGAACAGTATGATATTGTGCATGCGCGCTTTTGGCTCCGTGTTGTGAATGATCCGGATGCGAGACCTTTGCTGCGGAAATTGCTTTCGCTGTTGAGGAAGTTGGGATTGTGTTTGGATTTCTGTCGGGGAGTTTATTATTTGTGTATCTGGAGTGTGATGGATTTTGTGCTTTGAACTCTTGATTTTAGACTTGCGAAATAACACGTGGGATGTAGAGCCGGGGGGTATTTACAGTGGATGGAACCGCTGCCGCTGGCTGCGGAAGTGGTCGTGATGCAGGAAGGAACGGTGACGACGACTGCGTCCGAAAGACTTTGTAATACGTTTCATAAACCGAAGCCGGATAGTGAATATGGGCGAGGAGGATCCATTCCTCAGACAAAGTTGATTTAAGATAAGATACTAATAGTGACACAGATGAGTTGAGGGTTTGAAAGCTCTTTTTGAAGAAGAAGGACTTGTGGATGTATTCCGTACTTGATATACATGGCCTAATTATCTCCGTCCTCTTTGGTCACAGGAAGGGAAGTGGGATGGGGATGAAATTTGTAAAGGAATTAGAGAGAGAAAACCCAAATGGGGTTGCGGTGGATGCACCTTTCAGTGCGTTGTTGGTCGTAAGATGTTGTGATTGAGATTTTTGTTTCCATGGTATCAGTCTAGGATGTGATAGTCTATTATCATTGAGAGGTTCGGTTCGAGTCAAGATGCATGAATCTTCGTCGTAGATAGATATCTTTTCCTCGAGATGTAGACACACGCACTTGCGCGAGAAAAAGATCAATTTGCCTTCAAATTTCAAAACCACACAGACATATGCCCACTTCTGCTATCAAATCCCAATCTCTCGTCCTCTTCAAGACCCCCAAAGTCAATCGACTGCGGTGCCATAACATCCATATCAGTGCCTCAGGTTCTGATTTCAACCTCAATCAGAAAAATTCTGAAAGAAGCGTTCCGTCCCAGTTCAGTTCAGTTCAGTTCAGTTCAGTTCAGTTCAGTTCAGTTCAGTTCAGTTCAGTTCAGTTCAGTTCAGCTCAGCTCAGCTCAGCTCAGCTCAAGCATCATCATGATTCACGATTCACAACTCACGATTTACAATCCATCATTCCCAAGCGCCCATCCTTTCCAATCTCCTCCCCAAAGTCCAGAGCAACAGATTCGCACTTTTAGACCTTTGGGCATCCATCCATCAAATATGTCTCGTAGCGGATTTAAACTCCTAGTGTCTGGCCAGTGACCACACCATAAGTATATACACTTCTAGACTCTAGCATATATACCAATTCCCTAAACAATCAACACCCCCAACCATTAACCTTTATTGAAAAGTTTAAATCGCCCATTTTACATTTTACCTACTTGGGTAGCAGCCGGCACGGAAACTATACTAGTCACCGGTCTCGAGCCGGTGTCAGCTAGATACTAAGACTAGCCGGTTAGGCCGAGCCTACGAAGTATATTCTGGAACTCCCAATTCGAAGGCTGGTCATATGATATTTATTCCCCTTTGGGAAAAAATAAGAAATCAAAAGATAAACAGGGTCTGAATTTATAGCAATAATCTACAGGAAAAGATTCAGAATAGACAGAAAAAATGATGATGATGAAAAGGAAAAGGAAAAAAAATGCAAATCCAATCCAGATCCCAAGAACAAGTTTCTCCCTCTCCATTTCCATTGATCCAACCTCCTCTTTCCCCTCCGTCTTCCCCGGAACTTCCTCCCCCATGAAGTCTCAATCGTGAATCACAAACTCATCACAAACACGGCTTTTCCGATACATGATACATACCTACTTCGGTACCCTACTTTGATACCCAAGACTCAAGAGATAATCCTCGCAGCCACCAACCAACCAACTCATCAATCAATTCCAATCCATTCCCAACCTCCCAGCCCTCATCATCTCAAACCACGAATATCAAAAAAAAATAAAGAATCGAAAGCAGAGCCAAAACGAGAGCCACAAACAAAACCAGAGCCAAAAACAAAACCAGAGCCAAAAACCAACCCCAAAACCAAAACGACTCATCATATAAACGCCTCAAACATCGTCTTCCTCTTTCCCCGGCCGGTAAGAAAGCAAGTAAAGTAAGCTTACCTCCCTCCACCCGTTACAACTCTCAACTTCCCAACGGCAATTTCCTCTTTTCCTGTCGGTACTTGGTTGCTTACTTGCCGTTTTCCATACAGTACGTCGTAGTAGCACTTTATCGACTCCACTATCTATCTATCGTAAATGATTAATCCATCCATCCATCCATTCATCCCATACAATATGATACATACACAAGATCTTACATACCCAAGCCAAGGACCAGCCGGACCAGCCAACCAATCCATGCCCATGCCCATCCATGATTTCATACATCTCAATTTCATACATACCTCTCGAACGTTTGATATTCATCCGATGCTCGTATCAACCTAGCATCTATCTCCCTACTCTGTCCATATTACTAACCATCTCCTAGTAAACCATGCCTCCCTCTCCGAGACTCATCTCGCGTTCATTTCGAAACCCTCGGAACGATTCTAGAACAAGGACTAGGATTCCTACTAGCATGTATGGGTACCCAAATGAATAAACCGATCCCTGTCCATCCATTCTATTCCATGCTCATGCCGTTTCGTTGTTTACACTTTACAATTTACAAAAGCCCATTGCTTGATTCAACATTTCCCAAATTTTCCCGTCCAGAGTACTGTCTGTACGATGTCGCCTGTAGGTAGTCTGTGATAATCCCAGTCCCCCGTCGACCTCACATTTATTAGTACTGTAGTCTGTAGAGCTCCCAACGTTGTCAAGCCAACAAAATCAACAAAACACACGATACGAGATGAAAATCATGATAGGCAAATTGGATCATCAAAGTTCATCGTGAGCGAGAGGCATCGATCCACTTGGGATCCGGAGATCAATGCCGCGTCGGTACGATGTATGTGTTTGTATGTATGTAACCATGACCAGCAATATGGAAGTTAGATACCTGGGTAGTTGATTTGTAATGTCACATCACATCACATCATGGCATATCATATTCATATGATCATATCGCGTAGACAGAGAAAAGGAGGTGGTTGGGGGTTTTCTCTCGCGGAATGATCCGGCCGTTGGAACTGGGAATTTATGATGTGCGATTTACGAGGAAGCGTCAAGGGAGGGATTATGGAAGATGTTCCCGCGATGGATAGAAGCTAGCTAGGTGGCACGTATACTTCTTACGATATATGTACTACGATATGATATGATATGATATGATATGATATGATAATGGGATGAAAGATTCTGGAAGTGCTGGGTTTGTATGACATAGATATCTACAGATTAAATTATATGGTAATAGATATCTAGGTACGTACATGCTATATTAACAAGCTAGCTATGTGTGTACTCCGTATAGTAAGTATCTAAGGGTCTAGAAAATAAGAAGAATTTATTAGAGTTCAGGGTTTAGAGTTTAGGGTCCAGGTGAGGATTATATACTTTACAATACTCTAACTCTACTACACCATATATTATTATATCATATCCATACTACAAAATTCAAAAACAACCTTACCCTAAAGATACCACCTACCTACACCAAACGACCCATAAGGTTACCAACCCCCCAAAAGTATGATTAATAACTAGGAAAATTAGAGACTAGAACTAGAATCAGAATCAAACTATATACTCTAGTACCTAGCCTCAGTACCCTCCCTACCATCCCAAACTCCCAGACTCCCAACTCCCAGTTCCCAAGGGAAAGTAAGATACATACATACATACATACATATACATATACGCATGTACTACGGAGTATACAATGCATCCATCATCGACCCTGAAGATCTCTCCAAATTACACATTCCACATTCTACATTCCATATTCATCCTAGAACCTATCATACCCTATAGCTATACACCCTGAAACCTATCCTATAGGTATATCCCATAGCTACATACCCATACCATAGTACACCCACACATCCATAGCTACATCCATACCCAATGCAAGAAACAAGAAACAACAAAAAACAAGATACCCAATGCAAGATCGATCAAGGATCCTCACCAACATCCACATCCACATCCACACCCACAATCACATCCACCCAAGCTCTTTCTTTCCCCTTCCCTTCCCCTTCCCTTCCCCTTCCCCTACACCCTACATGATCCAGAGGGGCAAACAAATCTTTTCCTCCCCTCTTCCCTCTTCCCTCCATCCCGGACTTCCCTCCCATGCTATCCGTCGCCCCGTCGCTCATTCACTCACTCCACTTTGGCGATCATACTATACTATACCATACCATACTATACTATACCATACCATACTATACTATACCATACCATACTATACTATACCATACCATACTATACTATACCATACCATACTATACTATACTATACCATACCATACTATACTATACCATACCAACCATACCAGACCACGCTATACCATACTATACCAGACCACGCTATACTATACTACTTACTACTCATGATTCCACCCCAACACTAACACGATGAGTCAGTTCACCATCTAGTTCATCATCTAGTCCACCATCCAGACTCCAGACCTCAGTCCATCATCCATAGACCCATCCATAGCCTCTAGAGTGAAGAGGAAAAGCCTAGTTTTGCACATACGACATCATGTCACCTCACGTCATTGATTCACACACAGATAATAGATGCAATGATACCATTCACGCGCAAGCACGCACGCAAGCAAGCAAGCAAGATATGAACAACTCAATAGAATCAGATGAAAGGAAAAAGAAGGCGACGCTATCACGCCCAATTTTTAATTTCCACCTACACACACACACACACGACACACTACTCTATCTTTCCCTCCCTTCTTGCTCATCAACCCATTGAACCCCCATCCCCTTCTCTAAACATTCGCCACTAATCTAAATACAGGATCCCCAGCCTCCCTCCCCAACGATCCTGAAAATCTCTTCCCCATCCATCTACCTTCCGACACATCTCACCCATATCTATCTAACCCATAAAATCTCTGCCATTTCCTCCCTCTTCCATGACAATGACATGCCGCCCAGCAGTTTCAATCGAGGTAACTTTCAACCTCACTAGCCAACACAGCATAAGAGCGATGACGTCCTTTCTTTCCAAGTCCTCCATCCATGCATGAAAGCACAGCCAATTCTTCCTAGGACCTTTCCTCCTGATATCCAGGAACGAGGATCTTCCCCAGAAAATCCCTTCCTGCAGCAAATCTCTAAATGTTCCGTCCCAGGATAGCCCTAACCAGATATGTACGACAAAAGAAAGACAAAAGGAACAAGGAAACTGTTATAATTAAGTAGATGTACCATCCCCGCCACAAATATGCATACCCTTAGAAACCCCTTCCTCTGCCCGTCCCGCCAGAGCCGCAAATCCCAGATCCCTTTCCCCATATCCCGTGCCCATATTTTTTTGGTGAAGCTGGTCTTGAAAACATGTGAGTTGTACAGTAATGTGCGACCAATGTAGAATAAACAGATTCACTTCCCCCAATTAACTGCCGCCACGTGGCTCGCCTGAAAATCAACATTGACCCTGAAAAATAGGAAAATAATAACATGTATATAATTCGGTCCTGGCATTCAATTGAATTTGCTACAGGCCACATCCATAGAAAAATTTGATGACAAATGAGATATTGTTTGAGTGCTGTGAAGCAATTGTTTTCCATTGAATCTTCGGAAAATAGAATTTAGTGCAGTCTATGAAGGGGTATTTAGAAGACGAGAAAAAATGATGAACACTAAGAAGCGCTTCTATAGGCGCGACTATGCTCAGGGGTATGAAGCTGGAAAATAAAATCAAAAGAAGGTTTCGATATCAACATTAAACGCCGCAGATGAACTCGCTAGACCCAGCTGTGCTGGTGTATAGTAAACTGATGTCACAAAGAACGTTTGAACAAAAAACTGACCCCGCCATATATCTCCCAAACACCATGCAATGTAGATACCCCGAAACTTTTCCTCCAAGTATTTTACAAATTGACGATAGAGGATCGTCTAGAATCGATTTTGTGCCGCGAATATACTAGCAGCAGCAGATGCTGCCCACTCATTTTCCTCACAATCGTATGGTGGTGTTGAGGATTGCTTGCTAGATCCATGATTTTTTGGGGTTGGTGAAGCATTGTTTAAACCTTGGCCAAAGAGTACCGAATTACCATTAGCGGAAGGGGAGGGCGTAGGGTATGGATTTAAACCAGTATTACTATGTGATTGTCTTAATGGTTGCCGATGATCGTTCTGTACTGAATTTCCGCGTTTCACCATTTTCTTCGTGGAAATTGAAGCTTCGTCAAGCAATTCGTCTTCCTCATCAGGAGTCTCGTATTGTTGAACTCCTGGTATTTGGCTCCTCCTGTTCCTAGTGGGTATGGGTGCAACAGACCTTGGAATATCGGCAGTCGAACGCGGTGCTTGTTGATGAGGCACAGAGTGATGTCTCTTTAAAACACTGCTTGGATTGATTTGATGACTTGGTGGTATAGGAGGGTAATTGGTGCTCTGTGGTGAATCCAAGTTTTGCTGTACGTTACGCAATGCCTTGTCTAATGCCTCAGAAGAATCGACTTTTTGCGGAGCAGGACTCGCAGGCTGATTACTATCCAATACCATCGACGATCTATTGCTCGACCAAGGTCCGCATCCAGCCTGTGCTTCAAGGTCCATTGATTTCGGTGACATAGGAGTTGTAGATTGTCGACCAGAGAACCTTCTCGCACGTTTCCTTAAATGAGAAAAGAAACTTTCCTTGTGGCCACTTGGGGGAGATACTAGACCTGAATTTCCATTCAATGCCATTTCAGCTTGCTGTCGATGAATTTCCGCATAATGATTCGTGCTCGAGGCAACTGATAGTTGACGACCAATCTTCTTCGAACCTTTATCATTTTGTCCAGAATAGAGATCATTGTACGATGATGTTCTGCTGTTTGCTTGTGCTGTTGCAGTGTCAGAGATTGGCGATATTGGTTTAATTGTCGGTAAAATCGGCATTGGCGCTGCGTTAGTAGCTCCGGAAGCCCATGTTGACCGCTTTGCCGCAGGCTGACGTGTCTTAGCGACGGGGATTTCACTAATTGTAGCTGTAAGCACCGGTGAAGGTTTGGATGCCACGTTCTCTTTCTCCTTTGTTGGAATTGCTGCAGTGTTAGAATTATCATTTCTACCGATAAGGGATTTTCTAAACCAGGAAGGTTTTGCTGTTGCAGCTGGTGTGGCGTCAGAGAATTCCTTTGAGCTACGATAGCTTAGATCGGAATGTTTGCGACCGAGTATCCTGGATGATGACTTGGGCCTCAATGGATCCACAGCATCAGTAAAAAATTCGTGAGCCATAGCCTGAGTTGATGTTGGGCGACTTTTAGGATCCCACATCAAACACCACGTGACAAATTTTGCCAATGATGCTGGCCATTGAGGTGTCTGAAGAATCGTGTCCATGGAATGTGGCGCCATTTTTGGGAATGAGAACCCTAGTTTGCCGGCCAATCTCGTACCTTCTCTCCAATCACCTCCACCAACTCTCTCACCAGCCTTGTTGTACCAGTTACCTGGACTGCCCATGATTTCACACACTCTCCAGACCTGATCGACTTCGTTTCCTCCAGGGAATAAAGGTTTCAGCGTTGCAATTTCCACTGCCATAGCACCAATTGCCCAAATGTCCACTGGAGCTGAGTACTCCCCTGCTCTTAATAATACCTCTGGCGCTCTGTACCATCTGGTTGATACATAGGTTGTATAAGGTAACTTCGAATGAGTTTCTCGTGCAAGACCAAAGTCGGCAATCTTGACTGTGTAAGCTGGTGGTGTAGAAGGAGGAGTGACCATAGCAGAGTATCGTCGGAACGAGTTTCCTGAATCCTGTGCTGATGTGGAAACGAGAATGTTTTCTGGTTTAATATCGCGATGGAAGAACTGGTGAGCGTGAATATGCTCGAGTCCTTGCATGATTTGGAAGAGGATACTCTTGACACTAGAAACGTCCAGGCACTTGTGGTCACGAGCCTTCATCAATTGATACAAGTTTCCATCCATGTACTCCATGGCAATATGTAACTTCTTTGTAAAAGGGTCGAGGAATATATCTAATGCTGGGACGAGGTGTGGATGAGGTGGTAATGTCTTTAAAAATACGACTTCTCGTAGTTCTAGACATGGCTGAAATGATTCAAAAGTCTTCTTCATCGTCTTGATAGCAATCTATAATTCTTTCGTCAGCTTCGACAATTCCTCAGTCGACTCTTGTCTAAACTTACGATTGTCCCACGTCGAGCTACACTGGCTCCTGCCCCGCGTACTCGAGCTAGAACAACGCTACCAAAGCTTCCATCCCCAATATCTTTCAATACTTCGAACCTGTCTTCCAACGCTTGTCCTTGTGAAGCTTGTGGGGTCGAAGACCCTCGGTGGGTTAAATCGTACGCAACTGTCATGTTTGTAGACCTAGTTTGAGGTATGTGTTGTGGTAATGTATATATGTATTTGAATGATAAATGTTCGTATTAGATGACCGACAGTGAATACTAAATGAAACTGGCCATGTTAGCAATCACTTTCGTCACGTTCGAGCATCAGATGCCAACCATGGTGAATATCAGGAGATTTCACTTACCAATGCTGCCGCGTATATGGCTCTACGAGAGCTTTCTTACTTTAATCGGAGCATTCATGTAACGTAGCTGACGATGGTGGTAGGTAACGATCGAGATGATAACGATATGTTTTGGATGTCCTCCGTGAGATTGGAAATGAGTGAAGTAGCGAATTGAAAGATCAAGAAGTTGATCAGGTAGAGAGATGTAATGGGATGTCTGAGAAAGGGTCCAAGGGTAGGAAAGGAGCCGTTACCAAGAATCGGGAGTGCGGGTCTTGACCCGCTAGAGCAAGAAGACTTTCGACGATCAAATAGAAGGACGGACGACTCGTGACGTTTTTGGGTTAGTATTTGAATGATAGGAGAAGCTGTAAAAGATCAAGGGCTTTTCGTAGTTTCTTGATGTGCGACGTGGGGGAGTCGATGGCTTGCTTGTTGTAGGTGGATATCGCAAGCGCATGAGAGTCAGTCAAAAAGGAAAGCACTGGCATGGGTTGCATGAACTTTGAATTGTCGAAACTACCAGGCCTTGAACCGTGGAAACTTGCAAGACCTCAAGCTTCGCGCTTTCTCTGGTTTGTGTTTTATTAAGTTCCGCAAATCCTTCCAGAAGACAATCTTTGGGGCATGAACAGCTCGGGGGTGATGGTAATAACCAATTTCGCTAAGATCCACTTTGACATCGAACAGTAGATTGGATCTTTTAGTAGTTCCTTCAGGGGTATACGATGCCAGAAATGGGTGAGTCTCGAATGGATATTAGATAATTGGCATTATTTGAATTGATTGATTTGTTCTCGTACCGGGTTGTAATTAATAAGGAGGGAAGAGGAGTTTGGAAGGAAGAAGGGTAAGAAATGAAGGGTCTGTAAGTTGCGTGCGTATGTATGTATGGACTGTATGTATGTATGGACTGTATGTATGTATGGACTGTATGTATGTATGGACTGTATGTATGTATGGACTGTATGGACTAAATAGCTAGCGAGCGAGTGATTTTGGACGGTTTCTCTTCTTCCTGTGCAATGCAGTGTTGGATTGCTGATGCTTGATTATGCTGGCTGACGGATTTATTTGAGGTTATGCGTGTATGTGTGAGTGTGCGAGTGTGCGTGCGTGCGTGCGTGCGTGTGTACGGTCGGTATGGTATATGGTATGGTATGGTATGGTATGGTATGTACATGTGGGAACTGATACTGCGAGTTATATGCGAGATTGTGGGGACTTGTCTCGAACAACACGCTGTTTAGCTGGATTAAGTCTCAAGAGCACCGTGATTCTGTATAATTCTGTAAATCAAATAAGAAAAGAGAGAAAAATCGCCAGTGCTTTGCTGGTTTGGAATCCCTGGTAGATATCGGCTAAAAGTGTCGATTGCTTCTTGTGATGCCAACACAGCGGCCGAGTAAAGAGTGTGATGATGCTGATTCGATGAGAGTGCGGATTAATTCAATAATCAATGGCCCTTGGTGGTCCCGGGGAAGTCGATACCTCAAAGTACCTAACGACTTCAAGTAATATCTCTCGGTCATGTACGAGTATGGCCCACGGATTATCAACGGATTATCGAATCTTGATTCTTGATGTAAAGAAAAATGTATGAAGAGGGGCTTTCAAGGCGGGGCGGGCTTTGGGACCTCTTTTTTATTTTTTATTTTTCTTCTTCTCTTTCCAATCAATTGAGGTTATATTAAAGGAAAGTCAAAAGGGTCTTGATTCTTGAATCAGGATAGTGGATTGATTGAGATGAAAATGATGGATGGTGAATGGTGGATGGTGGATGGTGGATGGGCCATTTTATTAATTGTTTGGTGTTTGGTGTTTTTCTTGAAGCCAACGAGATACCTAGATATGCAGAAGAAGATCAAAAAGGGCAGAGGAAACCCCCTCCATGGCACTGAGCTAGTATCTCACGATGTACAATTCAATAACCGTCATGATAAATGTGCACACGACGGAGGAGCCTTTTCTCTTGGGATCGGCAAGGACAATACGATGATACGGTTCAGATCCCAAGAATGCGAGGCGGCGATGAAATTCGAGGCGTGGGAGGGTGACACTGATAAGAAAGGAAAGGAAAGGAGAGCAAAAGTTGTGTTGGATGTGACTCTGAGAGGTGGGAGACAAATGAAAAGAGAGTGAAGTGTGATGAATCATGAAAGTTTCTGAAGCTCAAGGTTTCTAGAGCAGCTTAGTGGTTAAGGTGTCAAGATTGACTTCCGATAACTACCACCTCCCTAGTACCTACCTACCTTTGTTTGAACTTTGAAATACGCCCTGAAAATACTGCTCACTGCCCTGGTGGTAATTACCTCGTCCTAGTCTCTTTGACTGCAGCCATAGATACCTATTCCAATTCAAAGACTTGCAGTCAAGTGAATCCTCCACAGTCGCAGCAGACTCACCGCACAGCAATTGCAATGGGAAGCCATTCAGAAAGTTAACCAGTCAACCAACCCACTTCATACTTGGGTATCATATCATTATCACAAGACCATCTGTAATTACAGATCGACCAAATCCCTCCAAACCCAAAATCTATCACCATGGCATCAAAGCTTACCTGTTACGATAAATGGATGGTTGGATTGAATTGGATTGGATGAATTGGATGGACTGATTGATTGATTGATTGATTGATTGATTCCGATTCCTTTCCCATATTTCCCCCCAAACTCGGATTGTCAATGCATACCGTACCTAACCTTTTGTATGATACTGGCTAGGCTAATCCTCCTCCACACAATTGAACGTCAAGATACCGCGGGAAATCGAATGCATTTGCACAGTACGGGTGAGAGGGGAAATGCAGCCGTTCTTCTATTAGAGTCGATATCGTAGCAATGCTCATGATTCCGTAATCAATCGTACAGACAGATACCGTAGATATGCACTTGCTTCCTCGAGTCATGCAGTTTTCCTCTGCACTTCTTCAGATTATACAATTTATACTAAATCAAATCAAATCAAATCAAATCAAATCAAATCAAATCAAATCAAATCAAATCTGTATTTACTATTTAGTTCTTTCTCCGTCCATCACCATACATTTTATTTCGCCGTAACCTCTTTTTGCCTGCTCCAGAGTCTAAATGCTACGCGCCCAATTTAGGGTATCCTTTACCTGCCCCCTTCATTTTAGCGTCCCCAGTACTGCAATGACAGATTCCAAACAAATCGTTATTTTTATCACCAGCCAGCCATTCCAATCCGTAGGTGCATTCGGTGTCAAAGCCACGCTGGAATAACTGCCGATTCTGCACTTGCTATTCTAGAAATATATTTAGAAGATTGAGGATTGAAGCAGAGCGTGGGGGCTGTGACAATCAAGGACGAGCACATGTCAAAGAAATATCACAACTCACTTGATCAAATGCTGATCGGGGATACCTACCTACAGTTAGAGTTTTCTGAAGAAATAGGGGAAATCCCGTAACCTCGGAGAACAAGTGGGAATTTGGGAGAAGAAAAATGTCGGAAGGTTCATGTTAATGCCTGCTCCATTGGTGAACAATGCGTACAGTCATAAATCATCACTCCAACCCACTAAGATATCTCATAATTTATCATCCGGACCATTCGTGAGTCGTGTTTCGCCGCCCCGTGTATAAAACGTCCATAGAATCCCATGCCTACGCCGTATACATGTTAAATCGGGTTTCGTGCCATCAATGCAAGACTGTCCGAGAGTAGGCTCGTTGTATACATGCCTAACTGGATAAGATTCAGAGAATGAGGACTTTCATACCGCTATGGCCTTGGCAAAAAAGAAACTATCTAATGAAAGACAAGATGATCTAGTGGTGTTTTGTGCACCCTATGTTGTGTATGCAATCCATTACAGTGACCTAATTCAACCAAGCATCCAGCCTGGGAATGTTTTACTTCCTCCCAAATAGCATGACGGAAGCTGACTGCGCACATCATGGATTCATGAAAAAATCGAACATGGCAAATGGACTATGTTTGTTTTGGCCTCTTCGTTGCAATTTTTCACTTGATACATCGTGCTTCATGTAAGATTTTTTCTACCTTCCTAGTTATCGTTGATCTGGAGCTTTCCACACGAAGTATACCCGTCCCAATGGGCATCAGTAACACCATCCGCGCGCGCCCCTTTCTTCTCTTTACCATTTTGAAAACCTTCTTCAGACTTTGACAAAGTGACAGTTGACAGCCCATTTTGTCTTAGTCCTTACGATTAACTTGCCCTATCCTTGCCCGCTCCTGTGGGTATGGTTCGGGTATCATTCCCCACTAAACGTGGTCTTCTGAGTCTACGAGTTTAGCTCTCCCGGCTTCCGCTGTCGACGGTTCCAAAAGCTATCGAAGGGCCGGCACGCTTTTTGGCTTGAAAATTTGTTCGAGGAGGCTGGGAGGCTGGGAGTCAGGTTTTACTATGTGAAAACTGTACAGTCAATTCATTGTTATATTGGTCGATGTAGACCCTGAATGATGCCCCTGTATCCATATTCCACAAGAGACGCCTGCAGAATGGTACGGTTGAATTGGCATGATTGATGGGGGTGCCCGGACTTCTTTGATATAACGTGATCACAAAACAATCATGGCATATGGAAGGATGCGACCTCACGGTAGTAAAAAAACAAAGAGGGCATATCGAAGCCATGCTATCTTCTGTATCCTCGCATATCTGGTAATGGCTAGTTTTGCCTTCTTCCGCTGAAGATCCTGATTGACACGTTTCACCCTGTCCGTAATCCACACTATCGGGTCTCATTCGAGGCTGGAAGGATAGCGCAAGTCTAACGGTTGCTTGCATATGCGAGCTGAGCGGTGTGATATAGGATGAAAAATCTGGGGGAAGCATACTATTTCTGTACCGCCTTTTCTCTGCTGGTCATTGATGAAAGTTTCCGCATTCAAAATGAAAGCTGACTCTTCATCGGTCTCGTTCGGCCTCATTCAAAAAGAAACCATTTGGTGTAATGAATGGGGTCTGATGCAAGAGTCAGCACTAGAACCAACCGAGTATTTTGAGCTCTCAAGATCTGTAATCCTTCTGCAATCGCGGAGGATCAAAGTGTAGGTCGAACAAGGACGTTGCCCCTGATGAAATCCGATGATGATTCTTCAACAAGTGACGAATGACTGCACACGGTTTGATAGTAGGTCGATATATGAGGGGAAAAGTTTGATGTGTAGAGAAGACCTTATTCTTCAGCCACGGGCACCCAGCACTGGCTGGGTCTGCCAATCTGTACCATGGAGCCAAGGATGAATTGCTAGTAGCGATAGCTGGAAATCAAGTGACTGCAAGACCTTCAAATATCATGTTATCAGTGAGTGGGAGGTGTTCGACACCATTGATGTTCTGCGCAAGAAACTGCACATTTGTAACTTGCGAAATCGAGCTCTTTTTTATGATATCATTTCTACTTCTCTTTCGTATTTTGCAATCTGGTTGTACCCAGGTACCTATGTAGAGTGGTGCTTTCATGGCGACAATTTGAATACATGTCAAAATGTCGGATACCGTTCCATTATCGTAAGATCATAATGAAATGAAATATGTTCCCATCATGACTCCATTCGAGAGTCGTGTGTATGTCGATAGTCATCACATCATTTGTGCGGAACCAAATTCAAACATCCAATCTATCACGCAAGTACTGCGAATCCAACGGTGGAAAGAGTACAAGAAAAAAGGTAGGATATGAAAGGACGCGTATGAACTATGGCGCGCAGAATCTAAAACTCCGACAGGAAGATCTCAACATAAATAAAGCTCCAGGTTAGATTTGATGCAGGTTCCCGCTGGTGCATGAACCAAATGATGGGTACTTAGGTGCCTATGTAGACAAACAAACGAGCGAGCAAACGAAACCGTGGTATTTGAAGAGATGAAATTAAAAATCAGACGGGAGTTCGTTGGAGAAGGAAGGTGCAATACCTAGGTACCCAGAGTTACTTTCAGTTTAGATTTGAAAATTCATTTGAGAGAGAGGGGTAACTTGATATTTATCCTCCTCATAACTCTCTAAACCACCTCCCCCTCTTTCCATATTCACTTATTTGATACAGATAGATCGGATGCCTACACACCAACCAGCTACAAAAGAGTTCCTATCGTCTCTCAACCTTCTTTCAACCTCCTTTCAAAAACAACTTCATTTTTTCCATCACCAAACTCCATCTCTTTCTACTGGTACCACGTCAAAATATAACTTCAAAATCAACCTTTAATACGTTGAACGAGCGTCAACTTGGTAAAGATTAAAATTCGAATTGTGTGCCATATTTCCAGATTCTTACCCGATCTTTCAAGGCAGCCTTCATTCAGCATCGTTTCATCTCACTTCACAATTCACAACGGGACGTGTTACGCCCATACAGCAATTATTCTACGATAATAAGTGAGTAACTATATCCAAGCATTTATCTATCTCATATTCATCTCGAGCTTTGAGGTTATCCCAATCATTATACAGACCCATTTGCTCTTCACAGACAGACTGATTGTCTTGTTCGAACCCCAATTCACAACCTCCCTCTTCCAAAGTTCACCTTTTCTGGAGATAGAACCGGAAAGTGAACCAACTAAGTTTGCAAACTACAATATCAGATCTCAGACGCTATGCAGATTTTCTAACTTATTAGTAGAGCTCGTAACATTGTCAAGCTCAAGCTGAACTTCAATTATCTTCCACGTTTATCAGCACGCTTCCTGATATCAATTCGTCAACTTCTACTCAAGATGTCATTCCGCAACAACCGTTATGCTCCTGCTGCTGAGTGCGTATTCCAATCGATCTTGCTGTGTGTTTGAGCTAATCAGAAATTGTAGGCGCGCAGGCGTTATTCCAGTCGGGTAAGTCAAACGATACTCATCATGCACATCAAATACGCATGATTCGACATATGATTCTTCTCTTCGTGCTATCTTTCATGGAGTTCGCTGATAGCAATGTCTACAGGTTCAAAATCAAATGCCGCCACTGCAATATTTTCAAGACCAAGGATTGCTTCTCGAAGAAAGAGATTTCTTCGTACGCAAATCAATATGCTCAAAATCCGGGTATGAAACTCGATCCTATAAAATCACTTCTACGATGCATGGGTTGCAAGGGCGGACAAGCATCTGAGCGCCAGTGCGAGGGGCCATGCTCTAAGTGGAAATCTTTGGACCAGTTTAGCAAGGCTCAGAGATCTAGGGGCAACGGGGTAAATATGCAAATTTTCCACGAGTGGCTTCTACTACATGCGTGTAATGACTAACGTGTTGTTTATAGTGGTGCATGGAATGTGTTCAATGGAAGGAAGGTCATCATCCCGAGGTCAATACTACACCCGCTCCTGGCACCGAGCTAGAGCAACTTGATACAACCAGTGATGCACCTGAGCCCACAACAGGTTCTTCTTATGCTGCGAGCATGGCGAGTGTAAGTACTTTCTGCCTTCATTTCATTATACCAGATAACTTCGTTCATTCAGAGGGTGACAATCGAGCCCTGAAGTAATTTACCACGTACTAATCAACGTTTCACAGTTGTCCCTTGGCAACACTCCAAACGGTTCCCAGCTTCTGCGAGCAGCTGCTGGCAGTCAGATTGAGAACCGCTCGCAATCATCTATGAGTAACGCCTATGAAGGTACTCGTACAGCTAGTTCGGACGTATGGTCTACTCGCGACTCAAGACGTCGTGCAGGTCCTGCCATACAGTACAATACATATGATGCCAATGGAGTACGCCATTCTCAAGAAAAAGCAATGACCTTGACTTCTCGAGCTACTTCGGCTGTTGGTGCATCCAGCGCAACTTCTGTTGCCAGCGGTCCTACTCTTGCTACTCGCCCAGTCACTCAAAGTCCAGCCGCCACTGCTTCTCGCTCTTCACAAGTCACAGCTCCTCGCGTGGTTGTTAACCAATCCACTGGTTGGGCTAAGCCTGTAAGTCTCTTAACATGAATGCTTGGTTTCACTCTTTCCGCTATATCACTTATTTTGTAATGTTATCAAATATGCTAATAGAACTTTTACTTTCAGATCGGCACTCGTACTGCACAACCAGCCAATCCAGGTGCTCTCACTGCATGGGCTCCAGAGTCGAATGAGGGTTACCGCAGATCGGCCTACGACTCCAGCGATGACGAAATGTGAATGAAATGACTATTGGAAGGTTCGAAGCCTGCCTATCTGCTTGGTTGCTCCCCCGGGCACCATGGTTGTTTGCGGAGGAGAGAACACTTGCAACGACTTCATGATGTTTTTCAATTAAGGCTCCTTAATTGAGTGAGCGACTTTCTATCAAAACGATGGCTTTTCTTTCCATAAATCAACACTAGCTTTTCTATCTCCTCTCTGAACACTGTTAACTTTGGCGTTGCTCTCGGGCTCCGTACACGACATGCGGTGGTTTCATGGCTTTGGCTTCGACTATAGATGCTGGCAAGTGAGCTTTGTTGGTAATGCGTTGCTTTAGTTAGTTAATACAAGCGGGTTATTTACAAATAAAGTGTTATTAGTGATATGCTATTGTATGCTCTATTCATTGTAGAAGTTCTCCCAGGCCTCAGTGTTTTGGGAACTCATATTCAATGAAGTCTTTTGATATAAGTTTTCAATGGGATGATCTCTCAAGGATGAATCAATAGCTATTTTAGGCTTCACCCTTCTTAGGATGTATAGCAATAGGTAATATAAAGTGCTACCTACCATTTGATCTTTCATGGGAGCTTTGATATACTATCAGAATAGGCTAACGCCCTTTCATAGAGGGAGTTTGGTTTAGAGGTTTAGAAGGTGAGTTTTAGGTTGGTAGATGATAGAGTGGTTGTATTATATAAAAAGAATTTAGGGCGGGGGGATACTGAGATGGGGATGGAGATGAAGATTAGACGTGGAGATGTGGATGTGGAGATGTGGATGTGTTTGAATGTACTTGTGTTTGTGGTAGGAGGGTGTTGATTAGTGGGTACATTTTTTTTCCCTGGGAGGTTGTGATTTTGATTGTGTTTGTGTTTGTGTTTGGGGGTGATGATGGGTGATGATGGGTTGGATTGGGGAATTGAGGAAGAGGGGAGGAGGGGAGGATGTATTAGAATGGGAGTATGAGTATCGATGGGATATGTGGGGAGAATGAAATGGGATGGGAGAGATGAGATGAGAGAGATGGGATGAGAGAGATGGGATGAGAGGGATGGGATGAGTGAGATGGGATGAGAGAGATGGGATGAGAGAGATGGGATGAGAGAGATGGGATGAGAGAGATGGGATGAGAGAGATGGGATGAGAGAGATGCATTGGAATGGGGATTGGGATTGGGATAGGGAATTGGGAATTGGAATACTTTGAGTTGTGGGAGTGCGAATGGGTGTGTGAAATGCAAAATGAGAATGAGAATGAGAGTGAGATAGGTGAGAAGGAATAAGATGGGATGAAATAAGAGTTGGAAGGCTGTGGTTGTTTTTATGAGTATTTGTATGAATGTAGGGACTGGGTGGTGGTTGTTGTGGCTGTAGGTAGATGTTAGATGGATGTCAGGTGTGTTTGAGATGTGAGATTTGGTATGTATGTATGTATATGGACAGGTAGAATATTCACATGTAGGTAGAATATTTACATACTCATTGGCTGCTTAATATATACTGGGATTACAACGATATAAATGACGATGTATGGCATGATGCATGGTATGATAGATATGAAAACTATACGGACAGACAGATAGATAGACGGATAGATAGATAGATCTTTTATACCCGGATATAGGGATTTCGATGTGTGGATGGATGGGTGATTGGTTTGTGTGTGTGTGAGTGAGTGTGAGTGAGTGAGTGTGTGAGTGATAAATACTATTGTTATTGTAACTTACCTACTGGTAAGGAATTAACCTTAGTAATCAAGTAATAGGAAAGATATCTATCTAATCGGAGCGGATTTTTTAGTATGTGATGAAGGATAAGGATGTGATGTGATGTGATGAGATGAAATGAGATGGTGTAGAAGAGGGTGTTGGATTTGGATTTGGATTTGGATGAATTGGGGAATTGGTTGTGGGTGGGTAGGGAATTGTGTTTATTGGGTGAGAGGAGAGGTAAGTAAGATTAGGGTTGTGTTGTGTTGTGTGGTAGCTTTTGAAGGGATTGAATTGAATTGAATTGAGATGAATTGAGTGAATTCAAACAGAGTGGAAACGTGGCGGGGATGATTTTATGTGTGTTGTGTTATTGTGGTAGTTGTATTGGTGGACTACGTTATGCTACGCCCTGCTATGATGGGATTTTGGTGGGGGAGTGAGGGGAAGGAAGAGGTGTGGGAGGGAAGGAGGGAAGGAGGGTGAGAATTGGGTGTTTGGTGATGATGTAGGTACGTATCTATGTATGTAGGTCTGTAGGTATGTATTATGTAGGTATGTAAAGGAAGGCTGGTTGTTGGTTGGTTGGCTGATGGATGGGTGGGATGGTAACTGGTCAAGTAGGTGGTACCTAACTCATGAATGAATATTTTCATATATTTTATTTAAATCTTGGGAGGAGATTGATTGAAGATTGTATATAATAAGGTTAATATCTATTGTAGAATTTAATTTGAAAAGATTAATTGGAATTGAATTAATCGTGGGTTGATAAAAATGGATACTGGGAGTAGATAGCTGCTAGATAGATAGCTCAAAAGCCCTATGAAAACCCTATGAAACCCCTTTGAAAATTTCATTCCCTTTACTCGACTACCCCTCCCTACTTTCATTCTCGTTTAGAGATTGTTAGTGCCCAGGTGTGCTGTGTGGATGTGTATGTACCATGTACGTACTACATACAGAGCTCTGTAGTATGATGTACTAGCGATGGAGAAATGAACCAGTGAGCCAGTCTAGTTGTTAGTTCAGGGACGATAGTGATTATTAGTGGGTGTAAACGTGGTCAGTTTATTAGATCGTGGTGTGATGATTTCGCTTGTCCACTGGTTGGATGGTTAGAGTGGAAAGCTAATGCGTAGTCAACGGGAATCTATGGATAATGGAGAGGAAGTTTTGTCGTCGTGAAGGATGGAGATTGGCTTGGATGGGTGTTGAGACCACTGAGGGAGGGGAGGCGATGAACTAGAGGATGAGTTGGTGTTGGTAGGGTAGGTAGTCAGAATGAGAGACTTAGAAGCCTGTTCGGTTAAAACTAAATGGGGAGAACTCCCGAAGAAGGAGTTTGAGAGAGGGATCATCCTATCTTGACTTATGAGAGGTGATGCTTGCTGGAGAATAACATCTTGCGTGATGATGATGTCGATGATGATGTATTCAGGGCAGGAAGTATCTTATCATCTATCACCCATGGATCTTTTTACTTTGTAATCTTGGATGAATCAATTGATGAATTGTGATTTGCGTCATCAGGATTCTTTTACGCCGTTGTACGGAGTAACTAGAGAGTATATGTAAATATAGATACGGAGTAGATAAACCAGGTAAGGTATAGGTACCTCTATAGGTAGGCAATAATTGCAAGGATTTTTTATGATACAAAAATCACCTATGATCATATACAAAGTATTGTATTTGGACTGAGCGATGTCATCTTGGTAGATCTCTAATTCTAATCGTAATCGTAACCGTTGTATCAAATACATTTTTGTATCCAGGTCTGCTCTCGAAGTTAAAGTAAATCATCCATCCATCCATTGATGAGTAAAACAATCAAAAACAATTTTCCGCATAGCCGTTGCCCGATATATGTATCTTATGTTGGAAATTATCTCGTGGGACTCTTGACGCCAAATAAGCCAATGAATAGCCATCGACTAGGGTTTGATTGGATGTATAGCGATAGAAGAGAAGAGTCCTTGCTCGCAAGACTTGCATTGCAGTATCTGAAGTAAAAAAGTCTTGTTTTCTTTTGTTTCTTCCGTTCTGCATCGGATTCTGCACCTGCACCGAGTAGGTACCTGGTGATAAGGTATTGTATGGAGCTGACTGACCTACCTCTACTTACCTCTACCTAACTCAATCCGAAACTGGGGACGACACGACTTTCTTCGAGATATTTCTCACATTGTCCCAATAAAGCTTTTGCACATCTTGAGAAACGGTGACACCCCCCACCATATACAGCCATACCATAACCACCTCAGACTCAGAGCTTTCAAATCCCAAATTGAATATCTCGTCTTCCAAACCGTGGATCATATATTGTGTCAAGTCCAACCTCATCTTCCATTCGAATCACGAGCAAAGTATAAGACACCAGAATACCATATACCAAGCCGAAACTCAACCCCTCACTCAACCTTTATGAAGTAGCAAACGCCAAAAGAACATAGCCTCGCCTTTGAAGATGGCCCATTTTGACGCTTATGGTCGCCCTCTACGAGGCGATTCAGGGCCGGAATATGACTATGAGACCTACGAGACCTACAATTTCAATGATACCAACAGGCATATGCCTGCCTATTCAATCCCCTCGACCTCGAATAGATATCCTACCGAATCTCGAGATTCACCGTATGCTTCCCAAAGCGCATCAAGTGTACCACCACATTCACCACAACAGTCATACCCATCAAACAATAATACCATGGGAACAGCATATGGCTCCGACCGTGGCACTGCTGTAGATCACGATGCAGTATCGCCGGAGATAATTGCAGCAATCACGGAAAAGGTCAAAAGAGAACGTGAGTATATGTTGTACTTCTCTTCATTGCATGTTTGTCATTTTTGAGCGTTGTTGAGCCTCACCAAGTCGCCCATGCTTACTGAAACCTATTCACTTAGTCTTTGAACATCTGAAGCAAACAGGCTCCATTGATGACCAACCGCGAGCCTCATATATGCAACGCGAATATTCCGAGAAATCCAACTCTACAAATCAATCTCCTCCCCCTCTAGATAACCGCAGAGTTTACACTCCTCCTTCACCAACTTCCACTACCAAACCAACCTTTTCCCCTCCACCTACAGAACCTATGAGATCTCCTCCGGCAAGTCCTTCCTCGGACAAGCCCTCCGTAAGGTTTAATGACCGTGATCGGGATCGTGATCGTGTTTACAATGAGCGACCGGCGCAGAAAGTTCACCGCACATACTCGACCTTGGAATTATCTACGATTGATCAAAAATGGGGTCGATTGTTCGATAATGATTCTCGGCCTACGGAAAGATTGGGACAGTTCTTGAGAGGACTTGCGAATCATATTGTTAGTCTTCCTATTCTTTGATGAGGCATTTGGGTGTGACAAGGCTTTCGCCGAATCATTTCATTTTCATTCCAATCTGAGGCTGTGTTGAATGTCCTACTGACATCATTCACAGGTCGATGATTTTGCGCCTAAAAGGAGCATTGTGATCACACCTTCGAAAATGGCAACATATTATAGCTCGTACCCTATTAACAACAAGGAAATTCATCCATATGTTTGTAAGATTTCCCAGTCTATATCTTAGCTCTACCCATGCTCACAGATCTAGCTATTTTCAAAAATTTGTCCAGTACGCAAATATCGAAGCTATACCAAGATCTGGGATGTCAACATCACCTCGTCCAAGAAGATTTCCATTCGGCTCCTACGATACCGGCCTTGACTCCACTTGGATTTGCACATTGGATGACGATTCAGATTTCCGCTTATCCTAGCGAAGAATCCGAGAGGTTAGGAAAAGTTGTTCTAGCTTTACCGATTAATGCCGATGGGCAAATGGTAGATGGAAAACCGGAACGTTTACCAAAACAGATATCACGCCACTTGTTACCTAATACCGGGGACCGTGAATTGGAGAAACTTATGAGGACTTCATTATCTCACTTCTCTGATGAACTTGGAATTCCTCATAGCAGCAGAAGCAAGCCAACAACCTCGAGCGTACCACTTCGTCAGACATCACCCACTGATAGATCGCAATCTCGTTCTGATGATACACCTCAACCCAGGGCCTCCTCATACACAGGCCCGACTAGCAAGCCTATAGAACGAGAACGTATGCCTTATGCTGGAGCACCTTCGGCCCCATCTGAGTCGTCGAGCGTCGACGAGGGACCAAGTGTACCGATTGAACGCGAAAGAAAACCATATTCCGCCCAGCCTGGTAGTGGCAAGACTCACACCGAAACCAGTAATCCTAATTTCCCAAACAGGCCTGGACGGGCGAATTCCACTAGCCGCGCAAAAGAGCCGCAAGAACGTGAACGTAGTCGGTCAAGACACACACGTAGGCAAAGTAATGCAAGCCAGGATAATTATAAGCCACCGCCGCTATCATCTTCGAAACGCAGTCGTAGCCCTCAATTCAAGAGCTACAGTCATTCTACACCTACCAATATTGATATTGGATCCAGCACTTATGTGCCATCGCCCGCCAGTTTCCCACCCGCCTTCGCACCCTCGTCATATGGATCGACTAATTCCTTCCCTCCGCCACCTTCTTCAGATATGCGGGACTCGAGAGACAGGCGACGAGATGATCGGTCTCATCGCAGAGGAGCAGAAGATGATCGTTTCTCAAGTACTACCCATATCAATGATTTCTCAAGTCCGAGAGATGCCGAGAAATGGGATAGGTTACACGAGGGACTAGATTCGAGAAGTAGCGATTATGACCGTGATCGACCCACTAAAACTACGGGCTCTGCATACAGTGAACACACAACTAGGAGCTCGTATATGGAACCCACAGTCGGCGCTGATTATGAAGATTGGTATCGAGGTAGTGGGTTGGATAAGAGTATGAGGAATAGTATGTATTACTGAAGTATTGTGGGGAAAGCACTGTAACCTCTGGGGGTTATGTTAACGAATGATTTTTTATTGATGATATGATATCATATGATGATGAAAGATGAGAGATGAAGTTTATGGATTGAGATTGACGTTGTCACTTTTATGTTTTGGATACGGTCGTTTTTGGATCTGGAAAATACCTGGTTCTCGCTTCTATTTTAGGCACTTGATGGGGATAAGATATGGAATTACCTTGGAAATGGATTTTGGATTTTGGATTTTGAATATTTAGGGGCTGGGAATGGAATGGATTGGATTGGAAGGGATTGGTTTCTTGGTAACATCATCAATTCATATTGGATGTATGTATGTATGTGTTTTGTCTTTTTAGCGTTGAGATTCTTAGGGTTACGCAGGTTAGCAAGTTCGATATGATACCATTATCAGAATTTTTTTATGAGATTTATGTTTTTTTTGGCTTTGACTTTGGGTTTGGGTTTCAAGTTTTCGGAATTTGAGATCTGAGATTTGAAAGTTGAATTGATTTTGGTCTGGTGTGGTATGAATTCGTTTGATGTGATGTGATGGATGTTGTTTGTGTGATTTGTGGGTTGGGATGAGGTGTTTGTATCGTATTGTATTATAGTATACGTTATTATATTATTATGATATATATGCATATATGCAGTTGGAGGTTTTGGTATGCGATGATTTTATAGAGTATGGATATGTTATGAATATTATGTTACGTTCTGGGAGGGAGAGAGGGAGGTGTGGGAACTTGGAAGAGGAGGCGAGGGGTCAGCGAGTAAAGGAATTGGAAAGGGAGGGAGGGAGGGAGATTAGAGAGTAGATAGGTATATATTATTTTTGTGCTATCTCTATCTCTATTAGATGAATAGGTAATAGATAATAGATAGATTAATACTAAACTAGTCAGTTCGATCTGGATGTGGTGCAGTGGGGATGTTTGTATGTATTTTTGTATTTTTGTATTTTTGTATTTATTTGGCTAGGACCATTAGGTAGGTGAGTAGGTGGGTATCCAAGTATCTAGCTAGCTAGATAGGTATCTATGTAATGAAGAGATTGATTTCTTCTTTATTCTTTCTAGTTACTAGTCTGGTATGATCTGATGCGTGTGGGCTTTTGATAATTGAGAATTGAGAATTGAGAATTGAGAATTGAGAATTGAGAATTGAGAATTGAGAATTGAGATTTGAGGAATAGAATGGATTAGAATGGATCAGATTAGATCAAATTAGTTTCTTATTTTACTTCATTTCATTTTTCTTCATTCATAGTAGAAGAGAAGAGGTGAGGCGAGGCGAGGCGAGGGAAGGAGAGATACAAGGAGATTCTGCTTTCCTGCTTTACTTGTGTGTATAAGTCGGATACCCCACTTTCTGGCCACCCCCCTTTTGGGCCACTTTTTATACCCAAAATACACCAAAAATGGAATTTTTAACTTTCTTATTCATGGATAGAATTCAATGAAAATTTGTGTATATATAATTTAAATCGATTTAAGCTTATTCTGAAATTTTTAGATTTTAGGATTTTTCTGTATTGAGAGCTAGAGCTTCAAAACATCGTTTTCTAAATTTATATGGGAATCACATACAAATTTAAATTTCTTATAAAATCTTTAATAACTTTTTAATAAAAATTGCTAAAAATAAACTATATAATTTTATTATAAATTTATAGTATTTTTAATATAAGAGATTCAGAAAAAATAGAAAATTTCTTATAAATAAATATTTATAGGGGTACCCTCAAAATGACAGGGATTATTTATACTATTCTAAACTCACCATATACTATATCTCTATATCTGTTAATTTTTCTTAATTTTTTTTTGAATTTCTATATAGATTTAAGTTCAAATCTTTCAAAAAGATATACAGTTTTCTTTTAATAATTGTTGTTAAAAAGTTATTAAAGGTTTTATAAAAAATTCTAAATTTGTATGTGATTCCCATACAAATTTGAAAATCGATATTTTGAACCTTTAGCTCTCAATCCAGAATAGTCCTAAATATCTAAGAATTTCAGAATAAGCTTAAAACGATCTAAATTATCTATATATAAATTTTCATCAAATTATATTTTATATTCATAGAGATATTAATAGGCCTAAAAAGTGATTTTTGGTGTGAAAGGGTGGCCCAAAACAGGGGTGGCCCGAAAGTAGGGTGCCCGACTTATTCATATATTCATATATCCATATCCATATATATATATATCGATACCTAGGTATCACTAGATATCTATTGTGATTTCTCCTCCTAAATACCAATCCAATCTAATTCACTGCAATCCGAACTAGTATATACCATCACACGCCATCACACGCCATCTCATCCCCTCATCTTCTATAGTATCTCATCTCATCTCATCTCATTTACTTTATTTTATTCATAATCGATACCATACCATACCTACATACGTAACATATAAAGTAAGCCAGCCAGCCAACCACCCCAATCTCATTCTCATCCTCGTGCGTATCTCGCTCTCGCTCTCAAGTTTCGAGATTTCGATCTTCGAAATCATCCACGTTTCATGATGAAAGGGATATAAACACAGTGATGTGCATATCCAAATATATACAAAAGTCTCCAACCAACTCCATCATTTCTATCTCTTCCCTAGTCCACCATTCCATCCCATGCCATCCGATCTAAAACCCTCTCAATCTAGTATCGCCGCAAGTTTTCACACCTCTTTTCTTGTCTACAACCCAATATTCTTTTTTTCTCTTCTCTTCCTCTAAACCTCCCCCCCTTCACCCATAAAGACTCCTTCCATCCCACTCCCTCCTCTTCCCTCATTAATCATACTTTCCGCATCACCGACTTGTTTCCGTTCCGAAACCTCTCGCATCCCCATTCCTGCTTTTCCTTTGCCTAATTTCAAATTCATTTGTTTATGTCCTAGACCCAGCGTCAATCCTCGGGATATACCGTCTCCCCCCCTTGAGCGCGCCCCGCCAATATCGGGAGGGGACTGTGTTTTCCAGGTATCCCTCATGACTGCTGATTGTTATTGGAGAGGCTCCGAACTCGAGGAAAGTCGGTTTAGGTGAAGGTATACATCTGTTCCGTAGCTATTTTGCAGTGAAGCTGGTTAGTTATTGCAAACCTGAGAAAAAAAGATATAAAAAATACTTGTGAAACATACCCCTCCATACTAATCAACTTCAGATCTCCTCCAAAATATCTAGCGTATAATCTTGAAATTGGGAGACCGTAACCAAATCCTGCCATTGGAGCTTTGAAATCACTCTTATCGAAATCTGGATCTAGACTGGGTGTACTGTCCACGGTGGTATACATATAGGTCAAAACTAAAGGTATAGAACTTCTAGGTATTCCGCCACCCTCGTCTGAAATTTTGATTGTAATATCCTCTTTTCCCTCCGCAACGACGACTTTTGTGACGGGAAAATCTTGCTTGTCCTGTCCATGTGTTTCGACAACAGCTCGAAGGGAATTTTTGAGAGTTTCGAAGAGCATATGCGAGAGATGGCCGGGTACATACATAAAATGAAGATTTGGAGGGCACACCAGTTGAATCTTTGGCGCATCAAAAAGCCCATAATGGTCTTCGCAGACAAATCTAGCGTTTTCGATTGCTTCTTCCGCAAGATCTCGAACATTGGTTTTCGTACATATAATACCTACATAATTAGGATCTTTATCGTGACTTTGATCTGTGAGTGCTATGTGTTGTCCAATGAGCATTCTTATGCCAATACGGGACATGTAGAAACGGTCGAGGAAAGATTGTATGTTATTATCGATCTGCATGCGTTGCCGTTTCCGCTTATATTCAAGTATTCCTTGCGCAACGGTTGTGACAACTCCGTCGTGCCGCCTCTTTATATGGTTAAGGGTTTGTGCGAATCTCTGGTTATAATCGTGAAGCTCTGGAGGCCAGTCTGTACTATCTTCTACTGTGGCAAAATATCTTCTTGTTGCGGCCGACTTTGATTCTTTTCCTTTTCCATTTCCATTAGAGCTGTATTGCCCCCTCATTACGCTCGGGTTTTGTGTTGCTTCCGCAAGAATCTTGGATGGCTTTCCATTTATTTTCGCAGGCTTCATAAGTCTTTCTTTCACATCTGATGACAATTGTGGTCGAGGGAGCGTGGTAATTTCCTTTCACATGTCAATTCACGTCGACATTTGTGGGTGGATAAAGAGTCATACCTCAAATGACTGTGCGTACCAATCCTTCACCCTCTTGATTGAGGGCATCTCATTGAGGCCATCTGGTAAGTCTGATAGTTCTTGCACTCGATGCGCAAGTCGTATTGGAAGTTCCTCGGAGAGGAATTGTGATGCTCGGAAAAGTGTACCTATTTGTAGAGCAATATCTGATTAGCTTAGGAACCATGGCAGAATCCCCCCAGACCCAGAATATAATCTAATAGCTTACCTGTAGATGGCCTCTCTCCAAATTGTACCATCTGCCTCAGACTCACACCCGTAGCTGGGAAATGTGAATAATGTTTGATGGTATCCATCAACATCTCAGTTGTCTTCCACGACATCTTGTTTAATTCCTTTGGCCCTAGGGCCCCTAAAATGTGATCTTGACCCCTTCAATAGTCTCGTATTTCAGTCTAACATTAGTTGTCGTTGGCGGTATTGAAGTCTTTACAATCTTTGAATAACTTTTGAGTTTTCTCCCCGCGTTCGTGATATCCTGGGAGTCGAGTGAGTACCTTTACTCAGATGACGCAGAGCTAACCTAATGCTACCGAGGCAAAACGAAGGCGGTGATTGGTGAATTGACAATTGGAAATAGTAAGGTTAAAGGTAGGTAGGTAGAGATGGAGAGAAGAAAGAAAGAAATGGTATCAATTGATTGTTTGCAAACAAATCCAAATCTTATTTTTCTCTAATTGAAAATTGATCGTGTGCACATGTACGATGATTAGATGGAATTAATAGGTAGTCATGTTCTCATCACATATGAAAGTGCCATATTACCGGTACGAGATAAATCTGCAGCAAATGGAAGAAGACTAGGCATGTGTGTATGGATGTATGGATGGATGTGTGTCTCTGAGTACCGAACGCTCCCCCCATCATCCCCCCATCATCCCCCTTGTTTCCGAACGACCGAGATAACCTTACCGACGATGCACCATATATCACCCACGTTGCAACGCTGTTTGTCCTTGAACATTTCCCCGCCCTTGCTCGAAAGGTATTTCGGATCTTTCTTTGGCTTGCTGAACTTACACATCGCGTTCAACAACATCCACCATCGTCAACTACACCATCTATAGGTACCTACCTAGATATCTTGTCCTGCTCGTTTCCTAGCTGAAAACCGGCAAAATGATAATAGGACACACTGTGGGTGTGTAGAGTCACGACGATCTTCTCAATTTCCTATACGGTAGTCATGCTTAGAATGGTCTTATGTTGTGTGCGTCTTACTATCTGTTCTTGGTATTGTACTATTGGCATTGACAGCTGAGTCAACCTAATGGTCTTGGGAAGAAAGATGCCAATCTTCTTTTCACAACATGCATGTCGCCATATTCTATACATCAAGCCTCGATATTACCTCGGATGTTGAACCATGGACAAATCCGGAAAACTCAATCTGACGGATACTTGCGGGAAGTATGCTGGCCATTATAATTGGCGGAGAAATAAAGAGAGAGGGATTGACAAGAAATTGGTAGGCAGATAGACTTTTGCCTTTTGAATGAGCTGAGTCTTGGAATACATCTTTATTCTCTCGACCTTTCCTTGGGCTCTTCTGAGGTTCCATCTGATGTGGAGATGGATAAATGGAATAAGTGGAGGGGCCATGAAACACGTGACACACCTACAGTCTAGACTTTCACGCCAATATTATCTGCGGAAAAAGCAAAAGAGCAAAAGACAAATGAGGGGGTATTGAATTGAGGACTCATTCTGAAGTCTCTCTATGTAAAGAGCGACTTGGTACAGTTTTGACATTTCTACTTTGTTCTGCAAGATCGTCCTGATCAAAACTAGAAAATGGGAAACAGTGATGGAGAACAGAGAATGGAGAATGGAGATTGAAGAAAGAAGGATGAAGGAGTTCCGGTATAAGAAGCGAGCCGTCCAAAGTTTTGGCGGTTCTGTCAAACTGTTGCTCTTATCCAAACTGTGAATTTGATATCATCCACCATGAAACATGACGCCCTTTTGGCGTGTCACAAAAATAACAAACGGGGAAGGAACGATTTGATAACTCAATCAGGAAGATGCAACTACCCGATGGGTGACCTGCCCGCCTCAACGTCAATCTTTCTTTTCTTTCTCGATCAAGAACCCAATAGTACCAGAATGACAAGATCCTTTCGATGAAATTATCGTCAATTGCAGCTTCAAATATCTTCCAAAAATTAAGTTTAATTAAGTTGATAATGATTTCTTCAAGCAACTACCGTCTCGGAGGCATATGTCTCGTCGTATTTGTCTTCATTTATGCAGTCTGGTCTCCATTCAAGGGATTTGTATCGGAGAATGTCGTGGTCTCATCTAAACCGAAGGTGATTGAGCCTGGAGAAAGGTAATGTCTTCAATTGAGCAAGGATATAGCTAGTCTAACTACGAGAAGTGCCATCAAACAGTATCTAGGAAGCAAAGACTGTGGAATCATACAATCAGATATCTATCATGTACCATACCCCACCAAATCGAACGTCTCACCCTTCTGCAAAAACAGAGCAACGCTCCTCGAAGCTTTGAGCAGTGGAGGTAGACATGGATTCGATGAACCATATGTTGGCAAAGGTGAGAACCCACTCTTGCCCATGTTTGAGAATGCCACTCATCCATATAGATTGCACATATCGATGGTTTTCGACTGCCGAAATATGCATGATACTCGAAAGATTTAGCGCTATTGTGTTCCTTGGTGATGAGACTGCGCAAACTATCTATGCTGCTATTAATGTCTTTCTAAGAGAGGATATATCGCATGGCGGCCTTCAAGAATGGTTGATGACAGATGATGAGCGGATTGCATGTAAATGCGATGCTCAATTCTTGGACAATAATTGTCTCGGATATTCTGTGAAGAACTCCGAGGAAGTCGTTAAAAACGAAGCAAATGACCCCAAAGGAAGCCCATACGCTTGTCAAAGTAGGATTTAGTTGAATTCTCAGTAGGACAGCACTCTAACATAAAATTTAGGAATCCCCCATGCTTACATACCATTCACGACTACACCTGCTTCGTCCGCCGCTACAGCTACCTTTAAGTCATTAGCATACCAAAAACCAGATCCTTGGCGACCTACTCCGGTAATCTTTTCTCTTGGCCATAAATATTCCCACGATATGAAATTCTCCATCGATTCAATAAATGAGTGGATAGGTATTACCAACGGCGCTGAACGCAATATTCCGATACTTCTTCTTGGTCCTACTGCCTATGGCGTTTCAAAGGAATCCGGTAATGAGGGAAATATGGAGATATGGAAATACCAGGACGAGCTAAACAAAATTGCCCCTGACAAACATATGGATATCCTTCGACTTTGGAATCTAACTATCCAGGCAAGTAGTATTGACGGAGAAAGATATGGAGAGAAAGTTGCAATGGTTCAAGCTATGATGATCATCAATTGGTTATCGAAGCTGGAGACCTCTTAGTACAATCCAAGATACAGCGGTCCTTTGCAATTACGACATATTAATACGAGAAGGAAAATGGTAAAGAGAAGGCGGAATGTGTCTGAACCATCCGTCTTATTGTTAGCTACCTACTAAAGATATAGACTCTATAATTTACAATTATTTGCCAAAGTGCCGCAGAAACGTGCATGCCAATAACAACCCGTCATGTGGCATATGATTTTGAACTCTACATTGCATTAATCTATCATCTCGATGCCATCTAGATCTTGATAAGGATATGGCAATCCGGCCCCCTATTCCTAGTGCTGCACTCCCAAGAACTGGCGGCTCGCTTGGCATAATCACCACATAGATGATACTGTAATATGATGATCATTTGTTGATCTTGGCTCCCAGGTGAATACTTGGGTTCTTCGTGATATTCTCGTCCCGGAGACTTTTTAACAGTCGGGAAGCTTTTCAGCATTGTTGCCAGTCTTTTGGTTCATTTCTTAAAAAACCTGGAAATTCAAAAAAATGTATCCATTGAACTATTTCATTTGATGTTTTATCTTATGATTATATATAGACAACATATATACCCAGGTAGTAGTGTCAACGGTAATCCACAATTAGTAACCCGATATCAAGAAACAAGCTAATCAAGATCCATCCTATCTTCCCCCTCAATTTTTCCTCCTCCCCTTGTAGACACTCTTTGTCCATCAAGAAGCTTTCTCTTTTCCCCCTCCCCCGCGTTCCCCCTCCCATGACCCCTCGCCTTCAAAATCCGCACCGCCTCCTCCGCAGCCCTCGCCTGAATCTCCTCTTTCCTCACTCCACCCCCACCTCTACTATCTCTTCCCCGCCCACAAATACCGTGCATCGATACTCCACGCGCACTTCTCCATCTGCATCATCATCCGCATCTGCATCATCATCCGCATTCGTAGCATCTCCCCCCATCTTCTCACGCCGCAAAACATACTTGACATTTTCAGCATCGGCCACGATGCCCAACTCCTCCTTCGGATGCATAATCCGCACTCCCTCTTTCAAAATCCGTCGCATGTATTTAAGAACCCCCATTCTTTCCAATAACTGCGTGCATACCTCCATCGAGCCGCTATCAATCCATACCGCGCCCAGCAAACTCTCAATCATATCGGAGAAAAACTTCCGCGCATCCAATCGCGATAACAGGGCCCAGGGGAATCTATCCCCGGTGTATATCACCTCGAGAATCTGTTCGCGCAATTCCGCATGGCGCGCCAGAGCTTCTTTTTGATAGATAGAGAAAGATACGCTGGAATGACGGAGGAAACTCACGAGGGAGACTCGGCGGCGCGAGTGTGTTTCGTGGATGTGGTGATTGTTTTCTTCGGTGAGGTGGGTGACGTTTTGGTGGATACTCATTTCCATGCAGAGAAAAGCGAGGAAATCCGCGTTGACGAGCGCGGAGCGCAGGAGATGCATGTGGAAGTGGGAGAGGGGGGTGGGGTGCGACCACATGGCGGTAACGATGATGTTGTCGAGGATGGAATCGCCGAGAAATTCGAGGCGCTCGAGAGATTGCGTGCCGCTGGTGTACGAGGGGTGCGTCATGGCTTCGATGAGGAGAGATTTTTTGGTGAAGGTGTAGCCGAGGATGTGTTCGACGGGGCAGAGAGTGATGGGGAGGTGGAGATTATCGGGAGCTTGTTGGTAGAGTGACATTTGTCGGGTTTCTAGAGGGAGCCAGTCGAGTTCGGGGAAGAATAATTGTAGAGATTTGAGGGCTTTGGGAATTCCGCCATCGACCACGCATGCGCCGATTAGCGCTTCTACAACATCGGAAAGGATTTTGGAAGACATTTCTCTGGTTTTTGGCTCTGGGACGACCAGATCTTCGACATACATTGGACGCCATTTTGCACCCGTGAATTTCTTGGTCATTATGTACTCATCCAGACCAAGTTCAGCCGCCGCTCTTGATGACCGTGAATTGGACACGATACGATCCTTCATAGCCGACAAATATCCTTCGTGCCAATCTGGATGCGCTGCAACCAACTGTACCGATGTACACAGTTTGAGAATCGAGTCGCCTAGAAATTCGAGGCGTTGATAATTCGAATCTAATGAGTAACTAGCATGTGTGAGAGCGGTCTGTATAAGACTCCGGTCGCTGATTTCAAGATCTTTGAGGATGGTTCTGGATAGACGGTCTAGGACGAGTTGCACCTCAATGTGATGTGTGATGGAAGGAATCATCATACCGAATTGAGACAACTGTGCAGGCATCACATCTTGTACACATCTAGAAGCAGGTAGGACAGAGGAATATTGTTTCGAAGAGGATGAGGGTTTTTCATTCTGTACCTTGTGCAAAAAGTCTGCACGACGACTTACTTTAACCACAGCTAGATGTGGAACATCTTCCGGGGCATCTGAATAGTCTGGATAAGGGTTCTTGACTTGATTAATCGGTGGCTTACTAGGCAACCATTTTTCAAAGACATAGGGCGATTCTAGTTTGCCGACTTCTCTGATAAATCCCGTGTTGTTAATATTACCATTAGGATCAACTGGAACACAATCTGAACTGAGCGAGCCCGCATCTTGAAGCAAGATAAATTGCACAACTGTTCGACGTGACTGGATATGAACTTTACGACCACGATCCGATAACAGTAGATTGGTATCGTTCAACGCCTGCGCCAACATATTCTCGCTAGTGCCAATCTCGACATCATTTGTAAAGTCAACAAAAAACTCAGTATCAGAATCCCAATAAAGCTTCAATGGAGGTATTGCTGGTGGCTCAATGGGAAGACAAAGTTCCAACTTTATCCCATTAAAGCTCATAATCGATGTGCGAACGATTCCAGCATGGTGTTCTGCCTCTTGCCATGCTCTAGCAATGTCAACCCATGGATTTAATCTCTCCTTCACCTCCAGAAGAGACGCGCGAGTATCCACGGGCTTTGAAGTCAACTCATCGATGACTTTGTCGTGCACCATTAAGGGTAGCAAATTATCATTCACCAAACCCCCCTTGTATAATGCTAAATAAGCCTCAAAAGCTGCATCCTTTGCAGCTGATTTCTCACTCAACCACGATCTGCGGCTTCTATGAACCCGCAGACTTTGAGAAACTGATCCAGGCAGAATGACCTTTGCCCGAACATGTCCAGATCCCAGACTTGAGGAGTAAATAAAATCCGGCCTGAGGTCAACAAAATCTTTTGTTGTCAAAACTGAACAGAAATGATAGAGATGTGCCAAAGCGCTGTCAAGATCTAATTGGGCACCAGTGCTTTCTATTCGCAAGACCCTGTCGTCCTCCGACTGTTCATCAGCTGTCTCAATTTCGTAGATATGCTGTAATTCTCGCATTTCCTTTTCGTACTCCTCTCGCATGTTTCGTTCAAGCTCAGGCCAATTTATTACTTTATCGCCTGCAGCATCAAGAAGAATAAGCTTGGAGTCTTGTTGTCTCGCCCGCCCTCTTCTTTGTATGAAAGATTTGAGATTTGCCGGTTTACTATTTCATCAGGGAGTCAGTAATTGCCTGTGAAAGGATGTGGCGGGGTACAATGCGGTACCAAGGCTGCGTGGGGAAATGAAGAAGACGCGAAAGATGATATATCTATACATAGCGTCTAGGAGTGACATGTTAGACATTCCATTAAACTGACCTAAAGCATATCACCAGATTGCAGGCACGAACATCAATTCCCTCTTCCAGCACATTCGTGGCAATAAGGATATCAATCTTTCCACTCTTGAAACTTGACAAAGTGTCTTTTTGTTGATTGATATCTACAAGCTCTCCTATTTGGTCTGTACGATTGCTGTGTGAGGATGTACCAACCATAGTCCCAATCCTAAAACGCTCTTTTGTCAATGGATGATGCGATAATAGATGGGCTAGCACAGAGACCGTAGCTCTTTCTTGGACAAATATGATAGCGGAAAATGGAGGCTTCTGTTGCACAATTATTTCCAATAGCTTTTCAACCTTGTTAGAAATTTTGTCTGTATCTGAGAGAATTGAAGGAGAGATTTCGACTTGTCTGAGAGCCTTGGCGATATATAGCTTCTCGGCAGCTGGTAAATCTTCAACAGTGAAAGTGTCTTTTGCCGACATTGCCTTCAAGTATCTCGTCACCACTGCTGAGATATAGTAATCTGCAGCCCAGGGGCCTAGCTCAACAAGAATAATCTCATTGCTAGTTTTGTTAATTGACTTCAATTGAATTTGGCTGTATGTCTTGAAGCTCCTGAGTACTTTTGCTAGCTCACGTTGACTTTTGTCGCCATCACTCCTCTTTAGTGTCAAAACGTAAGGGTCTTCGAAAATGTTGAGACTTTGCACAACATTTCTTAGGCTCGCCACAGTCTTCGTCATGATGATGGTCAACTCTGGGGTGTAGTAGATAATAGATAGCAGTGGCAGCTTTACTCGAAGTTGAAGATCTGCTTGATGTAACTTTGGCGTGCAACAAACGGCATCCAAAGTCTCTTCGATATCACTCAACGATTGCGGACTAGATCTCATGACAGGGCTGGCCGAAAGGCCCAGAATGTGAGGAATCGGGGATCTTGATTTGTACGGGTGATAAAAAGATTTCATAATCTTAGCCCCTGGCGCTTTATTTACACAATTATGTGCTATAATCATTTAGCGGAGTTTGAGAAGATGTCTTGCTGAGCAAGTGGTGACGTGCATGATACTCACCTTCATCAAAAATAATCAACGAGAGACGTCCCATGCGTACGAATCCGTGTGTAAGGGCATCTAAGAGAACTTGATAGGAAGATACGACTACTTTGACATCCTTTAAGATCGCATCCCACTGTCTCTGCTCCGTCCATCGATCCACACCATCAGCACCAATAAGCAGTTTGATCAAAACCGAAGGAATATTCAGCTGGAGATATTCGTGGTGTTGAGTACAGAGCGCAACGGTAGGCGCAAGAAACCATATCATCTGCAATAACAAGATCAGGAAGAGAACAACGAGGAATTACAACTTTCTTCCCACCTTGTCGGGCTTCATCCGCTCGAGTTCCGCTAGCATTCGGAGAACGGCCCTAAATGATCGAATGGTCAGGTTATAATAAGCTCCTGGAAGCAAAAACATGCCTGCGACTCATGATGTGGACACCACCGTCTACCAGTACTCGATTTCAAAATACCTTGTCTATAGTATAAAAGCTGGAACTCAATCTCTTCTCCATAGATTCCAATCTTGACTCCAAGGTAAGAAAAGACTTACACATGTGTCTTGCCACTTCCTGTATCCATCTACGACTCTTAGCACCGGGTACTACCAATACTATAAGACATACTCACTGCAACGATGACATTCCTTTTCAAACTTTCTTCCAACATTTCCAGTTGGTATGTTCTCGGTGTTACTATCACGTTCTCTCCCTTCTCCCCTGCAGTGCTATCCTCATCCTCATTTTCAACATTCGACCCTGAAGTATCACTACATAAATCCTCTACAGTCTCATTAAGTCCTTCCCCAGACGTCAAAGCAATCAGATCCCCTTCAATCCCGTCTCGACCATCGATAAGGCTACCACCAGTATTCGGGTCAGGGTCAGGTCCAGAATGGTATTCCATATTCCCGAAACAAGCCGAAGAGAGAAAACGATTAGTTAGACTAAAAAACCTAACTGGAAGTAACGAGCAGTGGAGGAGCGATGTGGGTTTGCGAGATGGAGAGTCGCGAATGGGATGAGGTGTTCGTTTTTGCGACCGGGGTTTCTTGTTTCCGCGTATAGTTGTCCATTTTGGGAATTTATGGACCTTCATTTGTCATTTTTTTATATTTGTACGACATTCCCCATTCCAACAAGAAATGTTGAAAATGCCTATGAGGGCAGCCAAAGCTTCATGACAGTTGGCTGACTAATCCAGGTAGGTAGCTAGTGGGTATCAGTTCTGAGTACCAGAGACTTATTAAAAAGATATAAGTTACGAGTTGTATATTTGTTATTGGTATCTCGTCTAAAGAGATGTATTAGAAAAATAAATGGGGGTTCCCAGTCCTATTTGACGCTTGAGATATACCTCATTGAACACAGAAAGCTGACATTCTCAATATGATATGCTTTTGTTGGGTGTTGCAGTGGCATTTAGGTGTGGTAAGAAATGAATTTAATCCCATAGATTTCGACTAATGGAGGCCAACCTTAATAATTGTGACCAGACATCCTGTCGCCCAAGACTATCGTTCTAATGCTATTTATGCTTTAATACTGTCTGCTTCTTCAGCAGCCCCCACATCTCTCCCGACCCAGAAATTTCTCCACATCTTTGACGCCCTTTGTGCATTCTTCTCCTAATTCAATGACTGTCTTTATCAGGTCATGGTTGATCTTTTCGTTTACGACACTATCTTTCTTGTAATCCTCATGACTCGCAACAAAATTTCTTATCCATTTCGCTGCTGTCCACAATCTTCCGTCTGCCCTTTTTCTGATCAAATCCAAATAAGAGGCTAGCTCACACCTGGTCTGTACATCAATATTGACACTGTCGAGATATAATTCGACCAATGGAATTAAGCCTGGGAAGTTATTTTCTGAATCACTCTTGCTGCCGTTCATAATTTCGTCGATGGACATAGGGGCGTATTCATCTTCCACGGGGCCAGATGGTGTAGGTGGCCTTGAAATACTGAGCGGAGTGTTGGTACCCGATGCTCTACCAGACGCCCCACCATTCGAGGAATATGGTCGCGGCGCACGAGTTGGAAATGGATTCTTTCGAAAGTAAAACTTCTCTTCCAAGACTGCATCTCGTGCATGTGCCGTTTCCATATTTTCACTTACTTTAGTGATAGGTATATAAAAATTGAGATCGAAGGAGAGGATAGCTCGCGTGATGAGTACAATGAATACTGAAAAGGCAGCATTTTCGAAATCAGTGATCTGAATTTCCATTGGCCTAAATTCTACTCTCCAGCCAATGTCGTTTCCTGTTGGCGGCGGCTTAAAACGCATATGTTGCCAATTAGTTGACTGAAGGTTCTCGAAATGATCCGTCTTGGAGAGGTCAAGTTCTTTCAAATCTTCAGCAAAGATGACAATTGGATCACGAATGAAAAGATGGGCAAAGTGAGTAGCTAATCGGTCATCCATGCCTCCGTTCATCAGCTCTTGTTTGACTTCAGGATCGGTTACAAGATCTGGGTCCAAGTACTCTTTGCGTAACCGCGAATCTTCCGAAATATACGTAGAATTAGAGGCATAGCGTGACTTGGGTATGCGCCATCGATCATGTAAAAGGGGCTACCAGGATTAGTGTTGTGCATGTATTGAGTGTAGCTCCACTAACCTTCTCTCCTAACTCTTCTGGAGTTCGATCGTCTACAGCCCGACTGATCTGATTCCATCGGACATCCGTGTCGGCTAAAAAGCCTTTGTAGATTGGAGTTGCTGCAGTTAAGGCGAGGAGAATCGGAGCCAGAGGACTTAATTGATCATACATCCGTCTCCCTTCTGTGATATTTTTGGCTTGAAAGGTAATTTGCAAACAACAGCTGCCCATGCCAAAAGCCATTGCGTCCATGTGAATAAAATTGTCAGGAGCAGCACCATTCCGAACATCATCGTCCTCTGGCCAATTGTGCATGTCATAATTGACAGTCGGATCCTTCCAAGGCCATGAAGTGTTTTCATCTCTGAACACTGGTACATTTACCTGAACTTTCCGGCCTCTTCTTGCACGAATGTTGGCTGCCAGAGTAGGAAATCGAATGTGTGGATTAGCAATCTCATCAGGAACGAATTGTGACCGTAACTTCTCTCCAGAAGGTGGGAAGAAAGGGGACGTGAATATGCCGGGTGATCCTAATCGAGGATAGGTCGTCAAAGTGATTGGATACTCTTCAGCATTCATGTGCTCTTTAGCAAGCTTACGCCTTCACAACATCAGCTCCATGGACTCGCTTTCAAGTTTGTTTAACACACCTCCACTTCATGTTAGGTTCGACGTCTAATAAGTCCTTGAACCCGATCCCCCAAGGTCTCCCAGGTGTAGCTTCAAGCATAAACCGTCCGAATTCGGGATGGAAAACCGGTAACGCGCTACCCCTTGGGATTGTTAGCGTTTTCCCTCAACTTAATCTGATAGACCCACTTGGTATTAGTGACGTCTTGTAATGCTGGTACGCATCCTCCATTCGTACGCAATTCCTCATCTTGGGCTAACGCGGTCAAGATATCTGCCTGTCTCAAGGACAAGGTTACTTTCTCATCATCATCCTTGTAGTTCACAACCAAATATTCGACCTGGAAACGTTTTAGCGACCATCTTCCATCCATGAATGAGTATGTGCTGACCTCGTCACCCCATAGTAGGGCATCTCGCTCTTTTCCTTTCGCTCGATTCCATATTGCTAGTAGTTGCTATATTGAATCTTATGAGCAACGTCTTTCGTCATGTAATCAGCCCTTCGAGTCGTACCTGTATGCCCCATTCTCTGACTGTTTGTGCATTCTGTTTGGCTTCCGGCCACTCAAGTGGTGTTCCTAATGCACTTATAGCACATATTAGCATTAATTGAATGTTGAGTCTGGAGCCGCGAATACTTACAGAAGACCCATATCTCAAGACTCGATCGACACACGGAAAGTTTGTCAGGATAGTGGAAAATTCGCAATTGATTGCCAATGCGTTGCGATATTCCTTATATCCTTATATCCAGGACTCGATGCCCCCACTTTGTATGGCGTTATCACAGCTTCATGATCCCCTCAATCCTTATCAGTTGTAAGATTTACAATATGGGACTTGAAATTTGCCCTTAAGAAAAGGTATTCAATGGCTTCTTTCTCCTCATTGATGCTTCCAACAGATTTTCCGAAGAAAAACTCGACAGCCTCAACGGGAGATCAATTTAGCGTACGATGTATTTGTAAGGCTGTTTACTAATTGTGATAGTACAGTGGGGTGTCGGTCTCGAAGTCTGGGCAGATGCGCTTCAGCAGGATAACCTCCTTAGGTTAGGTTGCATGAGCCTCTTGTGGCTAGTGTGGCTGATGCTTCAAATCAACTGAAGATTGAATTCAATTGGTCGCAGGTGCTATTACCACAAGAATTGGATACATCGTACGCTTTTTGTTACGGTACCATCGAATCCCTTCTGAATGCCATTCAATACTAGATACTCATATCACTTTTTCATCTACGTTTTCAGTCACGTCTCAACTCAGTAGGAACTAGGACGGCGGCGAAATGCTCTTGGAATTCGACTCTCAACCACTACACTCAAGATTGCGATTTCCTCTTCAGCCGATATGATATAATAGAGGTTTTTCTGAGACGTTCAAGCCCAAATCGAGACTCCTGAAGTACGAGCTCTATAGGTGGTCACTCCGTTTGTAGCTATCAAGGAATAGCTAATTATCGGCTCTGGGCCTTTCGAATTCGCCAACGCATCATTATGATGAGACGATATAGATTGTCGGATATTTCTTCGAGATTCAGGCTTGGTTCCGTCTATGCTTGTCAACCGAAGACGTAAAATGCTGGTGACTCCGCCTTGAACTATGAGTTTAACGACGGGAGTTACGTTTGATTTATGACAATCGTTCTGTCTCCCAGGCAAGTGCTTAGGCTGCAGAGTAGAGTTTCCCCCAATGCTATCACGCCTGAACAACCTTTAGAGTGTACAGCACGGCAGATATGGTTTTCCGGAAGAGAAGAAAATTTAGGGATCAATCCTAATCCTTTTCACAGATATCCCATCAGCCTCAAAAGGCAGTTCATACCAATTATGGCATGTGAGAACCACCTTGGGAAATTCTAGCCGAATCGATACATGCGAGGAGATTGCAGATATTCAGGAACCGATATTCAAGAACCGATATTCAAGAACCGATATTCAAGAACCGATATTCAAGAACCGATATTCAAGAACCGATATACATATGTCAAATCTTCATGGTTCATCAATTCATTAGTCAATGATCTGAAACAATAGACCCCACGAATATCCATCTCATCTTCTGATATGATTATCATTCAAAAGTCGACTTTCTTTCCAGCTTGAAATAACCACTTACTGCATCGTCGCTCGATCAATCTTTACCCACTTGATTGTTCTAGTACAATGAGTACATATCTGTAAGGCGCGACTGCGTTGTCCACACACTTAGGAATCTCAGCTCATATGCTCCTTTACACTGGTGCGCAACTCACGCTGCTCTCTGTCAACTGCCACAGGCATTGCTAGTAATATTTGCAAGTTGCCTCTCCTATAAAGTTGGTTGACAGGCTTTTATCACTGACTCTGGCGTATGTTTGTGGGAGAAGCTCTAAAACACGTAGCGTGAATTGATTTCCCCGTAAAACTGCGACGCTCACTGTGCCAAAATTTCATTCTCTGATACCAATCTTGCATTCAATCCGTTGTACCTTGAGTTCCTGTAAATTCAGGGAAAATTCTGTATGATTCGTTTCTTGTATGAGTAGTTTCTCGAGCCATGTTCAAAATTTCAAGTGATTAAAACAGTTCGTTTTGTGCGTTCAATAACAACTTCGTAATCCCGAAATCATCACTCTTCTTTCTATCTGGCTTTTGGTAATTCAGGCTCAGAAAAGCATCGAAAGATGTCTCAGATACCCACAGCCCAGATGTTTGACAGCATCTAGTATGCACGGAAGCTACCAGCCTGGTGGGATTTAGTGTATCGACAACTCTGGTGCTAGGATGAACCAGATGATCGACGCTTTCCAGGCTATTCATTCTCAGCACAATGCGATATATCAATCGTGTTAGAAAGTATTCACGTAAATAATATGAGTCTCGGATTTACTCTCCTGTCAAAGTATTTAGAATTCACGTCTAAATGATCTCGATACCCTGAAGATTGGATTGTTCTATAGTGTACAACCAACTGCAAGTAAGTACCAAGATGAGGCGGAGATAAGGTCTCGGAAGACAACATCATTAATTTCAAATAATGCCAAGTCAAACCAAACTTGTTGCCCAAGCTACCCATGGCAATCGAAGATGGTGCAGCGAGAGATATCGTTGATATGCTTCCTCTCTAATATGCTAAGAGCGCTCTTGAGTTGTTAGCTGTCACTGCCCTTGAAGTCAGTTCAAAGGGTAGATCCAAGATGCACATCACTATGACAGATTAGATTCTTACTAGTTCAACAATGGGGACGACCATTACTCACGTCGAAGTCTTAGATCCGAGACAAACGATCTAAGACACGAAGAGTCAATCAACTTTAGGCGAAGGAACCTTCAAAGTAGCACCGGTACTACATGTATATCTAGTAAAATCTGAAACTAAATCTACACAATGTCGACTGATATTATACTAACACTTGGAAAGATCAAGTTGTACTGTTTAGATACACTGTATACCACCATGAATCATGGAACTGTCAGAGTCGAAGATCCATGGCCAGAAGAGGATTTGATGCCCTACCGGAATGCTTCTGTCAGCTACTACTGATCTACTGTGGGAAATACATTCAGATCGACCTACATGTTGCTTCAATGCAACCGCTAGATGTATGCACCCGGAGAATCTATAATTGATTTAGTGCAAATTCCGGATCTCCGAGAAAAATCCACTACATCTATCAAAGTAGATCACGAGTGTGTTCATTACTCAGTTTGATCCTCTCAAATCACCACCCAAGCAAACATACCGTATCTCTGTACAACGCTAAGTGGCACGAACTCAGATCCCCGATCTCAAAGTCTTCCGAAGTCTCCGCAAATTCCGCCGACACGTGTTCCCACCTGATGCAGATTGTCGGCTTCGCACCTAACCGTCTCTACACATACGATAAACCTCGTGTTCATCTGCATCTGCACTTAGGGAGCCTACAGAATCACGTTTAATTTCCTGAAGTTACAAAGCATATGCGAGAGTGCAGGTATAATACGCGAGTGTGTGTGTAGTCTCAGGTGTAATTTACATAGCTTCGCTGAGTGTGGCTTATCCAAGTAGATATGCCCAGGTACGATGTATGCTGTGTACCTTCATATCCGAGACCCTCAACTCTTTTTGTTTGGTGTTTATCGCACTTGGGTTTGATAAGAGTTCGATGAAAAAGTGTTGATTGGCAATTACTTGAGTGTCAAGTGCGAAGGAATCATCATTGGTGTACACATTTTCATGGAACTTTTCCTGTCCATTAGCTTTGGTTGTTTCCTATTATCCAGACGAATCAGTTGCGAATACAAGACCCAAACTTCTTTATTTTTTGGTCCTCCTTCATCACAAGCCGATATAGCCCTTCACTACATAATTTCCTATTAGCAATTACCATTCTACCCCTCACCTATTTTCCTAACCCTACTAGATCATATCACAACATTAAAACCACAGCACATCACTCACACAGAATCTTCCTCTCCGATCCGATCGATCCCATTACATACATCAGAAAAATAAAGCTTTATCGCCTCTCCGTTTCTGCAGCCCATCATCCGGATATGCGCATAATTACCAATGTATATACCGATATCCTCGAAACCCAACGTCACACGCACAGCTAAAACTGCATGTGCATCGGTATCAAATTTGTGTACATATCTAGCATTTACTATCGTCATGATGGTCTCTCCAACACGATGCCGTGTACGCACGTCAATATTATACTTATAAAGCCTTCTCGTTTTAATATGAGAATGTCACTCAAGTCATACAGAATTATGACTCCTTGAAAAAGACTGGTCTCAGTTAGAATGTTCTATTCTCAACTGGCTAATCATGCTTGTATATCCAAGTGGTCTTTGAACGTCACTTCAGAGATCTATAAGTCCACCGATACGTATTCATTCGTGAACACACAGCATCTGACAATCAAGAATCTGCACGATGATACTATCTAGTGTACATGTTCTACTTCGATCATTCCAACCAATCGTGTCCATAAATCAGGAAATTCAGACATCTACTTGCACACAAGTAACATTTCTCTGACAACCAAGTAATTGCAATGCATCTTGCAGAGCTTGCAGATATCTAGGTATCATTACACTGCGCTCTAACTCCCTTCCACTATCGTAGCCATAAATTCTCACCAAATCGTACAGCTTTAGTGAGTGAAGTGACGTAGTATCCAAGCCCAATCTGCAATCAACATGTACACGGCCATTTTCATTTCCCCTAGAAAAACTGCAGAAATCGACTATCGAAGCGCATGCAGGTAACAACCATATACGGTACCTACAACATATCAATAACTCTCCGCACGGAGTACATTCTATAGAGTTCGTATCACCCCCCTGCCATACCCTGCGCGCTCAAATTCTCGATCTCCACCCCCCTCGCCCACACGTGATCATCGCCTATACCATCACAACCATCACAACTACCCTAGCTTCTTAGCTTCACATGTTCATGGTTTTTTCAATAAGTGAGCAAGCTTGCATACCTACCCCAGTCGGCGAAATCGCACGTACGCCAGTGTTAAAGGAACTAGGACCCGCCGCTTTGGTCCTGTCCCCCAAGTTTGGCTCCATTTTTGTATTCACGATGCGCACATCCCCCAACGCCTCAAAAGGATCGATCTGTAGCCCTGTCTCACATATGCTGACGATCGAGGCCAGTGAGTATAATCACTACCAAACAGATACCCACCTTACCTTCCCATACACAAAAACTTCGAATAAAACCCATAATACAACACGACACAGCACAATACAGCGCACAGCGCATAGTGCATACACAAAAATGGATGAGGCAGCGGAAAATTTGTAGATATTATCTTGATTTCTTTCATTGCCGTCTGGTCTTGCTCTGTCCAATACTGTCTCCTGATTTATTCCAGCCTATTTGATTGTAACTACATTGAAAAATATTTGTACACCACTAAGACCATCTACGATCCGTAGACCATTCATCTGACAAGCAATTAAGAGCTTAGGATCAGAGTTAGATCAGATCAGATTCAGATGCAAGATCAGCCGGCCCTTCCGTCCCCTTCTATCCAGCCACTTCTACGCTATGCCTCCGAACAACGTCCGCTGAGATGCATGCCTTTTGGCTGGATTTGGATCATCCCCCCTGCTACCGAATCTCACAATTCTTGAAGTATCCAAGCCAGCCCAGCCTATTCCACAATGTGTGTCCTTACTTGGCTTCGTTCCCGCCTCCACCGTAAGCCTAGCTCGATCTTAATGAATGTACCTAGGTATCCACATGATGATGACTCCCCTGAAAAGAAATCCAATAACAGAATGTGCGCGTCTTCCAGAAACCGGGTGCTCAAAATCATATATTGTAGAAAAGACAAGCAATAGGTATAAAAAAAATGGTGTAAAATGGTATAAAATGATATCCCAGCCCAAGTCCAGATCCCACGATCCGAGATATCCACATATTTCAGTGCTACTCAAAAATCCACATCTGGTAAGTGGGAATATAAAAAAACGCCATCTTATGCAGATGCCAAACCAGAGTCAAAACTCATTGTTGTACCCATAGCCGTAGCTATCAAAATCAAACCAAAACGCCTGGAAGCAAAATTTCCATATGCTTCTGCTACCAAAACTAAATAAAAGTCTTTCTTTGAACGTGGGTACCAAAATGCCAAAATGCCCCTGGTATGCGTGACCCTCGAATAAAACCAATATGTGTTCTCTCCGCCCTGAAAGACGTGTAATTATGCGACTTTTCCTATTCCCGTGATCCTCCGATCAAAACTCTCCGTAACTCCATGATGACGATCGCTAAAGATCTTCATGTTCTGTAACGCTGAATACTTTATACATTAGATTTGTGCTTTGGTGATATATCTTTCACTTAGTAGGTACTGTTGCAAAGGTTATGACCGTGGTGAATGATCCTCCGAAGATTTGGGTCGAAGTGATGATCCAGTTGAACCTTGTGACTGCTTCATCGTGTTTTTGCGGGTAAGTTTCGCATAATGTAACCCACATGCGTTGCAAAGCGTACGGGCTCCATCTGGCCCCCGTCTCCATTCGGGAGTCTCCGCTCTGTTACAGCTGTGACATCTGCCTGGTGGAGCAGCGCGCTATTCAATTGTTAGAAACTTTTGTACATGTCAAATTGAGTGAATACGTACTCCTCGACGTTTTTTGTTATCTGGTCCACCAAAATTTTGATGGTGTCTATCATCGCCATAGATGCTCTCATCATCGTAATCAGTAACTAATCTGGCACCGCGAGATTGCTCATCGGCTGCATGCTGCTGCTGTACAGCAGTATCCAACATGCGGTGAAGGCAAGATACAACTCGATTACCGTGAACCAACATATCTTCAATGGCCTTGCGGTCGGGTGATCTTTCCGGGATTGCAATGTGAGAGCGTGGTTGTTCTTGACTTATTGCGTGGAAATGACGTGACCAATCCTGTAAAACAGAGCTAGAAACGTTGATCTTTGGTTGATTAGTTAGCGAATTTGATTAAAAATAAAAAGAATGGATGACAAACTTGAGCTAAATTATTATCAACATCCCACACCTCAAGCTGTCGCTTTAAGCCCTGATTGAATGGCTCGGGTTGAGTCTTATAATTCTTAAATCCGGCAACGCCTAAATCTCTTTCATCCCGTGGTGGATAAGTTGGTTGAGGGTAACCTTGCCCATGAGATGGAGGATGAGAAGGGTGGACCGGTTGCGCTGGAGCGTTTCCATATGGATGTTGAGTGTGTAGAGAAGATGGTGGGCCATAGTCATTCATTGACCTCTCAGCAAATCTTTCACTAGCTCTTGGCTCCTGTTCATACCTAGGAGCCTCATATCTAGGCGGCGCGTATGAATTTGCAGGTGGAGGTGGTGGAATCGAAGGATGTAACAATGATGGTCTCCTGGGCTCCGCGAAGCTCCTTGAATCTAAATCTGGGCGTGAGAAAGGTGGTGGTTGAACAGGCATCGGAGGTGAAGGTTGCCGCGATTGAGATGACTGAAATCCTCCGCCCTGCTCATGTGTTCGTGGTGGTGGTAGCACTTGCGATTGTGCATAGGAACTCTGCGTATGCGATGGCGGTGCAGAGGCGGATACAGGTGAAGGATAAGGACCGGGCTTGGTAGAAGTGCTGCTGAGAGCTTCCTGTATCGATGGCAATGATTGTCGGTGGGTGTTGGTCTGCAGTGGATGCGGGTGCGCTTTGTCATTCGACGTCCTCCGCGATTCTGGAGGAGATATCAAGCCGCTATGCGAAGTACTGGGCCATCCTGCGGAGTATGGTGCACCATTTGAGTAGCGAGCGGACGCAGGACTGGCAATCGGTGGTGCAGCCATTGGATTTGATTGTATATATCTCGTGTCGGTATTTATACGCTCCATATGTTCACGGTTCATGATGGAGAGGATGCCACTAATATTATATGAATGTCAGCTTGTGTTGTGTTGAACTTGCATTAGCTTGAAAAGAATGCAGTGGTCCTAATGAGACAAGAAAAACTGACCTCGACCTACTGCCACTTTCCACACCCTCCATTGCAAGATCTGGGAAATATTTCACTCGAATCTGAACAGATTAGATGCTCGGAAACATGCGTGGAATATCGTGCTCTTCCGGTTCCGACGTTTGTGCTACCGTAACACCTGTTCACCTAAGCATCTACGAATCTCCCTCAGCTCGAGTATTTCCGTACTATTTCTTTGGTGTTGCTTGAGCACTGGCCGGAATGCAAATCGATTGTGAGGATGAGAGGCAGAACGGTTAATTGGTGTGCGGCTGAAAGAAAGGATTCGAGCCTTCGAGATTGCTCTGGCTAAAATTTGACGACTGAAGATCGAATTATCAAAGAAGTTGAACTTGTGTTTTATGGCTCGTGGCTATGTATATACACTCGATCGATTGCTGTCGACTGTCCTATAAAAGGTCTCAAAGTGAGGCAATCGATGCGTTACGTGAGTGGGCCTTTTTGTCAACCACAGGTTTTTGTGTATGTGGTTTATTTTGAGCGGCGAAAATGGTGAGAACGTCCAGCAAATTCGTTCCAAGAATTTGAATTGAGCGCGGCTATCCCGATATATTTATTCGATCAGAATGAGGCTGAATTACACAGAGGGGAGATTGGAGGGAAAAAGCCCGTCTAATTCTAGTGAGACTTTTTTTTCGATTTGAATCAGAACTTTTCTGTAGCTAGGTATATAGAGGTTTAGAATCCAGATGAAAGCTCTAGGTCCATAAACTGAAGGCGAAAACTAATCCAATTGACTCTGCGTCGGTGTTGATCAGATTGAATGTGAAAATTCCAAGTATAAGAATTGCAAACTCGTATGATACGTTGCGTGAGCAAAGATCAAGATCAATGTTTCGATGATGTTGAAGGAATGGGAGGAGGGAAGAAAGGAAGGAAGCAGTGGACTGTAACAGTGTGAAGGCTGCTTGCTCTAACTTCTTGCTTGATTAGGGTTTCGCTCGGTGTAAAAGCTTGTGGAAGTGTGGAAGGAGGAACGAGGTACACAACAGGGCAGGTGAGCTTCTCGAAGTTTGGTAAGGCAAATGATAGGATAACTGTAGGAGTATAAGATAAGAAGCACAAAGGTGGGAAAGCCAGCAAAGATAAAAATAAGCAAGTAAGAATGTCGACGCAATTATAAGTCAAGTTTATTTGAGCTGCTGAATAAGAAATATTTAGTAAATCGTGAGAAGAGTAGGACTAATTGTAGTTGTGGTCGTAGTTGTAGTTGTGACTAGAGGTAAAGTTAGTGGAGCGGGATGAGTGGGAGGAAGCGGCAGCATCGTGCTGTGCTACCTGCTAAGCTGCTAACTTTTGATCGAGCGGATTCGAGCCGTCACTTGTCAAGCTAGTGATGGTTTAGCTGTGAGATTCTTAGCCTTATAGAGCTAGTCCAAGGGAGAGATCTTTTAGTTTCCGGTACTTTGACTTGGGTATAATTTCTTTTTTTGGGTTTGACTGTGAGATGGACATTGTCATGGCTAAATGTTAAGGATAATAATAATGGATGGAGATCGAAGATTAGGAAGATACAGAGTCGTAGCTAAGGCAAACCCAAACCGTCGCCAAGGATCAAGGTAGTAGCGGCAAAGCAGGAAAGAACAAGGCACTATCGACAAGGGAGATGAGTGGGTGGTATGGATCATATCGATGCTCTTTTATTAATATTATGATTTGTTACAGGCAAAACCTGCCAGCTAGCAGCAGCTAGCAGCAGCTAGCCAAACTGTTAGAAAGAAAATCAGAACTATATCGAGTAGTATTTCGGATTACCATGGATGAGTTAGCCTTACAAATCTGCATCAATCTGTATCTAGATACAGATTGACCAACATCTTGGTTGAATTGCAGGTGGGTCGTTGTTTAGAGTGGACGAACGATATGGCATCTAATAAAATCCGAATATCTTTTGACCAAACGAGGGGCAAGCTAATCTTGAGATTTGCGAGTTTACGATGAGTCGGCAGGGATTATAAATAAGATGCGTGGATGTGGCAGACTGCATATCCTTGCATACGTTTACCATGGGTCGGCCCATATTGTTAATATGGATCTCCAAAGTACAGAGTAATGGGTGAGTGGAGGGTCTGGGAGAGAAAAAGATAGATGGGAGGGGTTTATTTGTGGGTCGTGGGGTGGTGAAAATAGCAAGAGGGTGATGAAACAAATCCAACTAGTAGGGGATTTGACATGCGGTATAAAAGTCTTGAGGACGAAAATGACAATGGCTGTGAAAGTGTTTAGGGCTTACTGAGACCAAGAATATTAACAGTCACAAGAAGAGAGAATGTTTAAATTAATAAAATATTCCATAGATTGACTTCCATACAATGACCCCGTAGCCCCTTCATTTGTAGATTTTGCTCGCGTAGGACGAACAATCAATAGCCCTATAGAAAAATGAGTATCGAAGTAGAATCCCAGCATATTTCACTCTAGTAACTTAATCGTCTTATGATCGTAATATAGAAGATGATATAGTGTAATATCTTTATGGGGTAATAATGAATCTAATCATAGTGCTTAAGACAAGAGTTTTCCCTGATATGAAGTCCGATCTGATGTAGGCGAGGTAGGTCAATCTTTAGACCGGATTTGACGTTAAACTCAAAAGTGATATATACGCTACAGACCTTAATTGTTCGCGACCATGATCGCTTATTGTTATGACAACATCGGAGTAAATCCGTGGCGTTATCTCGTAGCTCAGGTTCAAGCATATCTACCTAACCAACTACTAGTGATACCTATCTTTAGGGCACGAACCGTTGGGAACAAAATCAAATATCTAGAGAAGTACCCGTATCACATCGCCGAGATCATCACTAAGATCTGTATTTCTGGATCACATTCAGGGGCCGATCGCCAGTTTTATCATTACAAATACTGTACATATATGTCTTCACATCATTACCTATCACGAATCCCATTTTACTTGCGATAATCCCGTCGCCATTTTAAAGTTTTCCGATCGTTACCAGCCTGCAACTCGCTACGAGTATTGAAATCTACAGTACAGACGGAACAGCCATTAATTCGTGGGTGGCCCCAGCAAATCACCTTAGACTAATGCACCCTAGATCGGGACCCTGGATGATGCACTCATTTTTGTGTCTCACAATTACTTGGCTGTTCTTCGTGGCCATCTCTCGATGAGATAGAAGTCACGTAAGCATGATACCTACATCTGGTGCATCGTACAGCAAGCAGTGCCGGTATTTTAAATCGTTGGCATTGTTGCCTATCAAATTCCCAAATCCCTACATCTCCCACATCTTCTACTGCACCACGTGCAGTATCCAGATACGCGGCCACAAATTGTGAGATCGTGTTACTTGGATCATAATGTACAGTGACTTTTTCCTGCTTGTCCCCACTTCAATACGTATCGTATTCTGTTAACCTTTCGTGATTATCTTCACCTACTTATCCAGTAGGTAACCTCTGCATGATCATCCGTATCAAATGCTGACGGACAAATCACAAGTGCATGTTATTTATCCTCAATTTGCATATTGTACAACTTGTCCTGCCTCTGTGCTACCAACTTCTTTTTCATCATAGATTCGGGTAGTCGCCATATCTTGCCGCAACTTGCCGCCTTCACCATTGGAACACGAACACACCGCGGCCTTTGCCCACTTCGTTCAATCTCGTTCATCTTACCTTCTATTCTTACAGAAGCTGGAACGTCGAATCTTTCCCTCCACATGTATATCTAGAATAAAACATTTGTTCTCGTGCATTCTGAATTCTTGATTGAGGAGCACACGGTGGCTCGTTCCCTTTAAGCCGAAATCTCCCCAAATCTCTTAGGTCTATTAATTGCAGAATAGAGGTCAATTTCTACAAGGCTACACGGCAGATCACTTCCATTTATGATATTGCTAACTTTAATTTTTCCTTTACAGCCGTCAAGCTTTTCAGTGCTAATGGTCTCACGGAGAGCTTTGCTAAGAAAACGTCGGCTGATAGAAAAAAGGGATGAGGCCATGGGCCATAGCCTAGAATTCTCACTAAATCTGGAGGGCGAATGTGTTACATTCACTAATTAACTGCAGGTGGTTCTAGGGTGCTATACTCGCATACTGCTACTTATTAACCTCAAAAATACTGATTGCTTCGATGAAACCTATCACGGCAGTCATAAACTCATGCACTCATGCACTAAGAAAAATTGTTCTCATAACACTTCGGCCATTTTGGGACTCGACACTAACAGTTCTTTTCCTTTGTTGGTATTCAAACCCTTGATGATACAGAGATTGCATTGAAGATCTTCCTATTTCAGACATCGGCATATTTTAACCCCTGACAGCTTGGGGCCGCGGTTATCGTTGTGCTGCTGTCTAATAATCCCAATTCGTCGCATCGAGGCACTTTGCCGACGGAGATACTGCAAGTTTAGCCTCTTACAGCGCCCAAAAGATTTCCTTGCCAAGATGATCCAGAAGGATTTTCATTCAGCTTGTTGATCCAAAAGTTGGAAGTCAAACTTTATAGTTGTGCCGCAAAGAACCCAAAATGAAGTTTGAACTTTCGAGGTGTCCACATTTACGGAAAAACGTTGAATATCTCAAAGCTCGGATCTCTCACAGATTTCCAGCAAAGTACTGCTTCAGGTTGTTGGATGTCCTCTTCCTAAGCAATTTAAATCCTTGTTGATACCTTCAGATTTGATTTCAGAATAGCCCTCAAACAACTCAGAATCTGGAGGGTTCCAGTAAATATTCTGACAGCTGCATGTTTCGGGATCCCACACCCTAGCGATCCGCTTCCATCCATTCATCTACGGTCTTCTTGAGTCTTGGCCAACACCATCATTACCTTACCGCCTGTGGGGATTTCAACGTCTACGCTCGCAGAAGTAGATGCGCACGTATGTCTTTGGTGACTCGGTGAGCATGATATATATGGCACTCTCTGCTGGCAACCGAACCCCAGTGGCTTAGATCAAACGACGCATCATCATAGAATATGAGCTAGCCATTAAACCACATCAAGACCGATGTTATGTCATAATTCTGGAACTATTTTCAACCTTTCCAATATCATCCGAGACCTGAGACCTGAGATTATCCCGATTTTTCGATATAAAATAAAACACTAAGAAAGCAGGTTGCAATAATGTCTACAATCATAACTGCTCTGAAGATCGAAATCATATGAGGACTGCTATTACCAGGGGGGGGGATAAAATGGGTGATGATCCTCCTGGTGACATATTCCCCGAACACGAACTGATCCCATCGGAATGATCCAAGATTCGAATAATCTTAGCAGGAATTTTAAGTTAGACCCATCCAGATCCAAGATTATGTCTTTCTACAACAAGGAGGTTCATCATCGCCACGTGAAATTCATGGATAAACCTTGCTACAAGCGCAACGGTTTTCCTCTCGAGTCTAATGAGATGATTGCTAGGATTCAGATTCTATTATTTTTGTTTTAACAATAAGATATTTTCGATACACGCACTGTGATATTGACTGAGGACTTCCTTGGTACGACTTGTCATTCTCCTCGTTGATGAAGACAACGGAACAAACTTTCCTCGTTGAGCTTCATGATGCACAAAGGCCCCCTGATCATGCACATCGTTGCACATTTTCTTACACTTTCATTCGACTCCCCAAAATCTCACGGTCGCGCACACGCATCATTCATGGATGACAAGGCCACTGGATCGCCGATTAATACCCTTGTGCCCCGTAGACAAAGATCTAAATCCTCCCCACCGTGTCGGATCCAGAAAAATTTAAAGGAAAAGGATGATTAGTCCTTGTACTAACAACACGATGTGTACGCAAATTACACGGGTTGCGGTTGGATTCTGGTCAAAATGTTAATGCTCGCAGTAGTTTAGAGACTACGATAGAGGTGACTGTCAAAGAATCTTCCTCTCCACCTTTTGACTTCATCCGGGCCTCCGAAACCCTTTCTTTTGTTTCCAAGGTAGTTTTTCGTTGGTACCCAAATGTTGAATGTTAGCCACTAAATCAGATGGTGGCTTACCTAGGTATACCTAAGTCACGATAATGAATTGGGAAATCTCCTAGTCAAGTCAGCCACATTTATATCTCGATCGATGTCTGCATCTCAAAACTTCCTCCGAGATGAACATACATGAAGCGTCTCATTCGACAAAATTTGGACAAGGCGGACACCAAAGCTAGAAATGATATAGTGGATGCTTGGGCTCGGACGGGATCTTCGTCAGTTCTTACTGTAAATTGGTGGGCCCCGTCGAGGCTTCTAAGTTCTAGCAAAGGCTCCTGCCGTTTGCCCGTTTCAAACTCCTCATTCACGTGGTCTTTCCCTGAAATTTTTGAGTTCATTGAGTTAGTTGACAGTTGTTTCTCACAATTAGTCACAATTAACCCCAATCACCCTCGAACACGGAGATTTTGAATATTGCAACTAATTCAGGTCGTACAACCTTATAAGCGCTTGAGACATCTGATATGACAAGGGATTTCAAATGACCTATCTAGACTTTAGAGTTTGGAGAGTGCTGAAACTTGTTGGTGAACGGCCGTAAGTCGTACGATTATTCCTTACCGAGGGGTTTGAGGCTTGCGGGAGCGGGAGCGCCAACGTATGATAAAAAAGTGGTTGACTCATGTCACCGTGGTCAGCAAGAATCTACCAAGATAATAGATCGTGAGATTCGAAAAAGTCTAATAATTCGTCGATCGAGTTCATCTTTGTGTCCGTTATACTCCGTAGAAAATTACCGATTAGGCCAAGTCAGTTTCCCCAAGCTCCCTTTCGAGTCTCCCCATTCTTTCGCGTGCGGATCTTCTCATTCATGTCCGCATCGTCACCTCGATTGTGTATCTTTATTTCGGAGTGTTACTCCTTTTATCCTAGGGCATTTCCTTTTTGTAAATGTTCTATTGTCAATTTTGACGGTCAAGATAAACACATGAACACTATAACGTTGCTGCTCATCACTATCACCGTCCCACAAGCTATTGCAACCTATATTACACTCCATATTTCCCAAAAAGTCGAGACGAGAACATTGTATCGCATCGAAATGGGAAAGATAATCGACCAATCTCATGCATACTGGAACCCTGATGCCTGCTTGGAATAGTGATTTCTTCCCATGGAGATATTGCTAAGATGATCCTGAGATTTCCGACCGAACCCTTCCATCGGTACTCCATTCAAGTCACGACTTGGCCGGACGGTGTGCATCATTCTCCCGGAAGAATTGTTTCTACGACACTACCATTTAATAGCCTTGTATTGCAACGCAAAAATCCTGGTCATACTTCGTAGTGATGCATGCAAGAAACAATCACTTCTCATCGTTTTCTACACTTGAGACTTTTACCCCAGTAAAGGAATCCAGAAAGTGACCAGGAGTTGCAGAGACTTTCCAAGCGATTTCGCTGCGCGAGCTATCAATAAATCAATCCTACGAAGCATCAGATCTAATGAAATTTCTGGGCATGGCATGATATCTAACTGGGTCTCTACTTTTCCGGATTCGGTGGTCCAATATATCAATATTGAAATGCAGTGCCGTTCAGTCATTAATATTGTGGCTTACGGCACAGCAACCGTTTTTTTTTTTACCCCAAATATGTTACAGACTAGGATCTAGAAACATGCAGATTTTTCGTTATCCAGAAACCTCAAACCACAGAATGGAGACTATCCTGGCCCTCGCAAAACCCTCGCGTAGAGAGATGTAAGCTTCATCTAAGATCTGCTTATCTTCAACTTAACTCCCTGCCTTGTATTCCTTTTTGACTCGGGTTCGACGAACTCCCACACTGCAGGTAAATCATAAGCGCATAAAGAGTAGGCTTGAGATAATGAATAGATGCTTACAACCTGCGGGGTTCTGCTCACCGATCTGAGTTTGGCTCGTACAGTGGTCCAATCCCCAATCCCACCTTTAGTTCCGCTTTCCAACAAACTACCAGCCTCAAAGAACCCTAACATATGCACTGCAGCACAATAACACAACAGCACAAGAGGATAATAGGATGGCATTGGGCGAAGCCTACAATGAATATTGAAATATCGATCTTCATATCTGAATGGATCATTCCGCAGTTTGACCAGGGGTTCGACTAGATTCCCCATGTTTATTGATGTCAAGATGAAAATCCATCTATGAAGATCACAAAAAATCAAGTATATGTGCTTACTTTCTGATAGATATCCCAGCCTCCATCCATTGATATGATCATGGTTGGGATATTGCATGTTACCTGACTAGCTTACCAAGATATCATCTGAAGGCCTTTTTACCACTCATAGTGTATCATCACCCGATTGCATCGTTGTACTAAAAATGTGAAAGATTACCTTTGCGGAAGATTGTCTCGCGCTTGCATCTGCAGGTGTGGGTGAACGGGTATCTAACAGATTAAGATCTCAAAGATTTCCTGTCATCTTACCATCTCATCTTATATAAACCGGACTTTTGTACTTCCGCAATTATGTGCCTAGATTTGTGAGGGATACAATGACATACTGTATCACCTTACTGGTTCTCATTACATCAAGTCCGGCACGATTGTAGAATGCGGAAGGTTCAACCTCCACAGTAAGGAGAAAAAAACCTCACGTGGCACCAAAAGGCCAAGTTACCTAGCTGGTCATCGTATTTGCTTCTTGGATCTTCACTTGTAATCGCTTTTTCTTTTCCTGCCAGCTTCCAATAAATTGCGACACGATTCAGTGAAAAATAATCGCGAGTCTTTCAATTGCTATCAACTTGCATACCTACCTAGTAGCTTATCATTCGTTCTGAATGATTTTAAGTTTAAGGTGTGTGATATAGGCAGATACGTAATTGTTTCATCTGCATTCTCGTCCCAATATAGGAGCTTCACCGGTAGCAGACGTCTACAAAAGAAATTCTATTTTTAGCAATGTCAAGTGATGTGTGCGGACGAGAATGGTTCGGTCAGCCTTCAAACTATTAGATGCATATAAACGTGTGTTTTGAACACGACGTTGAGGGAAATACAAGGGTGGCGTACGTGAGTCTTCACGTTTTGTGGCGTATGAAAGAATCATCGTGGCAACGCCACCGTGCGGTATGTTTTCTTTTTCTCCTCAAGGAAATGATTAAAGCAAGGAAGCTCGTGACGGACCGTCTGTCGCTTGGAACAGAGGGCTTGAGTTCATCAGATTTGTACAAAGATTGGCTCTTGTTGTTCATATGAAAAGTCCGTATGCCAATTTCATGTGATTACAAGAAGTTTTGCCGAGGCTGGCTTACGAATGTCTCGCTATTAAGCGCTCGACGACACGATGTCAGGAATGTATCATGTTGTTCCTTATCCGCCTGCATGATTCTTTCGGGCCCGTGTCTCAAGTCAAGAGAACGTTGACAACAGTTTCGAAAGTATGCTTTCTTATCGTCCCTCTTTATGTCTTGCCCGCAAGCCGTTGTTCAAGCCGTTAGACGCGTGGACGAACAGCGAAAGGCTGAACTCAATCAAAAAGAACTATCATGTCGTTTAATCTTGCTCAAGTCTGGAAGTTTCCGGATTGTAAATAGTTTCAAGATGTCTAGCCTTTACAATTTTCCTTCCGTCTTCTCCTTGCTTCCTTCCACCCTTAATCCAAAAATCCACTCCTCTTTGACGAGCTTGCCGCCATAAATTGCGACTTCAAAGAACATTTATTTTGAGACATTGACTATGCCATGTAAAGGTAGTGTCCCGCCATGTTTCGATGACACTGTGTGCAGGACATAAAAAACATAAACACTCCGAATGGTCTCATAATTATTCCGTGGCTGCGTGGCTGAAAACTTTCAACAAATACTTCTTCCATCCTTCGATGATCTTTCCTTGCATATCTTGTACACCGATCAATAGAAAAAATCTTGTTCCTCGCGAGTGCAGATCAGCCGCGTGAATTCTGAGTCACGAGCGTATTTTCTAGTTGCATATGTATTCAGATAAAGTGTGATTAGGGTCCCGAAAGGTGGAGAAAGGATCTGCTGCTAGTGGTACTTTACTGCCGAGACACCATGTCGATCGACGGACATTGTTCAGCTTCCGCTAGAGATCGCTAGGGGTCGATTGCTTCAAAGAGTTCGATGGCGATAATGTTTGCTAGGAATAATTGTTCGGAAGTAATGTTATCCAGTTTCACAGATTCAGATTCTTCAGATTCTTCGGATCTGGTGGAATGTGTATCAATGGAGATCCGTAGGTCACCGGGGTACAAAATGTGGAATAATTCAGGGGCTGAGAATTGGAGCTCAGTTCACTAAGAGTACATCGCGGCTCGCAGCCTACACTCAAAGTTACAATTGAGGATTCAAATCAAATATTTCATGTAATAAATTGATATATTTATTAAGCACAAAATTGTTTTTAATAATCGAATATTCCTTGATATAGGTAGGTAGGTAGCATTTCATATATCTCGTCTATTACAAAATACGTACAAAATAATATTTCGATATTCAGGGGCTTACTAATAGTCGGCGTGAAATATTGATGGTCACAGCTTTTGAATACATACCTACCTCGAGCCTACCTACCTACAAACCAACCCATCTAGTTATACGTCGTATAGTATGCGGACCCTTCCTTTGCTCATGGGTACGTGCAGTCTTTCTAATTAAGCTTTCTAGACCATCCGGATTACTCAAATCGTAGTTACAATCGCACTGTTTACAAGAAGGCTTGATTACATCTGTTCTCGATCATCATTAGCTACGATTAGTGTTCAAGTGGGACATTCAATATGCGCACAGACTACTTCTTCCCCGCTACCTGAAAGGAAAACGACAATCAACCTAAATAGGTATGGGAGATCAACTACGCTCCCCTCTTTTTAACTGCTCTGCATGGCTTATAATTCTCTCTCTATTCGCTCTATTCACACACCTCATATGCAAAATGCCACCTAGCAGACGCCGCTAAACCTGCAATGAGAAGAATATAATCACACTTCGAAGAAAATGGACGATGAAACGACAGGACGTGAATTTCTGGTCTATACACTTTCTTTACCCTTGACATTATTACATCTGAATGGATGTTAGTGCTCCAATATTGATGTGTTGTTGAAAACTTAGCATGGATCTCAGCTGTCGTCTCGCAAATCGATCTTTTATTCGAAGCTGAACGCTTTGACGACGACAATGGAGACCACGAAAACTCAATTCTCAGCACGCCTAATAGACGGTGACTCCTTTTCTTTCCTATCCTCGTGCAGTTCGTTCCTCGTACGATTCTCCACAAGGAATCAGGAATAGTACACCGCATGTATACCCAACTCCTCACCCGCTACTTTTGCCTAAGACATCCCCCAAAGACCTCGCAAGGATTCTCCCGTTCGAAAAATGCAATTGATTGGGGGGAAATGCTCGCTCAAATCGAAATGTAGCGAGGGGATCGGGGAGAAGTGCTCACTCCACCTACCTGAGATTCGTTTGCGGATAGGTTATCGTCATGTTGGAGGATATTCTCGTCCACTCCGCGGAATTATTGATTCTTCAAAGGCGTTCTTGATTTATGATGTTTCACTTTCCTCAATGACTTGCAAGTGTCAAGTGCTGAATGTCGGATGTTGAATATTGAATTTGGTTTGGGATTTGATGAAGTGTCAATCGCAAGTTTGTGGCATGTGTCTGTCTAGGTAAGGATGGTGTGGACGGGTGGCGAGAAGGTTTGATACATTTGATTTGCATGGGAAGGTAGCTGAGTACATCTTTTCCGCCTCTCAGCGCAAGCAGCTGTGGCGTACTACTATTGCTTCTTTAGATACGTTTATTTCATGGATCTAGAGGGACTAGGAAACCATGGGCTATCACAGGACTGGTGTCAGTGACATGGACTCTTTGTCAACTTCCAAGGCGGGATTCATAGTATTGAAAATCGCGACTGTGTGCTTCTGGCTCATGTGTCTTTGTGTCTTTCCTCAGCAGGCTCGCTCCTACGGGTTGAGAATCAAGATTCGAAAGTACTCGAATTGAGATGATGGATAAGCATGTTCTATATATCATTTCAGTACACATCGAACGTGGAAGTCGGTACGTGCAGCCAGATCTACTTGTAAACATTCGGGAAGTGTAAATAATTGATGATGATAGGAAAATCTCCGTACGATAGTTTGTATTTAAGAAGTAATTGCAACAAATTACATGGCATCCAGAAGTAAATTCCTACTCCAAGAACTTGATTTGTATGCATGTATTCACTGATGTATCCATCCACTTGTCTACTCATCCATCTACCCAGCACCAAACCCATAGATAGTACCACAATTCTCTCTCCTAACCCCTTAAACAGAACCTCGTACATGTCACTTCACTTCATTTCACATCCCCAGATCTATACCGCAAAAACACAAAAAACTCAAACTCGAGTAATTCACATTCCAATTATAAAATTAACCAACCAACACAACTTCCACTCCAGCCAGCGCCAGCTAGTAAATCAGTAGCAGTAGCAGTAGCAATAGCAGTATACTATCCATCCTTCCATTCATGCATCCATAACCTTGCATAGCTTCACAACACCGTATTCTGATATCCTAAATCCAGAGCATGTATACCAAACCATCATTCCCAATATCCAATTCCAATTCAAATTCCAATCTGATCCGATCCAATCCAATCTACTCTCAAACTGCCATTATCTAATATCTACTCCCGTACACATTTCTCCAAGACCAAAATATCATGCCCTGCTCTCCACACATATCATCTCGCACGCCTCATCCTAATACATCTCTACTCCATCCATCGCTCTCCCCTAGAACTCCCATCTCCCTCCCTCCCAATTCCCAGTTCCGAACACAAACCCCCTCACAACCCTCCCCTCCCATCCCTCAATCTCCTCAATCTCTCATCCGCTCTCCTAAATTCTTCCTCCATCTGCTCTCTCTGTCTCCTCCGTGCCTCGATCTCTTGCAAATTGTCCGTTTCGATTTTCATTGATGCAGGAGGTGGGATCTTTTTCCTGATTTGGAGAGGTCGGATGAGGGGGATGCTGGGATCGCTGTGGAGGGGAGAAATGGGGGGGGGGGTTGTGTTTGAGAGGGTTGACTCGGGAGTGCGTTGTAGGGATAGTGGAGATTGTGGGGGAGTGAGGAGAGAAAGAGGTAGATGTTGAGAGGTAGATACTGTGGCGGGTATGCGTGCGGGAGATCTTGTAGACGGATGTATAAGCTGCGACAACAGAACCGGACTCTCTTCACGCATCTCCCCACTCAAACATCCATCCCTGCCCTCCCCATCCCAAGCCTTTCCGCTCACAATCCTATTCAAATCCTCACACGAACTAAGAGGACTCACCTCACCCGGACTATTCCTCAACACAGCATCCCAAGTCCCTATCGTGTAATTCGCGTATATGTCTATCGAATCTTCTACCGGTTCTTTCCTCGATACTTCTCCTGGTTCTTCCTTACCCATGCGTGCTGGCTTGTCTTCTTTGATATGCTCTACGGAAAACCTGCCACTTGCATCTCTACCAATCTTAGGAAGAACAGCTACGTGTTTCGCGTAAGTTTTTGGAATTGCAGGGACGTCTGGAATAGACATCACAGGATTCTGAATAGGATGCTGCATATTTGAACTACCCATTCGTCGTCGAGGTGCTTTGGATGATTTTTGAGGAGGGAAAACAACATTTGTCGTAGTTTCTTCATCAAGCCCCTCGTTTCGCGAAGGTATAAATTGTGAAATGGTTGTCATGGTAGAAATTCTATCAATTTTTCTCTCTGGCACCAGTGGATTTGTACGAGTTTCGGGCTTTGATATGGGTGTATCTTCCTATTCCAGAGTCGAGGTGATTGGCGACCTTGCTCGCTTTGTTTGCCTTTCCGAGGTGGGGATAGAATTGTAGAAGATGAGGGCAGAAAAGAGTAATCGAGTACCAGCGATGGTTTCTTGTGCAGGTTCTTGTATATCTGGTAATGCGGGTTGGCTTCTTGTTGGAGCCTGAGGACTACTGGCGAGGGTGTTGCTCCGGGTGATTTCATTAGCCAGAGGATGTCGAGAGTGTGGAACATGTTCTGTGTTACTCCTTTTCGGAAAAGAAAAATTGTGAGGAAGTTCATCCCTCTTGTCCAAGAGTTGTCGAGAATATGGTACATCTCCTGTATTACTCCTTTTGGGTAAAGCAAAAACCTGAGGAGGAAATTCTTTTGAGGTTTCCTGGCGGCATTGAGAATGTGGTGAATCATCTCCCGTATTGCTCCTCTTAGGCAAAGCAAATTCCCGAAGATTTTCTTTCGTCGTGTTGTTTTCCTGCTGCATATCAAAACACCTCGGCGGTTTAACAAAGTCCACGGCATGCTGCAAAGTTGCAGAAGGCGCGGAAGATACTTTCTCGAAAACATTCTCCTGCGTCCACTGAGTTTTGGTAAATTTCTTCTCGTCTTCCTGAACATTTGGTAAGCTCGCACTATAGCCCGCGACATCTAAACTTGAGCCTTGAGAACGAAAAGGTATAGGCATCGGCAAGGCTTCAATACTGCGAGAGTGTACCGAATGACTCAAAGCATGAGGCCGAGGAGGTATGTGATCAGGTGACGAATGGTTTGAAGTTCCAAACCCTCCTTTCCAAACTGCAAGTACGTCATCGATATTGTCCGGCGTTAGATTAATTGTATCTCCATCGATTGCCTCGGTAATGATCTCCATTCGTTCATCATCAGCTTGAGAGAACTCGGTTTCCCGGCTCATTCTTCCTTGTCCACTTGACTGAGTACCATGACTCGATCGCTCTGATGTCCCTTCCTGGTAGCTATTTTTGACGTCGGAGATTGCAGAATCCCTAATAAAAGAGTCGACAACTGCTGAATTGTCCGCAAAGGGATTTCGACCGATTTCGCTCATATATTCTCCAGCACGCTTCTCGGCAGTCCGTTTCTGTGATGTGTCCCCTTGACATTTTTGAGGTATATCGATAGGTGCAGAAATCGCATTTGATATCGTAACATCCGTACTACTGCTGCCTGAAACTACACCTTGAAAATGAAGGTCGAGAAATTCTTTTGGCGTAAGATACTCGTACCCCGTAGCATCATCAACCTTCCGATCATCTACCGATGCAGATAGAGAACCCTCTTCTTCCATGTCTTCGCTCTTCCTTCCTCCTCGGAAACCGCCAGTGATCGTATTGAACCTATTGAGTTTTGTTTTGACAGTACCCTGTGTGGACGATTTATGCTCACCTGTTGCCGCGGTGTCCTGCTCACTCCTCGGCCGAACGATCATTTTCCGTAGACTACCAAATACGTTGGGTTTCTTGGGTTTGCCCTTTATTAGAAGAGTTTGCGTTCTCAGCCCGTCAAGCTTGAGCTCTTGCGTGCTTACATTTGTTTGATCATATATATCGTGCGATGGTTCAGCGTCGAAGCTTGCCTTGTTTGTTCCAGAAAGATCTAGAGAAACATTCTTCAGCTCTTTCTTCTCGCGTCGTGCCTCTTCCGTTCCATTCTCATATACCCTAACACCCCTCACCCTGCCAGTCTCATCTCCATTTGCCACAATTTCAAACGTCCCTATGGCCAACATATAGTTGTTCTCCTCACCCTTTCTCCAGTTCCCTTCCTTTCTGCCAAAAATACTACCAGTAGACTCGCTTTCCCTCTCCACCCAGTGTACCACAAAGTTGTCACTATCCTGGCCTCGGCACTTGCGGCAGTTCACAAAGTAATGAGCAACAGTTGGAGGGGTTTTAACGCACCTTTGTCGTGGCGCACTAAGATACAAGGGGCAGCGGTAAGTGTAGTTTTGTTTGTGGTTACACTTTAGAATTATCGTGTATGTATTGCACATTTCTGATTCTTGCGTAGATTAAATAAGAAGAGTCTGAAGACATATTGCAAGTGATAAATTACATATATTCAACGCGAGTATGATTCTTTACTAAAAGAAATGATGATTGGGATCTAGGAAACTGGTGATTCAAGGAGTAAAGGGTCATTTGCTGTAAAGAGACCAATAACAATAGATCAAAACGAAGGAACGAGAACACTTCTGCTATTGACATTGAATCACAATTAGTATTTCCAATGGCGTCAGGCAGAATATCTCGAACCCACCATCGTCATTCGACAGATTTCCTCCATCTCTTCACTACTTTCACTCTGATAACCAATGTGCTTCGACCTTCCTACGGTGGATCATATTAAGCCTATGGGATGAAAAGTCGGCAAAACTCATGCGTACTTGTTAATTTCCAAAATATTCTAGAGTTGATGTGTCACGAAGACAATGCCGCATTGCGCTTCGATGTCTCATAACCTTCTTTAACCTTTTTCTTGTCTATTTTAAAGCCATATCTGTACCTGAATAGCCATGAAAATAGCATGGCCAATAAATTAAACCATATAATCAATGCCCAATCTTTGAGCCCGAAGCCAGGCTCTTTCGAATCTGCAGAATCGTATTTCTCACACACTTCCAGATACTTCTTGGGGTCATCAGAGATAACCCCATCTATCTTATTTTTGATACACCATCTCATCCATTGCTCTTCATTAACAGTCCACACCAACATAGATCGTTTTGCAGCTTTGGCATCGGCCATAAATTTAGAACCGCCAGGTCTGACTAGAATCTGCCGCAGCATATTGAAATTTATATTAGGTATGGATAAAAACTCTCTCGCATACCCTATTGAAAATCCAATGTGCGTTATGGGGAAATCGGGAAGGTATTTAGCGCACAGCGGAACATACTTGGCCTACATGAATGTCCGTCAGTAACCCTTCAAAAATGCGCAGAAAGATAGTTGATGAGGAAAGGTTTGAGTAAGAAGAAAGAAATGACTTACTGCCCAGCAGCCTAATAGAACTCTCTGATTCCAAGGTTTTGTTGGCTTCACCTCTCTAATCGATGAAGCGATTAAACTCATTAACTGCTCTGCATCATTATCCAGCTTTTACTCTCGTTAGCTCGAAATCTCTCCTAACACTGTTATAGCGGCAAATGTACCTTAATATCTAATAATATCCATATATCTTCTAACCCAGGTGTAGTGAGGTATTCTAAGAGATCGGTAAGGCGAGGCATAGCTTCGTGAGGGGCCTGGACAGTGCGAAGGGTAGATATATACGACCAGTCGCAATCTATAATCTTTGCGTCTTTCCCAAAACATCTCTTAAGGCTTGGATCCTTGAGAGGCGCGTTAGCCATCGTTCTCACCGAGAAATGTAATCCTGAAGGTTACAACACACATGTGAAATAACCAAGACCCCGTCCTTTGTGATGTGTAAATCGGTTTCTATCGCATGCGCGCCTATCTCGACAGCACCTCTGAATGCGCCCATAGTATTTTCTGGATTCGCAGCTTTGTACCCTCGATGTGCAATAGCTTGCGGGAATGTTCGACCGCGCCGATCCGGTTTGACTAATGTGAAAGTTGCTTGAGCGATATTAGCCATGATTCTGAGGATCCTCAAGCAAAGATCTCACAATGAGGAATCTCCATTTTCTCCTGCGGCAAAGCTTGTGCTTCTCCAATTCTAAGTTTGCAGATAAGCTATTCGTAAGATTGATACCTATTAGGCTGAGATATGAATGGCAAAGACGTGTAGTGGCAACTGCGGGCCGCTTCAATCGATGCAGGAAGTCGTTGCAGGAAGTAGAAAACCTTGATCCTGGAGGAAGATAAGTGATGCGCTTGAATTTTGGCAACCCATGTACATGAACGATGATATCGTAATTCGATAAGACGGCCACTTGTTTAGTAATTTCCCTTTCGCAGACTTCAGAAGGAATGGTGATCGATCTTATAGATAGTCCTGAGAGATTGTCGATTTTTCCAAACGCCAGAATGGCAGTATGCGATGGAACAGTCGTATGCAACAAATTTCCAAATAAAGCGTGAGATGGTGTCTGAGGTAGGAGCGATGTACAGATCCGCAGATGTAAAAGTAGGCGCGGGAGCCGTATATATGTGTTGGTTTTGTCTGACCGCGGTAGGCAAATGAAGTGAGAACAAATCAATCAATACGAAGAACTGCCCGTTCTGTTCTTGAACTCAAAACAAATAAGAAGCATAGGAAATATATCAATTATTAAGTGTCAATTGTGTTCTAAGTATTCTTGCATATGTGAGTGTGGTATCTGGATATGGAATTATGGAGTCTTTCCAAAAGATGTCGGCGTTACCTTATCGGACAGGGTTTGGAACTTGGGCGCAAGAGAGGTCGTCAATGCGGAGGATGTAACCAGACTTGGCCTGACCAACATGAAGAATGAAGTTATCTCGTACTTACCTGGGTACGGAGGGATGCCGGTATCCAATCTACTGACATAGTACCTACCTAGTATGCTTCATGTCTGACTGCGTGCAGATCTCTGATTATCTTCTCCGTGAACCATACAAACATCAACAAGATGCAAACCTTGCCACGTTAAGTTAAGCATTGTCAGAAGCGAAAAGCTTAATTTTCCTATCTACAATACTTCAGACTTTTGCATCTCATCCATCACTTCTATTGTTTCATTATGCTTACTGCTTACGCACCTTTGGACCTGATATGGCTTTGTTGCAGTTTCACAAGTCGTTTCGAAACCAACCTGATGTATGAAGGTTGATGCCCCAACAACAATAAGACTCTCGTCTCAATCTTATCTGACAGAATACAGTACTTGTTTGTCATACTTCAGAACAGAAATTCAAGTCACCAGCTAGGTAAGCGACTTGTTACAGGAGACAAAAGCATAGATACCTAGGTAGGTATACAACTAGACATACAAAGATTTGTGACCATCGCCATTCATTAATGCTTGCTTAATAACGTCTTTTCCATTGACCATTTTCCTCGCAACTCCTCATAATAGGGAGTGGGGATTTTTGGGTCGTACACACATAGGACTCAACTCAGTTCGCACGTCAAATAAAGCAAGAAACTGACTGTTTGCCAACAACCTCGCTCGCACACATATGAAAGCCCCTTATTAATAATTATAGCTGATCCCTTCGGCATTCAAAAGGTCGGCATTAAGAATATCGGCGATGGCGTTACTAGATTTTCGCTGGGAATTACCGAAATCTCTCTCTCTTGTCACATGGCATGCCACCAGGTGTGTTGATCCTTGGGGCTGTCTTCCCGCTGCGGTATGACGATCTTCATAAGCAAGGGGCTGGGCAGAAAAATTGAGAGATCGAGATCCGTCCATACACACTGCTGACCTTGAGGAAGGCACAAGATTTTCATTGTGGAAGTCCTGATGGATGCTGAAAGGATTTTGGCAATCTCCCAATGAGCCCAAGAAACTATCCTGATGAGAATCGAAGGCAATATAATCGCTTTCCAAATCCCAGGCGTTCCGAGGGCCTGCAGAGTTGTCAAAGTTGAGAACCTTAAAATCCGTTCCCGATCCCCGCTCGTTGGATTCTATGGGAGCAACAGTCTGCCACTTCTCAAACTCGAAAGTGGTAGATCGAGAAGGAATCGGTGCCTGTACATGATGGCCATTGAATTCGAGTGTTTTCTGATCAGAGAAACTTGGGAGATTTGTCATTGTAGCCGCTTCTTGTATGACATTCAATCGACCTGACGTTGTCAGCTATTGTTTTCGCAACAATTAATTTCACTTACGTAATTTAATTGGCCGCATTTCTTCAGTTTCTCCAGTACCAAAACCATCCCTCTGTGCCTGTGGCTTCTCTGAATCTTGGTCACTACAGAGCCTTGTTCGCTTTGGTGAATATTGTACCGGAGTTATTGCAAGGACAGGAGACTTTTCAAACTCGGAGAGAGGGGAGCTTGTTTGACTACAGACTGCATCCGCTTGTAACTCATGGCAATCGTCATTTGATATTTTCAGGCTCTCCGTTTCTGGATCACCTGGCGATTTAGGACTAGCTTGCGTGGTTGCAGCAGATATTTCATCCCCGCCAAGCCCATGGGGCTCAACAAGGGCCATTTGTCACAGTCTGGATTTGTGTTTTTTTGTTGGTTGCAATTATGTCTGAGCAATTGCTTGCGGCCAAACCAATTTCCACACTTAGGGCACGCCTTACAAACTAAGGTCGTTTGTTAGCTCATCGATCAACACAGTACGTAGCTCTACCATACTTTTCATTCTTTGGTGTCTGGTAACGCCCTCACTAGATGTAAAAATCGCCCCACACTTTTCACAACTTGAAGACTTCGGTATCACTGGTCTTGTTTCAGTTTCGTTGACTGCAGAGGTGTCGCAGAGATCCTCAGCTTCCACTTCAAGAGGAACATTGCAATTCGCCTTAGGAGAACTGTCGTTCATCACTTCAGGAGGCATGTTATCTTCAACTCCAAGAGCTCTTCCTTCTTGGACATTCAGCCGCGTTGATCTCCTGTTAGATCTTTGTCTCGATTTACCAGAATTATTTTGTGGTAATTCTGCTTTCGCAACTGTTGTCACCCGATCGGCATCCAATTTCTTTTTTGCGACTTCTACTAAAAAGTCGAGGGGAGATGTTTTCAATTTTTTGGTACCGCTCAATTCCGCATCGACTCTTTGATTCTTTTGGTGTCGTTTATGCTTAGCAATGTCGGACTTTCGGGTATATTTCCCACTGCATATAGAGCAAGGAGCTTGGCACCAAACAGGTCCTGCATTCTATTAGTTCTATTAGTTCGAATACAAGGTAACTTACTTTTCTTTAGGTGCTCTTCGAGGACTGCTTCTGGGTACAAGTTCAAGCAGGTCGAGCAATAGGATGATGATTCTCTAGGTGTCCCACCACATTGCTTGAGTGGTTCCTGGGAACATCTACCTGTTTGATCAATTATCGGTGGCCCAATGCCCCGCTGCAATCCATTCTTCGTGGTGAATTTCCCAATATTTGCTGTATTATCAACATCTGCATTAATCTGATGGCCCTTTACACCTCTGTTTGGCCTTTTCTCTTTTCCCGAGTCCAGGTTTTGCTCGTAAATTGATTTCTTCATCGGCATCCCAACGGCTCTCGTCAAAGTCTGAGCGATTGTCAGCCCTGTCCATGATTCTCCATTAAATTGAGTGTTGTCTTACCTTTTGAAATTACTACTTCACTTTTGAGGCAGGATTTCTTCTCGCGCACTTCTGCCTCATGGACAATGAAATTGCTTGGTTTGATCATCATACCTGCAGGATCATTCAATTTTGAAGCAGTCTCTATTTCATAAGCATACAGAGAAGCATGTCTCCAAACTTCGCAAGTCAAGTCCTTTCCTGGCTGCTCGGATGCAACAAGGCTTTCAAAAGCAGGCATAGCTTCAGTTGTTGCCGTTCCTGGTGGGTATATAACAAATTCATACTGCTGCCCAGTGGCAACAGTACTGGTTTGAAAGTCAAGGCTGTTATAAACAACGTTCCAACTGTGCCTTCTGAATCGACCCATATATTACTGAGAATTTTTTCAGAATTATGCGGAGGCTTGCAAAGAGGAGCAATGGCCTTGGCAAATCTCGACACAAGATTCTGTGTCTCCTCGCGTAAATCATTCTCCAAAAAAGAGGGATCCCGTATTATACTGATGTAGCTCTCCAGCGCAAGTTTGCGAGCACATTTCCAGTCGCCTTGAAGATTGAAGAATTGAAAGATTAGCATGCTGCACGAAACAAAGGGGACTTCGCAATATACCTTTTTGTGAGATAACTTTCATTTGCGCCAATGACAAGCGATTTTCCTCGAATACTGGAAAGTCTGTCATGAAAATCCACTGCTTCACCGCTGCCAATGAGAGACCACGAAGTAAGAGCTGTGGATCTAGATTCTTCATGAGTTTCTCAAGTCCCAAATTCGTTTCGGCACCATATAAAAGATGGAAAAGATGCTGGAGATCAGTATTGGTGTCTACAATATCCATATTGGTGCGTAGGCTGATACCGTTCTTGTGCATCATGGACTCCAGGGCCAATCTCATTCTTTCCATGAATGAACCGATCTGTTTGGAACTTAGTCGTACTTCAAGCTGCCCGTCCATATTTCTAAAACTTGCATCTTTCTCCAACTCTTTGATTCGTTGAACTTGTTGCCAATTTTGCTGTAGAAGGGCGTACCAAATGGTCTCAGTTGAACCTTTGCTGATTTCTCGTCGGTTCCGTGCATCAATCAAATTTTTGTTTTGAGCCTTGATTTCGATAAGCTGAGACTTCAAGTTCTGGTTCTCTTTCTGGGAGTTGATGGCGATCATTTTCCAGTGTTCAAAATTTTCGTCCGAGGATGAAGCCATTTTAGATTGGGACTTGATACTGGAATGGTGTCCATCTTCAAGATTCGGACGGGTTTTTTGACCCTTGTGTGAGTCTTGGTGATCTTGAGATGCGTCCTTGGGGGACCAAGGAGTATTTGGCGGGGCTAAGGTAGAATGCATCGACTGAGTATTCTGGGCGGTGAACTCCACGTTTCCTTCTCTCTCGGCAGATATGCTTTCAAGTTGTGTTTTGAGGATATAATCTTCACGGCTGCCGAAAAGAAAGTTCTTGGGAAATTCCTTAGATTTTATCATGATGATAATTAAGTATAGGTATTTCTATGTTCCAAGTTTTACCTTCATATGGTTCGGCCACTAGTTTTTAGTTGGCACAGACTGGATTGCTCTATTTATTTATCCAGCTACTATGGCCGCCTCATGAAAATTTCGGCAAGAGATAAGTGACTTGCTTTTTTGGAGCAAAATGAAGAGTGTGGGAGTAGGTGTTCAATGTCGACTAGAGTCTCACCGAATTGCTTTACGATTCATCATGTTAGGTTCCCGGCACTTGCAAGCCCGCGAGACACAAATAATTTCAATTGGTGCTGGATCATTGAACGAATTAATCGCGCACATGGCGGAATCACAAACGCGTAACGCTGCAAACGGAAAATTCTTGGCGTTACACAGCCTTCAGATTTGTACTACACACGACCCCTCAGACCAATGAAACTCACATAGGGTGAGATGTTCATTTGATGGCGGCTTGTTCTGACAGCATATCCGGTGATTGATTTAAGCCAAATGTTGGTACCTACTTGAATGGCTGAACAGAAGAAGTGCTTTGCAGCAAATAGGTTGTTTCGAGTGGTCTTGTTATCAAACGAGAAACCAGGTGGGTGGGAAGTGGCATTTACAGACGTATATGCCTGCAAACTGAACGGAGTTCTCCATGCCTAGCCGGGAGACAACATCGACTTTCATTTTTCTCATTCTTTCTGTTTGCTTCGTTTTGATTTGTGCATATCATAGCTTCTATCTAAATTCTATTGACGATTAGTTCGAACCTGTGTGAATAACACGAGGACTTCCACGTAGAGAAGATGTCTTCCATTTTATGCAATGACATATCCCCAAGGCGTCCTGTATATCAAAGAAGGTGCACCTTCACCTCAATCTGTGTTCATGTTCATGTTTGCGTGCACGCGATATGTATAATCGAGTGTGGAACTGACTTTATCATGGCTGTCACTGGTTGAGATGCTGTTCTCATCTTAGCTGATTATACGTAAACGGCCAGTCAGACTAAAACTAGTAAATACGGGATGGCTGCTAACGGGAGCAACTACAGCAACCGGTGCCTAAAGTTAATCGGGCTGGCGCGCTATCTATACTCCGACTCGTAATGGGGCAACTTTCCGTTCCTACCAAATATATAAAATTCTGGATCCGACGGAGTTTGCCATACTCGGGATGCCACATAGGCATTCATCGAAGGCTACTAATAACCAGATAGATACGACACTGAAGATCACCCGCACAGCTTTAACCTCGGAATTCAATCCATTCAAGAGACTAAGTATTATACGCTTGGCTCCAGGCCCTCGCGGCAATAGTCACGTCCTCCCGAAGTGCATTTTCATTGGTCCAACATAAGGCCTCCTCTACGATCATTCGAATCTTGTTGGTAGGTTTGATGTGGCCCTCCTTGTTGAGGGCCCATAATGCTTCTAAGACCCATGTGCGATAGGTCAATGTACCGAACTGGTTATCCTCTTCAGGAACTTGAGTTACTCTCTCTTCGAGTGCCTCTTGCATGTAATCATCGATCACGGAAATCTTCATGACGTACACTAGTGTGATAGATCCACTAAGCGTACAGTTGTCTTGAAATGCAGAATCCACCAAACCCCCGTTTCAGTATTACTGATATGGTAAGTTCTTCCTGCACCAGGCCTGGTACAAAGTTATAATCCCCAATGTTATGCAAATTTCTCCATTGGATTGGAGAGGGGAATATAGAGGCCTTTGATATCGAATTGCAAATTTCGGAGGGTGCTACTACTTCCGGATATTTCCAGGACAAGACAACGAAACAGTGGGTGTTAGATATGAATTTAAGGCTAGATGATCGTGTAAAGTACGATGGGGGAATGAATAGCGCGGGTTATGGTTTTCATATGGAATTGTGAATGATGATGGACAAACCAGTACTAAATCTGCTTGTGTAAGGTATCTTTTTTTCAAGCTGATGCGTGCCATTATATGTGCGCAGAGCATTAGTTGGTTCTAGATACACGAATCGGCGCAGGTGATCCCTCCAACCATGCTTGACGGAATTGAATCGGCCAACGAAGTGAGTTACAATTACTACACTCATGATTAGAAAGAATCAGATATCATCATACTAACATGCGTCAGGGTCGCCTTTTACGAATCTTAGAGGCATTTCTGACACCGTCTTATGTGGCACGGCTGCGTACCATCCTCTCAGACCAAGTGAAAAATGACGAAAGCTATCTCAAAAATTTGCGGCTCCTCACCTCGAGTATGCACAAAGCTTTCCAGAGGGGACATGTTGCAATGAAGTTAAAACCCTACCGGGGTGTCAAGCGAGTCGAAGAAAGGGAGATGTTGAGCAATGATATCCACAAATTGAGTTCTGTGTTGAAACGTCTCAAATAGTACGGGCTGTATAGGCTCTTCCCAAAAGACTGGTACGGTCTTTTCCTTGGAGATGGCACGGAATGGGAATATAACATCTTGTTTACGCAAAAATTCACACCTGATATGAAACGCCTTCCACTACCGAGCTGTCATCTCTTCGAAATCCATTCTCGATTCGCCACTGCATTATATCAATTTTTTGTTATTGACAAGATTTCTAAAGGTTGGTTAAAGGATCGATGCCTAGGATTACTCTCGGATTTTTCCTTTCCCCCAATTAGGCGACTTTTTATAGCTTATGGCTGTGTTTACCGTCTACAGTACGTGTATTGCTGTCACTACTTGGTACGATTCGGGAGATGGCTATATGGACCTACAGGAGCAGTATCGGTTGCTCGGGCCCCTTTTAGACTCTACATTGAGCAAACCACACGTTCTGGAATCAACGAACCTAACGCCCTCAAACTCATTGAGTAGTATACATCCATCCCTGCACCACGTTTCGTCGACGTTTTAGAACACGGAGATGAGAATTATCTCGTGATGACACATGTTCGTGGTCAATAGATTCAACAAATTTAACAATTTTCTCGTTGGTCACATAAATTCTACACCTGCTAGAGCACTCGGGAGAAAGATGTGCCCAGAAATCATCGTTCTGTATTCACATATTCAGATCTTGGTTGGTCGAATATCTTGGTGGACCAAGGAAAGTTGTCTGGGATTATAGATTGGAGATGCGCGGGATTTCTGCCAGAATATTGGGAGTTTACTAAGGCTATGTATAAAATCTTGTTGCACAAGGATAAGATGGAACTTGTAAGGAGGGCATTTGGTGACAAGTATGAGAGAGAATTGAAAGCCGAAGTGAAGTTGTGGGGGGTGACACCTTTTGGTTGTTAAATTTGATGAGTCGTTTTTGGAAGCTGAAAATCAGGATATCTTACCTGTGAGATTTTGAGAGCCGGTCTGATATTTTACAATACGGGCGGATATTCTTACAGTTGAGTAATCCTGAGTCTGGAAGAATTGAAGATTGGCACGAATCAGTTTTGGTCAATAGGTTCTTGAATTCTATGTGAGGCGACTTTTACTCTTAGAGCTTCTCACTCTATCTGAAAATTGTGTACAAAATGTTACTGATGATGCATAGGTGTTTTCCAGTAGTCGGTACAAAATAGCATCCAATACTCATAGTCTACCCCGTAGACTCAAGATTCTGAAAGCGTCGCTATACCAAACCACTTCAATGATCCGAAAGATCTCATCATACCACATCGATTTGCTAACTCAGGCTCTTAAAAATCTCCAAAAGTTCATAGATTTGACATTCTTAACTACTATCTGATGGCTTTATACCTTTCCGTTCGATGATGGACCTTCATCTTCCCTGACTCTTTTACTTGTTACAACCACCTCATCAACAGAAGATAGATAATCAGAATTTGCAGTGATTGCTTTGCTTGATGATCCTTTCCCCAATTCTTGCATATTTCAGACATTCTCGTTCGATACTTTTGATGCCATCATTCTTCAACTTGACAATCCCTTCTTCATCTAGATTTTTAAGTGCTTCCAAAACCTGAGTACGGCAAGTGGTTGATGCATGAATGGGTACCCAGCTCAATAAATCTCCTAGCCTATCCCAGTGTGCAGGCTTGATGATGGCAATCTTCAATGCTACTCGCAAATTTATGGCTCCTCGTATATCAGAGTGGCGTGTATCTTCATACGAAAACTTGTGCGGACTATCTCTGTCAGTGACATGAAAGTATTTCCCAATATCATCTGGATTGGCAACAACATCTTTCCACAGATAAAATCCCCAATGGAAATGAGTCTCATCGTTATCGAGTCCGTTCAGTGTGATGTATAGATTTTCGCGTTCCAAAATTAAGGGGGTCTGCGATTCCATATCTGAATTCGTTTCGCGAAAGATACAGTTAGGGGCGAGAGCAAGGTGGATGTGGAAACTAGAACTGAAGCTCGGAGAGTGAGTACGCAAAGATTTTAGCAAAATCAATCGGCTGAAAGACAGCAAGGGAAAGGAGATTTAAGTAAGACATGAGATAGGCAATTATGAAGGCGGCTAGCTATGTTGTGGGTGACTGGTTGAAATTTGCTTGTGCGGAATAGTCATTTAATTCTAGCAATAACTTATCACTTTGCTTGATTGCACGCAATAATGATCATCGTCGTTAATAAATTATGACCGACAATGCTCGTAGTGCAGTGCCTAGGTACTTAGTCACCCTACCTTACGCGAGCCGCAGCTTGCAGGGTGTTTGTGCACTGGCCAATCAAGAATATGACAATATCAACATCAACGTCCTCTAACCCTGACAAAATGTCAGCACCTTCAAAACCAACGCTGCATGTTGGTCCGTTTCTCCAACTTGGATTGAGCATATGTATTGTGTAATGGCTGCTATCGATTTCGTCAATGACGCAATCTCGGCCGCGGATCTGTCACCAACTGAACATGCACTCCTGGAGCATTTAATCAAAGAAGCAGTCGAGCCCAATTTTGCCGCACAATTTATACAGTCAATAGTTGATCAAGATAAGAATAATGTGGAAGATAATTTACGCCGATTCAAAAAAGACTGGAGAAAGTTGGCTAGCCGGTGTTAGTAAGATGACCAGTCTTTGGACTATGCTGACAACTAATAGTAACAGTTGTTGAGCCCATTTCTATGCCACTTGACGCTATGGTTAGAGAAAGAGATGGGCCATATTGCACCATGTCAATGTTTCGAGAGGGCAATACAAGGCCGGTGTCGACACTGGTTGAGTCTGCTCACGTGATACCACCCTCATTTCTTCGAGACATCGAGTCCGCCGAAGAGGTGAGTTTGTGAAAAATGATTTTGCGTAGTAAGATAATTTCTCATTTTTCGATATAGGGACGCTTACTTCGCATCCTTGAAGCTTTCATTTCTACACCTAATGTGGATCGGTTGAATGCATTGCTTTCTAGTCAAATTCAAGATAATGCAATTGTCTTGCGTAATCTTTGGTTACTTTCACCGAGTGTACATAAGGCTTTTCGAGCTGGTCACATAGAAGTGCGGAAGAGTGTCGATGATTCTGAAGACGTGGTTACCGGGGCTTTGCAATTGGAGACGGTGAGTAGAATGATTTTGAACATAACTTTATTGTAAATGTTGATTTTGATCTTAGTATAAATTGGCGTACAAGTATCCCGAGCCACTCAAAAACCTCTTCTTTGGAAATGGCTTTCACTTTTCTGGATCTCTAGAATGGTTTGAAATATCTACAACAAATCCTACAGATCTTCCTTTGCCAAGCAAATTTCTTTTTGATATCCACCGCCATTTCAGTACTGCTCTTCACCTTTTCAGCATCGAGGATCAAATTCGTTGTGGCTGGCCTAAGCCTACTAGTAGTGTCGTTGCGATGCCGAGAATATGCACGCGATATAAACTAGCGCACATCGCGTGCATATAGGCCTCACTGTCTCAAAATATGGAAAAGTACTAACAATACGAGTATATTGTAATTCCTTTCTTCTATATTCGAGGAAATCATTAAAATCATAAGGATATTAAATATTGAAGTAATACAGAGGTCGCGCTCATTTTGGAAGAGATTATAGGCTCTTTCAGGGTATATACACTGTAAGGCTCTATAATTCATCGGATTTGATCGGGATCTATAAAAGCTAATCTCCGCTCTACCCGAATAGGCTAGTAATGCCTGTATCCTAGGCTCAATTAAGCTTGAGATCAATTCAAAATTATAAAGCCTAAAGCTTATAAGCTCGTTGAGCTTAATACGAACTTAAAATTATCTAAATACAAACCCTATAGCATCCAATTAGTATACTTAATTATATTTATTTATTTATTTATTTATAGTGATTAACGTCTAATATCTGACCTCCCGAAGGGTATTCTAGATATACTAAAGAGCGGGCCTATAGGCTGCTGGTGTTCCAGCCGCTCATAGTAGTATAATGTTAGTTAATCAAAGGCTTGTTATCTCCAATGTTCCCCCACTCAGTATTACTTATAGCAATCCTGCAGCTATTCTGTCTAAGGGTTTGTGGTTCTGTTTCAGAGAGCCTTATTTCGTATACCATTCGAATATCGGCGGATAATCAGATCGATTACTATCGATCGGGAGAGTGCTTAGAGCACTTATAGCTAATCAATATAGATCTTAGATTGATTAAAATAAAAAGCTCATTCTCGAAGTATTAAAACAAATTAGGATTCACATAGTTTCACATAATTTGAATATATCCTAATATAAAATCTAGATCTAATAAGAAAATCAATAAAACTATATTATATTCACAAAATACAATTAATATATACTATCATATCCTATTCGAATTGAAATCGATTTAATATAAGCAATTAATCATTACATATCTGATTATTAATTGAATATTAAAAGAAATACAATAGACTTTTCTCAATTCTATATATATAGATATTCGTACTATTTTTGTAATTGAATCTGATATAATAAACTACAAAGTCATTATATCCAGTCCGTATCGCTATAAGTCTATATAATACCCTGCAAAAAAGCTTAAAGCTTTTCGACTTTAAGATATTATATACTGATTTCTATATATTATATATTTCGAAAATCAAGCCTCTTTTTTCCTTTTATTATCTACTCTCAAAGCATTAATATTTAATATATAGAACAAAACGGAAACTGCTGATTATAGGAAGGCAGAATGGGCTAAAGTCAAGCAGCCCAGTTATGCCCTGATTAGCAAGGCGATCGGCTGCCTCGTTGCCCTCAATCTCAGTATTATACTTAATTATAAACATCTATAGAACTATCTAACCTGGATAAGTCGAAAGCAAAACTCCATATTAATATTAATAACTAAATCAAAATATATAGTTTAATCAATTACAATAACATAACAAATCATATTGAAGGAATCTTACAATACTATGATACTATCAATATACAATCGTAAGTAACCTATCGTGCTACTGAGCATATCAGATTGCGATTTAATCGCTTCAATAACAATAATAATAATCATATCGATAATTAAAGCAAATAGAGATGATGATATATAGTTTATCTATAAAATAATAACTGATCAATTTTATAAAAAGAATAGAAAGCGATAAGTAACTCTAAAAATCGCAAATACAATTGATATGTGTATTAAAACCCTAAGCAAAATGGAACTGAGCTATATCAATGTGCTGAGGTTTGTATGTATTGATAGTATAATCAAGACTATAAGATAAGTCGGGTTTATATAGAGAACCCCTATACTAATTACAAAAACAACTTTAAAGGAAATTACTAAATTTTATATTAATGTATTCAAGACTGAGGGGGCGTTTTAGATATCGAAGAGTGTTAAGGTGAGTATACCTAAAATAATAGAAATGATATAAAAGTACAAATAACAAAAGCGAAACAGCTGTATAATTCTTATAAAGATAGGAAATGGATAATAAATAATTATTAATAATCCTTTCGAATTGTAACTAAAGATTATAAAAACAATTCCTAGATTAAGGCTCGAATTGATCCCTTCGCTTTATTGTAATAGGATAGGGTAGATTCTAAAATACAAAACGCTAGAAGAATATAAAAACCTTTTGTAAAACAAAAATTGTATACAGCTGATTATTATGCTTAATATAGATAATGCTCAAGCTGTAAAGATTTGATATAATTATGTTGTACTTTAGGTCTCTTATAATACGCTAAGTACATTTATAATATTTTCAAATATAATTATTCGAAAAGAGATCAAGATGTAGACAGAAAAAAATTAATATAATATAAAGTCTTTAAATACAGAGTGAACCCTTTTATAAAGAGAGCTAATTGGATTATTAGTTTCAAAAAGACAATAAAACTATTCCGGCTATTTAATGTCAGTAAATACTCGAAGCTTCTTGATAGATTATAATGCCCTTAATTACAATAGCATTTTAACGAGTGCCAGCTATATTGTAACCTGTATATATATTATCGCTTAGTTTATTATTCTAGATGTAGTGAATTAATTATTAAATATATCAATGAAAAGATCTATAAGTAATACCAAAACAATACTTAATGTACAGGATATCTAGAACCCTTCCGATTTATATATAGCAATTGTTCTGTAGTATTATAATCAGTTAATAGAAAACTAATCAGGTTTACCTATCAATAAGTGAAAGAAGTCAGAACTACTGATTGAAGGGAGATTCAAAAAGTATATAAGGAAAAGATATTTATTTTAATATTAGCTAAATAGTTTCAAGTGGTTATTTCTAGACCCTTTATACCAAGAATTTGTATTACTGCTTATAAGAACGAATAGTAATTAGTAGACTGATTACCCAAACAAGCTTGATCAGGAGAGAGCCCTTTCAATAGTTCGATTTACACTCCGGGCTATAACCCTTTGTATTACATTAACAAAGAAATAAACTATAATGTAATAATTATAATTAAAAAAGCCTTCTCATCTCTCGATTCTAAAATAAATAAGAGGAGTGAATCAAATATTGACAAAGCTGTTATCATCCTTGTATGAATCGCACAATTAGTACAAACTCAATAAGGGGAAAGGGGCTTACAATCGCATAAGCGAATATGGAATGCAAATATTCTAATCATATTACTCTCCTACAGATTACTGGAAAGACTAATATGGATATCATTTATATCCAAAAACCCCGATTATACAATAATTCGGCAACCCAAAATTATATTATATATAACTGATACCAGCCGATCAACACCTGGGGAGTAGCTGATAGCCCTGAGTATAAACTACAAATGATTATCTATATATAAAAAGAAGGCAACTTGAAGATCAGACAAATAAGGCAAATCGAAAACAAAAACCTATTTTGGATTAATATTAATAGGTATTTGATTCTTAATACCTATTACACTTTACTTGATCTATTGATAATAGAATACATATTTGGATTAAAGATCGCTTTAGGGATTGGTATGGTTATTGAAAATGATTTTAATATTAAGTATAATCTATAGGAACCTGGAATAGCAATTGTCAATCAAAATGATATACTTATACAATAAGCTGCTGAATAGAGAATAAAGTATATCAAAACTCCTAATGTCTCTATATATGCAAGGGGACACATTCTAGACCTGACCTTTTTCAATCTGATTATTATTATAACAATAATCAATAACAATCTATATAGCAGTTTCAACCATATTACTCAAGTTACTATCATCTTGGATAAAGGAATCTCTAAATATAAACAAATGCATATCTGGATATATAATTCAGATTTATTCTATCTGACAAATATAATAACTAATCATTTAGTAAACCTCCAGAATCCGGATTTTCGATTTATTTATAATATCGATAGACTGATCGCTAGACTCACAAGCGTATTGAGTGTCTCTATAATAGCTATAGGGCAGAAAGGCTGCAAACCCTATTGATTATTCTCGTAATGGACCGACGAGTGTAAGGAGACATACTGAATATATATACAAGCCAGGAGAACTGGAACTACTAACAGAATAGTAATTGTCCAGCAGAATCTATAAAGGGTTGTGCGAATATTGAAACAAGCCTATTGAATTAAGTGCTTGAATGATATATAAAACAATTAGAAACTATACAAAGTTATAAATTAATATAAACTGATTCTAGAAATAGGCCTCAAGATCTCTCTTCTAATAATCGAAGACTAGAAGATTACTAATACTAGGGAAAAAGCCAAAGTACTCTTTATAACAATACTCGATTGCTTCAAAGTATCAAATAATCTATAGCATAACTCTTTATAGAAATAGGACTATCAAACGATTTTATTATGGAAAAAAAACAATCACTACAAAGGAAATGGAAAAATATATAATAGGAGTTAGGAATATGTTACCTGGAGTTAATCGGATAATCGTTTGCTTCCTCAAAGTGTGCTGGCCTAATATAAAGAGTATAATATATGAGATTTTCGCGGCCTATTTTAGACTTAACTATTACTCTAACAATGGAAACTTGCTAAAATAATTATATTGCTTAAAATTGATAAGAAGGATAGAATATTCCCAAGATTATAGAGGCTGATTATATTGATATTGTATATTGGAAAAGGATTAGAAAGATATATTGCTAGTCAAATTATATAAATAGCTATAAGATATAATGTTATCAGCTCTTAGTATTACAGAGTATTATCGAAAAGAGTTAGTATTGATTTTATAATTGTCTTTATTTATAATATTAAGCTTGCTTTAATAATTAGCAAAGTGGTTATATTAGTAATAATAGATATACAAAGTGTTTATAATATATTTCTTAAAAGATAGTTTTTATAATATATAAGAAGCAAAGTTGGCTTATAGCGCTTTTGTGATTTATTGATTTATTTCTGACTGAAAGATATATGCGTATAAGGCTTGAGGGGATTATAATATAGGATTTCCTGATTGTATATGATACCTCTTAGGGATTGCCACTTTTCTTTATTCTGTATACCCTCTATCTTACTGAGTTTTTCAATTAAGATAGAATACAGTATTTCAGATATATTAATAATATAGCTATATATCATATATCTAAGGATTTATCTATAAATATATATATGCTTTGCCGAACCATTTGATATATCCTATAATAAAGAGATTAGAATAAGATCTTTTTTGCTTTGGAAAGTTTGAGCTATTTCATATATCGAGGAAATATGAAATTGCAAATCCAATTATAAGAATAAATCGGGATCGACAAAAAGACCATTGTCCTCCGCAAGGAGCCTGGCTGGTTCAGTGGTAGAGTGATCGGGTCACTCTCCTACTGTTCTACGACTTATGGCTATAGCGATCTGATCCACATGGATCCACCCTATATGCCGCCTCATAGGCCACCTTAGTGTGGACCTCCTGACACAGCTCCACTGAGCTCCGACAATCTACCGCTAACCCTAATAGAGCTTTTCTATTATGGGCCGCAAAAGCGATCGATCGAATGCTGAGGGGGAACTGATCCCCCCTCCAGCCGCCACCACTGCGCCTATGCGCCATTCCGCTACTCAGCGGAACCATCGTTCCGGCTGCTCCTCTCGAGCGGCCCAATAGCCGAATCCTCCGCTCCTCTGGAGCACCATCACACACACACCCGCTTCTTTGAAGCGGCACACCTGTACACACCGCTCCTGTCCATAAAACATGGTTCTATGACAGAAGTAATTGTACAATCAGAGCGCTCCTCTCCATGAGCAGAAGGAAGCGCTAGGAATATGGGGCCAATCAAAAAACGGCCCTATTTGCGATCATTACACTGGCTTGTTTAGGATATATAGAAGGAACTGGGTTTACCCTGTGAGGTTTTACTAGCGTGCGCATCAGCGCCTTTCTGTATTTGTAACTCTAGATCTAGCCACGTCTTTCATACCCCTCGGGAGGTCCTCTACAAGACGTTAATCACTATAAATAAATAAATAAATAAAATAAATAAATCGGGATCTAGTTATTATACCGATTTCTTTAAGGCTTATTAATAGAGTATAACCAACCTTATATTGACTTGGCGTCTTTTTTGATTAGTGTTTAACATTTCTATAGTATATCAAAATATATATTGCGAAAACTATATATATTATATTCTATATCTAATTAATAGCTTATACAGTTTATGGACCATCTGCAGCCTGTTTGCGAAAAGCGATCATTATCTGTATACTCCCTATTGCTCTCTTCGGCTTTAAAGTATGATTTGATGAGCTATACAAACAATACCCAAATATAGACTATATTCTGATTGACATTGGGATCAAAAAATATATTGATCTAATCAATAAGACAATTCACAATACAATACAGGAAGCTTTACCCGTCTACAAAACAACCCCAATAACCACACTTCTTATAAAAGCTAGTCTTCCAACTGGAATTATTATACTAGAGCAAGCTAGACTGAGATTTGCATTTCAACTTTAAATAATAAATATATAATATCTACTTATAAACCGATTAAAGCTATATATCAGGAAAAAAGGATAAGGCACAAATATTCTGAAAAGTTCTAATACAAAACTATAAAGAATAAGATAAGCAATCTCTATCATCAAATACTCTAGACTCTTATAACCTCACTTCTTTCCTGAATATTATATCGATTCAATAAATAATATAAATAAAGAGAATACTGCAAAAGCATTCAAAGAATAATAGAACTTAATTTTCTAAGAAGATTACTCTGTATTTTCAGATAGATTTAAATAATATAATAAACATAATCACTACATAGGATACAGCTTTACAATCTATTACAGTAAGTAATAGATCAATAATGGTTACAATTATATATACAAATAATCATATATTTTTGATATTAAGATAATCAGTGTATAACAAGAACTAGAATGTCTCCTGAGTATTATTGATTGCCTCTATCAGAGATGAATATAGTTATACATTAATAGCACCTTAATAATCTAAAGAATATAAGGAAACGCTATTGCTTCCTCTCAATAAGCATACCACAAATACTATTAAGCAATACAATACTATAATATTGTAATCAAATGGTTCTCTAAGTATACTAAGATTGAGGGCAACGAAACAGCTGATTGCCTTGCTGATCAGAATACAGCTGGGCTACTTGATTCTAACCTATCCTGCCTTTCTATAGTCAGCAGTTCTTGTTTTATTCTACATACTAAATATCGGCATTCCGAAAACAAATGATAGAAAGAAAAAAGGAATCTGATTTCCGAAATATATAATATATAGAAACCATATATGATATCTCAAAACCAAAAGCTTTAAGTTTTCTTGTAGGATATTATACAGATTTATAGTAATGTAAACCGAATATAATAACTTTACAATTTATTACATCAAATTCAATCACAAAATAGTACAAACACTTATACATATAGGATTAAGAAAAGCCTATTGCATTTTTTTCAATATTCAATCAATAATCAAATACGTGGCAATTGGCTGTTTACACCAAATCGATTTCGATCCGAATAGAATATAATAGTATATATCAACCGTGTTCTACAAATATAATATAGCTTTATTGACCTTCTTATTAAATCCAGATTCTATATTAAAATATACTCAAACTATACAAAACTACATGAATTCCAATTTACTCTAATATTTCAAGAATAAGCTCTTTATCTTAATTAATCTAAAACCTGTATCGAATAGTTATAAGTATTCCAAGCGCTTTTCCGATAACAATAATCAACCTGATTATCCACCAACACCCGGATAATATACAAAACAGGCTCTCTGAAATAGAACCACAAACCCTTAAACAAAATAGCTGTAGGATCGCTATAAGCAGTACTGAGTAAAGGAATACTAGAGATAACAAGCCCCTAATTAGCTAATATTATACTACTATAAGCGGCTAGAATGCTAGCGGCCTGTAGCCCGCTCTTTAGTACATCTAGAATACCCCTTGGGAGATCAGATATTAGACGTTAATCACTATAAATAAATAAAATAATAAATATAGAACTATCTAATCTCTTCAAAATGACCGCGACCTCCGTAATATCAATTAGATAGAGTTGAATTAGAGATAAAGAAGATTTTTTCTTCTTTTAATTAATAATATCTAGAAATTATTAACTATTATATAAAAGAAATCCAAGAATTTATCTTTTTGAATAAAGATTTATCTGCTTTATTTTCTTTCTATTCGCGAGGATTAGATATATATATCTAATATATACGAAAAAAATGATTCGCTTAGTAAGACTCGATTCAAGAGATTTAATTATTCAGTGTTAGGATTGATCTACTTATTACTAATATATAAAAAGCGTAGAGTGTTCCGAATACGTTCGGTACAATGGATCTACTATATAAACCCTATCAGGTGATCGCTCCCTGACATCCAGATAGTCTAGTCTATATTATTTAACTTTCTAATATAGTATCGCGTATAAGAATTATCAACGAAATTATTTTATTAAAGCCGATTTGAGTTGAAAAAAAAGATATAGAACAAATTAAAGTCTTTCCAATTCTATATTTTTCAATCATCAATTAAATGAAATCATTATTTCAATATCTTGATTTTTATTTGTGATTAATACTACCTAGCTACGATAACGTCCCGCCGTTCGTTGTCGGCCTCGGTAGTAGATCCGTCCCCTGTCAGCATTAGCTTGAATCCCTACACCACCAGCACCGGGAAACCCAACTCGATACCCGACCCCACGCATCTTGATGCTGTACACGGTACTACATTCTGCATAGTAAACCTATTATGTCAAAGCCCTCTTTTTTAAAATCTTGACTACCAAGAATACCTCTGCAGCTTCGACTTATCCATGATATGATTCCTTGCAGTTGCATAACGGAAATTATCAGTCCTACAACTCTCATTTCAGAATGTACCCAAGTAGAACGATTATAAACACTTCACTAATATACCGATCTCAGTAGTATTTCTCGATCGTGAGCAGTGCGAACGATAATTTCGAATTATCTTACATATCGACTTTCAAATCGGTTGATTTGCATGATGTTTGGGGCGGTTGTACAATAGTACCCTACAGCCCTACCATAAACAGAATATTGGATTGGGCTGATAACAATAATACTTTCAAGCTGAACAGACTAATGGATGGTGGCACCACAGGACATGAAGCCATTTTTAATCACCACGTTTTGAGGCCACAAGATTGATAGAGTGCGGCTTTTGGGGGTTGTAAGAGAACGGGCGTGTAAATGCTGAGCGGCTTAGCCAGCCGTCAAGTTTACACAACTCCGCGACTAACGCGGCATAACACGGCAGTCCTAAACCATCGCTGATTGAATGACAGTTATTGTGAGTTTAACTATTTTCGAATCTTTATGGGCTGGTTTGATGGGAAGTAAAGTAATCACATAAAAACTATCATAGGTCATGAGCATATAGTGACTGATTTATAATTAAATAACACTACCTCTACCCGAAAAAAGCGGCGGAAATTGAGTATCCTTTCAAAGGTCTTTTTTAATAGATTATAAATTCATTTCAAATTAAATATTGAAATTTGAAAAATTCAACGAGAATTTGAGTCTTTTTTGTATTGATATTAAGTGTTTTTATTATTAATATTATCAAAAAGAGATCTTAGTTGTTGAAGTTCTTTGAATGGTGGTCAATTCCGCCGCTTTTTTTCGGTTATGTAGAGACTACTAATTTGGATCTAAACGAGAAGTACGAGTAGCTCTGAGTAATAACTGATAATGATTTATATAAGCAAAATGTCACGTGGTTTATTGACTCTACTGTATGATAGTCATTCTCCTTATTTTACATCAAAAACACATCTAGCTCTATAGTATTAATATCAATCTTATGTCCGTATTACCACTCGTCACTTGAGATGAATAAATTTACAAACAATCACTCAATCAATAAATACTATCTAAAGGTAAAACTTATCTTCACCTCCGATACTTCGATAGACGGTTTCGAGAAAAAGGCTCTGTCTCGCTTATTTTCGAAGATATAACTCATTCATACTTCAATCTCTCCTTTATTTTTAAGTTTGTGTGTATATTACCATCTATCTATGTCTAGGTGATATTCATTCCGCAATCTTACTTTATGTATTATAATAAGTAATAGTAATAGCAATAGCGATAAGAATACGTATACGTAACATGATGTTCCTGAATCGATATCTTCATCCCCTTCTTCCCAATCCTCACTATTTCCAGAAATAGGGGCTACGAACCCCTCGGTTCTTCTGTCTTCTAACTTCCGTCTCTCATCTCCTTTCCACTCTCAATCATAACGTCAAAATATTATCTTTCTCTCGCTCTCCCTCTCCATCTCCCCATTGCTCATTCAATAGCATCTAACACTCACCCTCACCGCGCCCAAAATCACAATCCCAAACAAAACCATTACCAATGTACATCTTCCAACCCTTCCCGAACTCAATCTTCTTTCCGGGACTACTGTCTCACAAAAGCTCCTCTTCCTCTTCCTCCCCTTCCTTTCCTCAACCCTCAAACCCTCACCTCCAAACCCCCTACCTCACAAAAAAACTCCATCATTTCACTAACTAACCATTCCCCAAACCCAACAAACAAAAAATACATGCCCCAAAAATCACCACCATTTAAAGGAGCAAGATTAAACAAATCCATGATTCCACAGGATAGAATGCACATTCCCAAACGAGGAACCCACAGCCGCTGTTTCCCTCTCCCGTTCCCCTGTCTCTGCTATACAAAAAAATAATTATCACACCTAGTCTTTAACAAAAATTCGCGAAATAGATATCATACATTTTACCATCCTAATCCCTCTATTCTATCGCGATCTCTATTTCTACCCCCTTCATAGTCATCCTCTACCCTCTATATCGCACACCCGGTGTGATTTTCGAACTCTATATCTCATCTCAAGAATATACAAGTAATTAAGCAAATCAACACCTCTATGCAGTACAAACATCGAACATCAAGTCTTGAAAAGAAAGAAAAAACCCCCCCTTCCAACCCAAACCAACAAGAGAACACAGACAAACAACAAAAACATTCCAACCCTTATACAATCAAGGGAATATTCCCTCCCCCACCATATACTCTCTCCCTCTCTCAACTATAAATATAACTATTCACTCAAACCCCCATTCACACACCTCTCAATTTCCTAAAACCATCCCATCTCATCCCATCCCGTCCCAAATACTCAACCAACCAACCACACATCACACCCTCATCACACCCCTCATCACACCCTCATCACACCCTCATCACCACCCTCATCACACCCTCATCACACCCTCATCACACCCTCATCACACCCTCATCACACCCTCATCACACCCTCATCACACCCTCATCACACCCTCATCACACCCTCATCACACCCTCATCAAGATCCTCCCAACTTCCACTCAAGATCCTCCCTCCTCCCTTTTTCTTAAAATAAAACCTATCTGAGCTACCTATCTACCTACTTATGGTCCACCCCCCACTTAGCAACTTTATTACTCCTTTCCCTCCTTTCCTCCTTTCCTCCTTTCCTCCGTTCCTCCTTTCCCATCCACAACAAAATACCCCATCAAATACCGTCCCAAATTTAAGAACCAAGATTTCGATTTAAATTTGAGTACCTATATTCCTATCATCATGATTCTTATTATCATCCTCATCCTCAAACTCACCACTCGAATCACCAACTCACACATCTAGTCCTCTTCTCAATAAATAATAAGAAGAAAAATACACAACATTTCCTTCCGAGATATCAAGTATACCTAATCCAGCAAACCAAAGACACAGCAAAATATCACATCACACCACATCGCATCAGATCTTCTCCCCACCCAGCTACGGAAACGTACATCTCCTCTCAAGTAAATATCGAATACGCCAATTAGCACAATAGCCCACACTATTTCCCTTTATCATGTCTTCAAATAAACAGATATATATAGTTATAGGTATATATATATGTTTTTACTGCCCCTCTCTCTTATTTCTCCCTTATTATATATTCATTTCATCTTCATCGTTATCGAGTCCCCTTCGAATCCCCTTCGAGTGCTCTACTCTATCTCCTGTTATGCTACATCTCCAATATCCCCAATATCTCCAATATCGCCCCCCAGATGTCTATACACTACACGTACACCTGCTCTCCGAGCGCCCTCCCGCTCCAATCCTCCCTCCCCCCCAATAAACCCAACCCAATACACCCAACCCAACATACTCAATCCAACATACCCAATCCAATACGCAACCATCCATCCATCCATCCATCGTATCCATCCACCTCAATTAACAACCTATCAACCACAACAACCCACCCTCCCATCAAAAACCCCTTAAATAAATTCCAAACCTCCTCGTCCTCCTCGTCCTCCTCATCATATCACTTACCATTACCCCTTTCCCCTTTCCCCTTTCAACCAGCATTTAATTAATCTACCACTCTACCACTCTACCACTCTACCACTCTACCATTCTACCACTCTACCAATCTACCAACCTACTTAAAGTAAAGGTAAAAGGAAACGGAAAAGGAAGGAAAAGGAAAAGAAACAAGAAGAGTAGTAAGACTATTAGAACATAAGAGTAAGATATAAATCAAATAAAGCCAAAATATAGGTAAGGAGTAGGTACCCATTATCAAAAGAGCACATCATTCATTCTCACTTCCAAATTCAAAAAGTAAATATAATTACCATACAGTACAAAACAAAACAAAATCACAAACACAACCCAAGAACCCAAAAACAAAAGAAAACAAAGGAAATACAAAGTGTTTTGTTTGGAATTTGTTTTATATTCTTTTATCCCATCCATCATGTAGAAGAGTAAAGGTATCATGCTACCACTGTCCATATGTCATCTTCTCAATTTATCAACTTCTCTAAAAACCTAATTTCTGATTCGAAACATACAATCCAATCCATCTTCACCTTAATCTCATGCATCCATCCCAACCATTAAATTGTACACGCCACCTTAAATCTACAAAAGCGCGGCACCAACGAAGGTCAAACTAGCAATCAATCCACCAAGGATCATTGGTGTCTTATCCATTGGGCTCAATGAGTTACCTGCACTGGCTTTGGAAGTACCAGTAGCAGTGCTAGCACCAGTGGCAACAGCGGTAACTGATCCAGATCCAGCAGAGGCAGTTCCGGTAGAGGTTCCTCCAGCGTTTTGGGATCCAGCACCAGTCAAACCAGCACCCTTACCAGCACCCTTGGTCATGAGTTCAGCGGCACCAGATGGGATAGCTGGGAGAGCATCAGAGGTAACGTTCCAGGTAGATGATTGAGCTGGGCAGTCAGAAGCCTTGTTGGTAGAGCTGTATCCACCATCTCCAGTTGGGTTGGGGGTTCCGGCGAAAGCAGACTTGAGAGCGGTGAAATCATCTTTATCGGTGACAGAGTCGCCATCAATTTTGACGAGACCATACTTGGATCCTTCCTCGGAGTATTCGTAAACGAGACCACCAGAGTAGACGGCAGTCATATCAGCGCCGTAGAGAGACTTGACTTCTTCAAATGCACGGGTGTTGGTGTTGCAACCATACTCGGAAAGGCTACAACATGTTAGTTTGGAAATTTTGAATCAGGAAGTGGGTACTTACAAAATAGGAAGTCCATAATTAGTGAAGTTCTTGACCTTTTGATCCCAACCAGAGGTTGTGAATGAAGATGGATCACACCAAGAGTAATCGTTGAAGGCGAAGAAATCACTACGCTCGTCATCGGTACCGCAGTTCATGTATTGAGCCATCTCCAATCTGTTGGAATCAACATCGGCTGCAGAGTAACCGACTGGGATCGAACGGTATCCACGGCTTCCGATATATTGTCTCATATCACGGGTAACTGCCTTGACGTATGGAGCAGCACTGGTGGTGGTGTCATCGTTGATAACCTCATTTCCTGAGAAGAAAGCCAAGGTGTTGGTGTAGTTGGCAAAAGCATCAATGGTGGCAAAGATGTTTTGAAGGTAAACGGAGTTGTAGGAAGGAGCTGGGGTAGCACGGTTAAGGGAGTACAATGGTGTGTTGACATCGAGAACCAAGTAGATTCCAGCATCTGCCAAAGCGGTCATGCAGTCATCGTGGTTGGCAGTGTTGTCAACGGAGTAAACACGAACAGTGTTGATACCGAGTTCCTTGAACTTTGCAATATCACGGGTGCAAGTGGTCTTGTCGGCAATAGGATCGATGATTTTGGAAGAACCTCCTGGTTGGTAGTCGACTCCACGGATATAAAATCTGTTGTTGCCAGAGAAGAAAGCTATGGCAGATTAGTAAATGATTCTGGAGGGTATGGAATCCAAACAATCTTACCATTTCCCTTGGTTGTGATGGCAGTCAGAGATGAAGATGATGCTCTTGGTGCCAAATTCTCCACTGGAGATGGAGCAGCCAAAGCAGAGCCAGCAACGGCCAAAGTAGCGATTGTGTTGAAAGTCTTCATTTTGAATTTAATCTTTTGAATTGATTCGATTTCGACGTGTTGGAAGGATACGAAAGAAGTTGACGGTCAAGAGAAATCGACCGAGGTAAAGGGAAAAATGGTTACAAGTGTAAACGGGCTGGTGAATGCTCCAAAGTGAGTGAGAAGCAATTCAAGAAGGATCCAATTAGAAGAGTGTTAATAAAATGGCAACTACAACGAACGACAGTGCCAAAAAAGTCAATGGAAGAAGGTTGGAGAGGTTGGAGAAGAAAGTTTTGATGTATTAATGGAAGAAGAAGAAGAGAGAATTGAGAGAGAGAGAGCGAAGAGAGAGTTTTATTAAAAAGGGATGCGTCCAGAATATCTGGAATCTTTCACAGCCAAGATTACCTAATTACCTACTTTCTGGCTTGGATTCGTTCCCATTCGAAGTTCGAAGGCCATGCCTTTCCATCCTTTTAATGGGCGCTAAGCCTAATGCAGTATAGATCTTTTCCGACCATAGTGATAATCAGGAGTTTACGCTTGGCATTCAAGGTTTAGAATTATTCAATGGGTCCGAACTTTATACCCGGCTAGGATTATTTACAGCCAATCATTACTCTACTTTCCTTTGATTGGATCTCTGGGTCGGGAAAGGCTCGTGTTGAGGTTTATTTTGAGAGATTGGTAGGGGAGAGAGAGAGTGAAGCGTGGAAAATGGATTTGTACCGTGACTACGAGCGACCGTGGGAAGATGTCTCTCATTATCTTACAATTCATGTAATGAATGAGCACAGCCTCAATACCTCGGTGCCTCAATCTTTGAAGTGCAGGTGAAGTATAAGTTTAATTCTAGATGGGATGATTAGTTGGTTTATTACTTAATTGGGTAGTAGTTGATTTATGATTTTGGTTACAAGACCTTACTCATCAATGCATGTCTCGTATTGATGTATTGATATACGGTATTCTCTAAATACAGTTTTTTCATTCCTCTCTAATGACTTATTAGTAAGATATCATATCATAGCATCCATCCATCATAAAACATCAACATCAACATCAACATCAACATCAACACCAACATCAACACCAACATCATCATCATCTTCAAATTCATCAATCTAACTTTGCCCTCAAATCACACTTCATCACATCATCATCAAATCATTTGGTCAAAAAAGCATTGAACATTAGCATCACGACAATCATCATCATAACCAAACAACAATCATCATCATAACCAAACAATCACGCCAATCAATCAGTTTCAAACTAAATATAAAACACGACTCCATTTTTATCATCTCACTCCAATCCACTCTCTCACTCTTCTCTCCAATAATTCCCCAAGAAAGAAGCAGAGCGCATCGGGATCCAAGATCAAACCATCAATCATCAATCATCAAACGATTCAACTCGAATTGGGTATCCACTGATTCCACTCTCATACTCAGGATCCACTACTACTGATTCTCCCATTCTCAATTCTCAAACATGCCATCATCAAATCATAATGATCATCGTCTTCTCCATTTTCATCTCCATCTCCATCCATCCAAACCTCCAAATCAACCCACCACGAGGCAATCATCATTTCAAACCTCAAATTCAACCACAAGTCCATCAGCGTCCAAACGTTATAATCCTACGTGACCCCAACAACTCACAGCCAATTCCTACATGCCAAACCACACATCAAATCAAGATTATTTCCAATTTCTGTTGGTTGTGTTATTCCAAATGATACTTCTCAGCGCGTAATTCCTCATGACTACAGTAGCTACAACACAATATTACGATATATATTCCTTCCACATCCAACCCAACCCAACCACTCCCCCCCTACTCCATCCTCCCACATCTCCCGAATCCCAAATTCCCATCCACGAATTGCCGATTCCTTCCAACAAGGATTGACGTTACAAGTTACATTTTCATTCCCTTTCCATCCTCCGATCTTCAAAGGGGTTCTCACTTCTCACTTCGCTGATACGAGGTAACGGCTGTTTTTAGGGGTCGTATTGATGACCCCATTATTTAATTTTGATTTGAGATGATATGTCATGATATGAAAGGATTAATTGTTGGAGGGGTTCTAGAAGCTGATTTCTATACTTGTACACAATATACACAAACTATTTAACCAATGGGGTAGGGACATGAGACTCGAACCAATTCGAAATTCGAAATCTCATTTTCAGATGAATAATAATGAGGGATTGAATAAAAGAACGAGATTTGGTATCACCTCTCATAGCTGGAGATGAAGATCAACAAAACTGTTTGATTAGTCGCGTTTCATATCTATCTACTTGGAGTTTATCTACTATCTTTCTATCTATCTTACTCCATACCTACCTACCTATCTAACAATATCATCATCCATCATAAATACCACTACCAATACCAATACCAATTACACTTACTAGATACTCTCCCCAAGCAAGCAAGCAGACAAACAAGCAAGCAAACAAGTCCACAGAATACCATACCTTCCTATACCATACCGTACCGTACATGTCATACCATACCATACCGTACATATCATACCATACCATACCATACTCCAAAAACCAAATTTCTCATTTGTTTACTTTACTTACCGATTCTATTTATTATCTTGGATAATCTTGGATAACCTTGGATGAACCTTGGCTTGCTTGGATGTCTGCCTGCCTATTCATTGAATTGAATTGAATTGAATTGAATTGAATTGAATTGAGATTGAGATTGAGATTGAGATTGAGATGAGATGAACAGAAAGACAGACAGACAGGTAGGTAGGTGTCTGTATACCAATCAATAGATCAATTAATGAATAAATAGAAAGATAGAAAATAGAAAGATAAATTAAAAAAATACTCACTCATTCCGTGAGTCTTCTTGGGATGCTTACTGCTAGAATTCCTTGATTTTTCTTGATTTTTCTTGGGGTTTGTGGGATTGTTTTTCTTGGTAGTTTCTCTTAAGGGGAGAGTGTTTTTCTCTGGAGGTCTTGGGGTTCTTAAGGTTCTTGAGGTTCTTGGGGTGTGTTGGATGGGTGAGTAAATGAATGAATAAATGAATGAGTAATTGAATGAATAATTAGTATCTCATACTCTATATATATCTAGTAATCTATCTTGTATACTTTTTATAGTCTATTATATAAGTTAGATAAATTAGATAGATAGATGAAGAGTAGAGGGTAGAGTAGAGTAGAATAAAGTAGAGTAGCTGAAGACTTGAAGGAATTACGTTTTATTTTATAATATAATACGATATAACATAATATGATATAATATAATACGATTTGATACGATATCATATAATATAATATCTACTGCTACAAGTAAATAAAATATACTATAATATAGTATAGTGTATTATCACGGAGGTAATAGCTATGTCTAATGGTCACTTTGATCAGGAGATAGGTATATAGAGTGATAATACAACTAGATTGACTTGAGGTGTGATTTATAAGGATTATACCTGGTTTATATACCTGATTATGCGATGGAGTCGCCTAATTAGGTATATAGGGTACGCCAAATGAACGGAGTGAATAGTTTTAGTAATTATGGGAAAGAGTACTCCGGAGGAGTACTAGGATTAATACCGTAGGGTAACACTATACGGTGAATTCCGTGACATTATATTATAAAAAAGATTCAAAATTATCAAAATTATTCAGAAAAATATATTACTTATTTTTAAATATTTTTATAATAGTATTTTTGAAGGGTTAAAGTTGGAAATTCGAAAAAATTCGAAAAATTCGCTTATTTTGTATGGGAAAAGTGTTACGAGTTAAAAATTCTGAACTTTTTCAATAAAAGCTTATATAACTTTTTAACAAAAATAATGAAAAATAAATTAGAAATTTTTATAAATAAATAATGAACCAGATTATCTATTAGAAACTTTTTTTCAGTTTAATATCAAGAATTGTATTAATGATATAATATTTTAGATTATATAAAAAACATGAATTTTGCAGAGATTATGTTACAAAACATCACGGTGTGCGGTGGGTATGTTCAATAACTCTTACAAGCGAATTTTTCTCTTTTGGAAAAATTCGTTCGAGGTAGAATGGGATTGGTGGGTTGAAAGCGAGGTTGGTATATATATATATATATGTATATATATACGATGAATGGAAAATACCTACCTGCCTTGATAAATAAGTATACCGTGCCGTGGTGTGTTGTGCTGTGCTGTGTCGGACGGGCGGGTGATGAATTGTTAATTTTGTAATGTGTACTGTGTATTGGGTATGGAGTATGGAGTATGGAGTATGGAGTATGGAGTATGGAGTATGGAGTATGGAGTATGGAGTATGGAGTATGGAGTATGGAGTATGGAGTATGGAGTATGGAGTATGGAGTATGGAGTATGGAGTATGGAGTATGGAGTATGGAGTATGGAGTATGGAGTATGGAGTATGGAGTATGGAGTATGGAGTATGGAGTATGGAGTAGGTATCATTTAATAACTTGTTCATATCGGTTTGGTGAGTGGTTTCTGATATATGTATTTGTATAGTTCAGTGTTGTGTTGTATTGTATAAGATTACTAGGTATCTAGGTTGAATGATGATGATGATGATGATAACGGATTGAGATACCAGACAGATAGGTGGGTTGTTTTACCTAGAGCCTTGTTTCTTTTTCTCTTTCCTTTTTCCTTTTTGATGTGGTTTATAGTTTGTGGTTTGTGCTTTACATTGTGACATGTGATGGGATATTTTTAGATGATGGTTGAGCTTCGAAGAGGGTTTGTATATTTTTGTGTGGTGGATGGATGGATGGATGGGAGTTTAAGATAAGTTGCAGTTTACTAGATATGGCTGTTTTGTTCATTTGTTAGAGGTATAAATTAGGGGATTACTACCAGAAGATAGTTTCGTTTACCCTTCCTCAGTTTAAGGAGTGAAAATAGGGAATTTGGGTAACGAAGGGAGGGAGCGACTAGTTGGGTATCTCTGGAGAGTTAATCCTCCACTCGTTAATGTCGCTCATGGCAGATTCTTGCTATAGCTTGAGTTGAGAATGATTCTCACAGCGGTGTTATGTGCTCGGAATCTGGGCATCCTCGAATTTTGAGATTTTGAGATTTTTCTTTCTCGGAGATGATTTTTCATCTCCTTGCCATGCAGATTTGTCTGCCAGTGGAAGTAGGATGTACAGCAAGTGCTCTGTGTTTCTCTCATCTAATTTATATATCCATATACAACACAGTGTGATAATGCAACACAATGCAACCTCTTTCAAAAGATTGCAAAGAAAATATAGACAAGCTCAATCCTCACCTCCCAAACCCTCTACTCATCTCCACCAAACTACCAATCACAACCCTCCGCCAAAACCCCCGCCAACTCCTCCAACCACTTCCGATCCACCTCATCAAACCCCTCCTTCACCCCACAATCCACATCAATAATCGCCTTCACCACCCCATCCACCACAATCGGCACCACAATCTCGCTCTGACTAGCGGCATCGCATGCAATATGACCCGGAAACTTCTCCACATCGGGAACGAGCTGCGTCGTCTGAGTCGAAGCGGCGGTACCACATACACCGCGGGAAAAGGCGATGGTTTGACAAGCGACTTTTCCTTGGAAGGGACCGAGGATTAGGGAGGGCTTGGAGGGAGTGGATGTGGGGTCCAGGGTGTAGAATCCTGGAATGGGTAAGTTGGTGGTTTGGGAAAAGGTAAGGAAGGGAAGAGAGACGAACCGGCCCAGTTTACCTCTGAAGAGGGGGAGGGAAGTGATTTATATGCATGCCATAATAATGACGCTGTGTTTGATAAATTACTATGACCATTTCGTTATTCAACGTTCATATACATGTCATCTGACTAGATCATATCATATCACTTGATATAACGACTCGAAAAATTTGAATATTTACCACACCTATATCCCATTAGTATATACCCATACTCACAATTTACTCGCTCCTTCAATATCGACAATCCCAATCCCCAACCAAAGAAAAGAAGAAAGAAGAAAACATACCCAATTCCTCTGTCCATCAATTAATCCCCTCGCTTCGTCTAGAACCTGTGCATAAGCTTCCGCTTTGCTGATATCGGCTTTGAAAGTCGATGAGTCGGCGTGTACCTGTGGGTGTGGGAATGGAGTGTTAGTTGTGGTTTGGTACTAGATGAGCTGAGATGAGATGAGATAAAGTTCTGGATATGCTTTTCTCGTGGCCTTCGGGTAGTTTTACTATGGAAGGGGTGATTAACTATACCATTGTGAATCTTTCCGCTCGGAAGATTTGCTCGGACGGCTCGGCTCGGGATCGGAGCGTTAATAGACAAGGGACTTAGAATTGGAATTGAAATAGGCGGGATGGAGAAAAGCTTGGTTGTCTAGTGAGGATAACTAGGTTGTGAACTCAAAATCGTATATGAATGTGCGCTTCTTTTTATGTACATGTGAGGGGGAGGAACAGAGATTGATGGGTGGTCTGTGCGTTTGAGAGTGGAATTTTATTGCGTGAGGTCTCGTGATGTGGAGGTTTGGGAAGGTGAAAATGGTGGGTGAAAAATTGGATGATTTTTTTTGGAAATTCTTTGTTAAATCGATTTTAGATTATTTTAAATTGTAGAAAAGCTTTTAATTTATAGTTGGTAATCTTTCAGACATATTACAAATGTTTTTCGATGGTGTTTATTCGATTTCAAAATGATGTTTAGTTTCAACGAAATCCACGTTTGGCGAGTTTGGTTGGTGTGCCGGGTTTTAACTACTCTTTTACATACGATTCTAGTGATATCGATATAGCATCGAATCAAGCCTTAAGACCAATCATTCAATTGCTCCATTCTCTTCTCCATCCAAACTTTAGCACATGCTTATTAACAATTTCTACATTCATCTAGTTATCCCAGTCAAATATTCGCCCCCTCTCTTCTCTTCTCAACAAATTTCTGTTCCCCCAGAAAGGGCTAAGATGTTCATGTTTAATAGTCCTCTCATACCATTCCACAAGTTTAGAAAACTTCCCTCTCATCTCTACATCGATGACCTGATCAAATCCCCAATACAAAGCAGCAGCAACAGAGATATCCGCCAAGCTAATATCATCCGTACCAGATACATACATGTGTTTACTCAACTGGCTCTCCAAAACACCCAAAACAATCTCCAATTTTCTCATAGCTTCATCCTCTGCTCTTTCTCAAATGGCACAAATCCATATCTCCAGAAGATAAGCGTAGTGATAGGTTCAAAGATCTCATTATTAGCAAAAGATATCCATTGACGAATGGTCGCGCGTGATTTGATATTTGATCCTAGTAATTGGTTCATAGCAGGGCCACTTTCAGCGGCATACTGGGTAATAGCATCCGATTCGAAGAGTTGGAAGGAGTTAGCATCCTTGAATACTGGGACACGACCAAGTGGGAAGTCGGAGAGAAATTCGGGAGTTCGGTTGGTTTTGAACATGACGAAATCGGGAAAGAGATCAATGGTCCTGTTGTTGAAGGCAGCCGCGGCTTGGATCTGGAAGGTGGTATGTTAGATCAAGGGTATGGTATGTGAGATCTGCATTCGGATTGCCGGGTTCTTGACTGACCTTCATTGTACGAGGGTTGTTGGGGTAAGAATACACGGTTCCGAGAGATGACATCCTGAACGAGCCAGTGGTAATAGGTGATTGAACGGAAAGTATTCTTAATATTTGTTTGTCAATTCGCCGTGTGAACCTAAGTACTGAACGTTAAGTTTGCCCCCTTCAAGTGGGAAGTGAACTCTATTTATACCCTTTTCTCTTTGCTCTCTTAATACTGACATTGGGTTTGCAATTAAGTTTTTGAATGTTATCTAATATTACCAAGCAATCTCTACTAATTCCGACTTCTCTATATTATGGCTCCCGTTGCATCTTTCTGAGATTTGAATACCCGGAGTTAACAAGCTGACAGTGCCGGGGGTTTCGCCCATCGCAATAAGTTCAACTACCTTTAATAATTTTGAAGTATAATTATAGAACTGCAATTTTTGGAAAGAAATTCTAATGCATGTCAGTGACTTGCATGCTTCGAAAGAAAGCTCCGAAGCACTAATTCTTAGTGCCCGGACTTAGTCTCCTGAAGCGATTTCGCTAAATTAGCCAACTGCATGCGACTAGCAATCCTACCGCGCTAGTATCATGTAAATCTTTGAAATGCGAGATGAACGCTATGGGTTTATAAATCATCACATAGAATCATTTAGTTCAGTATCATAAATCCGAGGAATGCTCTCACTATTCTAAGAGAGAGAGAAAGGTCCTATCACTTGTTCTTGATAATACCTTGGTGTGTAATCTTTCGAAACTACATATACCTACAGGTACCTTCTAATGTTATTTTTAATATTTATACCTACTTATAGACATCATTATTATTATTATTATTATTATTATTAGTAATTTTCAACCGGGCCGTATAGGCAAGCCTCCCAGGGGGCATTACGGTTGGGCTAACTGCGGGATGATCTTCTAGTTTACATGATCCCCCTTTCCTAGGGATGGGGTCTCAATACCCTCAGTAGTCTCCCAAGCGATGGCTAGTGCATTTACGCCTTTGTCTCCGATCCTTTGAATATTTTTGTGTATGCTTTCCGATCTTCTATATAGTATTTATTTGAAAGCTACTTTATTCTATAAAAGTAGCTTTTGTATATATTTTATTATAGTATAATATACTGTATACTTCAATTTTCTTTTATATAGCTTTTCTAGATCTATTCCCTCCTACTCCCTGTTTATATTCACTTAAATCAATCGATCCCTTTCCTTCTCTCTTTTTATTCTTCTGATAGTGTTTTAGGGCATATGCTTTTATAGAAATCTGTTATAATAATGAATTTAGCGAATTTAGCTGATGTATATATTAGTTATTTCAGTAGTTGTTCTTGAGCTGCTTGATTATAGAGTGGGTATTTGGGCTTGATATCTGGAGGCTAGGTTTTATAGATCGCAAGGACTTTGCGATAATACATAATATACTTGGGGGATTTGAATGCTTTGTATAAATAGTGGATTATTGCTTCCTCGTATTTAAATTATTGATGATAGCTTTTGAAGTTACTATATGCTAAGCGGATTGCTAGTATATAGTAAAGAGTTGCTTGTGAGAGTTCTAGTTCCTTAAAGCATTTATTTATACTCTTTGGGTTTCATTTCTGGTACTGTTTGGAGAGCATTAATATCTATTTGATCCACCATGCCTGTACTGCCGATTCCATAGTAGTTTTTGCTATAGAATGGATACCACTTGCTGTAGGTTGATTCATATACCCTGAGACTGATTTTCTTGTCCCTTTGTCAGCGAGTGTATTCGCACGCTTATTCCCTTCGATCCCTATATGGCCTGGTGACTATTGATCTGGATTGAGTGTGTTTGCATCAGTTTGTGGCATTTGAGGAAAGCCCACTGTGATATGATAAAGGCTGTGCCTCTCATTCCCTATATCACTAATGTGCTATCAATATATATACAGATTTCCATTTATTTTATACCAATGATATTTCTGATTACTGCTTGGAGGCCTCGGTATACCCCGATTGCTTCTGTATCGAATACATAAGAGTTGTAATGCAATCCACTGTTTCCTTTGTATACTATTGTCTGTTCTTTATATACAATATCCATATCCTATTCGCCTACTATCCTTATCGGTTTATTCTAATCCATTAAAGAATATAGTAATCTGATTATATATATGGCTTATTCCATTATTTCTGAAAACTACTTTATCGCTATCTCTTTCGTAAGGCCTCTAATGGAATCCATTTGATATTCTAGTATATAATAAGGCCCTGCTAAAGTTGTCTCCTTAATTCGGGGAAGGTACTGGCTGATTATCTAGATCTTTGTTTTAGCTGGCTGTAATTGGCCTTCTCTATTGCTGAAGGAATAGATGGCTTTTATCCCTCGATAATTGTTGGTATCAATTTGGTGTTGATTAAAGTGTAAAGTACTTCATTCTTATCAATATAATTGATTGTATTATTTGTCTTGATTATTATTAATTATAGGAAGCTAGTACTTGATATAGTAAAAATGCTAGCGCTAATACATACGCTAATACATACGCTAGTGCAATACAATGCCCTCTTAGATTATATGATCGATATCCCGATACTGGCAACTCTTAAGTTGAATAAATTATATACTTTAAATCTAAGCCCATTATTCAATTTTAAGTACAGTGTTTTATCCTACTCCCTTAGCTCCTTTTCTATTATTCTCTTTTTATTTAATGTGTTACTTTAATGACTATTTTATTAATATCAATCAAGTCTTTTAAAGCTTGATATACACCGTTTTTAGTTATGGCGTCCGCAGGATTCGATTTCCTGTTAATCTATTTAATCTCCGTGATCTCTCTATTTTCGTAGCATTATTGTAAAGCTATAATATCGATCAGGAGTCGTTTTTCTGTACTTGTACTGAGCTTAATTAATAGGTCATATAGTGACTTAGAATCTGTACAAAGTATAAGTGGTATTTGCTTTTTAGGTTTGAGAATAGTATTGATAGTACCCTTAATAGCAGCTCCAATATCAAAACCTAGAATTAGTGTATATAGCTCAGAAGCTAGTACGCTTCTAGTGATTCTTTTGCATTTGATCGACATCCAGTGGATGATATTAGTATTGCTGTGCTTATCTACGAGGCATATAATATAGCCGATTTGTGATGATAGATTAGTATTGTTAGCAAAGGATGCATCGATAAAGATAACTAATTCGATAGAATCCATATCGAGAGGTATAAAGGTTAATCCTTTTCTTGGGTTGTCCATTTGCTATTTGATGATCTTATTGAGCTTAATAGCATCTTCTTTTTTCGGATTTATTATTTGGGTAGCAATTAAAAAATAATATGATGCCTTTGGTTGATATACTGTTGCGATATACGCATCTCTCGCGTGTTGAGCGATATATTGGTTCTTCGAAGTGATATTCTTTCGAATCTTTCCCCTCGTTCCCTGCATATCAACGCTCCCTAGTGTGATTATTCGGAGATTATCGTACTGTTTCTTTTGATTCAGATAGATTCTATTACTTTTAAAAGTGATTAAACCATTATTAAACTTAAGTGGATAATCTTCGGTGAGTTGCTTTTTGTTTTTAGTTATAAATCCGGCTTTTTTCAATTGCTTTTGTTCTAATTGTGTAAATCTTTTGTTTGTAATTATAAGAGTATTATTGATTTGTAGTCTTACGATGCTGATGTTGTTATTGGAGTAAAGTAAATAGGGATTGTATGTAGATTGTGTTATATTTAGCCTATCCCTATAGTGATTATAGTAGGTTTCAAATTAGTGATTTTCTGCTTCTAGTATATTATATAAGGGCTTTATAATGTATAGTATATATCCGAAATCAAGTCCAACCTTTTCTGATACTTCTATATAAATAGATCTATTCAAAGTCGTGGTTGATTGGGTATATACTTGTATGATATCCTGTAAATAAATCTGAATATGCTTATTTGATGTTTGCAAAATAGCAGTAAGTGTAAGTATAATATGCTGGCTAATGCATTGAATAGTCGGTGATTGCGTCAAAACAGTAATTTTGCCTATATCTTGGTATATCTGAATCACTAATCGTGATTTCGTGTATATTTTATCAGTGCCTTTTTTTTTTATTTTGTTAACAAATCGTGATTTAAATAGTTGTATTCCGAATAGTATGCTAGCTTTTGAAACGATTTTAAAGATTCTATTTTCCATTAGTCTGTCAACTTTCTTGTATCGTGATTCCTTATATCGTATAGGTATATTATCTTGCAAGAATACAATTAATTGCAGTAATAATAGCTTAATGTCGATATCCGTCAAATTGACCATATTAGTCAAGTTGCTTCTCATGCAACGACGTAGTTGCATATCTGGTTATACCGCTAACAATAGTGTTTGCGGTTGTGGTGTTTTTATTCGTGATGTATCAACTATTATAATGTTACTGTTGTTATTACTATTTGTATCATTACTATTATTCGATTCGATTTCTTCAGGCTTTTCATAAAAAGGTTGTACAGACATAAATCGAAATTTAATTGGTTTACTGGTGAGTTCCACTTCATATATTTCCTTATCCGTTTCAATCAGAGTATGTGGTCCAATCCACTTGTTTAATGTATTGCTATCTTTTCCTTCTTTTTATACTAAAACTTGTAAATTAAGCGATAGAGTAAGGACTGATATCGTAGATGATCCATTCCTCAGTCTAAGCGTTTCTTGTGACCTGTCTCTTAGCTCGTATATAACATACTTCTGTTATAGCTTTCTTTGTAGCTTTCATACATTGAATAATTATCGAAATTAATGAATTAATATCACTCAATTTAGAGTATATCTCATAAACTAGTAGTATAGAAACAAGCCTATTCGGTCTGATTGTATTATTCACAGCTTTCACTGCTATTTGCAGGATCATTGTTTTCGTCAAATTGTCATCTTCAAGCTCTTTAGTCAAGATCTCGTATACACGGCATAGAGAGTAATAATATCTCTCTACTATACCTACAGAGTTGTGTGCTTCAACTGATACGCTCTTGATAGTGATTGACATAGATTTTGCATTCTGGATGAACTCTTTACTCACAAAGTTCTTTTTTGCATTATGAATAATGTAATCTGGTGATCCCATATATATATCAATCCAGCACTTTCGAAGAGTATCGAATGTATGCTTAGCTGAAACGTTTTCAAGGAACCAAACTGCTTGATAGCGTATTGCCTCGTCAACAATATGCAGAACTGATTCGCTTGTAATGTACATGACATCGATGTATATAGCATAGTTAAATTCAGTATCCTCTAATAGAGTGAACCTGAAATGTCCGGGTGACTTGCTATGCATTTGACAGTGCTTGCAGTATTTGGTGAAATGTTTTATAGCATCATTGCTCTTGTCGTAGCCTGCGTGTTGTAGTACACTATAAAAGCGTTGTGCAGATGGATGGCTGAATTATCGATGTAAACGCTGTAGCTTAGTAGTCATTAAATAGCAGTCATTCTAGCGAATAGACTTTTGAATAAACTGATCCATATTCACCTTCCATATCAAAAATACATGCCCGCATCTCCTAATGACAGAATATTGATCGGTTGGATTGATAAATTTGTCGGTAATATTGTTGTAAAATGCTTTAAGTTAGTCTATGTTCTTAAGTCCCAATAAAAATGGAATATCGATATCCACAATATGAAAAACAATGTATCCAAATGGTGTATCGACATGAAATGAACCTATTGATATCACAGTCCCCTTCCCAAAGCGTATATTCGCCGCTTCCGCTGTTTGTGGATTATATATTACTAGATATACCTGTTGCTATACATAATATTGTCCAATCCCAATTATAAATTTACCTGCACAAACTGTATCGATATATATACCGAAGAACTTCTTACTTGTGTAACTTGTGTAAAAAACATCTATCGCATTTTTTGCTGGTAGAGTAACTTCAATAAGGTCTCTAATCAACATATACAATATTGTATTGACTAACAACTGATTGAATATCTCTTGGTTATTTATAAATTCTAAACTAACGAAAAATACTTCTTTTTCAGTATCATCAATATCAAAATCTGTAAAGAACTATTCTATTTCGATTTCTGAATCAGATTCTGTATTAATAGCTTCTCCCTTGTATTCGATTAATTATTGGTTATAGCATTTATTAAACACATTATTACTATTATCCTTAATCTTTTCCTAATATTCACATCGATTTTTATCCTATTCCTCCTAGAAATGCTTTATTGATTGATATTCTTCTTTCTTATATATCCAGTAACGATTTTGTTGATTCGAAGAATTAGATTGTTATCAAAACCTATTAGTATTGCTCTTGAAGCTATTGCTTCTGAAATTACTGCTTCTGAAACCTCTAAAACTATTTGAATTATTTCGGTTATTATTACTGCAGAATTTTCTGTTAGTGAATAGTATTGTATCTTTTTTCTTATGCGATCTTTTTTATGTATTAATGGATTATTGCAGTTGGTTAATTAAACCAAACATCTCCTTTTTGGGATCGAAATAAGCTAGATTGTATATCTCAATATCTTCATATACTAGTATAAGCTTATTGTGTAGATATGATATCTATCGTATAGTAGAATCAAGTCGATGCTGTAGCATACATAGCTGCTTAATCATAATAATAAGATATTTATTAAGTGGCTTGTTTTTATACTCCTTTTTAGTCGATTTGAAAGTAATATTGTTTTATTTAGATAGCATATTACATTGGTACTTTTTTCCTTTAAAGTTACTTTATATATAAGTGCAAAGCTCTTTGAATATAGGTGGTAGTATTTTATAGTTGGCATAAAAGAACTCGAGCGTGCTGTTCTTTAGTATGATTGGGAATACCTTGTATTGTATATCTATAGGTACCTCCGCACGTTGTGAGATTTCGTAGAATATCGAGAGTTTGAAGTCGAAATTATTGTCGTCCCCGCTATATTTCTCCTTATTGGTATAGAATTTCGACAAACTGATAAGAGATTGCGTATTAGAATGTATCGATGGTTTCTTATTCCTATCGTATCGATCTCTATTGTCCTTCCTATCACCATCATCATCGTTGTTATTATCAGAATCTCCTTCTTCGTTATCCTTCTTATTATCTTTTCGATTATTTTCGTTATATTCGAAATTGTTGTTAATGAATTTGTTGATTGTTCCGGATCTAAACTTAGGTTTTTTAAGATTACAATCTTTCAGAACTTCCTGAACTTGATCTTTCGTCTATGTGTCTGTAGTAGATCTACGTGATTGGTTGTATAAAGCTGTAGATGCTTCAACACCTAATTTCGGTATCCATACCCCTTGGATATATAGTACTATACATAGCTTTCGTGTATCCAACTGATGGATCTTTGCGAATTACCTATTTGTGAATATGCTGAAGTCATTATAAAAGACCTCGGCTAGCTTGTTGTTGTTGATATTCTTATAGTTGTATTGCTTGCGCTTGAATTTGATATATTTGGTGAACTCCTTAAAGTCAAAATCAACAATTCCACTATCAGCCTGTTGTTTCTTCAATAGGCTTAACCACTCTTCGCAGTGCTCCTCTTCCTCTTCCGTGTATAATTCCTTGCTGATAACCTTAGAGGTGATCGGGGTGTTGTCGCTGTCTGACATGATAGGATGTGTATAGGGGTATTTCGAAGGTTGTAGGTATTTCGAAGGTTGTAGGTAGGTTGTAGGTATAAGAGGTATGAGAGAGTGTATAAAAGGTATTTAGATAAAGAGTTTACCTTGTACAACATATAGTACAAAAGTGAATGCGTAATGGACACAAAATCGATTTGTTACATTTGACCAATTGATTCTTTTGAATATATTTTCCTAATGCAATTATCCAAAGCATATTCTTTAGCACAACAAGGAGAGAAAGCACACCGTACCCAATATAATGATATCTTTCTTTATGGTCTCTTCAGAATTTCTACCAATCCTGAATACTACTTCTAAACACCTAATACTTTCTAGTAGAATCCAAGGCCCTAATTTGTGATATCACTAATTAATGTTGGTATCAATTTGATATTGATTAAAGTATAAAGTACTTCATTCTTATCAATATGATTGATTGTATTATTCGTCTTGATCATTATTAACTATAGGAAGCTAGTACTTGATATAATAGAAGTGCTAGCGCTAGTGCATACGCTAGTACATACGCTAGTGCAATACAGTGCCCTCTTAGATCACATGATCGATATCCCGACAATAATAAAGCAAATATTTTGGATCAATAGTTTGGGCATGGAAGGCTGCTCTCTATTTTATTTATTCTAATACTACTTCTGCTAATAGGAAAGTGCTGTTTCCTTATTATCACTGTATTCGGAGTTGTTCGTTAGACTGGGAGACTTCTCTGATTGCTATTCGTAGGATCTTATTGATAGCTAGCAGAAATGAATTATATTATAACTACTTTCTAGAATATATTATAACACAAAGTAGGTTCGCTACACCTACAGACACTTTCCCGGCTTACTTATAATAAAGCTATTAGTACTAGATTTTTGTAGAATCTTCTAATTACATAAACTATCTATTGTATAATTACCTTCGAAATTCCGGCTAGGACCAAAACCATTCCTTTACACCTCCATTCCTGTTTGCTTCTTAAGCCTATCTGATATCTCTATTATGCCCTCTACCCTATAATATCCGATTATAGACCAATACACACATTCATCCTCTCGAGCTATATAGACAGTATTGCTATCGCTGTTATTAATATGCTATGCCTTACGGCTAATAATTGTTTTGTATTATCTTGGCTGGATCTCTCTTACACAACAAGACCGACTATGTTTCGTAGACTTGCTATTTCAAACCCCTAGCCAAACAGCCCTTTTATAATATTTTCAACTCATTAACCAAAGCTCTGCTTATAAATCCACTCCTCTAATATATAGTTTATAATCGAAAATAGAATACTAAAAGCGCATTGTATATATATATCATAGAATTGACCTCTGCCTAAGATCCTCCGCTACCATAATACCAAATCGAGCGTTGTCAAATATAACTTGCTAAAAGCATCCTTCCTATACCAGAGCTCCTCCACCATTATATCGCTTTCGTATATTCAAAGATAAGATACTAAAAACATCCCTCCTTCTACTTCATATATACTCCCGCCAGCCCCAGTAAACACTATCCTAGCCTTTGTATACTTCCTACTACTCCCCTCACCATTTATAAATATCCGATCCGGTATACCCACAGATCGTATATATTATTGGATTGTAAAAACTCTACACGCTAAACACCCCAGAGGTGTTTTTTGTCGATTTTTATTTGTTAAGTTAAGGATATCGGCCCTACTTTTAATACAAGCTTCAATCAGACTCAGCTATATTATAGAAGCTTTATTATCCACTATTTCAAGAGCTAATTCCGCTTTGCAAATGTTCTACCGCAATATACTCTGGTTCTACTTCCCACATAGATTCGTAAAGACATAGTTCCATATCAATCCCATTCTCATCTCCCTTCCACTATCAAATGGTTTTCATTTTCGTTTTGCTGATAATCCTTTATTCTGAGTATCTTTGCGATTATCCTTTGGTGATTAGCTGTGTGTATTTTTGCTTCCAGTACGGCCTTCGATTAGTGTATAACCACCACCCAACTCCAGCTGACTCTATTTAGCTCTCCGATCGCACGATCGAAGGTTCGTAGGATACACCACATACAGGTGAGAGTCATTGTATCCCTTATAGACATCATTGTCCAATATCTTTATACTAAAACTCCAATTTCTCTACAACTCAAGCACCTAAATGTCCTCTTCTGAAGCAAAAACCATAGGCATCGCCGGCGTAAGCGGCAAGTTCGCTCAATGTATAATCAAATCCCTCCTCCTCAACCCATCAGTCCACATCAAAGGTTACTGTCGCAACACATCCAAACTTCCCACAATATTGACCACGCACCCTCGAATCAAGATCGTGACCGGATCCTTCGACGACATAACCTCAATCCAAAGATTCGTTTCCGGTACCTCCGTCGTCATATGTTGTTATTTTGCCTCGACAGAGGTAATGACCAACGGACAAAAATATCTCATCAATGCCTGCGAAGCGGCAAAGGTACCCCGCTACATAGCCGGAGATTTCTCTGTTGATCACACACTCATTCCATCTTCATGCATTCATCTCTTCCCCAAACCAACTACGAAGATTATCGAATATCTTTCTACAAAGAAATCGGTCAAGGGAGTGCATATTCTCAACGGCGCGCTGATGGAAACTTTCTGGGCGGAATTCTTCCAGCTATATGATTCCTCCTCTCAAACTCTCTCATACTGGGGAACTGGCAATGAAAAATGGGAGTTTACTACATATCAGACCGCAGCAGATTATACAGCTGCAGTTGCTTTGGATGAAAATGCTGTGGGAATATTCAGATGTATGTTCTTCGTTTTCAACTTCAAATTTTGGGTTTGATTTTCTTTGATGCAATCCACTGACGAGAGAAAATACAGTCCTAGAGGATCGAAAGTCCCCTATCGAACTTCAATCCATCTTTCAAACCGTCTATTCCACTCAACTCCATCTCCAGTCTCATGGATCTCTAATTGACCTCGAACAGAAGCTCGAAGAGGTCGTAAATACACATGGCGAAGATACATCTCAATGGGGCGCATTGTAAGCAATCCCACATTATAACCTTAATTCCACACCTGATCTTTGAAAAGCTGACCAGAGTAACAGAGGATTTTGCATTCTGGTGCACAAACGGGAAAGCGTATTTGGGGGAAGATAGCAGTAATCTTGATAATTCCAAATATCCTCAAGTGAAAAATGTTACTATGGAGCAGTTTCTGAAACGTCATGCTTTGGAGGAGCTTCCGCTTGCGAATCAAAGCTCGGGTTTTGCGTAGATTTTGGTGGGATGAAGGGGGCTTGATATTTTATTTTTAGAGGGTTTGGATAATTATAAATGGTTATGTAGTTTTTACCCAGATAATTCCGAACCTACTCGTTTTCAAGCAACTTTTGAGTGAAAATCTGAAGAGCTCAGCTGTGTTTTTGGGATTGAAGAAAGTTTGCCACTGTGAGTTATATACAAGGTTACCAGGTCCAATAATTATCCAAGTAAAGATATAAACCAAAGTTTCTGAGATGAAGTTTTTACCTGGATTGCTTTACGTAGTTCCTTCATTCTTGGTCCGGTTGACAGTTTTGATATGGTGAGCAGATTCTTGCAGGCTGCAACTCAAAAGTATATCCTTCACATCAGGGGACTCAAGTCCCTTTACTATTAGCAATTTAACACCGTTTTTAAAAAAGTAACAACCGTCCTTATGCGTTTCTGATCACTGCTTTCATATTGAATTCTCTGAAGGCCAAAGTTGAAAGCTTGCATGACCCAGTCAAGAACTAAATTTACAAAGTAACAACCACTTTCTTTGCCGAAACTCCCTTCCTTTGAATATCCAATGCTTTCTGAAGGTCCTCCAATCCGTGACCTACAACATACGGCTCAGGTTTTGCTTGCAACTTTCCGTTTGCCAAGCCTTCTGGTACAAACTTCTTCCAAACAGCTTCTCCAACATATTGATTTGGTTCCTGAATAATCGTAAAAGCGGTGACTAAAAGACAGAAAATCAAAAGGTAATCGGGAAAATGCTCTTCAAGAAGAAACAAGGTGCCAATACGTACCATACTTGGGCGAGAAATTTTCCGTAGGCTTGTCATATGGAAGTACACTTGCAACCTTGGGAAACACATCTAGACTCTCCAGAATCTTTTGTACGGTTTCGAAGCTCCTGGTCTCGGAAATAGCGTCGAAGACTCCAGCGATTTGGCTACCGCGAAGTGCGTTTGCTACTTCATCTACTACGTTGGGGGACTTGTAGTCAATCGCGGTTTGTGCGCCAATTGATTTGACAAAGTCTTTGTTTTGAGAGGAGGTGGTGGTAATGACTTTCAATCCTGCGGCGACGGCAAGTTGAATGGCGGTAGCTCCGACGGAAGACGTTCCTCCCCATATAAGGATTGTGTCTTTGTTGTCTGTTTCGATTTTGTCGGTGGCGGAAGGGAGAGGGAGGTTTAGAGTATCTTTCTGGAAAAGACCTGCTGATGCCGTGGAAATAGCCAATGGAAGTACTGCTCCTTCTGCGAAAGAGAGAGAGTCGGGGAGTGCTGAAGTGAGCTTTTCCGTGACGAGAGTGTAGTTTTGGAAAGCGGAGCTGGAGGGATCGCGAGTCATTAGGGCGTGGCAATGCCTATGTGTATTTTGTTAGGTTTCATGATACGTTGTGCACCGAATTTGGCTGGATTTGATATTTGAGAGTTTCTGGAGTGATTTACATACGCAATGACCCGTTGATCTTTCTGGAAACCTACAACACCTTCGCCGACAGCTTCAACTGTACCGGCAGCATCTTCTCCTAGGATGAATGGATATTTGTTCAGATAGCGACCATGATCCCTATATTTTATTAGAAGTCTTCATACTTCACAATCTGGCCACTTGGCATAACGAGCTTACTGTATCTTCCAATCGACAGGATTCTGCTCATCAAATAATTATTAGTGATGGAATCTATACATCTACGCCGAAAGAAGATTGTGATAACATACGATAGCCACAACCGCATTCTTAATAACCAGCTCTCCCGGGCCAGGACGAGGTATAGGGGAATCGTCAATAGCCAACGGGTGTGCGCCAGAAGTCTTAATCCATGCTGCTTTATTTTGAGCCATGTTTATGAAGGTTGAGGAAATTGAGATGAAAGGGATTTTGAAGCGTCGAAATTTCTTGATGATGTGATGAGTATCTAGGTATGCAAAGACACGAAGGAAAGAATTGAACGACAATCTTCGTTATTTATATCGTGAAAATCCATCACTTCTGCAATACTTTTGCTTTCATCTTATCACTATTTGATTACTAAAAATTGACACTTCGACTAGTCTTTTGAACTTTGTGATGTGTATAGGTATCTTGAATTCTAGAACACCGCATGAAGTGCTTCATGTGTGCGTAACTGTGATGCTTCATCATCAGATATTGCAAGAAAGCATGGAGTTATGTCGCGCGGAGGTTAAACCTTAACCCCTCGCTAAAATAAGAAGCAAAGCCTAGGTACCTAGTTGTCAGTCAATTGCATTAGCTTAAACCTTATTGATACGACTCCACATTTGTTCTCCATATTCTTATAATGAAACTTCAAAGATCATACTCGTATAATTTGCAATTGATCGTTTTGGAGAAATGGCGTCACTTTCGAGAAAATATCTCAAGTAGCGACTGGTATTTTCTTCTGGGACATAAGTTTCTTGGATTTCGTTTAATTGAATAATCGAAATACTCCTCCTATTAGCGATCATACGTAGCCAACCACAGCTCAAACATGCTAAACCAATATCACCTATCAGTGTAAGGAGAAAACTAAACTTCTTTTACATGTCACGATAAGGCGTATGGAGTAACTTTAATACATTGTTCGAATGATACGAGTAACGGTCCTATGCCGTACGCTTGAGAAATAGTGAGTGCACGTGGGGTGAGATCCACAGACCTCAAGCTAATTAGGCCTTGAGCGAATCATGAGCTTTGGGCACTTCCCATGATTTCGATCTCTGTGATTTTTCGCTATCTATGGGCCGTGCCTTGAGACCCTTTTACCGCCATTTGTAATGCTTCGTACCTCAGTAGTCAGTTCTAACCTCATACAGCGTACCAGGCAAACTCAAAAGTGGTCAGGCTAGTGTATAAGTCAGTGACTTGCAGAATATTTAATCAATTCTGAAGCCTTGCAGAACTACTCTCCATTCACATTATTCACAGAAATCGGGGTTTGGACTACAATCTGACAGGAGTGAAGAAGTCAGTCGCATACATATGATACGACTCATAATATGGAGCAAAATCTCATTCCTTTGCAGCTTATGCCTCATCAAAATGGCATGTTATCATTTGAGGAGGATTGGACGGGTGTAACTGACAAACGCCGACGAAAAAAAGATGCAAGATCGGTTGAATCAGAGAATCACGAGTGAGATTTCTTCACTATCCGGTCTTTGCGTGTAGGCTAATGCGGTGGTAATTTACAGGAAAGCGGAAGCTTCTGAAATCTAAAGTACAAAAGAAAGAGGGGCAGTACCAACTCCACAATGGAGATTCCGATCTAATCCCTACTCAACTACCACGGCAATTCACCTTCTCGCATGGTAATTATCAAGCCCCCGAATTGTACAGAACTACTGCACAACAAACAAGCCCACGGCAAATTCTTCCACACACAGATTCAACTGATATTGAAGACATCGACTCTATCCAAGCATGTCGACCCGACTCTCGGGAAACACAATCCTTCCTCTTACATTTCTCCACCCGTGCCTACCATAATTACCTCCATTCATCCCCGTCCTCGGATAACGCAATGATGTTGATCCAATTTAACACCACCCGAGCTTTCATAGCCAACGCCCAAACTCTCGGTCTAACAACTTCCTCTATGGCCCGAACAGCATGCTCTCGATTATTTGTGGATCTCACAGCAGGAAACACATCCTTTACTCTTGATCTGTCTTCGTTGCCCTTATCTCTTCACCCGACACACCTTCAACGTGAGATTCCTCATCATCCATGGATAGATCTCTTACCGATTCCTCAGCTACGCGATAATTTATTGCGGAGGAATAATCAATTTGATGAAGTTGAGCTATGCCGAGAAATGAGAGGAGTCAAGAGTGCGAAGTTGGGGAGAAGAAATGGGATTATCGTATGGCGAGATCCATGGAATGAGAGCGGTTGGGAGGTTACAGAAACTTTTGCTAGAAATTGGGCGTGGGTTATTAGGGGCTGTGAGGGATTATTTAGGTCGACGGATCATTGGAGGAGCTTGAGGGGGGAGAAACCGCTCTTTTTGAGGACTGGGAATCCGAGGGAGAAGTATTGTAGAGTGACTGAAGAAGTCTCTTGATCTGTGTAGGAGATGGTGATCTCACTGCAGCAAGGTCTCTTTTTCAGGAGTGGTGTTTTGAGATGGTATAGCGTGGTTTGAAGGGATCATGTTTAAAGACCTTTCTCCGCTATCTTTACCAACTACTGACAGCGATAAAACTATCTGTGGACGCACTTGACCTTTTTATTCTGTCCTAAAAGGTTCCGCCTGTCACTGCAGCGCTCGACGATGTGGTATACTCCTCTAGATGTTCGGGACATTTGCGCGGCATACCATGTCCTTGCGACTCATGAAATATTTACACACGAGAAACTCATGACGAGGTCAGAGTACCACTAAAATCTATATAACCATGGATGATGTTCCTCATACGAGCAGACGCTACACAAAGCGCTAATACACTCGTGGGTGTGTTTAATCAGACCCGAAAGCCCACGATGATACCCGAGGTCTAGACGGAAGATACTAGGTTTGCGAATATACACTTGGCATATGCATCATCAGTGATAATTTTTCAGAGACCTTTCTTGGTGCTTTAAAGCTCGACGACTTCAGTGAATTGCCTTTTCCCAGAAACTGCTTAAATTGCGCTAGTGCTGTGACCGGCCCAGAACCGCGCGAGGTCGCGGAATTCGAGGCATTTGCAGGTTTCGAGAACCTTGGTGATAGATGGGAATTCCTTTGGTCTTAGTCATATCTTCGAGCAATGGAACCCGTGTGCACCGGTCGGCAGAGGAAATTGAAGAGCGGATGAGGCGGGGAATGGGACGATGCCTACCCATCCTCTGGCTACGAAGGGAGATTATGAGGTGATTGGAGCTGCATTTTATTTATGGGATTTCATTCAGTTAATGCAGGAAGTTAACCTAGTAGGCGCGTTCATTGCCGTCTCGTATATGCATAGCTATGGACTTCAGGTCCGAAGTCACGTTTTAAAACTGACACAATTTTATTCTTGGCTGTAAAAGTTTTCACAATCATTTGCCTCATACCTTGATAATTCGAAGTACCAATGTAATGGTAATTTGATCTTTTGCTTGCAATGTCACAAACACTAGATAGTGGCATCACATACAGCGTCACATGACATTGAGCTGAACAACGCTCAAGTGCTATCTCTTCCACGCAGGAATAGTCAACACAAGCTCTGAAATTCCTTCCTCTACTCCGATCTATTGAAGACCCAAGCAATGTCTACTCTCAATAGTAACATCTCTCATTGCGAACTGCATCTCAAAATCAATCAAGGTTCTTCTTTTGGTTTACCCCCCAAGTTTTTCCGTCTCTTCTCCTCCTCTGCCTCCAACCCCGTCTTAGTTGTCTCATGAACAGTCATGAGCTCTTTCTTTTGAATTCCAAATGAGATAACTAAGCCAAGAAAACAGATACAAGTATACAAAATCCACGTTTTGGAAAGAGCATCTGCAACTACACTTCTGTAGACGGAACTCTGTGCTGAGGTAATAGTACTTGCAATATTAGAACCACCGATAGCGCCGCCATTCAGAAGCTCTGACACACTATCCTCAGGTATACCAACTGCGAGCAATTCTTCCTTGTGGTGTTTGAGAATGCCCTGAAAGACCACCTGACCAAGTACAACACTGTTCGCGGTAGCAAGATTTCGGATAAAATTCAAAGTACCGGTTGCTACCCCGATATCCTCCGGCGCGACGAGAGCTTGCACGCAAATCACAAGAGTTTTCATATTAGCGCCAATTCCCCACGCAAGCAGGATTTGAAAGACGACGATTTTGCCCCAACTGCGAGTCAGTGTAGGCAATAGTATACTACAGTGAAACTATGGCGCGTATTAGCATATTGATATTGCAGCTAGTACGTATAGAAAGGAGGTTATACCACTCTCGTACATATTCATATGCCTAAAGAATACTAGCAATATACTGAAATACTGGAATCCAATATAAAATATACATTCCTATCCTAATTAGGTAATAAAATTCCATTCCTGATTTCAAATTGAATGGGAATCCCTTATTTCTAGCCTAATTTGGATAGGAATGTATTATTTATATTGGATTCCAGTATTTCAGTATATTGCTAATAGTATTGAATAACTAAATGATATTGAATACTTTCAGTGGTATTGAATTCTATAACACATACGTACGTATTTCGAAAAAATTCGATACGCACCACTAAACTAACCCGTATACGAAATACGGGAAATACTATTGCCTACACTGCTGCGAGTAGGGCCGAAGGTAATCATGATGCCAAGCGCCAGAGTCAGAAGTGCCATTGTTCCCCGAATAACCCACAGATATTGTCCGGTGCGTTGAATTAGAATGCCCATGATGATTCCAGAGGCCTTGAATGAAACCGCGAGAGGGAGTAGCCAGACACCGGAAAGAATTGGTGTAGCTCCAAGGACACTTTGAAAGTATAGCGGAAGGAAGAAGACAGGTGCGATAAAGCAAGCGCCGTGACAGAAAACAACGGCAAATGTGTAGATGAGTGACACGTTTCCGAAGATACGGCGAGGGATATTTGGATATTTGGCAAAGCGTTCGCATATCCCGAAAACCGCATAAGTCATAAGTCCGAAGACGATGAGGCAGATGACAACTGCAGACTTTAAGGGATGGGTCACGCCTCCGAAGTCCAAGCCCAACAGGAACATGAGAGTTGCGCCAACGATGAGTATCGATCCAACCCAATCAATAGCCTTGAGACCGGCGACAAGAGGAGTCTTCGGATTGTGGATATGGAGAAAGAGAAATGTAATAATAAGGGATAGTCCATCAAATGACAAATTGAAACAAAAGCACCATCTCCACGATACATATTCGGTAAATGCGCCACCAATGATAGGTCCAATTGCAGTTTCAAATGCCCAAACAGCTCCATATATACCATAGAAAAGTCCTCGTTGTCTGGAGGATGAATATATTAGCAAAGAATTGATCAAGTACCCCCAGTATTGGGGAAGAATTTAAAGTTTGGTTACAACTTGGTTATGCAAACGGAACATACCTTTGACTGAACATATCTCCTACAGAAATCTCAACAAGAGTTATGATGCCACCTCCACCGAGCCCCTGCACAGCACGTGCAGCTATGAGCATGCCTACACTGTGCGATAATGCGGCGATCAGACTGCCAACAAGGAAAATGAAATTGGCGATAAGTAGGATTGGTTTTCGACCGAATATGTCGCTCACTTTACTCCAGACTGGCGATGAAGCTGCCAGGCAAGAAGATAGGAAGATCCAATCCAGGAGTAACCTGAGTCTGACGCGCCTATATCTTTCACAATTGTAGGCAACGCCGGAGTTATAAGAACCGCGTCGATGGCTGCGAGAAAGACCGAGAGACACAGTGTAGCCAGCATAATAGTAAGTTTGCCTTTACTCATATCAGGAGTGTCAGGCACATCTTCTTGAGGCGCGGGAGGCCTAGTGCGATCGCTATTAACATCTGTGGTACTATTAATATCCATCAGATTCTCGGATTTCTCGAGAGGCTCGTTTGTATTAGAATCCATCTAGAACTTGTTGCTCTAACAACACACGGGGATTTATATCAATACTAAATTCAGGGTTTGAGATATATCTCGAATCGACCAAATATTGCCTCTTAAGAAGAAGTTACACGCAAGAATAGATTGAGAGGAGATAACCCATCTGAAAGGCTCAGGAAAGAAAGGACGCTGCAGCCCGCGTTCGGACTCGGATACTTTACCAAAATGGAAGTGTCCAAATTGTTAATCCTCCTCGCAACTCAATCTGATTTACCGAAACAAATAGAATAGTAAAATACACTACCGACTTATCTATGCGATGTCTGAACCCAAACCCGATTTGTCATTTGAATTGCGTCGATAAAAAATATTGTAAGCTTAATGGCTTTCACAAGGAGCTTGGGGGCAAAATGGCGTTTAGACTTTGAAGTCCTCCTTGCTTGATCATTAATTACCATGGTTATTGTTTCAACAAATGACGAAGAACAGCCCCCACTTGCTGGAACGACAAATAAAGTATATTCTGTTTGTGATGGCACGGAAGTGAAGTTCATTATGAATTCTTCTCATCAAGAAAAAACGCAAGGGAAATGACAATTGAGAGACGCAGATTGAAGTTTATCTTTCCGGCATTAGCCATCGGGATCTGAGGGCTTGAGAATACCCAAAAAGAAATGAACATATTAGAAATAAACAAATAAATTCTGAACAAAATGTTATGCTCTTCCCAATATTTTCAGCCCTTCGTGTGCAACTTTCCAATAATCCCTGCCCGAAACCTCAATGGTTCCTTGGTGTGAGAAGTTGTCTCTATGCTCACGTGCAATCGTCTAGAGACCTTTCTGCATCTACCAAGACTGGGACAACTCTCGGGATAATGACGATGTCGAGCAGGAGCTCTGCATACTGATTGCACCGCTAGATTGGATTGAGGAATCGAGTAGCCCCGACAACTTTCATTTTCTACGCAAACGGCAAAGAGATTCCATTTCTCAAACAAACGTTCCTGCTCTGTAAACTGTTGAGTCGGCATCGACTTGTCAGATATGACATGATCGAGTCACCTGATCATATCTCCCAGAGCATGTAATGGTCTCCTATAGATAATTCTCTTCGCTTCACTACTGGACCCAAACTCATAAGGTCTTTGCTGGCCTTGCAGCATCCCGTAAAATACCCTTTGCGCAAAAATACATCATCTGACGATTAGTTCAACCTCTCTCAAGTCCTCGAATCTACCTCGACGAAAGTTCTTCGATCCAAAAACGAGATGCTTGTCGATACAAAACCTTTTCCCTCAAGAATCGTGGAATGTAATCGCAATGCGCTCTTTTAACTTAGCCTCCACTCTCCGCGCATCGAAAATCGCAAGAGCATACGGCTGGCGCGAGGCGATAGCTTTGCCAACAGCCTCAGAAATTCTACACAGAAGATGCAGTACATATTGACCGAGCAAGCGGGCCGAGAGCATGCGATCGGTTTTAGCTGCGAAAGACCCAAAGCGTATCTCGACATAACTTCCTAGACATTGGAAATCGCGGTGGGTTTCAATGATGAAGATCACGACGTCGAAAATTTGAAGGAGACGCACTGAAAAACCCGGGAGTCAGTACTTCCTGTTGTGGCAAACTTGAAAGAAAGTGAGGAGATAAAGCTGTGTTAGAAAACAAAAGATAAGCTGTGTTAGAAAACAAAAGGAGAATAAATCCTCGAAAGGGAAAAGGGAGTGCAATCCGAGGAGGAGGAACAGGATTATGTATTAAGAACAAAGGAATTGGTGAGCAGATTGTACTGACTGTAGCAGCTTACGATCATGAGACCTGTGGCTGTGTCGGCTTCGTCGGTGGTCGTTAACTCCTGGGTGTCCGAGCTGCTGATAAAGCCAGCTGATACGGTTTTAGCATTGCTTGGAGGTAGGTTATTGCCCAACTAGCTTGTTAAGGCATCGATGAATCGTTCTGTGGTTTGGAACAATTGCTGTTGTAACCAACTGGTGTCGATTGCTGCCATCTTGTTTGGATGGATTGAGCATTTTATCTTTCTTGGCTGTTTCCACGGCTTTGACAGAGATGAGACAGCGATATAATTCGAGGTGTAGCTTGGTGAGTTGCTCGACTGGATCAAAGGGCGTATCGTCAAGTTGTGGCTGTAAATCTGTGATGCTATCTGGCTCTGTGCTTGCTCCGATGGTATTCGCATCAACACCATGAGCAAATAAGCTTTCCGGCAAATCGTTATACTGTGGGAACAAAGAGTTCGAATTTTCTAGTCCAGCAAAGGGAGAATCCGAATAAGAATTTAGTTGATTTGGAACTGCCCACGACGACCAAATATCAAGATCCGAACCCGTGTATGAGGTTGGAGTGATTTGTGCCACAATAGTGCTGCTACTGTTACCCACGTTTTCGTTTTTCTCCACAGATACGTCCACAGGCTGGCACATGGCAACGTCAATCTTATTCGGAGATAGGTCAGCAAATTCAATACCAGCGCCGGCACCCCTACAGCTAGATGTGGAGTCACCGTCAGCCGACGGAGACCACGCTATAACCCCGCAATCACTATCTGCCGTGGACAAATGCCTCAATCCACTCCCGGAACTTGTCGTGCTACCAATTCTACGGCTTTTACCGCCATATCGGGATTTGTTTTTGTACCGAGCACCATTTATGCTGGCGCTGGCATTATGGTTATTGCGACGACTGTAGTCTGCTGGTCTGCCCGTGCGCTGTAGCTGTCTGGAAACGCACTCGACGTTGGTAGCCAGGCAACGATCACAGGCATGTTCACCAGGTGGCTTTCGAACACATCGTAGCTTTTGAGTATGACATTTTGCGCATGCAAGTTGTTTCTGTGATTTTTGAACGCCAATATTGATACTTTCTTCAGAGAAATCGAGGAGGCGCTCGGAGTGAAACACACCGGTATTCGCCGACAACTGTTGAATGTTGTCTTGTTGGGGAGACATAGAGTTAGATCTTTGGTTGGGTATGGATGCCTGGAAAGGGCTTATGGAAAGAGTTACTCTATTTTCGTTTTGTAATCTATCCTTTGTTGGGAGAGGTTGTAACACACTCAAACACAAAAACAACAATCGAATCATTCGTTGCTTGAAGAAAGTTCCAACTAAATTTCCAACAGATCATTTTTCGTCTAATCGTCGCAACTTCGATAGAGCTGCTTATGAAATGTGCTGCTTATTCACATGAATATTGACTGGCTATTCCAGGCATTAGACAAGTAAGCGAATGCAGTGTCCTGTCTTTCCCATATTCACATCCAATCAGCGAATCAGCTCTGTGACTGGGCTATCGGTCTCGTGATCTATGATCTATGATGCTCATTTCAAATGGTGACTACCTGAACTTGTGAAAAGGCTTCCTGTCTAGTTGAACACTTTGGAAATTCGCGTTATTAAAAAAAATTGAGATTTTCGAAGAATTTAAACAGCACGTGACACAGTACTCTTTGTCAGTAACACACCAAAATGTATCCATGGCCTGTTGGGGGCACAAAAAGTGGAGAGCACAGTCCAAAGAAGGAAGTGTCTCCAGGTGAACGAGCGGTGCAAGAAAAAACAGGCTCTTTGTTGAGTAGTTGTCGCTTGATCCCCAATACATTTCGTCTGACGGACATCAGACATCCGTGCCAACCTAGGTATATATATCTTGAAATCCGATCATTTTTCCACTTTCTTATTGATTATATAATATTTCACGTGAAATAGGCACGTGAATCACTCAGTATTGATTTTTTAGAATTATATTTAACAAAGCTTTATATCTATTTCTAGGTATTATTAAGTTATAATATTCCGAGTCTACTGAGTTTATACGGTAGATGAGCCTCAGCACCTCAAAAGGTGAAATGACATGCACGTGAGCTTATCACGTGTAAAAACTTTTGAGCCTATAACGTCGCGTCATACTACCTACGCTCCTCCGATGGTAGACTTTTTGAAATTAAATAATATAGCTGGCTACCTAGGTACTAAAAGATGTTACTAAGGGAAAATCATGTGGCTTAATATTTGAGAATCATTGATAGCCACTCTGTTTAATCACGATTATGAGGAACCCCCGAAAAGCACTATGTACATGGTTATATGACATTAGCAAAGCGGATAAAAGCACGGAAAACGTCTTGCATCATTTCCTTTTCACGATCTGATAAATTCGTTGCATTGTAATCGCAATGTCGTTTCTATCTTTTTATCATTACTAAGGGTAGCCTCATGACGAATGACATGTTTATCATGGGATTGACACTGAGAAAATATACCATTCAAATAAGTAAGGCTCAGATGTGAAGACAACACTACAATTATGGCTATGTACCGAACGAATTGCGTCAAGTCTTAGATTGCAAAGATAAGAAGGGCTGCGTAACTCAAAGTCTGCACTCGAATGCAGATCAGGGGTGGAATGATGGTACTAGGAATCGTGATTTCAACTATCCACCCTATTTGAATAGAGATTGTTGATGCTGTTCTACCGATCAGCTTTGGCTTTCCAAAAAGGAAAGTTATCCAGGCCCTTCGTTCAAATTCGTTGTCGGGCAACACTTCGACTATGGCAGACTTTGAACTGGTGTAGATTGTGTTGATTGCGATCCACTAGCATTTCCCATTCCTGAATGAGTAGCCCTCGCATGTCTATCACGATCCCATCTCCTCAAAAATTTCGCTCGACAGCCAGGAAATTCGCACTTGAATGGTTTTGTTCCATCATGTTTTCGTTGGTGTATCTTTAGACCTGATGACCTTGTATATGAGCTTCCGCATATATTACATTGATGCTTCACTGGTTCTTTCTTGACCTTTGGAAATTTACCTCCGAAAGCTGCTGGATCGGGATGCTCTAATAACATGTGTCTTTTGAGTTCCTTCTCGGTACTGTATCCCCAATGTTTTCTCAGGCAACTTAGATCGGTGCATAAGAAGGGCTTCTCGTGTCGTTGAAGATGCTTATCACGACTATATTCATCAGGAAACCCCTCATGGAAGTAGAAACATGCATGGCGAGGACATTTTATCCATTTTGAACCGTAATAAGTATTGAGCTTTTGCTTTTCCTCAATCGTTAAGTTTTTTGATTTGGACAGTTTGGTTAAATAGGATCGTACTTTCTCGAGGATGATCTTCAACTCCTTTGGCTCTGTAAGTTCATCTTGAGCGGCCCGAACTTTTCTAGTATGGCTCAGCAGAAAAATTAGTGAGTCTAGTTGGTCGGACCCAACAAGATGAGTGCATCGATCTTCTAAGAAGGAGGGGACATCCAACCTTTTTGTGTTTTGCACTCCAAAAATCTCGTAAAATTCCGCAATGGCGGACCCAAGGTCGCATTGTTCTGAGTTTTCAAGGTCCGATGGTGATAATTGCTCAATCAGAGACTCTAGATGATCAACCCAATACACAATTGCATATTCTTGGAATGCATAATAACCTTCGTTGACATAGTGGTGGATTTGATTGTCAGGTGTAGTCGGGTCAAAGCATTGGAAAAGTAGGTAGCGTAGGCACATTACTGCCAATTTCTGCTCTTCTAAATTTATTCTTACATGGCTCTTATCAATCAAGTAACTGTTTTTCGTGTTCATCAGTTATTTGGAAATATCCAGCCAGCATATGGTTTCATATATGTTTAACGTACGATTTCGCGGTGCTACGCACGAGTTGCACTCGGTCCCCTAGAAGGACTTCCACGAGAGACCCACAGAGATCCTAAATATGAGCTCGTAGCTGGCGGTCTAAAAAGGTCAGCTTAGTCGTGAATCAAGACAAATAATCCCATCATGGATTCCATACAGGGGCCTGGGGTTTGATCAATTGACGCACCCTCAAATTTCACATCCTCATCATCCATGTTAATTGATACTGCAGCCTGTATTTCATGCCATCGCATGGGCCGCTTAGCACATGAAATCCAGCCCAATAATCTTTCTGCGGTAGCTCGCTCCGACTCGTTGGGGTTCTGATACACTCGACACACAATCCTCGAGTATCTGAATTGTCAGCAATGATAAACAATTTCGGTCTTCTTCCAAGGTTCTTTCGCTCACGCTTGTTCAAAGCCAACTGGAAATGTTCCCGGCCGAAGTTCCTCGTACAATTTTTCACGGGATGTTTGTTCATAAAGATTAGTGAGGATTAGCTTTGCATATAAGAACATCCCTGAGACCGGTTAGATCAAGACAGTGAGGTACTGGAGAGCGCTTACCATCTGCACCTTCAGACACACTCTTTATGATGTGTGTCTTTGTATCATCTGATACAACAAACTTCTGCTGTATTTTCTCTGCCCACACTCGAGAATAGACTTCAATATCAGATCTGTTGCAGGAGCTTGACAACCGTAAATCTGAGCATTGCCGAAGCTGTCTCTTTATATCAGGCTCGTTTTGACTGACAATCAGTAAGCGAAGCATTCCTGGGTACAAAGTCTTTTGCACAATAGAGACCAGAGTAGAGAGCAAGAGTCTCCTTTGCACCGGCTCGCATTCATCGAGCCCATCAATTATCAAATGCGTCCTTTCGGATTTAGATACAGTTTCAAAGCACACCTCGAGTAGCTTCGTACACATCTCATGCGAGACAAGTGAAACAGAATGACTGTTGATACACTCGCTATAGAGGTAAGGTAGAAGAGCTTCGTTTTGCTTCAGCAGTTGAGAGAGTATAGCCCGAGCCACTGCTAGGAAAGTGTCTCTCTGTTTATCGTCATATTTACAATAAAAGAATATTGTTGACGATGAGCTGTTCTTCATGCATTCTCCAATGATCACGGATGTCAATATGGTTTTTCCTAGTTCAATTAGCCCATGAAGCTAGTATTATGCGACTCTGTAATGCCTACCTGCTCCGGGGATACCATTAATCCAGAGAAGTGGGACGGTTAATTGTTGAGGATCAAGCCACGCTTTTATCTTATTCTCTTGCAAAATCCAATTGCCGGAGGAGGGATAATCGGCTCGCATAGAGACCGCGAACTCATGGTCAGGTATAGGATCGGTGGAAGCGAGCCAATCTAGTAAAGCCAGTCGTTGACGCTTGGTATCTTCCTTCTCGATAGCCTCGAACTGCTTTTTGTGATTAAGATGCTCCCTCTGGTATTCTTGAATACGAAGAATTGATTCTTGGATCATTGAAATCGAAGTTTCGGCTTTAGTGTAATCTTTTTGCTGCTTTTCGAATTGAAGAATCGTCGCTTGACTTTCTACTAGAGCTTTATGTCGGGCCAGCCCGTCTAGTATATGCCGAAATTTACTGTTGAAGTCTTTCCAAGTCGCCCTAAATATTTGTTTCCACGCTGAGACGTAAGCGAACAAAACCTAAAAGGTCGGGTACGGTGCAACAGCACATTCGGAGATTTACAAACAAGAAATCCTTTTTAGTATTTTGAGGATTCAGATAATCTCAAACACTTAAAATCAAGTAACGCTTCGCTCGGAAATTTCAAACAATTGTTAGATGATTGGTTGAAGAATACACTTACTTGATTTGCTGAAAACCCTAAGAGCCGCTCGGTGAAAGTCGAGCATGTCTTCATAGAACAATGCAAGTACGTTAACCATATACGAATTGCCTTTGAATAGGTCACCATATTGCTCGAGAAGAGGTATGTTTTCCGCAAGTTGCTGATATGCGTCTAATAGTGTGTCGAAAGACTCGGCCCATGAGCTTGCAACCTGAAGACAAAATTTCATGGGGCCCCAAATGAAACACAACACTGAAGATGTGTTGAGGAAAACTTCGACAACATTTGAATATTGTTCAAATGCTTCGATAAAGGCTTTGACACGAGAGAGATTCATCATGCTTTTACGACGGCTTTGTTCATCTTGTATCTTCAGTATAGCGGTCTTCACTTCGTCCAGAGTTGTGGTTTGAAATCGCAACTGCTCCTCTTGAGTCAACCGTTTTTTGAAGCTTGCCAACGCAATTTGAAATGAGTCGGCCATGACTGGAATGCCGGAGAAGCTATCAATATGTGGGAAACTATCCAACGTTCCATACGACTTGAATAAATAGATTGAAGGAATCCAAATTCCACTTCTTGTCAAAATGCAGTCCAGATTGTTGTTCTGGATGGGAAAAATGTCGTGTAATAATAACCTTGGAAGTCCGAGAAAGAAGGTCCATGATTTAGCCACATTTGGTTGATGAATGTGGCTGACGTATTCTGCACCTCACCTGCACCTGCAGTCCACGTATCGCCAGTCTCGCGAATCCAGAACGTTAACAACTCGGTCTCAACTCAACGCGCACTGCCCCGTACTGCACCTTACCCTTCACAAAAACAAATCAATGACTGCGAATACTAAGTTACTTGCTTATCTCCTAAAAGAATCAGCCTAACCTCCTGCACATGCAGTTCTCCAAGCCATGTGATCTGAACAGAGCCTCGTTGCCTCGTCGGGGCGCAGCATTCATTGGCATTGTACTACAAACCCACATGCTCCTAATTTTTCAATTGTTTGAAATCCGCTGAACAGTGTTTGTATTTTGCAATTCGTAATTACATACCAGGTAGTCAAGTGATTCTGTGCATCCAAATCACAACAATGCACAGCGCCTTCCCATTGCTAAATCACAACAATGTCTTCTTCCAATGTAGTGGCACATTCACATCAGGAGAACAAAAGGGGCCTACCTGATATCCTCGAACCCTCATTTGATCTGGATGGACCGTAAGTTAAAAAGGGACATAAAGTTCGTATATTTAACCTACAACTTGGTGGCTAACACAAAAAATGTAGAACTTGGGCTTTTTATTCTTACAAAAAGACAAGAAGAGATTCTGTGTCCCACTCAGGGACTCAAAGCGACGAGAACTCTGATCATCATGGCGGATCATTTGCTGCTGATCCAGATTTTGACTTGCACCCTATGTCACTACCCAATTCATTTATAGGAACACGGAATGATTCTGGATATATCAATCTAGCATGCTTTGGGCTTGTAAGTACTCCACAAGAAAGAAATAAAATAGGGAGTCTTATTGAGAAATATCAGGTTCATAACATACAAACAAAACTCCTCGATTCCACGACACAGGAGGTTTTAGGGAGTAATGACATCGGCACTAACTCAAAAGATACGCCGTCGCTCAAGCTTCGCTTTCAGCCTGAGAGTGAAGTTGTTTGTCTGACGACCTCAGCTCCCGATAAATCAGATTTTCAGACGGATTCTGCAATTCTGAATGAGAAGACCGGCCGAGTACTTTGCCAGATGAAGAATCTAGGTTGTCGTTTTGAGACACTTCCTTCAACAGCTAAACCCAGTCATGAATTAGAAGCCGATAGAAAGATGTATCTTTATGTTGATGTCATAGTAGCTGGTCCTAAGAATGTCTGTGATGCTGTTGGCACACTGTTGTCGACCGCAAAACTTTACTTGCAACATCCTGAGACGACACAATTCGAGAAATATACCGAATATCAAAACCCCCATTTCTTGAGTTTCGATAAGGCACCTAGAAGCATGATTATGGAAAGTGAACAACCACATACTATCAACTCGTCAAACGAATATTCTCTGGGCATCGACATGGATGCTAGGGAGGATAATCGACTTCAACCCAAACTTCACAAGAAGGTCACAAAGATTTTGAATTCATTGACAAGGGGTCAGAACCTGAAAAGGATCGAGGCAAACATCAAGATAATAACATCCCTTCTGCAGTACGTTATTTGCCCTTTATTTGAGACCGCCTTTAGTAATCATTGATTTCAAATGAGTAGACACCAGGCAGAAGCACTAGACTTCATAGCGCAGAGGGAATTTGGTCCAATTCCCGATGAATATTCTTTGTGGACTCCGCAAAGATACGAAAACCAGATTTGGTAAGCCCATTCTATTCAAGTTGTTATAAGACGGTGGCCTCTCCTATTCTAACTATATTGGAGTTATCAGCACAGGATATCAGGTCATAAACGTGGCGATAGTCCGATCGAATGTGGTGGGGGAATTTTGGCAGATGACATGGGCCTCGGAAAGACACTAACAGTACTTGCCAGTATTATGCAGACATCTAAAGAAGCCGAGGACTTCTTTAGTAATTTCCCTCGAGGCTTTGAGCACGACAAGAACTTCAAATACAAGGTTCGTTCAAAATCGACACTCGTTATTGTGCAAACATCTTGTATGTCTACCTTTTGCTTTCACAAATTGTTCCCAGTTGATAGATATAGTACTCATCGATGGATGGAGAGAGGAAATCGCCAAGTAAGATATCACCTGAGCTCAATCATCCAGACTGAAGCTAAATCAATAGACACTGTTGGGGATATGTGAACATTAACATATACCATGGTCGTGGGCGCGAGACAAGCCGTCAGCCCCTAATCGAAGCGGACATCGTACTGAGTACATATGATACAATCTCTGCGGAATCATTAGATCCAGAAAGTCCAGTCTATGGTATTGAATGGTTCCGTCTTGTTCTTGACGAAGGTAGTTGATCAATGTCCGGCAGGCTGCAGTAGATTTCTTGCTCACTTACCATCTCTTAGCCCACAGAATTTGCAACATCAAGACGAAGCTATTTCGAGCAATGAGTCAACTTTCTGCAAACATAAGATGGTGTCTAACAGGTACCCCTATTCAAAATAGTTTGGATGACCTCGCGGCGTTGGTTTCTTTCATACGTTCCTCACCCCTAGATGAACTTCCAGTGTTCCGGAAGCACATTATAAATCCACTTCTGAAAGAAAAGGATGAAGGGGCTGCCAATCTTCGAACATTGCTGGACTCAATATGCTTACGACGCACCAAAAAGTTACTAAACCTACCAAGTGTAGTAGAGATATATCGGCAGGTCCATTTCTCTTTCGAAGAAAAGTCGCTGTATGATTCGACACGACGAGAGGAAATACAGGCCGCGAAACAACAAGATAGTCAAGGCAGAAACAAAAAAGGCTACTTTGGAATCTTCCAGCTGCAACTACAACTGCGGCGGCTTTGTAATCATGGCACATTTCTCAAGAGATGTTCTTCTATTTCTCAAACTGATACGCAGTTTGATCCTGAGCAAGCCCTTGGACTATTGCAAGAGAAAAAGGAGTCTAAATGCCAGAATTGCAATATAGAGATCGAAGGCCTCGGCAGTAGTGTCATCCATCGTGGCCGCTTCACTACTTGTGGACATCTTTTATGCTTTGATTGTGTTTCTATATACAGAAACTCCCTCATTATAGATAAAGATGATATTAACTCACGTTGTTCGATATGTAGCCAGATATTTATCAACAATGTCTGCTTTGCCGATGAGGACGGAAGCAAACGCAAGGCTCATTCATTGACAACATCAAGCAGATTCGAGAGCACTGGAATAGCATCCAAAATGAAGGAACTGATGAAGGATGTAAACCGAAATCAGACAGGAGGCAAGAGGTATGAAATATGAATCTAGCCCAGTATAAATACAGAACTAACAGAACATCAGTGTCATATTTTCCTGTTGGACTACATCGCTAGACCTTGTTGGGTATCATCTGAAGCTCTACGGGCTGCCCTTTGAACGGATAGGCGGGAGTTGTACCCGTGCACAAAGATATGAAATCTTACAAAAATACACCACAGATGAAAATATACGGATACTCATAATGACAACTGGGACAGGGGCAGAGGGGTATGTTTCTCTGGGCTCCCGAGTAAATTCAGCTGACTAACATCCATAGTCTCAATATTACAGTCGCCAATTATGTATACATACTGGAGCCACAATGGAATCCAATGGTTGAAGCTCAAGCGATCGCCCGGGTTCAAAGAATTGGTCAGAACAGGGATGTCAAGATTTTCAGATGTATTGTAGAAGATACCGTGGAAAAGGTTCGTTAACCACAATATCTGCATCCTCAATAATTACTAAATGACCAATCATAAATAGGGTATTCAAGCTCGACAGTCGAGGAAGCTGGATTATGCGAAGATGGGGTGGACCGGAGACCAATTGGAGCTTCCAGAAGATTCTACAAGTACATCCAATGGTGGATAACTCAAATCTTTGCGTTTTCAAACAAACAAAGTCTCATAATTCATCGGTGTAGAACTCCGAGTTTCCTTGAAATGCTTAGAATGAATAATTACTTCCATTAAGTACCCAGTCGCATGAATCTACAATCTCGCCAAGCTTGATATTAGTTGTACTACCCGAGCGTGAAACAAACTTAGGATCTGTGCTGTGGTTGAACGCCCAGGTAGGCTGTTTGTACTTTATTTTTTGATAAGTGTAGAAGATCTACGGACACTCTGGGATGACTTGCCAGGCTTCTATTATCGATGAGCCAGATAGTCTGGTTATGTATACATTCTGATATATCGTAGTTGACGCAATAATACTATTTCTTCCGCTCAAAATGAGTAAGCGAGGGGTAAACCCGAATTTTCAACTCGGACTTGCAAAATTTGTGATGGATCTCGAAACTTCGGTTAACGATAAAAGCACTTTTATTAAACTTGCAAGCTAAACTAATAGATGAGCTAACTCGTTGATATAGGCTCCCCAGGGATGAATCATCGATACGATTAATCCATCGTATGATAAAAACTCTCCTTCCTGTGTATAATATTGTCGTAACCTTTGCAGTCCTTGAGGGGACAGAATGCAGAAATTCCACCCATCGAACCGAACCACGTGATATATCCAGCTAGTCATTGCTTTTGTTCCTAATAAACAACCATAATGACCAGCCATGCAAAAATGAAAAATTCTATGAATGCCGAAAGAAACTTGCCAAAGCTTCATAAACTGAACCGAGTCGCTCTCCATGACCCATCCACTACTGGCTTCCCCTCTGTCTCCGTTCATTTCTCCTAGCAATATCCCTATCCCATCCTCGGACTATATCATCTAGCAATTGCACTTTTCTGTGATCACTATTATCAAGCCCACGCAATATATCTCGAGCCGATGCCCATCTATCGTTCTTCTCCCCATGGATTTCAACCAATTCCCTCACCGCAGATTCCGAAATATCGACAGTCCCCTCATCAAACCGCCTGTTCTCTTCCTACATATGAATTATAGCAGCCTCTAGCATGGAAACGCGTCTGTTTCTGGTGGCCAGTGTCTCCTCCAAATTTTCAGCGCGATCTTTCAAAATCAGCTTCTCTATTTCTTGAGCAGTTGCAGCGCGCTCGAGCTCGTATAAATTGGTCGTCAATCCAGTATTCGCCATCTCCAACTGTAAATTGCGTCCCCTCAATTCATCGGCCTCTATTCCTCGTCTCAACTCCGCCTCCGTAAGATCTGAGACCTGAGTCGTCAATCCATTATTCGCCGCTTCCAGCTCTAAAATGCGTCTCCTCAATTCATCGGTCAGTCCGCTAACAGCCCGTAATATTTGTGAAGTGCGCGCTGCTTGTGCGTCTATAGATAGCTCCGAATTTCTAAGGTTCAATCTGATTCGCGGTTGAACTCCGTTGGCCCTAACTGCAGTACGACGACGACGTACTACTCTTCTAGCAATAGGTCGTGCAGCACGTCTATATCTGACGATATCTTCCTGACGCCAGTTTTCTTTGCCTATGTCTTTCGGTGAGCATATTGACAGTCTCTGGTGAAAGTCTGTGCAGCAGGTCGTCTAGCCGACGCATAAGGACGGGTCTCGTTTCCCCTGGCTGATGTAGCTCGATACGTTAATTCTCTCTGACTAACTCCTGAATAGTGCCTCTTAAAAGGTTGAGAGTCCACCGGTCTCGATTAAGGCCGAGCAATAACGGACTTTCTGAAGCCATGTTGTCTATCACGTTTCCAACATTAGTATGCAATGAACAAGCAATGAGGGTAAGGTAGAAAATTCGAGACTCCAACGTCCTCACTAACGCATAGCGCCACTTGAAGTGTGTTGGTTAAGAGAAATTCAAGAGACACTTACTGGATGTATCTTTCTCTTGCTTGGCAACTGAAAGAAAGTGGAGGCTATCGAGGAGCCTTCTTCGAGGTTTGATTTTACTACTGAGGTAAAATTGCGAGGAAAGGGAGAGGTCCTGATTGTAGAAAAATCTTGAATCGAATTGGAGAAAGGTTTAGGTGATCAAGAGCTTCTCTTTCAATCTCGAATTGATGAAAGATGTATGAGTTGTATATGTAAACCACGATCAGTTGAACTGATAGATCGATGGTTGTTTGTGTAGAGGAGAAGAAATTTTGTGAAAAGAAATCAAGAAGGGAAGCCTTTTTATGAGCAGGAAAATTGGGTTAACCGAAGTGATGATTGAAAGTGACAATCAAATTCACTTCTCATGAAAAATTCGTAGATGCATTCACTAATGAGGGGTATCTCATGATTGAAAGATGAGTTGATTGAAAGTGATAATTGAAAGTGAAATTTGACCAAATCTGATATCCAGGTTCACTTTGAACAAAAATGCTCTAGTGGTAGCGAGAAAACCATCGTGTCGTAGGTGAGTAAATGACCTTGAGTCATTGGTTCAGTGGGCTAAGCGAGAGCGCTAAGCCAAGATTGCTTAATCCTACACATCCATAGATTAGCTCTCTAGACAGAATGCCACATTGACATTTAGAACCTACATCGTAGGTGCTATTTCACCTGTACTCTACTCGATCAGGCCTGCTATCACCCGAGACGCATCAGGAAGCGAGGCCTCTCAGGTAGCATGATGTCAGATGCCACTCTTAGCGTATAGTGTTTGAGGTCGACGATCTTTAGGGTTCTTCTCAATTCTTCATGAAATTCTACTTTACAGCTACTCGAAGCCTAGTTAGTTCCGCCTAGGTTGTTAAAAAATGCCTATCAACTCAAACGTCTTTTCAAACCAAAACTCATCATTTACACTGACAGATTTTATATTCATGATTTGTGTTTTAAAATTTATTCAAAAATCCATACTATAACTTATAGAGTGTAAGGAAGAAATCAAAAAATTTTGCTCTGATGATATATTAATCATGTAGACCTCGAGCGAAAGGAATTGAAGACGAAGAGAATGATTTTCGATTTAATTGGGTTTAGTACTATTGATCAACCCCGTCAACCGCAAGAGCTCTCCAGATTTTCATTTGAGTAAAAGTGAATCTTGCAGGCTGGAAATTACAATCGGACTCGGTGTCGACCAGTGAGATAATAAGTCAAATAAATTATTCCGAATAATCTAAATAAGGTAATTAGTGAATGATTGTCCCTCAGAAGTAAACATAATCATGCATTTTTCACTTTTGATTGTAAATGAAACTATGCTTCTAGAATTGACAGAAGAATAGAATGCCTCATAGCACTGCAAACAGAAGATGCTTTGTTGGGAGAGCTGAAGGTTTGATAGTGAAGAAAATGCAATTTCTTAAATGAGTACTACATCTGGCATAAAACTGATTTGACAGAAACCCTTGATAACACTTGAACACAGTGAATCTATGAAAGCGAGAGTTGTAAAAAGTGAAATTGAGAATGAGCCTGATAATGGGAAAGAAAGGAACCAAAATTGGAACGAAAGCATGAGAAGTTTAGAAAGGGTGTTGCCATGGCTGGTTGATTGATTGATTGATTTCATTTACGTCCACCTTCAGTCTAAGACTATATAGGACGGCTAGGCCTCTAGAGGCTCTAGCGGATAACTTTTTATTCTACAAAAATGGATATATACGATTTAGGGAAGTGAAAACAATATTGGGGAATAGTGTCTGCTTATTATATACATTGTATATAATAAGAAAATTGTGAAAATCAAGAAATTGTAAGGAAATCAAAGCTCTTTTTTATTTCCTTAATTATTTCTTCTTTATTTTCTTCTTCTTTTTTCTTTTCTATTATTATTTCTTTCTCTATTTTGTTTTGTATAAGAGCTTTGGTTAGGTGCTATGCTCTTGTGGCGATTTTGGTGATATTGATAAATTTAATAGCTAATTTAATATCTATTTTTGTATAGAGTAGGAATTGTATAATAATCTTAAATAGTAATATATTCTTGAATATTTCTTTTCTCTTTATTTTGTATATGGGATAACTAATAAGGAGGTATTATGGAGCTTCAATATTATTATATATATATTTGTTTATCAAAAAGTTTGAATCGATATAAATAAGATTTGATATATCCATGACCTAATTTGAATTGAAAATATGTGCTAGTAGTGTTTTGCTTGGTTTCGTTTGGTAGTTTGATTTTCGATTTTATCTTTTATAAAAATAGCTTTGAATAGGTCAAAGGGGATTGATTTGATTTGAGTTTGTATTGATTGAGAATAGAAAGCTATTGATCTGAATTGTATTTTTTGATTATTATATTTAGAAGTTCAAAACTTGTTTTGTTTAAGATAGAATATATTGTGGTTGCTTCCTTTGCTAGTTTATCTACTAGCTCATTTTCTTTTACTAAAGTATGTTCTGAAATCTAATTTAGAGATACTTTAGCTTCTTTTGCTTTAATGATTTCCGCTACTTTGATTACTCGAATCTGATAGGCCTGTTCAGAGTGATCTAATAGTGTTTTTAAACAATATAGATCAGCTTAGTTGTCCGAATATATCTTGAATTTGTTACCAATACAGGCAATTATGCTAGCATATTCAATAGCTCTAGTAACCCTGTAAAGCTCTCTATTATACACTAGTTGATTGCTACCAATATTCAATTATTATTAATATAAAATTCGATTATTTGATTATATTACGATTATACCTATACCTATACCTATTCCTTTTTCAGTAGAAAAAATGTTAATATAAATGTAGGTAGTATCCTTATCTCTGTAATTGAAAACAATATTGTAAAGAATAGCAGTATTTTCTTTTGATGAATTGCTAATATTAACTCTGAAGGGAGTTTCCTTTTTCCATAGGGGGAAGTTAAAGTGAATAATCTTTTCAAATAAAATAGAATTAAGATCCTGATTTATTGATCCTCTAATTTTATTAAGTTGGATTGATTTATATCGTTTTCTTTAAGGAGTAGGGATTACTTCCAAATCGGTTTGATATTGAACTGATATTTCTTTTTCGATATTGATTGGATGGTTTGATAAGAGTTTAATTAGACGAAATATGTATTACCTATATTTGAATTTAATCGAATTTTTGGAGGCTTTAGGCTTGCTTCTATTTCTATTAAAAGGATTGGGATTATTTTAAAGACTCCTAATATCTTTCGAAGAGCTAGATTTTAAAGCAATTATATTATATTCTTAAAATGAGTTTGATCTCTTCATTAAATCATTAATCTGTAATTAACTATATTAATTATATATACTATATATAATTATCTAAGAGCTTTAGAATTAAAGCCCTTTTCGATATTAGCTAATCAAGTTATTCAATGGAAGGCATCTTTCGCTTATATAATTCGAATATTAATATATTAATTGAATTTAAGGTTCGGGTCGAATCATATTTCTAGTTATCTAATAAGAGATTGGGATACAATTATTTCCGAATTGGGTAGTATAATTGGATATTTTTTTGTTAATTTGAATAATGAAAAGTGTATTAGCTTTATTTTTGCCAAATCGAATTGAATTGTATTTCTAAAACTGAATTCATAGATTTGTTTTATAATTCTCTCTAGGATTTTGATACTCTTTTTTATATAAATAAATATATAATTAAAGCAATATCATTTATATAGAAAAAAAAACTTAATCGAATTAGATAAAAAGAGCTCCCTGATATATATAAGGAAGAAAATTGGAGAAATCGGGCTGCCTTGTGATATTCTAATCGAAATTGATTTGAAAGATTCGATTTGATTATTAAAAAATAATTTCAATTGTTTTTATTGAAGAAATGAGGTTATCCAGACTATCAGATTTATAGGCAGTTTTAGTTTTTTATAAATATCTAATAGTCGATTTCTCGAAATATAATCGAATGCTCTTTTTATATCTATAAATAATATTGAGGTCTTTTTACTAGCTTGCTTATTTCTTTCGATTTCTGTAATTAATAAAAGTGTAGTATCGATTGCTAATTTCTTTGATATCCTTCTATTTGATTTTTGTGAAGAAGATGGGTTATTTCTGTTAAATATCCTAATTATTAAGTTAGAATCCTTTTGCTTATTTTACTCAAACAATTTAAGAGTGTAATTACTCTATATGCTTTTGGAAGGGAATAATCTGATTTGGAAGCTTTCTTCAGAATAGCTCCTATGGCTTATTTCCAACATTTCGGGTGATATCCTAGATTAATAAGTTTACTAAAAAAAGTAAAAAAGATATATAGAATTGCTTTATAAGCCTTTATAATGATCTCTTGAGTGATTCCATCTGGACCAGGGGTTTTTCTTTAGATTTTAGCTGAACAGGTATTACTTAATTCGATTTGAATAAGATTAGGCTATTTCCATTTCTTGAATTGTTTATACCCTTCCTATTATGGTTTTGGGATAATAGAAGGGGGTGGGAACAGAGTTGATCTAAAAGCAGAGTATTTTCCTTTGAAAGAGCTTTTTATTGTAATATCCGATATCCTTTAATCTTAAAAGTCTTTAGTATAAGTTATTGCTTTGAAAATTGTTTTTATATCCTTCTTTTCTAGAAATTTATTTTAATAATCCTTTTTGCTATTTTAATAGCTTAAAAGTACTTGTTTTTAATAATTCGATATTCTTCCTTAAAACTATAATTCTTTAGATCTAATTCAATTTTTTGCTTTATTTCTCTTAGCTTTTTTCGGAGATCTTTCAATTCAGATATCCATCATGGTTTGACTCTTTTAATTGAAACAATTTTAGATATATATCTTTCTATTACTTTTTTGAATAATTCTAATAAGTTCGCTTACTACTTGATCTAGAGTTAGATAGTAATTATCTTTATCTTTCAAAAGGTTTAAGGAATTCTTTTTGATTGGAATAATTAATTCTAAATTAGACAGAATAGAGGAATATAAGGATTCCGATTTGAGTATTGATTCGAACTTTTCTCAATTCGCTAGCTTAATATTATATTTAGTTATCGATTCAGTATTAGAAGTATTTAGATCTTCTTTTCCTTTTAATTCGAATAGTATTCTTATATGATCAAATCCTGTATCTGAAAGCGTTTGTCAATTGTGAATTTGAGGAGAGATTCCTTTTGATGCTAGTGTTAGATCAAGAACATTTGGATTAAGGAGATTAGTTCGATAGAAAAGTGCTGATTCCGAGCTTATTTAAAAGAATGAGATTCTGATCTTCAAACTATTCAGCTAATTGATTAGTGTTTCCGCTTTTCTTTGAAAAAGGATTCCATTATAGGTGATGGGCATTGAAGTTGTCTAAAAGGATGATTTCTTGTATAATAGAAATATTATACAAGCACCTTTTGATTATAAAACCTTTTTCTTTAATTTGATTAGCTTCGTTATATATATTAATGATTTGAAAGGTTTTGTTTCCATTTTGATAATTGAAAATCTATATATCAGAATCTATTGGAGAATCGAAAGCTAGATTGATTATAGCTTAAAGAGTTTTTGATATATATAGTAATGTATATAACCAGTAATTAGGATTAAGTCTTAATAATATTTGTATAAAATTGGAATATATAATAAATCTTGAATTTGAATAATCGATTTCGTTTTTAATAATTCAAGGTTCTTGAATTATGATAAGGTCGATATTAAGTTCTATTGCAAACTGTAGAATGTTCTCTATAGCTTGTAAATTCTGATTAAGATTTATTTGAAGGATTCGAATATTAGTATGACTTATTAATGAATAGTATTCGATTTTTGTTAAATAGCCTGATAGATTTCGTATATTTTCGAATTTGCTGTATAATTCCCTTAGCAATTCGAGTATTTTATTTCTAAATATTGATAGAACTTTCCTTTGATATTATATATTATACATAAATATATTGATGTAATATGCTTGTCTTTATATAATCCACAGAAAGGGTTCCTTTTACAATGAGTATTCTGATGCCCAAATCCTTGACATTTCTGACATTGTATAATTGGTTTTGATTCGTAGAATTGTTCTACTCTTATACTATTTCTAGCAATATATAATCGCTTTTGAATAGCTAATTCTACTTCTGATTTTGTAGCAAAAACAATAACGATAGCACCCTCTCATTGATAAACTCTTCTGAAGACAAATATAAGCCAAAAGGGGGTTTCTATAGGCTTGAAGTCTGGATTGAAGGTTTTGATTTTGTTGAGTATAAGATCCATTCCTTTTATATCTGAGAATTCTTTAATTGGGATTTTGTAAATAATAACTTTATACTATTCTTGATCCTTTTGGATTCTTTTGAATTTGATAATATTACTTCAAATCGCTTTTTTCTCTAATAAGAATTGTAATATAAAAGGATTATTTATTATAATAATAATATTATTATTGAAGAATATAATTACTGCTATAATAACTAGCCCTTTAATTCCGATCTTTTGAAAGACTTCATTTATTTTGTTTTGGATAATTAAAGAGGAAAAGGAGATAGGGTTGGAAAATCTGGCTTGATTAAGATAATTCGTTTTTGAATAAAGTTAGATTTCTTTTCTACATTAGTAGATATAATGTTTTTCCCTTTAAGAACTAAATTCCATTCTCCTTTTTTTGAAATATCAGTATATATTGATTTCAATATAGTAGTAATAATAGTAATAGGCAAAAAAGGTTTAGCTAATACTTTTGCTTGTAATTCGATTTTGCATATAGCAATTTCCAAATAGGTGATTTGAAAGGTAATGATATTCGAAGCTGTAATAAGCTTCCTCTTTTCAGTATATTCTTTAAAGATCTTTAGGAGATTTAAGAGCTTGGATTGTTCTTCGCATAATTGAAAAAGAGAAGAAGCTAGCATTATAAAGTTCTAACTTTCAAATAACTTCTTTAGATATATTTAGATTGTTTTGGATTCTAGATTGTTTGTTCTGATTGCTAAAGAGTATTATAGAGCCCCGTTTTTATTCTAATTGAATATATAGATAGTATTAATTATATCTTGAATAATAAAAGGATCACTAAATAGATTGAACTCTTCAAATCTTTTTCCAATACTGACTAGCTGATTAGTTGATAGAATAGGGCTAAGAGATTTCGAATTGAGGATTTTCAGAAGGCAGAAAAGAGCTTAAAGGTATTAGAATATCTAGAACAATAATAGAATAAGTAATTAATATAATAGAGACTTCAGAAAAAGCCTTCATTATAGCCATATCCCTAAGTATTGATGGATTGTTAAGAGAACTTATATTAAGGATTTTATTCTTATTCTAGTAATTTGGAGTAAGAAATTTTACACGAATTTTCGTGTATATTTCGTGTTCGGAATGCTGACGATAATAGTACAACATTACTGGTTAGAATCACTAGGGGGCAATTGCAATCAATTTGGGTTAATAACTATGATCTAAATCGATTGCAAACGGGTTGTATTTCGAAGAAAAAGTTTCCTTCGAAATTTGTTGTGTTGTATATGAGTATGTGCTATGGCTGGTTATACGATGATATGAAACGAAAAGACAGAGATTGTAAATCAATTCCAACAACGTCTATTTTTAATGATATAGAGGGAGATGCAAGAACAACTGCAGCGATTGTGTAAGCAGGGTCTAGACTGTATTCCGGCAATCAACAACTTTCAATGTTTGCGTCCAATTCCAATGTTCAGATCGAACGAAACACCAAATGCATTCTGACATTGAGATACGATAGTTGTTGAACGTAGGGGGCAACAACGTGACCAGCAACCTTTGATGCCAACTTTCATTACCACACTTGGGTATCTGTATGCTTATAGCGATGAGCAATTGGGGCAGAGATTGGTTTCTTATTATGGTGTCTGCAAATCCAATAAATATTACCTATGCTTTACGCTGATGATATCAGCCTGGGCAGCGGCTGCAACTTTACGGCAGATCAACTTCATACACATGGCATTCAAATCGAAATCCATAAGTAACTTATTTGAGAAGTGTACAAGTCTGCATGCCATGGTTGTTGTAGATGCAGACTCCAGACTCCATTGCTCTAATCACGCGAACCTCATTTATTATCTAACTGGGGATGCGCATTCGAAATTTTCTACAGCCAAATATGTACTGCGAGCTTCAGCTTCATTGTGGTTTTAGACTTTGTAGCTGGACTACTAGTAGGTTCGTAAGGAGTAAATTGAGTAGAATGAATGAAGTTGTACAATTCTTCTGAGCAGTTCAGTTGAAGATGATTTACTTGAGCACAATGTCCATTTGGTACCTACCTAGTAATAAGTATCTAGGTATGCACATTAGGTACTCCGTACAGTGCAAGTTGCAACTTCCTCACTACACAAAAATCCGCAGTGGATCATTTCTAATGGAGAAATTGACCTGAGGTTGACCAGAGGTTGTTGACAGAAAGAATTCTATTTTGTTGCCTACGAAGTAGTCAGTACGTGCATCATACATATACGGCAGAATGGGCGGTCAAAGCTGTTTGTCATATTTGTTTCTTCGTCAAACATGTTTGCACCAACTGGCCCCTTCCTTAGTGTGCACAGGCCACTATCCAACATCTATATAAACATCTTCTCGCTCCCGAATTCCTAATTTCTTTTCTCCTTAGCTCTCTTTGCCTATTGGTAAGTTATTCCCTACTTTTTACTTTCTTCTTCATCTTCTTGAGTCTTTTGCTAACAAGACTTTCTCTCTACAGGCTTAGATCAAGTGTAGTATCTGTTCTTTTCAGTTTAATCTCTGAAAGATCGTCATAGACGGTCACATTGATTATACTTATTTTTGTCCCTCGGGATTGGTCCGCTGTGCTTGCGCATGATCATTCCCACAGTTTCCCTGGTATTACACTGCCTCCAGGTGAAGCGAACAACTTTTCATTACAGATTTGGGCTTGCCCGGATTGTGAAGAAGAGTCTTTGGTGATTTTGTTTTTTGTTGTGTTGGGAAGTGGCTTGGAAGTCTTTGGATAGGATGCTTTCTATTGAGTGTCGCGGCAATGAAACGATTAATAGGTAGGTACGCGCTGCTCATCACTGGTGTGGGTGTAGATGCTGTTCTCCAAACTGGCATGAGTTGTATCTTGTAGCTGTAGTTGCATGTGAAATCTAATATCATCACGAATCACGATAAATCCCACTTTGAACCTTTCCATCTCCATGCGTTGCATTCAAAACCGCATGCGCGATATTGATGCCATGACGCGTTGTGAAATTGAGATGTACTATTCGTATTGATGGTAAAATATTTTGCTTGTGTGACGTGAAATTTATTCTTCAAAGCTCAACCTTTGAGCAAATCTACAAAGTAAACACCCCCACCACATTACCCCTCCAATTACCTTCAAGTAAAATGTCGGATCTCAATGGAATGGTTGACCCAAAGATCTTTGAAGATCTACAAACTAAGATTGATGAAGATGCGGAAGTAAGAGATCAACTGAAAGCTATTCTACAAACACTGGAGAGGCAATGCAGAAATGCTCAGTCGGTTTTATCTCGAGCTCATTCCACACCAGCTTCTCACTGTAAGTCTCCTAAGGCTAGCTGTCTTAGAGACCGCCATCTAACATTTCATAGTGCAGCCTGTTCTTGTCTCTGCAGAGAATGCTATAAAGGAAGAAGCTGAAAGTATTCAAAAGCTTGCGGGCATTGCTTCAAACCATCCATATTACAAGTATGCGCTGTGGATTCTACGATGAAATGCCTCACTAATAAGAATAGATATAATGGCATTTGGACAAGAGATGTGCAGAATGTGATCTTTGCCATTCTTCTCTGCGGATGGCTGGGGGGTTTGAACAAAGATGGAAAGCCTGCTCAATCAGGAAGACTTCTCACTATTGAGGAAGTAGGAGAGATTCTCCAAGGTACTTTGCACACAGATTCTCTGCGAAAAGCACAGCTAACGAGATAATAGTCCCCGTCAACCTCAAAGACCGAGACGCATTCCACATCAGTATCGAAGAATACCTCCTCTCCCTCATTTCCTTGATCGAAGAGCTTTCACGACTGGCTATCAATTCCGTTACTCTCGGAGATTACCAGAGACCTCTACAAATCAGTCAATTCGTCAAGGATTTACATGCAGGATTCCAGATTCTTAATTTGAAGAATGATGTTCTGAGGAGAAGAAGTGATGGTATCAAGTACAATGTGAAGAAGATTGAGGATATTGTGTATGATCTTTCGTTGAGAAATTTGGTAGCTAGACCTGAATCTTCATCTTGAGTGATGGATGATCGGTTGGAATGTTGCTTGGATGTTTTCTCGATATCATAAGAAGAAGGCAGATCTGAAGATTTTTGCTACTAAGAAGTTGCTATACATGGACTGGATCTTGAGAGTAGGAAGAAGGACTGAAAGATTACTTCGAAGGTTCTGCAATGTCATGAGAAGGGAAGGAGCTGGGTAGATTACTGCTATTACGAATGTTACGAGCTGTGGCAAAAAGCAAAAGGTTGCTTGAGTATTGCAGCATTGGCTCCAAAGCCTTACAAAATGGCCCGAATAAATCATGAATATTCTCAAATTACAATATCTTCAAGCTACCTACGTAGTACTTTATGATGCATTTTAATTCCAATATCAAACTTCTTCGGCACCCCACCGAAAAATGCCGACGCTAGTGACGGAGCTCTAAAACACGAAGCTCGTAATCCCCAAAATAAATTACATCTCGAAATTGACAACACCAGAAATGCCATTGATCGATCCCGTCACCATGTCCGGAATCAGCCCAGTATCTGGAGATACCTCCAGATCCAAATCATTTCCTATAGAGTTCCTCTCTTCCGATATGGCTCGGATCGTCACGCACATCCAGCCAGCTATCCTTTTATCTGCATATTATTTCCGATTCAATGCTTTGGTCGCAGACCCGGTACACACCTTATTACACTCGTTGTTGCCTGTCGCATTTTTGCAGGTAGCCTATGCAGTTGTATGTTTACCAGCTGCTGGATCAAACATGGCGAAGAAATTGAAGCCGGGCGAGAAGCGGAAGGGATTGGAGGGCGGAGAGTATAATCATAAAATATTTGTACGTCTTTCCTTTTGGATATTGCCTGCAAGCGATATTATTATACAATTACTGATATTTTTGCCTAATAGACAACCATATTTGCCCTCATTCTAACCGGCACAACCGTCCCTGCCGTCACAGCCCTTCAAATCCTCTTTGGCGCTCCCTTCACCACCCACATCGAACATACACTTCTTTCTTCCGCTCACATCTCGCTTCTAGCACTCTTCCCCCTCTTCTATATCCATGGTGTGGATTCAGTTCGATGGCTCGAAGTAGCATCATTGTATGCGCCAATTGATGAAGTTTTCGGTGCGGCATTAGGATGTGCGCTTGGTGCTTGGTTGGGTGCAGTACCTATTCCTTTGGATTGGGATAGGGAATGGCAGAAATGGCCTGTTACTGTTGTTACGGGAGCATTTGGGGGGTATGTAGTTGGTAAGTTCGTTGGAGGGTTCGCGGGGTTGAGGGGAAAGAGAATTGAGTTGGAGTAGAGGGTGAGGGTGAGGGTGAGGGGAAGAGGTAGGGGTAATAGGAAGGTGTATTATATAATACAAGGGGCGGCGCTTGGGATATGATGATGATGGATGGAGAGGTTTAGGATATTTTCCGCAATTACATGGGCGCATGGAAAAGAAATGGAAGAAAATACAATTTAGATGCTCTGAATAGGAAATCTGGCTTGATCTGGCACGAGAATTTGATTTGGGTATTTGGTTGCTGGATACGGTTTGAGGGGTCCATATCTACCATCAATGCTGAGTAGACCGTTACACCTTGCAATGGTTAGTGAAGCACTCAGACCTAGGGAATTTTTGCTCTTTGCACTGGTCTAGTTCATACACTATTGATCATTATCTTAAACTACTCACGCGTCCATCTGAATGTCGTTTCTGTATCATAGTATCTAAATTTCACGCATCACCCATTTCTCATTGTAACTAGCCCTGTTGCGCTTATCATACCTTGTCCCTGCCATTTTTCTTGGCATATTCAGTGCTGTTACATTGCATATAGTATCGCGGGATAAGTTATTCAAGAGTCGGGTAAAGCGGAAATTCATGTGTGTTAAGCTTCTGCCTGGTATTGTGAACTTAGACTTGTGAATGGCATTGCTTGGCTTGGGCTTGGACCTGGGCTTGGGGTGAGGAGGGAAGGGAACCTTATTTGAGGTGCGATGGCAAGACGTTCGGAAAGGGCTACGAATTCCTCACATCTGGGTCTTCATTCTGTAGGGGAAAAAGTCCTGATTGCAACACTGGGGGATAATCAATATAGTAGAGTTGTGAAGATACGCATGATTTCTTTTTCTACTTGATTGACACCATCTACCTCAACATCTCGTCATCTTCTACGCGACACTGCATTTCAATCCGAGTCCTGCATGGGAAGCGGAACGGGGAAGGAAAGGCCTAGCAAGAAGGAGATTCTCCGTCATGATGATCCCGTTGAGGGCTGGGCGGGTGGCTTTTCTTGGACGAAGAGTTCGGTTAGGTGATGATGGTTGTGGAGCCCAAAATTGTGAATTGGTGAAGTACGCCAAGGGAGTGGCGGGCTTGTTGATGAGGGGTAGAGCTGGGCTCGTCGTGGAAGGCCACTTATTGAGAGGCTTGGAGTTGGGGATGGATGAGATGATTTTGGATGAGATTGATTAGGTAGTGAACTGGTAAAGGGGGAGGGAAAAGGTGCATGGGTATTGCTGTGAAGGGAGCCGACGGGGGGTAGACTAGTCGGGGGGAAGTGATTGTCGTTTCATTCTTTGGACGATTCATTATGAGAAGAGCGTTGTAGAGTGACGTGGTTGATTGAAAGGATTTGAGCTTGAGGTTGTTTGATATCAGGTATACTAGATTATCGTGTTTTGGGAGTAGAGATGCTGGATGAGCTTGGATGAGGAGGATGGGATGATTGGATGCATAATGAGATGTATCAGTAGGAGAATTTAATGGTAGCTGATCGATATAGACGGCGTTGAATACCTTCTACCTGCGAGGGCTCGTCGAAGATGATGAACGGCGGAGAGTCGATCAATCGTCCCTGTCTGGAGTGGAGGAATAGGAACATATCATTTCACCGCCTTCTGGCAGAACAATTAATATTTTGGCGGCAGGAACACCTTAATGATGGAAAATGCAATACTATAACAAACAAACAAGCACTAAACCATTGTCCTTCATTGTTTCAGAAATCGAATGAAAGACATTCAAGGAAATTGATATCAGTTAACTTCACCACTACGTTAAATACACATCTGGCGAAAATGCTTTTTGCTCCTCTTCCTCTTTCTTCCTTACCTGCCTGGTGCAAGTTGAACAATGTAGATTTCCTCGATACTGTTGTTTCCTCATCTAAGATATGTCTACAAGGAGAAAATACCAGCCTCCCAAATGGTATTATCACTACGAAAACGTTGAGCTCAGTGGATGCGCATGATCTGCCCACATTACTCGACATCCCCAGTGACCTTATCCTAGGTGGAGATTTTCTGTTAGAGATGGAGAGGGTAGATTTTCATTTCAAACAGTTGAGAGAAGAAGTTGGGGGAAAGTCGATTAGAGAAGATGCGAAGTTATTCTTATTGCTACAGATGACTATCGCAAGAAATAATACGAATGTGCAGCCAGAAATTGCCCTCAACATCGGGGTGAACAATCCGTGGTCAGAGTATATACGATTCTTACCAGAGAAGATTCCAGTTCCAACAATGTGGACTGAAGAAGAGAAAACTCTTTTGAGTGGAACGTCTCTAGAAGTATGATAAACGTGAACAACGATTGCCACTGTGGGACTTGCTAATTGTTTTCTTAGAATTCTCTTGCTAACAAAATGGTCGCGTTATCACGAGATTTCGAAAATCTGCGTGAGAAGACCATACAAATACCGTGGTGTCACTCGTGTTGGTGGAAAGAAGATGGTCCATTACAACCGTTACTACTGTCAGACTGGATACTAGTCGATGCTTGGTACAGATCAAGAAGTCTAGAAATAGAAAATGGTGAAGAAGTGATGGTGCCTGTTCTTGACATGGTTAATCACTCGTTCACACCCAATGCACATTGGGAACACACGTCGAATGGCAATGCCTTACTTGTCCTTGTACCAGATATACTCTTGGATGAAGGAAGTGAAATAACCATTAGTTATGGAGTTAAGAGTGATGCCGAGAATCTCTTCAATTATGGTTTCATCGATGCAGAAGCCCCCTTGACATCATTGATTTTGGAGGTGGAGCCAATAGCAACTGACCCTTTGCGTGTAGCGAAGGTTGCTGCATTTGGAAAACGTCCATCCGTTCGTATCTTCGGCCATTCGAACGGAGAAACTTCATGGGATTGTCCATTTGTTTACTTTGCGTGTTTGAACGAAGAAGACGGCTTGGAGTTCAAAACCGTGCAAAAAGTCGATGGCTCTCAATCATTGAAAGTTTTCTGGCAAGATGTAGACGTCACAGAATCTACCGATCAATTTGAGAGATTAATCAGTGGTCACGAACGCGAGGATATTCTCAAGTTTCGAGCGTTGAATTTGATGCGAGATAGGATTGAATTGCAACTAGAGCGTCTTCAAGCAAGCGAAGAAATAGTGGAAATATTATTGGATGGGGAGATGGTCGACCCCAATACTCAAGCTAATGCATTGGAGTTGAGACAGATAGAGACTGACGTGTTAGGGGTGGCTTATGGGGCTATCAATGAAGAGGTCTGTTGTGTTTGTGAATTTTTTCTTCTAGATATGCTAATAGTGCTCATAGATATCGAATCTTTCGAAAGTCTCAAGTATTTCTAAACTTCTGACATCAGTGCAAGTTGATGCGAAAAATGATGATCCCAGCGCAGAAAGTAACGAAGAGGACGACTTTAGTTGAGAAAGTTACACATTGTCTCAACTACAGTTCTCCCGTATGCTTAGAGAGATATCCTGGAAGGGCCCGTGAATTCGCCAAACGATATAAGATAGAGACATCTTTTATTGGATAGAAATACAATTAGTTATCACTAGCCTTTCGGAGCGACATACGTTTATGCGCGAAGGATGAATATACAATTATAGTTCGGATTCTGGATAATGTCCGGAGGGGTCAAGCATTCGTATCAAATGTGTATACTAGCAGTAAAATGCGGTAAATACACCGCATTTTTGTACCAATTATCAGAGAAGAAATCCAGAACCTCGATTTCGGGGAGCACTAGTTGACCTATGATTTGAATACTAGTGAGATTAGTGGGATTTGAGGCGCAATCAATTCCGTTTATCGCCGAACAAAACTAACATTAGCACGAGTCAAGGCGTCGGCAATCATTACGAGAGTATTTGTTTAATGCTCGACCAAGAGATACATGCGGACATCTATAGTTGTTGGATCAAGACGGCATCTGTAAAGCGTATAAGATAAGCGTGCGTGTGCGACTATTTCCTCTGTACCTCCTTGCTAGCCTGCCAATCTGCCAATTGTTCAACAACTAAAAGCTAGTACCATTAATGATGTTCCCAAGGGTTTGGGCATTGCTGGTCTTTTCTTACTAGCCAAGTTCAAATACAAATGAAGGGTCAACAACAGGTTCACATGACGCTGTTCATTTGACAGGTATTTAACATTTTCGGAGTTTGAGATATGACGCAATTAGCCTAATTAGAGAATATGGGGGAGGATGCTAATAATTCTATATTATTGTTATTTTATATCAAGCTGTAATCAACCGCCTCTTGATATTCAATATATAGATAGGGTGATGAGGTCCGAAATTCGGGTGTTGATGTCGACGTTATGTAGTAAATCTTACATAATCTTGCTAGCGAAGGTCTGTATGGTCTTCGGAACCCTCGCATTAATAAGATCTTTCTATAAACCCCGCAAGGAAAGTTACGAGGAGATATAACATCAGAGCTATAACACTAATCGAATAACCTTTTCTGGGGTAACTTACTAACCTCACGTAGGTAGTTTTGATCGATGGCAATACTTTAGTACACCATGAAAAGTCTGAATTCAAATACTTTTCTTTACCTTCAACCGGTATGTGCTCTGGTTGACGTACCGGTATAACCAAGTTTCGATAGTGACTGCTAAGTACTCAAGTTGTTGTAGTGCAACGATCGCCAAGAAGAAAGTTGATAAATGTATGTAGAGATTGGTATCTATATCGATGCCTCTCGCAAATCTTCAAGATTGTACAAAAACCGCAAGCCATGCAAAACCAACCCATCCAAAATAGGTCACCTACCCAGATCTGAGGGAATCATCATGCTCGTTTGGCCGCTTTAGTGATAGCCAAGGTGACCCATCGTGTTACCTGTACACCCTGTAGGTACCGTGCCTCTGTGCGTGCCTCCATCCAGATCATCCCCGCAAAAAACTTTCTCTCTAGTCTGAGGGTTTCTGGTTTTGTGGATAAGCCACCGGCCGGTTATGCAGTCAATCATTTTACCACCCAATCACAATCATACCGCCGTCAATAAAGTAGTTTGTTATTGGATGGGTGAATAAACACCGACAATGTACCAAAGTACCTTGCCCCAGATCGCTTCACCATGCCCATTTGTTATAAGGATCCGGCCCTTTCAGTTTAGTTGCCTTCAAACACGTTTATATGCAACCCCTTCACCCTCTTATCCGAGCGAATATTTCTTCATCTAACGACATAGAACATACCTAGAACATCACATACAGGTATCACATCTCCACTATCTCCACTCCATTCGCGATTGGCAAATCAGTCCTCTCAATGAATGGCAAGGTTTATCACGAAGCCGCTCAATGTTACATAGAATAATTGACCCACGATCGCAAAAAAAGATAAGCTGAACATACCAACGTTGAGCATATCGGCTTCGCCGAAACGTACCGAAACCTATTCTTCAAGACGCAAATAACATTTACCACTTCTTGTTGAACGACACAACATTGAAAGAGGACGGAAAATTATCTTCGAAATGCCCGGAATCTTACCCATGAAGATCATCAAGGTGGGCTCGTCGAGTTCACAAAGTCGGATTGCCCAAGCCTGCGATAGATGTCGAAGCAAAAAGATACGATGCGATGGCATTCGACCATGCTGCTCACAATGTTCTGGTGTTGGGTTCGAATGCAAAACAAGCGATAAATTGAGTCGACGAGCATTTCCTAGAGGATAGTGAGTTTAACGGTCTTTTATACCTACAGTCGTTACACATCGGTATTCGATTGTCTAGCATAGTATTGGTTCCTCATTCTCTATGAACAATCTTCCGTCCACAATTGCTAACATGCTGTCTTGTAGTACTGAGTCTTTAGAGGAGAGAGTTCGTACATTAGAGGGGGAGATGAGGGAGATGAGAGAGTTGCTTGATGGAAAGGATGAGAAGATAGATATGCTCTCGAAGATGCACGACAATCGACGTCCTTCACTGTCTTCAACGTCAACTTCGCCTCCTGTCGAAAGTCGAAAAGAGTCATCACCTCCGAAGGAAGACATGTTTAAGGTCCAAGCTCCACCCCATCTATTGGAAGGCGATCATTCCAACTTGTATTTCATGGGAGCATCAAGTGGGAGAACTTTTGTCGGTAGGAAATCATAAAAAAATAACATCATTTAACGTTTACCTCGCTAATATCTTTCTAGATATCTGCAAGCGTAAAATCCAAGACAGCGGCAAGTCTTCCGTAGGGTTTGATACAGAAACATTTTTGAACCCCCAAAATGAATCCACCTCGTTATCAACGATTACACCTGCCTCAAGTTTCGCACCCCCACGCTTATTTTCAGACAAATGTCTAAATGTCTTTTTTCAAGAATGGGCACCATTATTTCCCGTCATACACAAACAGAGTTTCTTGACTCTATACGATGAATACTCATCGAATCCGCATCAAGTGAAAGATCAACATAAATTGGCTCAGTTACACCTTGTCTTTAGTATCGCTGGACTCTCCACCGATTGCCCCGATAAGGAACAAATATCATTATGTGAGAACCAATGGCGCACAGCTCTCAACATTATTTTGATGGAGAACAACATATCGACACTGCAGTGTTTGATTTTAGCGCTTATTTATTGCATTCAAAAGGGGGACTACAATAGCCTACAGCATTACAAAGGAATAGCTGTTGGTCTTTCTCACAGGCTTGGTTTACATCAAAGTCAGAAGCGATTCCCTTTTGATTTATTGGCTGCTGAGACGAGAAAAAGGGTGTTTTGGACTTTGTATACTGTTGATTGGTAAGAAATGTCATAGAGGTTGTATCGCAAAGCTAATCTTCGATAGTTTTTCTGCTTCCCTCCTTGGCCTCCCTAAGTTATTAAGGGAAGATGATATCTACGCGGAGTACCCCTCGGATATAGATGATGAACATATGAATGAGAAAGGATATCAACCCATGCTTCCAGGGGAACCTACCAGAATCTCTAGTGCTCTTGCTCTGTTCCGATGCTCACGCATCCTGTCTAAAGTCTTGGAGCAAATTTATCCCTCAGCTGCAACTCACGACTTATCGTTGCAAACGCTATTTGCTCTGGTGGCCGAATTGAACGAATGGTCTGATAATTTACCAACTCATTTGAAGCTTACATTCGTTCAAGATAAACCATCAACAGACGTTACAGGTAGTCGATCAGCTTTATTGGTAAGTCAAATAATGGCGTGTGGATTTTAGTTTCACTCTAACCGAATCATAGTCTCTTGCATTTTACTATATTCGATCATTGATTCACCGCCCTGCTATTGGTTCCTCCCTCGGATCTAAAACTTCACCATCCGTCATTGCCTTGGCTGATTCCAGCAAACATCTCATACAAATCACACAGCTCCTTGAAGAAAGAAATATGACTTTCTCATTCTGCATAAATAAAAACGCAATGCTTACGTTGTGTGGCCTAAGCCTCCTGTATCAAGGTCTCGATATTAAACAGGAAGGTAAGTTGATGCAAGAAAGTCAACGACTCGTCAAAACCGTTATCAGATTCCTAGAAAAGGCCAATGCTCCTGGTGCAACCGACTTCAAGAGACTTGCGTCATCTCTGATTAATTTGGACAGCCAGAGTCTAGACTGTGGAACTAAGTCGGCACTATTACGCACTTCTTCGACCATGTCTGCCCCAAAAATTTCAAAGCCAACACCATCCTCCTCCGTCGTTCCAATAAAAAATAACCAACAACAACATCCATATACGCATATTAGTGCTAGCATGAGCGAAAATGACATATTAGCACAACAAGAGAAGATTCGACGAGCTACGTTACCAAATTTATTCAATCACACTTCACAAGACCAGACATCGGCTCGATCATCCTATGACGGAACAAGGACCGATTCTCCGATCACCAAGCGCGAAAATCGCAGCTCCCTCTCCCAACTATCAAAGCCTCGATATAACACAAATCCAAAACCACCGAATCTGGACTATTTATCCTTGAGCAATACGCCAATTACTTCGCAACAATCTTCGCCAACAATTTCGCGCACTGCTCCTCCAGGACCAAGTTCTCATAGCTGTCACCTTATGTACAGCAAGATTGATAATCAACCAAACGAATGGGCTATACTCGCTTCCTTAGAAAGTGGTGAAAGCAACATACACAGTGCTATCTATGGTGGGCCACCGCCTAGTCTTACAGAAACAACTCAAAGTGCTCCTTCAAATGCGAGTTATGAGGATTGGTCTTCAACTACCTTTTGGGACGATATGACATCTACAAATATTCACGATCCCTTGGCAAATCCCGGAGCTGCACAGAGTGTATTGAGTTTTAGTGGGGAGAGTCATAGTTCCGGTGACGAACTATCCACTAGTGATCTTGGAATGAACGGAAACACGCAGTACCTACATGAGTCATTGCCACATTGTGATGATTACATGCTTCAGCTCATGCATTATTCTTAAACATTCGTCTTTTTTAAATGCCCTTGGCGTCTTGTGAATCTTATTATGGGTTATGGGAGAGGTTATGCTGTGTCGTGTCTTGAGAATACCCATATGAGTGTGAGATCGGCGTTCAATACTGGGAGGTGCGAGATTTACAATTTGATCCTGTGAAAGGGCTGGCGTGGTCTGGGCAAGAATTGGTGGTTGTTAAGGCGTTGGATGGTTGACACTTTCGTTCGTTGCTATCTGGCGTACTTGTATCACTTGACGCACTTGGTTCGGATCTACTTGCACTATATGCTTATTTCAACTTTGATAGATTGGTACCTAGAAATTAGATAAAAACATCAAAACTAAAATTCAAACCAAGCTCGCTAAAATTTAATATGTTCCTTGAAATGTCTAATGGCTCAATTCTCTAACATGAATGATACATGCACCTTGGCCCTACATATATTACCCACGAAAAGTCTATGACACTAAACGTTTCTACTTTCCTAAATATCGTAGTCCAATTCATTTCTCCACAGTCCCAACCGGAATCTCAAATCATAAATTTCCTCGTGAATATTGCGCATGTCATGAGCTTCCCCGGATTTTGCCGAAACAAGACTAGTGTCATTCACCGGACCTCGGTCATTATCACATGCTAGTGTGGATGCGACCCTGCGACTCGTGAACAACCGTTACTGCTTGCGGACTTCATTTAAGTACCTTACTCCCGTACCTGAATCTGTCGAATATAATTATATCGTTTACCACTCAGCGAATCTGCAAATCTGTTGAAATTTATCGAATGATACATATTACATCGTATAGTTGAAACAAGTCAAAACTAAAGCAAGCCTATCAATACAGCAATCACAATCATGTCTCTCAAGAACGGTCAGCTCCTCCATTTCCGGACCTTCCCATTCCACACCATCCTTTTACTAACCCATCAACCCGCAGATGCATTCCCTTCCTCTGCAGCCTTCGACGTTATCGCCTCTTCCCTCGAATCATCCCCCACCGACCGCGCCGACGCCATCAAACAAGGCAACGCCGTCTTCGCCTTCACTCTCAAGAACAAAGCGGGCGAAACAGCCGATTGGCACATCGATTTGAAAAAGGAAGGGAAGGTCGGAACAGGGCTTGGAGAAAAACCAACAGTAACTTTGAGTCTGAGTGATGAGGATTTCGGAAAGTTGGTAGCGGGAAAGGCGAATGCTCAGAGACTTTTTATGGGGGGAAAGTTGAAAGTTAAGGGAGATGTGATGAAGGCGACGAAGATGGAACCGATTTTGAAGAAGGCGCAAGGAGGTGTGAAGGCGAAGTTGTAGATGGTTGGATCCGTGTGTGGAAGGGGAAGGGGAAAGGGAATGAGAGGTCGGGTTTGCTGCGCTTTGTAATGGGGGGTTTAGATGTCGAGTCGATAGATCTGATGTGGAGTGATATTCTTGGGTACCTTTCGACCGGAAGAAACGAGAATCGGCTTGGATAGATTATTTTTTGCTTCTGGTAGCAGGATAGAATGCGTGCGGATCTACCGAGGGGAGAAGACTTGGCTAGTGGAACCGTGTTTGTTTTGATATCTTCAGACAAGGAATGAAAGATGCATTGTCATTTATATTTTGTTATTTTACTATTGTATACGATCCTTCTGGATAGCATTGAAAGTCGATGCGTTGAATTTTGCATAGTTTGCTTGTTCTATACATTTACCTACCTTGAAACATGGTAAGTCCATGAAATTGTATCTCCTATTCAACTAAGTACATCTCAACTCCACACATCTGTTTACCTACCTTGGATTGAAAAGGAGAACCTTCTTGTATCCTTTGGTTTATGTTTGCACATTTGTGGCTCACTCCATTAGTTGCAACTCAACTACGGAACTCATGCAGCGATGAAATCCTGGATAAAATCCAATCGAGTTCTCCCATTCAATTTAACCGCTGAATTTCAGTATCAGATCTCATCGTCAACTTATATTTCATGGCAGAAATCTCTACTCTCTCCTGATCTCTATTCGATGAGAAATGATCAAACCTCCTCCGTCCCTACTTCTCTCAAACCTATTGCCTGCTTTTATGAAGGAAGTACTTTTCAGCATATTGCCTATCACTAATCTGGTCAAATACTGCAAAGTTATTTTATTGTCATGTCTAGACATCTCCATATTACGAATGTGTTTTTGCACTCTCAGAATTCGAAGTTGCATCTTTTGGCTCGTTGCAAAGTCTTCTGTTTAGGTGTCCATTTCATATTAGGGTTAGTACTTATCAAGGGATATCGGGAGATCGAGAGATTTCCAAGTGATTCAAGTGGATGAGATGTGGGTGTTTCTTGTTGCTTCGTTCTCCTCGGATGCTTCCTCTCGTGTTTGGCTGGTTAAATAGTGTAATTTTTCACATGCACACAACTTGTTTTTCTCTTGGAATTGGCTATTCTCTAGGATTCAAGCAGCCGGAAAGAACTAAATGAATTTTTGAGTTTTTGAATTAAAAGCAGTTGATTGAGACAGTGAAGTCTCTAGTCATTGATAATATCATTGTGACTCCAGTAACACAAGTGGTCGGAAATGGTTCTGAAGTTCGATGTGAAATCTACCAGGATCGGAAAGACTGTAAGAACTGGAGAATACTGGAGCTACACCGTGACTTTGCCATTTCGATCACTATACGGATTCCAAAACTCCCATCGCAAAACTATGGATGGCATAATCACCCAGAAGAGGGTGCCAGTTATGCAGCTGCGTCGCATCTCAGATTTCTTGTGACGACCGAAACTAGCAAGTGGTTTGTCAATCTCTATATTAGATGAAAATGTCAGAGTCAAACGAAACCTTCTTGGGGTGGCCATAGATCTATTAGATTCACCCAAAGATAGAATTGCAAGAGTATACATGGATATTTGAACCCAGCATGAGTCTTAAGTTTATTTCTACTCGTGCAATAGAAATAATATCAAGCTTAGAGGAGTTACATTTTGAATCATGCGGTTTCTTGATAGAAGCAATTATTTGTTCTAAGTGCTTTGATGAAACATAAAGCTATATATAGATCTATAAGGGGACTTTTTATGAAGATACAATGATTCATTTGATTTATTCATTATTGAAAGTGTTGGTGAAAACTCACGGATGCTTCGATTAATCAATGGCCATTCATCTATGTAGGTACAGATAGCAGTTAACTAGTTCTGTGTATTGACTTCACTAAAACAAATGAGATAGGAATGTCGAGTTACTTCCTAGCTCAATATATACTTTCAAAATATGCTAAACTAGAGCTCTTAATTAGAATCAGTATTGATTTCGAAATAATCCTATTTCGAGATGTTGGGAGTGTTGATGTTGTTGATATGAATGAACTTCGGTACAGAGATGTTATAGCGGCAAGTGTAGATAAAAACCTCGGAGGTTTTTATCTACCACCGTTGTTTTAAGAGAATCGGAGCTAAATCTAAGCGATATTAAAGCGGCAGTAGTAGATATAAACAGTATCATTGGCCAGATCAGAAGCGCGGAATTTACAGTGGAGTCTGCTAAGTGGGTGCATACACGGACATCCCTTTTATACACGCAATGGACTTTCAATTATCGATAAAAAAGCACTTTTGATTGCGATTGCACGCTGAACTAATATATGAGTTAACTCATTGATGTAAACCCCATGGAATCATCGCACGGTCGATTCACCCATTGTATGATAGATACTCTCCTTCCGGCATCGATACTTTCTTGACCTTCGCATCTCGCAATTGATAAACCCGCCAATGCTCCACCATTTCCACGCAATGCTTCTATTCCACCCCGTTGTAACTCATTCTCCCCGCGCTCCCATCATCTCTCAAATTACCGTGTGATCAGGTGATCAAATCCACCTCCATCCATCAGCCAAGCCGTGGACATCTTGCACCGCTTCCAACAACCGTTGGCTCTGTCGTCTAATTCTTCGATCTGCTCTTCTTAAGCGAGCTCTTTCCATATTGGACGGAACTCTACGTTGGACCATTCGCCTAGCGAGACGAGCGTTTTGGCGGGTAGCATTTGCTTCTAGCGCTGTGACGCGATTCTGAGACTCATTGTAGAGTGCTTGAAAATCTCCAGCCATCAATTCCAGCCTTAAGATACGGTCTCTAGAATCATCATTCCTCGCACCGATTTCCGCATTCGGCGGTGGGGGTTGTTGTTGCTGCTGGCCCTGCGGATTGCATTCTTGCTGTGGGGCACATTGCATATCTGCAGGTCCATACTGGCAGGCCAGGAATTCTGCAATGATAGAAGCAAGTTGTTCTTGCGTAAGTTCTCGTTGCAGAGCTCCGAGTCGAAAGATGAGGCTTTGCTTACTCTCCCCTGGTCTGGCTCGTGCGATGTTGTAGTTCTTTCTGGCCAGCTTGTCGACCGCCGTTCGTAAAAGGAAGACCGTCCAAAAGCTTTGGTATTGTCCGAATAATAGTGAGGCATCCATTGTATCGGGTCTTTATAAGTTAGTATTCAATGAACAAAGGACATGTGAGAAGAGGACTGAATGCTCTGGATTCATATACACTCAAGAAAGCGTAGCGCTAGCAATAGAGTGTCTGTAATATCCCAAGAAACACAAGAATCACTTACTATCTTCAACGTGTTTGAAGACTGGAAGAAAGTTTTGAATTGTGGAACCTCGATACAGAGGCAAAACAGGGAGGGAGAACTCTTTGGATGGCCTGTTGCGCCTCTTTCCGTCTTGAAGCTTGATATGAGGCTAAAGGAAGAGGTTTTGAGAGATGCTTTTTTCAGTTTCGAGTCTTGAATGAAAGGAAGAAGAGCTCAATTGTTCTAGGGCTTCTTATTCGATCTTGAGATCTTGAGCTAATAAAAGATGTATGAATTGTACATACAACCACAATCAGTTGGATTTCTGAATTGGTGTTTGTTTGTGTAGAGGGGAAGAAAGTTTACAACAAGAAACGAAGGTGGAAGGGTTTTTATTAGAAGGATTAAGCTAGTTGAAAGTAGGCTTTAAAAGTGAGGTTGAAAGTGAGATTGAAAAGTGAGATTTGAAAGTGAGTTTGAAAATGAGCTTTAAAAGTGAGATTGTTGATTAGTGTGATAGTAAGTCGAAATAAATTATTCTAAACAATTTAAATAAGGTAATTAGTGAATGATAGTTTCTTAGAAGTAAATTTAATTATATGTTTTTCATTTTTGATTGTAAATAAAATTTTGTTTTGAGAATTAATAAAAGAATCGAATAATTTATAATATAAGAAATCAAAGAATATAATTTTGAAAGAGCTAAATGTTTGATAGTGAAGAAAATGTAATTCTTTAATTATTATTATTATTAGTAATTTTCAACCGGGCCGTATAGGCGGGCCTCCCAGGGGGCATTACGATTAGGCTAACTGCGGGATGATCTTCTAATTTACATGATCCCCCTTTTCTAGGGATAGGGTCTCAATACCCTTAATAGCCTTCTAAATAATGATTAGCGCACTTGCACCTTTGTCTTCGATTCTCTAAGTGCCTCCGTATGCGCTTTCCGATCTCTTATATAATATTTATTTGAAAGTTATTTTATTCTGTAAGATGTCACGGTGTGAGCTCACGTGATATGCTGGTCCTATCGGAGAGGATCGAAAGGAGCGCTCGCACCGGAGCGCAAGCGAGCTAGGGCCCGATCGGGCTAGCTCGCTGTGAAAATTCCGTATATCTTCAACTCAGAAGATCCTGTATTGTAGCTCTTTGAGCTATATCTTAATTCTCAATCTGAATCTATTACCCGAATTAATATAATTTTATTAAATTAAAACAAAGTTATTAGAACCTTATTCCGCCCGCCTGCCTTGTAATACTATATAGCTTCTATTTATTAAAATATTACTTTCATAATAACTACTTTACACCCATTTAGCCAGTTTAGAGACTTTTCAGAATTTAGTATTTCTATATCAAAGGACCCCCAGATTTAATATCAATACTTTTAATCAGCATTTGCATATTATACTAAACTAAAGAAAACCAACAGATTATTCGAATACGAAATTTCCAAATCTTTAGTCTACAAACATATTCAAATCACTCTATATGAGCAGATTGTTATTCAAAATATCCATCTATTCAATCACCTTACCGAATCCATATCTATTATATCTATTCATTTGAAAACTATATCCTCTAAAACTTTTATTAATTTTATTTTTAAACTCATTGTATCTATTTCAATTATTTGATTGAATAAATATATCCCTAATTCAAAAAAATTTGATAATATCTGCTTCAATCTATGTAGATTTGTTTAATAAATATATAAAAATTGAATATGAATAATAATAGATTCTTAATAACTTTTGCTCACTTGATTTATATTATTAAAAGACTTATTAGAAAAATATATAAATTTATATTATCTAAAATCTCTTATAGAATTCCTTAATTCATTAATTATACTATATTTCTCGAATATTTCGAAAATATCTTTAGAAATTCTGATCGAATATAAAATATACAGAATAAATTATATGTATTGAAGCAAAGACATCTTGATTTTAGTACTTTTTTTATGGAATTCTAGAGACTTGTTTTAGAAGGAGAGATACCTGATAATATTTTAATCCCATTTTTATTTCAAGAAATCTCTTGCGAACTATAAGATATATTATTACATAACCCCACTTCAACCTATGAATTTTGTTAATATATTAATTACTTATAACAACTCAATAACCAATTCTATTAATACCAATAATAAGTTTATTATATTTGTTTTATCGTTTCTGAAACTTTACTTCAAAGAATAATTATTATTTTGTTTCTATAATTCATTAGTTCGAAGTTTATTTTTAAAGATCTAATAAATCTAAGCTTAGGAAAAAAGGAATATACTATTAGGAATTTGGGTTTGCAATGGGAATGCAACAAATGCTATCGCTGTGGTTCTATTAGTTATCTGATACGAGACTGTTTGTACCCCGATATTCGTTCTATTCAATTTCGAGTTATTATTATTACAATTAGTTTTATGAGAATTAGCTTTGTATCAAATAATCCTTCAAGGGGCCAAATCCCTATCTGTTTCCCACCTCACTTTCCTCCTCACTTGCCGATTAGTTTAATCAATTCGGGAAATGGGATATATCTGATTTAAATCACGATTAGGATAATTCTCTGCATACCCTCCGCTTATCTGCTATTGCTATTTATGGTTTTCCTTTAAAAAATGAATTAAACAATTATATAAATCTAATGATTCTATTTATCACCCTACTCTTAGAAAAAGACATTTTCCCAATATATACTATAGTTGATAGCGAATACAAAGGAATTGCCTTTACAAATCGAAACTAGATGTCTTCTCAGAAAATACCAGTACATCAATTATCTATAATATTTGAAATTATAGAATTCGATAGAAACACCTTGCCCGATAATTGAATTACTTTTTATATCCGAATAGGATTTAGAATCAATAATTATATCGAAAAGAAGATTGTTTTATATATAACCGAGTTAGTTTATTATCCTATTATACTAAAAATAGCTTGATTTAAAAAATATAATTTTTGTATCGATTTTGTAATAAATTTATTTCAATTCGATAGTTCGTTTTGCTATAAATTTTATAATATTTTGTTCTATTTGTTTTATATAAAAGCTTTATTAGATATTTCTTTAAAAGCTTGATCTGTATATCTATCTATTTGTCTCGAAAAGTTAAAGAATAAGGATATAACTACGATTTCCTTAAAAACCTATTCAACTTACACCTACTAGAAATATAAAATGTTTTAGATATCAATTAAGTAAATCAATGATATTCTAAATAAGAAAAAGAAAATATTCAATCCCAAAGATTTATTATTTAAATTCCAAAATTAAAAAGATATCTTTTTTTTAAAGAATATAGAAAAGCTATTTCCTTATTAATTATATGATTATAAGATCTGTTTTAAAAAAAGAGTTATTCCTTTTTTTGATACCTTATACTCTATATCCCACCCCAAATTAAAAGTTTTAAAAGAATAACTGAAAGAGAATCTTAAAAAAGGATTTATTCGGCTAAATTCTTCCCCTGCTATTTCCCTTGTTTTGTTTATCAAAAAGGCTAATAAAGGCCTTTAGTTTTATATAGATTATTATACTTTGAATAACTTATTAGTTAAGGATTAATATCCTTTATTATTAATAAAAGAATCTCTAAATAATCTAAAAGGAATAAAGTATTTTAATAAAATCGATATCATCTTTATTTTCAATAATATAAGAATAAAAGAAAAGTAGGAATACCTAATTGTATTTTATACCTGATTCGGATTATTCGAATCCTTAATTATACTGTTCAGACTGATAGAGGCTCCCGTAATCTTCCAGAGGTTTATTAATGATTCTCTACAAGAATATCTGGATATATTTTATATTATTTATTTGAATAATATTCTGATATATAATCGAATTTGAAAAGAATATATTCGTTATATTCAGAAGGTTCTGTAAATATTGAGGAAAGCTAATTTGTTTGCTAAATTCGAAAAATACAAATTTCTAAAATCCGAAACCAAATTCCTAGGCCTTATTATAGAAAGCAATAATATTCAAATAAATCCAGAGAAAATCCGAATAATTATAAATTAGAAACTATTTGTTAGCATAATCAATGTTTAAGTATTTATTAAGTTTTCAAACTTTTATTAATAGTTTATTAGAGATTTTTCAAAAATCATTAATCTAATAATAAACTTGATTAAAAAGAATATTTTATTTTTGTAAAGCTCTATCTATCAAAAAACATTTGATCAATTAAAATAAGCATTTATCGAAATATTTATTCTAGCTTTTTTTGATTAAAAAAAGGAAATAATTATAGAAACTGATATCTTCGATTATATATTTATTAAAGTATTCTCCCAATATAACGATAATAGAATACTTAGATTTATTGTATTTTTCTTTAAAAAACATTCAATAGCTAAATATAATTATAAGATTTATAATAAAGAACTATTAGCTATTATTTATTGCTTCAAAGAATAACACTCCAAGTTGGAAAGCGCCGCATCACCAATTCAAGTAATCACTGATTATAGGAATTTGGAATACTTTATTATAACAAAGCTATTGAATTATTATTAAATTTATTAATTCGAATTTCTATTTCGATTTAATTTCCGAATCATTTATTGCTTTGGGAAGCTAGATATCAAATCTGATATACTAATTAAAAGATTAGAAGATCTCTTTAAGGAAAAGAATAAACACCTTTTGTATCAAAGCTGTATTATCCTGAAACAAGAGAATCTGGATTCCGACCTATTTCCTATTACTATTATTCTAATCGAACCCAAGATTGCCAAGAAAGTATACTTTGCTATAATCATTTGTAGCTAGAGAAACCCCAACCCTACCGATATCATTAATCACTTGGATTTTGATGATATTGTAACTTTACCAAAAAATAGCAAAGTTATAAAGCCTATAATCCTATGTGCCATATCTATATTCAATTCTATAATACAACTAAAGGATTCAGAAATCTCTTTAGACCTTTCTACCAATCTACTTACTCTATTCCACAAAGGCTATTAAGCTAACCCTATACCCAAATCTATTCTGAAATCCCTATAAAAGGAATCCCTAAAATATTCGAAAATCATTTTTACCAAATATACCGAAAACAACAATCTACTGTATTATCAAGGGAAACTATATATTCCCAATTACAATCCCCTGAAAACCTACCTGCTCTGTCTATATTACGAATCGCCTGCTGCCGGTTATTCGCATTATATTCAAATCTTCGAATTACTATTCCGAAATTACTATTAATCTGAATACTATAATTATATTATATAGTAGATCTATAATTATTATAGTTATCATTATACTATCCTAAATCATAAAGGCTAGAAGGGAGTTCTCTGTTCACTCTTGATTCTGCAGAGAGCTTGGTAAGATATCTCAATAGATTTTATTATATATCTATTCAAAAGTATTGATTTCGATACTATTATGATAATAGTCAATTGATTAACAAAAATGAAATATTTCTTGCCTTATTATAGTATCTATAATTCCGAAGAGATTACCTACTTGTTTTGAAAGAATATCTGGAAGCTCTACAATTTATTTCTAACTATTATATTTAATTATAAAATTCAATTCGTTTTTAAATTTTAAAAATATATCTATAAGCACTTAGATATAGCTATTAAGCTTTTAATTGCTTATTATTCTGAAATTAATAAACAAATCGAAAAGACTAATATGATATTAGAATAATACCTCCAATTATATATAGCTTATCTACAAGACAATTAAACAAAGTAATTCCCACTTACCGAATTCTCTATTAATAATACTTGATCCGAAAATACTTGAATAACTCTGTTTTTCTCGAACTACAGGTTTTATCCCCATTTAGACTTCAAGCCTGTATTGTCTCAAAATAATTATTCTATTATACAAAATGCCAAAGAATTTGTTATTAAAATAAAAGCTATCTCCTCACACTTATAGATTGAACTAACTACCAGTTAAGTCCAATACTTAAAGAATATCGATACCCGCTATTCCCCTGTCTATAAATACCTGCCCGATAACCTAATCTAGCTAAATACTAGAAATATCAAGACTCTGTGTTTATAGAAAAAGCTCGATTAGAAAAACCTCGGGCCCTTCAAGATCCTGAACTCGATAGGTCTATATACTTATAAACTGGAACTCTTTGTTTTAATAAGGATTCACTTTATTTTTTATATCAATCTGTTATACTCTATATATAATAACTTTGTTCCTAAACAGTATAATCTGTTGCCATTATTTATCAAAATCAACAGCTTAGAATAGTTCGAAGCCGCCGAGATTCTGGACTCCCACTAAAAAAGAAGAGGTCGTGGAGGACCTTGCCTAAAGTATATCGTCTATTAGATTAGCTATGATATATTGATTGAAGAATCTGTAAGCTATCTGGAAGATATACAAGAACTAATCTACAACTTCTATTATAGATACTCTGATAAACCCGGTCCCGCTTGACCAGGCCCTGCCTGCCTGTAGATTGTAAACCGTGATGTGCTGCCTCGATGGAGCTCAACCTTTAGAAGGGGGGTAATGTTATGGTGTAAGCTTATGTAATATGCTGATCCTATTGGAAAGAATCGAAAGGAGTGCTTGCATTAAAGCATAAGCGAGCTAGGGCCCGATCAGACTAGCTTGCTATGAAAATTCTGTATATCTTTAATTCAGAAGATCCTGTATTGTAGCTCTTTAAGCTATATCTTAATCCTCAATCTGAACCTATTACCCGAATTAATATAACTTTGCTAGATTAGGGCAAAGTTATTAGAACCCTATCCCGCCCGCCTGCCCCGTGATATAAGAATAGCTTTTGTATATATTCTATTGCAATATAATATGCTGTATACTTCAATTTTCTTCTATATAGTTTTTCTAAATCTATTCCCTCTTATTCCCTACTTATATTCGCCTAAATCAATCGATTCCTTTTCTTCTCTTCTTTTATTCTTCTAATAGTATTCTAGAGCATATACTTTTATAGAAGTCTGTTATAACAATAAATTTAGTGAATTTGATTAATATATATATTAACTGTTTCAATAATCGTTCTTAAACTGTTTGATTATAGAATAAGTATTTGGGCTTAATATCTGGGAGCCAGGTTTCATAGATTACAAGGACTTTATAGTAATATATAATATACTCGGGGGATTTGAATGTTTTATATAAGTAGTGGATTATTGCTTCCTTGTATTTAAATTATTGGTGATAGCTTTTGAAGTCGTTATATTGTCACGGATTGGTTATAACTCTACTTAGTAGGTTTGATGTTGATCAAACTACTTATACCCTTTTGGGGTTACATGGCTTAGTGGTAGAGTACTTGGCGCCGTGACAATTAGTTTGATCCTACCCGAAGGCTTTTCGTAATGGAATCCGATTAATCAGAGAAAAGCGGTCCCGCTCACTTTTAGGTACGTAATCAATTTCTACTACTAAAATCCTTGGCAATCCTATTCCGGGATAGAGGACAAGATCCCACTATGCCCATTCCGGGGTTGAAGAAGGAAGTAGTGTCACGAATTGGTTATAACTCTACTTAGTAGGTTTGATGTTGATCAAACTACTTATACCCTTTTGGGGTTACGTGGCTTAGTGGTAGAGTACTTGGCGCCGTGACATATATATTAAGTGGATTGCTAGTATATAATAAAGAGTTACTTATAAGAGTTTTAGTTTCTTAGGGTATTTGTTTGTATTCTTTGGGTCCCATTTCTAATACTGTTTGGAGAGTGTTGGTATTTGTTTGATTTATTACACTTGTGCTACCGATTCCATAGCGGTTTTTGCTATAGAGCGGATACTACTCGCTATAGGTCGGTTCGCATGTCCTGAGAATGTAATTCTTTAAACAAGTGTTATATTTGATATTATATCAAAAATTGATTTAATAGAAATCTTTAATGATATTTGAATATAGTAAATTTATTAAAGCGAGAGTTGCAAAAAGTGAAATTGAGAATAAGTTAGATAGTAAGAAGATAGGAATTAAAATAATATATAAAAATAGTCTGTTTATAGAGATATATAATTACTTAGTTTGCTTCTACGAATCTATTATTTATGAAATTCTTATTTCCCATCTAAACCTTCTTCGTTGATAGATTGTTTTTAATTAAATTTTATTCTATTCTAAATTATATATATTGATCTTTTTGATATTGTTATTATAAGGAATATAAAGCTCAGTTGCTTTGATTGTTATTTATAAGAATAGAAAGTGAATTTAATGGGGAAATGAGATACTCCATTTTTGCGAAAAGCTCTTTATCTTCTATCCTGATTGAACAAAAGAAAAGTGGATTATGTAGTGAAAATTCAGATATCCAGAAAAGTACGAATCTATTGAAAATATGAAGAGTGTACTATAAGCGCTGATGAGTATTCTTCTAAAACCTTTCTCCTTTTAACTATTATCAATCCAACCTTCTATTCAACTAGATTGATTCAAAGTATTTCCTTGTTTACTATTTACTATATATCATTCAATATATAATGCTCTATGCAATTTGTATTTCCTTTATATTAAGATTTCCTAAAAGGCATTTAATAAATAGATCATTTACTATTCTTTTATATATTCGGCTCAACGGTTTGTTCTAAAGTATATATATTGTAATTGTTTGTTCATTTGCTTGTAATTACTGTATATGTTTTCGTATACTTTGTAAAGCTGTTTCGTTTGTCTATCTCGAAGCGTTCTGTTGTTGTACAAGTCCTGTTGGCTTTGAGTACTCTCACTCTATCCGATCGAGATGTACAACTCCTCTTTCTTCAGTAGTAATATCTTCAGGTTTATAGCCGGCATTGTGTACAGGTAGGACTTCGTCTTCGCCAACCAATAAATATATTAGGGTTATATATTATTTTAATTATTAAATATTCTTTTTAAATATTCGCTATACAAATATCTAAATAATAGCTTATCTTTTTTCTTCTTTTCTTATTTATAGATTCTAAATAGCGAATCAGATTAGTTAAGTTGGCTTATTATATAGAGAATCTCTATTTTTGTATGATTTCCGAAATGCTGGGCATTGGTTGTCTATAGATATGTAATTTTCGGCAAAGGATACTTGGACAATGCTGGTGATCTTCTGTATATGCTTCTGCAGGCGATCTGTACAGATCCCAGTAAGTGTATGAGTATCCTATCTGATTACACTAAATAACGACTTAAGAGCCTCTGCTGATACTGGCGTTAGGGGTGATTGCATTGTTGCGTCTTGCGGACAAGATCCTGACTGGATCACATCAGTTTCTTGAATGGCCGACTGGACAGGAGGCGGATAGCCTGTGTCCGACCAATTTCGAATCACGTGACTAAAAATACGGCTAACCCGCAAAACTCCTGCTTGCTCACATTGCATAAGGGTTGTATAACACAAATAGCATGTTCCCATGCTTCAAAAGCTTGAAATGAGAGAGTATTCGAAAGCACAAACAATTTCCTAGCACCAATTGAAAGGATCGAACAGCTGGTTGTTACGACGGTAACAAGGATCACTGTAACACGTGACTTTAAAGTCTCGGGGTCAGAGACTCCCACCGGTTCCCACTGCTCCCACCTGGTGGGATGTGATGGGAACGATGGAACAACAGAGAATGAAGGTCTATATAAGGGAATGGGTTTTATCACAATGTAGAGCTTCGTTCTCAAGAACAATCATCAGTTTTATACTATAGTTACGAGAATTGTAACCAGTTACAACCTTATCAAATTCCTACTTGAAGTCTAGTTTAAACCACCTCGAGAGATCTCTAGATAATTCCACGTGACCCTAGAGGCAGCTCCCGTAACATTTAGAAATATACTTTCCAAATAGGATATATATATACAGCTTGTATCATGAGCTATACTATTATTTTATCACTATTCGAAAATTCATCTAGACGTCTGAGTGGGATTTATTACTGTCAAGTAGATATTAATTATGAAGCTATAATTTATCCTGAGTATAAAGCTTATAATATGAGGAGATGTATCTTGTTTATATAGGCTTCTGTATTCCTTCCTCGAATTCGATCGGTTAATTAGATATTAGTGATTCATATGACTAGCCCTCTAGTGATATCTATATGTCAGTAACCATATACTTTTTGTAAGATCTCAATGCTATTTTTATTCATATTTGTGATATGATTGCCTCCATTTTATCTACAATACTTGAAATTAGATTTCAATTGGATATAGCTCTAAATATATTGAATTTGAAGCACTAGATTGTTTCTAGTCATCAATCGAGCCGTATATATCTAATTTGTAATATAGCCTCCACGAAATCAAAAAATCCATTGCTAGATACCAGTATAATAACCAGAGTATTCTTCTCACTTTGCTCTCTTTCTCACCAAGGCTGCCTGCATACATACAGTTAGAAACTTAATTGATAACAGGAAAGGTGGCTTACTTCAAAACGTTGAAAAAAAATTTCTCTCATTTGTTCTATGCTTATAAACTTAGGTGAAAGTTCAATAGTCTGTCGATAAATTCGAAAGAGTTTTTTTTTCTCAGTCTTTGACATTTCACTTGTTGTTAAGAGTGTTGTATCGGTGGCCGCGACTGAAACGTGTTGTTCAATGGAAGAATTAAGCTGAGCCTTAGTTTGGATGAGTTCGTGGCTGTTCACTGATGTGATTGAAAGGTTACTACCACAAGTGGTGTCATTCTTGGGAAGAAGCGTACGTACATTCGTGATCGGACTTTTTGCCACTAGGCTGCATATTGCTTTGACTAGCATTACTTTTCACCGTGGTATTAGGGTCAATTTTATCATGTTTCCCAACTTGATTATTGGAAGACGTAACAGTCGTAGGGGCTGCTGTAGCTCTCTTACCCTTATCCTGCCCGGTGTTGGTTTCAATCTTCTGACCATTGGAGATTTTTGAAGGTGTAATGAGTTTCGAGCTGGAGATTTCAGTAGACGGGTTGGGGATATTAGATCTCGCTTTCTTGTCCGAATATTCGTGCGAACTTTTGCCTGTGACAACATGCATGCGAACGGTTTCCATACTCATAGAGTTGATCTTTTTCTGTTCATTCGCCATGATACTCTTGCCGCCATCGGTGGTAATGCGCTTCCGCATTCTGATGCGCAGACGTTTTTCCCCGAGATTATCTAATTGCTTGCACTTTGTTATATTTCCGTCCACCACAACCCGAGCCGTGGGACAAAATAAGAATGCCTCTCCTGTTCGCAGTGCGACGATTTCATGGAACAGGTCATCGCGATCTGCTCCTGCTAAATGTTTTTTGAGAGTGCTATACCAAGCAGGAGATTGAAAACGGTGAACAAACGTCACATTTGCCAAATCGATCAAGTCAGGTGACAGAGTCGGCTCTTGTGTTGCAATGAGAACGCGAGTTCCGGTATGCCGCTGCTGTCGAATGACTGACTTGAGTTCATTTGTAAGTACTTTAGCGTCGCCCGACTGAAGTAGAAACTAATTTTGCAATATTAATGTCGTCACCCGAAGTATCCTTAGTATCTATGGATACGTTGCTACACTTACTTTGTGTGCTTCATCCAATACGACAACCTGTCCGCATTCGCCCCTGTTCTCAAGGAAAATGGAGAGGCAAATGGAGAATAAGCAGCATGCATCACCGGTACTCATGAAAGGATCACTCAGATCAATAATCGTCAGTGATCCCGGCTGAAAAGACCATATATTTTCTTCAGCTGCGGCTGGTTTCATGATCTTCGTCTTCGTAGATGGCGCTAGAAAAGTGTCGAGCATTTGAAGTCGCATATTAAGAGGTGTCTCCTGCCCTGCAGTCCAGCGTACATCTGCGAGTCGTTGCCGAAAAAGCGTGTATGTGAACTTAACACCAGACATAGCTATCTCTCGAATAATACTCATGACAGCTCCCATATACAGAGGTACGTTGTCGGAATCTGGATCGAAAGCCATGAGTTTAAGAATTCTGGAACTATCCAATTGGTCTTCATTGAGATAGAGCGGGACGACACGCGGGGGAAGTCCACCATTGTTATGTAATGAAAGTTCCCCATAGAGTCTTTTCATCGACCATATATTCGATGGTGATACCATGATTGTGACAGGAATTCCGGATGAACACAGATAAACGGCTTCGCATAGTTGACTTGTATTACTGCTCGTGAAAGCATCGTAATGCATGACTAAACCAGCCAAGGGACTTGGAAGCTCGCCTGCTGAGTTGTCCTTTAGCAAGGATGATTCCAACAAACAAGACAATGTATGGCTCTTGCCAGCACCTTGTGAACCGCAGATGAATGCGGACCAAGGCATATTCAGGTTGGCAAGAAGCAGTCGGAGCCCAGCTTCTACACTGCAACCTTCTTCTCCCACTTCTATCCCGAGTAATCCATATTGAGGTGTTATGTCTGGAATTGTGGTTAAAGATGCGCTCGCAGACCTAATGACGAGATCATAGGCAGCTGCGCTGAATATGGGGGCACTCAAGAAAGCATCGACTTGTTGTTTAATCTGCGAACTTGATCCCTTGGAATCCTCATGACTATCATCACTTATATGGTATAGTAATGGATGAAACCTAGTCGTCTCGGATGTTTGAAAAGACTGACATTGTTTTAGTTCCATTTGATAGTGCTGAGCGTTATGTACGAGAAATGTTGAAGATAAAATGTAGGAATGACTTCGAAGAATTTTTTCAATATACTCACATACTAGGTCAAAATGGTTCTTATTTTTCCGTCAGTTCTTTTTATATGAAGAAAGGTTCCTAACTATATGAACTACCGTCTACCCCGCTCTTCGTACAACAGCGTGATCGATTTCCCATCATTACAAATCACGTGAGACAGTCCCATATTTGTGGCTTGCTATTGCTAGCTATGGTTTATAATCACGTGAGATAGTCATGTGACATTTATAAGTAACTAAATATTGTGGCCATTCCACTCGCCCTGACAGCTTATCCTCAAACCATTAAAAATTTAACAAGCTTAAAGCCTTGTTATTTTATAAGTACTCTGCAATAGCATACTTATTCAATTCTCAATTTCCTAATTTCAAACTTTATATCAATTTACTCATTTATTCTATCTTTTCTTCTTAGATACTTCCTCCCTTCTGAAACTAAGTGTAACCTCAAAGATGGCTTGCAATCAAATGTAAAGTCATGGCCATATTGAATATTGTAATGTAAACACATCATTATTACAGTTCAGGTTGTCCTGGAATAAAAACAAGTCAAGTGCGTGATTTACGCGATTGGCTGGTTAAATGAGCAGTTTATGTGTCGTACTAAGGACAGTGACTTGTCTCTTATCCAATGTGATCAGATAGTTCATAATTACCTACTCTTGACTAACAAGACAGCACTCCCAGAAAAGGAAAACCCTACAGATATGGAATTTGATAATTATATCATTAAACAATTTATCAATAACACTATGGACAGACCGATATCAAAAGATGAATTCCTGTTGCAAGTCATCCACAGATCTCGCCGGAAAACCTTCCGAATCGTTACGGAAAACCTCATCGGGTGTACTCAGCACCAAATACTCTTTCGTCGCCTCGTGCTTACACTAGATCGTTTTTGTGGAACCCTAATAGTTTCACAAAAGACTCATCTTGACTGAACTCATTAACAGGCCAGTCATCAAAACACCAAATAACTCCTCGTCCAGGCCAATTATCTAGAATCGATTTCGAGAAAAGATTTATCCCGTTCGTCGAAATATTTTCCCCATCCGACACATTACCTCATAACATAATACCAACTACCTTAACCCAAGCCTTCAAAGATCAATTTGAGGCACTCTGTCAACAAATTGCCTCTCTAACCGGTTGTACGATTCCAGAGTTTACTAGGTCGTTTGGCGAAACTTTATCCTGAGTCTCACGACAATCGAAGACCCTTACTATATCACTTGGTGCTGCAGAAAGAATGTCCGTAGCATCACAAGGTACCCTGGCCGTTGCTGCTATATGGGCAGCAATACCATTCTCTATCCGTGGTAACCTACCACAACTACTTTTCGGGGAAAGACATGACGCTCTTCCTTAGTAAAATGATAAGCCCTGTAGGCTTCGCTATCCCAGAGTATGTACGGATAAGGCTTACCACCATTTTTTTCCAGAGAAAGAATGGGAAGCTGGTTTCTTTTGTTTTGTTTTTAGATACTGGTGAATTTAGTAATATAGATTCCAGATTTGTATATAGCCGAGGGTTACGGGTGGTGAAATTACCTTTTAACACCCCAGTATCTTTCATTACTGGCGACGTGAATCCTCGCACTACTATCTCGTATGGATGTGATATGCTAATTAGAATAGGCATTTACACTGGAATTCTCCCTGTTTAGTAGTTTTGCTAAACCTCAAGTTACCCTTAGCTCTCGGAATACAGTGGTTCCGCAAAAACTATACTGGTATGGAACTGAACTTTTAAAACTCATAGTAGAACTCTCTCAGCCCTTAATTTCAGAACCCGTTATTGCGATTTCATTTAATATTGTTGCTACTTCTTTTTAAATTCATCTCTATCTACAATTGTTTTAGCTCTCATTATATTTATTTATTTATTTATAGTGATTAACGTTTAATGTCTAACCTCCCGAAGAGTATTCTAAATGTACTAAAAAGCGGGCCTACAGATCGCTAATATTCCTGCTGCTTATAGTAATATAATGTTAGCTAATCAGGGGCTTATTGCCTCTGGTATTCCTCCGCTCAGTATTACTCGTAATAATCCTGTAACTGTTTTGTTTAAGGGTTTGTGATTCTCTTTTAGAGGATCTTGTTTCGTATATCATCCGGATGTCGGCAAATAATCAGATTGATCGCTGTCGATCGGGAGTGCGTTTGAAGCGCGTATGACTGGTCGGTGCGGGTCTTAGGTTGTTCGGGGTGGAGAGCTCATCCTCGGGGTGTCGGAGCAAGTTGGTGTTCGCGCGATTTCGCGTAGTTTGGGCATATCCTAGTATAGAACAGCTCTCATTATATACAAAGAATAATAATATAAAGAGATAAAAGAAAAATCAAATATTATAGAAGTACTTGAAGTACTTGAAAAAGCTTACTTGTACCTCAAACCTAGCAAATTTGTTTGGAAAATAACAATCATAGACATTCTTGGTTTTACCGCCATAATCGATAAGAGTGTAATAATAACTGATGACAAAATACAGGCTATTTGTTACTGGATGTTTTCCTTCTCAGTAAAAGACACAACATCATCTAATGAACTTGACAATTTCTATAACAAATTCGTTTTATACTTTTCCGATCTCATAAAGCCATTATACAAGCTGACCGAGAAAAGAGCCCCATTTAATTAGATGGATTTGTATCAATCCAGTTTTTATACAATATAGACTGCTATACAGATCAACATACTCCTGACAGGTTTCCATTAAGATTTAAAAGTTATACTCAAAATTGATGCTTCAGAGATCAAATATGCTAGTGTTATATTAAAATTTAACAAAAATGAAAGATTCCGATCTATGCTCATATTCTCACACACCTTTACAAACAAGCAACTCAACTATCCTACAAATGAAAAAGAACTGTACGCCATTGTCTACGCTTTTAACCGCTATCAAGATTTTCTTAGCTGCACCAAAACCTTGTTCTGATCTACTTAGACTATCAAGCTCTTACTAAACTTATGAGAATCACAGATTCATTGCTACTATACCGAATTTTTAACCCAGTACATTTTTCGAATTCGGTATCATCTTGGAGAACAAAACGATGTAGCTAGCGCATTCAGTCGGTATAACCTTGGTGAAGGAAACTTTGTAGACCTCCCCCTCCTTACAAAATGGAGATTCTCGAAAAAGCTTGAAAAGCAATTAGTAATTAGTCCATCAAAGTTATTTTATCTTAATAAGTTTAACGTGGTTTATCAGTGTTTTGGTTTGATTGATTGATTGATTGATTGATTTAGTTTAACGTCCCGCTCCAGTCCATGACTATATAAGACGGCTAGACTCTAAAAGCTTAGCAATGCTAGTGAATATTTACAGTAAATATGATTAATTTTGGGGGAGTAAAAACAAATATTGGGGTGCTCTGCCCGATCTCTATTCGGAATGCAAATAAAGATATAATATCTTCATTCACTGGGACCTTTCCCTCTTCCTTTTTTCTTTATCTCTAATTCTATTAAAGTATTCCAATATCCAATCCTCTTTCAAACTTGAAATCCAATTTGCTATCCTTTCTTTTTATAAGGGGCAAGAGTTATCCCCTCTTGAGTTGTTTTTAGTATAGCAAAAGGTTCTTTTATTAGTGAGATAAAAATAGAAGGTATTATTCTTCTTTTAACTCTATTTCTTTTAAACTAACCTTTGTATACCTTTATAAGCTTGATATCCTCCAGTTCTTATTAGATATATATAATCGAAACTATTAAAAATAATGGGGTAGAGTTAAACCCTAAGCCCTACAACCCATATACAAATCAATTCGAAAAATTTGAAAATTCGAAAATCAAAGGAAAAACATTGTATTGTATCGATACCCAGAGTATAGAATTAATTAAAAGGTAATAGCATTCTCTATATCATAAAATCGTATTCGAATAGCTGAAAGCCAAAGAGAGAGAAAAGGTTGTAATTCGAAAAGAGCAGCAACAAGCTTTATATTGAAAAGACTTTTTCAAAAAAGAGAAGAGGCTAATTTTCCGTATCGTACCTATAGAAATAATAATAAAAAGCAGATGTTGAATCTGACTGGAGCTTCCATAACCTTTGTATCCGTATTGCTTTGCTGGTATTCATCTTTTTGTAAGGATCGCTATCGCAAAATCGTAATATAATCCTTCCTTCCCTATATCTTCCAAAACCCCTTTTCTTCCAATTCTTCCGATTCCATCTGCGATTCAATCTTAGCTCTGCAGACTCTTGAAAAAGAGCTAGAGGTTTGTAGGATACACTGCATACAGGTGTTAAGTCTTCGCATCCCAGTGTTTTGGTTATATTAGTAGATCGGCTACTTTTATCTTAAATTATTATTCTAAAGCTATATTATTCAATAATGATTAAATCAATTGATTGAAATTATGAAGATTTTAATAATTTAGGATCTATTATATTATTTTGATAAGTTCTTGTATTATGCTTGGTCTTTCTGTATTTATTATAGTGTTACGGTGTGAGATCACGTGACATATTGGTCCCCTCGGAGGGGACTGAATTGGGCGCTTGCACTGGAGCGCAAGTAAGCTAAAGCCCGATCGGGCTAGCTTGTTTAGTAAAATCCTGTATATCTTTAACTTGGAAGATTCTGTATTATAGCTTTTTGAACTATATTTTAATTCTCAATCTGAATCTATTATCTGAACCAATATAACTTTACTAAATTAGAGCAAAGTTATTAGAACTCTATCCCGTCTATCTGCCCCATAATACTATGTAGCTTTTATTTATTAAAATATTGCTTTCACAATAATTACTTCACATTCGCCTGGCCGATCTAGGGACTCCTCAGAATTTGGTGTTTTTGTATTAAAGGACCCCCAGATTTGATATTAATATTTTTAGTTAGTATTTATATATTATATCAAGCTAAAGGAAACTAATAGATTACTTAAATATGAAATTTCCGAATCCCTAGTTTGTGAATATATTTAAACTACTCTATATAAGCAAATTGCTATTCAAAATGCCTGTCTACTCGATCGCTTTGCTGAATCTACACCTACTATATCTACTCGTTTGGAAACCGTATCCCCTGAAACTCTTACTAACTCTATCCCCGAATTCACTATACCTACTCCGATTATTCGATTAAGTAAGCGTATTTCCAATCCGAAAGAATTTGATAGTATCCATTTCGATCTATATAGATTTGTTTAATAGATATACAAAAAATTGAGTGCAAACAATAATAGATTTCCAATAACTTCTGTTCAATTGATTTATATTATTGAAAGATTCACTGGAAAGATATACAAGCTTATATTATCTAAGATCTTCTATAGAATTCCCTAGTTCACTAATTATACCATACTCCTCAAATATTTCGAAAATGCTTTTGGAGATTTTAATCGAATACAAAATATACAGAATAAACTATATATATTAAAGCAAAAACATTTTGATTTTAATACCTTCTTTATGGAATTCCAGAGACTTGTTTTAAAAGAAGAAATACCTGATAACACTCTAATCCTATTTCTATTCCAAGGAATCTTTTATGAATCATAAGATATATTGTTATATAACTTTATTCTAATCTGTGAATTTCATTAATATATTAATTACTTATAATAACTCGATAATCGATTTTATTAATATCAATAACAAATTCATTGTATTTGTTCTATTGCTTCCAAAACTTTATTTCAAAGAATAATCATTGTTCCGCTTTTATAATCTACTAGTTCAAAGATCATTTCTGGAGACCCAATGAATCTGAGCTTAGGGAAAAAGGAATATACTATTAGAAACCTAGATTTGCGGTAGGATTGCGATAAATACTATTACTGTGGCTCTATTAGCTATCTGATATGAGATTACTTATATTCCAATATTCATTCTATTTAACTCTGAATTACTACTACTACAACTAGTCCTATGAGAAATTAATCCTATATTAAACAATTCTCTAAAAAATTAAGTCTCTATTCATTCCCTATCTCGTTCTTTTCTCTATTCATTATCCAGCTTAATCAGTTTAGGAAATGGGATATATCTGATCTAAATCATAATTAGAATGATTCTTTATGTATCCTTTGTTTATCTATTACTACTATTTATAATCTTTCTTTGAAAAATGAATTAAATAATTGTATGGATTTGATAATCTTATTTGTTATCCTATTTTTGGAAAAGATTATTCTTTTGATATATACTATAATCGACAGCGGATATAAGGGAATTACCTTTGTAGATTGAAACTGAGTATTTCCTAGAAAATATCAGTATATCAATTGTTTATAGTATTCGAAGTTATAGAATTTGATGAAAACACTTTACCCGATAATCGAGTTATTTTCTATATCCGAGTAGGATTTAGAATCAATAATTATATTAAGAAGAAGATTGTTTTGTATATAATCGAGCTAGCCTACTATCCTATTATACTGGGGATAGCTTGGCTTAAGAAATACAACCTCTGTGTTGACTTTACAACAAATTCGTTTTTAATTCGATAGCCCGTTTTGTTACGAATTTTGTAATACTCTATCCCACCCGTTCCGCATAAAAGCTCTGCTAGATGTTTCTCCAAAAGCCTGATCTGTATATCTGCCTATTTGTTCTGAAGAGTTAAAGAATAAGGATATAGCCGTGATCTTTCTAAAAGCCTATTTAGCTTACACTCATTGGAAATATGAAATGTTCTAGATATCAATCGAACAAATCAATAATATTCTAAATAAAAAGAAGATATTCAATCTCAAAAATCTATTATCCAAATTCTGAAATTAGAAAGATGTTTTCTTCTTAAAGAATACAGAAAAGCTATCCCCTTATCGATTATACAATTATAAGATCCATTTCAAAGAAAAAAACTATTCCTTCTTTCGATATCTTATATTCTATATTCCACTTTGAATTAAAAGTTTTGAAAAAATAACTAAAAGAGAATTTTAGAAAAGGATTTATTTAGCCAAACTCTTTTCTTATTGTTTTTCTTATTTTGTTTATCAAAAGACTGATAGAGACCTTCAGTTTTGTATAGATTATTATACTTTGAATAACTTATTAATCAAAAATCGATATTCCTTATCATTAACAAAAGAATCTCTAAATAATCTGAAAGGAATAAAATATTTCAATAAGATCAATATTATTTTTACCTTCAATAATATAAGAGTGAAAGAAGGGCAGAAATATCTAATTGTATTCCATATCCGATTCAGATCGTTCGAATCCTTAATCATATTGTTTGGGTTGACAAGAGCTCCTACAATCTTTTAGAAATTTATCAATAATTCTTTATAAGGATATTTAGATATATTTTGTATTACTTACCTAAATGATATTCTGATATATAGCTGAACTCGAAAGGAATATATCTACTATATTTAAAAGGTCCTGTAAGTACTAAGGAAAGCCAGCTTATTCGCTAAATTCGAAAAATGCAAATTCCTGAAATCCAAAACCAAGTTTCTAAGCCTTATTATAAAAAGCAATAATATCCGAATAGATCTAGAGAAAATCCGAACAATTATAAATTGGAAACCACCTACTAGCGTAACCGATATCCAAGTATTCATTAGATTTTCGAACTTTTATCGATGATTTATTAGAGATTTTTCAAAGATTATCAATCCAATAATAAACCTAACCAAAAAGAATGTTTTGTTTCTATAAAGCCCTGCCTATCAAAAAACATTCGATCAATTGAAATAAGCATTTATCGAAATATCTGTTCTAGCTTTCTTTAATTAGGAAAAGAAAGTGATTATAGAAACCAATACCTCCAATTATATATTCACCAGAATACTCTCTTAATACAATAATAATAAAGTACTTAAACTTGTTATATTTTTTTTTAAAAAACATTCAGCAGTTAAATACAATTATGAGATTTACAATAAAGAACTATTAGTTATTATCCATTGTTTCAAAGAATAACGCCTCGAATTGGAAAGTGCCGTATTATCAATTCAAGTAATTACTAATTATAGAAATTTAGAATACTTTATTACAATAAAATTATTAAACTGCTATTAAGCTTACTAATCCGAATTTCTATTTCGATTTAATTTCCGAATTATCTATTGTTTTGAAAAGCTAGGTGCCAAACCTGATACATTGATTAGAAGATTAAAAGATCTCTCTAAGGAGAGGGATGAATATCTTCTGTACCAAAATTGTACTATCCTGAAACAAGAGAACCTAAATCCCGATCTGTTTCCCGCTATAGTTACCTTAATCGAATCTAAAATTGTTAAGAAAGTATACTTTGCTATAACCATTTATAGCCAAAAAAAACCCCAACCCTACCAATACCACTGATTACTTGGATTCCAACAATATGTCACGGTGTGAGCTCACATGATATGCTGGTCCTATCGGAGAGGACCGAAAGGAGTGCTCGCACCGGAACACAAGCGAGTTAGAGCCCGATCGGGCTAGCTCGCTATGAAAATTCCGTATATCTTTAACTTAGAAGATCCTGTATTGTAGCTCCTTAAGCTATATCTTAATCCTCAATCTGAACCTATTACCCGAATCAGTATGACTTTGTTAGATTAGGGTAAAATTATTAGAACCCTATTCTGCCTACCTGTTTCTGTGATATTACATAGCTCCTACCTATTAAAATATCGCTTTTGCAATAACTACTCCGCACCCGCCTAGCCGGCCTGGGGATTCCTCAGAATTTGATACTTCTGTATTGGAGGATCCCCAGGTTTGGTATTAATATTTCTAGTTGGTATCTGTATATTATATCGAGCTAAAGAAGACCAATAGATCACTTGAATGTGAAATTTCCGAATCCCTAGTTTGCGAATGTATTCAAGTTGCTTTGTATAAATAGATTGCTACTCAAAACACCTATCTATTCGATTGCTTTTACCGAATCTATACCTATTATATCTGTTTGTTTGAAAACTGTATCTCCCAAAACTTTTGTTGACTTTATTCCTGAACTTATTATACCTACTTCAATTACTCGATTGAATAAGTACATCCCCAATTTAAAAAAGTTTGATAATATCTACTCCGATTTGTGTAGATTTGTTCAATAAATATATAAAAAATTAAATACAAATAATAATAGATTCCCGATAATTTCTATTTGTTTGATTTATACTATTAGAAAACTTATTAGAAAGATATACAAGCTTATATTACCTAAAATCTCCCATAGAATTCCTCAGTTCATTGATTATACCGTACTCCTCGAATATTTCGAAAATGCTTTTGGGGATTCTGATTGAATACAAAACATATAGAATAAACTATATATATTAAAGCAAAGACACCTTGATTTTAGTACCTTCTTTGCGAAATTCCAGAGATTTGTCCTAAAAGAAGAGATACCTGATAATACTCTAACCCTATTTCTATTTCAAAAAATCTTTTGTGAACTACAAGATATATTGTTGTATAACTTCATTTCAATCTGTAAATTTCGTTAATACATTAATTATTTATAACAATTCAATAATCGATTTTATCAATATCAATAATAAGTTCACTATATTCGTTCTATTGCTTTTGAAGCTTTATTCTAAAGAATAATCACTATTCCACCTTTACAACTCGCTAGTCCAAAGTCTATTTCTGAAGATCTAATAGATCTGAGCTTAGGAAAAAAGGAATATATTGTTAGGAATCTGAATTCGCAATAGGAATATAACGAATATTATTACTACGGCTCTATCAGTTACCTAATACGAGATTACCTACACCCTGATATTTGTTTTATTCAATTCCGAGTTATTATTATTATAACCAGCTTTACAAGAATCAGCCTTGTACCGAATAATCCTCCAAAGGGCCGAGTCCCTATTCATTCCCTACTTACTTTCCTCCCCATTTATCAATCAGCTTAATCAATTTGGGAAATGGAATATATCTAATCTAAATTGTAATTAAAACGATTTTTTACATACCCTTTACTTATCTACTACTATTATTTATAACCTTCCTTTGAAAAATAAACTAAATAATTATACAAATCTGATAATTCTATTCGTTATTTTACTCTTGAAAAAAGATACCTTTCTGATATATGTTATAATTGATAGTAAATATAAAGGAATTGCTTTTATAGATTAAAGCTGGGTATTTTTTCAGAAAATATTAATACACTAATTATCTATAGTATTCGAAATTATAGAATTCAATGGAAATATTTTGCCTGATAATCGAATTACCTTCTATATCTGAATAGAATTCAAAATCAATAATTATATTGAGAAAAAGATTATTTTGTATATAACCAAATTAGCCTACTATTTATTGTATTGAAGATAGTTTAGTTTAAGAAATATAATTCCCGTATCAACTTCACAATAAACTCGTTTTAGTTTGATAGTTTGTTTTGCTATAAATTTTATAATACTTTATTCTATTTATTCTATATAAAAGCTCTATTAAATATTTCTTTAAAAACCTAACTTATATATTTGTCTACTCATTTTAAAGGATTAAAGAATAAGGATATAATTATAATCTCCTTAAAAGCCTATTCGGCTTATATTTATTGAAAATATAAAATGTTTTAGATATCGATTAAACAAATCGATGATATTCTAAATAAAAAGAAGAAAGTATTTGATCCTAAAGACTTATTACTTGAATTCCAAAATTGAAAAAATGTTTTCTCCCCAAAGAATGTAGAGAAGCTATTTCCTTATCAACTATATAATTATAAAATTTGTTTTAAAAAAGGAGCTGTTTTTCCTTTCGATACTTTGTATTTTATATCCCATTTCGAATTAAAAGTTCTGAAAGAATAGTTGAAAGAGAATCTTAAAAAAGGATTTATCCGGCCGAACTCTTCCTTTATCGCTTCCTCTATTCTGTTTATCAAAAAGGCTAATAAAGGCCTTTGGTTTTGTATAAATTATTATGTTCTGAATAATCTTTTGATTAAGAATTGATATCCTTATTGTTAATAAAGGAATCTCTAAACAATTTAAAAGAAATAAAGTATTTCAATAAGATTGATATCATCTTTGCCTTCAACAATATAAGAATGAAAAAAGGGTAGAAGTATTTAATTATATTCTATATTCGATTTGGACTATTTGAATCTCTAGTTATATTGTTTGGATTGATAGGAGTATCTGTAATCTTTTAGAGGTTTATTAATGATTCCCTGTAAGGATATTTGGATATATTTTGCATTGTTTATCTGGATGATATTCTGATATATAGTCGAATCTGAGAGGAATACATTTATTATATCCAGAAGATTCTGTAAGTATTGTGGGAAGCCGATTTGTTTGTTAAATTCGAAAAGTACGAATTCCTGAAATCCGAAATCAAATTCCTAGGCCTTATTGTAGGAAGGGATGGTATCCAAATGGATTCAGAGAAAATCAAAACCATTATGGATTGAAAACCGCTTATTACTATAATTGATATTTAAGTATTTATTGGGTTTGTGAATTTCTATTAACAATTTATTAGAGATTTCTTGAAGATTATTAACTCGATGATAGATCTGACTAGAAAGAATATCCTATTCCTATGGAATCCTATCTGTCAAAAAGCGTTCGATCGATTGAAGTGAGTGTTTATCGAAGCTTCTATTCTGGTTTCCTTTAATTGGGAAAAGGAAATCATTTTAGAAATTGATGTTTCTGATTATATATTTGCTGAAGTATTTTCCTAATACGACGATGAGGGAGTACTAAACCTGTTACGTTTTTCTTTAAAAAATATTCGGTAGTTAAATGTAATTATGAGATTTACGATAAAGAATTGTTAATTATTATCTATTGTTTCGAAAATAGTGCTTAGAGCTGAAAAGCATTGTTTTCCCAATTCAAGTTATTATCAATTACTGAAATCTGGAGTATTTTATTATTATAAAATTACTGAACTGTTGTCAAGCCTACTAATTCGAATTTCTATCTCGATTTAATTTCCGAATCACTTATTGCTTTGGGAAGCTAGGTGTTAAACCCAATACATTAACCAGAAGATCAAAAGATCTCCTTAAAAAGAAAGATAAACACCTCCTATATCAAAATTGTACTATTCTGAAATAAGAGAATCTGAATCCCAATCTGTTTCCCATTATTATTATTTTAATCAAATTCAAGATTGTTAAGAAAGTATACTTTGCTGTAACTATTTGTAATTAAAGAAATCCTAATCTTATCGATACCATTAACTATTTAGATTCTAATAATATTATAACCTTACTAGAAAATGGCAAAGTTATAAAGCCTGCAATTCTATTTGCTATATTTATACTCAACCCTACAATACGACTAGAAGATTTAGAAACCCTTCTAAACCTTTTTACCAACCTGCTTACTTTATTCCACAAAGGCTACCAAGCTGACCCTGTACTCGAATCTGTTCTGAAATCCTTACAAAAGAGATTCCCAAAATATCCGAAAATCATTTTTACTAAATATACTGAAAACAATAACCTATTGTATTACTAAGGAAAACTATATATTCCTGATTACAATCCTTTGAAAACCTACTTGCTCTACTTGTATCACGAATCGCCTGTCGCTAATTACTTATACTATACCCGAACCTTCGAATTACTATCCCGAAACTACTACTAGCCTGAATACTACGATTATATTACACAGTGGATTTATAACTACTATAATTGCTATTATGCTACCCCAAATTGTAAAGGCTAGAAAGAAGTTCTCCGCCTGCTCCCGATCCTGCAAAGAGCTTGGCAAGATATTTCGATAGATTTTATTATATATCTGCCCGAAAGTACTGGTTTCGATATTATTATGGTAGTAGTCGATCGATTAACAAAAATGAAACATTTCTTGCTTTGCTATAATACTTGCAACTCTAAAAAAGTTGCCTGCCTGTTCCGGAAAAATATCTGGAAGCTTTACAGCTTATTCCTGTCCATTATATCTAATCGTAAAGCTCAATTTATTTCTGAATTCTGGAAACATATCTGCAAGCGCTTGGGTGTAGCCGCCAAGCTCTCGATCGCTTACCATCCCGAAACTGATGGACAAACCGAGAGAGCTAATACGATGCTAAAGCAGTACCTCCAATTGTATATAGTATATCTACAGGATAATTAAGCAGAGTAACTCCCATTTACCGAATTCTCTATCAACAATGTCTAATCCGAAAGCACCCGGATGATCCCGTTCTTTTCGAACTACAGGTTCCATCTCCACCTAAGCTTCGAGCCCATACTATCCCAAAGTAATCGTTTTGCTATATAAGATATTGAAGAATTCATTACTAAAATGAAAACTATTTCCTTGTATTTATAAACCAAATTGATTGTTAATTAAGCTTGATATTCGAAGAATACTAATGCTTATTGTTTCCCTGCCCATAGATATCTGCCTAGCAATCTAGTCTAGCTAAATACCAGAAATATCAAGACTCTATACCCACAAAAAAAGCTCGATTGGAAGAACCTCGGGCCCTTCAAAATCTTGAATCCGGTAGGCCCTTATGCCTATAAATTAGAGCTTTCGATCTTAATAAAGATTCATCTTGTTTTTTATGTCAATCTGTTATATCCTGTACATGATAATCCTATTCCTAAGCAGTGTAATCCGTTATTACTTTCTATAGAAATAGACAGCCTCGAGTGTTTTAAGGTTATCGAAATCCTAAACTCCTGTTAGGAAAGAAGAGGTTATAGAGAACCTTGCTTGAAATATATTGTTTATTGAATCGATTACAATATGCTAACCGAAGAATCTGTAAGCTACTTGAAAGATATACAAGAACTGATCTGCAACTTTTATTATAAATACCCTAATAAATCTAATCCCACTTAATCGAACTCTATTTGCTTATAGATTATAAACCGTGATATGTTGTTTCGATAAAGCTCGACTCTTAGAAGGGGGGTAATGTTACGGTATAAGCTTACATAATATACTGATTCTATTAAAAAGAATCAAAAGGAGTGTTTGTATTAGAGTGTAAGCGAGTTAGAGCCCGATTGGGCTAGCTCACTGTGAAAATTCTGTATATCTTCAATTCAGAAGATCTTGTATTGTAGCTCCTTGAGCTATATCTTAATTCTCAATCTGAACCTATTACCCGAATCAGTATAACTTTGCCAGATTAGGGTAAAGTTATTAGAACCCTATCCCGCCCGCCTGCCCCTGTGATACAATACTATAACTTTACCAGAAAATAGCAAAGTTATAAAGTCTACAATCCCATATACTATATTTATACCTAACCCTACAATATAACTAGAGGACCCAGAAACCCTTCTAAACCTTCCTGCCGATCTACTTACCCTATTCCATAAAGGCTACCAAGCCGACCCTATACCGGAATCTGTTTTGAAATCCCTACGAGAGGAATCCCCGAAATACCCGAAAATCACTTTTACTGAATATACCGAAAACAATAATCTGTTATATTATTAAGAGAAACTATATATTCCCGATTATGATCCCCTGAAAACCTATTTGCTTCATCTATACTACGAATCGCCCGCTGCTGATCACCCACATTATACCCAAACCTTTGAATTATTGTTCCGGAATTATTATTGATTTGGATATTATGATTATATTACACAATGAATCTATAACTATTACAATTACCACCATACTACCCTAAATCACAAAGGTTAGAAAAGAGTTCTCCGTTTGCTCCCGATTTCGCAGAAAGCTTAACAAAATATCTTAATAGATTTCATTACGCATTTATCCGAAAATACTGATTTCGATATTATTATAATAATAATCAACCAATTAACAAAAATAAAATATTTCTTGTCCTATTATAATATCTACAACTTTGAAGAGATCGCCTACCTATTCCAAAAGAATATCTAAAAGCTTTACAACTTACCCCTAACCATTATATCTAATCGTAAAGCTTAATTTGTTTTTGAATTCTGAAAATATATCTGCAAGTACTTGAATGTAGCTGTTAAGCTTTCAACCATTTACTATCCTGAAACTGATAAATAAACCAAGAGGGCTAATACAATATTGGAACAATACCTCTAATTGTATATAGTCTATCTACAAAACAACTAGACAGAGTAGCTCCCATTCACCGAATTCTCCATTAACAACACTTAATCTGAAAGCACCCGAATAACCCTGTTCTTTTTGAATTACAGATTTTATCTTTATCTAGGCTTTGAGCCTGTACCATTCCAAAGTAACTATTCTACCATACAAAATATCGAAGAATTCATCACTAAAATGGAAATTATCTCCTTATACCTACAGATCAAACTAATTACCAGTCAAGCCTAATACTCGAAGAATGCCAATGCCTATTATTCCCCTGCCTATAAATATCTACCCAATAATCTAATCTAACTAAACACTAAAAACATCAAGATCCTGTGTTTATAGAAAAAGCTCAATTAAAAGAACCTCAGACTCTTCAAGATTCTAAATCCAATAAGCCTATATATCTATAAACTGGAATTCCTTATCTCAATAAGGATTCACCCTGTTTTTTATATCAACCTATTATATCCTATATATAATAACCCTATCCCTGAGTAATACAATCTATTGCCACTATTTATCAAAATCGACGGCTTAGAATAATTCAAAACCACTAAAATCCTAAACTCCCATTAGAAAAAAGAGATTGTAAAGGACCTCATTTAAAGTATACTGTTCGCTAAATCAATTATAAAATGCTAACCAAAGAACCTACAAGCTATCTAAAGAATACATAAAAATTGATTTGCAATTTTCATCGAAAATACTCTGATAAACCAGGACCCACTTAATCGAATACTACCCGCCTCTGGACAATCAAATTATGATACCTTTGTCTTAACAAAGCTCAGCTTTTAGAAGAAGGGTAATATCACAGTATAAGATCACATAATATATTGGTCCCCTCAGAGAAAACCGGATTAAACACTCACGCTAGAGCGCAAGTGAGCTAAGGCCCAATCGAGCTAGCTCGCTTAGCAAAATCCTGTATATCTTCAACTTAGAAGATCCTATATCATAACTCTTTGAGCTATATCTTAATCCTCAATCTGAACCCATTGCCTGAACCAATATAACTTTGCCAGATTAGGGCAAAGTTATTAGAACCCTATCCCGCCCGCCTGCCCCGTGATAAAGGGATCGATTGATTCAGGTGAATATAAGTAGGGAATAAAAGGGAATAGATTTAGAAAAGCTATATAAAAGAAAATTAAAGTATATAGTATATTATATTGCAATAGAATGTATATAAAAGCTATCCTTATAGGATAAAGCAGTTTTCAAACAAATATTATATAGGAGATCGAAAAGCATATACAGAGGCGTTTAGAGGATCGGAGATAAAGGCGTAAGTGTGCTAGCTATCGCTTGGGAGGCTACTGAGGGTATTGAGACTCTATCTCTAGGAAAAGGGGATCATATAAATTAGAAGATCATCCAGCAGTTAGCCCAACCGTAATGCCCCCTGGGAGGCTTGCCTATACGGCCCGGTTGAAAATTACTAATAATAATAATAATACCTATTCCAAAAGAATATCTAGAAACTCTATAATTTACCCCTAATTATTATATCTAATTGTAAAGCTCAATTCATCTCTGAATTCTGAAAATATATTTATAAGTATTTAAAAATAGTTATAAAGCTTTTAATTATTTATTACCTTAAGATTAATAAATAGATTAAGTGTGACACTTTGCCTTAGAAGAATTGCGAGAGCAGGGTACAATTTATCCTTAGAATCTACAACTACAGAATTGGGAGCAAAGCGTTCATAGAGTGTTCCTATATATTAGCTATATACATATGATTGTATATATATACAAGTATGTATATGAGTGATTACAGTTGCAATTGGGTGTGATCTGTGATACTACTTCTTCTTTCGAAAAAGCTTACCCTCAAGCTTTATAATTATTTAATCCATAGATATATTAGTGATTTTAATAAAGCATTGTTGTTTATATTATAGTATAGTGTGGTAAACAGGTGTATGCGTGAATTTTGCTTTTTTTGCAATAAAAAAGTATATAGGAAACAGAGAAAACCGTTTTGTATTCTAATAACAGCGTAAAGTCTTCGAAGTATATAGATTACCCGAATTTCTCTCTCTCTTTCAAATCTTTTCTGGTTATTTATTTTTTTTATATTCCTTAATCAATAATCAATATGCCTTCCATATTATCAAAAAAACACAACAGCAAAAACAAGTTATTATTAATACAATTGAAATAATAGAAGAATATATATATAACAGTAAATTGTTTATTTTTCTTTTGTATTTGTTTTACTGATATACTTCTTTATAGCTTATAGTGAAGAAAACATTTACTTTTTCTATTACGCGAGACAAGTATCCTATTGAGAAAGAGAAGGAGTCGAGTTACAGTGGGAATGGTAATAATTCTATTAGCGAGAAGAAGGATAATAAGGAAGATAAATTGGATAATAAAGATACATATAAGTGAAACTTTCTTTTAATATCTTTAGCTTGTAATTGGCTTGTTTAACAAATATAATTACAAATACTGAAGGCAATGTACCTGAGGATAGAATTGATCTTCGATATACTTATTAGATGTATTTATTCCATTATCTTCCGAGATAGAATTCGAAAAAAGAATATAATCCCTTAATCGATTGTATTGACAATTATGAAAAGAAGTTTGCTAACAAATTGATTATAATAATATATTATTTTTGTAATCTCGAAAATGATAGCAAGATAGTTGAGGAAAATATTTTAAAGGTTTTATATCAAAATCAATCTAATTGCAAATTCAATATATCTTATTATAAAAATATTGGTTTTGTTAATATCGATAAATGAGAATCTCCAAATAAAAGGTTACCAAAAAAGATAGTATTATAATGGGAACAATGCATTCGGGAGAATAGCTAGATTTATATTAATTGTATATATAGTTGTATTTTCAGTAAGGAAGATAGTATTTACTATCGACTTTCTGAATAATTATTTAATTAATCTTGTTATCTATTTTATTTGATTAACAAGTATAAGTGTAAGTGCTTGTTTGATGGGGATATATATAAAATGTTTTTCCAATATCAATTAGCTATTGCTGAGTATAGCAATATGGTAGAAATAAGTTACAATTTTGCCAGTTTTTAGCAAAATTAATTCTTGAAATAGTTTAATATATAGAAGAAGCTAAAGAATTGTATTTCGAAAGAAATGCTTTCTTTTATTTTTACTCGAGAAGCCATAGAGTATTGTATAATAAAGGTTGCAGTATAGAAAAACGAATTGGAGCAGTAGTATTAGCTCATTGTAATTCAGATGGAAGCAGAGCTTTCGGCAGTTTGCAAACGGTTAAATACAACTAAACACAGGTTTAGCCTTATTGTCACACGTGCTGCAGCCAACAATCGTCTTGTCTTTCGGCTTGTGATTATCCTATATATGCTTATCATTACTGTTGACTGGGGACTCAACTGATATTTCAGTTTAAATCATTCAGCCTTTGCTATCATACCTTACCCGACTATAATTGTTGATATCTATAAAGACTTTCTTTCTAATTTGATTTAAATCTGCCAGATAGGGAAAAAGACTTTCTTTATTAATATTTTATTTTTATTCGATTGCTTTTAGTTTTTGTATAATTAGGATTTTTTTGTTATAATAATGAATTAAAAAAGTTCTTTTGTTTTTTTCATTTATATATTGATTATTATTTATAAAATCATAATCATTCTTTCCATTTTCATAAAAACGAATCCATTCCGATAAATATATAGGGGGTCCTGGTAGAATGGGATTTTATAGATGAAAGTCACAAAGATGATACAGAATAGTTTTTAAATCAGAAACGGGGTATTAGATAAAATCGTTATCGATGTTCAGCCACAATACTCTATATTTAAACTGTTGACATACTTTCTTTATAGCTAGAATACACTCCACTTCTTATTTGATATTATTAATAATTTTTATTGGAGGTAGTGATTTAAGGATTTATTCAGGAAGTAGATTGTCTGCCGCTTTATAAAGCTTACTAAATGGAAATACAGAATAGACTTTTATAATAGGCGATAAATCCAATCGAAAAGAATCTCTAGCCCGACCAATAATCTTGAATCTCCCTTAAATAGAGTAATCCAGTTTCTTAGACAATTGTTATATCGGAAAGTCCCTTATACTAAGCTATACATAATCTCCTATATTGAAATCAACTAAACAGCGATGTAAATTAACTAATCGAGATATTTTTTCTTGTACACACAAAATATTTTCTTTTGCTCAATCAAATACTAGTTTATTGTATTTAGTATATTCTTTAATATCGATTATATTCAAATCATCGATAAGTACAATGAAATCGGGTTTCCAATCCTAAGAATTACAGAATAATAGCTATATAAAATCTCATATAAAGTTTAACCACCTAATGATTTATAAAAAAACATAAGTTGAGTATAATTTATTATTAATAAGAATTCAGATCAATTATCTTAATAATAGTTTATAAAGAGTTACAAATATTGTTAGAGATATTGATTATAAATTTCAGTTTGATCATCAATTTGTAGATAATGAATAATAGATAGTTTGATTTGTATTTCTAAGATATTATTGAATTCTTGTTAGAATTTGAATATAATTGAAAACTACGATTAGAGATTATAATCTTCAGGATATTATAGTATCTATATACATAATATAGATACAAACAGACCTGATCTCTCGAATCGATTAATTTATAATAGAATATCGAAATAGCTTATTTGGTTAATTAGTTGATAATAATAAATACATTATTATAATTATATTTATCCTTATTGAAATTGTAGTAATCTATAATAATATATTGCTATACTTATATAGGGATCACGAATGAATAGAGGAGACTGAAATGCGATTTCTTGATACAAAGCTGCGTTTGCATTTATAACAATTCCATATATATTAATCGATTATATTATTTATATTCTTCCAATAATATTGATTAACTAAAAGAATATAAGTCTTTTTGACACTAGGTATATAATGGAAATTGAATTATAAAACTTTGTAAATCAAATAGGTTTGTAGATTTTCAGTGTTTGGTATATAAAGTCGATTGTTGTAAAGTAAGAATCCTTTTTCGAATATAAAATGCTTATACAATTTGATAATTTGAATATACAAGCTTTTAAACTTGAATAAAATCTATTTACTTTAATAATATGATTTATAATATCGAAAAGTAATATAATTGTATATATATCAATATTTACAATTATATTCGGATTTTGCTACAAAGATTTGTATATAATCTTTGTATCCATTTGATTATTTTTTATAAGCTACTAAAAACAATTCTTTTTTTTAATACTGTTTTGTTAATCCAACTTGTTAATACAACCATATAAGCACATCTGCAAGTGGATTATTCTTTCTAGCACAATATATAATAATGAAATTATAATCGGCAAGTAGTTCTGCCTAACGCGCTTGTTGAGTATTCAGCTGTTTAGTTGATATAAAGTACTCGAATGCTTGATGATCAATATACATTTTAATTTAATATAGGGATCCAGCAAGTTCGGCTTTTCTAGTAGCCTAGGGATTTGATAATTGCAAGCATTTCTTTATTATAAACTTTGTAGTTTAGTTCAACAGCGATTATTGTTTTGAAAAATAGGCAACTAATAACTATTCGTTATCATACTTTTGAAATAGCATATTAGTGATTATACTATCGAATATATCGGTTTTCAGTATACAAAATAGTATATAGTCATAATACTACAGGAGAGAAATAGAGATAAATCTATCTTTGAATATATCAAATACAATTTGATAGATTTCGTTGAAATGGAATTTGATATTTGCTTTTGTAAATTCATAAAAAGGTTTTGCTATTATACTGTAATCCTTAATAAATTGGTAATAAAAGTTATAAAACCTAAAAACGATTGGATACTCTTTATTTATTTATTTATTTATTTATTTATAGTGATTAACGTCTAATATCTGACCTCCCAAGGGGTATTCTAGATGTACTAAGGAGCGAGCCTACAGGCTGCTAGTGTTCTAGCCGCTTATAATAGTGTAATGTTAATTAATCAGAAGTTTGTTGCCTCTAATATTCTCCCGCTTAGTACTGCTTATAGCAATCCTACAACTGTTTTGTCTAAAGATTTGTGGTTTTGTTTTAAAAGGCCTTGTTTTGTATATCGTTCGGGTATTGGCAGATGATTGAATCGACCGCTATCGATTGGGAAAACGCTCAGAGCGCTTATAGCTGGTCGGTGCGGGTCTTAGATTGATTGAAATAGAAAGCTTGTCCTCGGAATATTGAAGCAGGTTGGTATCTGTATAATTACATATAGTTTGAGTATATTCTAGTATAGAATCTAGATCTAGTAAGAAGGTCAGTAAAACTGTATTGTGATTGTAGGACGTGGTTGACATATACTATCGCATCCCATTCGGATCGTAATCGGTTTGATACAAGCAACTAGTTGCCGCGCGTCTGATTATTGATTGGATATCGAAAGAAATGTAATAAGCTTTTCTCGATCCCACATATACAAATGTTTTTACTATTTTTGTGGTTGAATCTAGTGTGATAGACTGTAAAGTCACCGTGTCCGGTCCGCATCGCTATAAGTCTGTATAGTACTATCCGCTTGAATACTCTTTATAGTAATAAAATAAATCCAAATAGTAATCACTTCAATCTTTTCTGGATCGATTTATATGCTGTTTATAGAAATAATAAAATCTAAATACTTTATATATTTGATATTGAATTCATACTTTTGAGATTTGTTTGAAGATTAATAGATTAAGTTGTTTGAGGATGTGCTTAATATATTCCTTGTATTCATCTTTGTTTTCAGAATATATAAGAATATTATTAAAATAAGTAATATAGAAATCATCTAAATAGTTAAATAGAATATTGTTTATATATTGTTGGTAAATCGCAGGGCCGTTTGTTAGTCCAAAAGGTAAAACTTTGCATTTATAGAAATTATATCGAATATAGAAGGTAATATATTCTTGGAAGCTGGATTTATATAGATATAATGAAATACTTGTTGAATATCTAATTTGGTATATATCTTTAACACTAGCGAGTTTGTATAAGTGTCTCGTTAATAAGAGGTAAAGGATACCTATCTTTGTATATTAAAAAATTGAGTAGTCGGAAGTCTATATAGAATCTTAAACTTTTATTCGGCTGTTTTATAAGAGAATTGATATTGCGAATAATATTTAATTGGGTTTTATAATTCTTTAATAAGATTCTTTATAATATATTCTTTAATAATCTTAAGCTATTTGAGTAATATCTTATATAAAAGATTATATTTGAAAGCTTTTTCATTTTTTTCTTCAAATATAATTTTATAATTATATAATTAGAAAAAAGATAGAATATCGGATTTGTATTGAAAAATACTTAGTGATATTGCTAATAAACTTTGGGGATTAAAAGTTTCGTCTCGATATTTGTAATAATACAATTGAAAATAATAATAGTTTTTGGTTTTAGAACTGTTTAAGATAACAACTATAATTGAGATTCGATAATTATTATTTTGATTAGATTTGTAAATCGAAATGATATTATCAATCTCTATATATATAACTATAAAGATCTCATAATCCTTGCTTCTCTTATAAGTAAATTGAAATTGAATCGATTTGAATGTATAGATATTGAATATATCGGAAATACAAAGCAAGAGGGATTTATAAACAGACGGAATAGAGATTTAACTAAAAATAGGTTTCTTTTTTAGATTAACTAAAACCTGAACTTCGATTGCATTTGAGATTACTGTATTAGTCTCTTGAAAAGGAATAATAAGTATCTCAAATACAATCGGTACTATAATTGGTTATCCATTATCAAATTAGTGATATATCTTTTCCAATCAGACATTCCAATTGTCAGCATTTTTCTGTTTCAAATAACTGATTTTGGATTGTTAAAGACTATCTCTAATTAAAAGTATATTTTTTGATAAAAAAACAATAAAAGGATACTCAAGAAACTATTCGAAATATTGATTAAAACAATCAACTTTAACTCAAATCTCTACCAACCATTTGTAATCTAGAATTATATTATATAAACCCAAATTGATATAAGAAATAGCAAATAAAACTATTATCAAACATCAATTGTGAAATTAAGAAATGTGAAATAAATAATAGCTTCACCTCGTACACTATTATAGCTTTTAACTTCAATTAGTAATTCGAATAGTATAAAACGAGATTTGAATATAGAAAATAATAATAAAAGAAGTGTCTTATCGATAAAAGCAAAGCCATTCGCTCTGAATCTATAAGAAAATTGAATATTATATGAATATCCGTTTTTCGAAAATGTGCATAATAGATTTATGGAATTACCTTCTATTAATTTATTAAATCAAGAAATCCTCATATCCCGGATCACAACTTAGAAAAATAAACTTCTACCTAAACATATTGATTTAATATTAATCTTCAATAATACAAATAGATTCAATAACTTTTATTTACACTTTTTGATTTATATTCTCCTCAGTATTCTTTTTTACATCATAAAACTCTTTATCTTCTCCAATTTTTTGAATTTCAATTATAATATTTTACATTATTTATATATAAGGTGAACTGTAATTCACTTCTAATACAAAAATGGTAATACTAACAATTGAAATTGTTTCCTAAAAATAGAATATTATTTGACTTGAAGATTCCTATATAACCAGTAAAATACAAAAGGATATTAAATATAAAAATTGAATAGATAGATTCGAATTATCTAATAAATAGAAAGTACTTTTAAGAATAATCGATAAATCAATATTAGTAAATAACTGTTTAAAAGATATCTTTTTAATTGTTTTATAATAATTACATTTTTAAAGTATAACTTCGAATTTGTTGATTTAATAAACTTGATAACCAGATCTTCAATAATATAGTATTCATTATATAAAGCTAATAGCTCATCAAAGAAAATCGGATATTTTTCTTTTTAAATATGCAAAAGAATTATCGGATTGTGATTTCCGCTTGTATATTAATAATTTAAACCTACAATACCATACTAGGAAATTTCCTTGTTGAATATTATTAGGCATAACCCAATATTCATACTCAGTTCATACATAATCACCTCAGCAGGGTTTTTTATAAATACAACTACAAGCTAATCGATCAATTGCTGTTCTATCAAACGAGGTACTTGAGTGTACAGCGAAACACATATTCTTATACCTCTCCTTCCATTTGATCTACTACATAAAATCGTTATTACACTTTCAAAATGGAACAAATTTTTTATAAAGTTCGAATCACTCAATAACCAATAATTATTAAAGGCTTGTTTTCGACTCCACACCATCTTTGAATTTGAATAAAAGATTAATAAGCTTTGAAATATACAAATATTTTATTACAATAATAAATAAACGAGAATAGAATATTTAGTGAATTTGTAGATTGCTTAATAAAGCAATTGGATTTGAAAAGGATTTTGCTATTAATACTCAGAAGGAATCATCGCGAAAACTGATTTGCAAACAGGGGTTTTTCTTATTCTTCCTTTTCCCAATAATAAAAGATACCCTCTCAATAAAATCAATTAGAATATCAGGAATCCAGACTCCGCAATTTATAAAGAAATCTATATAATATTGCTATTAGTATCTTAAAGATTGAAATAAATGAATAATATTAAAATTATATTATAACAATTCATTTTTAAGTTTTACAATTTCGTTTTACAAATCCTCAAAGTCTTTAAAGATCAACACTTATTCTTCCTATAACAAAAGAATATATATCGATATATTACCCTTAAAAGTTAATATCTTGATTGAAAAATCGTTTTTAGATTATTTACCCTTTCCACATTTACCAGTATTTATATTAAAATTATAAGGACTGTAATTATCGCTCTGTTAAGATTGATTATTATTAGCTAGAAACACTCAATTAATAAAAAGGAAAAAGCAATGAAATCCCTTTAAGATAAATGGATTGGACATGATAACAATACTTGTAATTCTGTATATTGAGAGTTTGTTGTCTTTTATCGAGTAGATTTACTTAAAATCAGCCCTCTTCCTATAAATAATATTGAACATTCTCGATATATCCAAAAAGATATTATAATTATAAAGTATTATTTAATTGATTATTAGATAGCTATATAATTGTATAATAAATTACAAATAATATAACACTTTGCCTTAAAAAAACTACAAGAATAGAATACAATTTATTGTTAGAATCTACAATTGTAGAATTAGAAGCAAAGCACTTATAGAGTAATTCCTATATACTAGCTATATACACATGATTGTACACATGTGCAAGCACGCACGTAAGCGATCGCAGCTGCGATTGGGTGCGATCCGTGACATTAGAGAGCTAATATAATACTGAAACAATATCTCCGGTTATATATAGCCTATCTGCAAAATAATTAAACAAAATAACTTTTACTCATTGAATTTTCTATTAATATATATTTGATCCAAGAGTACCTAAATAACCCTGTTTTTTTCAATTATAGGTTTCACTCTTACCTAGACTCAAGTCTATACTACTCAGAATACCTGTTTTGTTATATAAAATATCGAAGAATTCATTATTAAAATAAAAGCTATTTCCTTATACCTATAAACCGAATTGATTATTAATTAAGTCAATACTCGAAGAATATCGATATACATTATTCCCTTATTTATAAATATTTACCTAATAATTTGATTTAATTAAACATCAGAAATATTAAGATTCTATAGTTACAAAAGAAACTCGATTAAAAGAATCTTAAGTCTTTTAAGAATCCGAAATTCTATAAATCTCTATATCTATAAAACTGGAATTCCTTATTTTGATAAAAGTTCATTCTATTTTCCATATCAATTTGTTATATCCTATATACAATAATCCTATCCCTAATAATATAACCTACTATTACTTTTTATAAAAATAGACAACCTCAAGTATTTGAGATTACCAAATCCTGAATTTCTATTGGAAAAGAAAAGGTTTATAAAGGATTTAGTTTGAAATATATTGTTTACTAGATTAATTATAGTATATTAATTGTGTGACGGACCTAAAGCTCTCTTCTTACCACTAGGCCACACAGCCCCAAAAGGGATAATTTAAGATCGAAAGATCTTAAAGAAGAGAGTCTATATACTAGATAATGTGACTCGTCACAAATTGAAGAATCTATAAGTTATCTGAAAGATATATAAAAACTAATTTGTAATTTTCATTATAGATACCCTAATAAACCCAATCCTGCTTAATCGAGTTTTATCTATTTATAGATTATAAATTATAATATATTGGTTTTAACAAAACTTGACCTTAAAAAAAGAATAATATTACAATATAAACTTATATAATATATTAATTCTATTAAAAAGAATTAAAAGAAATACTTATACCAAAGCACAAGTGAGTTAGGGCTTGATCGAACTAATTTGCTAGAAAAATTCTGTATATCTTCAACTTGAAAGATCCTGTATTATAGCTCTTTGAACTGCATCTTAATCTTCAATCTGAATCTATTATCTGAACTAATATAACTTTGCCAAGTTAGGGCAAAGTTACTAGAGCCCTGTTTCTGCCTGCCTGCCCCGTGATACTTATATTATTTAAAAATAAATTAGGAAAATAATTATTTGTTCTTATTATTTATTTATTTATTTATTTATTTTAATTTACATCCAGGGGGCAAGCTGCAGGGGCTCGCCACGACCTCCCAGGGGGTACTAGGGATGGACTATGCTAGCGGGGGTGCCGGCATAGCCATGCGTTCCGTTCTTTTATGGCTGTGATGCAGGCTGGGGAGAAGCGGCCAGGAGCGCTGTGCGCGCTCCTGCCGCTTGTCTCCCGCTTGCAATGTCGGTGCTGTTCAACCCACTTCATGCTGGGTAGTTCAGGTTTGCAGTTGGTCAGAGGGCTCTATATTGTTAGTTTTTGTTTGGTGCAGTTTGTATACAGTGGTGAAGAGGGGAAAGCGGTTCTAGAGGGGGGTGTAGTTCTAATTGGCAATGTGAAAGTGGGAGATCAGAGGATCTCTGGAGAGACTGAGTGTGGTTGTTCGAAGTGATTGGTGATTGTTAGGAAGATTGTGAAGTCTGTTGGGTCTTCAGAAGAAGAGAGAGATAGTCAATTGTACTTTTTGTGTCTCACGGGATTAAGCCGGGTTTGTTTGGCCAGTTGTTGAATTGGGTGTAAGAGTGTCGGCAGAGTATCAGGTGTTCAGGCTCTTGTTGTATCCGCAGGAGCATTCTGAGGTAGCGTTGTTGTGCTGAAAGTGTTGGTGGTAGGACGTGAAGTCCCTGTATCCGGTTTTGAGCGCTATCAGTTGCTGAAGAATAGGGCGGGGGAGAGCAAGTTTCCTCAGGTTCCTTGATTTGATAGCTGAGGTGTTAGCGATGGTATTGGTTGGCGAGGGTAACTTCATTTCGCTTCCATTATCTCTGTTCTGTTCTTCGTCTGAGGGTTCTGGCTGTTGAGCTTATCCTATTGATAGTGGGGAGCGATGAGTTATCGTTCTCGATGTGATTGCTGTGAGTGTCCAGATCGGCAAGCCGATCGGCCTTTTTGTTTCCAAGGATTCCAGTATGTTCAGGCGATTATCGGATTGCTATTTGTTTGTTCTTTATAATCTTATGATAGTGTAAAAATGCTTATTAGGATGAGTCGGAGGCGTTGCTCTTGATATATTAGATAACTGAAGTACTATCGATGTATATAGTGATTTATTTAGCTGGTTTCAGTCGGATAGTGCACTCTAAACCTTTTAGAGTGCTTACTACTTTAGTGTCGAAGATATGTGAAAGCAGGTTGATTGCCTTATAACCAGATGTTACTGAAAATTGTCCCCAGTAGATCGTATAGCCATAGCCGACTATCTTTTGCCTCAATGGTATTATTCAGTGCTGTCCGAGAAGACTATGATATGATTATCAGGCAGACAGTTTTACCATTGTGTGAATTCAAGCGCGACCTGCTTTTTTTTTTATGCCTTTTGTAGAGTCTTTGCAGTTTCTTGCGGAGAAGTGCGGTGGGGAGAGTATTGGTCTCGGTGCATTTCGGGATCAATCCGGTTAGTCCTGTGGAGGTTGGTGTTGTTCATCTGTGTTGAGATGTTTGCGCTAGACGAATCGTTAGTGGATGGTTTTCGTTCATTTTGTAGAGTTGGAGTGCGAATCTTATTTGTGTTTGTTCGAATGCTAGTTCGCTGGGTGGTAGTCCAGAGTCTTTCAGGATTGTAATAATCAGAGTTGTGTGTTAAGCGGGTAGAACTCCTTTTGTTGCTAAAACAATTGTTCGATCAACCTTAATGATGTGATTACTCAGCCTTGTGTTTATCATTGTGCCACAGGCGGCTCCCCCTACCCGGTTTGGCTTCATTCGGTTTGTATATTATATCTCAAATCTATAAAGAACAATAGGGAGGACGCAGGTAATCACCGCTTTATGCAACGCTGCAGCTAGCAGGCTGTGTTGTATTTGTACGAGCCCTTTGATGTGCCTTGCAACCTTACAAGTTTTTACTTCTCGTTCTGCTATATGTCTTTTGAAGGAAAGCTTCCAATCAAATCAGACTCCTAGTCAGTGTAGGGCTAGTTGAATAGTTTCATCGCCCGTCTTGCTGATTAAGCGGATTCGTTATCTCATCGTTCACCTCCAAGTACAGGGTATACACTTCTCTCCTCCAAAAGAGGTATATTATCTCTAGCTTTTCCAATGCAAATATTATGCGGTTTCGTTTATCCCACTAGAAAATCTGGCGGAGATCGCATTTAAGGAGACTAACATTCTTGCAAATGTTCTTGGATGTGCGGTAAATACAGATATTGTTAGTATACCCGAAGTACAGTTTGGTGTCTTGATTCAAAAGCTCAGCAAGGTATAGAATGTATAGTATGGGTGAGAGTGGGGAGCTCTACGAAGTGCTGCACTTGACGCGGCTGTATTCTGTAATTGCGTTTTCCAGCCAAACTCTCACTAAGCAATCGCTTAGAAAGACTTGGACTAGTTGTAGGAATGAGCGGGGCCACCCTTGCTGGCGTATGCATTCCAGTAGCCTGTTCAGCAGAAATACATCGAATGCGTTTTGTACATCCAGTGTAACCATTGTAACTTCTTGTTTATGGGTAAAGGCTTTTTCGATATTGTATGCAAATGAAGTAACTAGGTTTATTACTGTTTGCTTGGGAAGCACTCCACCGTGCTGGGGACTGAATATACCTGCTATCATCGCAGTCCATGAGATACGTCAAGCGATTATGTATTCCAAATCCTTCGAGATACATAAAAGTAGGGCTATTGGTCGCTAGGATTGTATTGATGATTTGTTTTTCTTTCCGATCTTAGGGATCATTACTACTTCTGTCTGTTTCCATCTGTTTGGGAAGTAGTTAAGTGCAGGCATCTATTGAAGATCCCAGTGATCACTAGTCCAATAGAGTCTCAGTAAGCCTTCAGAAGGCGAATAGTGACCTGGTTAGGCCTTGGTGAGGTACTCGAGATTCTTATGATGCTCTTTCCACTTCTTCGAGGAACACTTTTGTATTTTATGAGAGTTCGTTAGGTATACGGCTTGGCCGGAATGGGTCCGTCGTGAGATCGTTGCTGCTATCGAAGCGCTCGAGGACCTCCTTTTGTAGAACCCGGGCTTTTTCCGTGGTGTCTTCGATCGTCACGCCATCGACGACAGGGGCGGCAGAAATGAATTATATTATAACTACTTTCTAGAATATATTATAATACAAAGTAGGTTCGCTACACCTACAGACGCCTTTCCCGGCTCACTTGTGATAAAGCCACTAGTACTAGGCTTCTGTCAGAAATGAATTATATTATAACTACTTTCTAGAATATATTATAATACAAAGTAGGTTCGCTACACCTACAGACGCTTTCCCGGCTCACTTGTGATAAAGCCACTAGTACTAGGCTTCTTGTAGAATCTTTTGACTACGTTAACCACCTATTGTATGATTACCTTCGGAAGTCCGGCCAGGACCAAAACCATTCCTTCACGCCTCCATTCCTGTTTGCTCCTTAAGCCTATCTGATACCTCCATCATGCCCTCTGCCCTATAGTATCCGATTATAGACCGACACACGCATCCGTCCTCTCGAGCCATATCAGAAATGAATTATATTATAACTACTTTCTAGAATATATTATAATACAAAGTAGGTTCGCTACACCTACAGACGCTTTCCCGGCTCACTTGTAATAAAGCCACTAGTACTAAGCTTTTATAGAATCTTCTGACTACATTAAACCACCTATTGCATAATTACCTTCAGAAGTTCCGATCAGAACCAAAACCATTCCTTCACACCTCCATTCCTGTTTGCTTCTTAAGTCTATCTGATATCTCCATTATGTCCTCTGCCTTATAGTATTCGATTATAGACCGACACACACATCCATCCTCTCGAGCTATATAGACAGTGTCGCTGTCGCTGTCATTATATACTATACCTTGCGACTAATAAACTGTTTCATGTTACTTTGCTGGATCTCTTCTGTATAATAAGGCCGATTATATCTCGCAGGCTGGTTATTTCAGAGTCCTAGCCAGACAACCCGTCTATAGTGTTTTCAACCTACTAACCAAAGCTCTACTTGTAAAATCCACTCCCCCAATGTATAATTTGTAGTCGAAAAATAGAGTGCCTAGGAGTGTGTGCATATATATATCGTAGGATTGGCCTCTGCCTGAGATCCTCTATCGTTGTAATATCGATCGAGTACTGTCGAATATGGCTTACTAAAAGCGTCCTTCCTATACCAGAGCTCCTCCACTGCCATGCTTGCTCCTGTGCACTCGGAGATAAGGTGCTAAAAACATCCCTCCTCCTACTCCATATATACTCCCATCAGCCCCAGTAAATACTATTCTAGCCTTTATATACTTTCTATTACTCCCTTCATTATTTATAAATATTCGATTCAGTATACCCGTAGATTGTACATATTGTTGGGTTGTGAAAACTCTGCACGCTAGTGCTCCAGAGGTGTTCTGTTGATTTTCGTTTGTCAAGTTAAGGATATCGGCCTTACTCCCAATACAGGCTTTAGTTAAACTCAGCTATATTATAAAAATTTTATTATCTGTTATTTTAAAGGCTAGTTCTGCTTCACAAACACTCTATTGCGATATACTTTGGCTCTACTCCTCATACAGATTCGTAAAGGCATAATTCTGTATCAATTCTACTCTTATTTCCCTTTTATTATCAAATAGTTTTCATTTTCGTTTTGCTAATAATCTTTGTTTCAAGTATCTTACAATTATCCTTTGATAATCAGCTATATATATTTTCGCTCTCAATATGGCCTTCGATTAGTGTATAATTATTACTTAGCTTTAGCTAACTTTATTTAGCTCTTCGATCGTACAATCAAAGATTTGTAGGATATATCATGTATAGGTGAGAGTCATTGTATTCCTTTTTTCTTATTATAATAAAAGGATATTATAATTTGTTTAAATAATTATTATATGATTTTCTTAATATTATTTTAATAAACTTGAATATTCTCAAGCTTTCTTAAAAGCTATTATTTTAATATTATTAATATTTATTAAAAAAATATTTTATTTATAAAAATCTATTTATTAGAATAAGAAAATTAAATTTTAATAGAAAATAATAATTAATAATTAATATACTAAATATTTGACATATTAAATTGAATATTATTTCTTAATTAAGTATATAAAGAATATTAATATGATATTAAAAAGATTGGGATACAATGACTCTCACCTATATATGATGTATCCTACAAACCTTTGATTATATGATCGAAGAGCTAAGTAGAATTAGCTGAAACCGGATAATGGTTGTATACTAATTGGAGGCTTGTATTGGGAGTGAAGATATGTATAGCTAATTACTAGAGAGTAATTGTAAAGATACTTGGAACAAAGAAATTATTAGTAAAACGAAGATGAAAACTATTTGATAATGAAAAGGAAATGAGAATAGAATTGATACAGAATCATTACCTTTATGAATCTATATAAGAAGCAGAATTAGAATATATTGTAATAGAGCATTTTGCAAAGTGAAATTAATCTTTGAAATAATAAATAATAAAGTTTTTATAATATAGCTGAGTCTAATTGAAGCCTGTGTTGGGAATAGAATCGATATCTTTTAATTTAACAAACGAAAATCGATAGAATATCTTTGGGATATTAGTATATAGAGTTTTTATAACTCAATAATATATACAATCTGTGGGTATATTAAATTGGATATTTATAAATAGTAAGGGGAGTAATAGAAAGTATATAAAAACTAGAACAATATCTACTAGGGCCAGCAAGAGTATATATAGAGTAAGAAAAAGAATGTTTTTAATATCTTATCTTTGAGTATACGGGAATAATATAATAACAGAAAAGCTCCAGTATAAAAAGAATACTTTTAGCAAAGTCATACTCGATATGCTCGATCGGTATTATAACGGCAGAGGATCTCAGGTAAAGGCTAATCCTATAATATATATATACAACACGCTTCTAGCACTCTATTTTCGATTACAAATTATATATTAAGGGAATAGATTCTATAAGCAGAGCTTTGATTAATGAATTAGAAATACTATAAAAAAACTATCTAACTAGGAATCTGAAATAGCAAGTCTACAAAATATAATCGGTCTTGTTGTATAGAAGAGATTCAGCAAGATAATACGAAACGGCTATTAGCCGCAAGGTATAGTATATAATAATAGCGATAGCGATATTATTTATATAGCTTAAAAGAATAAATATATATATTGGTCTATAATTGGATATTATAGAGCAGAGAATATAATAGAGATATTAGATAGATTTAAGAAATAAACAGGAATAAAGGCATAAAGGAATGGTTTTGATTCTGGTTGGAACTTCTGAAGGTAATTATATAATAAATAGTTTAATATAGTTAGAAGATTTTATAGAAGCCTAGTACTAATGGCTTTATTACAAGTGAGCTGGGAAAGCATTTGTAGGTGTAGTGAACCTACTTTGTATTATAATATATTCTAGAAAGTAGTTATAATATAATTCCTTTCTGCCGAGGGATAAGAGCCACCTACTCCTCCGGCAGCAGGGAAGGCCAATTGCAGCCAGCCAGAACAAAGGTCTAGGTGATCAGTTTAGTGCCTTTCCCGAATCAAGGAGACGACTTTAGTAGGGTTTCATTATATATTAGAGTATCGAACGGATCCTATTAGAGGTTTTACAAAAAGATAGTGGCAAAGCAATTCCAGGAATAGTGAAACAAGCACACATATAATCAGATTACTATATTCTCTAATAGATCGGAATAGATCGATAAGAATGATAGGCGAGTAGGATATGGATATGTTATATATAGAGGACAGATAGTAGTATACAAAGGAAATAGTAGATTGTATTACAACTTTTATATATTCGATATGAAAACAATCGGGGCATATCGAGGTCTTCAAGCAGCGATTAGCAATATCATTAATATAAAACAAATGGAAATCTGTATGTATATTGATAACATATCAGTGATATAGGGAATAAAAGGCATAGCCTTTATTATATCGCAATAAGCTTTCCTTAAATACTATAAATTAATATAAATATATTGGATTCAGATCAAATAGTTACTAGGCCATATAAGGATTCAGGAGAATGAGCAAGCAGATGTATTTGTTAATAAAGGTATAAGAAGATCAGCCTTAGGATATATAAACCGATTTATAGCGAATAGTATTCGTTCTATAGCAAAAACTACTATGGAATCGGTAGTATAGATATGGTAGAACTTCGCTGCTCAAGCTGATAGACTCATTCCTTATAAACAGAAAAGTCAGAGTGAGACTCGAAGGTATTACAATTAAAGAGTATTTAGTGATATACGATACCTCTCAGGAGTTCCCATTATTATTTATACTCTATATACTCTATCTTACTGAGCTTCTCAATCGAAATACAAAATTCCGTTTCAGCTATACAAATGATATTGTGATCTATCACTTTTCCAAATATCTCTTTACAAATACTAGGATCCTTGTCACGGGGTGATACTAAGCCCTTTCTGTCCTGTCCTGTCCTGTCCTGTCCTGCTATATATGTGAGAGTAAGGTAGAACTTCCAGTTCTACCTCCTAGTCTTTTGGGCGTTTAGCTCAGCGGTAAAGCTTCTGAATACTCCCAGAAGTGATCCCGTGACAATCCTGTAACAACAAGTATAGTAGATTATTAGATGGGGTAAGGAGAATAGAATCCTATTCATCCCTAAGAAATTCGAATTACTTTATATTATTAAACAATATAATATTATTAATCCACTATTAATAATAAATCCAGATTTGATAATCATTCCAATACCGATTATAATAAGTAAAAGTGCTTAGCTTATTTTGAAATAACTAGATGTTTTTTTCGATCGCCAACTTTCGTTTTTATAATATATCAAAACATATATAGTGAAAGCTATAAAAGTAGTCTTGTATATCAGATCGATTACCTGCATTATATATAAGCTGCCAGCTTCCTTTTTAAGAAAAGCAATAATCATTTGTATTCTCCCAATAGCATTATTCGGCACGGAAGTATAATACACTGGTAAATATAAGCCTGGTTTAGGCCAAAGTGATTTAAGTATAAGTATAGATATAAAAGGTTATCTTTATTATATTAATAGAGTAATCAATATTGCTATAAGAAGAGTGATTCTAATATACAAAACTATATCGATTATAGTTCTTATTAAAGAAACAGGTTTATCATCAGGGATAGTTGTATTAGAATATGCTAAGCTGCGATTTGCATTTTGGTTAAAAATGATCGACAATCAATATTTATTAGTAAATCATTTAAAGCTAGTAATACGAAAATATGGATAAGGAGCAGGTATAGTAAAAGGGCCTCTTACAAAAATCCAGCAGCTCAGCTATCTTATTCCAAAAACGCAACACTCGAAGCTACTCTACCCGCATTTCTCGATTAGCTATAGAATAGATTTAATAAAAGGATTAATCAAAGAAGAAATAGTTTAAGCCTTCAAAAAATAATAATAACAATTCCTATCTAAAAACTACATAATCTTCTCTAATAGATTAAAATAAATCATTAATTGTAAATATTATATTGACTATAAATATATAATATATTACAATAATATTCAAATAGCCTTCGGATTTAAATAGATTTAAAGCAACTCATATATATTCGATATAGAAGCGATAAGAGTATAATACAGATTGGAATATCTAATCATTATATTTGAAGATTCTTTAAATAACTAGATCTGGATATATATTAATAGTACATCGGTTATTTGGGATATACATAAAAACACACTATTTATAATATAATAGATTTTCTATAAGTATCATAAAGCAATAAAACAATTGAATATCAGGATAAAGTGATCACCTGGATATATAAAGATTGAAGGTAATAAGGAAGTAGATCGCTTAGCAAATATAAATGCAATTAGACTTATAGACTAGGCAATCGATAAGCTACCAACAATCAGTGGGGTTCGAATGATCGTTTGTTAGAAGTGCCTATACACAGAATCTATCTGATGGGAAGAAATGAACTTTTCTTTTTCTATTGATTATAAGGAGTGGTTTTCTAGATATAATATAAAGGAGCCAAAGGAATTAACTTTACCAAGAGTAGTCTTATATCGACTAATAGCTATAAAAACAGGCCACAGTAATTATACCACTTACCATTAGTGATTTGATTATTAAAATAATAAGCTAAACTGTTTATATAATAGTATTAAGAAACTATATCACTTTTTTAAATACATTATAAACAATCTAAAGCATTTAGACTGGCCTTTTACCTCTATAGAAATGTAATCTAACAAGCAGACAATCATATATATCAAGAAACTCTTACACACACCTAACAAACTCATTTAGCTAATTATTAACTCAGAATTCTATATTCAGATCTATTCTAATTATTAAAGGATCCTTAAAAAGCAATAATCTTTTCAATAAAACTTACTATCTATCCCTTATAAACTCATCATTCAATTAATCACTCAAATATATTATACTTCTAAAAACCGCAAATCCAATATATAACATAAAAGTTCTATTGCTTGGCTAAATAAATAACAATCTATTCTCACTTCTTCTCCTCTATTATAAAGATTAAAGTCCATAACAAGCCTATCCACCCGAAAACCAAGCTCTACCTCAATAACAACCCGGATCAGACATTCCCTTTTGAAAACAGAAACGGATCGCATTTGCAGAGAAGTGAATAGCTCCTAGCATTGAAGTTAAATTGCTAAATTCGATTACGACAATCATACCGCTCAAATAGTTCCTTATCTTAGTATATCTAAATACCCTTAGGGAGGTTCAAAACAGATGTTAATTAATATAAATAAATAAATAAAAATAAATATAGATATGGTAGATTAAATAGATATCAATATTCTCTAAATAGTATTAGAAATGGGATTCAAAGAGTACAAACAAATGCTTTAAGGAATTAGAACTCTTACAAGCAATTCTTTATTGTATATTAGCGATCCGTTCAGTATATAGCGATTTCTGTCACGGTGTGAGATCACGTGACATATTGGTCCCCTCGGAGGGGACCGAATTGGGCGCTCGCGCCGGAGCGCAAGTGAGCTAGGGCCCGATCGGGCTAGCTCGCTTAGCAAAATCCTGTATATCTTCAACTTGGAAGATCCTGTATCATAGCTCTTTGAGCTACGTCTTAATCCTCAATCTGAACCTATTATCCGAATCAGTATAACCTTGCCAGATTAGGGCAAAGTTATTAGAACCCTATCCCGCCCGCCTGCCCCGTGATAATTTCGAAAGTTATTATTAATGATTTAAATACGAGAAAGCAATGATTCACTGCTTATGTGATATATTCAAATTCTCTGAGTATATTATATATTACTGTAAAGTCCTTACGATCTATAAAACCTGGCCCCTAGATATCAAGTTCAAATACCCACTCTGCAATCAAGCAGCTCAAGAACGACTATTGAAACAGCTAATATATATATCAGCCAAATTCGCTAAATTTATTGTTATAACAGATTTTTATAGGAGTATATGCTCTAGAACACTATTAGAAGAATAGAAAGGGAAAAGGAAAGGGATCGATCGATTCAGGTGAATATAAATAGAGAGTAGGAGGGGATAGATCTAGAAAAACTATATAGAAAAAAATTGAAACATGTGGCATATTATATTGCAAGAGAATGTATACAAAAGCTATTCTTATAGGATAAAGCAGTTTTCAAATAAATATTATATAAGAGATCGGAAAGCGTGTACGGAGGCACTCAGAGGATTGGAGACAAAGGTACAAGTGTATTAGTCATCGCTTGAAAGGCTACTAAGAGTATTGAGACCCCATCCCTAGGAAAAGAGGATTATATAAATTAGAAGATCACCCCACAGTTAGCCCAACCGTAATGCCCCCCGGGAGGCTTGCCTATACGGCCCGGTTGAAAATTACTAATAATAATAATAATAATAATAATAATTAAAAAGATTAATAGAATTAAAAGATTCTTTAATAGGAAAAGATATAATAAATGTTGGTTCAATAATGAGATCAGGAATACGGGAGACGTGGTTCCCACTATCAGTAGGCCCCTAAATGTCTATATTGCATTCTGTCTAAAGAGCTAGCTAATGAGGGGAAATAGTAGGCCTTATATAGACACTACTAAAAGAACTAGTCTCCTTCGCATTCGCCTAAATACCTTTGATATAGTAGCCATTGTATTGAAGTTATTCTTTTGAAGTGAATTCCTTTGTTTACATACTCAGAACTCTTTTTTATAGCTTCAAATATAATAGCTGAAAAGAAATTTGTAAAATCATAAAAATCCTTTATCTACTGGTTAAAGTCCCTAACCTCTTATCAGCAGAATCAATCTCTTCCTTTAATCCCATTCCATTTACTTTATTACCTTGATATCGATCTTATTCGTATTGATCAGATCAGTAAGAGCTTGACATGGCTTTCCTTTCGTTATTGCATCGGCCGGATTAATCGGATCATCAATTCAGATCACTTCAATAATTTCCCTCCACTTATAGGATTAACATAATACCATAATATCGATTATTAATCTCTTTTCACTAGTTGTTTCCAGTTTTGTAAGTAGATTGTATAATGACTTGGAATCAATATACAAAACTAATGGAATCTCCTTATTGAGAATAGCGTTAATTATAGAAGTGATTGCTGTACTGATATCGAATCCCTGAACTAATCTATATAGCTTGGATGTCAAAATACTGTATATGACTTTTTTGCATTTAATAGATAATTAATAAATAATATTAATATTGTTGTATTTATTTATTATAATAATCACATAATCTATTTAGAACGAATAATCCTTATTATTTGCAAAAGAGATATTAGCAAAAATAATAATCTTAAATGAATTTAAATTAAATGATATATATTTGAATCCTTTAATAGAGTTTTCTTTTTGCCACTTGATATGCTTGTTTAATACTATAATATTATTCTTATTAGATTGAATTGTTTGTATTATTATAAATAGATTGAAAGATACCTCAAATTAATATATAATTATAATATATATTCCGCAAGCTTGTTATACAATATATTATTTATATATAGAAGTATATTTCTGAACCTTATTATACATATTATGTATATTTATGGATTCTATAGATATGAGCTGTAAATTACTGTATTACCTTTTTTAATCAAAATAAATATTATTATTCTTAAATATAAGAATAATATTATTAAACTTTAATAAATAATTATAAATAAGTTTCTCGCGATTCTTAATTATAAAGCTAGCTTGTTTGAATTGCTTATTCTTAGTTTATATAAATATACTATCTCTAATGATAAGTATATTATTTATCTAAAGCCCTACAATACCGAATTTAATCCCTTATTATTAATATACAAAAGACAAGGATTATATATAGATTACTACATCTTAAGCTTTTTGTAGTGATAAATATAGTATATCCAGAACTAATGGTTTCCTGCCTTAGGAATACTATATAATAGCTTAATAACAAGTAAAATCATACTGGTTGGTAGATTCATTTCTTCTAAAGCATAGACATAAAAAGTGTGATGCAAGTTCGAAGTGGATTGAGTGTATACCTAAGTGATATCTCGAATATACACTCCTATATCTGTTTTTCGAATACTCGCAGCTAGTAAGACTAAAATGTGTTGACACGATCGTTGAATTGTTAGGGATTGTATCAATACAGACATCTTATCAACATCATTATATACTTGAATAATTAGTCTCGACTTACGGAATTCAATATCCATTTTTTTATTCTTGATCTTATTAACAAATCGCGATTTAAAAATATATATATCAAAAGGAATATTCAAAAGTAATATAACTTCGAATACACTCTTAGTTGTTAATTCATTAATTTCTTTCTTCCTGGATTCCTTATATATAATAGGATTCTTAAAATTAATAGTAAAATATTCAGAATAGTAATCTTATATATAAGCTCGAATCTGAGATATAACTACTCGCGGGAAAGATGTTGATATAGACATCTAGTTGTTTTTAAATAAATCCAAGAGAGATTTCTCTGGATTTGTTGCACGCGTGATCACTATTTCTGAAGAAGACAATATAACTTTGCCGGAATTTGGTAAAGTTATTTTGGAATTAATATTATAATTAATTTCTTTAACCTTCTCAATATGTTTAGTTTCTAAACATTCATAATATAGCTTTATTAATATAAATCTAAATCTCATAAATCCATAAGATAGATTAAGAATATATATCTCCCTTTCCATACTAATGAATAAAAAAGGTTCTTTTTATTTATTGGTAGTTATTCTATTGTTCTTTTTCTAAACCAAAACCTTGTTATTTAATAGCAAGTTATAAAGTATAGTTATAGAAAGTCTGTTGTATATATTCAAAACCTCTCGTATTTGCATAGAATTATATAATCTGTAAACCTTTATTATAGCTTTAGAGATCGCAACAGTATATTGTTGAATAGTAGATGTCGAAGGGCTGGTATCGACTATACAAGGAAAAGTATCAAAAACAAATAAAGTAAATATTAAACCATTAGGTTCAATAATATCATTAATCGCTTTTATAGCCATCTAGAATATAATTGCCTTGTGAATACCAAGTTTATAAACCTTTTTGTAAATAATTTCGTAAGATCTTTGTAATAATACATGAAATCTTTCAATAATATTAATTGAATAATATACTTCTATAGGGACTGTTTTTATTTAAATGGATATTAATATAATATATTATTGAAACTTTTTTCCAATAAAATTGATACCAGTATTATAAGTAATATACTCCAATGAATCAATATATATGTCGATCCAGTACTTATAGAATTTATCCCATATATACTTCACAGATACATTACTTAGCTATCGAGCGGCTTGAAAATATATGGCTTTATCAATAATATACAGGATTGAATTATTATTGATATAAAGTATATTAACAAATATAATATAATTGAATTCAAAATCCTTATTAAACAAAGAGAATTTGAATCTGCTAAGCAACTTGCTATAGACTTGATAATAATAACAAAATTTAATAAATTATTTGATTGTCTCAAAGTCCTTGTTGTACCCGGAGCATTTAAACACTTTATAAAACTTACATACAAATAAATAACCAAATCAATAATGAATTTGTCACAACTTGATTTCAATAAAATAATAATTATTACTATTAATGAAATAATTGATTAGTCCCTCGACATTAACATTTTATAACAAAAATGTATAGCCGAATTGTTGATATACAGAATAAATACCTTTAGATATAATAGCAATATCATTAAGATTATCATACTTGAATTTAAGTCTATCCATATTGATTAAAAAAAGCAAGAATGAAAGGTTAGCTTCTATTATATTCTATTCTATTTCTTTAAATAAAAACTTAATATAAAATAAATTAATAGAAATTGTTACTCCAATACTATATTAAACTATTATTTGTTTAATAATAGTTTTATCATACTTAACATCCTCGATTTTCTTCCATACCAAATACTGATTATATTCGATAGATAATCTCTTAACCGTATCCATATCGATTATAATACCAAAAAATATATCAGTATTATATTACTTGCTGCTTACAATAAATACTTTAGCTATTAATTTATAAGTACTTGTAGCATTATTGAAATTAGTTGCTATTGAAAAACTATTACAAGCATTTATTAAAATAAAGAATATTCTGGAAACCTCTTTAGAACTGCTTGTATCAATAAGATACTAATCAATAAGATAATCATTATTATTATTACTATTACTATCTCAATTATCTTTTTATTCGATATCAGTAATAAACTGATTATATCGTTTTGTAAAGCTTTTATTATCGAGATTGCTATACTTAATACAATAATTCGTCTTAAATCGATCTTTCTCTTTTTGTATATATTTGTAGTATCTATAACCCTTTTTTTTGCAATTAGGGAAATAATAATCGTTCTTACTCTTATCAGTTGGTATAAAGAAGGATTATCGATTGGTATATTTATTATAAGGTTTTCGAGAAAAAAAACCCGAAGATATACTATTATAAAAACATTAATCTGTAAGGAATATCTTAGGTGGAGAGTATGGTTTCGGAAATATCTTTTGATAAAGTCGATAATCTATTTAATCTGATTAATAAGCTTTATAATAATTGGATAAAGATTATATATTATAGAGTGGCATTCTGGAATATTATTATATACAAACAAAATCTTAATGTAGTACGATTAAGGATTACATATTGTTTTGAGAATAATATACTGAAGAAAGTGTAAATCTGTAATTATTATATTAAATACTTCTTAAAGCTTTATGGATAGGTTTTTCTCAATATAATTCTTAAAAGTGATATTATTTTATTTGAAAAGTATATTTTGTTGATATTTAGATCCTTCGAAATTGTTAATTATTATATCGCATAAGCTTTGATATAAATCAGAAAGATTGTTAAGATTTGTTTGATAATAGTTTTTAGCCATATCCGCGAGTATAATCGGAAAGGCTATTATAATTATTTCTATTAATATAAATATTCTACAACAATATTTCCCAAATATAGAGATTTTCAGATTAAAAGAGTTATTGATACCCTTATATCTATTATTATCCCTATAGATTTTCGAAAGATTAATAAAACAATAGCTTTAATTATATTGATTATCATTTTTATAATTAAAATAATCAGAATAATTCCTATCCCTACCATCTCTACCACCACTTTTATTACTATTATTGCCATTTTTATTATTATTATTATTTTGATCATCACCCCAATTGTTATTATTATCTGGATTATCACCATCACCAAATAATCCTACAGGAATATCAATTGATAGAATTTCAGAGCCTGATTCTGATACTGGTAAAGGTGTACATAGGACTCATACATCCCCAGATTAAAATAAAACTGGTTTTCTATATATATCAAAAGAAATAATCGAATTACTTATAACTTTGCTGGATTTTGGTAAAATTAAATGATCAACTGGATTATTATTCTGAAATTCGATAAAAGGTTTGGCTTATAGTCTTGGACTGAGTTTGATAAAAAGGTGGGTTCATTTTGTGAATATAAATAATTATATTTCATTAATCTAATATTCCAAAAGCTGTTTTATAGTCCAATTGTAATACTCTTTGTGGAGAAATGCTTTTATTAAATTTATTTATTTATTTATTTATTATTTTACATCCAGGGGGCAAGCCACAGGGGCTCGCCACAACCTCCCAGGGGGTACTAGGGATGGACTAAACTAACAATTCTATGTATATACAATTGCTGGCATAGCCAAGCGTTCCGTTTTTCTACGGTTGTGATGCTAGTGGCGAGCGGGGCGGTCGCGCTACGAGCGCTTTTGCTGCTCCACTTCAACTTACAAGTTCGGGCTGTCCAATTCATTTCATGCTAAGGAGTCCAGGGGTTGTTCGGAGCCTTTATGAAAAGGCAGGGGTTGTCAGCCGGTAAAGGCTGGAATGATCATAGGCTGGTAAAGGCCGGAGTGATCGGACTGTTGAAGACCAAGGCAATCGTAGGCTGCTGTAAGCAGGCGATCATTATTATCGAGAAAGGGAGGTATGTTGTAACCACTCGAGTGCGGGTGGAACCACTTTTTTCTAGTGGGGAGATGGGATAGCAATAGAGCGGAGGCTCCTCCATATCGGGGCTAGAGGATCGGGAAGGGGGTACGATGTTTTTCTTTGATTGTATGCGGATGATGAGCTGTGGTTTCGTAGGTGACTAGGCTTCGAAAAGACAGATATCGATCGGGATATGGCTCTGAGCAGAAGTGGGCACCAATCACTTTACCACTGAGCCAGCCACTCCTTACGGAGAACAATGGTCTTTTTGTTATGCTTTTATTAAAGTATCATCAAGATTTATATTTATATTAATATAAACTCTATAACATTGCAAAACCTTGCAAAAATTATATAATATTAATTTATTAATACTTTTGAGTAGGGTTTATTGAATAAGCTCGAAATCGAATGTGATTGTATTCTGAAGAGATATATCAGTAATCTCTATATTCGAATACACAGCCGTTCGAAAAAGAAAGTATCCATCGATTTAATGCTCTATCCCCATCTTGAATATATATCCTTTGTAAAACTACCTAGCTTTATTGAAATCTTTTGAAAAGGAATAATCCTGAGATTCTTCTTTGAACTTCAAATCCTTAGTAGTTTCCTAAGTTTTTTTTTCTTTAGCTATTGTTTTATTAAGAATATAGAAATTGAAAGGAGCAGAAGGATGAGGAGGAGTATTGATTATATTTTTGTAAAGAAAAGTCTTGAATTTCTGTTGTAAAGGATTGGTGTTGTTAGTTGTTGTATCGATAAATCCTCCTATGCTGGTGAATTAATTGAATGGAATAGGTTTCTTGTTAGCATCAGGTTTCTTGCTAGCTTGCTTAAAGCTAGTGCTAGTGCTTGCCCGGGATATCATAGTACTGATAATGGGAAATAAAAGAAATAAAGGTAAAAAAGGATTCCGAATAAATAATTAAGTAATTTGTAATATCACTAATTAGTATTAATTCAATAATGAGATCAGGAATACGGGAGACGTGGTTCCCACTATCAATAGACCCCTAAATATCTATATTGTATTCTATCTAAAGAGCTAGCTAATGAAAGGAAATAGTAGGCCTTATATAGACACTACTAAAAAAGCTAGTCTCCTTCACATTCGCCTAAATACCTTTGATACAGTAGCCATTGTATTGAAGTCATTCTTTTGAAGTGAATTCCCTTGTTCACACAATAAAAGAATATATTAAAAATGTTAAATATAAATCTTAAAAAAAAGAATTATCTTTTTTTTATAATTATATCAATTAAATAAGTTCTTTCAAAAGTTCTATTAAATTCTATTTAAATCTATCACTACTATAAAAGATTATATATACGAATCTCTTAAATCAATTAATATAAATATTCAATTATATAATAATCAATATAATCCAAGTCATTTAATATATAATAATTTAATAAATTAAAATTCTTTATTTAAGATTATTATTCTTTTATAATCATTTAATATTTATTTATTTATTTATAGTGATTAATATTTTGTAGAGGACCTCTCGAGGGGTATGAAAGATATGGCTAGATCTAGAGTTACAAATACAGAAAGGCGCTGATGTATACGCTAGTAAAACCTCATAGGGTAAACTTAGTTCCTTCTATATATCCTAAACAAGCCAGTATAATGATTACAAATAGAATCGTTTTTGATTGGCCCTATATTCCTAGTACTTCTCTTTGCTTATAGAGAGGAGCGCTCTGATTGTACAATTACTTTTGTTATAGAATTATGTTTTATAAATAGGAGCGGTGTGTATAGGTATATTGCTTTAAAGAAACGGGTGTGTATGTGATGGTGCTTCAGAGGAGCGGAGGATTTGGTTATTAGGCTGTTCAAGAGAAGCAGCCGGAATAGTGGTTCTGCTTGATAGCGGAATGATATATAGGCATAATGATGGTAGCTGGAGGGGGGATTACTAATTCCTTCAAGTTTATAAATAGCTTTACAATTCACTTCATTATAATATATTCTAGAAATAGCCCAAGGGGCTTACCATAATACCATCAATATGCAGTTATGAGCATCCTGTTACATTATCGAATATATCAAATCGTAATCCAATTGTTTTTACGATGATAACAATGACCATAGCAATAACCAATATGAGGGGAGACAACGATATATGATTTATTTATAAAGCAATAACTGATCAATTTTATAAAGAAAATAAAAAGCAATGAGTGATTTTAAAAATCGCAAGTGTGATCGATGTGTATATTAAAACCTTAAGCAAGACAGAATTGAGTTATACCAATAAGCTAAGATCTGTATGTATCGATAATATGATCAAGGTTATAGAATAAGTTGAATCTTTATAGAAGGTCTTTGTATTAATTATAAAAGCAATTATAAAGAGATCTACTAAATCCTATATTGATATACTTAAGATTAGAAAAGCGCCTCAGATATTGAAGGACATTAAGGCGAGTACACTTAAAACAACAAAGATATTATGAAAGTGTGAATAATAGAAGCAAAATAGTTATATAATTCTTATAAAAATAAGAAGTAGGCAATAAATGATTATTAATAATTCCTTCGAATTATGATTGAAAATAAAAGAAGCAACTCCTAGACTAAGACTTAAACTGATCTTTTTATTTCATTACAATAGAACAGAATGAATTCTGGGATGCAAGGTGTTAGAGGATTGTAAGAACCTTTTGTGAGATAACAATCATATAAGATTGATTACTATATTTAGTATAGATGATATTCAAACCACAAAAACCTAATATAACTATATTGTATCTCAGATCCTTTATAATATATTAGGCGTATTTACAATACTCTCTAATACAATCATCCGAGAAGAAATCAAGGTACAAGTAGGAGAGGATCTGGTTTAATATAGAACCTCTAAATACAGAGTAAATTCTTTTATAAAGAAGGCCAACTGGATTATTAGCTTTAAAAAGCCAGTAAAACTATTCCAACTATTTAATATCAATAAATACTCAAAGCTTCTTGATAGATCGCAATGTTTTTAATTACAATAGCATTCTAATAGGTACTAGCTATACTACAACTTGTATGTATACTATCGCCTAATACATTATTCTAGATATAGCAAACTGACTATTAAATATATTAATAGAAAGATCTATAAGCAATATCAAAACAATATTTAGTATATAGAATACCTTAAACCTTTTCAATCTGTATATAGCAATTACTTAGTAATATTGCAATTAGTTAATAGAAAACTAATCAGGCTTATATATTAACAAATGAGAGAAGTCAGAATTACTAGCCGAAAGGAGATCTAGAAAGTGTATAAAAAAAGATGCTTGTTATAATGCTAGACAAATAACCTCAAGTAATTATTTCTAAATCTCCTATATTAAAAGTTTGTATTACTGCCTACAAGAACGAATATCACATACAAAAGCTACCCTTACAGGATAAAGCAGCTCTCAATCAAAACATTATATAAAAGATCGGAAAGCGCGCACGGAGGCGCTCAGAGGATCGGAGACAAAAGCGCAAGCGCGCCAGCTATCGCTTGGAGGCTACTGAGGGTATTGAGACCTCATTTTTAGGAGAGGGGGATCATGTAAATTAGAGATTATCCCGCAGTTAGCCCAACCGTAATGCCCCCTGGGAGGCTCGCCTATACGGCCCGGTTGAAAATTACTAATAATAATAATAATAATACAAGAACGAATAGCAATTGGTAAACCGATTATCCAAACGGGTTTAACTAGGGAAAGGCTCCTTCAATAATTCGATTCATATCCCGGGCTGTAATCCTTTGTATTATACTAATAAAGGGGTAAATTATAATATAATAATTATAGCTAAAAAAGTCTTTTCACTTCCCGATTCTAAAATAAGCGAAAGGAATGAGTCAAATACTAATGAAACTACTATTATCTCTATATAAGTTATACAATTAGTACAAACTTAATAAAAAGAAAGGGGCTCACAATTGTGTGGGCGAATGTGGGGTGCGGATATTCCAATTATATTATTCTCCTATAGATTGCTGAAGAGGCTGATATAGATATTATCTGTATCCAAGAACCCCGATTATATAACAACTCAGTAACCCAAAATCATACTATATATAATCGATATCAGTCAATTGATACCTGGGGGGTGACTGATAGTTTTAAATATAAATTATAAGTGATTATCTATATATGAAAAGGAGGCGATTTGAAGATCAGATAAATAAGGTAAACTAGAAGTAAGGATCTACTTTGAATCAATATTAACAAATACTCGATCCTTAATGTTTATTACACTTTACTTAATCCACTAACAATAGAATATATACTCGGATTAAAAATTGCCTCAGAAATTAATACAATTATTAGAGATGATTTCAATACTAAATATGATCTATGGGAATCTGGAGTAACAATTACCAATCAAAACAACATACTTGCACAATGAACTATCGAATAGGGAATAAAATATATCGGAACTCCCGGTGCCCCTATATATATAAAAGAACACATTCTGAACCTAACCTTTTCCAATCTAATTATTACTATAATAATAATCGATAATGATCTATATAATGATTCTAATTATACTATTCAAATTATTATTATTTTGAATAAAGGAATCTCTAAATACAAGCAAGTATATATCTGGATACACGATTCAGATTTACCTTATTTGACAGGTATAATAATCAACCGCAAATTACACACGACACATCAGCGAGCTTAGATTGTACTAAGCTGCACCTTCCGACTATGTAAGCTCTAGTATCAGATATAGCTACAGTCGTTGCTAACGGCGTGAGCGTTATGGCGACTACCTTTATGAGGGTGCCGATCGCAATCGATTCTTGGTTCACTTGTGACTGATCACTACTTTCACTTTTATCATTCAATTATAGTAGTACAAGTGTTTATAGTGTAGAAGCTGTGAAAGCTGTTGTATCAAGTCTGCGAGCAACAAGAGGATCCTCTATTGCGGTACAACTTAATGCTCTCGATGAGCAAGTGCAATTTAAATGTGAGGTTTACGAAGTATTCGAAACAATGCTTTATCAATTCAAAGTTGATAGTATATTAGAGAAAGTAGTTTTTAGTAAAGAAGTATATAATATAGTAATAAACAATATCAAAACTAGGTTATTATAAAGTATAATACAATTTATAGCTGGAAACAGGAATAGCAACAATCCAAACCGTATCTATGTGGATATCACAAAGACCCCGAAAAACTCGAGTATATCTATAAACGTGAATGTATATATACAAAGGCAGATCAACAAATGGAGATCGGTTAAACCCTGGAAAACTAAAATGGATATTTGTTTACTAGCAGTAGGAATTGCTATACCAATAGTAAGCCGCCCGAGTGTTTATATATTAAGAAAGACAATCGATGAAGTTATTCTTAATCTGAAAGATACCGATATAGCGGCTATTATCTTTACAGCTATTAATTAGGCAATACGTATTATCAACAACGCTATACACAATAAACTTTTCGAAGCCGAGAATACAAAAAAAATCAAAAAGATTCTGAACTGTAATAGTCTAAAACGATCTATAACCTGGTACTACTATATATTAGAGGAGGTTCCAATTTCTTTCTATAGTTTAAATGAAGATAGAATACTTATTACTAAGGAAATAATAGTTAAGGAAATATTAATACAAACAGGCACTCCCCCAATCGACTATCGAATTACTATCTGAACAACCAACTCCTATAAGCAGATCTGGATTGTTAGTTTATTAAAAGAAATCTTTCCCTTTAAACTCTTTGATAACTTTAAACGAGCTTGGTATATTAAACCAAAGTAACATATCATTTACCATAATCTAGGGTACTAGGGTTTTTGTAATTTAATAATATACAAGAATGCTCTAAGATACAATAATTGCAATATTCTATAAATAAACCATAACAGTCCGTTTGGGTCTAAATATAAAGTCAAAACTGAATATACAAACTGTATAAAACTATTTCAAGCTGGATATAACAATTGTTCTACAATACCGTACCGAGTCAATAAGAAAATCATATATTTTACGAAATCCGAAATTTACAAGATTAAGAAACACAGTCGAAAAACTCGTTTGATTGCTGAAGCACTAATCAACAAAACACCTGTTTCGACTATAACAGCCCCTCGGAGTATTGCAATAAAGATATTTCCTTTGATTTGTGGGGAATGTATTACTGTGTATGAAAACCTGAATAGCTTCGAATATGTCCTTCAGAATACCTCCCTAGCTAGTAGCTTGCCCGAGAACCTCTGCTACCTTAAAAGGAAGTGCCCAAATAAAGATAGTTTGAATAAAAAGATACTCTTTAATGTTGTACTATTGTAGTATACTAGTATAGATATTAATATCGATTTAAATAAATAATCATTTCTTTTAATATTACAATATTAACCGTTAGATAGCTACAGTCCGATTTATATGGATCGGCTGAGCAAATGTACAGAAAAAGATAGGAGTGTATATCGCGATATTACAAATGATATACAAATAAGATTTGGAGGTTTTATACATAACGTGGTTTATCACCGAGTGGGCCATATCACCGAGTGGGCCACTTTCACCTCAATTCACACCTTCAAACCTATATTATTCAATAACGATTAAATCAATTAATTAAAACTATTAAGAATCTAATAATCTAGAATCTATTACATTATTTTGACAGATTCTTATATTATGACCTATCTTTTTGTATTTATTACAATACTGAATAGAAAATGCTTCCCCATTAGAATTCCTTTTTTTTTGATGCTCATCACATTGAATCTGAATATCAACCTCTTACTGAAATAATATATCAAAAGCCTTTTGTCCAATAAGTACTCCTCCTTAACACAATTAGATTTTTTCACACATCGACACTTACTTAATACCTCATTTGCCTTTCGAAGTATACAAATCTCTACACTCAAAAGTGTATTCTCATAAGCTAATCTTTTTATACTTTTAGCTAAAGTTAATATAATCTCGAATATAGATATAGAAAAGCTTAATTGATATCAAGTTATTCAAGATTTCACTAAAATTGATTAAGAAAAAGCTTCAATTGGATTGTAAAGAATTTGAGAGATTTATTGATCTAGATTGAAAGAGGGGGGGGTAGGTATATGAATTCGAATATCCAATTTCGAAAGTATAGCATCAAAATCAAAGAATATTAAACCTGCTCTTTTGAACCCTGATTTCATATTCTAAAAAGTGATTGATTTTTTGTATACAGCTTTAAAAGCTATAAAGAATTCAACCTTCGAAATATGATTGATATGTACCTTAATAAATTTATCAATTTGACCACCATATAAACATTTCAGATTCCTAAAACAGCCTACATCAAGTAATTGAATTAAATGACTTGAATGCAGTGGTAGATTCAAACATATAATATCATTCTCTTTACAATATACCTGAAAAGCTCTTACTTTATGGCTTTCATACCCGTCTAGTATCAATATTCGATATCTGCCCTTTCTTCGATTCTTAGTATGTTTATTGAAGTATTTCAACCATTCTAAACCTGTTTTATTGTTTATTTATTTATTAGATATAGATTTAATAGCTCAATCCGCAGGAAAATCGGTTTCGGTATACCAATTGGAGAGGTGAACTTATCCCTGAACCATTAGAAATGGGGGAATAGTTTCACCCTCTCCATTTCCACATATTATTGCTGTAGTTCATTCTCGATTGCCTAACTATATTGATTTACTTCTGCTGCATTTTTCAGCACTAGTAATAATCATTGCTGCAGATATAATCTTTATCATAAAGCCTATTTCATCGAAATTGTAGAAATCGCTATCCAAAATACTGTATTTCGCTTGTATATTTGCAATTACTTGAAATCAATCTTCAATGAGCTTAGGATCTTCGTAGAGAGCTTTTTGGAAATCATAAATACAATTAAAACATGTTTTTAATTCGATTCGATGTTATACGAATCGATATACCCAAAGCTTTCCAACGCATTTCGAACCCCTCGATTCAAGAATATAATTCGCCATATTTTCTATATTCTTGATATTAGATAGAAATCCTCTTGAATCCATATCAAGTATATATTCAATAATCACATCCTCTTCCAATTCTGTAATTTTATGGCAATTCGCTCGAATCTCTGTATATAGAGTTAAATCGTTTATTCTATGGCTGATTGTTGTGCGAGGTATATTATATAGCTTAGCAACCTTTCGAATACTTAATTTTTTATCTTTTTGAAGAGCTTTGATGGCTAAAAGTAAATGTGCTTTTTTATTTGTAGATTTCATAATAAATGGTTGATAAAACGCGTGTTGAATATGAAGAGTGCGAATTGAGGTGAAAGTGGCCCACTCGGTGATATGGCCCACTCGGTGATAAACCACGTTATAGGAACCCTTTGTATACCCTGAAACTCAAATCTAGAATCATCCGAGGTACAACCTTTTTACACCAACGGATAGCTAGAACAACCTGAATGGCTTCGAAAAAGAGAGGGAAAAATCAAGAATAATAATATACATATACAAAAGCAAGCGATTATATATTCAACAAAGATGTATTCAATTATACTGGGATCTTTTTTGGATAGAAATGAATGATATGTAGATTATTAATATATATTGATAGTCGGGTATTAGGAAGATAATGGATTTAATAGTCTCTATAGTATTCCCCGATTGTATAATAATAGATGGCGACTTTAATATCAAGTATAATCTATTCAAGCCTAGTATAACCTCAACCAATCAAAAAGCTCTTCTTGCAGAATGGTCTATTTCGAATAGAATAGACTTTATCGGGATTTTAGGAGTCCCTACCCACAAAGCAGGTTACACAATTAATCTAACCTTCTTTAATATTCCTTTCGCTAATATTATCATTAATATTAATCTGAAAAGTGGTTCTGACTACAAAACATAGATAATTATGATCCCAAACCTCACTTCATTCATTGCCAAGCCCTTTGGTTGTGTAATTAGCGAGAAAGGCTTTTTAGTCTTTCAGAGGATTATAAAGAATAAAGTTCCTTATTTTTCAAGCTCAACAAATATATTTACCGGGTAGGTTAATGAATTAGTAGGAATACTGGATTCTTTATTTGAATCGACAATTCGCTTAATAGGAAAGGAAAAAAGCGTTTTCGGATGTTTTGCCCCCTGATGGATAAGTAAATGTAGAATGGTATATCAAAATTATAGAATAGTTAAAACTGAAAGTATCAATTAGGTGGAATAATAGTGGTGGGGATTGATAACTATAATCAGAAAAGCGAAATGCTAATATTAGTATAGGATTATTGATAGGGTTAGCTGCGATAGAGATTTATACAAAGTGATAGGCTGGTATAAGCTTGTTGTTAATTTTAGAGTACTGCTTTTAATCATTGATGGTGTGGTGATCAAAGATATTACAAAAAAAGCCTGGGTTTTATAAAAGGAGATTCTTGAGTGCTTCAATAACAGCAACGATCTTACAATAAACCCACTTCGGTCAGGCTTTATATCCAACAAACTTTTATGGAGTATAGAAATATCCCTCGAAGAAATAGAAAAGAGTGTTATAAAAGTTTCGAGTACCTTACTGAAGTCTGATTAGGTCACTATTCGTTTTCTGAAGGCTTGCTGGGATTTTATTAAACTAGTAATTGCTGGGATCTTCAATAGATGCTTGTAATTTAGCTACTTTCTAGATAGATGGAGACGGGCAGAGGTGATAATAATCCCTAAGATCGGAAAGAAAGACAAATCGTTAATATGATTCTGGTGACTAATAGTCTTACTCTTATATATCTCGAAGGGTCTGGAATGTATAATCACTCGATATATCTTATGGACCGTAATGATAATAGGCATATTCAGTTTCTAGTACAATAAAGCACTCCCCAAGCGAGCAGCAATGGACCTAATCACTTCGTTTATACACAATATCGAAAAAGCTTTTGTCTGTAAACAAGAAGTTACAATAATTATATTAAACGTACAAAACGTGTTTGATGTATTCTTGTTGAACAGGTTACTGGAATATATACACCAACAAAAATGGTTCCGCTCTTTCCTGTAACTAGTTCAAGCTTTTCTAAGCGATTGCTTAATAAGAGTTCGGCTGGAAAATGCAATTACAGAATACAGTTGTATTAAGTATAGCACTTTGTAGAGTTCTTTACTTTTATTTATACTATACGTTCTATACCTTACTAAGCTTTTGAATCAAGACATCAAGCTGCGCTTCGGGTATACTGACGATATTTGTATCTATTGTATATCCAAGAATATTCACAAGAACATTGATCTCCTCAAATACAATCTTCACTAGATTTTCCAGTAGAATGAACAAAACTGTATAATATTTGTACCGAAAAAGCTAGAAATGATATACCTCTTCTAAAGAAGAAAAGTGTACACTTTGTATTTGAAAATGAATGATAAAATAACGATCTGTTTAATCAATAAGATGGATAACAAAACTATTTAATCAGTTCTATACTGACTGGGAGTCTGATTTGATCAGAAGCTTTCTTTCAAAAGACATGTAGTAGAATAAAAAGCAAAAGCCTGTAAGGTTATAAAGTATATCAAAGGGTTTGTATAGATACGATATAGCCCGCCAGTTATAGCATTGTATAAGGCAATAATCACCTATGTCCTTCCTATTGCTCTTTATGGATTCGAGGTATGATATATAGGCCGAATAAAGCTAAACCGGGTGGAGGGAGTTGCCTGTAGTATAATAATAAGTATAAGATTAGGTAATTATATTATCAAGGTCGATCAAGTAATCATTCTAGCAACAAAAGAAATTCTATCTATTTGGCATACAACTCTGATTATTGTGATTCTGAGAAACTCTGGACTATTGTTTGGCAAACTAGTATTCGAATAGATATAAATAAGATTTGCATTCTGATTCTGCAAGGTAAACGAAAACTATTTACTAGTGATTTGTTTAATGTAAGTATCTTAATACAAGATGAATAATATTAACCTTTACAAACTAGTTAGATTGATCTTAAAAGCATTGAGACTAATATTCTTCTTACTATATTTCTCTGTAGGAAGCCACAACGATCTTATAGAAAGCATAAAGAAAAAAGTAGTTGTACTTGAATTCATATAATAATAGAACTGTCTGTCTGATAACTATATCATAATCTTTTTGAACAGCACTGAATAGTATTACCGAGAACAAAAGATAATCGGCTATAGCTATACGATTTACTAGAAATAATTTCTAGTAGTATTTGATTATAAGGCAATTAATCTACTTTTGTATATCTTCGATGCCGAGATAGTGGGTGCTCTAAAAGATTTAGAATGTATTATCCAACTGGAGCCGGCTAGGTAGATCACTATATGTATTGATAGTACTTTAGTTATTTAGTATATTAAAGGCAATACCTTCGACTTATTCCAATAGGTATTTCTATATTATTATAAGATTATAAGGAACAAGTAAGTAGTGATTCGATGGTTGTTTGGATATATTAGAATCTTTGAAAACGAGAAGGCCGATTGACTTGCTGATCTGGGTGTTTGCAGTGGTTATATTGAAAACGATAATTCATTATTTCCTATTATTAATGGAATAAGTTCAACAATCAGAACCTTTAGATAAAGGATAGAATAGAGATAGTAAAAGCGAAATGAGGTTATCTTTGTTAGTCGATATTGTTGTTAGTATCTTAACTATCAAGTCAAGAAACCTAAGGAACTTGTCCTTTCCTATTCTATTCTTCAACAACTAATAATACTCAGAACTGGATATGGGGACTTTGTATTCTATTATCAATGCTTTTAGTACTATCGTAGGTCATGAGCTAGTATATGAGTATATAGTATATAAGAGGGAATAGACTAATATTAGTCTATTATGGGAAGCTGGCTCGTATTAACAACTAAATAGCTATGAAACACGTGATTTTCATGAAACAGTATATTTATATTCTTATTTTCTTTTTCTATATTCGAGGGGAAAAGGCCTTATTTTATGCTTTTTCCTACTAATCTAGCTTTCCACTTTCGTTTATTTCTCGTAGATCTCTTCCTAATCCGGCCATTCCATCAAATAAAGCTTTTCTTTCTTATTCCTTATTCGATTTCGCTAGTACTATGTCGATCTTACTACGAATGGATTGAAAGAACTAATAAAGAGCTAATAAAGAATTGATTTTCAGGCCGTTCTAGGCTAAGAGCTCTCTTAAGCGACGATCATGTGATCTGATCATGTGATATTGTGATTTGCTCTTAGTATACTATATGAATATAGAACTATATATATATATAAAAAGATATATTATTATATTATTTTTATATAAAAACAATAAGTACAACAATGTTATTTCAGAATGCTTCTGTGAATATAACAAAGAGTTTAAACACCTAATACTCTACCAATACTCTTATATCTAATTCGATAACTAGCTGAACAAACCCGGTTTAATCCCACGAGATATAAAGAGTATAATCAATTATCTTTCTCTTCTTCTAAAAACCCCAATAGACTTTATAATCTTTTTAACAATTACTAATCACTTCAAGCAATTATACTTAATCTCTTCAAAGATCCTCTAATCTTTTATTTTTATATTACTAATCGGGACTATATTCTTTTTGAAGTTGCTTTCCTATCTTCATTATTATATACAAACTATACCAAACAAAAACTAATAATATAGAACCCTCTGGCTAGTCACAAACCTAAACTATTTAGTATAAAGTAGATTGAATAACACCGATATTACAAGTGGGAAACAAGTAGCAGAAGTATATACAACACTCCTAACCGCTTTTCCCCCAATCTACATCACAATTATAGAAAAACAGAACACATAGCTATACCAGCACCCCCGCTAGCATAATCCATCCCTAGTACCCCCTAGGAGATCGTGGCGAGCCCCTACAGCTTGCCCCCTGGATGTAAATTAAAATAAATAAATAAATAAATAAATAAATAAATAAATAAATAAATAAATAAATAAATAAATAAATAATAATCAACCGTTTAGCGAACTTTCAGAATCCGGATCTCCGGTTTACCTATGATATTAATAGACTAATTGCTAGACTTACAAATGTATTAAATGCTTTTGTAAAAGCTATAGGGCAGAAAGGCCGCAAACCCTATCGATTATCCCTATAATAGATTAACGAATGTAAGAAGATATATCGAATATATATACAAGCTAGGAAAACTGGAACTACTAATGGAATAGTAATTACTCAGCAAAACCTACAAAGGGTTATATAAGTATCGAAACGAATCTATTAAACTAAATACCTGAATGATATATAGAACAATCAGGAACTATATAAAGTTATAAACTAGTACAAGCTGACCCCAGAAGCAGGCCTCAAGGCCCTTCTTCTAGTAATCAAAGACCAAGAGATTATTGATATCAAGAAAAAAGCTGAAGTACTTTTTATAATAATATTTGATTATTTCAAAGTATTAGATAATCTATAGTATAACTCTTTATAGGAATAGGATAATCAAACGATTTTATTATAAAAAGAATAATTACTACGGAGGAAGTGAAAAAACATATAATAGGAGTTAGGAGTATATTACTCGGTGTCACAGGGTGACACTAAGCCCTTTCTGTCCTGTCCTGTCCTGCTATATATGTGAGAGTCAATTTTTCACGAGCTTATAACAACCATATCTACGGATATCCCGAAATCATATTATACAATACATACCAACACAATCGTTGTAGCACTCCGAGCTGCTTGGCTCGAGAATACTGTCACAGCAGAATCAGAGAGGGCTAGCGAGCCAGCCATTACCTACAGGGACAGTAGGCTCCCCGATCGATCTTGATAACCACTCCTCAACCACTACTTTGAAGAGAGTGCGGATTAGCAATAAAAACGCTGGTCCTCTTTCAAGCTTATTCGAGAGCGGCTAGAACATTATTGAAACAGCTATAAAGACAGCTATTCAGAAGAAAATCGATATATAATGGAAGCGCATTGCAGACAAGACTCTAGTACTTACCAGCTTCGAGACAATCCTCATACAGTTCACAGCGCAATTTGCGGAACAGAATCTGAGCCGACTGACAGGAGAACTGATATACAAAGCACTAACAATCATCACAAACGATACAAAAGGGACCTTTAACTTAAAGCTAGCAATAGAAAGCGTGAAGCCAACTATACAAACATATACAGGGATACTTCGAACCCCCAAAACCGCAACCGCTACTCCCTCCAGCTCAACTATAGAAACAGGGGCTACAAATAGGCCCAAATAAGTGATCAGTGGAGTATCGAGATTAGAACATATAGATAAAAGATTCTTTCTCTGACTTAACAAAGAAACCAAAATGGAGTCGTCCTTATAGAGAATCAGACAAATACTAGTAAAAGCAGTCCCAGAGATTATTACTCTAAAGGCTAGAGCTATTGCAACAATAACATCCACCCGAACTGGGTAGGCAATCACAGCTTTCCCAAAAGCCTGTATAATCCTTTTTGCAAATAAGCAACAGGCTATAGCAACTACTAAAGCTATAGATCTTGCGATCAATAAGCCATAATATACATATATAGCACCAGGGGTCCTGATGATCATTACCGATCTCCTGGGAATGCCTACAGAGATTGGGGAAAAACAAATGAGGGAAGAAATCTGATATTAGACAGGACTACATCCAATACAAATAGCGAAATCCAAGCTCGAAGCAGATAAGCAGAATCGGATTACCTAGATATTATCCTTCTAGAAGTAGCTATCTCGTTGTAATCTATTCAATAAAATCCGAATATTCTCAGCAAGTAAAAGACAAGCCTTGGGAAGATACAATCTAGGATATCAGTAATACTATAAAAGCTGAAAATACAAAAGAGAAATAGTATATAGAAAATATACATACCCGCTATCTACTCATAAGCCAATTGGGGATTATAATTACTCAATACAATATACAGAATGCTGCAGGCCCTTTTTAGCGGACTATAACAATTGCCCCACCAAGCCCCAGCAAATAAATAGCAAGATAATATGCTCGAATCGAAAACAAATCTAGATCATTCAATAAGTAGGGGAGATCAATATTATTATCGCCTTAGTATTAGTAATAACAATTCAAATACTGGTGATAGTGTAAGAAAGAAAAAGGAAATCTAGAATGGATGTAATCTCCCAATACGAAGATGACAGTAATTCGAAAAACGATACTGAAAGAGAGTAAGTGAACAATATCTCGGGGAGCTCAATGGATGAAAAGCGGGATATGTAAGATTAATGTATTATTTGTAATAAGGCAGTAAAGATCAATAAGAATCTCAACTTTAAAATTTTGAATAATCAGGCTATAACTGGGGAATATAATACAATAATAGAAGATCTATATGAATAAATCAAATCCATTATCTATTATCTGGATAAATATATGGAAAAGCCTTGCACTATATGTAGTAGTATTGTAACGAGCGTTTGAGGAAAAGATCGATGTAATATGTATATAAGAGCTCTGGGTATTCAATATATATATTTAAACATATAACGGATATTAATATCTGTTCTCAGTAATCTCCTGGAAAGGGAGCGGGATATGCAAGGAAGGGCAGGGACGCCTATGAGTAATAATATATATCAGAATTGAAACTAGACTACAAGTACTATAATTAGTAGGAGAGGAGTATAAAAATTATATATAGCTTTCTATAAACAGAATTAAATTATTAAACCTATATAGAGAACCGAATACCTTAGGAGTCCTGGAGATAATCCTTGACCTAATACCAACTGGGAACACGATCATTGGGGGAGACTTTAATGCTCATTACATATTATTCGAGCCAGGTGTGAATACAGCATATGGTGGCAATCGGCTTGCAGAATAGTCCAGCGACAGAGGCCTCAAGTTTACGAATATTCCGGGTCAAGCGATATACAGAGCAGGACACATGATCGATCTAGTCTTTTCCAATATCCTAAAAACATATACAGAAGTAAGGGCTGATATGCATTGCGGATCTGATTACAATACCCTCCTCATCATTATACAAAGAGCAAGCTCAGCATCGAGATTCCAATACGTGTATCGCATTAGGGAGAAAGACCTACCTCTATTTCAAAGAATGGTATCAACTAACATAGTAGGAATTAAACGGGAGGCACAGACAGCAGTTACAAGCATAGCCCTGAATCGAGCCATCGAAAACATGCAGAAGGTACTACAACAGGCAATCAGAACGATAGGAAGACCGGATCGGAAAACAGGAAAATCGGCTCTCTGGTGGATACCCGACTGCACGATCGCTCAAGATGTATATCTCCGGAGCCGTACAACTAATAGCGATTACTTTACAGAATGCAGAGTATTTTTATTGTGTATACGATAGGCCAAAAGAGGGTACTGAAGGAAATTCCTTAATGAGATAAAATCAGATTGAGATTTATATAAAGTGATCGGATAGTATGACCTGAATCCTACATATCATTCTTTACTGATCATAATAGGCAAACGTATTGTTATATCGGATGAAGAAAAGGCCGAGCTACTATGTTTGGAGATTTTGCAACGCTTTAAAGCCATCAACAATCTCCCGGACTCCGGATATAATTAAAGTAAAAAAAAACTATTCTGGGGGGAGCCTATCTTTATAGAGGAAGTGGAATGTAATATTATAGGGGTTTCGAATACATCCCTAGGGACAGACCGGATTACAGTGAGACTATTGAAGACTATCTGGATAGAAATAAGCCCAGTTCTATATACCATTTTCAACAAATGTCTACAGCTCAATCATTTCCCTACAGTATAGAAATAAGCAGAAATAGTTATGCTATCAAAAGTGGGGAAGACAAATTGAACGTCCCTACGATCATGGCGGTCTATCACCCTCCTTTTTTGTATTAGAAAGAGTCTGGAAAGGATTATAGCAAGACGTCTAGCGTGAATAGCTTTAATACAAGAAATATTCAGCCCACAATACTGCAATACCCTTCCGAAACGATCGGCTATAGACTTAGTAGCATTGTTCGTTTACAATATAGAAGTAGTGCTTAATAAAGGCCACAAGATTATAATGGTTACACTAGATGTATAAGGAGTATTCGATACTCTACTTAAAAACAGATTCCTAAGACGAATGAGGAAACAGGGGTTCCCACAGAACCTAATTACTCTAATCGACTCTTTTTTAACCCAAAAGCAATTCAGGGTTAGACTTAACAAAGCAATAACTAGCTACAGCATAGTGGAATACGGTATCTCACAAAGCTTACCCCTCTCGCTAATCCTATACATGCTTTATTTTGTAGAGTTACTTTAATAAGACTTTAAACTCCGATTCGGGTATATAGACGATATCTGTTTATACCGATTATTGGCAAATGTTTAATAAAACGTTGCAATGCTAGTAAGAGATATAAAAAGCATATTCTGCTGGGAAACTAGAAACAAAATAATCTTCATATCCAAAAAGATGGAGATGATTTATATAATATAGCACAAGCATTTCATCAACCCGGCATATGAAATAAACTGCGATTGCATCATCTCTTCGATTGCATCAGAATTGGTTCTATAATAGCTAGGTGTGTAGTTTGATTGTAAACTTATATTCAAATAGTATATCAAAACACAAACAGCCAAAGGCTGGAAATTGGCTTATCACATCCAAAGGCTAGTCTGGATTACAAATAGACCCCTAGTAATATCCTTATAAAAAGCAGTGATCACTTACTTATACCTAGCCCTATTCTATAGGGTAGAAATATGATATACAGAACAAACAAAAACTACTGGATAGTATTGAGACGGGATACTAGTAGTAGTGAGCGCCCGATTAGGAGGAGCGATTCTAACTATCAACAAAGTTTTACGAATAGCGATCAGAGGAATCCTTCCAGTTTAATGAACGACCCCGAATACAATAATAATAAGGGATAGCGCTTTCCCACCAGCAGAAATAACACTAAAACAAATAAAATGAAGAGCAACCCTTTGTGTCCAAATTATTGATCCAAAATACTCTCTTTATCACCAAGGAATAAGAGCCACCTACTCCGCCAACAGCAGGGAAGGCCAATTGCAGCCAGCCAGAACAAAGGTCCAGGTGATTAGCCAATGCCTTCCCCGAATCAAGGAGATGACTTTAGTAGAGCCCCATTACACATCAGGGTGTTGAACGGATCCTACTAAAGGCCTTACAAAAGAGGTAGCGGCAAAGCAGTTTCAGGAATGGTAGAACAAGCGCACATACAATCAGATCACTATATTCTCTGATGGATCGGAACAAACCGATAAGGATAGTAGGCGAGTAGGATATAGATATATTATATATAAAGAACAAACAATAGTATACAAAGGAAACAGTGGATTGCATTACAATTCTCATATATTCAACACGGAAACAATCGGGGTATACCGAGGCCTTCAAGTAGTGATCAGAAATATTACTGGTATAAAACAAATGGAAATCTGTATATATATCGATAGCATATTGATGATATAGGGAATAAGAGATACAGCCTTTATTATATCATAATAGGCTTTCTTCAAATATTACAAACTAATGCAAATACATTCAATCCAGATTAAATGGTTGCTAGGCTATACAAGAATCGAAAAGAATGAGTATGCGGATGTACTTACTGATAAAGGGACAAGAAAATCAATCTTAGGATATGCAAATCGATTTATAGCAAGCGGTATCTACTTTATAGCAAAAACTGCTATGGAATCGGCAGTACAAATATAATGGATTAAACAGAAATTAATGCTTTTCAAATAATACTAGAAATGGAATCCAAAGAGTACAAACAAATGCTCTAATAAACTAGAACTCTCACAAGCTACTCTCCACCGCATACTAGCGATTCGCTTAGCACACAGCGATTTCGAAAGCTATTACCGACAATTTAAATACAAGAAAGCAACAATCCATTGTTTATATGGTATATATAAATCCCTTGAGTATATCATACATTGCCGCAAAATCCTTGCAATCTATAAAACCTAGTCTCCAGATATCAGGCCCAAATATTTACTCTGTAATCGGGCGGTTCAAGAATAACTATTGAAACAGCTAATGTATATATCAGCCAAGTTTGCTGAATTTATTGTTATAACAGACTTTTACAGGAGTATATGTTCTAGAACGCTATTAAAAGAATAGAAAAAGGAAATGGAAATGGATTGACTGATTCGGGTGAACACAAATACAGAATAGGAGGCAATCGATATAGTAAGGCTATAAAGAACAAAATCGATATATATAATACTCTGTGCTGTACTAGAATACATACAAAAGCTATCCTTACAGGATAAAACAGCTCTTAATCAAAACATTATATAAAAGATCGGAAAGCATGCACGGAGGCGCTCAGAGGATCGGAGACAAAAGCGTAAGCGTGCTAGCTATCGCTTGGGAGGCTACTGAGGGTATTGAGACCTCATTTTTAGGAGAGGGGGATCATGTAAATTAGAGATTATCCCGCAGTTAGCCCAACCGTAATGCCCCCTGGGAGGCTCGCCTATACGGCCCGGTTGAAAATTACTAATAATAATAATAATAATAATAATAATAATAATATATGTGAGAGTAAGGTAGAACTTTCAGTTCTACCTCCTAGTCTTTTGGACGTTTAGCTCAGCGGTAAAGCTTCTGAATACTCCCAGAGGTGATCCCGTGACACTCGGAGTCAATTAGGCAATCATTTGTCTTCTTAAGGTGTACTAGCCTAGCATGAAAAGTATAATATATAAGATTTTTGTAGTCTGTCTTAGATTCAGCTATTATTCTAATAAATAGAAACTTATTGAAATAATTATATTATTTAAGATTGATAAGAAGGATAAAATGTCTCTAAGATTATGGAGGCCGATTACATTAATATTGTATATTAGAAAAGGACTAGAAAGGTATATTACCAGTCAAATTATATGAACGGCTATAAGATACAACGTTATTAGTTTTCAGTATTATGGGGTACTATTGAAAAGAGTTGGTATTAATCTTATAGCTGTTTTTATCTATAATATCAAGCTTGTTTTGATAGTTAACAAAATAGTTATATTAGTAATAATGGATGTACAAGGTATCTATAATATATTCCTTAAAAGACGGCTTCTACAATATATAAAGAAATAGGATTAGCCTATAATGCTTTTTATAACTTATTGATTTATTTCTAACTAAGAGATGTATATATATAAAACTTGAAGGAATCATAATATAGGATTTTCCAATTATATATAATATTCTTTAAAAATTACCATTCTCCTCAATTTTGTATATCCTTTACTTTATTGAGCTTTTTAATTAAGATAAAGTACAGTGCTTCGGATATACTAATAATATAGCTATATATTATATATCTAAGAACCTATTTACAAATATATATATACTTTGTCGAATTATTTAATATATTTTATAATGGGGAAATCAGAATAAGATCTTTTTTATATATCGAAAAAACATAAAACTGCAAATCTGGTTATAAGGATAAGTCGGGATCTAGTTATTATACTAATCCCTTTAGAACTTATTAATGGAGTATAACTAACCTTATGCTAACTTAATGTTTTTTTCGATTAATATTTAATATTTTTATAATATATCAAAATACACATTGCGAAAGTTATGCGTATTGTATTCTATATCTGATCAATAGTTTATATAATCTACGGACCATCTGCAGCCTATCTGCGAAAGCGATTATTATCTATATACTCCCTATCGCTTTTTTCGGTTTTGAAGTATAGTTCAATGGGCTATACAAATAATACCCAAATGCAGATTATATTCTGATCGGTATTGAGATTAAGAAATATGTTGATTTAGTTAGCAAGATGATTTACAATACGGTATAGGGAGCTTTATTTGTTTATAAAATAACTCTAATAATTATATTCCTTATAAAAACTAGTCTTCTGACTGGAATTGTTATATTAGAATAAGTTAGATTGAGGTTCGCATTTCGGCTTCAGATAATGGATATATAATATCTATTTATAAACTGATTGAAATTGTATATCAGGAAAAGAGGATAAGATATAGGCACATTAAAAGATCTTATTATTAGATTACAGAGAATGGGATAAGCAATCCCTATAACCGAGTGTTCCAGATTTCTACAATTGCATTTCTCCTTTGAGTATTGTATTAATTCAATTAATAGTATAAGCAAAGAGAACACTGCAAAAGTGTTTAAAGACTGATGGGATCTAATTCCCTAAGAAGACTACTCTGTATTTTCAGATGGATCTGAATAATACAATGAACACAGTTATCGTGTAGGATATAGCTTTGCAATCTATCGCGATAAGCAAACAGGTCGACAGTGGCTACGGCTGTGTATGCGAACAGTCGCACATCTTTAATGCCAAGGCGATCAGCGCATAGCGGGGATTGAAGTATCTCCTGAATATTATTGAACACTCTCATCAAGACTGAATATAGCTATATATTAATAGCACCTCAGTAATTTGGGGAATATGAGGGAGTGCTGCTGATTCCTTTCAATGGGTTTATTATAAATACTATCAAGCAATGCGATATTACAATATTGTAATTAAGTGATCCCTTAGGTATACCGAAATAGAGGGCAACGAGACAGCCGATCATTTTGTCGATCAAGGTACGACTGGATTATTTGATCCTAGCCCATTATGCCTCCCCATTATTAGCAACTTCTGCTTTATTTTATATATTAAATATTAGTATTCAGAAAATAAATAGTGGAATACAAAAAGAGATCTAATCTCCGAAACATACAATATATAGAAGCCGGTATATAATATCTCGGAGCCAGGGAGCCTCAAGCTTCCCTATAGAATACTATACAAACTTATAGCAATGCAAACCAAACACAATGACTTTATAGTTTATCATACCAGATTCAATTACAAAATAGTATAAACATTTGTATATACAGAATCGAGAAAAGCCTATTATACTTCTTTCGATATCCAATCAATAATCAGATACACAACAATTGACTGTTTGTACCAAACCAATTACAATCCGAATAGAATATAATAATATATATCAACCACATCCTGCAATTACAATATAACTTTATTGATCTTTTCACTAGATCTAGATTCTATATTAGAATATATCCAAACTATATGTAATTACATAAATATTAATCTGTTCTAATACCCTGATTGATTGATTGATTTCATTTACGTCCATCTTCAGTCTAAGACTATATAGGACGGCTAGGCCTCTAGAGGCTCTAGCGGATAACTTTTTATTCTACAAAAATGGATATATACAATTTAGGGAAGTGAAAACAAATGCTGGGGAACAGTGCCCGCTCATTATATGCATTGCATATAATAAGAAAATTATGAAAATCAAGAAATTGTAAGGAAATCAAAGCCCTCTCTTATTTCCCTAATTATTTCTTCTTTATTCTCTTCTCCTTTCTCCTCTTCTATTACTATTCCTTTCTCTATCTCGTTTTGTATGAAAGCCCTAGCCAGATGCCATACTCTTGTAGCGATTTTGATGATATTGATGAATTTAATAATTAATTCAATACCTACTTTTGTATAAAGTAGGAACTATATAGTAATCTTAGATAGTGGTATATTCTTGAATATTTCTTTTCTCTTTATTTTGTATATGGGATAATTAATAAGGAGATATTATAAAACCTCAATATTATTATATATACATTTGTTATCAAAGAGTTTGAATCGATATAAATAAGATTTGATATATCCATAACCTAATTTGAATTGAAAATATATATTAATAGTATTTCGCTTGGTTTCGCTTAATAGCTTGATTTTCGATTCTATCTTTTATAGAAATAGCTTTAAATAGATTAAAGGGAATTGATTTGATCTGAGTTTATATTAATTGAGAATAAAAAGCTATTAATCTGAATTATACTTTTTGATTATTATATCTAAAAGTCCAAAACTTGTTTTGTTTGAGATAGAATGTATTGTAATTACTTCTTTTATTAGTTTATCTGCTAGCTTATTTCCTTCTATTAAAGTATATCCTGAAATCCAATTTAGAGATACTTCAGTTTCTTTTGCTTTGATGATTTTCGCTGTTTTGATTACTCGAATCTGATAGGCCTATCCAGAATGGTCTGATAATATTTTTAAGCGATATAGATTAGCTTGGTTATCCGAATATATCTTGAATTTGTTGTTAATATAGGCAATTGTACTAGTATATTTAATAGTTCTAATAACTTTATAAAGCTTTTTATTATATATTAGTTGATTATTATTAATATTCAATTATTGTTGATATGAAATTCGATTGTTTGGTTGTATTACAATTATACCTATACCTATATCTATTCCTTTTCAGTAGAAGAAATATCAGTATAAATATAGGTAATATTCTTATTTCTGTGATTGAAAATGATATTGTAAAGAATAGCAGTATCTTTTTTTGATAAATTGCTAATATTAACTCTAAAGAGAATTTCCTTTTTCCATGAAAGAAAGTTAAAATGAATAATCTTTTTAAGTGAAATAGGATTGAGATCCTGATTTATTGATTCTCTAATTCTATCAAGTTGGATTGATTTATATTGTTTTCTTTGAGGAGTAGGGATTACTTCCAAATCGATTTGATATTGAGCTGATATTTCTTTTTCGATATTGATTGGATGGTTTGGCGAGAGTTTAGCTAGACGAAATGTATATTGCCTAACATTTAAATCTAATTGAATTTTTGGGAGCTTTAGGCCTGCTTCTACTTTTATTGGAAGGATTGGGGCTGTTTTGAAGATTCCTAATATCTTTCGAAGAGCTAGGTTTTGAAGTGATTGTATTATATTCTTGAAATGAGTTTGATCTTTTTATTAAATCATTGATCTGTAATTAGCTATATTAGTTATATATGCTATATATAATTGTTTAAGGGCTTTAGGATTAAGGTCCTTTTTGGTATTAATTAATCGAGCTATTTGATGGAAGGCACCTTTTGCTTGTATAATTCGAATATTAATATGTTAATCGAATTTGAGATTCGGGTCGAAACCATATTCCCAGCCATTTAATGAGAGATTAGGGTATAATTATTTCCGAATTGGATAGTGTGATTGGATATTTTTTCGTTAATTTGGATGATAAAAAGTGCATTAGCTCTGTTTTTGCCAAATCGAATTGGATTGTATTTCTAGAACTGAGTTTATAGATTTGTTTTGTAACTCTTTCTAGAGTTTTGATATTCTTTTTCTATGTAAATGAATATATGATTAAAGCAATATCATCTATATAGGAAAGAAACTTGATCGAATTAGATAAAAAGAGCTCCCTGATATATATAAGGAAAAGAATTGGAGAAATCGGGCTGCCTTATAGTATTCCGGTCGAAATTGGTTTGAAAGATTCGATTTGATTATTAAAAGATAATTTCAATTGTCTTTGTTGAAGAAATGAGGCTATCCAGGCTATCAGATTTGTAGGCAGTTTTAGCTTCTTACAAATATCTAATAGTCGATTTCTCGAAATGTGATTGAATGCTCCTTTTATATTCATAAATAATATTGAGGTCTTTTTATTGGCTTACTTGTTTCTTTCGATTTCTGTAGTTAGTAAAAGTACAATATCGATTGCTGATTTCTTTTGGCGTTCTTCTATTTGACTCTTGTGAAGGAGATAGGTTATTTCTACTAAATATCCTAATCATTAAACTAAAATCCTTTTGCTTATTTTATTTAGGCAATTTAAGAGTGTAATTATTCTATATACTTTTAGAAAGAAATAATCTAATTTGGAAACTTTCTTCAGAATAGCTTCTGTAGCTTATTTCCAACATTTCGGGTGATATTCTAGATTAATAAGTTTACTAAAGAGAGTAAAAAAGGTTTGTAGGATTGCTTTGTAACCTTTATAATAATCTCTTGAGTGATTCCATTTAGGCTAGGGGTTTTTCCTTGGATTTTGGCTGAACAGGCATTGCTTAATTCGATTTGAGTGAGATTAGGCCATTCCCATTTCTTGGATTGTTTATACCCTTCCTATAGTGGTTTTGGGGTAATAGAAGGGGGTGGGAATAGAGTTGATCTGAAAGCAGAGCATTTTCCTTCGAAAGAGCTTTCTGTTGCAATATCCGATATCCTTTGATCTTGAAAGTCTTTAGTATAGGCCATTGCTTTGAAAATTGTCTTTATATCCTCCTTTTCTAAAAACTTATTTCAATAATCCTTTTTTGCTGTTTAATAGCTTGAAAGTACTTGTTCTAGCGATTCGATATCCTTCCTTAGAGCTATGATTCTCTAGATCTGATTCAATTCTTTGCTTTGCTTCTCTTAGCTCTTTTCGGAGATCTTTCAATTCAGGTGTCCACTATGGTTTGGCCCTTTTGATTGAAACAATTTTAGGTATACACCTTTCTATTGCTTTTTGAATGATTCTAGTAAGTTCGCTTGCTGCTTGATCTAGAATTAGATAGTGATTGTCTTTATCTTCAAAAGATTTAAGGAATCCTCTTGATTGGAATGATTAATTCTAAATTAGACAGAATAGGGGAATATAAGGATTCCGATTTGAGTATTGATTCGAACTTTTCCCAATTCACTAGCTTAGTATTGTATCTAGCTATCGATCCAGTATTAGAAGTATTTAGATCTTCTTTTCCTTTTAATTCGAATAGTATTCCTGTATAATCAGATCCTGTATCTGAAAGCGTTTGCTAATTGTGAATTTGAGGAGAGATTCCCTCTAATGTTAATATTAGATCAAGAACACTTGGATTAAGGAGATTAGTTTGATAGAAAATACTGATTCCGGGTTCGTTTAAAAGAATGAAATTCTAATCTTCAAATCATTCAGCTAATTAATCAGCGTTTCCGCTTTTCTTCGAAAAGGATCTCACCATAGGTAATAGACATTGAAGTTACCTAAAAGAATGGTTTCTTGTGTGATAGATATATTATACAAGCACCTTTCGATTGTGAAACCTTTCTTTTTAGCTTGATCAGCTTTGTTGTATATATTGATGATTTGAAAGGTTTTGTTTTCATTTTGATAATTGAAAATCTGTATATCAGAATCTATTGGAGAATCGGAAGCTAGATTGATTGTAGCTTGAAGAGTTTTTAATATGTATAGTAGTGTATGTAATTAGTAATTAGGATTGAGTTTTGATAATATTTGTATGAAATTGGAGTATATAATAGATCTTGAATTTAAATAATCGATTCTGTTTTTAATAATCCAAGATTCTTGAATCATAATAAAATCGATATTAAGTTCTATTGTAAGCTATAGAATATTCTCTATAGTTTGTGAACTCCGATTAAGATTTATTTGAAGAATTCGAATATTAATATGATTTATTAATAAATAATATTCGATTTTTATTGAATAGCCTGATAGGTTTCGCATATTTTCGAATTTGCTGTATAATTCCCTTGACAATTCAAGCATTTTATTTTTAAGTGTTAATAGAACTTTTCTTTAATATTATATATTATATATAAGTATATTGATATAATATACTTGCCTCTATATAATTATAGGAAGGGTTCCTTCTACAATGAGTATCCTAATATTCAAATCCTTAATATTTCTGATATTGTATAGTTAGTTTTGATTTGTAGAATTGTTTTATTCTTATACTACTTTCAGTATATATAATTGCTTTCGAATAGCTAATTCTACTTCTGATTTTATAGTAAAAGTAATAACAATAGCATTCTCTCGTTAATAAGCTCTTCTGAAAATGGGTATAAGTTAAAAGGGGGTTTCTATAGACTTGAAGTCTAGATTGAAGGTTTTGATTTATTAAGTATAAAATCCATTCCTTTTGTATTTGAGAATTCTTTAATTGGGATTTTGTAAATAATGACTTTATACTATTCTTAATCCTTTTGGATTTTTTCGAATTTGATAATATTACTTCAAATCGCTTTTTTCTTTAATAAGAATTATAATATAAAGGAATCATTTGTTGTGATAATGATATTATTATTGAAGGATATAGTTATTGTTGTGATAATTGGTCCTTTGATTTTGATTTTTTGAAAGGCTTCATTTATTTTGTTTCGGATAATTAGAGGGGAAAAGGAGGTAGGGTTTGGAAAATCTGGCTTGATTAAGATAATTTGTTTTTGGATGAGGTTAGATTTCTTTTTTATATTAGTAGATGTATGTTTTCTCTTTGAGGATTAAATTCTATTTTCCTTTTTTTGAAATATCAGTGTATGTTGGTTTCAATATAGTGGTAATAGTAGTAATAGGCGAAAGAGGTTTAGTTAATGCTTTCGCTTGTGATTCGATTTTGTGTATAGCGGTTTCCAATGGGTGATTTGAGAGGTGATAATATTCAAAGCTATAGTAAGCTTCCCCTTTTCAATATATTCTCTAAAGATCTCTAGGAGATCTAAGAGCTTGGATTGTTCTTCACATGATTGGGAGAGAGAGGAAGCTAGCACTATAAGGTCTCTAGCTTTCAAAATAGCTTCCTTGGGTGTATTTGGGTTGTTTTGGATTCTAGATTGTTTGTTCTGATTGCTAAAAGGTATTGTAAGGCCCCGTTTCTTATTCTGATTGAATATATAGGTAGTATTGGTTGTATCTTGAGTAATAAAGGGGTCACTAAATAGATTGAACTCTTCAAATCTTCTTTCAGTATTGACTGGCTGGTTGATTGATAGAATAGGGCTAGAGATTTCGAATTGAGGGTTTTCAGAAGGCAAGAAAAGGCTTGAAGGTATTGGGATATCTAAAACAATAGTAAGATAAGTGATTGGTATAATGGAGGCTTCAGAAGGAGCCTTCATCATAGCCGTATCCCTAAGTATTGATGGATTATTAAGAGAGCTCATATTGAGAATCTTATTCTTATTCTAATAATTCGGAATGAGAAAATTTTATGCGAATTTTCGTGTATATTTTGTGTTCGGAGTGTCGATAATAATAGTATAACAATTACTAGTTAGAATCACTAGGAAGCAATTGCAATTAATTTGGTTTAATAACTATGATCTAAATCGATCGCGAACGGGTTATATTTCGAAGAAAAAGTTTCCTTCGAAATTTGTTGTATGTGTCTAATACCCTGAGGACAAGCTCTTTATTCCAATTAACCTAAGACCCGCATTAACCAGCTATAAGTGCTTCAAGTACTCTCCCAATTGATAGTGGTCGATCTGATTATCTGCCGATATCTGAACGATATATGAAATAAGGCTTTTTAGAATAGAACTATAAACCCTTAAACAGAACAATTGCAGGATTGCTATGAGCGATATTGAATAGGGAAACATTAAAGGCAATAAACCTCTGATTAGCTAACATTACATTATTATGAGCGGCTAGAACACTAGCGGCCTGTAGGCCCGCTCTTTAGTACGTCTAGAATACCCCTTGGGAGATCAGATATTAGACGTTAATTACTATAAATAAATAAAATAAATAAATAAATTACTAATTCCTTTTCAGTACTCGATCAATTGCTTTTGCGGTTCATAGTAGAGAAGTTCTATTAAGGTTAGTAATAGATTGTTGAAGTTTAGAGAAGCTGTGTTATAAGGTCTATACTAAGGTGATCTATAAGGCAGCATATAGAGTAGATCTATATGGATCCCAAAGATAGGGATTGGTCTATATATACAAAGATTTTGTTATTATAGCCTTAAATCGTAGAACAGTGGGAGAATGGCCCGATCACTTTACTACTGAACCAGCCGGGCTCCTTGCGGAGGACAATGGTCTTTTTGTCTGATACATATATTATATATCTTATAAATTTTTATTAAATTTATAAATCTATTTGTTAAGCAAAATTATAATAATTATTCGAATAAAATATTTATTAATAATTATATTATTTATTACTTAAAAAAATTTCCTTTATTTATTATATAGATCTTTTAATATAATTATGAAAACATTAAATGATTTGGAGAATATATTATAGAATTTATTATATAATATAATTGCTGTCACGGGATCACTTCTGGGAGTATTCAGAAGCTTTACCGCTGAGCTAAACGCCCAAAAGACTAGGAGGTAGAACTGGAAGTTCTACCTTACTCTCACATATATATTTATTTATTTATTTTAATTTACATCCAGGGGGCAAGCTGCAGGGGCTCGCCATAATCTCCCAGGGGGTACTAGGGATGGACTATGCTAGCGGAGGTGCTGGTATAGCCACACATTCCGTTCTTCTATAGCTGTGATACAGGCTGAGGGAGAAGCGGCCAGAAGCACTATACGCACTTCTACCGCTTGTCTTCTATTTGCAATATCGATATTGTTCAACCCACTTTATATTGAATAGCTCAGATTTGCAGCTAGCTAGAGAACCTTATATTATCAGTTTTTGTTTGGTATAGTTTGTATATAGCAGTAAAGAGAGAAAAGCGATTCCAAAGAGAATATAGTTCTAATTAATAATATGAAAATAGGAAATTAAAGGATCTTTAAAGAAACTGAGTGTAATTGCTTGAAGTGATTAGTAATTACTAAAAAGATTGTAAAGTCTATTAGAGTCTTCAAAAAAAAAGAGAAATAATCGATTGCATTCTTTATATCTTACAAAATTAAGCCAAATTTGTTTGACTAATTGTTGAATTAGATATAAGAGTATCAGCAGAATATCAAATACTTAGACTTTTTGCTATATCCGTAAAAGCATTCTGAAGTGGTGTTGTTATACTGAAAGTGTTGGTGGTAGGATGTAAAGTCCCCGTGTCCGGTTCTGAGCACTATCAATTGCTGAAGAATAGAATGGGGGAGGGCAAGTTCCTCAGGTTTCTTGACTTGATAGCTGAAATGCCAGTAATGGTATCGGCCAGTAAGGGTAACCTCATTTCGCTTTCACCATCTCTATTCTGTCCTTTGTCTGAGGATTCTGATTGTTGAGCTTATCCCATTGATAATGAGAAGCAATAAGTTGTTGTTCTCAATGTGATCGCTGCGAGCGCCCAGATCGGCAAGCCGATCGGTCTTCTCGTTTCCAAGGATTCCAATATGTCCAAGCAACCATCGGATCGCCACTTGCCTATTCCTCATAATCTTATGACAGCGCAGAAACACCCATTGGGATAAATTGGAAGTGTTGTTCCTGATATACTAAATAACTGAAATACTATTAATACATATAGTGATCTACTTAGTCGGCTCTAGTCGGACAATATACTCCAAACCTTTTAGAGTATTCACTATCTTGGCATTAAAGATATACAAAAGTGGGTTGATCACTTCATAACCAAATACTACTGGAAATTGTTCCTAATAGATCGTATAGCCATAGCCAACTATCTTTTGCCCTCAGTAGTACTATTCAATATTATTCGAGAAGATTATAATATAGCTATTAGACAAATAGTTTCACTATTATATGAATTCAAATACAACTGCTTCTTTCTTCATACCTCCTATGAGATCGTTACAGCTCCCTGTAGAGAAATACAATAAGGAGAATATTGATTTTGGTATTTTCAGAATCAATCCGATTAGTCTACAAAGATTGATATTATTTATCTTATATTGAAATACTTGCATTAAACAAATCGCTAATGGGTGGTTTTCGTTCATCTTGCAGAGTCGAAGCGCGAATCTTATTCATGCCTGTTCGAGTGCTAGCTCGCCGGGCGGTAGTTCAGAGTCTCTTAGGATCGCAATGGTCGGAGTTGTACGCCAAGCGGGTAGCAGAAATGAATTATATTATAACTACTTTCTAGAATATATTATAATACAAAGTAGATTTGCTATATCTATAAATACTTTCCCAACTCATTTGTAATAAAGCTATTAGTACTAGATTTTTATAAAATCTTCTAATTATATTAAACCACCTATTGTATAATTACCTTCAAAAGTTCTGATTAGAACCAAACTATTCTTTTTATACCTTTATTTCTATTTGCTCTTTAAGTTTATTTGATATCTCCATTATACTCTCTGCCCTATAATATCCGATTATAAACCAATATATATATTTATTCTCTCGAGTCATATAGACAATATCGCTATTGCTATTATTATATACTATATCTTATAACTAATAGCCGTTTCGCATTACCTTACCGAATCTCTCCTATACAACAAAGCCGATTATGTCTCGCAGGCTTGCTATTTCAGATCTTTAGCCAGGCAGCTCTTCTATAGTGTTTTCAATCTATTAATCAAAGCTCTGCTTGTAAAATCCATTTCCCCAATGTATAGTTTGTAATCGAAAATAAAATACTAAAAGCATATTATACATATATATCATAGGATTAATTTCTATCTAAAATCCTTTATTGCCATAATACCAATCGAGCATTGTTGAATATAGTTTACTAAAAACATTCTTTTTATACCAAAGCTCCTCCGCCATTATACCATTTCCATATACTTGAAAATAAAGTACTAAAAATATTCCTCTTCCTACTTCATATATACTTCTACCAATCCCAATAAACACTATCCTAGCCTTTATATACTTCCTATTACTCCCCTTACCATTTATAAATATCCAATCTAATATACTCACAAATTGTATATATTATTGGATTATAAAAAACTCTATATGCTAACACCCCAGAAATGTTCTATCGATTTTCGTTCATCAAGTTAAAAATATTGGCCCTACTTTCAATACAGATTTCAATCAGATTCAACTATATTATAGAAGCTTCATTATCCGTTATTTCAAGAGCTAATTCTATTTCGCAAATGCTCTATCACGATATACTCTAGCTCTACTTCTTACACAAATTCATAAAGATATAGTTTCGCATCAATCCCACTCTCATTTCCCTTCCACCATCGAATAGTTTTCATCTCTGTTTTACTGGTAGTTTTTTATTCCAAGTATCTTTGCAATTACTCTTTGATAATCAACTATATATACCTTCGCTTCCAGTATAGCCTCCAATTAGTGTATAACCACCACCCAGCTCCAGCTAACTCTACTTAGCTCTCCGATCGTACGATCGAAGGTTTGTAGGATATACCATGTATAGGTGAGAGTCATCGTATCCCCTCTCACATATATAGCAGGACAGGACAGGACAGAAAGGGCTTAGTGTCACCCGTGACAATTGCATAGAATTAATTCTGATATTTTTTCAAATACTTAGTTCTTTAATTACTAAAACTATTTTATTCAATTCATTTGTATATTCTATATATTTATCTTTCAATCAAAATGATTATTAGATCTAGCTATTTGTCACGGGATCACCAACTCAGTTCTAGAAATGCAATCCAATTCGATTTGGCAAAAACAGAGCTAATGCACTTTTCATTATCCAAATTAACAAAAAAATATCTAATCACGCTATCCAATTCAGAAATAATTGTATTCCAATCTCTTATTAAATAACTGGGAATATGGTTTAACCCGAACCTCAAATTCGATTAATATATTAATATTCGAATTATATAAGCGAAAGATGCCTTTCATCAAATAGCTCGATTAGCTAATATCGAAAGAGCCTTAATCCTAAAGCCCTTAGATAATTATATATAGTATGTATAACTAGTATAACTGATTACGGATCAATGATTTGGTGGAGAGATCAAACTCATTTCAAGAATATGATGTAATCGCTTCAAAACCTAGTTTTTCGAAAGATATTAGGAGTCTTCAAAACAGCCCCAATCCTTTCAATGAAAGTAGAAGCAGGCCTAAAGCCCCCAAAAATTCGATTAGATTTAAATGTTAGGCAATACACATTTCATCTAGCTAAACTCTCGCCAAACCATCCAATCAATATTGAAAAAGAAATATCAGCTCAATATCAAATTGATTTGAAAGTAATCCCTACTCCTTAAAGAAAACGATATAAATCAATTCAACTTGATAGAATTAAAGAATCAATAAATCAGGATCTCAACTTTATTTCATTTGAAAAGATTATTCACTTCAACTTCCCTTTATGGAAAAAGGAAACTCCCTTCAAAGTTAATATTAACAATTCATCAAAAGAAAATACTGCTATTCTTTATAATATCGTTTTCAATCACAGAGATAAGGATACTATCTATATTTATACTGACGCCTCTTCTACTGAAAAAGGAATAGGTATAGGTGTAGGTATAATCGCAATACAACTAAACAATCGAATTTCATATCAATAACAATTGAATATTGGTAGCAATCAATTAGTGTATAATGAAGAGCTTTATGGGGTTATTAGAGTTATTAAATATACTAGTACAATTACCTGTATTGGTAACAAATTTAAGATATATTCGGATAACCAAGCTAATCTATATCGCTTAAAAACACCATCAGATTACTCTAGACAGGCCTATCAGATTCGAGTAATCAAAGCAGTGGAAATCATCAAAGCAAAAGGAGCTAAAGTATCTCTAAATTGGGTTCCAGAATATACTTTAATAGAAGGAAATGAGCTAGCAGATAAACTAGCAAAGAAAGCAACCACAATACATTCTATCTCAAACAAAACAAGTTTTGGACTTCTAGGTATGATAATCAAAGAGTATAATTCAGATCAATAGCTTTCTACTCTCAATTAATACAAACTCAGATCAAATCAATCCCCTTTGACTTATTCAAAGCTATTTCTATGGAAGATAGGATCGAAAATCAAGTTACCAAACAAAACCAAGCGAAACACTACTAGCGCATATTTTCAACTCAAATTAGGTTATGGATATATCAAATCTTATTTATATCGATTCAAACTCTCTGATAACAAATGTATATATGGTAATATTGAGGCTCCACAATACCTCCTTATTAGTTATCCCATATATAAAGCAGAGAGAAAAGAAATATTCAAGAATATACCACTATCTAAGATCACTATACAGTTCCTACTCCATACAAAAGTAGGTATTGAATTAGCTATTAAATTCATCAATATCACCAAAATCGCCACAAGAGCATGGCACCTGGCCAGAGCTCTTATACAAGATGAAATAGAGGAAGGAATAATAGTAGAAGAGGAGAGAGGAGAAGAGAATGAAGAAGAAGTAATTAGGGAAATAAAAGAGGGCTTTGATTTCCTTACAATTTCTTGATTTTCACAATTTTCTTATTATATGCAATGCGTATAATGAGCGGGCACTGTTCCTCAGCATTTGTTTTCACTTCCCTAAATCGTATATATCCATTTTTGTAGAATAAAAAGTTATCCGCTAGAGCCTCTAGAGGCCTAGCCGTCCTATATAGTCTTAGACTGAACGTGGACGTAAATGAAATCAATCAATCAATCAATCAATCACGGGATCACCTCTGGGAGTATTCAGAAGCTTTACCGCTGAGCTAAACGCCCAAAAGACTAGGAGGTAGAACTGGAAGTTCTACCTTACTCTCACATATATAGCAGGACAGGACAGGACAGAAAGGGCTTAGTGTCACCCCGTGACACTATTACCTTCGTGATAAACTTTTAATTGAAAAATTGAAAAATAACGAATTATTAGTTTTTATATCAAAATTAAAACCAAATAGTTTCAAATCCTATAGTGAACCTTCGGGAAGCCCTGCCTCGAAATCAAGACCGAAATTATATAATCACCATAGGTCTGAGGATGAGATAATAAAATTGAAATGTTTTTCAATAAAAATCACAAAATCTATACTCAAATCTCACGGGGACAATTCGCTTTCCAGGGATATTCGCTTTCCCCAACTAGGAACTAGTCGGCCGCTTGAAGAGCCGACTATTGCTTGTCGGGGAAATAGTCCTTTGAGAGTCAGCAAAAGGGTATCAGTTTTGCTAGTATCTTCATCACATTTGGCTTCAAGGACATACACTATCGCCTGCAGGTAATTGCAAGCGTTACAATTTAATGGTATCGGTGTTGGTGTTGCTTGTTTGACAAATAGAGAATCCATCAGAGCTCGGAATGGTTCTTTGAGTTTGTTAGCTTCCTATATCACATTCATAAAATCCCAATTACTACATCCCATATCTCCAAGCGCCAAGATTTTCAACGACTTCTCGTATTGTGCCAACTGATAGAATGAGACCTTGAGATTTCTCGGTGGGTATTGTATTTCGAAACGAGCTCCAAAGCCTCGTACAAATAACTTAATACTTGATTCATTGTTATAATCATCTACTTCTTCATATTGATGAACTTCAACAATATAAGTATTATTAGCCATGCCAATCGGATCAGTTGATGGAAAGAGATGTTCAAGGCGGTAACGAGTGAGATAATCTTTCATTCAGTAGCGACCTAGATCCGCGGTGGGATAAAAAGTTATGAGGATATCATCAAACAGCCTGTTCAGCTTTATTTTAGCTTGCAAAATCTTCAAAGTGTTTGCACCGTCAATGAAACTTCTACCACAAATCACGCATTATGACTTTGAGCCCCACTTAAACACTAGGAAGCGCTTTCTGCTTACCGCGCGGCGCGCGCAAACCACTGCCTACAACGACCTCCTTCCTCTCCAGTTCCTATAAAACTTGTATTTTGCTCTTGTCGATTCGATTCCCTGTGTGAAGTGAGTGCGCGCTTGATGTGAGAAGTATATCTGATCCAAAGCAATAAAACAAAAACCTTGAGTTGAGTTGAGTTGATTTTCAGATGAGAGGCTTGTTCACTATTTATTTTACTTAATTTGAAGACTCGGTGATTTGATGCGCCATTGCGCGAGAGCGCGTAATCAAGCTATGGATGTCAGTGTCAACTTCATTCATCTCAAAGCCTCAAAATAAATAATAACAATTCACTTCCTCCATCAATTCCCTTGACCCACCAAAGCCGCGCCGCGCCTCAACTCACCTCCCACTTAACAAACAAAATGGCAAAAAATGGTAGTCATAGCGATCAAGTTCCCCCGGGGCGCCGTGGTCTAACTCTTGAGTCGTTACAGTTTCCCCAGTCTACCTGTATGAAGGCCCGCAAAGGTCCGTCCTACATTCTCGGACTCGCCAGTGCGTTATGCTTTCCCACCAACTCGGCCAGAAGACCGGTTGGACACATTGTGTTGAAGACTGATGCGCGGGAGGATATATGAAGTGGAAGGTGAGTGATGGGGTGGTGTAGTTGGAGAGTTGATGGGTCTGGTTTGGGATTGATTCATTTTTGATCTTGAGATTTTTTGGTGCGCGATGCGAGGAGTGTTGGATTCACTTGTTTTGGATCCACTTTTTAAGATGAAGGTTTATTGTTGTTTGTATGATGCCTAGTACTGGGCGTGAGTTATTGGAGTACGGAATTTGATTTCTCAGTGTGGTGCGGTCAACGTCGCCGCATTACTGGCCTCGCGACGTCTATACGGAAAATGTATGAAGAGCCAGCAGATTGTTCAACCAATCCAATGAGGACGAACGCTATCATCCCATCTAATTCACTAAGCTGAGTTAGTATCAATAATATTTTATCCTCAAATTTTGCACTACAATTGATTTTTGACTACCCAATACATTCATCTATTTCAGCCATTTGAGCTGCAAATGTTTCCACAGGAAACGATCTTTGATATTGATTTTAAGTAATAGCCACATTTCTGTGAGCATTGAGAGCCTTATGGCAGTTTCTTTCATAGCAAGAATTTTTTGCCGAAAGAAATATTTCAACGCAATACTTCGAACTCTAGTCAATCCCCGAGCCAAGCCCATTTGCTGTATCCAGAGAAAGATGCAAATGTCTCCCTATATTCTTCTTCCATTACCCATCATGAACACAAAAACTACACAATTAAACGAGCGGGTAAGAGGGTAAAGCATCAAGGAATGCTAATCTTGCTAAAACACCAGCTTTTCGAAGGAAAAAAGAAGGTTGAGTTGGCATTCATGAATAACTATAGACACCTCTCAGTTCTTTATCCATCGTAACCAGATTGATTGCACTCGCACCCCAAACAAGCAGTGCAACACGCACCCTAGTGATAATAAACATTGGTTTCCTTTCTAACATAGAACTCTGCTTCATCTGATGAGTAAATCGAAGCTTCAAAGCCCAAAGTTTGGCTGATATAATCTGAAAATTCCATCTACCAGCCAGATCTCGCATATCCTGATGTAGACCTAACTTGACATTCTTTATCAACTTAATGGAGAAATTTCGCTAGACCTCTTGGTAGGTAGCTAATCCCTCAGCTTCTCGAATCGCGCTCATAAATTTCGTCCGCGAACTGACACGAGCATTAGACATGCATGAAAAGCATTCTCTCGCATTTTCTCCTGGCGAAAAATAAAATGCAGGAAAGAATATACTTAATAAGTGAGACTGGAACTTTCTGCAGCATGCGCATTTTAGGTTTCTAAAGCATAGGCATAGGCATAAAAGAGTGAGAAGATTGACAATGATATTTGATATTCCGCTGGTAAAAGCTGTATAAACATGTTCCCTTGAATTTCTAGTTGTTACGACTTCTGTACTTTTGTACTGGAACATGGGTCATCAGAACTATCATTGATACAGAGGAGAGTTGGGGAAACATCGAGAATAACAAAGTTAAAAGCGTCTCTTCTCCATTCAAACCACCTCCCGGCATCACCTTGTTGCCCGAGTCTTTTATTGTGCCATCATATCAGAAAATTAACTGATTAGGTATATCAAACTTTGATCCAATTATTGCCTCCCCATTTCGACATTGACCATTAACACATTCTAAATCAACACTTCTTCAGAAACAACCCAGAGAGCAAATAATACCATTTGTATATATTCCACCCACTACACACCCAACTAATTCCATCCAACCCTAGAATTTTCCACCCAAAACCCCAAAAGCACAATCTCAGCCGCGCCTCACAACCGCAGAAATTCATCTCCAACCTTAATCTCCACATTCAATGCACACCCGCCACTCCGCAGCACATACGCGCAGGCGTCTCCCAAAAAATTCACTAGGTAATTCCATGCAACATGACAGGCATTCCATGCGGGATAGCGACCCGGTGCGGGATGAGCTAGCTTCACCTGACGAGCGGCACAGTCTCGACTTGTAAACTTGATCCAGGGCTTCAAACGTGATAGACATATCTCGGTGCTTCTCAGAAGTTGTCCCACTCTATTCCTCATCGTCAAAGACAGAGGAAGCACGGGATGCGAAGACTCAACACCTGTACACGATGCATCCTACGAACCTCCAGCTCTCTCTTGAGAGTCTGTAAAGCTAAGATTGAGTTGTAAATAGAATTAAAAGAATTGAAAGGAAAGAGGTATTAGAGATATAATAAAGAATTATATTACGATTTTACAATAACAATATTTATAAAGAATTGAATACCAGCTTTAAATACAGATACAAAAGTTACAGAAACCCCGATTAGATTTAATATCTATTATTGATTATTACTTTATAGAAATAAAATATATAATAGGTTTTTTCTCTTTAGAAAAATCTTTTCAATATAAAACTTGCCATCGCTCTACTCGTACTACAATCCCTTTTTTTATACCCTTTGGCTTTCAGCCACTCGAATACCACAACAACACAATACAGAGAATGCCATCACCTTCAAATTAATATCATACTTTGGGCATCGATATAATACAACATTTTTCCTTTTAATTTTCGAATTTTCGAATTTTCCAAATTGATTCATGTATAGGCTTAAGGCTCGGCTCTGCCCCACTATTGTCAACAGTTTCGACTATACACATCTAATAAGAGCTAAAGGATATTAAGCTTATAAAAATATACAAAGGGCTAATTTAAAAGAGATAAAGATAGAAAAAAGTGATGCTTTTTACTACTACCTCACTAGCAAGAGGACCCTTTACTATATTGACAACAACTCAGGAGGGAATAACTCTTGCCTTTTATAGAAAAAGAGAAATAGCAAATTGGATTTAGGATTTTAAAAAAAGAAAAATTGAATATTGGAATACTTTAATTGGATTAGGGGAAGGGAAGAATCAGAAAGGAAGTATCTCAAAGGATGAAAACAATTATCTCTATTTGCACTCCGAATAGAGATCGGGCTTAGTTCCCCAGCATTCGTTTTTACTTCCCCAAATTGAATATATCTACTGTAGATATCCAATAGTATTTGCTAGGCCCCTATAGCCTAGCCGTCCTAAATAGTCATGGACTGAAAAAGGACGTTAATAAAATCAATCAATCAACAGAGGAAGCACTTCCCACCCTTCCCAATCCAAATATTCAAATTTCCCACCATGGCGAAAAATTCAATCGACGGCGTAGTTCTCATTACCGGGGTAAGCAACTTTCTCATCTCCTCGTCTCATCACCTCATCATTACGAACATCAATCACAATCACCAAGCTAACCCACTCACCCCTTCCCACAGGCCGGCGGAGGAATCGACCAACAAGCCGTATACTCCTTTGCGGAAGCAGGAGCCCGCGCCATAGCTCTCGCGGACATCAATGAAGAAAATGCCCAAACAGCTTCCGAGACTGCCAGAAAATATGCGACCCATCCAGATTTCCGAACTTTGATCATCGGAGTCGATGTTGCAGATGCAGAGAGTGTGCAGAAGATGATTGATGTGACGGCGAAAGAGTTTGAACGCATTGATTATGCTGTGAATGGGGCTGGGGTACAAAGTTCTTCTTCTCTATTCTTTTTTGGTACTTTCTCGATTCATGCAGTGTGGAAACGAAGAAACCCATATGTATATATATATGAACTAACGACTCCCAAACCACAAAATCGAACATCCCTCCAACGAACCATTCGCAGAAGCATCAATCGCAGACTTCGATAAAGTGATGTGTGTCAATACCAAAGGCTAATGCTCTGCGTGCGCGCCGAACTCAACGCCATGCTCGCGCAAGAAACTCGCAAGATGCCGAGGCGCAGCGGCGAGCGAGATATTGGTCGCGGAGTCATTTTGAACGTGGGCTCTGCAAATTCGTATGCGGGGCTGCCGGCAAAGATGGCGTATACGGTGTCCAATCATGCGGTAATGGGACTCACGAAGGTGGCTGGTGAGTTGCCTTGTTGCATATGAATAATATCAGGTGCTGTTCATATTATGCTTCATCCTGAAACTGACTTTGCCTTCAGCACTCGACCATGCTGCCGATGGAATTCGCGTCAATGCCGTGTGTCCCACTTGGGTTCGTACTCCTATGGTTGAAGAGGAGTGCAGAAGAAACCCAACCGTGATGCAGATGGTGGGAGTCATAGTTCCGTTGAAAAGAATGGCTGAGCCGGAAGAGATCGCCGATGTGATTGTTTTCTTGTGTAGCCCTTCTGCAAGTTATGTAACAGCCACGGGAATCATCATTGATGCTGAAGTGACTTTGACCGTGCACATGCACTGAATAGATACATACTATGGACTGTGGGTTTTTAGGTAGTCTAGGAAAATCTGTTGCTCTTAAATAATTAACACTCTTTTGATTACTCATGAACAAACGAAATCCCCGAATTGCGGGTATGCCCAATCCTTATTGGAGAATCAAAAAGTCCACTAAACTTTGTGGTAAACTGAAAGTGCAACGATCTGACTGCTATCCCAACAAAACATGCCGATACCAAAAACGATAGCCATCACTAGATTTACTAATACCCTTGTAACAAGACCTGTTCCAAGGACATCAATCTCTTACACTCTCAACACAATTCTGAGACCGGGCCTGTACTAAAGACAGAAGAAAGAAGAAATAATGTGAGTGTGAGCCACAACGCGCCAACACAAAAACTCGATAAAAAGAAATCCCACACCACATTCCCCAACCATCATCAACAACACCTTCAACAATATGGCCCCTAGACTTTTCACAAATAACCATACAACATACTAGATGCTACCTACCTTTCTTTGCACATTCACTACTTGCGTTATTCCCAGCCCACAGATCAACCCTACAAAGCTCATACCCACCAGCCTTTCCACACCAGTAGTAGAAGACGCTGTGATATTGATCATTCCAAGATATGAGGCCATTTTCCCTGATCCGCAAATGGCACGACTTGTAATTCATGCGGTTATAGTGGAAGCCGAAACGGATAGATAGGAGTTTCATTGCGAGAGGCTGTAGCAATGAACAAGGACTGTTCGTTTCTGGCGAAAGAGCTTTGTGGGGTATAAGAATGTTTGATAAGGCCTATGTGAAATCTGGGTTAGAGACATGGCTTTCGTTCTTGTTGCTTGATGAGAGAATACTTCCTAACAGCTAGAAAGGCATCTTCGTGTATGCCATTTAACTTGTGTCTCATTTTTACTTCATCGTGTATTATACACTGGAACTTCCCGTGAAATAGAGGGGCATGTTGAAAGAGATATTGCGAGGAAGAAAACACTGCTCCGCTGTAGACCTTAATTCTGCGATAAACCCGAAGCTGCGCATGTAAATCAACCAAAATCGAATAGCAACATTGAGAACTTCACAGTCACACATCAATATCCAAAGTCAAACAAATTGAGAGAGCAGTAATATAGCATTGGTTATTTCTATCACTGCTATATCCCAACCCTCCTCACGATCTTCTAGTCCGTAGTCCAGTCCATCATGGGTATCATTTATCAATCCTAGATGTTACATGTAACCATCTATTCATCATCCTCCTCAGCCTCATCACCAACAACGTTGAAGAATCTCAATTCGTAAACGCCCTTGGAGGTGGAAACAACACGGAGCCAATCTCTCAATTGGTTCTTCTTGAGGAACTTCTTGGTCCTATTATCGCCACGAATTAGCATACATTCTCAGCCCAATAGAGATGTGAAATAAAATTTCATGGGAAAAAACTTACAAGTACTTGAGGTAGTGACCAGAGTTGACAGAGGTCTCGATCTTGATGCTCTCTCCTTCCTTAGCGATGGTGACCTTGTCGCCCAAGTTGCTCTTCAATCCATCGACCTTAAGGTTGTCTTGGAGGAACTTCTCGAATGCAGCGGTATCGAAGATCTTGTCGTTGGCAGGTTGCTTGCAGTCGATAACGAACTTGCGCTTGACGACTGGTCCCTTCTTGTTTCCGGCCTATTTGAGAGAAAATAAGTTAGCCTACTGTATCACGCCATAACTCTGCGGTAGAGCGGGCCAACAGCAAAGCGGTTCTTATTCATGGACGTACTTTGGCAGGCATTTTGATTGATTTCCGTGTGGTCGCAAAGAAATGGTTATCCTACGCCGAGTTGAATGTTGATGAAGATTGAAATAGGAGGTTCGAAAATCTGAAATTTTCTGTGTGGGCCGCCAAGAGTGTGAGTCGCTTATCGATTATGTAATTCGGAGCTGACTTCCGTGTATTTGTGCCTTAATTAAAAGGCATCAATTCGAGAGGGCTGAAAGTGGGGAACGAAAGCTTCAATAGTTTGTTTACTCAGGTTCGGCATTTGTTGTTCATCATGCATGAAGAACCAGCTAGGCCAGCTAGGTATTGAGTAAGTATTCATGAAGTCGATCTCTCCAAGAGCGGGAAGCTTCAAATTTCTACAACGGCTTGGCTACTGGGTTTTTCAGGTCGGTGAGGGCAATACAAAACATTCAATCCTCCTTAGTACAGCTCAATCGGTCAACGGGTACATGATTGTATTGAAAAGTTGACAACACAGCAATGATCACAACGTGCATATTCCCAAACGTTTCATGTTCTACGAGTAAAAGATAATTGTAATCGGATTGTAATCATTCATTATATTATCCATCCACCCAGTCCTCTGTACAATTCCCTCCCTGAAGACCCATATTGCACCGCAAGTCCGTAGACATGCTGCCAAAAAACCTAACGAAAAGAACCATTCCATAAAAAACCCATGTATGAAATGCGCAAGAAAAAGTATAAAATCAGAAAATCATAATCGTCCCAAATGACCCATGTCCATGCATGTTTATGTCTAACTCCCGAGCCATCATAATTCCAAGCCGAGAAATGTTGTTCAGCCGACTCTTCCGATGCCAAGAGGTTGATTATTCATTAATATGTCTGAGCATGAACCGCATTGGTCAGGCCTGATTTCGAGAAGATGTAAAAGAGGTAGGAAGATGATTGGAGGTATCGTATGATCGAAGTCGAGTGCGGTATATCGTTTATTTTTGAGTTTGAGGAAAGTCGTTGTCATGAGAAGCTTAATACTTCAGAATGATGTATAGAGCGTGGATGATACCGGGGATATATCCAAGGATGGTGAGAAGGACTATGGAGCATGTTAGTATTTTGATCATTTGCGAGTAGCAACATGTGGATAGTCTTACTGTTAATGAGCAAATCGGCACCGCAACCTCTCTCAAGGAAAACACCAAGAGGTGGTAAGATGACGGCGAGAATAATCTTGCAGATATCGCTATTGTGAAATGTTAGTATGCGATACTCGTTGGTTTGATTGACTCGACTGCCGTGCGACAAAGTCTAAAGTGATTGGATTGGGATGGAGAGTGATTCTTACCTTGCTGTGAAAGGCATGATGTTGGATTTAATTGGTAAAAGGTTGATTTAACGGGTGTTGTTGGTTGATGGATTGATGGGTGTCGTGGAAACGAAGAGTTCTTGTTCTTTGTCTTGATGTTCGATGTTTGATGTAGAGAAGATTGGAATGTATGTTTGCAAAAGTAAGTAGCTAACCAAAGGGAAAGTGGACCTTTATGTATGAGCACCGAGAAGAAGTTGGGCTTTGGACGTGTGGAACTTGAATGGTACGATTTCCCGATTTTGCTTGAGTCGGGAGTACAACGTCACTAATTTACCTTATTTCACCTCTTATTATTAACCGCAAGAAAAGAGTTGGCACTATCATGGCTGAAAATAGATTAGATCGTTTGGAATTGTGGTGAAGTGTGGCCCAACCAAGAAATTCTATTGACCAGACCAACCACGGTGACCAGTAAATGGTTAAACCTCATTACGTCATAATATCTTTTCCCATTTCTCCCTTCGCTTGCTTCCGCCATCATGTTTTTTGATGTATCTTCCAAGGGAAATTAAAACATCAGTCAGCCAATCTTACCTGTTGAAATAATTAAATCTGAAGCATGATGAATGCACATCGAGGAACCTGCATGATATTAAAATTCTGGTGTTCAACAAATAAATTCGCCTTGTTTGTATGTTCTCGTCGATTTTGCGACGATTCAACAATAAAAATGAACGAGTACAAAATGTGAAGTAGCATCATGGTAATTGCCGGGAGTGTCGGAAAGTGACTTTTCTCAGTGCCGCATGCATCCCGATTGGGTTCTTTTTCTGCTGCGGGGACCTTCAGGTGTGGCTCTGTGGCTGAGTTGTGGCGGTTCGGAGAATTGGAACTTCATGTGATTGTAAATTCAATATCTTATTCGTCTCTCGCTTTAATCTACACTTTGCTAAGCCGCATACACGGCAAAGGATATCCATGATGTACATGGAACATTCGGAATTCTTGGCTGTCAACTTCATCGTGTGATTGATCATTTCTTCCAATTGATTATCTCGACGTTCCGAATCCCGCATCTTTCCAAATTCAAAGCCACTATGAAATGACGAGGTTGGGTTGTGTACTGCACAGAAAGTATCCTAGTATTTCTTGGGCAGACGCGTATTGGTGCGTACTGGTACGTACTGGTGCGTATTGGTGCTGTATAAGGCTACACGAGTCAAAGCGACGTCTAGACTCTAGATCCTGCATTTAGAAAGCTTGGTCTATTTGATGTGCCATGTGGCTGAGTATTAGTACAAACGGTGTCACGGTATCAGCACGAAAGATCGCACATAATAGGTTTGTGAGAAGATACGTTGATTCACATTTCATTGTACCTAGCTTGACTGTACTTACACGTAGGTAGTCGAAGTTACCCTAAGACCATATCTTTACATAGGGTACTGTTCTAGAAGAATCTCGACCGTTTAGCTTATGAACGAATGCGTTGAGAAGCTCATGACTAACTTAATTGTACTGCACATTCAAACGAAGAAGGGGCTCTATTTCTTGATCTGAGTAAGTACAGTTTCGCATGAGACAGCTGTTATGTACCAATTTGGGGCCGAAAGAGTATTAAGCACACATCATTTCCGATGCTGGATTATGGATGAATATACGAGTATGGTCCGGAGATATCAATCTATCAAGTGAAGATGGGAATACACAATCAGCGTGCGTCTACACCTAATTAGCTGCTCACACTTGGGTAACACCAATAAACCCTCGTTAGACATTTAAGACTTTAGATTTAACAGATGCTCATCCGAACTCTGGCTGGACTGACTGATACTCTAAGAACGACGAATCTTCAACTGACAATCAATGTCTACCTACGATAGTAGGTCGCCAATTGCCTAGACTTAAACAGGCTTTGAATCTCAGAGAACAAATCCGAATCCGCAAAGCTTTGTCAGAAGTTCTAGTGTACAGATGAGTGGCAATTATAGATAATAAAATACAAATTCCGAGAGCTCCCAGTGACGATGACCTCGACCAGTCGAATTGATAGATAATTGACCTTTTCATGATGCCTCAGGTATCAACCCCACCATGCCCATGCTCAGCGCATCCATACACAAATTTTATGTTTATGCACGTCCAAAGAACATCCTCTTCACCCCATCTCATAACCACCACACGATATGCCACGAGATCCTCTCATCGGCCTCGTAGGCAAACCCTCTTCAGGGAAAAGTACAACACTTAACAGTCTTACAGATGCTACCTCCAAAGTTGGTACGTAAATATCCCCCATGTCATTTCATCCGACCCAAAATTACCCCTCCATTTACTTACATCTTCTCTCATACAGGCAATTTTCCGTAAGCACCCACTCTATTAACTATTTGCGCAAATACACACCGTCTCATACAAGAAACTGGAGCAATCGCACAAGATCAGAGAGAGAGATAAGATACTGAGCCACTTCCAGATTCACAACCATTGACCCTCAACGCGCAATTGGATATCTCCAAATCGACTGCGCCTGCGCTCGCTATAATCTTCAATCCCGTTGCAAACCCAACTACGGTTCCTGTATCGATGGTCGTCGCTCTGTTCCTATCGAACTCCTCGATGTAGCTGGTCTCGTCCCTGGCGCACACGAAGGAAAAGGTCTCGGAAATAAGTTTCTTGACGATTTACGTCACGCAGATGCACTCATTCATGTCGTAGACGTAAGTGGTACAACAGATGCAGAAGGAAAGGCAACAAGAGGCTATGATCCTAGTTATGATATTGTTTGGTTACGTTCAGAGATAGTAGCATGGATTCGAGGAAATTTGATGCAAAAATGGGGATCGATAAAACGGAGACACGTAGCTGTGAAAGCTACAGCTGTTGAGACATTACAGGGCCAATTTTCTGGATATGGAAGTACAAGTGTGGTTGTTGCGCGGACGCTGGATAAATTGGCGTTGAAGGAGCCTTTGGAGCATTGGTCTGATGAAACAATTGACTTGGTGGTGAATGCTTTTACGGATGAGAAGTTCCCAACGGTCATTGCGCTCAATAAGATTGATCATGCGGATGCGGATAAGAACATAAGCAAGATCGCAAAGATGCAGGATCCAAAGAGTATAGTGCTATGCAGTGCTGTTTCGGAGGTTTTCTTGAGGAGATTGGCTAAGCAAGGCTTTGTGAAATATACGGAAGGAAGTGAGTTTGTGGATACGAGGGAGGATTTAATTGCTGATGGCGATGAAACTGGAGGAGGTCTAAAAGAATTGGACGAAAAGCTCAAAAACAGAATTGAGAATTTAAAGGATATGGTTCTTTACAGATTTGGAAGTACGGGAGTAGTACAAGTACTTTCCCGAGCAGCAGAATTACTAGGGTTAGTACCAGTATTTCCTGTAAGGAACGTAGGAAGTTTAATGGCAGGAAGTGGTGGATCTGGAAGTGAGAAGGTATTCAGGGATTGTGTATTGGTGAAGAAAAATACTACAGTCGCAGAGTGTGCGAGAAAGGTTATGGGAGACGCTCCTTTGGCTTATGTTGAAGGTGCTGGCGGAGTAAGAGTTTCAGAAGATGCTATTGTTTCTGTTGGTCATAATGATGTGCGTATAATTCCCTTTCATGCTGGAAGAAACTTTACTAACAACTACCAGATTCTCTCCTTCAGAGTCGGTAGAGCATGAGAAGCTTACAATCTTCATTTCAAAATGTATTCATGATACTATGGGCCTGGCGTTTTAGGAAGAAGGATTTAGCATAGCACATGGCGTTCATGAGGTCCTATTCAGGATTAAATATATTCGAGATTTACTTGATTTATGTGTTATTGACATACATCAAATATGTTCTTTCGTTCAGGTACCGGTTTTGAATTTGTGCCAAATTATTGTTGTTATGAGATTATATCCCCGCAGATTTCCCTTAGCAGTAAATATCACAACAATAAGCGAATGGGTTATTACCGATTGATCTTTTCTACCTTTCCACGATATTTCCTAGCACAATCAAGAAAGAGCACACATTAGCTTAAACTCTCACTCTAACTGAGTCTAAGAATACATGCTAGAGAACAGTTGCTTAAAAATTCTGATATATTCTTCTGCTTTAGTATTCTCCAATCCCAAGGCATTAATAATACATGGCACAAACACGAATTGACCAATCATTCACCCTCAATCGTCATACAGTAGTTCATCCGGTAAAAGAGAGGCGAACATTTCCACAACACATTCCCCGCATTTTAGATCTCGATATAGAGTTGTGACGACATCGATTGAATTGATCGATCCATCAAATCCCATCCCATCCCATCCCATCCAATCCAATACAATTACCGTCTGCCAAGTAACCACTAATGCACAATTGAACGATTAGCTAAGGAAGGAGAAAGTTTCATAGTGAACTATTGATCTAAGCTCTGGAAGCTATGTAATAGCCTTTTTCTTCTCGCTAGCTATATGGTTCTCGCACAATCGCATTCTGTATCTTTGATTTTGATTTCTCTTCGTGTATTCCTTTCAGATTTTCTTTCGACATTCTCGAGACAAAGAAATATACATACCTGGTTCATACTTGCAATACTTATTACACAAATCAATCATCAATCAATCCATAATCCTAATCCCCAACTCTCTCAACCATAATCACCATCACCCACTCCACCATGTCCCCCGCGCTCTCCACCTCCCCCGCCTCGCGCATCCGTCACCTAACCCCCAACCCCCGTCTCCATCTCCAATTCTTTCGCAACACCCCCACCACCCCCCACACCCAAGCACCCTCCATCCAACGAGCCGCCTCTCCTCTCCAACGCCGCCGCTCCTACTCCACCAGTACCGCCTACCGCACACCCTGGACAGGCCGTCCCGCGTCCGAAAACGCAGGCACGGATGCCCAGACGGAGAAACATAATGTGCAGCATGATCAGTCGCAGAAGAGCAAGGAGGAGAAAGTGAAGGGGGAGAGTGGCAGTGCGGGGTTGGAGGAGAAGCCCAGTGGGCAGAGTAAGGATGCGAAGAAGAAGGTGCAGGTGGAGTTTCCAGAGGGAGCGAAGATGGGTCCGGTTATTGGGATGGAGGATGAGAGGGGTGGAGTGAGTTTTTTCTTCCTTTCTTCGTTTACCCCTTTTCTGTTTGTTGATTTGTTGGTTTGTGTGGGGGAAATTGAGGAAGTGGAAAGAACGCTGGCTAATAAAAATGTGCAAATAGAAAGGTTCTTAAATCCCAGGAACCCTGGATACAGTGCTCGTAGCTAGTATACAACGTTTGATCGGCAGAAACTGTATACTACGAGATTAAGGATTCATGGATAGATATGTCGTATCTGCATTTGCTTGCTTGCTTGCTTGCATTCTCTCCATCTGAACATCTGAATCACTAACACTATCGCTATCCATGTACTCAACCCAAATATACACAAAATACACACATATGATCTCTTGAGTATTTATCAAATTGCCAATTTATGTATACGCAGTCATCGTAAGGATCCATATTCCCCATTGCGGTTTCTCTTCAATTATTAAGAGCTTGATCATCGCATCATGATTATGTAGGATAGTCTGAATAAGCGTGATCTTGCATTACTACACCGTGTATATTATTGCAAAGCCAGTATCAAAAAATCAAAGCAAGACAACTCTATCTATCTATCTACTAATCCAGCACATCCATATCAAAATCTCCTCACATCACCACTATCAAAGACAAATCCTCGTTCCTCTCCACTCCTAGCTCGCAAAGTCATACAGTCATCCACTCTTAAAAATCCTACCCTTTTCCCCGCCATACCCCCAACGGCATCTGTAATACCACTAACTATCATATTTATAGATCGCCAACAGCTTCTCAGGTATCTAGGATCTCACCAACACAGGAAGGAAAGGGGATACAGGAGATAATTCCTCAGCGTACATTGTATTTGGTATTGCTCTATCTAGATTCTAGATTTGACATGGATTAAGGAATGGATGGACGGACGACCAACTCTTCAATTTCGCTGATAAGGGGTGGGTTACCTTAGCGAAATTTAGATGTAGTATGTGTCTTGTGAGAAGAGACAGGTGTTCATTTTGTATAGTCAACTTACTCGATATCCAATGATTGTTTCTGAAGTAGGCGGGGACAGGGTTTAGGTCGGAGGTGTTAAGTGTTAAGTGTCATGGTGTATTTTATTGTATTGAGTTGTATGGTTACTTGAATAGTGCATTGGGAAATATGAATATGTATAGTACATGAATGAATATTGATATGGATGAAAGAATTCGGGTTTGGATGATGAAATGTGAAGTGTAAAGGATGCCACCGTGCTGCGTCTACCATTCATTACCATGTTTCCCTTTTTTTTCTGCATAGACGAGACAGATGAGATTCATACCTAGGTATGTATGTAGGTGTGCGGTTGTTGAGCAAGAAAGGTTTGTGCACACCAACTAAGAAATTCAATTCGTTTCCAAGATTTCCCGAAAGTCCTGGACAACTCTCGAGAATGCTCAATTGGTAGCTAGATTCCGCCCTCCAAGTCCAAGTCGATACCGTTGCATCTTCCGTATTCGACGGGGAGAAATCACAAAGTCCTGTTCTCTTTAGTACTACTAATATATCAATAAACTGAAGTTGGCATACGCATTACCCTTCTTCGATTCAAGGGTGTTAATCGGATGGCAGCATCCACAATCATTGTACTTCTCCCCATACAGGGGTCCTCCTCTGAGATGTCGAGACGTAAATCTGAAGTCAAGATGCTTTCTCCACTCGCTCGTTTGTGGATTTCGACCGGGATACAGCGATAGGGAATCAGCCTCCGACTAATCTCTCTTTTCCCAGATGCCGAAATGCGAAAGTGGAGGTATGTAGATTCATAAGTCGTGATGATTTTTGCGTTAGTGCAACCAAGTGCTGCAGTGCCGGCACATCCATACGAAAGTCGATAGAATAGGAGAAACAAGAAAGTGCGTAATAGACCAAGCGAAGTTGGCCTCCATGTTAAACTCCAATGTCCAAACCGACGCCAACAAAGGGAATTGCGATAATCAAGAATAGCGCTACAGAATTCCTCGACCGGATTTCCGTAAGCGTACCGATTCAACCCACACAAACCCTAACATCTAATATCATACTCACACAGAGCCCACCTTTCAGGGTAATCTACACCGTCTCCTCTCCCTCGGCGCTTGACATATAAATCGAAGATGTCGTATCATAAGCCATTGCAAAAGGAGGACATCCCGCAGCGACCAAAGCCGCTATCCAAGCCATGATCATTTGATCATTATCGTATCTCTGATCCGGGTTTAGAGAGAGATCCGACGGTGCTGAAGACATTATTTCTCTCTCTAGCAATAAACAAAATATACAAATTATATCTCAGCCAGTAAATTTACGAAGAAGAATATGGAAGATCGTCCAGTCGCTGACATGCAACACAGCCACCGACTACCACTTGCAAACAAAAGATCATAGAAACAAGTAATCAGTCGCCGACGACTAAAAATCAGTATAAACCAATAAAATTAATAACCTTCTCGCCGATCAATACCATGCATAAAACATCCCAATCCATCGGAGCTCGTCTCTTTATATATAGCAAGAAAAAAAGGGGGGCACAGCACAATCCATTCTCACGGAACACATGAAGCCTCAAGATGTGGGGATCCAAAAACAGGTGGGACAAAAAAATTCGCGACATTTCGAGAAATTTCTACCGCAGAGCGACGACGACATTGGTGCATCGCTTTTGCATGCGAGAGCAAGCCACTGTGTAACAATTCTAGGAGAGTGGAGATTGTGCATTCTTGATTGAACATATGATGTTGGAATTATCCGGAAGGCCGATTTGGGTTGTATAGTATTCGACTAGAGAGGATTATGATGAAGGAGGACTTTGTGTGTTACAACTTACGGCACGTGCTAACCGATATCCCTACATCGTGCACATCCCTGTATCGTGCACGCTTTTTTAGCTTTCAAAAACATTAATATCACCATCTAAATATCACAACAATATGTCTTCAGAAAGCCATATAGAGCTTGCGCTAAATCATATTAAAGACCAAGAACATCCTAAATACATCTAGATAGCTCATTTATACAGAATCGATTATACTACACTCTCAAAACAACATAGAGGCAAAACCACCTCCTATAAGATAAATTATATCGATATACATCAATATCTTTTATTAGAACAGAAAAAGGCTTTATTAAATCAGATTAACAAGTTAATACAAAGATCTATATTTTCTATAAGTATTATAGTTAGGAATTTAGCAGAAGAGATAAGAGAGTATTCTATAGAGAAAAACTGGATAACCAATTTTGTTAAGTAATATAAAAGTTATATTCAAAGTCGATATCTCTATTACATTAATAATTTATATATCAAAACCGATAATATAGATATATTTGAATACTTTTATAATCTTATTAATACTATTTTATATTGTTATTGATTTATATTATTTAAAAAAGCTCTTGCTAACCTCTTTCTTTTATCTATTTAATTAATAAAAATAATCATAAAATACAATATTATATCAAAAAAACATATATAATTAGGATAAAAAGAGGTTCCTGATTAATTTTGGGAAAGCTATAAAAAGGATAATGAATATTAGTATATATAAAAGAGATAGAATTATGAAAGCTAAATAAAACAAATCAAAAGAGTTCATTATCCTTTTAGTATATATAGCTACCGATGATATAACTCTATTACCTATTTTAATCTATAAAAGGGAATCAGGCAATCTATAAGATATATAGATTGATGAGGTGGGTATAAAAGATTAAGCTTATTTCAAAACCTCAAGTAATAGGTAGTTATTTAATGTTTTTGGGCTTAATTAGCTTACAAAAATCTTTTAATACTATACACATCTAAAAACAGACAAAGAATACCGGCTATTGATTGTAGATAATTATTTTAGTTATATCAATATGAAATTTATATCAAAATATAACGAATTGAAGATTATATTATTGATTCTGTCTTTCTATTTTATATATCGATTATAACTACTCGATATAAGCTATTTCCTCCCCCTTTCGATGAATTATAGCATAGAACTCAATAATTGAATGTATAAAAGCAGAGGTTTAATTAATATATCGAAATACAACTTTTGGGCCATCTTTAAAATAGCTTGGGCTCAATCTGCAACTTCCCATAATATACTATAATTGTCACGGCGCCAACTACATGATCTGTAGTTGCCTTTGTGCCTCAGGTATAGCATACTAGCGCGCCCTACTTCCTATAAGTAGGGCTTCACTCTTCCATAGTTCTTCTACTCTTATGGTATAATATAAGTCTTTACCCATACCTTAACAGTTTATACCATCTTTAAATAAGCTATTATAACTTTATTTCTTATTTTATTTTCAAAGCCCTATCAATGTTTTGTTCCGATTATACTAATCACATTTACTATTGATTTATTGTACACCCTGCCGTCGATATTTTGAGCCTCAAAAAGTGTTGAAGATGGGTAAACAAGCATCTGCACTAGAAGCACTTGCATCTGGCTTATCTTTGCAGTTCCTTTTCTTGAACTACATTCTCAACTCCACCAAAGTCGATATCTCTCCCTTTATAGATCTATTTAATAATTCAAATGCTATATACTTCGCTATTGTTTAAGTTGTATTTGAATCGATCAAATCGATCACAGGCTCATTACAAGCCCAAGCTGTTACTACTCAGATCCAAGCCATCAATGTTCAATCAAAGATTGTTGAATTGAAAGATACAATTGAGATATTGAAGATTGCTGTTCACAATAATTCACAAGCTTTATCTTATTGTAAATATTTCGCTGCTCCCGAAAAGTTCAATAATAATAAACAAGATATCGCAAAGTGTCAAGATTAATATACGATTTTTCATAATACAGTTAATTGCTGCTTGATTACGGATTACAAAAATAAATTAAAGTTTCAGAAAATCATATTTCTTGTTAGTCTACTTTCTGACCCTACTTATACAAATAATCAGATATACTTTGATATAATTATAGATAATGTGTATAATTCCGATCTTTAGCCCTCTGGATAACATATTGTAATAGGTATCTAATATAAATTAAATAAGTAATACTAGATTCTAGATTTCTTATATAAAGCTTTTATGGATTATGATAAATATAAAATGAAGAAGACCCTATTTGGTAACTTTATTACTAAATTCAAACAGCTTGCTATCAAATGTAAGAAGATTGTTGAATAACAAGTTGCTAATCTTAAACTCAAAGTCTTATAAGAACTAATCGATACTTTAGTTAATTGCCCTAATAAACCTTCTGCTACCGATATCGATGTGTGAGTAATCTAGTAATAAGGTATTTATAATGATTTAGAAGAGAAGATTCATCTTAACAATCAACACAAAAACCAAGATATTAACTTTAGCAATCAGAAAAAATCTAATAAAAAGAAATTTGCTATTATTGCTATAATATCTATGTCTAATCCCTTTGGAGATTCTATACAACTAAATACTGTTTGCCAAGGCTAGCGACTCTTATTATATTATAATAGAAAACAATATTTAGATCTTGGCCTCTATCTTTATTGCAAAAAGCCTGGTTATATCAAATTCAATTGCAAAGAAAAGCAATATAACGATGCAAAATATAATACTAATTCAGGAATTATACAATACCCCGATTGTCCCCCTGTTACAAACCAACACGCTTCGAATATTCATTGTTTTCTTATTACTGATCATTATTACAACTCCGGACCCTATCGCAATGCTTATAGCCTTACTTACCAGAATATATTCCTGCTTGCTAATTGTTTTCCGACTGCCACAACACCATTTCGATACGCCTTTCCAGTCCCTATTAATAGCAAAAATCTGGGCGGATTTGTTGAAGGCTTTGTATATTCGGATGATAATGGAAATTCAATTCCTTAGCCAAGCATATTAAAAGACTAATTTCGATTTATAATTGCGAATTGAGATTTGTTGTGAAAAGTTTATCTTTGTAGATTAAAAGATCAATTATATTTAGGGATTCTTTATATTTTAAAACAATAAATAGCAAATCTCTTAAAATCTCAATAGAAATTTTCCTTGTATTTAATATGATTATTCTATTTATTGGCTTAGTAGATAGTGGAGCCATGGGATATGGGTTTATAAATAGAATTCTTATATCCAAACTTGATATCTCTATACATCCCCTCCCTACTACCCACAACCTGTTACTTGCAAACAGAAGGACTTCTGATATCCTATCTCAGTATATACTGTTAGATTTATGGATTAATAATTATAAAGAAATTGGCTTATTCTATATTACCAATCTTTCTGACGCGGACCCTATAATCCTCGGTTTTCCATAGCTTCAGCGTCATAACCCTATCATTAATTGGACAACAATGACTCTTAAGTTCATATCCACATATTGTTTCAGATATTGCTGCCTAGTTAACTCTATTGCAATTATTGTCCCTGATTGTAACGATATGCCGACCCCAGCAGACACAATGCTCAATCTAATATTATGTATACCCGTTTGGAAGTTTATTTTGAAGTCTACTTTAAAGAAATCTACCTTAACCTCATATTGTGCCTTTACCAAAGAAATCATTGACGAAAGTCTTCAGACTCTCTCCTTCTCACCCCAAAACCAATCGATACTTTTGGAATATAATCCTTCAACTTCAACTATGGAAAAGAATACTGATAAAAACCTTTATAATATAGATCCTACTAATCCAATGCCACCCGACTCAAACTGCCGCTACACTCACCGAATCAACGGAAAAACAGAGACCCGCACCAAGATGATACCAAACCGGTCAATCCTGAAATCGGCCCCAGCGCAGATTATCACAGGCTCTAGGATATATAAAAAGACCACCACGAAACCAAAACGTTTTACCCCCATTGAACCCTCTATCACTATAGAAACCCTCTGAGAAATCAACTAACGCCTTACGAAATATCTGATAGAAAATGAACAATATAAAGTTCCTCACAACTAATAGCTTTATTCAATTCTGTAAAGATCAGAAAGCTTATATCACAAAAGTAATCTGGGATGAATTAGATAGAGCTTATAAGTTACATTGTATAATAACAAACGATCCTATTTAACTACATTATAATATTATAAAAAGCGATATCAAAAAGTTTATGGAAAAAACTAACCAACCCATACCATCTATAATAAAAATTCAAAGTAAGCTACCACCCTGGCTTTACAATCTATTCACTGAGTTTTTATTTTTTTTTACTAACAAGCTTCCGTTACAACGCTTTTGGGATTACAAGATCGAGATTATATTAAATAAAAAGTTTCTGTATAATAAAGATTACCCAATATCCCTAGCCAAACTCTAAATCGTTTGCAAATGGCTTAATAATAATCTAAATAAAGGATTCATTCGTGAATCCCACTCCCAATCAGTCATTTCATTTCTTTTAATTATAAAGCCCGGGGGGGGCGTTCAAATTTGCTAGGATTACTGTAAACTAAACAATATTATTATTAAGAATTGTTATCCACTGCTATTAATTAAAGAAACTCTTAATACCTTATATTATACTAAAGTTTATATTAAATTAAATATTATCACCATATTTAATAAACTACGGATTGCGAAAGGTTACAAATGGAAAACCGCTTTTACAATTTGTTTTGATTTATTCGAATCCCTAGTAATACCTTTTGGCCTTTGTAATACTCCTATCTCGTTTCAGAATTATATCAATTATATTCTTTTTAATCTTTTGGATAAAAATTGTATAATATATCTAAACAATATCTTAATCTACTTTGAGAATATTATAGATTATCAAAAACAAGTTTATAAAATTGTATAGAAACTTATTAATACTGAATTATAAATTGATATTGATAAATGCAAGTTCGAAACAAGAAGAATGAAATACCTCAGCCTAATTATTATTCCTAATGATATCAAGATGGACCCTAATAAGATTAAGATTATCCTCAAATAAAAATTGTTAACTAAACTAAAAGACCTCTAATACTTTTTAGGGTTCACCAATTTCTACTAATATTTTATTCGCAATTTTTCTAAAATTATGGAATCTTTAAATTGTTTATTGAAAAAAGAGAATATATAAAATTAGACTACTAATCAAAAGAATACCTTTGAAAACCTGAAGTATATCTTTATCTCCACTCCAGTTCTTGCAATATTTGATTATTATTATTGTATAGTTATTGAGATAAATACTTCCGACTAGATTACAAACAAAATACTCTCTTAGTATAACAATAAGGGCCAACTACATCTGGTTATATATTTCTCCTTAAAACACAATGCTATCAAATATAACTATAAGATTTATAATAAGGAACTACTAATTATCATCAAGTTCTTAGAAGAATGGAGATCCGAACTATATAGAATTCAAGAGTTATTCGAAATCATTACTGATTATAAGAATCTAGAATACTTTATATCAATAAAGATATTGAATTAAAGATAAGCTAGATAGGCTGAATTCCTGATTGGTTTCAATTTTTATATTATATATAGACTGGGTCTTAAAGCAGTTTGTCTTGATATATTGAATAGAAAAGCAGAAGATCGCTTTGTATATACTGACCCTAATAACGATTAAATCAAGAATTGCTTATAAATAGTCTTTCCGAAAAGAGTATTCAACATTACTACATTCAAGGACTTTATTCGACAAACAAATAATAATATCAATCTTATTACAATATCTATAGGTATGATTATTTCTAATATTGAGAAGCCGATTGACGATCTTATCAATAAAGCATACAAATCATCCGAATTGGTTATTATTATGCATAAAACATTTCAAAATCTAATTGCTCGCTATTAATTGCTATTGATTCAAAAAGATCTCTGAATTGCTTTTTAAGATTATAAATTAATTAATAATAAAATTTTCTATTGCAATTATTTCTTTATTCTTCTCTCTACTGAATTTCGCATCCAGATTATATATCGAATGTACTCTATTGGTTTGGCAGGATATCCCGGTCGAGTTAAAATTATTGATTTTGTTTTCTATACATACTGATAGCCTAATATGTTGAGGGAAATCGAAATTTATATATAAGCCTATCAACTCTGTTTTCGAACCAAAGCCTCCCATCTTGTCACATCCGGATTCCTAGAATCCCTATTAGTATTATTCCGCTTCTAATCCGATATCTCTATTGATTATATTACATTACTATCAATCAGCAAATGCTATAGTAAAAAGCATTAATATATTGTTACAGTTATCTGCTGCCTAACAAAATATATTATTTCATTCTGGTTATAAAATTGTTCGCAGAGGAGCTCGTCAATCGATTTGTTGAAAAAGTTTATTGTTTATATGGTATACCTGACAATATAGTATTCAATAGAGGTTTACAATTTATATCAGAATTCTGGAAGTATTTATTTGAGTGTCTATCAATCACTTTGAAACGATCCTCCTTGTTTTACCCCAAATCCAATAAACAAACAGAGAGGATTAATATTATGGTAGAATAATATCTTCAGGCTTTTATAAACTTCTATTAAAATGATTGGTACGATTGGCTTTCATTCACAGAGTTTGCATTTAATAATATTACTTCAGAGACTATTGGTATATCCCTATTCTTTGCTAATTATAGTTTTCATCTATGCCTTAATGTTGAGCTCTTTTTATCTGTTTCCCTAAACCTATTATATCAATACAAATATGAGTTTCTAAAAACTAATGAGATTGTGGATCGATTTGATATCATTCTAACAAAATTGAAAGCCCTAGCTGCTCAATCCATTCAGAGATATGAAGATTATATTAACAAAACTTGTACCAATGTCTCTTTATATAAAGAAGGTAATAAAGTATGAGTTAGTACTAAGAATATGAAAATCAATTGCTTGATGAAAAAAGGTGATAACAAATGGGATAGCCTCTATAAGATTCTAAAAGTTTATAAACGAGTCTGTTTACTCCAGCTCCCTATTAGTTTTAAGATCTTTTTAGTATTCCACAATTTATTATTTTGATTATTTTATTGTTTATTTGGATTAGCTGGTCAAGAAGTGATTAACGAAACCGAATCCCGTTGAAACTAAGGCTGTATCCTAGAAAGAAATGACGAAACGAATAAGGAAATCAAGTGGTAGGAATTCGATAAACTATTTGATTGTTATAATGAGGATGGATTTCACTATCAAATCAAATGGAAATATTATTCAGCATTTTGGTAACCCGCTGAAGACCTTTGCGGCTAGAAAGACACAATCATCGCTTTCCATTTAGCAAATCCAGATAAGCTAGAACCACCCGCTTAGGTAGGCTTCAAAGATTTACTACTCCTGATCTCTTGTTAGTATTTACATTAAGTATATTCCCGAATTGAGGTCAAAGCAGATCTAAAAAGCTTTAGTAATTGATTATTATTTTCAAGAAAGTTTATTTTAATTTAATAATAGAAATTAGAGTATTTTAATATTATTTTGTTTTCTAAAAGGTCAATTAATATTATAATCGTGAACCGATTGCCTTGAGCGGGGGGTACTGTTACGGCGCTAATTACATAATCTGTAGTTGCCTTCGTGCTTCAGATACAGTATACTAGCGTGCCTTACTTTCTATAAATAGGGCTTCACTCTTCCATAGCTCTTCTACCCTTATGGTATAATATAAGTCTTTACCCGTACCTTGACAATAATCCTTCAAAAAAGCAGGTATTTATTTACTTAACAAGAAGGCTACTATATTTAATATAAAGCTAGAAAAGCTATTACATTATCTATATCAATATAGCTTATAAAAAATAAATTTAAAACATTATATATATCAAAAGCTCTATATCGATTTAAATTAGAATTTCGATAAAATCAAAACCTCGAAATCACTTTGAAGCTTTTTAAAACTGCCTTTGTTAATACAACTAAAACTAATATTCAATTATATAAAGCAAAAAGTCTAAAAGAGATTCTAAAAATAGAAAAGAAAAAAAGGATTTATTCTAAATATTTAAACCTTATAGGAAAAAAGATTAATAATGCTTTTTTATATTCCCCTTTTCAAATTGAAAAAGTTAAGATTTTTTAATTAGAGAAAACACTTACTATAAAGTAGAAAAAGGAAGCTAAGATACAGGAGAAGGCTAATAAGAAAGCTAAAAAAGAAAAAGAGGTGATTGAAGCTAAAGAGAGAGTAGTATAAAGAGAGATGGATTATCAATTTATAAGAGATATTAAAGAGGAGATTAAAAGAGCTTGTAAATCAATAGGATCTTTTATTAAAAGAGATTTAAAGCTTCAAAAAGGTTTATATACTATAGATCTAATATCTAAGAAAACTATAGAGCCCTCTAATATAATAGTAATGGATGAATCAATAATAAAAGAAGGGGAAGGGGTTATACAGTCGAAACAAGACCAACAGATCAAGATTCCTACAAGGTTTAAATAAGGAAGTTTTAAATCTTCTTTTCTAATTTATTATATCTTATTATACTCTTAGACAACTTATAGCTTTATATCTTATTGAATATATTTATTATTAAATATTGAAGTTGTTGTAGAGTGAGTTTAAAAATGTGCACGATACAGGGACGTACACAATGTAGGGATATCGGTTATGCCCCCACGCGATGTTGAGAACTTATTAGTCGTGGTGGTGCTTTGATATTTCTGTGAGTTAGATACCTAGTAAGTACGGAGCTTATGCTCCTTGATATGAAAAATACAGTAAAAAAGATAACGGAATCACTTAAAGACAAAAGTGTAACAGGATAGTCCTAGGAAGTGGTGCCCACAAAAGATTTGATGGTGGAGGACAAGAAGTTATCTAGGTGTTAAAAAAAAAAGCAAAGGGAAAACAAATTATTGAAACCAGTGAGAGATTTCCAGGACCTACCTCGAGCTGAAACTTCAATATAAGCCTCTATTTTGGCAAACACACTCATCAAGTTGTATTATCATTTTCTCCAATCTTAAGGGACGGAGAGAAGTTCCCTGGAGGGAGTAATTGTAGACCATATACCTATCACGTTCATACCGAATTGAAAACAACCATCTCACACATACACCAACAAACGCAATGAACAAATAATTTTTAATGTTTTCGTTATATGCTCGTACAAATGTACTGAAGGATGACCCTATACTATCTACAATCCTTTCCGACCAGATTCGAGTTCCTAAACCACACATTCATCAATATCAAGGTTCTATATGCCCCATGGAAATTTTGAAAAGAGAAGGGGTCACAGCCCAATCAATATACAACCCTTATCAAAATCCCACAGTCGTAGTTCCCCACCCACAAAGTGATGTTATCTATTGTACGAAAATGTGTAAAGCAATTCGAATAGGCTGGAGCCACTGAATAGTATGCTCATAAAATACTCCTCCTTCCATCTCCATTAACATTGAGAATCTTGAAAGAAAAAAGGTAAAAACACAATCAAAGTCGCAATACAAGTACAATCGTAATCTTCTTTTTCCCATTCCGCGCTATGCAATACAAACGCCCAAATTATTTCCATGAACATGTTATCGTTTCCCGCTGAAAAAAGCATGATATAAAGTGATATAAGTGACCCTTACTTGTTGTTGATCTTGTTTTCCTCCAACGACTTGGCAAATTCTTCCGCCAATTCAACATTTTTGAGTTGAAGGACCCATGTTTCCAACTTTCCATCATCACCGACTGTATTAAGCTTGACAGTCTTGCCACTGGCCTCATATTTGAATTGCGAAAGAAGTGATCTATTGATGATGATAGATCCTGATGGGTCGCTTCGCAAAACAATTCTAGTAGCCTTCGTCTCTTTATGGCAAAGCACTTTCAATGGTCCAACACCTTTGGTATCCCATGGACTAGATTTTTCTTCACCGGCCTTTGCTGGATTGAACTTCAAAGCTCTAGTTCGAACAGAGTAGACAGCGTCTTCATGTTCTTCGCCTGGACTAGACTCCAAAAGGTTCACCTGAGCATGAACCTTTTCGGGATCGTTGTCATCAGCGCCATCGGTAGTCGCACCAGGTGAATTGGCCCGAGATGCATCTGCTGAAGGGAATGAAGAAGCTGGAGCAGATGGTGGACCGCCGAACTGGAATCCTGTAGTAGTGGTAGATCCACCAAAGAGAGTAGAAGCCGAAGTTCCAGAACTACCAAACAATCCCCCCGATGGGTTAGTTGTTGGCTTAGTTGGGGTAGAGGAGGATGGTGTAGCACTAGTGAAGTTGAAAACTGGCGCAGATGGTGCATCACTACCAAATTTAATTGGTGTATTTGGCTTCCAGGTTTTATCTTCGGGAGTGCTAGAAGTTGCGCCAAAAGAGTTACCGAATATATTTGTAGCTGGCTTTGGTGCCAGATCGTCTTTCTCTTCTGGAGCAGCACCAAAACTCATACGACTAGAAAGACTTCCACCAGTACCAGGGGTGGGTTTGGCTGCATCAGTCTTGGCAGCCGAGCCAATCAAATTGAACGTTGGTGGTTCAGTGGGTGCTTTTTTTGAGAAAATGCTAGAGCCGTTCTCATCAACTGGAGTACCAGGTGTACTTGTATTGGTCTTGCTTGGCTTTGGTTGGTAACTTGGATCTTTCTTTTCACCCTCTCCGTCGCTGTTAGAACCGCCATCAGAACTTCCATCGTCCTCATCGTTCTGATTCTTGGATTCTGCATCAGAAAGATGCGCAAATGGGTTACCAGAAAATGAAGGGGTCTTTCCTGGAGCACTTGCAGCGCCATCAAGGACGGATCCAGTGCTCGAGAACAAGTTAGGAGTTGATGCTCTCGAGGTTTTTGCCGAATTGAAAATACTCTCAGCAGCGCCGGTAGCAGGTTTAGCTTGTCCGAATAATGTGGTAGAAGTAGTGGGGGCGACTGATCCGAACATGTTTGTAGCCGCTGGTTTTACAGTCTCTTTTGGCTCGGTGGCTTTTGGGGTGTCGGTCGATTTGACGAGGAAAGAAGGAGCCTTGGCCTTTGCAAGCTCTTCCAATTCTTTAAGCTCCGCAGCTCTCTTCTCCTTGTACTTAGCCTCCCACTCAGCCTCGTCGTCGTCCTCAGAATCAAAATCTTCATCCTTAGCTTTTTGCATCAAAATCTTTTCGTTATCTTCAGCATATTCAACAGCCTTTTTTCCAAATTGAGCCATGAAATTGACGGGTGCACTGCCAAAAGTTGGTGGCTTGATACCACCAGTAGGAGCGCCGGCAAAGGTAGGTGGTTTAATACCGCTAGTACCAGTAAATGTAGGTGGTTTGGTTGGGGGGGTAGTAGGCGTGGTAGATGTAGGTGCGAAAGTGAAGACTGGAGGCTTGCTTGGCGTAGTAGAGGTTGCAGCGGTATTCGACTTGATGGGAGAAGCACCTGCCAAATTTCCAAATGGATTTGTAATAGGTGCTGCTGTTGGTACTGATGCAGCTTCCTTAGTAGCTCCAGGCAATGCCCGGGTCTTTCTCTCTGGGCTGACCGATCTTGTTGATTTATCTGGGTTGTCCAAAATGTTCTTGAACATGTTAGAAGTGCTTGAACTAGAACCGTTTAAAGTTTTCTTGTTACTGTTCTTGCCATCTTCAATACCTTCAGGATCATTTTGAGTCAAGTAAACCTCAGCTCTTCTCTTCTTGCTGCTACCAGTGTCAACTTCCTCGTTCTTCTTGCTGTTACCACTGTCAATTCCTTCGTTGTTATTCGACTGTTCAGGTCTTCTCTTCTTGTGTCCGCTACTTTCTCCACCAATTTCCGATTGAGTTTCACTTCTTCTCTTCTTACTTGGAGTTGGTTCTGGAGCTGCACTTCTCGAAGGCGATTTACTTGGACTGGATGAACGGCCAGGCTGAAGTTTTGGTGCTTTCAATACCGAATTGCCATTGATCTCAGACTCGGAATCATGTGTCGCACGTGAGCGTTGTCTTTCTGGACTACGAGTACTTCGCGATCGCTTTTCTGGGCTGGGAATACGATGTGAGCGTTCTCTATCTTGTCTAACTCGCTTTTGAGGGCTCATGTTTTCTTGATTCTCATCATTCCCAAGATCAGCCGCTGCCCTGTCTCGCTTGTTGGAAATATGATCAATGTTATATTCTGCAAGAATCTCTCTCTTTTTGGCTTCCATCCATGCTAATCCTTTAGATGGGTCTGCCCCAGGAGGCAAATGCTGGAAGTAAGCTGCCATTGATCTTTGCACAGATGCAATGCGCCAAAGGGCCTTGAATTCTCTTCTTTGGATCGTGTTGAAGTTAACAGGCATATTGGTATCCATCTCCATGTCTGTGGGTTCAGAAACTTGGAACTCAAAATCGGACAATCTACCAGGAGCAAGTGCTCTCTTAACCGGAGCAAGTGCTTTGCTATTGGATGGTGGAGATTGCGAAGATGAGTCTGTAGGAGCAGTGAGAGCCATTGAATATGAATCGGAGCCGTTGCTCAAAGATCCGTTAGAGGGCTGAGAATCTTGTGTTTTAGAAGAGAAGCCACCGAACAGGTTGCTTGTAATGGGTTGTGCTGCGTCTGTTGGGGTGTCAACTGATTTGAAAGGAGAAGAAGCTTTGTTGAAACTAGACGCCTCAGCAGTACCGCGAATCTTGAATGAAGATTCAGATTGGCTGGTGGATGGAGCAGCGGACTGTGGAATGTTAGCTTGATGTGCTTCATCATTCGACGAATCAGGAAAGAAACTTACAGCTTGTTCTTTGACTGCACCACCCAGTTGATGTTCTGTTGAAGAATTTGACTTGCCAAAGCTTGCGAAGAGAGCATTTGGGGTCTGGGCAGATGCCTTCTCTGGCGAACTGTTCGTTGCATTTGACTCGAACAGTTGTTGGCCGGCTAGTCTGTTCGGACTGAACAGATCAAGAGTTTGCTTGTCTTTTGGCTCTTCTGCAGATTTTGATCCAAATAGATTGTTGCTTTGGCCATTGATCTGGTTATCAGGGTTGAACAGATTTGGAGTTGATTCTGCTTGTTTGCCAAAGCCGGTGAAAGGTGTTGAAGAGGCAGGCGTTGCTGGGGGTTTGCCGAAGATATTCGACGTGCTTGAAGAAGTTGGAGTCGAATCAGTAGGCTTGAACCCACCAAACAGTGAATTACTTGAAGTTGACACAGTTGACTCAGCAGGCTTAGGGCTACCAAACAATGAGTTGCTTGGAGCTGTTGGAGCTGACTCGGCAGGTTTGACACTACCGAAGAAGGAAGTGCTTGAAGTAGATGGCGTCGACTCTGCAGGTTTGACACTACCGAAAAATGAGTTGCTCGAAGCAGTTGGGGTAGCCTCGGCAGGCTTAGCAGCACCAAAAAGTGGAGTGCTCGAAGCAGTCGCAGGAGGAAATGACGAGTTAACACTGCCAAACAAATTGGTAGTGGTTGGTGCTGATGTAGTGGGGAATGAGGCAGAAGTGCTTCCAAACAAATTCGTGGTGCTTGGAGCAGCTGAAGTTGCAGGGAAGGATGAGGTGAAAGAGGAAGACGGAGCAGATGTGGTTGCAGTAGTGTTGCCGAACAAGCTCTGAGAGCTTGAAGGTGTAGCATTGGTAGAACTGAGACCAGTAAAACTCGTATTGGCTTGATTACCGAAGCCACCACCAAAGGAACCGCCAAATGAGTTATTTTGCGCACCAAAAGAATTGTTGGTATTGTTCTGTCCGAATGAGGTACTCGAATTTCCTGTACAATTGATTTTGGTTAGCACGATAGTCCGTAAGCATATGGCCATTGCCAAAGAGGGACTCCGTTGGTCTGGCTGAGAAACTTCCACGATAATTAAAGTCGGCGGACAATCCTAGTTGGCCCATTGGATGTTGAATTTGAGAAGGTTGTACCGGCGCTTGCCCAGCTTCTAGAGGATACTCGACTTTGTGGTTGCCAAACATGTTTCCGGCGTCTTCGTTTGAATGAAAGAACTGTTGGTCAAAGGTTGAGTTGCCGGTTGGTAATTAGAAAAGGTTGTTGGGGAGTTATTGGAACCAAAGAGAATTTGAGATGGATCAGAATAAACATTACTTGCTTTTTGATTTTCAAGGGTGAGAGGATTTGGTGCCTTTGAAAGTGAATTTGCACCAAAATTCAAAGAATTTTCTGCCGGACCTGAATTTGTCGCGCCAAAATTGAAGGCTGGGGTGCTATTATTCACTGCAGGTGGAGCTTGTGACGAGGAACCAAAGGCAAAAGTAGAACTACTATTGTTATCTGCCGCTTGAGATGTAGGTGTAAAATTGAAGCCACCGAAACCTGAAGTTGATGTTTGATTCTGCGAAGTTGAAGATCCAAACTGGAATCCACCTGCGTTCGACTGCGTCGCGTTTGTTGCACCGAACATATTTTGTGGTTGTGTATTATTGGAAGAACCTAAAGTATTTGATTGCTGTTGTTGATTATTATGATGGAATGGAGAGTGCGAAGCAAATAAGGCTTCCTCATCTTCACCAGCTGCTCTGAAGCCACCGCTGAATACCTTGCTTTTTCTTAGAGCTTCTTCACCTGTTGTATCTGCACGTGGGTCATCGTGGTTGGTTGATGCAGCGGATTGTGCGAACGGATTTGGCGTCGAGTCTCCAAATGAAGGACTGAAAGATGGTGTTCCAGCCGGCGCTGAAAAGTTGAATGAACCGGGCGCAGCTACACTTCCACCAAACAGACCACCACCGCTTCCACTGCCAACGGCAGCATTATTATTAGGGTTGTTGTTTTGTAAGGGTGGGAAGCCGCTACTTTTTTGGCCTGCCAATCTGCCTCTAGGTTTCGCTTTGATGCTGCGTGCTGCCAGCTGAGCAGCATTTGCTTGTTGCGGTGAATTCATCGCGAAGGTAAGGCTGAGAATTTAGATGACGCGACTTGGTGATCGACAGGACCGAGGATCAATGATTACAATGATTGTCGCGTCCTCTCGGATCGAGTCGATAAATCTTGAATCGCCAGGGAAACAAGATTGTTGGAATTGTTGTCAGAATGATGCGCAAACTCGAGATGAAGAAGTTGTCATCAAATGAGTATTGGGTATTTAGGGATGTCGCATGCGAAAAATGTGGGATCGACTGCAAAGACTTGGAGTAATTTATCTAAGTATGCATTATTCTTCAAATCTAATATTGATTTGAAAATTGAGATGTCGCGTTTTTATCGTGATTGTCGAAATAATTGTGAATAGAATGGGGATAGAATAGAAGAGACTCGAGTTGTGAAGAAATTGGCGACTATGTAATAAATTGATGTCCGTACAGCGCGATGTTTAGCGGCAGAAGAGAAATTTGATTTGTTTGATTCCTGAGGCATTCAATCTGCTTACGTTTCCATACTACTGCAACAACTACAACGACCTGGAACGGTCAAATCGAATCCAATCAACGGATGAGTGCCGTGCAATTACCTAGGTACTTGTATAAAATCATTGTATCAAATTAGGTCTTTACTCCAATGACAGAAAGGTACGGTTCTACGGTTCAAGCGTACATAGCCTTGCAATATTCACTCAATATGGGTCGGTACCTATCCCACATTGCCTACCTACGTTGCTAGGCAATGAATGGTATGGCTACTACTGGTAGCTACTCTCTCGTTTGTTATTCCCATAAATTGGAGGAATGTGATGCAATAATACACATCTGCACGTGACTGAATATTGAATTTCTGCTAGTGAAAAATCCTACATCACAATCTATACTTTACAGCCACAGTATACGACATATATCCAGTATACTGCGTATACATGGCCGCTGAACATGGTATATCTCTGATTGAAGAAGCATCATGGCATAGAGCCAATTCCCATTACAGCAAAGATCTGGACCACCAAATACTCGAGCAGATGTCCGGAAAACAATATGTCTGAGAACTTTACAGATCTCAGTGGTTTTCCATTAATTGTCACAACAAAGAAACCCTTTCTTGGGGGCAGATGCGAGCTCTCCTCTGACGGGAGGGATCAGGGAGCTAAGTTCCTGCGTCGAATTGGAATGAGTAACTCTTGTGTGTTGATTGCTAGTTGAAAGCACATCAGCGAGAAGACGCTCTGAGCGTTGGTGGTATTGGCCAATACTAAGTTGAACTTGTTGCTGCGAAGGTTTCTAATCTCGTCCAAGATCGATTGGGTTCAAAACTCCATTCTACTTGAATCAAATTTGACTTCACAGTATCCAGGTATTGAAAGATTGGCCTATGCAGTACGGATACAATCGGACTTTCATCCACACTCTAATCCATTCATGGATGTTCTACTCCCTGTATACGGATCTAGTGTTCCGATAAATTACATAAGTTCTGTGGGCTACAACTACAGATTAAACCATATGCTCATGACTTTGCTCAAACATGTTGGTAAGATAGTTGTTGGAGGTGGATCAAGTGCTTGATAGTACTATGGAGACATTGAGCAAAGGCTAGGAGTTCTATACTAGCGTAGAAATTAGTAGCAAGTGTTACTACTTCCAGCACCTAGCAAATGCTTCTAACAGTTGTAAATTACAACGCCTTATGTCGACTGCACGAGCCTAGCTGATGATTAATGACATCGTGGTGTCCACACGGATCATAGTCAGAACTGGCTACTTATGTAGACCAATTTCTACAAATAATCTAATCCTACTACTTTTGCTCTCCAATTGCCATCTTCAAAATCTCTCTTTTTTCCCACTCCATTATAATATTAAACATGCCAGGTACACCACCTTTTACTCTTTTTGGTGGCGCTTCTTTTGGATAAGGTCTTTTTGCAACAGCAGAAGAAGTTCAACAGCTACTGGCTCTTTTGGTCACCTTGAAAATTGGACACATCGATACTGCAGCCATTTACCCTCTTAGCTCGCATGGAAAGTCGGAACAGCTTCTTGGTGAAAACCATGCCCATCATAGCTTTGCTATCGATACTAAGATCAAGCTTGCGGATTTCTCTGGTAAGGGCTCATTGACGGCATCGGCAATCAATGAAAGTGTTGCGGAAAGTTTGTCTCGTATTAAGGCAAAGGTAAAAGCCCTGTTTTTTCCGTCAATCATTCACCATAGCCCGCAATATACTCACCCACTCAATCATATTAGATCAATGTATTGTATTGCCACATGCCCGATGCATCAACCCCGATCAACGAAACGCTTGCTGCTCTCCATGAACTTCATCAGCAGAATAAGTTCCAGAAAGTTGGGCTACCCTAGACCACCTAGACCTCAAACAATAGCTAACACAAGATAGCTTGGAATATCCAACTTTTCTGTCGCACAACTCCAAGAGCTTCTTGAAGCATGTGAAAAAGAAGGCTACCCGAAGCCTAGTTACTACCAAGGACAATACAATGCACTTTGCCGTGAAGCAGAAACGCAACTCCTTCCGATCTTATGCCAGCAAAAGATATCATATATTGCTCATAGGTACAAGGCACTCCAGATTTCATAATATATCCGGTTAACTGACATGTCTTGAACAATGTAGTCCGCTTGCAGGAGGGTTTTTGACGGGAATATTCACATTGGGCACAGACGTCACTGGAACTCGATTCGAGGATGGTAATCCAAAGGGAGATTTCTTCAAGAGAAGGTATGACAATGAACCTACACACTCGACCATGAAGGAATTTATTGCTTTACTTCAGCCCTACGACATCACTCCCTCAGAAGCGGCCCTGAGATGGATTTACTACCATTCAGCTCTCCAGGAAGGTGATGGTGTGATACTAGGAGCTAGCAACCCAGCGCAAATCTCTCTTAACGCTGCTGATATTGCGAAGGGGCCTCTGCCTTCGAACGTAGCCGAGGCCATGGAGAAAATGTGGACGAACATTCAGGCACAGATGTAGAACTAGAGTACACGAAGTGTATTGGTAGAGATTGATGATCATTCCACATGATATCATGATTATCGTTAGTGGTTGAAAATTAGAACAGAACGGAGCCAGCTTCGCATGTGTTACTATTAGATCTCACACCGCGCCGTACCGTGCTGTGCTTTGCCGCATCGATGTGGCGCATTTACTTACAATCGGAAGTAATCCTGCGAGAGTCCCAAATAAAATTGTTCCGTTACGCGGCACTGTATTGACCCTGGAACGAAATCCACTGATGAAACAAAAATTACGGCACTACTAAAGAAGACCCTAACAGCTCACGCGCACCCCCTCTGAATTTCGCTCAACTTGAAATACCCACATATATCAACTCACGCTCACAATAAATACGGAGAAAAGAGGAAGAAAGCGTTTATTAAATCGGTAGTTATTTACTTCTTCATAAATAATCAAGGTAATGTTAGCAATAATCTAGGGCATCTCCACAAGTATAGACTGAGAATGACTGCATGAGGGGCCAAATATACACACCATATTAAGACAATTTTGATCTTAAATTAAATATAGTAGACATCTTCTGTCTCCTACGATTAGGGTGCCAGTCGTAGCAGAATAATAGGCTCTTCCTCTATGAAGGATCACATGCCCAAGACCGGCTCTGTAAGTCTAGCTTAAATTTATAACCTTGGTTCAAGCGCTACCATCAAACGTTCAGTAGGTACAGCTGCAACCCACTCTCTTCGATTTGGTAATTCGACATGCCGGAATACTCCAGGGCTAGACCTTTTCTCTTCATCCGAATATGATCGATGATGAGGTAAAGGATGCATGTGTACGCGAAAGTTGCGGATTATTTGGGAAATCGATAGGAACAGTTCTAGATATGCAAAGCTTTGTAACAAATTTATGTAAGTCTCCAATTCAGGCGGTATCAAACGAAGAGCGATAGACTTACTGTGCGCCCATACAAATATTTGCACCCTTGGAGAATGGTATGTAGAACTTATCCCGTAGAGGATCATCTCTAATCTTCTGCCCATCAGATGTAAGCCATCGGTACGGATCAAATTCTTTTGGCCTTGGAAATGCGACTGAGTCGCGAAGATACCAAATTGGCGATGAGCTGATTACTGTCTACAACAGAAACCTGGGTTAGCGTATATTGAGAACTTATCAGCAAGAAAGGAAAGCAAGAGTACTCACATTTTCCGGTAAAAAGTTGCCATAGAATTCTGCTCCGCCCTCAGGTACAAGACGAGGAAGCATGGCGGCAGCTGCACCGGTCCATCTAATACCTTCTTTTTTACACGCCCAAAACCTGGGTATACCCTCTAAGGTTGTCATATCCGTGGGAAAACTCACCGCGGCAAGGTCCTGGAACAGCTCTTCTTGAAAATCAGGATTACTTCTTAAAGTCCACAAAATGTGAGCTAAAGTTGCTGAGGTTGTATCGGTACCTGGACCCAAATTTTCTGTCGCTTCTGACAAAGCTGTGGAAGAAGGTAGGTTTGAATTGATCATGGTCTGGACCAAATTTGGGAAGGGGGAGGTCGGTTTTTTTCTGATTTGCGTTGTCTGAAAGCGTTGTGCGCCAACTTCTCTCCGCCCACTAATAGAAGTTAGTAGACTGGATCTTATCCATGGAAGAATACTTACCTGATGAAAATCGTGCATTGCTTTGTTGTATGGAGTCCTGTAGCCTGTTTTCGAGGAAACAATTTGCTCCACCCATTCCCACATATTGCACAAACCCGGAAAACTAGTCAGCTATCCGAAAATTTAGTATGAGAACTTGTTGGGCTGGCTTGACTCGAGCTTACCAGAGGCATCCAAGTCGCTTTTTCATCATTTTTTGCTATCATATCAAGTTTAGCTCCTTGAAAGTATGCATCTAGAGCACCGATCGTATGACCAAATGAGAAATGGGCTAGAAAGTTTCCATCAGCATGTTTTCACCAAAAGACTTCCACAGGCAGTAATACACATAATATCCGCTTCGAGTGCGCGACATACTGGCAACAATTTCACCCTATCTCTACTTGATGCAACAGTTTGCACAAACTGATCGATATGATGCAGCATCAGTCCTTTTAATTTATACATTTGGCTGCGGTTAAACAATTGACCCATGAGTCTTCTACGTTTCGAATGTTCCACGGGGTCACTGAGAAGATTAGTTGATACCCGGTCATTGAGTTCAAAAGAACCATACGTTATTGAGAACAAAGCAGGACTGCCCCCTTGTACAAACTCTCCATACACCCGCGGATCTTTCTTGAATCTGCTATTCACCTTGTGAACGGCATCATACATTTCCATGGAGTAAAATGAAACTTCATTTGGGCTGATACGAACCAGAGGACCTATGAAAATGTCATTCATATGATCTGTCCAAACTATTATGCTTCAGCATACCGAGCTTCTCATGAAGTTTGGGCAGATCCAAGGTTATGCGTCCTCTGAATTCTGTGGGGAAAGCCCATAACAGGCGAGAGTACGCTGCACCTACTCCTGCACTGGGAATAGATGATAACGGCGAGAAGTATTCGCGAACGATTCTCTAATTTCGAGTTTAGGCATTGCAAAGCTATCACAGGGACGAAAATTGTGTAACTTACGATGAGGCAAAGTGCGGCAAGGATGAATGCCGTGCATTCAGCAAGGAGAGAGAGCGGCATCATTGCTCGTCCCAAGTATTCTGATCTCGTTTCAAAAAGCTCAGAGGGAGCGACATCAGATGTGAAGAATCACAAATACCCATGAGATTTTGTTAAGAGAAGCCGCGTCTGCACCTAGGCGCCGCACTCCGTACTAGTAGTGGGGATGGTATCACATTGTCGAGACCGGTAGTTGCGTGATTGATGTAGCTTCGGGAGAATTTATGCTTTCAGCTAGATTCTCAGTCCCGTCCAGTCCATATTAGCAGATAAGGAGCGCAAGTCATCAAGGATACAAGCGATTGAAATTTTATTGGTTCATCTCCTGGATAATCTAGACGTAAAGCGCAACTCATCTGACTGGACTCTCTAAAGTCACTGCGGCATATCTCGCGAGTGCCATGTGCAAGAAAGTATGGGGAAGAATACTAGATCATGTATCTCGAGGATCCACCATCACGATCAACACATTTTCTTCTCACATGCCGTCATATCATCCCTGCCACCAAATAAGCGATGTGTGCCGATTTTCAACAGCGGTTACTCTAATGCACGAAACGCTTCCACACTCTCAAAATGATTAAGTGATCCATCAAGAACGGGAGATGTCTCTGTCGAGTGCAGTTTATAAAATGGCGAAAGGTGGGATGTATTTATCTTAGTCAGATTGAGGCTATGAGCGAGAACCACCCATAGCACAATTACGAGGGCACAATGACGTGCTATTGAGGCTTGCTAGTAATAACCGGTGAATATACGAGCTTGACTGTGAAAATACTCAAACCCATCAATTGCAGACTACACTCGTATCAATGATTTCCCGCAGCTGTTATCCAACTATACAATAAACAGTCGCAGTCTAATTGAGACGACACATCATTGAGATACAGTCACTTTGGCGCAGTCTGAGGCACGGAATCGAGATTTCTGAGAGTTTACACGATGGGGAAACATATATCTATCGAGGAGTCTATCGACACAGGCCTGGTGGATAATACAGGAGAACCTAGTAGTAATACCGAAGATGCTATCGTCTTGGTGAACCGCACCTCCTCTGATCCCCATCACAAAGCTAATCGCGAAACAGGAAAATCTCGGCTACAAACCTGTAGGAAAACGTGATTGGTGATGTGTCTCTATACCATCAAACTAAACCAGTATTCTAGGTTCTCCATCGATCCTCAGTTTCTTCCACAACTTTTCAACCTCATTCGGTGTGTATCTCTAATCCATCCCGCCATCTAAATACTCAGACTACTCACACCTCCAAAAGCCGCTCTTTACTTCGTCGGCGGTGTTCGTGTTACCTTTTCGACCGGTATAGCCGCGGGCGGCAATCGAGTCTACTGGACAAGTTTCATCACCAGCTGTGTTTTCACCTTCATCACTGCGGCTGTCATCGCAGAGATATGCTCATCGTTAGCACTTACCGGATCCATTTATCTATGAGCGACCGAAGCTGGCGGCCCTCGCTTGGGTCGACTGTTTGGCTTTGTGGTCGCGTGGTGGAGCACAACTGCTTGGACAACCTTCTGCGCGAGTAAGTGAACTAGCTAGTCGACTCTTGTACGTCCCTGCTAATCGGGTTACGTAGGTAACACTCAGGGTGCGGTCAACTATTTGCTCTCTGTAAGAGTAGAAAACCCCTCTGCTAATCTACAAATCTGATCTCTTCCCAGGAAATCGTAGTATTCAACATAGACTTCCCATCCGAGAGTTCCGACGTCAGTTTCACGCGCTGCAATGGATCACAACCGAGATCATGTTAGCCTTAGCCACAACATGGAATCTCCTACCTCGTACGTAATTACCCGATGCAACAATCAAATCACATAGTAAAGTCTGATAAAAAAATAAAAAAGCTCGTTACTTCAAATGGATATTATCGACTTGATTCGTTATCCTCGATTTCCTCTTGAACATCATTTGGCTACCTCTCGCAACGGCGCGGACAATCGGATTTAGATCTCCTCATAATGCGTTTATGACTACCTATAACGGAACAGGTGCTCCGGAAGCATGGAATTGGTGTCTTTCATTTTTAGCCACGGCAGGAATATTGATCGGTTTTGATGCTTCGGGTCATGTAGCTGAGGAGACGAAAAATACAGCAGTCACAGCTGCACGTGGTATATTTTGGAGCACGATTAGTAGTGGTATTGGTGGGTTCCAAGGTTCGCTGTTGTGATTCTTTTTCTCTTTTGCGTGGTATGTATCTCCACTATTCTTTCAGTATGACTAGATGATTCTGATATTTCCATAGCCTGACGCCGATACATTTTTTTCCTTTGGTGGTCCACAGCCATTCGTTCCACTGTGTGCTGTGATCCTCGGAGATGGCGAGCACATCTTCATGAACGTCATCTGTATCGTTGCCCTTTGGTTCAATACTGCCATTGCAGTGTTAGCAGCATCTCGCTTAGTATTTGCTGTCGCTCGCGATGGCGTCTTGTCTTTTTCTAACTGGGTATTCAAAATCGTCAATGGCCAACCCCGAAACGCAGTTCTCGTGGTCTGGGGCGTATCAGCTATCATAACTTGTACCATCCTACCTTCCAGTATAGCCTTTATCTCTCTCGTTTCTGCTGCTGGAGTACCATCAGCAGCTACCTACAATCTCATTTGTCTCGGACGTCTTTTCTGCACGCCCAAGACCTTTCCAAAACCGGCTTGGAGTCTAGGTAGACTTAGTAAGCCGTTTCAGGCGATTGCCGTGCTTTGGAATGCGTGGGTAGTGGCTATTTTATACTCGCCGTATGTTTGGCCTGTAGAAGCAGATACACTCAACTATGCACCTGTGATCATGGCTGCGACAACTATCTTGGCGTTGATTTCTTGGTGGGTTGCTCCGGCTGAACGATGGCTCCCACGTCAGCGTATTCAAGAAACGCTAGAAGCACGTGGTGCAGGAGATTTGGTAGAAGAGGTCCATTGAATGAAAACACGTTTGAATTATTTCGTGCTCACCAAAAAGGTAGCTCTATTTGGCTCATAAAAATAATCTAAAGCACAAAAGGAGCTCGCATATTTTTTTCTCTTTTCTCCTATAATTAGTCTATAGAGTTTTTCAATGATACAGCTCAAGTATCTGAACTAGACTTCAACAGTTGCCTTACCAAAAGTTCCATTAACATGATGGGCGACATTATTTTCACCGCTCTTCATCGGCAACAGAACTTTTTTCTGTCTCTGCAGTTGGCATAACGGCCTAGTTCTCATCTCCATCATCAACATCACCTGCCGAATTTTCTTTAATTCTATCCGCGAGACCACACTCCGTATCCAACTCACTCCTCAACCTGATCTCCCTCTCCAAAAACACAATCAAAAAAGTGATCCCAAAAACCCGAACCCAATCAACCAAACACGCCTCAGTACGCTAGTATAGACATCCATCACAATCTCTCTAGTATCTACAAGGAACGAAATGATAAAGCCCGCAATAACATGCTAATATGCTTTCCCTCGCGTAAAAAAATCTCGTACTGCAGGAGAAATCTGATAGCTAAGTTGATTAGAAAGATTCTTAAAACAACCACCGGAAGCGAACTCATTGATCTCCCAATCGATGAACTTCAAATCTTCCTCCTGTAATCCATATTTGCCTAGGAGCTTAGCGAACGTTCAACTTTGTCCTATTGAAAATTTCGACACTTGTATATACATAGTTGTGAAACGAGCATTTATTCAGTATGCCGAGAAGAAACAAGAGTGTTTAATACCCGAAAGACGTCAAACTTTTCACCTCGGCGAGAAATGCATACCATATCCAATACTGTGAGATACAAGAGTTTCTCGACCTTTCGAGAATCGATCCGACTCCGAGTATCTAATCTATCTATGTACATTCTTTCCCCCCTCCTCACACCCCCTCACTGCAAATTAACAAACAGTCCCCCATCCACCAAAAGTCCACTCCCATTCACATACCCACTCAATTCCTCGCTTGCCAAAAATACCGCCGGCCCCGCCAAATCTCCCGGAACCCCCGTTCTCCCCAACGGAATCCTTCCTTCCATATATTTCCTCTTCTCCTCATCTTTCAAATCCTCCTCATTCAACTGCGTCCTGATCGTTCCGGGTAGGAGTGCATTACATCTAATACCGTGTTTACCCAGCGCACACGCCATACTTTGCATGAGTGATAGAACACCGGCTTTGGTGGGTGTATAATGGGTTTGTTGTGCGCCGCCTACGAGAGCGGAAATGGAGGAGATGGCGATGATGGAGCCACCGGGAGGAGATTGAGAGGACATTTGACGGGCGGCGGCTTGGGAGGTGTAGAAGGCGCCGTCGAGATTGGTGCGGACGGTGTGGGAAAAGAGATCGGGTTCTAGTCTATTTGATTTGTCAATTTCTTTTTCTTCACTTTTTCTCCTTCTCATCTCCTCCTAAATACTCCCAAACAAACAAATAAATAAATAAATAAAAACTCACTCCAAGAACTCTGCAAACCGACAAACTCCCGCATTACTAACAAAAACATCCAATCGTCCCCATTTCCCCACTGCCTTCTCCACCAATTCCTTCCCCGTCTCCGGTTTACTAACATCTCCTGGTACATCTAATAATTTCCCCGCCTTTTCATTTTCTCGCGCCAGAGCTTTGGCTTCCGCATGTAGCGATTCCAGATGTGGGATATCGGAGTCGAGACCGAGATGATTGACTGCTACATTACAGCCTTGACGAAGATAAAGGAGAGCAATTGCACGACCGACTGCAGGAGAACGAATAGTGTTAGTTGAGGCGTGTAAGAGAGGGGATTTTGGGCAATTGGGGGAACGAACTTCCTGTGGTTCCACCGGTTATAGCGGCGGTTTTGCCGGCGAGAAGGTGCACGCCTTTGAGACTCATGGTTTGGATGTAGAGCTTAAAACGGTGTAGATGTGTAGAATCTATAGGTATGTGTAGGATGAAATGAATATTATGTTCTTCACTGAAATGGCGGGGTATTTGGGGAATAAAGCTCGTGATGAGTATACGAAATGATTGTTGTTCTTTAAAGATGGTAGAGTATGTCAATTGGTGTAATGTAAAGAGTAGATACAAAGTGACTTCGAAAAGTACATAGGTAGGTCATATGTGAGAAGTATAAAATAATTTCAGTATAAATTGGTGTGGTATTGTAAGTGATTCAATAGCTCCAAAAATTAGGCCCTGTCAATAGTGGAAGGACCCCGCGATTCGGTTCTCGAGTTAAAGACCACCGAGGCCGAAGTGGCATGTAAAACGTGGGGCAAGTTGGCCGTCCACATGTGCTCGCCGCTCACAAGGTATTATCATATTTATGCAAATTTGTAAACGGAACTCGAAAAAGTCTTGGATCATGATCCTACGGAAATAGATAAAATTGCATTGTATTGTATAAGTAAATTAAAAGGCTAATAAAAACAAATTGGCTATGATTCAAACTATGAACTTGACAAGTTCTTGATTTCTTCCACCACTCCATTCACAACCCCCTGATTGTCAGACTTCTTTTGCTCAACTGCTGGTTGACCAAGAGGTCTCTCTGGGTTTGGTGTTAAGAGGTATTGTGCGGGAATAAGTCGTGCAGCTGGGTTGAGGGTCAAACCAAAACCTGGCTTGTCGAGTTGTGAAACATCCAGGTATCCTTTCACTGGAATTGGTTCATCCAAGAATAAATCTCCGAAGACAGGTAGGACACTCTTTCCATCTGGTGAATTTGCAAGGTACTCTTGGAATGGACAATTTGTTTGAGAAACCACAAAATGGTAACTGTAAGGTCCACTTGCATGTGGTACCACCGGGATATCATAAGCGGCTGCCATTGCTGCAACTTTGAGCAATTCCGTCATTCCTCCCAGCCACATAACATCGGGTTGAAGAATATCGAGGTTTCGACCTTCGATAAGTTTTCTAAATCCATATCTCGAGTACTCATGCTCACCCGTGGTGAACTTGAGTTGTGGATGAGCTTGTTTGATTTGTGCAAATCCATCAGTGTCATCTGGAGATAAACACTCTTCCCACCAATTGATGTTTAAATCTTTGCAAGCTGCAGCAATTTGAATAGTGTATGGAACGTTGAGACTCATGTAACAATCGACCATAAGTGGGAAATCAGGGCCCACACTTTCTCTATGTTTTCTGAGGAATTCAACGTTCTTTTGGAGTCCCTTGTGGCCCTCTTCTGGACAATATGGCAGTGGAACTTTAGCACCCCAGAACCCCATGGCCTTTGCGGCAGTAGGTTCTGGTCCTGTGCAATAAAAGTCTAGTCTCTCCCTTGTAGCTCCTCCAATCAACTTGTATACTGGCTCTCCTCTGATCTTTCCGAGTAAATCCCAGATTGCTAAATCAATAACTGAGATGACAGCAACGGGAAGACCCTTTCGACCATAAAACATTGAACCTCGATACATTTGTTCGAAGAGATGATTGGTATCTCTTGGATCGGCACCGATAAGGAATCTTTCGAAATGCTGGTGAACTAACCAACATGCTGGTGGACCTGCGAACATATGGTGAGTTTTGATCGGCGAGACAGGAGATCTTAACAATTACCTCCAAATCCTGTAGCAAATCCAATGGTGCCATCTGAACCTTCTATCTCCACGCAGAATGAGCCTAGCACATTGATACCCCAACTAGTTCTTGAAGCTCTGTAGTTTTCCCATCTTGACATGGGTGTGGAAATTGGTGTATCAATCAACCTGATGTGAATTAGTACAAGTCACAAGGTGTATCTCGGTCAAACTTACCAATGACCGCCTTTAACATTGTGATAATCACCTCCAGATCCAACACCATCCACAACAAAAGTTCGGATCGCTTTGATGGAGGGGAAACTGCGAGCTGATGAAGAAGCCATTGTGATTTGGCAGAGAGGAATAACAGTACTGACTGTAGCAGAAAGACCAACAGATGGAAGTGAAGAGAAAGGTCAGGATTTTACTATTGTCTACTTATGATTGATGGGTAGGGAGGCTACTTTGTAGATTTCATGAGAAACACCTTGGCGGGGGGGATTGTTCAATCCAAATTGAGCCGGGAGAATATCGACCGAGCTATTTTTGAAGCGGAATGAAAAGACGAATTCATAATTTTTGAGCGAGCATAGATAGATCTGGGCCTATTAAAGGATTGGAACTTTCTTGGCGTATGAGACATCAATTGTTGTGGGTGATGTGGTTTCTTCGGGTCATTGTGTGTTGTAGATGTTGTAGATGAGGATGAAGGTTGCGAAGTTTGGAAGTTTGGAAGTTTTTCTTGTAGAGCTACGAGTATGGATGAATGGGGTTTGCGAGTACAAGGTGTTTTGTATTCCCAGCAAAATAAATAGATACTATGACTTCCATATACTACTTTATTACTCATATCAATTTATCTACCGGTATTTTGGTATATTTATCACAGATGTTCTCTTCCATACTTGATGATAGGCCAAGTACTTTGTACAGAGGTAGAAGTACTCGGTAGAAGTACTCTCACCAAGTTCTCTCACATGCCAATCATTTCTCATCTGTCCGCAATGCAACATCTATCATCTATTGCCCATTGCCCATAACCCAATTGATTGATTGATCAATGAACGAGTCAGCTGGTGACGGGTGACGGGAGGTGCATTAACCCAAAGTTACCCCACAAAACGCAATTCCAACCCTGGGAGTCTCGGAGTCAAGCCGTTGCATTGAATCAATCAATCAATCAATCCCTTGTAATTGATGGCATTGAAAGACTTACGGAGTATGTACACGATAAAGTTTGCAGTCTGCAGTCTTCTTGATTATTGTGTGATGTTGAATTGATCAATCAGAGTCTCGCATAGAAACGATGGTTTCATGGTTGAATTGAATTGCATGATTCACCGAGACGACCGAAGAGAGAATGAGGAGTGTGAGTGTGAGTGTCGGGTGTATCCATATGAGAGAGAGAGAGAGAGAGAGAGAGAGGAGTATCTGAGCAGTACAACCTACCTAGTATCTATCTACTAGGTATCTGGATACTCCAGAGTCCGCACTTCGTATTCAACCAACCCATTTTCAAATGCCTCTCTCTCTCTCCCTCTCTCTTCAAGGATTCGTGAATTCAAGGATTCCCGGGTAATGACAGTAACACGCTTCTCCATACTCCATACTCCATACTCCATACACCATGAACTCTAAACCATAATCATACCATAATCATACCATTTCCATATCCATTTCCATTTCCATATCCATATCCATATCCCATTAACCTCATATTCGAAGAAATACCTAGGTAGTCCTTCGTACATGGACACGTGCCCACCATCTTCTTTTTCCCCCGTCTTGTCTTTTTTCCATGCCACCATACCTACTCCTACCTACCACTAGGACCTTGGAAATCTTACATACTTGACTTACCACAAAAAGTATATCACATTCACTTGGCTATTGGTAAAAAATCAAAACCCCACCTCCACCTCCTCGCTCATTTAATACCGAGCTTGTCCTTCTTCTTCGTTCCCATCTTCACCGAGATTCGAAACAGGTGGGTTATCAATATTATCATTTTGTTATCGGAATCAAATATCGGCTGCTATGGATATCCAACAATCACCTAGAACGTCTTTACGTTCTGGTGCAACTCAACCCGAGAGTGATGGAGACAATGACCAATATTATAGCGGGGAGGAGGATAGCATTGATGCAAATGGAGACGGTCCTCGCAAAAGGCAGCGTCGACCGATGTCAGTTTCGTAAGGAATCATGTCTCATTCTCCTCTCCCTGATGTCCCTGATGTCCCCGATGTCTCAAATGATCCGGATACCAACAATAACGACGAGGAGTCCTCTGTTGCCAATTCCCTTCCGGTCAAGGAATCGGAAGATCATCCCCCAATTAATGATACGGAAAATGTTGGACATGATTGGCTGACATTTCGTCGAAGGTGTGAGCTATGTAAGCAAAGAAAGGTACGTCTGTATCAGGTCATTTTTTCAATCCAAATTTCATCAAATTTCATCAAATTCATCTCTACAATCTGGTATCCATTGGTTCAACGGCATTCATGAGATTGCTGACAATACATGTGCCCGACGCTAATGTATCTTCCATGTGTCTCACTATGGCTTTGATGATGCAATTCCGAAATCTTCAGATTGTTCGTTCGAAAATTGGATGGGTTGTATTCTGACTTGAACAGGTCAAATGTGATCGCGGTCAACCATCATGTGGATGGTGTAGTCGCAATGGTGCTGTATGTGAATACAAAGAGCGCAAGAAACCCGGTTTAAGAGCTGGCTACGGTCGAGAACTGGAACAAAGATTGGATCGACTCGAGGAAATTCTACGCTCGCATGCTCAAATTTTAGAATCATCCTTTAATCAAAACAGCAATAGTGTTGCCAATAGCGTTCCGAGCGATCACGGTACACCACAAAGTATTCACAGCTTCAGACACAATGAGGGGCTCTCTAATCATCGTGGAGGCCATGTTGCCAGAGCAGAGACAGCCCTATTTCTTCAAAAGCCTTCTACATTTGGACAACAAAATACACCCATGGATTTTGGTAATCCAATGCCTCCAACTCCCTCGATGCCATCTATTCACGGCGATATCTTCCATCAGCACACCCCTGTATCACAAGGATCGCACCTTTCCATGGATATGCAACAAAATCACTCAATCCCAACTAGTCAAGCACCAGATTTTTATAGTACGAATCAACCACCTCTACGATCACCTAGCTTAAACATAAACCAAAACCCAAATGAAGTCTCTTCCGATCATGCTTTACCGCCGTATGATTTACTATATGCATTGGTTGATCTCTACTTTAAGTATGTCAATACTTGGTGTCCAATATTACATCGAAGATCTACGTTGGATTCATTGTTCGGCCCATCTGCTTTAGATGAAGCAGATAAAATACTTTTACATGCCATCGTAGCCACTACCTTGAGGTTTTCCACGGATCAACGACTTACAGAAGAAAGAAGACGACACTATCATGACATATCTAAACAGAAGGTATTGCTGTATGGATTAGAAAATTCCTCGGTTAAAGCTCTACAGGCTCTGGTTATTCTGGCTTTGGATCTTGTAGGTAGTAGCAATGGACCACCAGGATGGAATCTATTGGCTCTAATTACACGTTCGGTAGTTCAATTGGGACTTGCTGTAGAGACTACTTCCTTCTCTGTCTCGCCAAACTATCCTTCGATTTATACACTTCGAGCAATGGTCTTACCAGAACCGGAGAATTGGATTGAAGAGGAATCACGGAGACGCCTTTTCTGGATGGTATACCTCTTGGATCGATATGCCACAATTGCCACAGCTTTTGAATTTGCCCTGGACGAAAAAGAAGTTGACAGAACTCTACCTTGTCGAGATGATCTTTGGAATAAAAACCAGCATGTGGAGACTAGATGGTTCCGCACGAGCGAAAGGACAGAGTACGACATTGACAAACCAGAGAATCTTGGTGCATTCTCGTATTATATCGAAATCCTTGGGATTCTCTCAAGAATTCATAAATTCTTGAAGAAGCCAGTAGATATCAGTGCTTTGTCCGACGTTGAACAATGGCAAGGCGAATATCGAGAACTGGATAATATGCTCACTTCATGGAAATTTAATCTGCCTGGGGATTATGGAAACATGGCGAAGCTTTTTCAACCAGGAAGCAATAAATCCATCAATTGTGGCTGGGTTATGCTACACGCGACATATCACACAGCAGTAATACGCCTTCATTCATCGGCTGCTTATCCTACAACTCGATCACCTATTTTTACCCCATCGTATAGTGCGAGTCAACGGTGTCATGGCGCTGTTGAGAATATTGCAGCTTTAGGAGAGTACGTATATTATGTTTCTAAATCTTACCCTTGACTCCTGCCCTTGAAATTCTAATAATTGACTCAATCTTCTTGTAAATTTTGATGTTTTACAAAAGCAAATTTCGAGTAAGATTTACTAACACAGCCCTACAGATACGTGGTCCAAAATGGCATGCTCCCAAAATTAGGCCCACCATTTGCTTTCACCCTCTGGGTAGCTGCCCGCTTACTCCTCGTCCATGGTTCAACCATCGAACACAAACTCAGTCCTCAGATCCAATTTTTCGTTGACACACTGCGAGACATGGGCACCTACTGGCTCGTAGCTGAACGCTACACAACTATTCTTCAACGGGTACTTGACGAACATCGCGAAAGCGAAAATGCTGCTGGTACACACGGCGAACGTGTAACTCCTTCTTCAGTTAAAATACTTGCGGATATGAGGAGATGTGCATATGATTTAGATTTTCTAATCTCGAGACAACCGAAGCATGTTGGACTTTCACGAATGCCAAGTATTACTCCGGCCAGAACTCCAGCACCGAATGAGTTGGAGTACTTGGATGTTTTTGATTTCTTCAATGTACCCAGATTACCGGTTGCTTCAGGTGAAAATCAGGCGAATGGTAATGGTGGAAATGGGAATGGGAATGGGAACGGAGTGGGTGATCTACAGATGCCGGAGATGGGAAACGGATCGAATGAATTCAATATCACGAATTTTATGGTGGATCAAAATTCGGATTGGTTTAAAACTCTGAAACATGGCATTGATGGGGGTCAGAATAATAATTAAGTGAAATGGCTTTTTGGTCATAAATTTTGGGGTTTGGTTCCCCAAGGTATAATTTTGGGGTCAGATAGGAAGGAAAGAAGAGAGAAGACGATTATGGGTATTCTTGGGGTGAGCTTTCAGCCTTGTGGGAGCGCCCGAGTGATTAAATTCCTTCGGGAAGTACCCTTGAGAGGAATGATCAAATGTGGATGAATGCAACGGATACGGCACGGGAAAGGGAGTCGAAGGATCAATAGGGAAAATGGGAAAACCTACGGGAAGGAATCTGAGGCCGGGAGGAATATTTGAGGATCAAAAAGCGAGGATACCATCGATGGATAGATGGTCTCGTTATTGTAATCTTACCTACTACCTATGTATGTATGGGATCTTAATTGTATTTACATAAAGTACTTGTGTTGTATCTCATCGTGTTTGGTTGTTGACAATTCTGGGAACGCTGTTGAAATGTAAATAGTAAGTTGGTCTTATCAAATATCATATTATACTCAAGGGAATAGAATACCTAGCTTTCTGTTATTGTTAACTTTTGAATTCTTCAAATATATATATGACCTATGGATTGTCATGTATAGCGCTAACTCAATACTAGCTACTCTTTACTAGGTATATAGTTATAATACTAGTAATAGAACTCTCTCCTATCTATTATCTACCACTTATTATTTGTCGTATATTATATTATACTATATAGATACTATATACTATGGACTAGGTATATATACAAATAAAAAATATATACGCCTATTAATCAATCAATCAATCTATTATCCATTTATCTACTAGATACTCCTCCATCTACCTCTCTCTATCTCCATCTACCTCTCTCTACCTCCATCTACCTCTCCCCTCTATCATCACCATCACCATCACCATCACCATCACCATCACCATCACCATCACCATCACCATCACCATCACCATCACCATCACCATCACCATCACCATCACCATCACCATCACCATCACCATCACCATCACCATCACCATCACCATCACCATCACCATCACCATCACCATCACCATCTCACTCTAGAAACAAAAACATAAACAGGAACAGAAACAAAAAAAGAAGAAAAAAGCAAGAAGGAAAAAAAACAAATACGAACTTCCAAAAACCCTTATAAATATATATCACAACAAATCAAATCCCATCGAATCACCTCAAATCAAATCAAACCCCATCAAACCCCCCTTTCAAAAAATCTAAATAAATAAAATTCTTTCCTTCCCTTTCTTCTCTCCCTCCCTCCTTCCATCCCTCATCTCATCTCATCCCATCTCATCTCATCTCATCAATCAATCAATCAATCAATCAATCAATCAATCAATATGGTGGACGGTTAATCAACCACCACACTTGCATAACCCCGTGCATACATTACAAATCACATGAGCTAGAAAGCATGCACGCATGCATGCATGCACCTCCACGTACCTACCTACCTACATACACGTACATACCTAGGTAGGTACATACAATACAGACCGGGAATTTCAAATCCAAATCCAATCCAAATCCAAAAATCAAGATATATATGACGAATCGAGAAATCATGAAACAAAACACTGAATCGAGAAATATACTACTAGGGAGGCAGGTAGACGAGTGACTGATTGATAATGAGAATGAGACTTAGAAATCTATCTTTCGAATTTCTTCATCAATCAACCAACTCAATTTCAAATCATTTCTCTTTCTATTCCTATTACTATTCCTATTATTGTTTCTTTTGCTATTGCTATTGCTTTTGCTATTGCTATTGCTGTTGCTATCGCTGTTCTTCCTTCTCCTTCTCCTTCTCCTTCTCCCCCTCCAACCTTCTATTGATATTACAATCCACATTATCCATAATCCATGATGCATAAATCCGTAATTCTCTAAGAACTAGTAAAAACCGGTTTACTATCCCCCTCTTCCTCTTACTCTTACTGTGACATCCCAATTTCCCTACAGCCCTCTAAAAGTTTCATACCTGCAATATCCAGTATTGAATGATCCGTCCTGGGATTGAGCTGTGAGTAGAATACATGACTTCAACACATGATCCACACGTGTTTTCTAAAACAACAACGAAAAGCGAGAAGCCAAACAAAAAGAAACCCAAGGAAAACTGTAAGAAAAACCCATTGCAAATAGATGAGCCAAGTAGGCGCAGCCTCTAAGACCAAATTCTTCTCGTCCAATCTATTGGAACAAGATTTTCTGCCTGAGCTTGGAGTCTAGCTCCCAGGTATCGAACACAAAAGAGACTCTCTGACAAATCAACCAAGTACGAATCACAGATCCAAAGACTTGGTGAATGACTTGAGAAACTTTCCCCAAAAAAGACAATCCAGCTCAATATGATAATTCCCTCCCAAACACCAGGTATATTTCCCTTTTCCCAATGCATAAAATCGACGTGACAAAAGAAAGAGATGATCGCAGACAACAAGAGTGCCTGGGTAGAATCGCAATGCCCAATCTCCCGAAGATCCAACGCGCCATGCTGTATTAAGCCCACTATACAATGCCAAAGACTTCAATGATTGTAGAGGTTCCCCATTTATAGTCAATGAAAACTCGTTCTCTTTGTTATATATATATATATTCTTTCGTGCCTTCAATAACTTCGTGGAGAGCATGGAATCGCGCGTATTCATTCTTCGATCGTAATTGTATATAGTTGTATAAGGTAGTAGGTATCAGAAGTAGAGATTGTCGCATGCGATTTGGGTCATGGCGCAGAGGTGGTGGTTGTTCGATTGTGGCCCATGAAAAGGAGTGAGAGTTCGGATGGTGGAGCAGAAGGAATTCTGCGGCGGAATGAGAAGAGATATTTAATCCAATGATCGAATTCGAAGCGTACAAGAGGTCGCGATTGCCATGAATAGCCAGTTATCGAAGACAATATATTTCATCTGCGGTGTTGTCTGGATGAGTGGGTATGCGAACTATGACTAGCTGTGTGATAGCCAGAGTCTGAGTAGTCTTCCCGCGCATACGGATCTTGGTAGGATTGGTGAGTTGAATGTTTATCGCAAGCATATCCAACTAACACCGTTCTCTCTTGAATTCCATGACCTTGTGTACCGTATGCGGCGCACATATCAACGCTGTGCTGGTAGTAGAGGCAGCGGCAGACTGAGTATCTTTCGACCACTAGATAACACATCTTGAATAATGATTTGATTATAGTCCTGGTAGTTGTCGAATTCGAATAAGTTATATAGCGTAGTGGGGTCTTGGTTCCAGATGGAGGGGTAACGAAGATTGAGTATAGAGACAATAAAAAATATGAGATCAACGAGAAATGAGGCAATGAAATATATTAACGAGCAGACGGAAAGGAGATGATGCCTGGACAAAGGAAGTCTAAACTTGACAGATGATGAAGCTTGTGATGTAGGAAGGTAGGAGTCATTGATCGGAGGATCATGACTACCTTATAGACTCTGCCACTTGAATGAGTGAGTCTTGCCGTGATGGGAAAATAAGGCAACAGTGGGTATGGGCTGGTATGAACCTGCATGTAGGGTATGCAGGTCAACAAACATGCAGGAAACCTATACATGGGATGAGATGATGAGTCGTAGGCGCAGTGGAGAGTTGGAAGCATGCCTGCCTCAGTACAGACACACTTGCAGGAATAGAAAGTCATGCCTGGTCATATCCCGAACCAAGTCCCAAATGGATGGTCTCCTACCACGAGGTGGCTTACCATCACAACGATGGAGACAAGGTATCTGGAAAGGAACCGGGCCTCTCATGGATGGGCTGAAATAGAAACCTTGAAAGCGCTGAGTAAAGCCTCAGCCTCGAGTAAGTAACAAGTACTTTGTTTCTAAGATAGTTCCGAAAAGTCGGGATTATTGATCTACGGAAGATCGATTTAGGTTAAGACGGGTATACCGGGATATGGCAGCAGGTTGCTAAAGAAGGAATAAGATGGTGGAACGTGTATTCAAGGCTTGGCGGCGCAGGGAAAACAGAACCCACCATGTTCATTGACAGATATCCACTATGGCTTGGTCGAGAGGTCCTGTACAACGAACGGTAAGTACCATGGAAGGCTTTTCTGAATCTTAATTGTCTAGTAAACGGATTGACCACTACGAAGTGTAATAAATGGACAATGTGGATTAGCATTCAATGGGAGGATAGAAGTTAGCCGGAGGAAGCTAATGGTTAGTGACGGAGGTTAGTGGTCAGAATTTGTAATGTAATGGAGAAGGGGACGGAGATGGAACAATCGGGAAGGACATTCAACAACATTGAATAGTCGGTAAGCATTGCCAGGATAAATGATGTATCATGTATGCAAACGCAGGTAAGTAGGTAGGTATAGATTAGTTAGCGGTGGGCAGGTGGACGAGTGTGGAAATAGATTCATGGCAATGAAAATGCCCGGGGAGAAAATCCGAGCAGTGCAATAATAGTAGGGAGGAAGTAAGAACTTGGAAGATGATGAGGATCTAGTTTGATGATCGCGCGTACAGGTAACAAATTGCCGCGAGTTATTGAAACCCCATGTTGATGACATGGTTACACTACTGCAAGTAAGGTACGAGCTGCCAGATTCAATTCTTGGAAAGGGATTGGTCGATCAATCAAATTGTTTGATTGATAGAAACTGTTATGCAGATGAGGAGGAGGAGTGCAGTATCGTTTCAAGGTCTGTGGTGAGGTGTGGTGAGATGTGGTGAGATTGTGGTAAGGTGTAGTAAGGTGTAGTAAGGTTTGGTGAGGTGAGGTGGGGTGAGGTGAAGTGATGGGAAACAAGAGCCATGGGAAAAACATCATATTGTCAGCATATCCATCCATTATCCATAGCTTAGCAAATCTAAATTCAGCTTTTTTTTCTTCCTAATTTCCCACTAAAATCACTAGCTTGGAAATTTATGACATGGCTCATGGCTCATGGCTATCCATGGATGTCTTTTTTACTTCGCTTAAAATATAGAGAATATAATTGGCTAAAAAACGATCCTTACCATCCAATAAATCATCAATTAATTCTTATTATTCCCAAAGAAGGTTGAATGTCCGATACTTCACAAAATGGAATAATCTAATCGAAACCGTTGGAGAGACATACACAGAGAGAGAGAGAGAGAGAGAGAGAGAGAGACTGAAAAGTACAGTCTGTACTAGCTAGGTAGCTAATAATAATTGATCCGTCAGATCCAACAATATTTCATCATTTCAACTACCGGACAAATGAGAATTAGATATCCCCATTCCCCATTCTATATATCTTGATGATAACCGGTTCAACTAGATGATCATGGGCATCTGTACGTAATCAACAAGAAAATGGCCCTTCAGGCGGCTAGATGCTCGTACAGCAAAATCTGTAGTGTCGACGGGATTGACTGTGCGATGCAGTTTGATCGCTTTCTCGTTTCCTTTTTTAAACTTTCATTCGAGTTATTCTAGTATGCTCAGGTCTTATTCCTTGGTACCTAGGTAACTATCGGTTCGAGGTATTTCTATTTTGAACCTCTGTCGTATACCGAAATGATACATCCGTAAAATTGCCAATCATCTAACCACCCCCTCTCTAGTCTCTACTCTACCCATCCATCTTCTCCCACGACCCCTTCCATAATTTTATATCGCAATCACTTTAAGTTATATCGCTCAAGGGTGCCTAAGGACCTAAGGACTCATATCAAGCCCCATTTCAAAACTTACAAAATTGTTCACTCATCAAAATCGATATTAACGACAACGACCTCACATCTGACCATCAACCTTGAATTACATCGGAAGGATTCTCGTCGCAACAGGGGAAACGGGAGCAAGCTACATAACCCCTTCTGCCATATCCGGATAATGTCACTGTGCTCAGCTCGACTGGGGCTCCCTTACTCACCACATTTCAAGCCATCATTCAACCACAATAATAAGATTATACAGCAAAAGACTCAAAGTAGATATTTCCTGTCTACTTACAGGTTGTGACATTAGGATTCTTCCGCGGCCGTCTGATTTCGGTGTAAGAGTCATCTTGGAATCTAGAATAGCTACGGTGGAGTACGAATTGAAACACAAAGCTTCTTTTTGAAACTTATCAATTGCTTAGCTCGATATTGCACTTTTGCGACTGAAACATTAATTGGCAGATTCTTGGATGTATTTTGATACTGTAACATGGCATTCCGATCTAGGTCTTCATCAACGATACCAGACATGAAATTCTAACTCTTTCTTTCACCCGAGTCCCTCCAATACAATTCATTCAATTCCATCAAACCAAGCATAACTTGTGGGATTCCCCATTCCCTCCATTCCTAAACCCTTTTCAAAGCTCTCCCCGAAAGCTAAAAACATCATCAACATTTCCAAAATCTGCCTCACAGCAAGAACCCCATCTCCTGCACCCACATCATTCAGCCTCGCACTAACCAACCCGAATCTCGTAAGGCGACCTATTGAAGCGGACGCCCCATTTGCATCCCCGCTGCAAACCAATGCAAACTAAGTCTAGCACTGCCTCATTGTGGCTCACCGGTGACTTACTTAGTGTTTGCTCACCTCTTTTTGACACCCTCGAGACACCCCGTCGAGCCATTCACACATTCTCACCCACATTTCAATTGTCAAAGCTTGAGAATGATGATATCGTCACCGTACAGTAAGACAAACTTGTTATGTCATCTAAATCCCCTAGGTGGATACGAGTATGGAGTACGAATATTAGGGTCATGTATGTATCACGGGGACTCCGAGATTTCGTCACGAGAGAAGAGTTGACGACAAGGTGCATTCGGAATCAATTGACATTGGACGACATGAGAACTGCTGCCTCGATAATTGATAATTCGAATGTTAATACGGAAGATAACCTTATCGAGTATACGTAGGTATCATGTGAGCACGGAATCGGGTTGATTACCCCCAGGTACCTGCCTATCTAGATATCATATTGGACTCTAGTATTGATGTTTTCTGTCGCTTGCCACAAGATTTCGTCAGTGGTCCACGGGTAGTTTCGATACGAATTGCTTACGACTGAGTGAGTTTGTTTCATCGATGGATTGCTCAACACTCGCGCGCACAATTCCCCAAAGTTCTCTCTACTGACTCCCGTTACCTGTACCAACGATCTCGTTCCCCAAACAGCATATCCCTATCCCTAACACTATCCCTACCTCCACATGCGAAATACGATCCACCGGCGATCCACAACATGACAGCTCAAACGAAAGAAACGGCGAGCCGGCATTCAGCCACAGTCCTCAACCAGGGATCTTTCATACCCCAGTCCATTATCCTAGAACGGAAAAGAACCGATTATTACATCGAACCGGTCTACTGGTCGTGCATCACATCACATTACATCGCATATGTGATATTCGGCCTGATATTCAAACTCATCCGAACATGTTACCACACTTCCAAATCCATCAGAAGCTAGACGCCAGATGTTGCAAGCCTAGAACACATCAGACATGTCAAAGTCCGAATTTGATTCTGAGGACAAGCCCGATGCATTGCACCAAGCGTTACATACGCGCATTAAATCAAGGCATACGTGCATATCGGTCGTCTCCTGTATTCGGATTCGGATGCCCAGCTATTCAGCTTTCTCAACTCTATTCTCGAGCTGAGATGCAAGACTGATATATCAGTCATTCATTTGGTTCCACATTCATCCGATATCCATGCATTGTTTACGAACACCTTGTCGATAACAACTTGCTAGTTCCTAGTTTCTTTGTACGTTAGTTCGTTGCTTGTAGCTAATTTTGTACTGTATCTCCGGATACTCCCTATAGAGAGTATAACTGATGCCAACGGTCCGAGGTGTTCCCATATCGGCAGTTGTAATTGCTCTTTCCAATGGCTCGTATCCTTATGAGTCAGATGACAGCTAGCTGTAGTCTTCAGTTCTGCGATACAAATTCCTATGCTACATCATAAACATACACACACAAGTGCGTTCAATGTCTTCAAGGCTTCGCTTTTACTCTTTCGAGAATTCCATTCCAATACATTTCATTTCCGTCTTTCTTGTGCTATGGCAATACCTATCTTGCTTCTACTTATCAGCCCCAAGACCAACGTATCAGAACAACATGGATGCCATGCTTAAAGGAGTGCAATTTTACATAACTTAACTCTGTCCTCGTGTAGCTGAGATCAGATATCCAAGTGAAGAGTCTGGACAAAGCAGTTACGTAACATCTTTTCAAGATGTTTCATCAACGAAAATCTTCAATTGAAAAGGGGAAGCAAGCGTATTTAATCCAAAACCTTCAAGAATTTTTATCACATTTTAATACATCACAAGTCTTGACAACTGAAAAAGTTTTCTACCACTAGATTCTCAAAGTTCATGAATAAGATGGCTGAGATTGAGATATGTCATACTCCCTTTCGTACCTGACTTTAGGAATCCCCTTGATTCGAGCATGGGAGATCGAGAATGAAGAGATATACTCCCATACCAGTCCCTCAAGTAGCTAGTTTGTCAATTTGGATGGCTAGTAAATCAATAACAAGCGTCGGATTCACACATATATGGATATTAACATGATAAATACTGAAGGAGACGAACGAGAGCATAAATGTGTCTTGGCTGGACCATCCTTATCAGTACCTCTATTTCTGCTTACGAATGTGAAGATATCGGAGGGAGCCGCGGTAAAGTTTAGTGTGAACAGATATTCGGCGTAGCAAACTCTATACGAAGTTCCATTGTTTAGACATGAGTAAGTCATCCTGAAATATTGAAATAAATTCACACATTTCAAAAACGCTTCAGATATTCCAATCATGTTCAGTGATAACGAATCTCTTATTTTCAGACTGCATTTCAATCTATCAGAACCCCGATAGTATCAATCAAGAAGTATCTCCATAACGATCTAGTATCCCATTACATCATGACGCAATTCACAAAATCATAGGATAAAAGCCTATTGATACCATTTACTTTCAATCCTAATCACAATCATTGTATAACACAAGCACGCCATTATATCTACATGCCTAGATAGAATAAACCCAAAAACTTAGGAGTGAGAACCACAGCCAAATCAAGAGATCATTAGCTAGACACCTAGCTATCTTTCAAACAACAAACTCTACTGTGTGCGCTTCACAAGTTACTACCAAATATTTCTCAATGGGAAGATGAAGGTAATTGACTGTGCGATTGTGCGACTATAAAATTTTAAATACAAAGAAAAGAAAAGAAAAGATATGTAGGAAAGATGTTGGGAGGGGGAAGGGTCTTCAAAATCGTTATGTACCCAGGTAGGTATGGAAAGTTATACACAAATACATATCCGCCCATTCCAGATCCAAACCCTCGAATCGTTCCAGAAATCAAATTCCATAGGACTTTGAAAGTGGCTCGCCAGATTCTACTTGGGTAGATAAAGAACAAGATTGGCTAGGGATCGATGCCAGGAATGTTAATAATGATGTTCATTAGCATATCATATCATATCACATCGTATCACCGCCCCACCGCCCTCGAGAAACCTCCTCTAGGATATCTACAAAGCGAAGCGAAGCGAAGCGGATGAAGCTAGGCTGAGCTAAGCTAAGCTACGAACGATTACATTACAAGTCCGTGGATTGTGTACAATGAGATGAGATGGATCTATGTTTTGATTTTTGGGCGCTTGCTTGTTGGGCTGCTTGCTTGAATGGAGGGGTGGGGTTGGAGAGAGGAGGTGATTGTAAAATGGAAAGAGGTGTTGATAACTTGGGATATTTAAGTTGTGGGGATATCGGGTTTTCAGTAAGAAAGCAGAGTATGCATATAAATCCTGTATTAATGTGGCCCGAAAGCAATGGACTTGTAATGCGATAGTAAAACGTGCAATAGCTCACATGGTGCTGATACGTAGTATGATCTAAAACTAGCAAGCTGTTGGAGCCTTACTTGATTTTGAATTGTCTCGCAAATTTCTGCCCCGTCAAGATAGCAATATGTGAGATTACCCTACCCAGTTCGAGTTTGCCCACTCTTCAAAAGACTATCATTCGGTCTCTATAGTTTGGCGTGGTTATGGGTTCAGTAAAATTGAATTTGACTTCCACACCCTTCCCACGAGCATATTCAATAGCGTCCGGGCTGATTTTATGGCAATCCTGTACGTCGAGGAATTTTACCCCTTGGTTAACAAAATGCTTCACCGCAACACCTGTGATCTTTGTACCACAGATAATTAGCTTTTTCAGATTTGGACATTTTTCGACCATACGTATGAAGTCTCTTTCTTCATACTGTAAATAGCTAACACACAATACCACGACATTTTCGCATACAGGAAAATTTTGGTGTGCGACAGTGTAATCTCCGACCAGACGACTTCCAATGTTTAGATGCGTAAGAATGTGGGCGTTTTTGAGAACAGAAACAATCCATTCATCGCTGAGTCCAGTGTCCTGGCACGTGAGAGTTTCCAATAAGGGAAAAAGAACACTACCGCTGTTTTGGTTTGTCAATCGCAGGTTGTCATGAAGATGAAGGGTTTTGAGCGTTGAAGGAAGCAATGGAACCGTTCTCAAACCACACGATATGAGTTCAATAACTTCCAGACTCTTCAGGGGCCCACCCAAGTCCAATGGAGAGAGATTTTGTAAGTCAAAATTTGATAATGATAACGTTTGAATGTTGGGGATTGATTCGATTAGGTTGCCCTGTAAGGAGTATTAAAATCATTGCAAGAAATAAATTGTTTTGGCATCATTACCAATAGTATGCTACTACCACGGGATCCATTGCACACTTTCAAGTCGCGCAAATTTTCTAACCTTGGCCAAATGCAACCAGCATCTCGGGAAGTATGATGAACTCCCATAAACTCTGCCTGAACAATTGTTGCTTGAACGTGCCGTAATGATTCGAGGACGGACCGAAAAGAGATTTGAAACATCTGCAAATTCAAATATTGCAATGACTTTGCAAAGGGAAGTGCCGAAGTTAAGGTCTCTCCAATCACAGCATTATTTTTGTTGTATATTGTAAGGCGTTGCAACTGTGTACATGTCCTGATGAGATACTGCAATTTTGCGGCATCGATAGTATCGTACCTAAGGATAGCTTCATCGACAGTGTAATTTGATCTCCTAAGGTATGCCCTCAAAGATTTTTGAGAGAGGCCTCTTCTAGTAATGCTAGTGTCGAAGGTAGTCCATAGCTTATGAGAAGATTCCAATACTCGCTTCCATGACTTGCTCACGCTCAAACAAATCCTTCTTGTGGTTAGCAAGTATAAATTAAGAAGGTCTTCCTTACATACATTCGTTCTCGTATGCTAAGCTCCTGAGCTATCATTTCTGCCAGTTCAAAGGGTAGGTATGAGAGCGGATCTAGAGTTTTACTAGGCGCTAGTGACTTTTGTAATTTATTAAACATTGATTGCAGGGTCTTGAGTCAATGTTAACATACTAATAAAATTCCATAAATAATGGTAGAACTTACCAAACGATCTTTGTCAGTATCAATTTTGACCTTTCTGAGACCACGCTCGTAGATTTTCAAGGCTAGTTGATGCTCCCCTTTAAGCTGTAAAACTTTCCCACATCGAAGATATCCCTAGAGATTCAATCAGGACTTTTGAAGCAGCAAATTTCAAGGCAAAGAAAACTTACTTTAGATAGTTCTGGTTTCAGTTCAAGCATTTCTTTCGCATCTTTAAGAGCTGGTTGCAATAAATCCAACTTCTCATACGTAGCAGCGCGATGATCTAAAGCAGTGAGCAATAGATAACCAGTACTAATTTTCACAGCCTATATCATGATATAAAGTCAGTGATCGATACTGATACTGATCTAGATGACTGGCACGTGCCAACGAGACATACCTCTGTGAATGCAGTTAATGCGCCTTGATAGTTCTTCTTCTGGTAACGATGTCGACCTTTCTCCAGAGGTCCCATCCCTTCCTCTTCATCATAAGCAGGAGGCATGTTGCCTATCTAGTTTGACTTGTAAATGGGAAATTATGTAGTTGTCGATAGAAAGTGTTAATAGATGGTCGCGCTTTGAGCTTTGATGGACGGATGCGAATTGATATCAATTTGTGGATTTGTGAAGAGCCAACGATGATTGGATGATACCACGGGTATTCTTCGGCACTGGCGATTAGATAAATCACCCGGATGCCGAGGTCTATGATAGAGTTCAGTGAACCAATATGTATATCATCAAAACATCTCCCTTTCCAATGTCGCAAGAAGATTATCCTATATAATTTGTTTTAGAGAGTATCGAGACCATAATGACTTCAGAAACCCAACCAAAAGTGATTTTGTTTGACATTGGGGGAGTCTGCGTTAGTAATCATTCCTTTATGTTTCATCGCGGTACCGCAGCTGAACTTTTGGAGTGTTAACTCAAAATTACGAGACGGGTGTTCGCAAGAGGATTTCAATATCTATCGGGATGACAGTATCTCTCTGAAAAGGAGCTGACGAGAAGTTTCTCTGATATCTCCCAAAAGTCTGATATACTACAAAGAAGCCCATATACACCATGAGAGGGTATCTTGGGTAGGATAGCGACGCGTCTCTAGTCGAGGCTCACTGTCTTCAACCATACGCCATTTTTCTACTTATTTTGATTCGCTCTAATCTCATACAATATCTAATTCCTCGCAGGTTCTCTCCCCCATGCAAGCAATTCTCGATTTCGAGATATCCAACAATATACCTCCAGGCTGGGTGAACTATGCCCTTTCCAAAAACAAACCAAACGGATTCTGGTGAGCATAAGTTTCACAGATCATTCTTCGATCTTTCTATCTAGTCATTCAAAGCTGTTCGGTAGACTCTATCCCTAGCATAATATTCTTCAAATCCACCACATCTGCTCATCTCACTCACTAACACTCATCCAGGCACCGTCTAGAACGCGGCGAACTAGAACTAAATTCCACCTTCTTCACCGGATTCACATCCGACCTCCACAACCCTTCCTTCTGGACTAGCTTCTACAACTCCGTACGAGAAAAGCATTCTCTCCCACCCACTGTTCCACCAATACCTCAAATTGACGGTGAAGCACTCTTCTGGTCTATGATGGATAACTCACGCGACTTTGATCCTTGGTATTTCCCCCTTTCCCAATCCCTAATTGTCAAAATCGCAATACTACTAATACATAACCTAAGGATGTATCCCTGTCTCCAAAAACTCAAAGCCTCTAAAAAATACACCCTGGGCGCTCTCTCTAACACCGTCATCTTCCCTCCTTCACATCCATATTCCAAATCTCATTTCTTCATCCCCGATATCTTCGATGTATTTATATCCTCAGCACACGTGCATATGCGCAAACCATCCCCAGAAATATACGCCCTGACACTCCGTACTTTGCGTGAGCACTACTCTTCTAAATTTCCCAATGCTCCTCCCCTCTCCCCTTCAGATATACTCTTCCTGGACGATATAGGCGAGAACCTCAAAGCTGCCAAGACAGCCGGATTTCGCACTCTGAAAGTAAACTTAGGTCGTGCGTATGAGGCGGTAGAGGAATTAGAGAAGATCACCGGGCTGGAGTTGAGTGGGGATCATCCGAAGGTACCAATTGGATTGGCGGTTAAGGGGAAGGCAAGAGATGTCAAATTGTAAAGATTCTGGATCAGGAAGGAGATAGAGACAAATACGGTTAAGAAGATGTAATTGATTCAGAGATAGATGGATATATGCATCGTCAAAATGCTATGAAGTAAATCAAATAAACAAATAATCAGTGTAAACCGGGTATTCAAAGCGCTACCAATGCACGCATACGTACAGATATAACATCAAAAATTGGTATTATAAAACAGAATACCAGCAAGATATCTCTATACAGTGAACCCACTCATAACTTCATAAATTGGGGAATAACAAAAGCTCGAATCCTTAACGCCCCACCGTGCATCTTCAAGCACATCATTCCTCCTTTCTCGGCGATCCTATTCCACCTGAAATTAAACTCTCCAGTTCCCAAGGGCTCAAAGTACTTCTTCTTCTTGCCGCTCTTCCATGCTCTCTATCCCTACTTGCCCTTACTTTTCTTTTCCTACTAGACACAGCACTCAAGTCTTTTTCCAGGCTTTTCGTAGCTGTATTACTGCCGCCGCCATTTTTGATCGGCTCCTCTTTAATAGGCGAAGATGGCGGAGGCATGATTTTTGAACCTTCCGGTTCTATTTTCTTTGTTGGACTTCTAGATCGTGGGGCAATTTTACTAGTAGTAGTAGTAGTAGCAGCAGCATTGCGTGCCAATTTTGCAGCTTTCAACTTAGCTTTGACTCTTGCGGCGTCTGCTTCACGTTCAGATGCGGCTAGTTTGGCGGCTATACTAGCCATGGTAAGAGGGCTTTGTTGAGGTGGTATATGGGGTGGCCGAGGTAAGCGACTTGCAGATGTAATGGGTTGTAGTTGAACTTTTGGGGTGGGTTTTGGTTTTGGCGTTGAATAAGCAGGCTTTTTAGCTGAAGCTGCTCTTGCAGCCGAGGCTCTAGTCTCTCGCACAACCGATGATCTAGTGGAAGATCTGGTTGAGGAGTGGGCGGAGAGCGTTGGAATTGGAGTTTTGGGGATAGAATTCTCGTCGGTGCGTGGAACGGAGAGCTGCGCTGTTGTAACTTCCTCTTTCTTGTCTTTTCTGGGAAGATGCTTAGGCGTTGGGGTCGCCATAGATTTTGAACGAGATGAAGACTGCTCGAGTTGTAAAAGATCCCAAGTATTCTCTTCGATAATAGTGGTAAATCCCTTGGGGCTTGGTCTTTCGGGGCTACCTCGGTTACCATTGGTAGTTTCGCGCAGGGGAGACATCTGAGGTGGTGTCCCGGGTAGGGACGATACCGTATCGAATGTGACATCTGCTGGTTGTTGTTGTTGTTGGTCTTCGGTAACCTCATCATAATCTTCCTCTTCCTCTTCCTCTTCTTCTTCCTCTTCTTCTTCTCCCTCGGCTTCAATTTCCTCTTCCCTTGTTTCCTCGGGTTCTTCTTCAAAAATGCTAGATTCAGCGTCACTCAATTCTTCCTCATCAAATTCGGGTTGCGCATGACCATCGATGCCCGAATCATCCAAGGCATCAATATCTGCTTGTGTATCGCCTTCATCCTCATATTCATCCTCATCCTCTTCCTGCACCATCGATAATTGAAGGACCTCGTAATTGGGATCTGCTGTAGGTTTGAAAGGACTCAAGCTTAATCCCATCTTCAATTCTTCAATATTGACAGTTTGTCCACTCCTAGCCATTCGATGACGCCATCCATCCATCATATGGACAGCATCCTTCCATCTGGACTCCATCTTTTCCCACCCTTCTCGTAACCTTATGATCTCTTCCTCTCTAATTTCCACTTCTTCTAGTGAAACGAATGATGGGTTAGTCAGGATTGTCCGTAGATGTTCAATTACAAATTCCATTTCGGAAGCAAGATGTTCGTAGGAACCCTCCATTTGTACGACCATTCCCCCTTCTTGTTCCTCCTCTTTCTCACAACCAGAAACCGTCCTTAATGTCTCGATAGTCCTTCTCACCAACCCTCCTAGAGATTCGTTCTCATCACTCAGGCCCCTGGCCAATTCTGTCAAAAACTCGTTCGTCTCCATTCTTAGATCATACCCCTCATCCTCCGTGCCAATTCCTGCCCCACTCCCATTATCACTCCCAACTCCTGCGACTACGTTGATAGTTGCAACACCCACAGCTTTCCCGCTGCCTCTTGCTCTTCCACCTTCACCGACATGTCTTTTCATTCCCTCAATAATTCTTTCCTTTTTTCTGACCTCGTTCGCACACTGTGCCCTTGTCTGCCCCACCAAGACCTTCATCCTCGCCATATCCTCCTTCAACCCCTTAACTGCCTGCTCCGCACTCCTCAATTGTGTTTTCAAAGCTCGTTCTGCCGCATCCGCTATCCCAACTTTCCGTTGTAATTCTGTATTTTTTGTCGCGAGTCTCTCCATATCAGTTGTTGACCGTAAAGCATCAGCGCGCAAAGCTCGAATTGTTTGTGAGAGGTTTTCTCGTTGTTGAGAATCGCGCTATTAATTTTTCGTCAATTTGACTCTTCTCTTCAATAACTCGATATTAAAATGCGCTTGCGATACTCACATCTCTCCTCAAAATCAGATCATTCACCACACTCATTATCTTCCCCATTGTGACATCTAGTCCCTCTTCTGATTTATGCGGGCGCGCAAAGTCAATTGTTTGTCCATTTCGTAGAAGCCCGCGAGAAAGTAGCTGGTTGTTTATGTATAGGGACGCAGTGCGCAGATTATCTGCATCCATGTTTGCTGGCTCGAATTACAATTATCAGGTTTGAGCCTTGAGAAATAGTGGAAGATATATTCGATGTATTCATGGGCCAACTAATGTCGAGATAAGTGGTTTTTAACTTTTTTAATGGTCTTCGTCGCATGAACCTTCTGTGTTGTCATGTAAACAAACAAATCGAGATTGCAGGGGTACACCGAGCATGGTTCTCGTCTCTCTCGTGATCACGTGTGCGTGTTTTGCGAAGACAATATCTTATTGTCACCACGTCTGATTTCATTGCATTACATTCTAACACTGGAGATACCAAACCTTATTTTATCATTGTTTCAAATAATAGACATAGGATTCCATCATCGTATCGCATATACTAATCAAAAATCGAGGTTTTTCTTTTGGATTTTTAAGGGGAAGCACATCTCATTCTGATCCACTAATGACTTCCTCCGTACTTTGGACAAGCTTTCTTAGATGCTGTTGTGTCTAGAATATTTGCAAGTCGAATTCTGAGAGGACGACTTGGAATCCATGACAATTGCAACGAAGATAATAGTCACTTCTTGCGACTGCGAGTGAGTACTCAACATAATGTTTGCCGAAGTGGGGTTACGAGCATCTTTGTAAACATCATTGGTATGCTCAACAACGGCAGGAGGTTGTGGCAAAATGGAAATCAGGTTAGAATCAAAGTTCTGTTATCACTCATGGAGGTATTGGGTTCTTCCTTGATTGTTTGCTCCCGGAGTGCGTTCGTATTTAGGTAGAGGTAGTAACTTTGGGAGGACTCTAGGAGTGAAGTGTCTTCTGAAGGGAGATTTAATCGGCTCTTTCCATGAGAGGAACCTAGTCTTATACCCAAAGTCTTCATCTCTAAATCTATTCTTTTCCCTTCGCTTCTCAATGCGCAAACGATTCATACCGACCCTCTCTAAAGACTTGTCCTTGTTTTTGCACCACGATTTCTCTTCCCCTTAATAGTAAGACTAACTCAAAAGTTAGAACGAACGGAAAGTCAATAGAGATTGGACGTATTCACATGCCCATGATTAGTAACTGCTTGTCCAGTCCAATATGAAACGCACGAGAAATACTCTTTGCTGGTGAAAGGTTAATGAAAGTAAATTGACTATCTTTTTGCTGTGATAAGACGGAACCCAAAGTAACGATGGGGAAAGAGTAAGTTACTCTTATCTTTTTGAATCCATTGCTTTGTAAGATTAACAATCGATCAAACAAATAAACGAAAGGATCGCTCATACTTATTAATGGTAATCCCTTCGATATAATACACATAGTCTCCCAAGAGGAAGTTTGGGATAAGAATGAGAGGAAGTGGAGAAGCGAATGATGGAGGTAATTGAGTTTCAATAGAACCCAAAACTGCATTAGAGAAGAAGGGTCTCGAATTAAAAATCGATACCAACAGCACAGTTTGCGAGCCCATGCAGAATTAGGTATTAATATAAAGATATTGGAAAGCTAAGTATGCGGTTTCTGATACTCTTCACAACCAGACATGTGGCAATCATTTTTGCTCTAATCAGTGAGCTGTGATAACAAATCTTGTGTGTCATATAATGTTGTATACGTAGAGCCCATGGAAAACAACTTCAACAACGATGGTTTCAATGTCTGCACTCTGTGATGTCTTCATGCATTCTCTTCGATGATATATATACCAATGCTCGAAAACCCTGAGAGCTGCATTGACGATGGCGATATTGAATTGGGCTAGTAATCACAGGTTCACACATTGGCTTTTTGACAACAATATACGAAGTAAGTACCACAGAATGAGTGAATGAAATGATTCAATTTCGTAATTACATATTGTCCCAAGAGGTAAAGGATTTCGCTACATCACATCCCCGGAAAGATAATGCGGAGGGCGTCAAGGATAGTCACGTGACAGGCTTCGTCCCCCACCATCCGCACACTTAAGCGAACCCACTAATTTCGAAATTGAAGAATTGAAGATGTTTCGAAATTTTCTCTTTTGATTTTTTCCACCTCCAACGACAATTCATAATCCAGTAGTGCGGTCAATCGAACAAGATGGTGAGTTGAAATCGAATACTTCGATTGCAGTATACCTGCAATCATGGCATTTAAAGCCCCAAGATCCTTGAATCCTTGAAAAGTCAAATAGCAAAATGCTTCGAGAAATTGAAGGTTGCTGACTTTTGGAATTTTTACAGCCTTTCACCAAGCTGGTCAAGAACTCCGCGTACTATAGGTTAGCTCAATTCTCCTTTTTCCAAATTTAATTTTCGCATTCTAACAATCAATCAGTCGCTACCAGACTAAGTACAAGCGCCGTCGTTCCGGAAAGACCGATTACTACGCCAGAAAGCGTCTTATCACCCAAGCCAAGAACAAGTACAATGCGCCAAAATACCGTCTCGTTGTCCGATTCACCAACCGTGATATCGTCATGCAAATCGTTACCTCCGAAATCACTGGTGACAAGGTTTTCTGCGCCGCATACTCCCACGAGCTCAAGGCCTACGGCATTGAGCACGGTCTTACCAACTGGGCCGCCGCATACTGCACTGGTCTCCTCATCGCCCGTCGTGTCTTGAAGAAGCTCGGTATGGATAAGGATTTCACCGGTGTTGAGGAGGCTGATGGAGAGTACCAACTCACCGAGGCTGCTGGCGATGCGGAGAGACGTCCATTCAAGGCTTTCCTTGATGTTGGTCTTCACCGTACTTCCACTGGTGCCCGTATCTTCGGTGCCATGAAGGGTGCTTCCGATGGCGGTATCCTCGTTCCTCACTCCGAGAACCGTTTCCCAGGTTACGATATCGAAAGCAAGGAGCTCGATGCCGAGACTCTCCGCAAATACATCTACGGTGGACACGTTGCTGAGTACATGGAGACCCTCGCCGATGACGATGAGGAGCGTTACAAGTCCCAATTCCAAGGTTACATTGATGATGAAATAGAGGCCGATGGATTGGAGGAGTTGTACCAAGAGGCCCACAAGGCTATCCGTGAGGACCCATTCAAGAAGGTTGAGGGAGGAGAGAAGAAATCCAAGGACGAGTACAAACAGGAGTCTTTGAAGTTCAAGGGACGCAAGATGACCAAGGACGAGAAGCGCGAGAGAGTCAAGGCCAAGATTGCCGAATTGAAGTAAATTTTCAAATTAAATTTTCGGATATGGGTTTTCTAGCTAGGCGATAAAAATGATACTCCCTTGATACTCTAGAACTTAATGATCTTGATGAATGATGAACCAATGTATTTTTAGTACTCCATATACAATAGTTGACGGAAAAGTCTTAACTTTGCGTTGTCACTTGTTACCTTGTCTGTTTACGGAGTATATCTTCTCGCCTCCCTGATTGAATCACACCTTAGTTAAAGTGCTTACTCGGAACTTTCCAGAACTCCTTTCAGCACAATGCCGGAACCTTATCAAAGATATCAAAATGAGGATATTCATCCCCCTCTCATCATTATGACCTCCCCCCTCCATAGCACACCATTTTATTTTGAAACCTCATCGCAATAATGATTTTTCTTTTCCCATAACTTGTTTTATATTCTCTTTCGCATCATTGCTCATTGTTCAGTGCTCAGGAGATTGTGGATTGTGATTGATCGTACCACAGATTGATCGAATCATATCGAATCTCCGAGGCTGGGTACCGAACTTAAGATCCACTTGCACCAACCCCGACGAGGACCCCCAAGCAACACATGACGATATTCTCCACCGCTCCACTCCATTGCTTCATTGTGTGAGTGGGTGTCTGATCACTATCGCAAATCGCCAACGCAATTTATAGTCTACTTGGTGGTTTGTGGCATTTGATTCTGATATACCCATACTATTCAACACATTAATTCATTCACCGTTCCGTCACAATTATTTGTGGCACACACACGATCATGGATTTGTACCAATAGAAACTGCTCACATCAGCAACGAGACATATTACGAGACATCAACAAGCGATAACAAATCTTGATTGCGATAATTGCGAAGACTTTTGAAAGAACATCTCTTCGACATCAATTAGGAGAAATTTTCTGACAATTCGCAAACCGGAGAACATACCTTGAAGGTTTATTTACATGATGGAGCAAATGAACGGCGTGGATGTGAGTTGGATGACACACAGCTCAAGCAACAAAGGTTGGTTCAAGCATTACTTCAAATGGGAAATTGAGATGTATTGGAACATTTGCCAGCTAGATGTGTGCGACTAACATGAGTTACTTATCACAGACCCAAAACGACCTCGTATGGTTCCGAATGCGTCTGGCTCACAAGGGAAATCAAGTCCGCCCCCACAGAATGGCTCTACCCCTCCAAAGAATGAAAACGAGCCCGAAGTTGTAACGACTCCACAGCCGATTCCAAATCGACCTGGCGTGGCTAGAAATACCTCCTCGGAAAGGATCGTGACGACTAATGGCACACCACCTAAAGCATCTACATCACCTAACATGTCCCGCAGAAACTCGTGGTTATCGAGCATATCCTCAAAGTTCTCGGGTTCACCTTCTTCCAGCCATACGAGCGTATCCCCAAGTACTTCACCGGCAGCTTCTCCTGTAGAACCTCCGGTACAAAGACCTGCAGGACCTAGTGCGCCCAAAAACGCGGTGCTAGTACATGGGGTGAAGGATGATGGCGATGCACCTTACGTTCCAGCGCCTCCGCGGAATGGACCCAGCTTCTTACAGAGTGCCTTGCGAAGGCTGTCATCTTCGGGTGGGCAATTGTCTGGATCAGCCAGAGGCCACCATGGATTGTGCGAAAGAAAGGTTCTGAACGTCGATCATCACCGGGAAAGATGCCCCGTATCTGGGCTCGAACAGTCAAAACTAAGAAGGGTAGCTTTCTGTGTAGATGTTGAGATAGCCAGCGGTCCCCGTTATATGGACGAGGAAGAGTCCGATGAAATCGATAATAAAAATAAAGAAAAGATGAAGCGATCCAAAGAAAAGGGAGAAGGCGCTGCGTTGAAGAATCCAAACAACTCTATGTCCGAGATGGAACAAGACGATACTTCGAAAACAAATGTTAGCAAACCTGATGAAAAACTCGCCGAAAGTGCTCAGCCAAAGGCCTCAGAAAATACACCAGAGGCTGCAGGATCCTCTCCACCGATTGAAAAAGACAATACCAAAAAGAAGGAGAAGAAGAAGCGTAGCGAAGAAGAGCGTAAAGCGAGAAAAGAGAAGAAACGAAGGCTTGCTGAGGCAAATGGTACAATCCCAGTTGAGTTGAAGATTGATGAGAGTGATAGTTCACTCTCACCCACCTCCAATACCGCCACTCCAAAAACCCACACTTCGCCTACCACGGACCCTGTTCGAATCTATAGAAGATGCTGTCAATTAAGAGAAACGCCAATATTAAAGAGAATTGTTGAGCAGCTCACAGCCTCAGTAGCGACGGCTGCAATACCTGGTCTTGTTGCCAAATTGGATCTCTCGGGTTATTGGCTACAATTACCAGACCTTGTCACCTTGGGAGACTACTTAGCTGTGGTTCCCGTGAAAGAACTGATAATGGAAAATTGTGGACTTACTGACGAAGGTGTTCGTGTCATTTTGGCTGGTCTTTTGGCCGCCAAGTTACCAACATACGGTAGAAAATCTCACACTCGTAAAGAGGGCCAATATCCTCAGGGTGGTATAATCGAATCGCTAGTATTTAAAAACAATAACAAGATTAGTAAAGATGGTTGGCGGCATATCGCTCTGTTTATTAATATGTGCCGGTCACTGAAAGTTCTGGATTTGTCAAGGATTCCTTTCCCCCAGGATACTACTACACCAACGACCGGCTCTGGGCATCTAAAGAAAACGGATAGTAACACGAGTCAAACGAGCAACGAAGTCTCTTGCTTATTATCCAAGGCTATTGGAGATCGACTCGCTGGTCCAGAATTCGAACTCTTGAACCTGGGCCATTGTGGTATCAACAGCGAGCAATTAGATGGGTTAGTTGATGGAATTATAAAATCGGGCTTACGAAGACTTGGTCTTGCGGGTAATGGGATTACGTCAGTAGGGATGGAACATGTTGCTAGATGGATAAAATTCGGCAAGTGCGAAGCTCTTGATCTCGTTGGTAATGATCTCAAAGATTCTATGGAGATCGTAGCGAATGCCCTTGACGAAGACAACAAAATTTATGCCTTGAGCTTGGCAGACTGTAATCTTAATCCGGATTCGCTGTGGCCTCTTTTCCCAGCCCTGGCAAAGCTGAAGAACTTCAAGTTCATCGATTTATCGCAAAACCATGATCTGTTCGAGTCGAATCCCAGTGCACTTTCTCTTCTGCGCAGGTATGTTCATTATTTTCCTTCTATCCTCGCATAACATTGCGATATGCAGAGATTAGTAATCTCTGCATGGTTGAAAATGGTGATCCATAATATCAATTCCTGTTGTATCTAGCCCTACAGTTTCCCGTCGACCCCATGTAACGAGGAATGATTGAGCGCTTTAGCAAGGCGAACTGCTAGATTTCATCAAGCTCTGAATGGCAATTCGGTTTAATGAAGACAGTGCCGGATATAGCTGCGGCATTTTTACGGTCTCGTACCGCGACCAGTAGTTTGCTTCACTATTGTCAGCAACTTACACTGCAAGGCTTAAGTTGAATATTTTCTCAGCTTTGCTAAATTTATTCTCATTATGTTTTCAAGTACGGTCGTACAGGACATCATCGGCTGACATACCACAGATACTTACCACGTTTGCCTCAACTCAAGCGGATACATTTGACTAATGTATCCATGACCCCTGAACAAGCCATCGCCCTTGCAGAAATCTTACCAGAGAGCCCCAGTCTTGCGCATGTGACTCTTATGGAAAACACGCAACTAGCTGCTCTTGCAAATGCGAAAGACGAAGCAAGTCAGGAAGAGGCTTGCGCATTATATGCCTCGTTGATGGCCGCGGTCCGAGTCTCTCAGTCAATTGTATGTATTGATATTGAAGTTCCGTCAAACGATTCGTCCGAAATTGTTAGGGCCTTGGCTAAGCAAGTTGTTGCTTACTGTCTGTGGAATATGGAACGCGGCCCAGTTGCAGAAATCAGTGAAGCTGTTGCTGCAATCTCTGATCCCCATGCAGCTGCCAACGGAAAAGACGTTGCAGTTCCCGAAGTATTGTTACACATTGTGGGGCACATGGAGGGAGTCCAAGAGAATCATGATGATGATGAGCCAGCACCTGATGAAGATTATGTGATTGGCGGGACAGGTGTGGTTAAAGCTTTAGGTATCTGTTTACGAAACAAAGGCAATGATTCTAGGAGGCCATCAATGGATCAAGCTATCTCCGAATTATCTAGACCAAGCAGCAGCTCGGCCACCCCGAACAACCCTGTGAAAGGTGGCAAAGCCAAAGATATGTCGAAGAATCTATTGGGAAGTGCCAGGAAGATTCGGGCTAGGTTACAACCTGCTCTAGTCAAGGAGTCGAAGGCCAGTGATCATCACAATTACAGTAAGAATTATCCATTGTTTTGCAAACATACCTTGACTCAACTGACCGCAAATCAGACCGATTACTGTTCCTTGATCATACATTACAAAACATGATCAAAAGATTTGAAGACGAATTTCCTGAGACCCGCTTGTCACCATCGTTACCCGACACGGAGCGAACAGCCATGACGGATAATGCATATTCACTCCAAACTGATTACGAAGGATCAGACGTTGAACCCGAACCAATCTTGGCTGAAAATCAACCATCAGATGAAGAGGGAGGGCACGACGAGGGCGGAATTCGCCCCACTCTATCTCGTCACAATTCCGATGTCTCATTGGCCTCCAAAGCACTTTCACAGGAAGAAGGCAGGATGCATCGTTTTGGGCAGAAAATTCGTCGTAATCTTATCAAACCAGAAAGCGAGGACAAATTACATGGAACTACAGGACACGAAATTCAACCAGCACATCTACAATTTTTAAGGTCTATGGTTGAGGACCTACAAGGCGAAGACATCAGAAACAAAATAGAGACCCTAGGCCCAGATGCGGTGATAGCCGAGCTGAACAACGAAGCTAGCATTCTTCGACGGGGACTCATTGAGAATGATCCTGAAGGTTGGCAGAAATTCAAAGAAAGTCAAGAAGCCATGCAAAGAAATTCAAGTGTAGCAAATATGGGCTCAAATGGGATGGTATCTGAGAGTGCTATCGAGTAATAAATTTTAGGTACTTTGTATTTTGGACTTTGAAATCACTTGCATGTATTTCATCAGCATAGAGTGGTCTTTTATGCTACTTATTATAGTATACTTCTTACATAGCGTTTTATTTATTGGATAATATGACGGGAATGTGTATTACTAAGGAGGAGAGTCTTTGAACAAATCTTGTGGCGTTGAATAGGGGAGGACATTTGTGGTACAACCTGAGTCTTGAATCAAGGAATGTACAAGTAGATTAGATAATAAGAAGCATAAGTAGATCGGCGCATATCAATATTTCAAGATTGACGTATGACCTTGATGAATACATCTTACTTTAGAGTTACTAATATAAGAAAGAATAAACACATTTGTAGTACTTCTAGATCTACCAACAGTCTCGACCTTTACATATCTTTTTATACATGTTGAATACCAGGTGGCGAGGGAAAAACTCCATTCATTAACTTCATACATCCTTATCCATCCGCAGTACAACCCTATCTAAGCGGCGACGATGGATTAGCCAGCAACGTATTTTTAGTGACATAGTAAATAACTTCCATCCATCCTTCCATAGCAGTACCAAGTAAATCCAAAGCAAACCTCCTTCGCAGGTGACCTATCAATTAACGCCTGTGAATACCTAGGAGATGATAGACGATAAACGCACACAGCCATCCATTTCGAATCTTTTAATCTTGATTGCCACGATTTTCTGCCTTTTCCTTACCTTTTCTTTTTCCTGCTCTCTTTTTGATGGCTTTGCCATGAAGATCTCATCCCATTGATTTAACAAATCACGTGAAATCACTCCCTTCCCCTGTCATGCAACTGCATAATCCCCGCATCTGCGTATGAATTTTGAAGTCTCCGCTCTTTTAACGTCAATGAAGAATCCAATCCCATAACTGCAACCAAATCTCTATCTTCTCATTCTTTCATCCACGTCATCTCTCGCTCACCACTATTCTCCTCTTCCTCTTCCAAAATAATCGTCCTCCCATTCTCAAACCCACCAATAGCAACAGATTCCCAGGATCCCTCAATTGCCTCTCCATTCCCTTTCGAAATCTTCAGATTACTATTCTTCAAGCCCCGCTCATATAGTCACGCGCTCATTCTCCTCTCGCTCTCGGCACACGCCTCACATACTCCACCCCCGAAAACGCGCGTGTGACGACGCCAGCCATCGCCGGAGATTATCTCGCCGTTGACGACAGGGGTGTTGGTGAGGGGGTTGGGAGGCTTGGTGTAGGAACGACGACGGGGGGGGATTTCGGTGGGGGGAGCGGAGCCGCTTCCGCCTCCGTGGATGGGAGAGTAGGGGAGGGGTTCAAGGGGCGAGGGTGGCGTGAAGGGAGGTGGTGGCGGGAGACGAGAGAATGTTTTTGGGGAGCTGGAGATTGAGGAGGGGGAGGTGGTGAAATCGAAAGAAGACGAGGAGGTTCTTGAGAGAGCGAGGTTGTCGGTATCCAATTTGGGGGTTTCATCCATGTATGAATAGATGTTCACATCGGACTTTTCGAGAAGAGGGGTAGAGGGACGACTTGGTGGGAAATGATATTGTAATTTTGTTGTGGAGCTACGTTTCCTCCGTATGAAGATTGTGATGCAAAGAAAAACGACTCCGCTTAGGAATAGGTAAGGAGAGGGTATTTTGGAGAAGAAAGCATACGTGTATGCATGAGTTAGTCCCGTGATGGGCTCAGATACGACAGGCATGATGGATGAATGGTGAGCTGAGTCTCGTGATCTCTCTTGTAAAGTTGTCTCTATTGCCAGGGTGTTGACAAAAGATTAGAGGCTGAGAGCGTGGTGAATGAAAGGAGGTGAAGATGGGAGTATTAGATAACCAAATATGTGACGAAGTAGATGAGATATGCATCTGGACAAACACAGTCGGGAAGAAGGAGGCTTAAGTAGAGATTGGAACCGGGTACCCCAATATGGAATAATGGATTGGTTAGATTCTTCGCTAAGGTTACTTAGTAGAATCGAGGACAATAAAAGAAAAACAAACCAAAGTTACTGTCAGCAAAGTGATCTTACGCGCATGCAGGAGCATTGCAAAGTGTATGTATGTAAGGTAAATCCATTGGCATCCATGTGGAAGAGACTGTCAGGGACATGCAAGTAAATCCAAAGTACTCGTGAGATAGTTCCTTTTTGCCCTTTTTATTTTTAGTATTAGTGTAGTAATGATGAGGAGGCAATGCGATACATGGCTAGATTAGACGGGGGGCGTGTGAATGGAGCTTTCTGGTGGAATGCTTTAGAGAATCCTTGTCAGGCTTAAAGGATATGTCGAGACCTCCAACCCTGTTTCCGGGTTATGCAAAACACCCCACTATAATCCTAGCAAGGTCTTGCTTCAGCCCAACTGGGCAAGAAATTTGGGGAGAAAGCAGATTTTGGCTGCTGTTACTAGATGCTTTGTAGATTAGTTCGTTACCACGTTGCGATTCCCATGTTTTTCTTTTGCTTGTTTTCTTTTTTCCATTCTGCTTTGGTATAGGGTTAGACATGGATTCGATATATTTCGTTGACCGCAGAATCTCAATGATTACCATACATGCTGGGTACATATCTCCAAATCCCTTGTTGAGAAAGACGTCTATCTATTCATCAAATTGTACCTCATCCGTATCTCCACCTTTCCAACCTTCTGACCAGGACCTCTCCATCAATCACCGTCAGAAAAGTCACACGGAGAGGCCTCCCCAGTAAGCCAAAGAATGGTGGGAAGGGGTTCCACTCGTAAGGCTGCACGGAGGTGCTACTGTACCTACAGGCTACAAGGCTAGATATCCTTCGAATCCCTTCACGAATCCCGTGGAGCGATCTCCCGCTTAGTGTCCCAACATTTCTATCGCCAGACTGTCTCATTATGGTAAAGGCAGGACTTTATACAGTTTATACAGCTCTCCTCATCTCACGATTGACCGTCACAATACACCAAACTGGCAAAATCTGGCTATTTTCGGAGATTTACTGGTCTCAGATTTCGTGTGAATTTTACTTAGTAGGAATAAATAGGCTTAGAGCACTGAAAAGCACATGGCTTGGTACTTCACTGTACATAGGTACCATTATATGCCTACCTGAAGTACCGGTGTATTATCGCAGCGCATAGCATACCATTCATTTGTTCATCATCCTGAGAGAAGTGCGAATCAGATGAGGAATTAAACGTCAACAAACGCGGCTGATTGTGCCGCCGTATTTCGCACCAATCTCATGTCAATGGTGGGATGAGATGGATGGATGAGATGACGGTCGCTGGATTGTATATTTGCTGGGCTGGTAATGTTTTGTTGCACCATAGGGTTATTGTACGTACAAGACGTAAGCTCGGCGTTAGAACCAACAATCGGGAAGTTAGTGATGTTTATGGGATTGTGGATTTATTGACCGGTGAATGTCTGCCTGCATATAATATAGCAAGTAATGCAATGAGATATAGTGGTAATAGTTGGGAATTGTCATATTGTCTTGGTGAATATCCGTAGTTGGGAAGTAGGCCTTTTGAGAGACCCATGCCAAGCCCTACCTAGTATTATCTATGTTCTTAAGTCCTTATCCATTATCGACCTTGTAGAGCGCCATGCAATGCATACTTGCTTGTGGTACTGGCATTGCAGTTACCCCGTCAATTACCGATAGAGAGAGAGATGAGGTTGATCAAGGTGCAAAGAATCTATTTATCTAGAAACCAATACAATCTTACATCTTGTACCCTTTTGACGCTCGCTCATGGGAATTCCTGGGCGATGTAAAAGGGACGAAGGTCGTGTGAGTATTATTTTGTCCGAATTCAATTCTGCTTCCTACCTATACCCAGTAAGTATCCTTACTCATAATTCTCTTACTCGTAATATTCAGTTTGTGGTGAAGATGGAGAAAATGGAACGAGATTGATCTTGAGTTCAGCTCACATCAGCTTCGGTAGTCGACACTATCCTTCATTTTTGCGACGCCTTTCGGATAGCGCCTCGGGTAATTGCAGTTAAGGGTCACTGATTGGATCCAATTAATTACCTGGTGGGTATCTTTCAGCTGAATACGCACAGCGGATACATTTCTTAATGAATGCTTCTGATTTTACGAGTTTGGAGCCGATATACCAAGTTGATTTACCATTTATAAACTATGCAGTAGGGAGATTCCTTGCAAATAAAGTGGAAAGGCGGGATTTAATGTTCTCTGAAAAGTTTCAACCAGCCATAGTCATCATAATCGTCCGATGAGGCGGCTTTCAAAGTAACAATATGGTCTGTATTTCTGGGTAGATGAGTTGGGGGACGGCATTGATGGTTGGTACGAAATACGCGAATGGATAGATGAAGGGGTTGGTGTTAACAGATGAAGTTTAACAGGGAAACGCGGCTACGATAATGCAACCATAGATTTGGAGAAAATACGACCTTCAAACTGGCTCAGGTATGCCAAGGTCGGTATCAATGGTTGATCACTTGCTGAGGCCTTTCTGGCCCTTTCTGGGGTTACTTTCGAGGCATCTAACATTGAATAAACGTCAGTATGGAGGGACTGATTAGATCAGTATGTCGCCATCAATGTAACTGCCTCTTAACCTGAAATTACTTCGAATGTTCTAAAAAACCTCCACGTTTACTCATCATGATACCATCAATTCCAGATTATGCAAAGATCCACAGAATTGTAACTTTATCAAACAAGTTCAGCCGGTCATGTCATGCGGCTCTCTACATATTGCATATGTCGCTTGTTGGATTCCATCCATGTGTCATGTACAAAACGGACCATTGAACTGGTAGGCACGGTGGCATCGGACCGTCATCGGCTGAAGAGACATGCAATCTCGGAGAATCTATCAACTGATTCATACACATCGTCTTCGTACATCATACACGTACGTATTTCGTACTACCAGATTCCTTAGAGGGGCATTATAAGCATTGGGATACGATGCTCACGATCTCGGAGAACGTGAATTCGCCATCAATCTCATCGTAATTTGCCCCTCAGCGATTCATCCCGCGAAATAATTCCTTTTCGGGATTAGGAAGGAATTGGATCACGTGATTATATCCCTTGAACAATAATCCTTTGACTTGTCTCGCTGATTACCGAATCTTATGGGAGCCGCTACTACCATCAATCATATAGATAATAGGTACCGATCGAGAAGGATCAGTATACTCATCATCCTTTATCGCTATGCCCCGGGAGTCCCGTTCACAGCTTACCGTCAGAAACCCACCTGTTATCTTGTTGTGGATTTTAACTACACCCAGCGGGAATGTGTTGCGATATTTCTTTACGAAAGCGGGGCAATCAATATTTACCCTTGGGATGGTAAGGCATTGATCTGTCTCGTACGGGCTACCTAACGCACATATCTCCATCCATGGGTAGTCCATGAAGCATGATGTTTGACAAACTGCTACTCGAGGCGGAGATGTGACTGCCTTTTAAAAATGAAATGACGGCAATTGGGAAACATTCTGGGCTTCCGATGATATTGGATTGTGCTCATTTGAACAGTACGAATGGTGGCTGTTTGTATGAGAAGAGTATAGGTGACGTAGTACCTACAATATAGTCCTAAATATCAATATTATATTCGGTCTAAGGATCCAGCTATTCGAAGGAAAAAGTAATTCCTACATAAGGATCGCTATAAGGCTAGCTCTCTCGCTAAGTATACTATAATGCATAAATAAACGACAGAATGAAGGCCTTCATTCTGCCTGATATAGTTGTCGGGGGCCTGGATAAACTAAAATTTGTTTAGACAGGACTTTTGTCTTGAGATGAGGGGTGGCGAGAAGGAGTGGGAGTGGATAATACAGGTGTGATGATAGGAAGCAGTTGGTCTATATAGACATACTGCTAATAATTGCGCTATTATATCATCTTTTGTTCAATATTGGTAACTATGTCTTGTAAAAAGAGACCTCTGTATTTCCGAATTTCTAATATTCCTAAAGATGGGGGGCTAATATACTGATTCTGAATTCATGCTTTGAAAGTAATTTACAGAGAGAGCAATGAATGATCAAGATATAAACTATCTTTCTATCTTCCTATCACCTCCAGCAATCTATCTTTCACTTGACTCTCAAGCTTCCCTTCATCAGATCCCAGATATAAATCCACGTGGTCGTCACAGAAATTGAACTAGTGATTTTAGACAGTAGTAACTAAGTGATAGAATTGCTATTTGAGTTGAGCACAAAGCTCCATATACTAAGGGAATACATTCTGCTTTTACAGACCTTCGTTCCTTGTTCCATCATCGTTCCCATCATGTCCCACTGCTATATTCCAAATGAGACCGGTGGGATTCGGTAAGACATTCAAAACATTTGGCATCATGGGTTCCTACAATGATTAGCTAATCACTGAAATTAAGGTCCCCGTAGGTAGTCATATGTTTTGCTCTGGTCGTAACACAGAAACAGTAAAATCAATAACAGAAACAGAAAGATTTGCCAGGAGTGGCTAAGTGTTGTATCATGAAGATAGAACCAAGAACAGAGACAGAAAGATTTGCCAGTAGTGGCTAAGTGTTATATCATGACAGTTAAACTCGCTCTCATTGAATCCTTCTTGGTAGCCAGCCTGCTTTGCTGCACTGATCACGAAGGGGGACGACACCCAAAACCACAGGTTCCTTGTTGACAAAATATTATTTCTGCTCCGAATTGGCATGGGTCGGGACACTTCAAAAACGTTAGCAAGATCCGAAGAGCATTTGAGTACACAAAAGCAAGGCAACACATACCACAAAGCCACAGCTTCCACAGTTATTTTCGTCATTCCGAGTGTCGATGCAAACACCACTACAGAGTGTTTGTCCAGGAGGGCAGGCTGGGGCGCAAACACCGCCTACACACGCTGAACTCCCACACTTTAAGCAACACAGTATTAGTGAGGTTAGAGAGCACCGGGAAGACTCAAGGCCAAAACGACACGTACCGAATTGCCACATGATCCACAGTTGGCACTGCTGGTACTAGTATCAACACAGGTGCCACTGCACAATGCTTGCGCAGGATTGGCCGCAAGGGGACCACAGGTATAGCAAGGCCCTGCTCCTTGGGCGGCTTGCGATGTACAAGATCCGGGACTTGCGAAATTAGCTGCACACCACGTCGCGCAGACGTTATTTTGGCGGGTTGGAAGATGCGTTGCGAATGTGGTGATGCCTATGTCAAAAATTAATCAGAGATTTTGAACTTCTTGGTCATAACCAGAGAACTCACCGAACGCAAGTAAAGTGAATAGAAAAAGTCTAGCCATTTCGAGTTATTATCGAGTGTAGAGCCAGATAGTAGTACAGAATGGAGAACTATGTTGTGAAGAGCCAGGTGGTAGTATAGAATGGAGGAAGATGTTGTGCAGAATCAACTGTTTGTCTTCGGGAAACCGACCTTTATATATTCGAGTTGGTCCTCTACATACATTAATTACCCTAATACAGATGTAGCAAACAATTTATACGAGATATCATTTTCTACCCAATCCCTTGCCCATGTGTTCAGCTGTCAGTGCAACTTTGACACATATTCTTTTAGATGGACTGTGGAGTAATTTCGATGCACCTCGACTCAAGCCTCTACAACATATAGAGTGATGCGTAACAATACTTCAGCGGGCTTCAAGCGGGATTTCCTGCTCACAGAGATCTGGATTCTGTAAGTGCGGGGTCGTGAGACAGATCCGAAAGATGGATGTTAGAACCTAGCCTTTCAGATTTTGGGAAGTTGTTGAGAATACAAGTATCAACTCGGCTTTTAGAAGCCACTCATTCTGTTTAACCACAGCTAGCCCTATAATATTCACCGATCTAGCAGCTTATAGGTGACCTTACATATCTAGTAAGTATTCTACACATTATGCATATTTGAGGTTTCCTGTGCCGCCATCTCAGCTTTCTCCTGGATTCAATCTTCAGAGAATACAACTTAGCATATTAGTGCACAACAGTCGATTGGCCAAGTATGCAAGCATATAAGTAAAATTATATACGCCATGTTTAGATAATTTGTACCACTCTCATCAGCTTTGATCTCCCGAGAATACCACCTAATACGTCGGTGAATAGATATGTAAACAATTTGTGAAGTATACAAGTATGCACCACGATATATACCATTCCTTAGGTAACCCGTAATACTATCCCAGCTTTGCACCTGTTCATTCCCCGAAGAACACAACGTAATTTTTTAGAAAGAAAATAATGTTAAAGCATACAAAAGTATCAAAATTCATGTCTTGTCTTAGGTTACCTAGATCCCGCCTTTTTCTTCAATCTCTGGAAAATGCAATCGGGAATATTAACCGGAAAGATCTCTCGACCATCAGTCTTGCAGGCATATGGCTTAATGCCTAGGAAATGCAACGAAGTAAAGAATACTATGGGCGGCCAGCTAAACGAGAGGCCTCCCAGCCCAGCTGAATTTCGCGAATTTCAATGTGCTTAGGACCCTAAGAACTTGAAATTTTCTCTTTGGGAGACCACCACTTTATGGCAGCCTTTGGCCCCGCTTTGAGGTGCACCACCCCGCTTCTTGTAGTTCTCCTTCAATGATTGCCACGTAAAGCATGGCAAATACCGCCTGATCTCCTCCCAAGATTCTTCTTTTGGCGAACAAAGAGCTTGACTAATAGGTCTTGTTGCTCATCTGTAAAGTCTCCTCCTCGTGCCTCCGCGCTTGTTTCCACCTCGTTGTGTGCAGGTTCATCCTCGAAAATCTCTCACTTCGCTTCTACCATTTCCTCCTCTTAACATCTCTCCTCCGTCTCACCATCCTCATTAAATGTTCCAATCAAAGAGTACGAATCTGGCTCCTTGTTAGGTAGATTTACCTGATTCAATGATGTTCCAGAGTGCTGAAAAGAGTGTCAGGCTGGTCTTGGGTAGGCACAGAGGCTGAGGCATCCTGCCTGTGCAAAGGAAGTGGACGTGTATTGGAAGCGGAAGCGGAAGTGTATCAACGAAACAGCCGTCTTTGATATACCACCATCGTTCGTTGTCAGAAAGATAGCTTGAATACCTCAGGTCAAAGTCGGAAGTGGCAGTATCGACAGAGACATCGTCAACAAAAGCAGGCTGGAAAGAATAAACACTTGGCTTATCATCCTCGAGAATGAGCGGCCTATTATATATATAGTCAGAAGCGCTTATTCTATTTAGAAAACTTATATACATATATAGGTACCTATACATGCCTTGAGCGCCCCATTCATTTAGATAGTGTGCTTAGGATTCGAAGTCCCTACCACAATGTCCTTTTTGTAATGTATTGTACAGTAGGTTTTTGTTTTCTTTCTCGTTGCTATCGTAGACAGACTCGGTCTCTGTTGAAACTCTAACAGTTTACTTGCGATGTTTGAAAGTCAAGTATCTAAAAAATGAAACATACCTCGAACTCCGTTGCTTTGTTGTGTACTATCGACTGCTTCGTCTAGAGTCTCTTGATACACGGAACGGTGAGCACACAAGTAATTGGACTTATGGTGAACTCGAACACTTTTGACTTTTATTATGTATTCCTATTCACTCTTTATATCTACTCAAATTGAAGACATGATCTAAAACGCTATAGTTGCATTTCAATCAAAGGAATTTAAATCGATTAGAAAAAATATAAAGCAATGGTACTATAGTGGGCTAAATACTTATGGTCATTCGCCTACATTTGCACATTGATGAAGACATCCTCTTGAGGGAGTAATATCCTATTAATCATCGATAATCTCTTTAAGGCGGATACGAGTTGCTTCGCAAACGCACTCTTTCGGGATAATTATCAAGCCTCTCAACGTGAATGGGTAAGTTTGGTGCTTGCTCCAAGAATCCTGACGTGGCCGATATACCTACGTACGTACGTAAGATACAAAAGGATATCGTGATTGCTGCCGTATGCGCGGGGGCATGCCATGTGGAAGGCGAAATTCTATATCGAGGGAAGCTTCGAGGAAGTCTCGCATATTCATTCATGCAAAGAAAGTTCGTGTGAAAATTGTTGCCAAAGACAAGCCATTTCCAAATGCCAGTGGGATTTGGTTCTGTCATTTAAGACGAATGAAAAAAATTGAAATTATGGGGAAAATATGGGCAAAATAAGAAAGAATACTTTGAAGATCATGAATCTTGTTATATTGTGGCAAACGTTTGCTTTTTATTGCGCTCTTGATGAAGTGTAATCGATGATGTGAAGTGCCGGTAGGTAGGCAGGTAATGTCATGTCATAGCGAATAATTACGAGTCACGTGCTGAGCTAATGTTACCACGGACTCCAGCTCCATCCCAATTTCCTTTTCAGGTTTCGTAGAGGCTGGAACTTCGAAATGAAACACCACAATGCCAGAGAAACACGGTATGACAATGTCTTTGTAACTCAGCAATATTTCATTGTTTACATTGTTTGCATTGTTTACAATCAATGCCATCGAACATGATTTAGATCATATCGGCCGGAATCAAATAACCCAGAACGAATTCTTGAGTTGTTTGGTGAAGCATGAACGGAGATGTTTAAAGTCGTCTGAGGCGTAGTAGTCATTGAAACTGAACAGATGGAACTTGGGACGAGGAAGTCCTCCGTGCCGTGTACAAAACATCATTTCGTACACAGGTGCTGGTGACTACATTGACGATATCGTCACAGAATTAGTGTCGTGTAAGAAGCTGCAATGGTGAAGTAGCTGAGGTTCAAACTATTGTGGCTGATTCCAAATTTGCTACAGAGGAGTGTTTCCAAAACGTTGGGTTTTGTCGCCAACAATTCCAGTCAAGGCTAGGCCTGCGAACGGGTTTCCCCACTATTATTGTTCCCTGTGAAGAAACACACGGTCATTGGAGATTCACAATTTTAAAGGTGCATGTTCCCAGACAACCGCACGGCCTCCAGGAGATTTTGAGCATCTGCGGCAGCTAAGACCTTTGAGGCTATTGCTGCGATTTAGAGGCTGGTTTTTATTCTCGGTGTTTATGGAAGCTGGACATTGTTCATATCCCAGAAGCTGATTGTGATGTCGAAACAAGCTTAACTTCTATGACCATGCTCACTCGAAACAGGTAAGAAGCCAATAGCAACTTCCGAATCCCGATACTAGTCGTCTAGTTCTAGGAAAGAGCAAAGTCCAAACACTCAAAGCATCAGCCTTAGGGTTGGAGAAGCAAAGATGAAAGATCCGAGAGGCTCATCTCCATGAGATTCGAGATCATCCCCAGGTAATCTCACACCCCAGCATTGCATGATCGACCAAGAAACATCGTGTTTTGTCATTGGTTATTCTTGAAAATGTTAGGTCTCTCGAAAGAAAGTTCCGTCCTTAGTCTGAATTGTTCTGTGTGGAAAAATTGCAGATCGAAGCTCAAAGAATCCAGGTCCTTACTAAGTCATGACTGCAATAGCGAATCGTGGTCATATCTTGGACGTCTCGGACTAGTATCACCAAACCTCTTGGTTAGACGTATGTTTTTGAAACGTTTATGGAGAGAATATGGCCAAGCACACCAATGCAGTTCCTTGCTCGCCATCCGGTCTTTTCATTCAACCAAGCTTTTTGACTTCTGGCAGTAGTGAAATTTTGTATAAAGAACGTCCATTCTCCCAGTGGAATATCTTTTTTTCATCATCAGCATCTTCAGCATCTTTTCTTCACTTCACTTTATCTTACAATCTTTCCATCTTGCGCCGGTCGCTTCAAATTTAATTACACAAACTATCCTTTAATAATTTCCAAGTTCCTCAACTTTATAACCAACCAACCAACCAACTACCTTCAAAATGCAATATACTTCATCAATCCTTCTTTTGGCCTTCGCTGCCACCAATGTCCTCGCCCACGGTGTCGTCACTGAAGTCCAGGGTGCCAACGGTGTTAACATGCCAGCTCTCTCTGGTAAGTTTTTCTCATCTCTTGCTCATAGCTTCTTCTTTCTCAGCTTCATCCTATTAACACATTTATCTAGTCGCCGATGGAACTCCTCGTGATTGCCCAACTCCAGGTTGCGGTTCTGAGGCTGATACTTCCATCCTCAGAGCTAATGAGATGGGTACTTCCAAGGCTTCTGCTCTTGGTCGCACTTCCACTGGTCCAGTCAGCGCTGCCAAGATGATCTCCATGTTCATGGGAGGCGATGCAAACAGCACCGCCGCTGTTGCAGCTCGTGAAATTCACGCTGCCAGCATGCACAGACGCTCCCTCGTTGTCCGCGCCGCTGATGGTGGTGCCAAGACTCCATCCGGCACTTCAGAGACCGGTGTCAAGGCCGCTATGGGTGCCGGTGCCAAATCTGGCATGCCAACCTGTGCTGATGATGGAACTGTCAAGATGACCTTCCACCAAGTCAACCAAGATGGTGCCGGACCATTGACTGCAATGGTCGACCCCACTTCCGGTGGAACTGACCCAGCTGCTTTCAAGAAGGCTGCAGTTACCCAGAACGTTCCAGGTATCGGTATCGGTGGTCTTTCCGCCGCTCAAACCACCGATTTCCAAATGGCTGTTCAGATGCCAGCTGGTATGACTTGCTCCGGCTCTGTCGGTGGCGCCTCCAACGTCTGTGTTGCCAAGGTCCAGAACAGCGCTCTCGCTGGTCCTTTCGGTGGATCCGTTGCTTTCACCCAATCCGCTGGTGCCAAGAAGCGTGCGATCGAGTACAACCTCAGCAAGCGCCGCTTTGCCCGTGCTCTTGCTAACGAGTCCGAATAAGCATCTTCAGTATGCTAGAGATGGTCGATAGTGGGTAATGCACCCGAAGTGGTATGGAAATGGAACAAGATATAAGATTAATGGTTATTATTGGTTGATGAATGGCTCGGAATTCCCTTTGTGTTAGAAATTTCTTTTGTATTGTGGTGGACTCTTGCTAGCGATGGGGAATGAGATCTGCGATTTCTTCTCCAGAGTTAGAAGAGGGGGTGGTCCTATGATATTGTGATGATGAATTGACTTATACTTTCCTTATACACACAAAGTCCTTTCATAGATGCTGAGCACGCTCATTATTTAAATCCTAATTATGCTGATCAAAAAACGTTCTCTTTTCTTGCTTCTTATTGTGATCGTGATTTGATTAAACTTATAAGCGACACAGCTCTTTTTTGCTTATGTTCGCAGTATTTTGGAGTTTCTACACGACTCTCAAGAAGATTCAGATCATTTACATATGTATGAAGATTTCCAATGTCTCGCTTCTCAATACCCAGGACACAAATCTCCGATCATCAAAGTAATACCCAAATGATTATTCCACAGAGCATAGACACGGAATCAATCGCATGCCAAGGAATCCATCCCACGGTTATAGGACTCAATACTAAAAGAGCATCTGGGCTACTAAAACCGTAGACCTGTGTACATCATTTGATCTGAAACTTCCTTTATACATCCCTCAACATAAAATACATTCCACAAAATTACCTCCCAAAGCAGCAATAGCATAAAGGAGCTTGCCCCTTACCTTCACATATATACTAAAAACATCCCAACTCCTTCATCAAAAATCACATAGCAAGCTTCAGTGCAGTTGGTAGGCTAGCTTGGATCTTTTCATGTCTTGGAAGGGTGATATTGAAGGGAATATATGATGAACGAAGGAAAAAGTTGAGTGTACAGTTATGAATACTTAAATAGGTAGGTATCGTTATCTCTGATCATCGGATAAACTTTTGGAAATGAGCCATCAGAGGGGAACTTGCATTATTGCAGTGTGTCTCTTTTGGAACCGACGTACGCTGATTACCGTAAATTTGATTTTCATAAGGTATGCATCCATATTCTACGAAGACAAAAGAGGAAACTCGGGTCTCATCCGATCGGCGTCACTTTTTCATTTTCAAATTAAGGTGTAGAAAGGAAAGCGTTCCGAATCAGATGCGTGCCTCTGACATACTCGTCCCACTGGCCCTGCAAGTTACCGATATCTTACACATGGATCCTTCGGCAGTATTCCGGTTTAGATGATGGACAGCTTGAGCTCAACATATCAGATTGATCTTTCCAGAAGTTGTGGTATGTCAATCACGGTAGCATGCAGAAGTGTTATCTATACATGTAAATTGATCGATACACAACATCAGATTAACCGTGAGGCTTGAATGCATTGAAACGGCCCGCGAAAGAATGTTGCCACAACCCCTCGATTCCAGCACGTGAACCTCGTGCCAAATTTAGAATCTTGGCATGTTTTTGTCTCACAAGTTTGCAACTTTCTTCACAGTCAATTGCAATAATTTCACCTCGGGTTAGATATTATGTCGAGCACAGCATCATTATCATCTTGATTCATTTGTGACACGAAGTTTGAAATGATGCTATCCTGTTACTTGCCTAGCGATGATCCGTTCCACTTCCCCTTTTATTTCATACCCCCAAATTTCACTTCTTTTGCTCATGATTTCGTGTGGCTCCATGTGGCTCGCCTACAACTACAATACGAAGGTATCACGGACAATACTAAGAACACCTGCCACAAACATCATGTACTCATATTTCTGAATTGCGTTGAAGTTTTGATGCTTTTGAATCTTATTTCCATTTCCTAATTGATCTTAAACAAGTAGTCTAGGTCAAATTTGACTGTGAACAACTTATCCTTGATTCATCTGATCATTTGGTGCTTAAAATTTCGTGCTAGTGTGGTCTATTTCGGTAAAATAGAACAATACTAAGGAGAGTCTCCATTGTTCTCAACTGTGATATCGACTGTGATGTTATCGAGACCTTGATCCTGGTCAGATTTATTTTATATCCACAATACTATAGCAAAGTAATGCACTTGCTATTATTTAGAGACAGTGTCGTTACAAGCACGACTTGTCATCTTTTAGGTGGTTCAAGAATTTCTAGAGGCATTTTGGATATAAACTTCCCTCCCCTCCTATAATCAGTGTGTCATCTCGAACCTTCAGCATCTCCGAACGTTCCACACAATAGTTCTATCATAGCTATCTTTGCTAGGCAAAAAAATTGCCTTCTACATTACTCCTTCAACACACCTGCTACTTTGATACCTTATCATACCGACGATTCACCACGCCCTGGAAAAGTCTAAAGTAAGGATGGCTTCCAACAGTTCGAACTTCGATCCATTCACCCAGAGCATTACCATTCTCATGGCCGATGGCGTTACGACTGTGTCTATCACCCCAGTCGACATCGACTTTTTCTACTACTACAATGTGGCTAGTTGTATCAACTATGGTGCTCAAGCTGGAGCTTGTTTATTGATGTTCTTCGTCGTCGTCGTCCTCACCAAGGCTGCCAAGCGCAAATCACTCCTCTTTGTCCTCAATACCCTCTCACTCATTTTCGGGTTCCTTCGCGCCATGCTCTATGCCATCTATTTTCTTCAAGGCTTCAATGACTTCTACGCCGCTTTCACGTTCGATTTCAGCAGAGTGCCACGATCGTCGTATGCTTCTAGTGTCGCTGGCAGTGTCATTCCTCTCTGTATGACGATCACAGTCAACATGTCTTTATATCTTCAAGCTCACACTGTTTGTAAGAACTTGGATAATTTATATCGAATTATCCTCACCACACTCTCTGCTATCATTGCCCTACTAGCAATTGGCTTTAGGCTCGCCGCAACGGTCGTCAATTCAGTGGCCATCTTGGCAACATCTGCTTCGTCCGTGCCAATGCAATGGCTAGCCAAAGGAACCCTTGTAACGGAGACAATCTCGATATGGTTCTTCTCTCTCATATTCACTGGAAAATTAGTATGGACTCTCTACAATCGTCGAAGAAACGGATGGAGACAATGGAGCGCCGTGCGAATTCTTGCTGCTATGGGTGGTTGCACCATGATTATACCTTGTGAGGATTTAATGCCATGATCCGATGGAAATGCAAGCTAACATCAAACAGCTATCTTTGCCATCCTCGAATATGTGACACCAGTTTCATTTCCAGAAGCAGGCACTATTTCCCTTACATCAGTCGCACTTTTACTTCCCATTTCTTCACTTTGGGCCGGTATGGCGACAGACGAGGAAACGTCTACTATCGACGTGTCCAACCTCACTGGTTCACGCACAATGCAAGGTTCACAGAGCGGAAATTTCTCACGAAAGACATATGCCAGCGACACCACCGCACAATCCTCTCGACTTGATTTTACATCCAGAAAAGGAAGCAATGCCACCATGATGAGAAAAGGTAGCAATGTCATGGACCAAGTCACCACAATTGACTGTATTGTCGAGGATAATATGGCAAATCATGCTCCAAGAGATAGCACGGAAATGGATCTTGAAGCCATGGGTGTACGCATTAATAAATCGTATGGAGTTCAGAAGGCATGAGTGGGTTCAAGTACAGTTACGCATGATATATACCCCTAATTTGATGAGGAAAATTGATTGGACAATTTCATGGAGGTGACGTCTGGAAATACGGTGGTAATGAGCATTAATTGAGAGGATTTGCACAGGTGCGAAGCTAGTCAGACATATTTTTTTCTAATTTCTTCGAATGTATTTACGCAAATGAATATATTGTATTAACTAATAGGCCTCTTGAGAATGGGATCATTATCACACGTTAAGGTTTCCTTTGAGATGATGTCGCACTTTTCACCTTGTTAGTTTTGGCAAGTGCCAAACGCGATTGTAGTCTATAGTGACTTTACATCAGAGATGGAAGGAGCATTTCTCATCACCACATGGTATTGCCTCTTGAATCAGACACACAAGATAATATTGCAACTTCAAATCGTCATTCGTTCAGCTGCCTTCTCGTACAACATACCTATTTTACTGCTTTACGCCAGTGATCATATCATACATAGTATTCCTTGCTATTTGATTTTGACTTCAAGTATTTACTCGGTCAGTGGATGTGGCAAATATGGCTTACCATGGATCATGGGGACGTGGTCGTAGCATTTATGGCCATAATAGTGTTCGTTCGAATGCTAAGATATCTACCATCGGGAGATCAAGATCCAAAGCTTCTTCTCTAGACGGCCAAATGATTCCTGATCGTGGGCGGAGTAGTAGGGATAACAAACCCTTTTATCGGTAAGGCCTCTTCGACACACTGATTTAATAAGTCAACGGGTCTAGTATCTTTTATACCATTCCAAAAAGTACTAACGACATAAATTTATCAGCTCAAAACCTGTCGTCACATCAGCTCTTCGATGTCTAGTCGGCAAATTCGAAGCTATGGACGCTTTAAGTCTTCCCATCCAAGACTTCACACTCCAACCCGCACCATTACACTCAGCACGAAACTCTCCTCGAAAAAGAAGCAGGACACGAGATTCTTCACAAAAAAGACTATCCACCATTTTAAGTCCGACTACTAGGGATTTGTCTAGAGATGGCGATGTTTTCATTGAGGAATACATGAGGAATAATACATGGGGAGGTACACCTAGTAGTACTAAATCAACACTTCTCCGATCTCAGAAAAGGCAATTCCAATCGAGACAACTGAGAACTCCACAGCAGCCGGGAAAAACTGTAAAGACACCGTCGAAGAGTGAAAATAGGATGGTTTCCTCAAGATCTACCCCGAAGAACATGAGTGGTAAAAAACCCGAAACTCCAGCCTATACACTCCCGAAAAAGTCTCCAAATAAGAAAATCGGAAACATGATTAAAGACCGAATACGCTTCTTTGACGGAAGTCCAGACGAGAAACTTCCCTCGAGCCCCGCAAAATCAAGTCCTTCAAAAAACGTTCCATCTTTACTTGCTCCAGCTCATCATGTCAATCGTAATAATGGATCTCCCTCAACTTCCTACACCACCGCTATTGAAACACCAACAGTTAAATCAGCAATGAGAGGCTCGTCAAACTTCTCTAGAACATCTGAAGTGGCCAAAGAGAAAAGTACTACGATCTCTTCAGCTCAAAAAGCGCAATATACGCCGGTATCTCATAGAAAACAACGCAATTTTTTCGGAGAGGCAGTTCAGAATCCTTTCTTGGCTTCTCAGGGGAGTTCGGAAAAGACAAGATCTTCAAATACGGTCTCGCCTCATACCTCTCCGACGAGACCACAGGGATTCAAGAGACTGAAGTCAGAAACTAAAGGTAGGTTGATTGATTTAAATGGATTTCTCGAGATATGTATCCAGGATCCTTGTGGTTCCTAACTAACTTCTATTGCAAGTAGACATTAATTCACGTGGAAGTTCCCTAGCCCGCTACGAAACCAACGTCACTCCAACCCGCGGCCCCTCCCTTCCCAAAATCACCCGCCCAAGAGGACGAACGATCCCCGGCCGCAAAGATCCCAAAACAGGTATACAAAAAGATGTTGATACGCGACGAAGCCAAATTAGCGAGAAAATCGAAGCCATCTATCAAGCCAAAAACGAAGCCCGGAAAAGCAAAGGTAAGGATACTAAAACTGCTCTCCAGGAAAACCATGCAGTGTCTTCCATGCCGAAACATGTCGAGAAAGATGATGTGAGACAACCCCAACGGATAAAAGATACGTCGTCTTTTCGATCGAAATCGAAAGTCGCGGATATGAGAATGAGGTTTGACGGCGGTGCATCGTTTGCCGGAACTGTGTTACCAGGTTCTGCATCAAGAGATGCGGGACCAAGAATTGTGTCTCCAGTCAAAGGAGAAAATCCTGCAATTATCCCTGTTCCTCCGCCGGCACCACCACCTCCTGTCTTTTCGTCACCCATTCGTAGGAAAAGTATCCTTAATCCTGATACTCCTCAAGATCTTGCCCCTCTCCCCACTCAAAGACGAAATCAAATAAGTCACAAATCTTCCGAGCTTACTTCCTCACCGAGGAAAAATGTGCTTTCAGAAACGATCATGCAGAGAGTATCCGTTTTACCCTTGGAATCTACTGAGAAGATACCAATACAGAGACGTCAGCAGACACCAGCGCCTATGAATGAATCACCCGTAGCTCTACAGCCTGAGAAGAGTGCGCTTCAGACTTGGCCGCGCTCTGGGATTAAAAAGCCGAAACAAGTAAGAAATGGATTGATAGCGGAGAAAATGAGGTTGTTTGAGGATATTTCGAGGACGGGGAACAATGATGAGAGTATCGCTCCTAGTCCTGGGAAGGAACAAGAGGATGGGGAGAGTGAGAAACAGAGACTTGCGATTGATAGTGGTAAAATGAGAATGAGAACAAAAACGTTGATTGAGGGGAGGAAAGAGAAATTCGAGATTAGTCCACGGAGAGATGGAGATGAAGATGGGGAAGTGAGGAAGGGGAGAATCAATCCGGTTTTTCCAATGGCTATTGTGGCGAATGATGAATGGAAGGGGAAGGGGAAGGACAAGGGAAAAGAAAAGGAGGGGCCTGTAAAAGATAAACATGAGGATGTTGGCATCCAAATTGTTGAAGTATCTTCATCACCCCCACCGACAAAGTCAAGAGAGAGGTTAGGGAGCAGAGGACCAAGAATAGGAAGTAGAGGCCGTGTGGTTGGTCAATGGAATGAAATTTTCCCGGCGGGTGGTGGGGATAGGGATGGAGATGCATTAGCGCATTTACCTCTCAAAAGGGGATTGAGAGATGCGAGAATGCATATGGGTAGAGATGGGAGTCGTAGTATTGATTGGGATGAGGTGGAACGAGAACTTGGGGAGAAGGGAGGATGGAGAGATGAGGATCTGGATAGGTTGGTGGGATGGGGAGAAAAGGAGAAAAGAATTGATGGTTTGAGAGGGGGAAAGGGGGTTAGTGTCAGTGTTAGGGTGAGGGAAGGGAAGCTGATGGGAAGATGAGACGAGAGGAAGATGGAAGAGATGAGAGTGAGAAAAGAGATATAATGGTGGTTAAAGAAGCGGAATGTGGATTATCGGAACCGAAACCGTTGAGGGCGGTGGAAATGAAGAGAATGGTGGAGATTTGTAGGGATAGGGAGAGAGTTGGAGAAAGGGAGAGGAGTAGAGGGAGGAAGTTGGAGAGGAGGAAATGACTAGGAAAGGAGAACAGATTGAGAGAATACTATTAGGTGTTTGTGAATGGACGGAGAAAGAATCAAATGTATAATGCTTTGAGGCATTTTAGTTCGGGGGAAATGGTTAGTCGAATGGATGATGAGGGTGAGGGTGCGGGGGTGGTATAGGATATCCTTCCACTGTTCTGGTTAAGTAGGAAATGAAAGTAGAGATAGAAGGAGAGTATAGATGACGACGAGTTAAAATCCATAGAAATTAGAATTAGAAGAAATTAAAACCAGGGTACTATTCGGAAAACCTACGATGAGTATAGAGTGCAGTCGTATCCACTTGAATGATTCCGATCTGACATTGTCCAATGAGATACGGGGTGAATCAAAATGGGACGTTGGATGATAGTTAATTGTGCTCCTGTTGGTATGGAAGAACTAGGTACCTAGGTATAAAATACAGCAAAGTCCCTTGCTTTTACTGCCCTTTGAAAGGGAAAGGCATCAAAGGACTCCATTTCAGATGTGCAACAAATCTTTCGGTCGTACTGATTTTGTATGGAAGAGTTGGATATACAACAATACCACTCACTCACTTTGCTTACTGCCACATGAGACAAAAGGCAATAGGGGATTGGAATCAGACATGCAACAAAACTTTTGGATTGCACAATTTGACCAATAGGCGCAGAGTAGACCGCAATATCAAGAACCAGTATTTCAAGGAAACATTTCAGAGAAACATTTCAGAATTGGGTATAGAAACAATAACGACAAGCTTTCAAACAGCAAAGATTGCAAAAGAACTCCCCCATGTATCAACCGCCCCGCTAAGATAATCCCCAAGAATATACCGACCAAACTCCATGGCCACTCACTTGACCCATGCGTGCCAATTACTCTCGTTGTTATTCGACATCATCTGCCACCTAGGTTGGCTTTTCACTGATTGCTTCCTTGCTCCGCACACTACCACCGTCCTCACTCATTCCTTCCAGCTTCAGACTCGTTCCTCTACTACTTCTAGCCCCAATGCTTACTCCGGTACCTTTTCTCTCGCTCAATGCTTTGGACCACCTCTTCTGGTTCTTTCCGCCCTCGACCATTTCATCGAACCCAAGGACTTCTCTGATCTCTGGAATTTCCGCATGATCTCTGGTGTTTTTCATCCTGTGACACCAGGTGATTCTCTTCTCTTCATAGCCTTCATTTTCTCCTATCTTATCACCATTTCCCAGAATTCCACCGCTCGCATGCATACCAACGGGCCCATCAGCAGGTGAAGTGATCGGAGTAGCCATTCGCACTGGCTCGAAAAGGAATTCTCCGCCGACTTGTTGGTAATCACCTCCTTGAAACAGTTTGCCGCCTTTGATTTGTTTGAGACTTTGTAGTACGCTCTGTCCGATCCCCATGAGAGTACCTCTGCGCTGATATTCTGGTCTGGTGCCGAGATTCAATGTGCGCATCATTCCCAACTCATCGTATAGCTTCTTTGTAGGATCCGCATATATTGGGAATGGACAATTTGTAGCTTCTTGGTACATGGGGATTAGAGATGGACTGCCGCAACCAACGACGGCGATAAAGGTGGGAGTATGGAGTTGAAGGAGGGAATCTTCGGTGATGGATGCTGCGAGGGTTCGAAGGTATTCTTGGCAGTTCTGGTAGAAAGCGTAAACGTTAGGTTTGAGTTGAACTTTACAGCTAGGGTGATAGTAGGGCGACAGCTTACCCCGCAAAAGAAATGACGGATGAATATAACCAAGACTCTTCTTGCTACATTCGGGCCTGAGTATAAACTTTTGAAAGGTCTAGTTTTGCCATCCCTATCTAGGACGATCATACTCTCAACTTTCTTCAGCACCTCTTGGGAGGGTATATCATTATTAGTATTGACGTCCCCAACAAATTCCACGGAAGGATCGACGCCATCGAATGAAGTATCTATTGAGGTCTTTGGAGGTGTAGCATTTGGCTGATCCATGATTATTGTATGGGCTGAATCTTCGAATGTCTTTTCATTCAAGCCTTTCTCTGTGGAAGAATTAATGGTAATTCGATTCGCAGTGGGTGAATTAGACAAGATGACCATAATTTCATTCGATTCGTTTGCGCCGGTTCTTCGGATTTGTCTTCGTCACTGATTCACGATCGTTTAATTTTATCGAGGCTTAGACCTTTGAGCTGGCTCGGGTTTGAAGTATGATGAGTAAAGTGAATGATATACTTGTCGTCGGGTTCATAAATCCGTATACATAATCTCTTTTTTGGAATCTGTATGATAAACTGTCATATATAATTTCCTATTAGTTCGTTCAATCCTCCTACGTGTCAGAGTATCAGAATATCTGTGTCAGGTCTCAGACTGGTTTCAAGGACAGCCAGCCGTGGATAGCTTCCTTCCCTTCTCTCGTCGAGCTTCATACTAAACAAGTTTGATTGGAGTAGACGACGTAATTGTGGATGATTCACCTGGGCGTTAACGAATAAGGTTATCAGATTCAGTAAAACTTGAATAACGGAGCATCTCTTAGCAAGAAATAGATCTTGATATACTGGATCTGTTGGACGTGCTCATCGGTGTTATGTTTTGATTTGGAAATTTTAGGGGTCACCGGTAGGTCACTGGTGCCACTGAGTGGGTAGACCTCGGATGGTGACAAATCTGGCACGATTTATGATTTATGGGGCTTATCTAACTGGGCTGAGTGAACACTTGAGGTATGGCATTCCAAAGTTTGAGGAATATCTGGAATATCTTATAGCCATACTTCTTTCTCTTTCTCTTCTTCTTCGTATATATGGGCAGATCAATACAAAGCAACAGATACATAATGAACGGCAGACATGGTAGAGGATGAATCGTCGTCCAATCTACGAATACGATGAAGCAGAGAAACAAAGAAGAAAAATCAACCATGACGCTTCGTGAAGTTTTATCATCACACACTTATTACTACTTTGCCCAACAGACATGACCAAACAAGAAGATGGATGATCTTTGATCTGTTTTCAGCCTGCTGGTACGATCCTACAAACAATAAGTAAAATCGAATAAAAGCAAGGAAATCAGGGGGACAAAAGTACAGCTCCCGTAAAGCATTACTATTACACATTTTATCTAAGAATAAGAAAGATTGTCGAGCTGCGTTTTGTGCTACAGAGTACAGTCGATCGCTCGCCGGGGAGTAGACGAATAGGCATGTATGGAAATGATCCGACCGGTGAGCTCTTTTGCGGCCTTAATATATCATTCAGTTACATGAGTTACAAGATGAGCCATTGGGGTTCACACCCAGGTAAACTTACAAATTAAATGTCGTGTCACTCTCTGTACCTACAAAGCATAACATAACGTCTGAAAAGTTTCACAACGTTGTTGAACAAACCAAGATGAGGGGATGAATGAGGGGAGGAGGATTCCCGCCATTCATCTCATCCTTTAAGCTTATCATGATTGGGGGGGGATCACTGGTGGATGAGATATATCCATTCTCTTCCCAATTGGTTGTACCTGCATTTATTGAAAATCTTCCGATGAGTGGCTGTGCTTCCAGCTGTGTACCCTTGAATTCTGCATCTGTTGCCTAATATTGATTCAGATATCAGACTGAGAGAGACCCTATCTCATCATCTTCAATTGAATGTTGCAATCATCCTTTTCCTTGGTCAAAGTTTATTAATCTGGACCACTTTGGGAGCCACTTTGGGGGCCACTTTCTTTGGAGATCATGTCCGATAGTCCATTATCAATTGCTGCTAGTATCACAGGATTGCTTACCTTTGTTGCAGCTGTTATTGCTGGTTTCTATGCACATGCTCTTGGTCTTCGTGATGCCGTTGATACACAAGCCGAAATATCTATTGCATTAGATAAAATATATCTTCTCGAAACGGAGACTGATATGTTGAATAATGCATATCTAGCTTCGCTCATTCGTCAACCAGATCGCAAATATGGTGCTGGTGATTTCAAGTATTTTCAGGGACTTTATGTCCAATCATTAGAACGAATGAGAGTCATGGACAGAGAGTTACGGACGAGTGCCGAATTGGTAACAAAAGGTGATGGATATGGTAGGATGTCCAGAGTGAAAAGAAAGGCTGCTTGGATGGCATCGAGAGCTCGTATCCAAAGAGATATTGATGAGAGGAAAACCGAGAGCATGAGGATCTTTCAAATCCAACTTGCCATGTTATCAGCGTGAGTTTGACCAATTGCTCATTCTCGACTATTGTTGGGAACTAGCTCAAGGATACTTGCAGGAAAATTGATGAGCTATCTTATCATCAAAACAATCATAACGCCACCTGCAATGCCATGCTGGCCGATATGGGCGACTTGTCAAAGTATGTGCTGTTAATGTCCGGCGTCCATCGCTGGACCCCCAAACTTAGTACTTGCTAATTCATTCAATAGTGGCATGATGAAACTCCCTCCTACACCACCGTCCCCTACACTTTCTACTTCCTTTCCTGATCGACCAAAGATCAATAATCATGCAGAAATTTCAGCCACGCCAAGTCAATACCACACGCCATCAAAAACGTTCGAAGTAGCTCCACTTATTTCACTCCCATTGAGAGTATGAGAGTATAAGATACTACTCTTCATTCCAAAAATTGGATTCGAAAAGACTTCGTTCTAGTGCCACGTCAAAGCTTCCGATCCATTACACTAAATTGTGACCTGGTTGCCGGAAGAGAAAGAATTCTTCAGCTCTTCCAGGAATATTGCCCCGAACAGACTATTTTACGCTTCGCTACGCGTATTCCCTGCAGGGCATATCTATTCCCGTCGTACATTAGTTTCTCGGATTTTCTTATCTCAATTTCAGCTCCGAATATAGATTCGATTTAGGATATATCGAAAATCGCTCATGAAATCGAACGTTGCATACGACCTCAATTTATACTCGTCATTCCCTGGATGTACTGAATGATGAAGTACACCATTTTCATCAACAACGTCGCTGTATGCGAAGGCAGTTTATGATAAGTATTATCAACGCCTCGAGTATAAAGACCGATAGTATTGGGAAGGATTGAATATCGATTGCTCATTCTATTCGGACACATGAAGTACCTAAAGTGGTTATCAATTGGGAGGAAGGAAAAGTATGTGATCAACTCTTGGCATTTTCCAATTAGTTTCATGCTTGATACTAACATCCAAAAGGGTGAAGGATAATAAAGTTAGCATTGATGATCTCAAAGATGGCAGCAGCGTATCCGGGAAACTTAAGGGTTCGATCCTGAAGGAAACTCTACGGTCCATGGAACTATCATCACAATGCACCGTCGATACTCAAAAGAATACCGCTAATGGATCCGCGATGGGAATATCTGGGACCAAAACGTCCACGGGACCATCCCGAAAAACCAGCGTCTCAAGCAAAAGGAAGTCTTGGTATAGTCTATCAAGCAGAAAGTCGGAAGACTGTGAACCTATCGCTATCGAACAGACCAACCTTTGCAATCGAACGGAAAACCCTAAAGATCGAAAAAAAGCCTCTCCACACGCAACTAAACAACCTCCACCTCTACTCAACACCCATAAACATGCTTCCAGTAGCTCCATCACAATCATCGTCACATCTCCAACCTCAGATACCAACATCCAAACAGATTCTTGCTCGATATCTAGTACCTCATCACATTCCTCATCCCCATCCTTAAAATCCACCTCCAGCTTCGACCCTTCCCTTCTCATGCCCCCTTTTCCACCAACTCCTCTGAAATATGACATCCCCAAATCCAACGAAGCTCCTGAGGTAAAAAAATGGCTTATCGGTTGCATGAATCGAAAAGCTGATACGCTTCCCCGCAAACTCGTTTTTCGGATGATGGAAATTTATGGGATTAAAAAAGAAGAGTTGGATCCGACAATGTGGAGAAAGCTTCAGGAAGGGGTCGTAGATGAGGGGGTGGTATTGAGTGTTGATGCTGATGTTGAGGATAAGGATAAGGATGAAGGCAATAGAAGCATTGAGACGGAGAAACAGGATCTGGAGAAGGAAAAGAAAAAGGAGGAATCTAATAGTGTCGATACATTGCAGAACCCAAGGATTTCATTCTATTCTCGAGGAAAGCGGGGACGAAAAGATATCCCCTCCGAACGACCCAATAACACAATTCCCACGAAACGACACACCTACCCTAACTCCAACCCCAAATCCAACAATAGCAAAACCCACACCATCACCACCATCAAAAGCCCAAACCAAAACCCAAACCCAAACAGACCAACCCCACAATCCCCACCCCCCAAAACCTCCACAACCAATCCACGAGTCTGGCAAAACCCCTCATCGCGCGCGCGGAATTGGCCCACCACCATCCCCAATAACAACAACATGATGAATATGCACCACACCGCTGCATTTTCTTTCCCTCCTTATGCACATACAAACCCAAATCCACATGCGAAATCAAGACCTAGCTCGCAGCACGGGAAACATCATAGGTATGCAAATGCACATGGGAATGGGTATGGGTATGGGTATGGGAAAATGACAAAGAAGAAGAGGGGGGTTTGTCCGCCGTGTTCGAGGAGGGGATCGATGGTTTCGCTGGGGAGGATTCCGGAGCATGAGGAGGGGTTTGGGGGAGGGGAGGGGAAGTGAAGTGAAGTGAAGTGAAGTGAAGTGAGGTGAGGATAAGATGGTTGGGAATAGGGAATAGGGAATAGGGAATAGGGATTCGGAGAGAGAACAGAAGAGAGAAGAGAAGGGGAGGGACAAAAGAAGGGTGTTCATTTGAGGAATCTGTTATATATACTACCTAGGTACTAGGTACATTTCTCGGCGATACGATTCCATGAATATCAAATTCAATTCGGCGTTGTTTGTATGAATGGTTGGAATTTTGGGTTGGGGGCGATTGTATATACATACCTATCTATCAATATATTTATCAAGTAATTTATTTATCAATACATCTACCAAGTATCTATTTATATCGCATCAATATCAATATCAATATCAATATCAATATCAATATCAATATCAATATCAATATCAAATCATATCACAAATACATCCCATCCCATCAGTATCAAGATACCTAGAAATCATCACGCAATTTCTATATATCTCAAGATATCAATCAACACATTTCATCTCATCCTATTTCATCTATTTCATCTATTATCATTTATATTTTAGTCCCATCCCATCCCATCCTATCCAATCCAACCCCATCTAATTTCATACCCAAAAGTCTTTATTTATCATCTCAGAACGATATATTTCTCATCTCATCCCATCCCATCCCATTCCTTTTCATCAGCACATAGGTACCTGAGTATAATGCAGCTCTATATATTTTGATGGATATCAATATTAAACAACTTCCATTCATTCACTTAAATACATACATCACATAGGTAATTATGGTATTCTCAAAATTCAACATCAGACTAGCGACCAAATTCATTAAATTCAACTAGCTGACTGGCTCATCTCAATAATTCACCAAACAGTTGCCACTCAATACAAAAACCTCTCTGAGTAGATAGGTATCTCTATAAAGAATAACAGAGGCAAACTAAGTGTGTTCAAGCAAAAAGCCACGCGGTGATCAGTAACACATACATCTGCTTAATAACTACACAATCCACCAACCTCATCATCCAAAGTCCATGTTCCAGCCAATCCACCCAATTCTAATCCTCCATCAGGATGCTCATCCAATTTTCCCACAAAGAAATCCCCTTTACCCATCGTATTCAAATCTCTATTCATGACTCTTCTCGCCCAAGAATCAATTGTCGGCTCTCCAGTTTCATCCCTCGCTTGTTTTAAAAAGGGGATAAGCGCCGTACCACCTGTCCCCTTCAATTTCTTCTTCTTCTCTTCGTCATCACCCTTTCCACGAGATGCCGTTGCAATGTCTACCTTTCGGCTACGAGTTGCCTCGGGACTCATGGAACGGGAATGAGAGTGAGATTCACGGGATTTGACAACGATGTAACGTGTGACAATAGCGATGTGTTTATCGCGGAACGTGCGCAACATGGCGAGACAAGCATCGTAGGCGAGACAGAGTTCATGATTATCGGTATGCGCTTCGACGTAACCACGAATATTGGCCACGACGGTCATATCTTCGAGGAATCGTCGATGAGCTCCTGGCATGTATTTTCTCATTTCGAGAAGAAAGTTATGCTTGGTTCGTGGAGCTGCGCCTTCGGCTTCACTCTCTGAAGCGGCATCCTTCTTCTCACCCGTGGGTCGATGTTCTATTCCTAAAACAATGTCGAAAAATTGAAGAATGGAGCTTTGAGCATTACTACCCCCAGAGAGTTGACGGTATTGGCCAACACCATTACCCTCATCATAGAAAACTCCATTTGGTAATCCGGCTTCTTCCATATTCTTACTACCAGCAAGGAAAGGACGGATTCGATTATAGAACACATGAGGATCGCAGCTTTCATGCATACGTTGAAGAAGTGTTCCAAGATCATCGATTCTCTCCGCAAAAGTTCGAAGACAAGATGTAACAGTCCTGCTATCATTCTTACGAGCCGCCTCAATGGCTGTAAGCATGAGCGGAAGAACGGGAGCAGCGCGAGCTTCAATTGCCACTGAAACCAAATAAAACCAAGACTCGTCGATAGAGCCAGTAAATGTGGTCAGAGTGGCAAGATTCTCTAAATTGTCGACATGTTCATCTGCGAACAATGGTTTAAAGTTCCAGAGACAGACGGCAGCATATGTGGCGACTGGTGGTACTTCCAAGTAGTTTGAAATGTGTAAAAGGGGAACTGTAATGGATGGCGGCAGGTTCTGTAGATATCACAAGTAATCAGCACGAGACTTCCACACAAGGCTTTCGGATCGAGGGAAAAAATTGTACAAACCTCTTCAGGGCTATCACCACCCCAGATATAACTATGCGCCATGAAACATAACAACGAATATGCTCTTCGCCATTCCGAATCGTGTTCCAGACCGGCAGTCGAAAGAACTGGCAGACGATCAATAACACCGCGCAGGCGTTTACTCAAAATCAGACCTTGAAGGTTTGCATTGATCGCCTCCCATTTGTTGTAGTATGGATCGGGAAGTCGTTCGAGAGGCAAATCAGCCGGAAGAAATCCATACTCTGGAGATATTCCGTATTTGCTGAGTTTGGGAAGTGGAGGAAGCATGATCTGATTGGGGAAAAAAGATAGATAGGTTTAAAGTATCTGTCCTGACGCAAGGAGTATAGGATCTTTTGTCCAATACTCCTCAGCCTTTTCGATAATCTTTGTATTTGCTTTGCATATGAACTGCAAAATATGTTGTGTGAGGCAAAAAGGTGCTGAAATGAAGTTGGATGATGAAATATTTCAGAAACTTTTATCGCAAATCCTTTTCCGGAGGGGATGATTGCCCCTCCTATATATAGTCAAGAGAGGGGCAGGTGGTCTGAGAAATGGGAAAAAGCTAACATTTGATAGCATTCCGCTTAGAAAGCAGCTCTCCTCGGAATTGCGCGGTATCGGCCCATAAAGACTAATCATTTTCCTTTAATAGAAGAATTGTTTGTCATGGACATGGTTCTGGACATGGTTCTGGTCATGGCATCATAGCAGATGTCAAAGAGTTTTCTCTTCTCTTCTTCTCTTCTCTTCCCTTCTCATTCCTATTTCTTCCTTCCCTACCGGCATTGGAATCATGTGCCCTAGTACCTTTGGGAGACATCTGGTATGTAGAGTCTGATGGAAATATCCATAATTGACGGATTTCAGTTGGTTAATATAATACCAGGATAAAATACAATCCATCGATGGTTATCCGTATATACTCGAGTACAACGGAGTCGTCCGATCAGATATATTTTCGATTTGATATTTGATATTTGATTTTTGACATCTAGCTCGTACACGATACATGATTAGTTTGATATGCGAGTCTGACTGCCAATTTCACTCTCGTAGGGCCCGAGTTGAATGTTTCAAAGTTCCTGCGACCCACACACACAGACAACCCTACCACCCATCTTGGTCTTGCACTCGCACAACCATCCCATCATCTACCAGTACACATGAGCCTATCGAGCCTATCTAATCAATCTATCACATGATACTTTCTAGCTAAGCTCCACCCCCACCCATCTCATCATCATTGCGTTCTGAATAGCTTCACTTCGGTACCTAGCTAGCCAGCTGGCTGGACCTGAAGCTCATTTATCATAATGGCCGGTGTGCAGCAACGAGTTCTGAACTGGCTATACAGTGTTCTTACAAGCGTATGTAAATCTACCCGCCACGTATACAGCTTTACTTATGCTTACATTCAATATCAGGAATATCGAGATGTAAATCGTACATATAATGACGTCGCCCAAACACTTTCTCAATATACCTCGTTATCCCCACGAACGGATGTTTACAGTACGTAAATAAGCTTGCAGATTATGCCATCAACTAGAATACTAATGCGCAAGCTAAATAGCATACGAGAATGGCGCATCTTCACTCCTCCTTCATCTTTCTGGCACCCTACCGGTGAATTTTCGTGGCACAACCTACAGATTCCCAATCGCATTATGGATACCTCACGCATATCCACACGAAGCTCCGTTAGTATATGTGACACCAGTGGAGGGAATGGTAGTAAGAGCAGGTCAACATGTAGATCCGCAAGGGAAGGTCTATCATCCATATTTAATGAGGTGGCCAGACTATTGGGATGTGAGTCGCACAACTTGGCACATTGAAGCTTTGAAATTGCTTGGCAGATGTACTCATGAATTGAAATATACAGAAATCCAATGTGCTCGATTTTCTCGCGATTCTGCGAGACGTTTTTGCTAAAGAGCCTCCTGTTATATCGAGACAGCAACAAAATGCTACACCACGTCCACAACCAACAGTTCTGCCCCCTCCTATACCACCACTTCCACCAAATGTCCCTCGATCCATACCAAGTTCAGCTTCCCCACGTCCATTGACCGACGACGTCCCTCCACCACCCCCACCGAAACCTATAAATCATGCAGCACCCTACTCCCCTTCGAGTTCCCCGCGGCGAGATGATGGGCCACCGCTGCCCCCAATACCTCCACAAATTGGATATGATAGCAGCAGATATGCGCCGCCAATTCCGCAATCACCAAACAGGCAATCGCATGCTCCCCAAAGAAGTAGTAGTCTTCGTTATGAAAGTGCCCCTCCATTGCCACCGCAACAGCCCAGGCAAACCTTACGGGAACCCTCATATAGTCCTGTGAGTCCAATAACTCCACCAGATGATTCATATAGACAGTCCTCATACTCTCAGTCATACCAACAACCTCCACTATCTCAACAATCTCAGCAATATGCACCACAACAAACATACAATGTAAATAATATTCAACAGCCGGCCCCGCAAAATGGCAGACCTCCACCGCCGCCTCAATACATGCATCCACAGCAACAGCCATACCCTGGACATCCAAACCATCAGCAATGGCCTCAATATCAGCAGCAACACCAACAAACGCCGCCACCACAACCTCAAGCCAAACCTCCACCACCACCTGACCTTCTTGATGCCCCATTAACCCTCTCTATCCCCGATGCTTCATCCGCCAATCTTCCAGCTCCGCCTGTTCCACCTAACCCAGAAAAGGATATGCTCCTCCACAAACTCGCTAACGCTTTACACTCCCAACGCCTTCATCACACTACCCAAACCACTTCTTCTATTCCAGGTCTTCAGTCGCAACAGAAATCTATGCTCACTACTCTCTCCGCAATGCAATCTGAAATATCCGCTCTCGAATCCCTCTCCACCCTTCTCTCCAATAATACAACGATCCTTCACACCTCTCTTCAAACCTCCGACCAACTTCTTCAATCCTCTCAACATCGTACCCCTCCCTCCATTGATGAACTACTCGTCGCACCAACAGTTGTAGGAAACCAACTTTATGAATTAGTATGTGAAGAAAGGAGTTTAGCAGATGCGATTGATGTCTTGGGCAAAGCCGTCGAGAGGGGAAGGATAAGTGGACCAACATTTGCAAAGATGACGAGAGGATTGGCTAGGGAATGGTATCTGAAAAAAGCGTTGGTTAGGAAAATTGGAAGGGGCATGGGATTGAATGGGGTCGCTGGAGTGGCTAGATATTGATAATTCACATTGAAGTATGAGAAGAGGAGAGAAGAGATATAACCAATTTGTATGGCTAGCTGAATTGTGAGATGGCAAGATTACACATAATCAGAGGATGAAGGAAAGATGACGAGAAGTGAGCTCGAATGTAGAAAAATAAAATCAAACATAAGTACAAGTAAATTCTCTTCAAGAGAAAGCTTCAATAACCAACCGGTCTCCTAGGACGTGACTTGTTAAATTTCATTGGTCAAATTTAATCATCCAAAAGTTTTGTTGCATATCTGAATTTCCGGATTTCACAAAATTTTGACAGGCAAAAGTCGGAATTTGATATCTTCTTGCCTTGTGGCAATAACGAAAGTAAGTAATAAGTGATGGATCGACGGATCGAGGAATTGCACAAACAGCCCAGTTGTTCCCAACGTTTCGTGTTCCTGTACCTGAACGAGCGCTATTCATTTCTTAAATGCTACAGAGTTGTACTCTTACTCTCTTCGTTAATTCTTATTGATAGTGATTATAGATCTTTCATTTCTTCTGCGTGTAGTCAGTCGTAGCTGTTACTTGATAGAGGATCAAGATCTCAATCCGTTGTATAAAAGTACATAACATCAAATCACCTCACTCAAACCATTAAAACTACAATAAAGTAAAGTCCCAACATGCATTCCACGTGATTGATATTCCTGGCTATAGATCCACCATTTCATTCCATATCATATCAATCGATCACTGTACACACCACACACATACACACATACTAATACTTAGCTACAAAAGAAACCGAGATGCCCCATCCCTCCACCCGTTCATCCATCCGATATCCCATGTGTTTATTCACCGTGAGGCCGTCGGCCCTTCAAGTCATCCATCCATCTGCTTTATCTTCCTATTCTTTCCACATCCCACACGATTCCCGAGAAAACAAATCCTCATGTATCGCCAATAGCGATATGATAATGTCCAATCCCACCCTTCCACCCAACCATTGATGAGATGAAAATCCGAGATCCTCTTTTTCTCCCCCAAGTGCGTTCCTTTCTTTAACTAACCTTAACTATCAAATCATAAACAGGAACAGAAAAGAAGCTAAGCTGAGCCGAGCAAGTTCAAAAAGATTTTTTTCCACCCATCACCACCACCACCATGTCATGTCAAATCTCAAATCTCCTTCCGCTCCGCCCCAAGCCGAGAAAAAAATAACAAGAAAAGAAAATGAAATAAATACTCGTCACCCTTTACATGAGGTAGTGGCAACTGTCCAAGTTGGAGATAGACACAACTCGCGCTCATTGCAAATCTGTTCAGCAGGCTTTCTGATCTTTGCAATGTGCTCGTGTTGAGGGCATTCACCGAACGGGTGATGCCCATTGGGGAACTATAAGGACATGATTTCGATATTACTCCTAAACATTTGTCTCAATCTTTGGTTGCCCATTAGGTAATCCATTTGCAGCATGTCCATTAACGCCTGTTGGACTAGTGATTTTTGGATCACCACTGACGGATGGAGGTCCTGATGGTTGAGCCGAAACAATTCCTCCCTTTTTATCTTCTTCTCCATCATCATCGTAATTCTCATCAACATCCATTTTTCGTGCTGCACGTTCCGGTTCACTGACAGCAGGTGCTGGTTGTGCGGGAGTTGAGGGGGCTTGCTCCATGCGCTGAGCCAGTGATGGTTGGTGTGGTACCGGTACTTGTTGACGATCACGCTCGTCTATTGAAGCCTCTTTGATTGGAGTAGCTTGCCGAGGAAGGGCAGGAGGGTGGTCCCAACTTCGTATGTATGAGGAGGTGGTGGACGCGAATCTTGTTGCATTGCTGGATGGCTTTGCATGCCGTGAGTTGGTGGATGATGCGCAGCTTCTGAGGGGGTGATAATCTCATTTGCACGACGCTGTTCAGCGGCACGTGCCTCAGCTGCGCGGCGCTGGTCTTCAACTCTCCTTTGGTTCTCTGCTTGTCTCTGCTGCTCTTCAGCAAGGCGTTGTTCTTCGATTCTTCTTTGATCTTCGACACGACGAGGCTTCAGACGTGCTCTATAGAATTGTGCCCGGTCCACTTGGTGGTGTAGAAGGTCTTCGGTGGTGCATGTCTTCTAGTCGTGCACGATTTTCATCTGAAGCTGGCTTCTTCACTGCGGGTTCGTCTTCCCATTCACGCATTCGCTTTGGACCTACGGATGGTGGTCTGTTGTCACCACGATCTGAAGATGGGGCGTCTACCGCAGCTAAAGCGGATGGTGGGGGTGGGGCGCCTCCTTCAATTCCACTCCTTTCAGGGATTTCGGTGTGATGAGCGTATGGTGGTTGATTGGAATAAGGAGTCTTGGGAGATGGCATTGTTGCACTCATTATTGGCCGAACTTCTGGTCGAGGGCTGTTACGACCAAAAGAAGGCAAAGGGACAGGGCCAGCACCGTTCATTCCACTTTGAGCTGGTGGTAGTACGGATGGAGGACCTGAAGGTGGAGGAGCGTAGTTTGTGTTCGCAACTCTTTGTGGCTGAGAAGGAGGACCTTGTGATTGTTGTGCGTGAGCAGGTGGAGGTGGCTGTGCTCCCGATGCTGCTCCCGCCCCAGGACCTGGGTAAGGACCTAGAGGGTGGTGGTCACGGGCGTCTCTTGGGTCACGGGGTTCTCTCTGATCTCTTTGATCTCTTGGGTCCCTTGGATCCCTTTGATCTCTAGGATCTCTCGGGTCTCTGGGATCACGAGGCTGAAGGTCTGCGGCACGAGGGTCGACACGAGAATCTTTGATTCCGTCTGAATTCTCTAGGTCCTCTTGGATCCTTTGCTCCCTTGGGTCTCTTGGATCTCTGGGGTCCCTAGGGTCTCTTTGATCTCTAGGGTCTCTAGGATCTCTTATATCTCTAGGATCCCTGGGGTCTCTAGGGTCCCTCATATCAATGGGAGCCCGTTGAGGGGAACGAGGACGAGGTGGAAGTTGTTGACGAGCATCAGTGCCAGGGATATGGTCTCATTGTTGGTCTTGTCTAGGGCTTGGTACACGTTGTGCAGGTGGAATTGGACCACGATCAGCTCCTCGTTGATCAAAAGGATTTGGTGGCTGAGAAGGAGGATTAATTTCAGCAAGTCTACTTCCCCATCCATTAGCTGCAGGTGGTCCTTGCGCTTGCGCTTGAGGAGCAGGATTTCCCCATTGAGGCCCAGGAGGGCCAACAGCACCAGTGGCTTGATAAGCTTGAGGATGTACATCTTGTGGTAGAGGAGCAGCTGCCTGACCTGGCATACCATTGGCTTGCCCACTTCGCAATAATTGTAGACGAGCTTTGATATGAACATTGTTGGGATCAAGTTCGGCAGCACGTTGATAAGCATCCAAAGCGTCGTTGATCTGGTTGTTACATGATTCATACTATACAAACGATTAACAATGTCTCAAACACGACCGGCTAAAGATGAAGCAAACTTACCAGAGTACCCAAGTCGTACCAGACCTCGGAGATGTACGGGTTCAAGCGTATCGCGCGGGAATATGCATCAAGCGCATCTCGGTACTGATTAATTTGGTAGTACAAAACGCCAATCGAGCACCAGAAAGTTGGATTCCGTCCGTCTCGATAAACAGCTTGCTGATAGGCCTCGTATGCCTTGGGGTACTTCTGTTGTGACATGTAGCACCGACCGAGGAGGTACCAACTTTGTGCATCGCTTTGATCTGCCACGTGTTAGCGTGTGAAATGTGAGACCGATCGTATTTGACGAGTCTTACCGGAACCGACAGATTGTTCCAAGTACTCAATGGCCTGCTCTTGACTTTGGAAACTGGTACTCTGTTGGTGATGCAGCCATCCAAGTTGCTGAAGGACCTTTGCATGTTTTGGATCCCGATCGAGAACACGCTTGTAGGCAATTTTGGCATTATCGTACTACAACCAACCTGTCAGAATCATCCAATCACATTCCAACTTTCCGACTTACATCTTTTTGTTGCTCGTGAACATGTCCAATCTGGAACCAAATGTCCTCTTCTGTCAATGGAGTTGGTGGTACACTGACAATGTATCGGAAACACTAAAAGCAGTTAGGAACACATATCACTGAATTTTCGATCAGATGACTTACTTCCAGACTCTGTTGATATTTTTGCTGTTGTTTGTAAATTATACCTAAGCGGAAATAAATTTCGTTGGCCTTTTCGAAATCTGGCTGCATTCTCATAACTTGCGAGAACGCCTCCTCGGCGTGTTCAAGAGAACCATATCTATCATATAGTATTCCGATACCATACCAAAGTTTCGGCTCCTGAAGTGAATGGTTAGGCTTGAGATACAAAACGCGCATGAATTTACTAACCTTGGGATCCCGGAGATGATATAAAGCTTGTTGATAAGCTGAATACGCTTGTTGTAAATCATCCATCATTAAGAAGCAGTGTCCTATCACATATTAGTATTGTATTTGAACAGCAATTGATTGCGCAATGCCAAAAAAGGTCACACTCACCAAGACTACCCCAAACATCTCCATTATTCCCGTCTAGTTTGAGGATATTTTGTAGATATTCAACCGCTTTGGCGAAATTCTCTTGTGCGCGAAGGATAGAACTTATGGCATTCATCGCCGGTATAGATCTTGAGTTCGTGCGAAGTACATGTTCATACGCGGCCAGAGCCTCATCATTGTTGCCTAAGAGCTCTGCTAGGCTTCCTATCATACAAATTAGTGACTTATGTGATGCATATAGTGAGTAATTCTTACCAATTTGAAGCCATACAGACTCATTCATGGCAGCTAGCTGTTGCATTGGCGTTGGCGCAGGAGCCGGCCAGTTTGGTTGCTGTTGAGCCATTCCCGAGGGAGCTGGACCATTGTGAGCAGGGTGATGCAATTGCATGCCCGCTGGGGGTGATGGATGATGCGCCGCCATCAGTGATTATAGCATGCGATCGCGAATTTGAGATGCGTCGGAATTATGTGCTGGCGATTACGCGCCCAACCACCTCAATGAAATAGCTTGGCGAAAGATATCTTTTGTCGATAAATCCTTGAGATCAACAACAACAATTGTTCTCCAACAAGATTAATGTCCTCTATCTCGAAGCCCTTGTAGCGACGTTGAAGAAGCTAAGTTGTGTTCTGAAATCGCGACCGAAAAGCTTCGTTTGACGGCCAAAAAGCGTGGCGTGCAGGGTTAAATAATGGAAATTCGAGCTTTTAGTGAATGTCGTCTGAAAGCTAGTTCGAAGCTATCTTTGTAGCTCTTTCCAAATCACTACTGAGGTTATCTGACATGCGATTATGCGAGTTGCGCCGTCATTGAAATTATGATTCTCTTCGTTTCGCACGTTGATTCAATCGAAAACGAAAAGATTCTTCTACATTTGAGATGACGAGCGGACAGGTTGAATTTTGGTATAAAATCGGCTCGATAACTCACCTAACCCACGACCAAACTACTTTTGAATTAATTAATTTTCTGAGGATTAAAAACGTTTCCTAAACAAATAAAGGTAATATTCAAGGTACACGGAGAGCGGAATTAGCTCTTTTTAGAGTATTCGCTTACTGTTGTTACGATGTCAACAAGCTAACTAAAACAGTCCATGGTTTCTTCTCAACTAGTACTCCTTTAAGGAAAGCTTCCGCCGCCGATCGCTCTTTTCTTAAATAGCTTGAAAAAGATAACAATTTTCAAGCGTAACCCCAGCACACGTGACTAATGACTGACTCCTTCCTTTTTCATAGTGTCGGAAGATTAATAAAGAGAACTCGTAAGTCTTAAACTCTATTGGGAAGTGATTTCAGAGGCCGATGGACTAAAGAAGGAAGTCTCCATCAAAATTTAAACTCCGATCAAATTTCAAGAAAAAAATTAGATCATCTCCATAGTCTCCATAGTGCCATAGTCTCCATACTTTTAACAAGTCTCCTCCGCTTCTTACTTTGCAGCCGCCGGATTTTAACTATTCGCCAAGACGGCCATAGAAAAGAGGGAAAAAGGAAATCGTGATAATCCAATCAAAACATTCCGCACGCAAAGTCGAATTTGACTGATAGCAATCCATTCATCCAATTTTTGTCTCTTGCGTCTTAACCTGTTCAAGTATGTGTTCATGTCCAACCTTAATCATCAGCCTCAGACCAAGTGAAGGAGGGAGGGAGGGTTGGAACTATTTATTAGTCAAGACCCGACAGACCCTTTTCCATTGACCCTAATAAAGGGCCCTGCCAAACATATATCCACTGATTGTCTCAACTTTCAAGGGAATGATTCAAGGTGGATAAAGTTCGCTGGGAAGGCACAAAGGGCTGTGGGGGGTTGCGTGTATCCCCCTGTAGAAATATAAGTGGAGTGTTCTCGGCGAGGCTTGAAATCCACAAAATCTAAAAAGATGGTGTGGGTGCCCAGTGGTAAGCTAGCTACACCAGCGAGACCAGTTGAGGATGGTTACAGTTGCATTCGGAAATGGCATCGCGAAATGGATGACAATGCTCACTGCACAGGCTCTTGTGTGGTGTCAGGGGTCTTTGGAAAGGGATTATTGTGTTGGTAGGCAGGTAGGTTGTTCTTCAGCCCGGCTCGGTTCTGACTTGCTTAATGCTTATTAGTCCTAGGCAATGCATTTGATTAATTGATGGATGAATGAATGGATGGAGGGATAGGTGGATGAACAAATGGATTCTTGGATTGATGGGGAAGGTTCCACAAAGCCGCTGATGCAAAAGGACTTTGGGATATCATGATTGAGAGAAGGGAAGCATGATATTCTTCAGCCATGTGTTGGTCAAACATTTGGAGGCGGCGAGAGGCGTTGAATAAGTATTCTTTGACTTTGGGTTTGCAAAACGAAAGGAAACATGATCTTCATCCGTTCATAGAAGATATGGGGGGATGGTGCGGCGGTCTTAACCACAATCCACCACAAGAGAGGGTCATGCATTGATGTGGTAGATGCGCACGGTAGGTAAGATATTGTGTGTGTATCACAGCCTCAATCAATCCTCTCGGAATCAATTAAGCCCATGTTCATCTGGCAGGTACCAGGATGGTAGATACTAAGATACTAATGAGATACTAGGCACATTACGAATTACTTATAAGACATGTGAGAAAAAGGGTGTGTTGCCCAGTTGTCCAGTTGCATCCAAAGCATTCATAATTTGACAAGGCCAATGAGTTGCCGTAAACTAATTCATGCTCACTCCTCAAACTGTACGACAAAACTCGATATGGAACCAGGATCTCACCCACTCAGTGCCACCACCCACCCACACTGTTGTACATCTTTCGCCTGTGCAGAACCCAAGTGTATCTAAGTATGTACGCAACACTAACCACCATCGAAATCCTGGTTAGTTATCATAAACGGTGAACATTCCCTTTCCTTTTCGTAGTTTAGTCCTATCACGTTTGATTACTTGATTAAGGACAAGTCACAAAAGAAGGAATAACATTTCCCGGGTAGATCCAATGGTTGAGGTAGTAGTCAACAATAGAGTTTATTAGATGTCATCGTAGTCAGGTAAATCTAAACAATCATCTCAATTTGAATTCCCCATTCAAAGTCGAACATTCATTCCACTAGATTTACCAATCTACACGATTTATTGCGATTCTATCTCCTAAATGCAGTTTAGCATCTACGACACAATTCGGATACCCACCTAAGCCATCCAGTACCCCGAAACCACCCAAAGCCACATCAAATCACACCCCCTATTCCCCTCCTCGGTCTATTTCGGCTCACCATCTCAATTAAGAAATACATCTGACAGCCGTCAACCGCAGTGCAGCCGTGCGGACAGCGCCCCCAACCGGCATTATTACCTTATTCTTCCGGGCGGTACATGATAATTACACGGAGCATCAAATGCTCTTTTGTCATGTAGGTACGGAGGATTTACACACTTCACTCAAGAAATTGAAACCATAAAATACAAGTTTCCATGAGTCAGGATCGTATCTTACCCTCACCCACTTCACACATTCCGAGTTGTTTGCACGTCGTATCGTATTTAAGGTTGTTTCAAATGACAACCCATTCCCTCCTTTCACTAGACTGACTTTTGATCAACCCAATCCGTTGTTCAACTCGAGAACATTCTAAAAATCTCTTCCAAACTTTACCTTTCCTCCCCACAACCACGTTTCCACGTTGTAAGATTTGATAGAAGCTTGATGACGAATACCCACCTCGAAATCCTGTTCGCCTTGTGTTTGTTATCGGGTTGAGTTTCTTGCCAACTCGTCATCTTTCAAGTACCCATGTAAGAATATACTTAGTAATACATCCATCTATCCATCTATCCATCTATTCATCGATTCATCGATTCAACTCATTCTCTTCTTTCCGCACATCACATCACATCACACCCCAATTCCAATCGCCTCACGCATGTCCAGTGTACGTTACAGTACAGAAGGTACTTCCTCCCCTGCACTAACCCGTCGCACATGCATCTCCTACAGAAGCGCAGCCCATCTGCATGTCCATACCACAACCTAAGTCACAAACATGATACATCTACTTAACTCATGTGCTTCATCATCACTCTTTTCTTCTTCTCGATTCCTAACCGCCTCTCCCATGTATTGCTCTCAACAATCCTCAACAATCAATCGATCAGACACATTTAGCAAACTGTCCATAACACTCTCCCTTTTCATCCGTTTCATTCGCTTATATGTCATGTTATGTCATGTCATGTCATGCCATGCAAGCAAGACCAACTCCAGTCCTGCACCACCAATTTATCCCCCGCAATCACCAACGATTCAATTACCTTCTTTCCCTTCGATTCAACCACACCATGAACCAAAAAAAGGCCTTGGTAGCTTCACGATCCCCCGTTTCCCGTTATCTCCTTCAAACTCTTCCCCTCTTTTAATAACCGCAAACCACAAACTCACCCTGCACAACACATAAGTATTCGCCTCAATCTAAATTGGCTTTCGATCGTCACATGCCACTTGGCCCCCAATTGTAACTTGACGTGGCTTTTTTTCATCACACGCATCCATGGATATTCCCGTGGTTTATCAGCCACAACTGCCAGTAAAAAACGGAAAGTGGCTTGAGTGGCTTAACTTTCTTACAATAGCATCACATCTAGCCTTGGCTTTTCCTGCTTGCCTAACTCGGTTATCGTATCTTTGAACATTCCTCTCTCCTTCTCGCCTTACATTCGTATACGTACAAGTTAAAATCTTCCATCCATTCCATTCCATTCCCTTTTATCATTCCTTATTAACTCAGATCCAAATCCATCATAAAACCAAAAGTCATCCTCATTCTCATCCTCATTCATATCCACACGATCTCAAAATCTCACTAACAGCTAATCTCACAATCCCACAATCTCATCTCTCATCTAATTATGTCACACCCTAAATACACCACACCAAAACCATACATACATACATATCACACCCTACCCTACCCTACCTCACCCAAAACCTCGCTCTTCATTAACCTTCCCTCCCATCCCTTTCATAAAAAAATCCAAGCACAAAAAAAAAACACAAATCTGCACATCCTCATCCTCATCCTCAAACACAATACCACAACCATCCACAACGAGCGTGCGCACAAACTCCCAAGATTACGATCATACGATCGGGATTATCGGAATCAATGGTTGGACGTGCCGGTAAGATAGGTGAGACATGGCTGGTTGGTGCTTGGGTGACTGGATCCGGTTTTTTTTTCTCTCGGTGCAAAAATTTCTTGGCTTGGGTGTCTTTGTGAACTTTGTGTTGCCCAGGAGTGGGTGGGTGATGGGTTAGGTGAGTTTGGTGTGCGTACTGGACTGGGCTGGGGGCTTTGTTCACGTGTTTTCTTCTGGTGAGTATGAGATGTGGGAGATGGTCGTGTTCATTCTTTAAGTGTAATTGTATCTTTGCAGAATGATACAGAATTCTAGATCACATCCCTCCGATACTCACATTTCTACGCATGTGATTATCACGTGACCCAACACACTTGAATGGTCTTGATATCATCTTCGTTACACGTATCGCTATTAACTCCTCTATATAACCTTTATCGTTCCTATTACTTATATCTCAGTTAACCTTCCTATAATCTAAATTTCCACATCTCTAATATCTATTTTCAAATCAGTCTTATCAAAAGATAGAAACTAATAATAATTACTTAGTAGATAGTATTTTCATATAACATCCTTTAAAAACTAGATTACTATCAAATAGCTGTAAAACTCTTATCGAGAGAATATACTAAAAATATATAGCTATGATATAGTTATACTAAGGATTCTACTTAAATTTATCTAGTAGATATAGTAATAGTAATAGATATAGTAATAGTAATAGAAATAATATTCTTAAATATCTATATACCTATCTACCTATACACCTATCTATCTATCTCTATAAAAGAATCAAAAGAAGAGTTTATATAATATATATAATAGATAAATATATATCTACATATATATATTATATATACTATACCCCATCTCATCCATCTCATCCATCACATTCATCACATCCATCACGTCCTCACATCACATCCTCACATCCATCACATTCATCCCAACCCCAAATACCCTCATATTTCCCCATATTTCCCCTACCTACTACCTACTACCTACTACCTACTACCTACTACCTACTACCTACTACTCAGACCCCCTGCTCCAGACGTACTACCCAGACCCTCTCCCCCAGATACCTACCTACCTACCTACCTACCTATTTACCTACCTACCTACTTCCTACACATTCACTCCTCACTCCTCACCCCTCACCCCTCACCCCTCCCCCAGCCCTACCAACCCCAAGTTCCAAACCCAGTTCCCATCAACATCTCTTCTTCAATTTATATACCTAATACCTACCTCATCTACTTCATCTACCTACTTCATCTACTTCATCTATCTCATCTACCTCGCCCACTACTAGGTAATTAAAGCTCAGGTTATTCCTATATTATATTAAATATACTTTCTCTCATCCCTACAGTAATACAATACAATATTATACGACACAATACGATACAATACGACACCATTTGACCCTACCTATTCAATTCAAATCCACACAGCACAACACAATACATCATTAGGTAGATTATCTCACCCTCACTCTACTATAAAGATCATAGATACCTACCTACCTAATATTACAATCATACCTTCGCAATCCTCACAATCACCCTGCTCACCCCTCGCAAGCAAACAACAGATTATCACTCTCGAGTCTCACCAAAACACATTCAAGTCATGCTATATCATTTTTCATTCTTGATTCTTGATTTCGAATTGCTTTTGATTTCGAGTGATTCCTCTCCATCTCCAATCCTTTCTTAACTTCTCTTTCCTTCTCCTCCCCTCGTCACCTATTCTCTCCTCCTCCTACATCTCCGCAGGTCACCTCGTAACCCATCGCTATACAATCCACCGCCCTCTTCTTCATTTCCAACTCCACTTCCTCTCAATCTCTCAATCACAATCTCTCAATCGCAATCTCTCAATCACAATCTCTCAATCACAATCTCTCAATCACAATCTCTCACCCTCTCTCTCATCCTTCACCTCACTCTCCCATCCATGAATTATAATCTACACATAAGCAGAAGCACTTTCACCACCCTGATTTTGATCTCCACTCCAATCCAATCCCATGCCATCCCAATCCCCTAAAAACATACTATCCAATCCTATCATCCCAAACTCCCAATTCTTTCAATGTGCAATACGCCCGACACCCAATTCTCTAACATTTCTATGATACACATTTAAAATCATCAATCGTATCTTTCCCTCTCATGCATCCAATACGGTCAACCCAGGTGTAATGGATTTCTTTGTGTCGCGATTGTCAGTATCAAATGTTGCTTTGCCTTTATCTTATCTTTTTGCAGCTCTAGACTCCGTTCCAATGTTCATGCTCCGCAACTTCGTATTTTCTTTGACGATTCTCTACTATAGTAGATACGATGGGATGTATGATCTATTCATGATCATTTCAATACCTCTTTTGTGACGGAAAGAAACACTTTTTGCCTACTCCATCATGCTGAATAATGAGGAACTTCACTCGGTGTCTCTTGTCATCTCCTGTTGTCTTCAAAGTGACAGGGGATTATTTTAAAAGTCAACGCCTTTCATTTTCTTGTATTATATCGACAGGTAATTCCAGGATCAGCGTTTAAAATTGATGATTGCCAACTATACAACCCATTAGTATTCGTTCGAACAACAACACACAAGATACATACCACACTATTGCAACCATAAGCCAATTTTTGACCATGTGCATCCCAACTCAGAGCATGTTCATCTTCTCCATTTGACTCAGTTGATTGTGGTGTTTGCCAGCCATTTCCAGGTGGTCTATTCCAAGTTGCTCGAGGAAAGTAAGCATCGTCGACTTTCCAAATAAAAACTCGATCACTAGTCGCACCAGCAATGAATGCGCCATCTGGAGTGAATTTAACCTTGAAAACACTAGTCGAGTCAATTGTCATTGAACATTTTTGCTTTGGCTCCAAAGATTTGGCATTCCAAATGCTAACGGCGCCATCTTCACTAGATGAAGCCAACAACCTTTCATTGCTCTCACTGCCTTCACTCTCCGAATCAGATGGAGGTAATGGTTGCCATTCAAGGGAAGTAATTGGTCCGGTATGAGCATTGAATGTTCGAGAACGACCTTTCTCATCCCATATCTAAGAATATTAGTAATGAACAAGCTTAACAGTGAAAGTACCTACATCAATCATACCACTTTGACTACCAGTAGCAAGTAACTTTGATTCCCTGTCGAAAGTAGCATGCGTTACACGATGATCGTCACGATGTTCATATTTCGTCAAATATTTGATCTTTCCATCCGTGTATCGAAATATCTGTAGAAATTCATTTCCGTAAGCCATGAAATCCTCATCACTCATCCATAGACCTTCCAGCGGGGATTCGAAAATTGGCATCGATGGTATCGTATGTTGTATTGTTGTAAAGTCGGACATCGAAGTGACCGTCAAGGTTGATGCTGGTGTAGAAAGCCCTTTAAGTGTAATTGGAGAAACTGTCAAAAATAATGTATTCGAGAAGTTCCACTTCAAAGAAACGACTGGACCTTCCATTGGGCTAGAGGTGTGCAATAGTTGACCCTTAGCAGTCCAAACAGTAACAGTTGCGGTTCCATCAGGTTCCTCACTCGAAACAAGAATATGGTTTCCATCCGAAGACCAGGTAACTTCATTGACCATTGTCGGTTGAGGCGCGAGAGGCTGGAGAAGAGGAATACACGGTGGAACAATCCCATTCGTATTCATGCCTGAAGCATTAGGGTTATTAGTTCCATTGATATGATCGGCGACCGTACTTGATAGATCCCACATTCGAGCTAATGATTCAGTTCCCCCCGCGGCCAAGAGATTTGGTAGTTTTGGATTCCATTCGCAACGATATAATACGGTCGATTTTGATACATTGTCATCCAATAAGTCTAGGTACAATGTTTCGGTTTTGAGATTTGTGACTTTCTCGGACTGGGTACCCCTTTCGGGTCCAATGGTGGCAGTGACTGGTGATGGCAGTTGCTCTGGTGAGGGATACGCGTGGCCATCACCATTTTGATCAACATCAATTTCCATGGGCGTTGAAGCCGAATCGTAGTAATTTGAGCTTCCATTTCCGTTTGTGGTTCCATTTGAAATACCATTTTCATAACCATTGGTAAGTCGTGGTTTCTTTCCTGGAGGACCATTTGAATTTGAAATTGATTCTTCTTCTAGTTGATGTTTCCGAGCAATTTCCAAATCCTCATTGTTGTTGAGAGGTTCTTGAGGTGATGTGATGATGGGAATAGTTCTGTTTGCTATTTCCAAGGGACCAAAAACACCCATTGGTATTTCTGAATCTGAAACATCTTGAGAGCGTCCTTGGTGTTGACGGAATGCCTAAAAGAAGGGTGTTAATTGAAAAGAGTATCTGTAGTTGATATATATCCAACCAATTAAATAGTAAACGGTCTTGGGAGAGGAGATGTATGAAAGAAAGATGAAGCATGAAGTGAAGTGGAGTGGAGTGTGGAATGAAGTGTAAAAGATTTATCAAGTGAAGTGTGAGTGAAGAGGCATGAATTGAGGGATGAATGAAAGTGATTTTTTGTCAAATGAAAGATTTAAATCAAAGTCACCAAAACCGAAACCAAAACCAAAACCAAAACCCAAAAAAGAAATCATGTGTGATGGCATAAAAAACTATATCAAATAAAAATAGAAAAGGTAACGATTTCAACATACCCTTGATGCTTCTCTGTTATATGCATCATAAAGAAGACCTTTGTTTAGAACGGAGACTAGTGCATGCTTTCCGACATGGGGCGCAAATGGTAATAAATCTGGTTGTTGAACGTCCCACTCTTTTGAAAGGTGACGAGCCGCTCCTTCGTAACCTGCAAGAGAGAGGAAAGAATTTTGATCAGTTCAATGATTCTTCATACAATAATTCCCCCCAACTACCATCTTTGGATTACCTCAGGCTTCAAGAACCCAAGATAATTAGGAAAAAGACTGAATGAGGATTTTGAATATCTCATCTTCATCCTCATCCTCATCCTTATCCTTCTTGCCCTTTCCTTTCCTTATCTTTTCTCTTCTTCAATGTACATGTACATACCTGATTCTATTAAATATCTAGAGTACAAAGTACAATAAATTGCTGTTAGCGAAATGTAATCTCAGAGCCGCTCCGTACCTGGATTTAGAGAAAGAGAGAGAGAGAGAGAGAATGTGTGTATGTATTGTGTATGTATATGTATGTTATATGTGTGTGTGAACGAGAGAGAAAGCCCGAATGGATGGATCACGAGGAAAACACGTACTTCCAAATGATATAGTTCACCTTGTCCGAGGTTAAAGTTTCCTTCGTCATTGCTATTTCGTTCGACTTCGAGGAAGGCCAGACGTTGTTGTCGCTGTGGTTATGGCTGCTGTGGTTGTATCGATGTTTCTTCGATTTGATATGGTGATGATCAAAAAGAGGTCTGATTCGTGATGGTGTAGCTTCAGAGGTTGATGTATATTGAATTCAAGTACAGTACAGTGGAAAAAGCGAAATTTGAGGTATGGGGTATCTCTATCGGATTTGGGGTATTGAATTGAATGGGATCGAATGGAATGCGGTGGTATCGTGGGGTTGAAATGTATGATGATTTGCGCGCTGGATGGAATCTTGTAAGGACCGTGAATTTCAATTGTTGAGATGGTGGTGGTGATGTTGTCGATGTATGTAAAATGGATTTTATGTTGTTGTAGTTATGTTTTTTTTTGCGGGCTGTGTTGAATTCGAGATTGAGGAATGGATGAAAAAGAGACTTGTTCGTTGCAACTTGCCGGCTTGTAGCTAGAAGCTAAGGACGATATTAAAAAAGCCAGAGACGAGCGATGATTGGCTGGGAAGTGGGTAGAGATCCAAAAGAATTCAAGCAGGGGAGGAGGAATCATTGGATAAAAGTAAAAAAAGGGTATGAAAGTGCAATAGGGACGATCTTATTCAAGTGGGCTAGTCCCCATTGAGTACGGACTAGTCCCGAGTAGGTATTTCTTTTCCTCTGTGTCGAAAAGATGAAATTGTATGACCCTTCAGGACCAGGTATTGTGACGCTGGGATTGGAAGCGATCACGAATGTTATGTGAATGATGGACCGAGTGAGGTCAGAAGTGATGATGGAGATGGAGAGAGGGAAAGAATAAATATGTATGTGCTATATGCGTGAAATGCTCAGATAAATATATCATATATGAGCATGTGAAGAAAGTCAATTGCACATCTCATCTCGAAGATGGTATTTACTATCATCACAGATGTGATTCTCATCTGTTGGTTGCGTGTGCTTGTGCTTCTACCATTGCGGCATGTTCATCACAAAGGCAAAGAGAGGGTTTGAGATCAATGGAAGCGGTGGCATGGATTATTTCTAGAGTGCCTCAGGCTACAAGTAGTCAGGTATGCGCATGACAAGCAGCCCCCTCAAAAACAGCAATGAAAGTCATGGCATGGCAGTCATGGAACATTTATACTTTACTTCATCCACATCCACATTCGCATTCACATTCACATCCATCCGTATCCATATCCACATCCATATCCACATCTAAAATCACAATCTACTCGGGAAGCCAATCTATACATACAGTGCGGTGCTACTATACCATAGATACTACCGTACAATCCTTTATCATTGATCCCATCCAAGACTTGTCAAAAAGCATCCTACCTATCTGTCTGGAGATCATGTACCACTCACCCACCCACCTACTACCTTACTATAATAAACCTACCAGGGGTCAGACGGACGGACACGGGGATTCAAAAGAAACGAAAGAACTAAAAAGAGACCGGTACAGGACCATACAGAGAAGAAGAAGCCAAGCCGAAGAAACAAATGACAAGGGATCCAAAATTTACCATGGGAAGTGTGATCGTCTGCCCTATCGAAAATCGAGATGCATGTACAGTAGTATAGTAGTATGTGGAAGGTCTGTCTATCTATTTATCTATCTATGGCTTGAGTCCACCAACCGCTTGCGAATGATAGGACGGTTAATAAATAATGGAGAAAAGAGGAGGGAAAAAAGATCCCCTTCATTTCGATGTTCATACATGAAACTGACTGGAGATTCCCATTCTCATTTCCATTTTCATTTCCATTCATATTTCCCATTCCCTTGATGCCTTTCTTTGATATTAATTTTCCGAATCTTTGTTGATTGTATGATGGATAAAGCCGACAGCGAGATTGATTACTATATACATATACCACATTTGACCATTCGAATTTGAGAAAAATCCGAATCTTGAAAATGACGGATTTGGTGTCAATGTCCTGACTAAATTTACCTAGGTTGTATTAGCATAGTATAATATAGTAAAAGCATACTTGGCTTTCTCACCAACTTTCCAAAACTCTTTGACTGACTACGGTATCTGGTTAATAATAAGCAACGGGAATTTCTTCGAGTCAAAATTGGGTGGTTACATATCACACACTAAAGAATGGAGATCTTGGCTAGAACTAAAGAAATGGAGTCTTTTTCTGAACTTTCTTCTAGACCATTAAAGGCTTAAGATATTGGCTGAAGATGCTTCCGTACATTTAAGAATGCATTATGTGATAGGCGAGCTGGATTCGAGTACCTAGTAGGTAGGTAGGGTGTACTACTTTTACTAGGTAGCTAGCATGTACAACGGCGTACGATATGTAATGCTTGCTTGCTTGCTTGCTTGCTTGCTGCTTGCTTGCTTGCTTCAATAAAGATGGTGGGATGGAATGGGGTGGCGATGGTCGGTTTGTTTGAAAGTTAGATAGATACTAAAAAATGTGCGTGTGTGTGTGTGTACCTAGTATGTGTGTGTGACAAGAGAAATGCCTGTCAGTAATAAATATACATTATCCTATCATTATATCGTACGGCGTATATAGTATTATTTCTAGTTTCTCAAGAAGAAATGCTACCACGTCAGGTAAAGCACGACTTTAGAATCTCTCCCTATCTTGAGCTCGGATGAAAGATCCATGGAAGTACGACAACAGTTTGTTCCTGTTCCCGTTGTTGATCAACGTCTCATCCCCGAGTAAGATTCATTCCTATCTCTACGATACGGAGTATATTAATTCTTGACCATGAATGACAATTCAGATGATCAAATTCTCTGGTGATGAAGACTTGTAACGAGATACTATCTGCTACCGACCTGCCTCCCTACCTCCTACCTAGGTACAGTATTACTACACGCACGACTTTACGCTGGTCTCGGGGATCACAACCTACATACCAGATATGTGACTTACCTCCAAGATCAACGCTTTTCTCTCCATCTTTCTTGATCGACTAAGAATAAGGGACGGAAGTGCGAAACAAACTAGATAGTTAGCAGGGAAGAGAATTGATGAACGACTCGCTAGAACTAGAATATGAATATGAATATGAATTTGAAAATAATAAAAATCCAATCCAAATACTGATGCCTAGGCGTGATGATGATGCACAGCAGTAGTTCAAATGTATCCCTCCCCTGCCCTGGGGTTCCAAATATTACGAGTGATGGGAAGAGAATCTCATAACTTTTATCAAACCAACCCATCACATCCTTTCCCTTTCCCTTTCTCTTTCCACCGTGACACCAATACTACACCGCGAATCTATTCACATTATCGATAGGTACGAGGGTACATACCCAGGCAGCTAAGGTATCCCTAGTATGTGGGTTAGTTAATTCAGGTACGTGGAACTTCCAACTGTATCACCTAGGCACTATCCCATACCACACCACACATCCATCATTCTTACTTGCGCATATACGATTCACGATTCTTTCTTTGCTCTTTGCATTTTCCGGTACCGCCTCTCCCTTCTCTTCCCATCAAACCTTGGAAAGTGTTGGTTGACAACCTGCATCCATATCCATCACACGCATAAATAATTTAAAAAAATCGACAATCTGGATGAACTTCTGCCAATCGTACTTCGCCCACATTTTCGGAATTTCTACCCGGCATGTTTCTGGCCAGGAATCGACGGAGTAAGTTGGAGCTAGTCACAAATCGGGCTTAGTACATCTCCATAGCCTCACACCCTTCACGTGGCTTACAATTTTTCAAAACATGCAGGTGCCGGATCTTATTCTCTCTTGCGTCAGCCTTATGTTTGAGGCTGGATATTTTGGGTTTACAAGGCCGAAACAATTGAAGTGGTCTGTGCTCAACATCCTACCCTTATTGGATTTGATGACACTTTATTTTTAATAAGGGAAAGCTTGATGAAAATCACCAAAGCTTTATTTTATTGAAGATATACCTGATATATCGTACATCAACTTTCGAACTGCAGATTCCCATACCTACCTACTTACTTATCAAGGAGGAAGGGTCTGACATTACTTCTACGGTATTTCTACATATTCATAAATATGCCACCAAGATTAAATATTCCTCCAGTGACGAGGATACTACTCATCGCATTACTATCTGAATCCATTCTGAGTGCCGCAATTCGATACAAACAATGGAATAAGGAAACCGCCGCAGAGCTTCACGTGGTAGTTCCATACCTCTCGCTCGTACCTCAATTATCCTTTGTTTATCCCTGGACGTTTTTGACAACGACATTGGTGGAAAATAATGTGTTTACGCTGGGGATCGCTGGAGTGACGTTATTTTATGGAGGAAGATATCTGGAGCGAGCATGGACATCGAGGGAATTCGCAAAGTTCATTGTAGTCGCATCACTCATTCCTAATCTCTTGACTTTTGGGACGTTGGTTTTTTTCTTTGCTATTACGGGTGATATGAGCTGGACGTGAGTTGCTCAAATTTTATACATTTTCTCTTTGAAATCGCATCTATCCATCTATCTACCTATCCATTCAATCAACTAACACCTCAGCAAAAGTCTTAGCTCAATAAACGGAACCATCCCCCTCCAAATCTCCTTCTTAATCGCCTTCTCTCAACTCGTACCAACCCACACCGTGACCCTCTTCAAGGGTATCCTCTCTCTCCGCGTCCCCCGCTTCCCCGCCCTCCATCTCCTCACCATCCTCACCCTCTGCGCCATCCAACTCCTCAGTATCTCCTCCCTCTTCCTCGTCTCCTACGCTTTCCTCGCCTCCTACACCTACCTCCGTTTCTACAAATCCGCCTTCCCCGATCTCGACTCCAACCAATCCCCCACTCTCCGCGGCGACGCATCCGAAACCTTCACCTTCGCAGAATTCTTCCCCGGTCCCCTCAAACCCCTCATCGCTTCCCTCGCAGACTCAATCTTCAATACCCTCGTCGCCCTCAAAATCTGCACTCCCTTCTCCGCAGCAGATGTCTCGGCCAGCAGAGGTGAATCCTCATACATTCCACAAAGAACTGCCCCCGGCGGCGCAAGAGCAGAAGCAGAGAGAAGAAGAGCCCTAGCTCTCAAAGCCCTAGATCAGAGATTACACGCGGCGAGCAGTAAGAATGTACCGCCGCCCGCTCCCTCGGGTCCAAGTATCGCGACGCAACCGCAGCCCGGGACGCAGACGGCGATGACGAGTCAGCAGGGGGGATTGTTGGGCGAAACCAATTATGTGCCTGAGGGACATGATGAGAATAAGGGGGGTTCGTGATGAGGTTGGGAAATGGGGATGACATAATTTCTTAATGGGAATGGATAATGAGTAAAAGCTTTTCGATGCAGGCATGCAGATGGAATATCGGGTATGGATACTTGGACTCTGCATATTGGTTTTTGGTGATTACCTAGGTATGCAGTTGTTTACTTGGGTGGATACTTTGTCTTTGTTTCATGGCCGTTCCATTGCATTGTGTTGTGTTCTCTGGTTCGATGGCATCCTGTTGGACTTGATTGTATTATAAGCCTCTCCCAGTTCAGTTCTTGACCCGAACATTCGAAATAATTATATCTATGATACCCACTATACTATATACATATACCATTTTCATCCATCAATTCATCCAGTCAACCTCTCTCTGTGTGTGTGTGTCTCTCTCTGTATGTGTGTGTGCATATATGAATAATCAATAAGTAGCTAATTCGAAATATACTGCGCGGGTATCTCGTTCTTGGCCGGGTATCTATCTATCTATTCATCTATTCGATAGGTATTGTGTTTTCTTTCTTGGTTTGATATGTGATGTTCGTTTTGATTGGATGGGAATTGGTATGGGGAGGTTGATATGGGGATGTTGATATGAGGATGTTGATGTCCTTGTACTTGTGAGATCTGTGTCTTTCTTTCTTTCTTTCTTATATCGTTTTGATAGGAGATAGGTGGGTAGGTGGATGGATGGGTAGGTGTGTTGTTTATCTTCTGTTTTGGCTTGGTAAGTGGATTTTTTGGTGTGTTGGTAGATGAATAGATGAGTAGGTAAGATGGGAGAGTGGTAAGATGGGAGAGTAGGAGGGGAATATTATGATAGGCAGGGAAGGGGAGGGATGGAGGGATAGAGGAATGTGAAGGAAACAAATTACTGTGATGTGAGAATTTTGTATCTTTGAATTTTGGAAGAAGGGATGTGGAATATGGGATGTGGAAGAAGGGATGTGGAATATGGGATGGTAGTTATAGGTTTCGACTTGATGAGGTTGGAGGTAGGGGGCTTGGGGAGATGGAGGGATGAATAGAAGGAGAGAAGGAGAGAAGGAGAGAAGGAGAGAAGGAGAGAAGGAGAGAAGGAGAGAAGGAGAGAAGGAGAGAAGGATGGTGAAGAATGAGGGGCTATGAATGGTATGAAGTTGGCAAAGTACGTGGCTGGGTTTAGCTTGACTTGACTTGGCTGGGAAGAGATGGGGGTTTAAGTTTGAAGGGAGGAGGGTTTGGAGTTTGAGGTTTGAATTTTGAAGAATAGATTGGAGATTGAGGGATGATTGGGGAGATAGGATAGAGATGAGTGATATTCTTAGCTTTGAGAGAAAAATACAGAGTTAGCGGATTGAGTGCATGCGAGAAGTGGATTTGAATATTGAGGGATAGCTGGGGAGATTGGAGTAAGCGGATAAGTAACTATATGAGAGAATTTACAAAAGAGAAGTGGGAGAAGTAAAAAGGAGGTAGAAGATACGCTAACCGAGAACGAGGAGTTGAATGTCTAGGAATGACGGCACGTGCGGAGTTCTTGTGTGAGAGATGGGGGAGGAGCACGGGTTTAGAGTGATGATGGATGCGGAATTGAGTGTGAATAATAAGGTTGATGTAGTAAAAAGTTTGGGGTGGGAATCTTGATCCTTGATTATTCTATGGAGATTCGATGGGAAGGGTGTGCTTCAATTTAGAGAAGGATGGGAGGGTATGGAAGCGTCGAGGTTTGAGATGTAAGATGAATGTGTGTGCGAGAAGTGAATAAAGTGGATGGGTAGTTGACGGAGATTTTATAAGATAAGGGGGAATTTGGGGGTGAGTAGGCATTTGATACTCTGATGTATGCGGAAGAGCTTAGGATGTTCAAAAGTGTGGGCGGACTGCTTTTTCATAATCGAAAATCTTAGAACATTCAGTTCTTTCTAGATGTTGAAAGTAGTTCGAGTATCAAAAGGGTGTGAGATGTTAAAGTACTATCTCCAGAATCTCAAAATTAGAATCTACAAATGTTGATGGATTGTAGTCCGGGCTATCAGAAACACTGGCTCACCTTGAGGTAACAAATAGTGTAATAACCTCATTGCATGCTGGAAAAATAGTACACATAACCGAATACACATGAAGTTTCACCATAGTAGAGCGAATACAAGTTTGCATTGCTATTTATTGATTATTGTACATTTTGATCGTGGGCTGTGTTGGGAAGCCAAAACTAGTCATCTTCTTTGATGCGAGCCAACTCTTGATATCTTCATGATATGGAAAAATAACTAGGAAATGTACAATTGGTTATGTTGAAGAGACAAGAAATGATTTTAAATCATGGGTATCCTCTATGCGAACCATTGTTTGTGTATTTCGAGCGCCATTTTATATGCCGTTACAAGAATTCTCAAATGAGTATTCTCAATCGATACTATCCTCAACGTCTTCGTCATCGCTATGCTCTTCGTCATCTTCATCATCATCTTCACCGTCATCGTCAATGTAGTGGCCAAGATCCTCGAAGTCTAAAAGATCCTCGTAATCTTCGCTATCGCTATCCTCAGCACTATCATCACGCTCAGTTTCACGTCCCCTTTGTTGTGACTCTCTCGTGGCGGCGGCCCAAATCTCGTCCATGGTTATACACACGCCTCCCCCCGGCATACACTTCTTGACAACACGGTACTGGAGTACTTCGCCCAGAGAACTTGGCCGAGTTCCAGTATATGATGTGGAAAGCTTTATTGGATAAGTCGGGCCTTCTTCAATACCCCAGCCCTCATGCCAATCACCAGTAAAATAACAAGACTTGAGCTTCAAATCAGTTTCAAGTGTATTGAAAACATTACCCCAACCAGGACAATTACTCGCCATCGTCATTGTATCAAGTTTCAAATGTTCTAGTGTACCCGCATGCTTTTGAAGAAACTCTGAGAAAAAGTCTTTGGTGCACGAGAAATGACGAAGGTCAAGACTGCGTAGCTTTGGGAAATTACCAGTGCTTCCAAATACCGGGTCCAAAAGGATTGAGAACTTTGGTTTTGTTTGAGGTTCCCCTAGGTCGATGCGAAGACTCTCAAGATTGGAGAAGAAATTCAAAAAATTTGCAAGGCGAGGGACAACTATCTTGACGCGGGCTTCCCATTCTTCCTTTCTGGCTTTGATGGTAATATCGATATGCTGAATATTCTGCAACGCTGAAAAAGTCACATCGTTACTGCTTATTTGCGTCGCGTTGAAGAATGGCAAAGGTAGAGCTGTGACTCTTAAAGTCGTCAGTTTTATACCGGCAAGGCTAGCAGCATGAAGTAGCCCATGTAACATTTCGGATTTGTGGGAAGAATAGCTTGGGCTCGATCCAGAACTGAACATTTTCTTGCGAAGATATGCCTTGCAGTTGTAAGAGTTCATGACTTGATCAGATGGCAATCCAGCGTCATCCACCACGATTTTGTTGAGGGTTGAGAATTTTGGGACAGCTTGTGCGAAGACAACGATATCGTATTTAACGTATTCAAGTATGCTTGATGTTGGCGAATTTGGTTGTACAGCTCATATCCCTTGTCCAGGTCTTTTTGGTTGAAAGGATGCATAGGACGTAACTGATCAGCTATGTAACTAGCATATGTGTCCATACAAATAGTCCGCAAGGTACGTGGCTCATATAATATGCTTCTGACATGCTTCGAAAGATTCGGTTGCTTTGATATATTCAACAAGTTACTGAGACTTTTCCTTGTGAATATGACATGCAAATCTTGAACGAGGTTCTTAGACGCGACCTCAGCACAAACTTTGTTCGCCAATCGAAAATTGGTCAAGTCCTCGCGGGGAAGAGATCCGCAGACAAGAACAAGAAGTTCCGTAGCTAAGACATCCGTAATTGACTTGCCGATGTAGAGTGTTGAGGTCGCCATGGTGAGAGAAGATATAAATCGAATATTTGGTAATAGGGAGGAATTTCGTCGTATGTGTAAAGGCTTTATTAGTGGAAGAAAGATAAAGAACTTTTATTTCGTACAGCTTGGGAGGTTATGGAGGCTCAAACGCACCTCCTGACCCTCCGTAGAATAAGTTTGTAGAGGTGTCGACGTTTGGGAGCTTGAAGATATTCCGAGCAGCTTTATATTTATTTGTGCGCTAGGCGATACTCAAAAGTGAGTTTCGCAAAATCACGCGGAAGTTCATTCGAACTTTCTATTTGCGTACCATAGAGGAGAGCACTGAGAATTTCACTGCCTTTATGAATTTTGCTTTATTACCCCTTGAGAATTGTTCTTTATTTCATGTCAATATCATTAAATTCTATACTCCAAGTTAGCTCTCCAAGTGATGGTTCATTTGAACAAATTATGCCTCACTTCTCTCATTTTGGCTTAACGCGCCGTTGTTCCTCTGTTATTTTATGTCAATCATGGAGTTTGATCCACTGCTGGTCAACTCTATTTCATTTTTGAAACCGATTTTCATTGTTCCCCTCCCTTCTTGTTTCCATCTTGAAGCCTGCCTATCTCATCACTCCAACACGACAATATGATATAGATCCAAGCAGTGAAACCGCCATGTCCGCAAATGATACAAAGAAAGAATATTTGCAACTGGACAAAAATCTGCATCTGCGTAGTGAAGAATATCAAGGCAGTCATTGTTACAAGATTGGAAGTAGTTATGAGACTTGTGGTACGAAACAGCATGCTTCCACGCCGGTTTGGTGTACTTAGGCGCCGATAACATAGCTGATGACGGCATTCATACCAAGAGATGTACCTAGAGAAGAAAGAATGGCGATCGAATCATAGAGATAAAAAGAATATGATATTGAAGGTGGATACTGGTATGTGTGTTTGACAATAGCTGACAGGCAATTATAAAGGACGTTGCATGGATCGAGAAACAGAGATCACTCCTTCTATTTAGGTCGTAGCATCCAATTTTGTTATACAACTCATTTTGTGCTATCGCAAGATGGTTTCCTCATATGTACTCTCTGCTGTTTCAAGCAAGACATCATCAATACTGCGTTCCCCTCTTCTTGTGGGAGAGCAGTGCCGCCATCGTTGAGCTCGTCGTCCGTCATCACCTACAGCTCTGATCACGATGAGTATCTTCAGCTCGATGCTTTACTCATGCTACGAAACAAGAAGTAGTAAGACTTGAGACCGCCGATAGAGAAATCAACCGGGAAGTCTAGGGTATTAGCAAGAGTGACAAAACACCTGGTTGATATGCTAAGGAGCACTGTAGTTATGCAAACACAGTACTTTTGTAACGGGGTTAGTAAGTATTACCAACAAAGTACCTAGAAGAGGATATCCATTAGACAACATACGCTTTATAGGATAGAAAATAGCATACGCTGGCATGATAGTTGAAGAGAAGTCGTCCAAATTGAGACTTTATTCGGAGCAACTTCGGATCAATAAGTTCGCTCCCCCAATCAACCAACCACCATTGAAACTCGTGACTTTCTCACACTCTTGAGTTTATGTTGCAGATCTGATTTGGGTGTTCTTAATCCTTCGATCCTTCCACAAAAGTAACACAGCCAAAAAAATGGAAGCACCGAGAAGGGACTTGGAGAAAATCGAAAAACCAAAAATCATACCCCTCGACGATAATTCAATACCAAAACACTCAATCATTATCTCTTCTCGTTTTCTATGAAGATATTGATTTGAGCTCTACGGAATAAGGAATGTCTCAAAGTTGGCAACATCAAATCATGAGATTGAACTTTGATTTAATTCTGAAAAGTAGGTCTTGGAACCCCTTTTCTGTTCTTAGCGGGCTCAAGATTTGGCATTTTCGCTGTCTGGTGGGAAATGACACTGACTTATAAAGTACTGTGACACAACAGGTATTTACTGCAAGATCATTTTGATATCGCATCTCTCTTTATATCGCGCCCTTGGTGACCCTTCAAGACCTACTTAACAACAATCCAACTCATTTGGCAAACAATACCAAAAGTAGTAAGCCCTTATCGTCCTGAATGAATACGTTTATCATTGTTCAGGGCGAAGATGCTCCATGCTGGGTACGGTTGCACTGTGTCAAGAATCTCATACCCATTCTGAGAAGAGAATAAAGCGCCTACCAAGCCGGCCACAGTCACAGCATCGAGTTCCATCATTCCACTGATCCGAACTTTAACCTCACACTTTCCAGTAGGTATTTCTTTAATTTTGATAACTGGATATTGGGGAGGCTCCCTCATTGACCCGGTGTCCTGCCCTGATCTCCAGTTGTCTCCTTTGCAGACTCCATTTTCATTGAAGGCACAGAAAACTGTAACCCACCCGGATAGAGTTGATCCGCCGCTTAAGTTATGAATATGAGCAATTTTTGACCAGAAATCAACTCGGGCTATGGCTCCAGGATTTTCGAAGGTTAGTATCATATTTTGGATTACCGGAGTAAGCATCTCCTTCCACTCTATCAATTATTCGTGAGCTGACCCAAACGACTCAAGCTTGTCCAGTCGGCGAAGAATTTCTTCCCAATCTGATACCTCTCCGAGTAATGTGACTGTAGGTATACCACATTCAAGTTGAAACCTAGCATTCAATACACATTATGGTGCCTCATAGGATAAGAGATTCCAGACAGTGCCATGACGTACCTGTAATTGAAGTACCTTTTCATGGTACTCATCATTACTGAGCTACATACAATGGTGTCGACATGCGTCGTGGTCGAAAATGCTGGTAAAATCCATGACTGGAAGCTTTTATCCACGACATTTTTCTAATTACAAATTAACGACTGAACCAGTTTCTTAACGCGATATAAGAGTGCAGTAGGGTTACACAAACCTGGATCATATCGGCCATGTTAGTAGTGAAAACCGTGAAGTCGAAATGATTATCTTCAACAACTAGCTCCTTTTGTCCTTCATGCGCCACAAAGAAGGAACGCAGTTCCTCAGAATGCTTATTCACATAGAATGAGAATTGAGTCACAATAGCGATCCAAATATCATCAGGACGAAGGATAAGATTACGATGATGGTTATACGCCTCAAGACAGGTATGCACTAAACCGTTCCCAGATGGGAGAATATTGCTCGCGATCTCCTCGGTAAGTGTCGATTGTAGTACAGTACTATTGGATTTTGAACTTTCCGGTGCCAAATTCTGGAGTAAACCTCGCAAGAACAAATTATCTGGATTCTCGTCCAAGGTTTCGTTCGTGCTGTAATCATTCTGGTGCTGCTCACGCCAATTTGGCCTAAACGCTTCTGCAGCATGCTGCGCGACTTTGATCATTACTGGCATTGTGAAACTTGACGGGTCCTTGGAATCCTCGACTCTGAAAATTTAGATTAATGGAAGATATTCTGTGGCAGCACGAACTTGTCCCTCGTCTATTAGTGTGTTCAAATAGAACTACAGTTCTATTTATCTATCTGACGTCAGCTTGACGATGGTACGTAGCCCCCAAGTATTTTCGAGCTTCACAAGTTTGTGCATAGAGTAGGGTATCATTATATGCCCCTCCCCGGCAAGAGATGCACTTTGCCTCATACTCACATTCAGCTGACACGAGCGTTTGCGTGCGCAAAGATGCTACATTTTTCAAGGAGACTATCAATGTATCTCATTTTCGAAAAGGTACATACTCCGTAGGAACTTCGGTCGTGGATCCGAATTAAACTGTTGATTTAAGGTAAGCTTTAAGCTCTGCTAGCCAGGTCGTCAAAGTTGATGATTAGTACATGTATGTACACCGGGATTAGTACCCAGCTAGGCAGCGATAGTTTGATAGTGGGATTCGGTAAAATCGGGTGGGTGGAGATTTTGTGGCTCGGCGTCTACAAGAACCCCCACTGTCTGCTAGTATCTACCTATTTTCCTCGTATTACAATTATCTCAGTTTGATAAAATATGCATGTCCTAGGCATGTACTATCAAACCAGTCTACCAAATTGTTTCTGCGTGAGGCTTTGGATAGTTTTCATCCAAAAATTAAGATGCCGTCGATTTTCCGAAGACCAGATGATATACCATCTTAATGTGGAGGTTTCCCTTCACGTATACCTAGAATTCGGATAAACACGCAAGCAGCCTACGCTGTTTTCTGCTTGGAATTTATTGTTTAGACTGTCTAAAACTCCGATTATGAAGCCGAGTTCTCCTTGCATCAAGAACTCCCAATCGAAATACCCAAGACATTAAACAAAATCGCAATTCCAAATCTGGGGACCGAGTATTCGAGTGACTCTGGCCCGAAAATATCAAAACATGGAATAAATACCAATCGCATTTCGAACAGTTCGAGTTCTGATGTAAGAGTGGGCGAGTGCCAACGAAATTAGGCTATTTAACGTATATATCACTCTTCTTTGGCCCCGAACCACTAAAGTCTTTCGATCTTATTTCTCTCCTCTTTTCTTTCTCTTCTTCGTTCCATATTCTGATGTTCCCCAATCATCACAACGATACCTAGCCGCTACTGCCAAAAGGCAACAAGAATCCATGTAATCCTGACAATTCGTCGTATTCCGAACAACTTATTCTTGAGCAGACGTAGCATAAACTCCTGAAGGGAAGGAACCAGAGCTGCCTGCAGTGGAATAGTTGTTATAGATATGAAAGATCAAGAGGTTAGAAGAGAAAGAGGGAGATAACAGATCCGTAGTTGATAACCCTGCTAGCGTAGTTTCGAGACTAGTGACTTGTTCTCATATTTTCTAAATGTGAAAACATGGAACAGCGAGGATATACATTTTCGATATCAATTATCCGACTGACTCTGGCCTGGAAGTTTCCAAATCTCCAGATCAAGATTCTTCATACACCGAGTTTCCAAACATAGAAACTTTGTCGTATTCCTCAAAGTGGAATGCCCAAGTACTCATAGCGTTGATTTGATTATCACCTCTCGAGCCTACACACAAAATTAGTCTCATGAATACCTCATCTAAAGCCCCCCCAAAGACGGAAAAACTTACTCTTTACTCCCACATGTTGCACGACCTGTTTCCCAAGTGCCAGTCTTTCCATACCCTCGTTTTCCGCATAATCCTCAATCATCAAATCCGTCTGGCCACTTCCCCTTCCCGTCAAATAATTTCTCAATCCATCCACCTGCTCCCTCGGGAAAACCATAGCCTGTGTACAGCATCCTCCACTATTCATCTTCACCACGTCTTTCCCTCTGAATTCCCACCACGGCAAATTGTGTTTCCCAACCATGAAACCCAGAGTTATGAAGGCTGGTACAACCACCACTCCTATAACGAAAATCGTCCAGTTATCCAACCAACTCCCTGTTTTCCTTTTCTCGCCGATTTTGCTTCGTATAAATATAAGAGCGGTAATTGTGCAGAGAGGAGCAGCAAAAAATAGTAGAAAATATCTATGTCGATACCAAAAATCTACCTCTTCGCTCCAAGATTGAAACGTTTCTGTGTAGAAAAGTCTTAAATATATCCAATTATAAAATTTGTCTTCAGGACTTTGAGAGAGAGACTCGATTTTATTGAGAGCAGAAATAGTACGCTGGAACCAGTCATGAGCGAATACAATGTCGTCCTCCATTATTGCTATATAAGGAGCGTGGGTATCGTAGCAGCGGCTTAACGCGTATACATAGTCGCTAGTGTGTTGTTAGTTCTTGGAAGCTGCTAACCAGCTTGGCATTCTGAGTTCCAACGAAAAAACTTACAAAACTCCTTTAATCTGCCATTCCTTCTGCTTCATCAATTCCTCTAGCCACTCTCTCCTCTCCCCTCCAACCTCATATCCGCCATAATCATCTACTACCCTCCCCAACCATTCTTCTTCCCATAACGGATGAACACTTGGATCCGTGTCTGCAAATAACAAATAAATCCACACTCTCTTTCTTTCCTCCTCACTTAATCCATCTATCATGGTTCCTAGGGCTGCATCGATATATTGTCTTCCTTCATTTCTATCCTGCATGTCGCGCTTGATGGTTACGTATGCTATACACATATCCGGAACCTCTTTATCTCCATCTCCATCCGAGTCTCCGGAAAGATTCGAAGTAGAATTACTGAACAAAGATGTTTGATTTCTCTCGACCAGATCATCTAGAAATGATAAGCCAGAGGATTGGCGTCGATCAGAATAGTCTTTCTCATAGACATGTGTGCTATCGAAAAATGCAGAGTGTGGGTCTCGCCAATAAACATGACGGAAAAACGAAAACAATAAGAGCCAGATGGTGATGCTGGTTAGGAAAGAGAGAAAGGCGCTGCGGCTTGGGATGAGCGCATTAGGGTGTGGGAGAGAAAATTTGCGGAGGGAATTAGAATAATGCATGATATAGAAGAACTGGTGATTGCGTATAATGAAGTGCCAAAAATCTTTACAAGCAGAAGACTCTGGGTGAGAGGAAGGAACTATCCTAATCCTAATTAGTTAGGAACTTCATTCACTCGACATCTAATTTGCATTTAAACACGAAATCTCAATCATAAGATTGAAGGGCTCAAATTATCACCTAGGAATTCTTGTATTGAACAAACACAAAGTTTGCGATTGATAGATGGGAGAATACATGACAAAGATAACTCAGCCTGATGGTAAGCACTTGCATGGTATTGTGGGTATTTTATGTGTGCAGGATCAAAGGCACAAAATCAGGCGCATAACATTTTACACGGTGAAAACTAGGATATTGACATAAAGAAATCTTGGCGCTTATACCATGTTACATTTGAAAGCATTCGAAGGATGGAAAGTTGTGATTTTCGAAAAGCTGTCGCTGGGAGCTTAAATGAAAATGCCCCAATTTGTTCGTAACCTTGGATGTATTGTTGGTGGCTTGATTCTGTGCATAGCCTCTTTGTAGGACCGGAGGTGTGCAGTAAAAATTATGTTATTACCCGGTCGTACCTTCAAATGTAGGTTTGACTAGAATGTAATCTTGATGAAGAATTACCAATAGCCAGTGGCTGCTTCTCTTCTTGGGATTATTTACTGGGAGAGGAACTATCTAGTCTCCACTTTGCAAGGCTTCATTGCCATTCCTTTCGTCAACAACTCCACAACACTGATTGACAGTGCTCTACTCAAGGATCGAGAATTAAAGGTGCAGAATCACTAGTGCTAGCAGGGCGGAAGAATCCTCTAGCCATGCGCCTGGTAGTACCGGTTCAACAGTTTCAAGCAGTCATAGATATACCTCCAACTTCTGACAACGGTTGCGGAACCAGGAATAATTGTTGGAGGCCAGTGAAGCCAAAATAGACAAACAGAACTGATATTGATGCAACTTAATATACTCAACACAAGAACAAGAGAGATTAGCAATATCCCCAGATGAACTTCCAGCGTCCAATGAAGTGGATTGTTTCTCGACTTTTATTGATTCGCAATGTCTGAAGGTTTTCATGATCGATATCGAAGTATTTTTTTGAGCGCAAAAAACCGTCGCTGCAACAGTAGAAGATGAAGATGCATCTTGAAAGGGACTAGTGGTCGTGTATCCAAAGGCGTATAGTGACCAGCAGATTCCATGAACTTCCCCAGAAACTTCTAATTAATCTGACGGGTCGGATCTGAGATACACCGATATTCGGCATTGTCAGTCAGATACTGGAATCGATCTGGGCGCCGAAAATGATAATAAGATTACCTATCGCAGAGCGATTTGGCAATGTGGGATTGACTTTCTTTGATGTCCACATGGGAGCCATATCCCGCATTCCTTGATGCGTCTTCCTTCGTGTATCGATTCGACCGAGCCAAAACACTCGCTTATGAGAAGTTGAATCTAAGGCAGGGCCATTTCTTCTTCCAAAATAGGGAAGATTCTCTCGGACCTTGGCAAAGGAATAGCACTTCCGCTTTCAAAACCATTGCGATTGTGAATAAATTAGTACATCAGATCCTCGCATTTCCTGTGGAGAAAAGTACCTAAGTCCACCTTTAGATGCGACAGTGTTGCATAAGGTTCCGTACGCTTGATGAATTTCATAAGGGCCATTGGCGGTAAAGCGTAAATGGTAGACACAAGCATAACTAGAATCAGAATTCAGACGAAGGATCATGATTTGCTACTTCAGGCTCATGCTTAGATCTAAATGTGAAATGAGAACCAGAGAATTTGGAATACCTAAGCATTAAGCAATAGCCATCAAAACACCATGAAAAGCCATTTCGAAGCTTTTGACAAGCTGTAGCAAGGCTTAACCTTAGAATAAATGGACAGATTGCTTTGCCTATCTATTGAGGCCTGGAGTTCCTGTGCAATGACTGGCCTGTAAGGAGACAACCGAGGCCCTGCCGATGTTACAATGGAAGAAGCACTAGAATAAATCGTAAGAGACTCGAAATCGGCAAGATCTAGGATTGAGGGCCGTGCTAGGATCTCTGTTGCAGAGACAATAATGAATCCCCCATGTCTGGATGACAAGTCGGAGACTTCTTTGATTCCATCATCGCTAATTGGGCATATCTCGCTGGCTGAGAGAGAGCGTACTGTTATTGCTAGAGATATGTCTCGAGAAGACAGACTGTAGGCCCTTCACCAATACCAGAAACATGTTTTGGTGTATTGTATGCCCACATTTATTGATTCACCCCATACTCAGTCGTGTTACACTCGCAATGACTGGATGCCGTCCTAGCAAAGCACAGAGAATTTTTTGCAGGGCTATGCTTATCGGTGTGTTTGTAATTGATAGCATCGACCCGCCTGTCTCAACATACACTCTTAACCAAAGGTGCAAACATTCGTGAACAACACTGTATCGGCCTCCAAGTCGAAGGCTTCAATATATCATCACTGGCTTGACATGTCGTCTGAAACGTTATAACAGTAATGTCTCATAACTTTGGAGACTCAAGCTTTGCCAAGAAGCTTGATATGCATTTTAACATGATAACCACAATGCTTGATTGAAGTACATCTGAAGGAGTCGTCGTCAGTCCATGGTGAGCCAAAACAACCCTGTGCAAGCCCCACAATGGCATAGCCCCACGGTTTGGTGGCCTCGAATAGGTAAAACATTCTCACATTGTCTCTAATGATTACGGCCGCAGGATTCTCCATGCAATTGACAAAAACGCACAGACCATATCCTTCCATCATTAGTGGGATCAAGCTGAAGCTCCATCTTCTGTCTTAACCAAACGAGGCTTGCAAGATGTTGAGAGTTGTAACAGCTCAGCTCCATTAATGGATGATCATTTTGAAGCTGGTGAGTTATATCAGATTGCGTGAGATAGTAAGTATATAATAAGAGGTAGGGTTGGGCCAAGTATCAATACATTTTTCAAATCGTCGATGTCTTGCATTTTCATTCTATCAAACAATACTGTACTTTTTTTATCCTATTAACACAAGTTACATTACAATCATGGGCATTATAGTCAAACTCATCGGTTCAGGAGTTGGTCTTGTATCAGAAACAATTCATCATCATCGCAACAAGTCCTCACCCACCCTTCCACAAGCTTCGTCCAATGGCGAAAGTAGTCGAGCAGCTGCTCAATCCGATCACCAATACAACGACGCCCCTCCTCAATATGTTGAGCTATCCGCAGAAGACGCCGAGAGAATGATGACAAGAGGCCAAGCTGTTCCAGTAAGTGAGAAGGAAAAGCACGAACTCGAAAAGGAATACGAGCATGATGATTCCTCGGACACAGAATCAGAGGAAGGAGACGAGGAAGCTTGGGCTTTGGACGAAGCGGCAGATAAATCTGGCCCAGGCACACCTTCTGAAGAGTCTACACAAGATGCCAATGAGCTCGTCGATGTGTTTGTGCGGAATCATCCACCTCCAGCATATAGTGCTGAGAAACCGAAACTACCTTGTCCGGTCATTCTCCCACAACGCAGACCTAGGGATAAGAAACGTGGTTTTGTCAGAGCATATGCGCCAGTGTTGGAGGACTGCGGGATTGATCAGGCTGCTTTCTTGGATTTCTTGAAAACATTTTACCATGCGAGCAAATCTTCTCCGTGGTTGCAAGTCATAAATGCAGCGGCCGGAATTGTAGGATTCGTACCCGGCCCAATCACGATGGGTGTATCTATTGCTACTCAATTTGCAGTTGGTGTGGCTATGGAGCTACAATCACGATCAAGGTTGGTTCTTCCTATCTCAGTGTTTTCACAATGAGCTGATGGGTATTCTGCAGGACAAATACCTTCCTCGATAGAATAAACAATGAGTATTTCATGCCTCGTGGTCTTTACTGCTTGATACTTACATACAAGCCCGAATCATCGGAAACTCACTCATCTGTTGATATTACCAAAGCAATTACTTCATCCCTTGATGATACAACCACAGGTTTCAAGAAGACATTGAAGAACATTAAACTATCAAGCGGGACGACATATGGAGAGCTCGAGATGCCAGAAGCAGCACCCTTGATTTTCCCAGCATTGGATCGTATTGCCGATATTGAGGGGAGTGAAAACCCCCAGAAAAGTAACAAATTCAAGGGCAGTGGAAAGTTCGTGACCGATTACTTCGATCGTCGAGCCCAAGCCAAATACGTTAGTTCTCCACTTTCCTCACTTTACTCATTTCGCCAGCTTCCCCAAGTTTTTTTTCGCTTCACCACAAACTCTAAACTAACGAATATAGGCAATGCAAAATCCAACCAGCTCTCTCGCAACGCCTAAACCACAATTTCTCTCCCGCTACTCTGACCCGAGTCACCCGGCTAGTAGCGGGTCACTCATCTCCCTCATCACTGGCGGTCACATTAATCCGCAGGCGCGAAAAACGGAGCGAAGAGCTGCTAAGGAAGAAAGAAGACAGAACAAAAGAATTAGAAAGGCGTACCAAAGAGGAGAAGTCATTACTCCGGAGACGGGAGTTAGGAGAAAGAGAAAGCCCGGACTTGTAAAGAGAATCTTGCAAAAGGTTAGTTTTAGAACATCAAATTTCCCCGCCAGATTTTCCATGGAGTGTATACAAAACTAACTATTTTTAGGATGTGCTTTACCTCATGGTTGTGAGTTACGACCGGGGGAGTGCGGAATATCAGGCTGGTATGCAAAGTGTCGTGGAGGAAAGGGGGATTTAATGACATGCGATGTGCTGCAACGAAAATTATACCGGGTAACCATCATTTTACCCTTTGTCATTTTCGACCTGAGGAAAATTCCGGTTGGTCCCCATGCGATGTGAATGATATTCAGGCATCCCTGAATTTCATGACCTCATTTAGTTAATATTTAGATTCTTCTTTCATTGTAAGATATCTCAAACGCTAGCTTAGCGCGGAGCTACGTGCGAAACATGCTACATAGCAGTGAAAAGGTCTCAGGGTGCGGTACACCAAGCAGAAAATATGGTTGAGATCAAATCACATGAAGCGCGCAAAGCTTTTGCCAGTTGACAAATGGCTACTGAAATTATATTGGCTAAAGGCAATCATCGCATGGCCGCTGCAGCTAGCGTCCCCATCCTTTCTTTCTCCCTTTCTTTCAATAGATGTATATTAAGTCGGTTACCCTACTTTCGGGCCACCAGGGTTTTGGGCCACCCTTTCACACTAAAAATCACTTTTTAGGCCTATTAATATCTCTATCAATATATAATATAATTTGATAAAAATTTATATACATATAATTTAGATCGATTTAAGCTTATTCTGAAATTTTTAGATTTTTAGGATTCTTCTGTATTGAGATCTAGAGCTTTAAAATATCGATTTTTTAATTTGTATGGGAATCACATACAAATTTGAAAATTTTATAAAATCTTTAATAACTTTCTAATAAAAATTGCTAAAAATAAACTATAAAATTTTATTATAAATTTATAGTATATCTTATTTAGAAGATTCAGAAAAAATAGAAAATTTCTTATAAATAAATATTTAAAGGGGTACCCTCAAAATGACAGGGATTATTTATATTATTCTAAACTCACTGTATACTATATCTCTATATCTGTTAATTTTTTTGAATTTTTTTTTGAATTTCTATATAGATTTGAATTCAAAACTTTCAAAAAGATATACAGTTTTCTTTTAATAGTTGTTGTTAAAAAGTTATTAAAGATTTTATAAAAATTTCAAATTTGTATGTGATTCCCATACAAATTAAAAAATCGATATTTTGAAGCTTTAGATCTCAATATAGAAAAATCCTAAAAATCTAAAAAATTTAGAATAAGTTTAAAACGATCTGAATTATATATATATAAATTTTCAATGAATTCTATTCATAAACAAGAAAGTTAGAAATTCCATTTTTGGTGTAAAAAGTGATCGAAAAGTGGCCCAAAACAGGGGTGGCCCGAAAGTAGGGTAACCGACTTACCTTCTCCTTCTTAATAAGTTTAGGCTCCAGGCTCCATGGATCTCATGGCATATACTATCACTGTTTGACGTGGATCAAGTGTGTATTGTTTTATGTACGCTAGTACTGTAAAGAAACTGTATAGGGGCCAGAAGGATTACAATAGCGTAGTCGCTATCGTCGCACCTAGCTCGCGCTTCTATCATATTTGATTTTGGAGAGATTACAAAGTGATGCTAGTGTATACAAGATTGATGAACAAGTTCTCATAACCTTTGCTGTTATTAAAGGCTATGCAAAGCTAGCACTAAGTATAAGGTGTTCGAGGCCTAGCTAGTAGCTCTCATATGGTCACATGATCTTCATTTCGATGCATGTGTTGTAGTCTTCAGGTCAAATAAAGCACAGGACAACGCACGCCAGTCGATGAGTAATGATTGATTCATTGAAAGCTATCTGAGTCCATGAGATGTGCCCATTTTTTGGATAGAGAATGGAGGCAGACGTCCAACCCGGAGAAGCAGCAGCGTCCAAATTCAAGCCTAAGACACAGAGAAAAAGTCGAGAAACATTATATATTTGGTTGAATGAACGTGAGCAAGCGAGTTGCTGTACTAAGATTAAAACGAGCAAAATAATACCAAGATCTGTTGAAATCTCAACAGCAATACCTCCATAGCCTTCCCCAGAAGACTCAGACAAGGTTAATCTATTGACGGTCTGAGAACTTATGATTCGCCCTCATCGACTTCCGCACCTGGAGTAGTCTTCTCGTCTTCATAATGGGGAGTATCGGACGGAGGGGAAGATTTCGTGCCGCGGTTGTGAACGGATATTGTGTTGTATTCATTAACCCCGAATTCAAACATGCCTGAATTACCATACTGGTCGTACATTGTGGCCGTAGGATAAAACCACCAACCAAGTTCCCAAATGCCAAGTGGACCGGACGTCTTCAAGCGAGTAAGACATAGAGAATTTGCATGCTGTCTGATAACAATATTTTTTGACCAAGCCTTTGGGTGCACCCTTCCATCGGCGTAGTGCGTCAATCCTGTTGTGAAAGAGAGAGTTGTTAATGTCTATCAAATAATTTGGGCAAAAAGAAAGGAAGGTCGTATTAGATTATAGCGGGAGGTGTAAGTTAAGAAGAAGAAAAAAAGAGACTTACCAGCGTTTACAGTTGCCCTTGCCCCCATAGGCCACATGTAGTGTAAGTCTGGACCTGCACGATGATATGCAACGCTGTTGCGCATTCCCACTACGGCAAAACTGTCATTTCTATAGCCACTGCGGTCGGCTCTGATGAACGGGTGAACCCTGCTTCTGAGGAAATAGTTGTCCTGATCCCAGCCGCTACCATTGGCGGTATCTTCTCTCCACCATTCGGAATTGGATAAAGAATACCGGATTTCCTGGTAGCCCCGAAAAGCAATGTAAGAGTCGTTTTCTGGACTGCGGGTTGTGATCACTTTGCCGTTCGGTTGGGCAATGCGTGCTCCAACGCTCTTGACTTCAGCTTTTGTTGTGCTGACCCAATATCGTTTACTTTGGTCCGCCATCAATGGCTGTGTAGGAGGATCTTCAACGTTGGCGACAAATCCGGTACCTGGAGGCATTGTGTGTGAAAATTCATTCTCAACAGAGGTAAACCTCCAAGGGCCGGTGAGCTTCTCGTCAGTGTTGTAATAGTCAACTAGGTCAATTTTCGCTAGCTCTGCCGCTGTCAACATGTATGGATTGTAGTTGACTGGATTTATTGCCTTGATCAAGACGTTCGCAGCTACCTGCATCTGGCCATTCGCAAATAGAGAAGTACCGGCCTCACTTGTGCGTATACTCAAAGATGTCACCTCCCATTGTACAGACATGATTCACAGTACCACTGGTGTGTATGATCGACTTAAGAAAAATAGTATGCTGTGTGGCGACAAATCCGATTGCTTAGAATTGGTAAGTTCAAGTGAAATATGCAATGTAAAATGATCAAAAGATTCAAATCTCTTCCTAGGCAGATGAAGTATTATATGCACATAATACCACACACCATCAAACACTACCACACTCAACTTTCTCCCCGCGCCTTTCCTTCATTGTTATCGATTTGGATCCTGACATGTGCATTGGGTGGGTACACATGAACTGTACGCACTTCTCCCCGCTGGAGATTGCCATTGGAGATGTAAAAGAAGCACGGTTACAAACGTCTTTGGCTTTTATCTCATGCCTCTGTACGAGTATGGGGCATCTGAATCCTCGTTACTAATTAGAGCTGTATCATAACATTAGATTATACGAATTGGTCATGTACAATACTCAATACGCTTCGCTTGGTACTGTTCGCATTGTACTTGGCGAGCTGAGTGTTGAAAGAAGGCTAGCTGACTACTTGCCCAGACACGAACACTGCATACAGTGAGGTGGGGGTTCGGCATACCCCTCTTATCATGTTTGACGAGATTTGGTAAATTGCTTGAAACGTCTGTTATGAATTGTCATATTAATCAAGAAGAAGCCTTCTGCATATTCACGAGCAACAATATGGTACAAGATATTTAATCAATGCAGCTTTCACCTAGACCGCCTCGTTTGTTCTCTTAACTGCCTTAAAATACCCCACTTATGATAAGTCTTGAGGTCGTACAGCTTTCATGTCTGATTGTTGCTATGATTGAACAGGTGATTCTTTAGCCTGTATGGAAAGGGATGGGGGTTGTGGAGACTTTAACCAACGCTCGTTTCAGTATTAAGGCTGAATCGACTGCATTGAGTTTCCAAAGTCTAACAAAATTATGGGGTGTTTTCTATAGACGCAATGCATTGTTCGAGGTTATGCTGGACCCCGCAGGCATACATGGTATTTCTCTGTTTAAACCCCCACTCGATACTGTGGCAGCAGACACCTGAGAAAAGTAGATTGAAAAATATCATCTAGAGTCATTCTGGGCTATTGAGATTGGTCAAATTTATGGATACAACAGCTATGGAGATAGTTTTGTACTTCACTTTTTTTGCAGCTTGCTTGATCATCTTCGGCGAGGAGAAATAGAAGGTAACAAATTTCCTTCAAAACAAACTTGCCATCTTGCGTCTATATTCCGAATTTAGTAACGCAACTATTGCAATTGTTTTCCAAGCTATACTTCATAAAAATGTCATCTAGTTCTACTGTCTATTCTCAAGGGTTCAATTTTAGCGACATTTTGCAGAAAGGCGTCGATCCACGCACCGGTCAATACACGTGTATGGTTGATCTGTATGAAGCACCAATTCAAGCCAGAAACTGTCCTCCTTTCAAGCTCTCCTTGTCCTTCCATCCATTGAACACACAAGACGTTGGATTGGGTCAAGGATGGAGATTCAACCTCCCTTCTTATGAACACCGTCAGTCGAACCGGGTCGTCAGCCTCTCGACAGGCGAGTCGTACCGAGTTACCGAAACATCTAGCACACTCTTTACCACCGATCAAAAGCTTAAGAGCTCAACTTTCAAGAAGTTAGATGCCAACACATACCAGATCACTTATAAGTCGGGTCAAATCGAGAATTTGTCAAGTTTCAACAATAGATACAATAAGTCTGTTCTTGTTGACTTATATGCATCTACTGGACGCTCGCTATCATTTATTTGGTCTGCACTTGGGGAGACTGCTCGCCTCGACAAGATTCAGCAAGGTTCAGAAATTCTTCTTGAGGTTAAGTATGGGGCATCTCAAGTGGAGATAACCAAGGCCCCAAATACCCCCGAAGCAGCTACCTTCACTCTCATTCAAAGAAACAGTCAGCTGGTCGAGATTCGTTTGCCTTGGGATGGAGCATCCTGGAAGTTTGGCTATCAGAAGTTCGGTCAAATGGTTCATCTGAACAATGTAACCAGCCCGTCCGGTCTCGTGGAAGAGATCAGCTATAAAGAACAAGGACATCGATTGCCAACAGGGGCCCCTTACCAGGCAATTCCTTACGCCACATCTCATACTGCACGTCCTGGCAATTCACAACCTCCGATCACAACCTCCTACACCTATTCTGACTATAACTTTCTTGCATATGGTAGTAGTCAAAAATGGAAAGACGGAGAAGATAATTTGTTCCTTACCCGTGACGAATACCAATACACCTCAACTGTTCAAATTCAAGGCGGAATAAGAACGAAGAATACTTACAATAAGTTCCATCTTCTTGTCACTTCTGAACAACAGAAAGGCATCAAACAGGTCACCCAGAAGATCACATATCATGCGGTCCCATTCGCACCATTCGAAAATCAACCTGCACAATATCAATTACCTAAAACTGTTGAAACTACCTACAGGGATACAGCTAGTCAGGCAACCCGCACAGAAACGAGTCATCATGTCTTTGACGAATGGGGAAATCCTACACAAGACATCAAACCAACTGGCATCAGAATCGATCGAAATTACTATCCAGCAGCTGGTGAAGGCATATATTGCCCGCGTGATCCACACGACTTCCAAAGATATTTGAAACGCGAGACGGTAACACCAGCCAATGCTTCAGGGCCAATTCGCAGTGAGAATTATACATATGCCCAAATGCCCACAGCGAACGGCGCAAGGACGAGCTATCTTGTCGTCCTCCAACAGAAGCAAAATATGGAGGGAAATAAGCTTCTTACTAAGTTCGATTACACTTATGTGAACAATACTGCAGCAAGAGACCATACCCGCCTTCAGAGACAGGTGACACGCCTTTTTGACCAATATCCCACAACACAGAATTGGACTTACACATATCCCAGTAGCAGTCTGTTCGTACAGACGGTGGCTACTACAGCTTTTGATGCTTCTACGGTAGTGGAGGAAACGAGCTATTCACTGTGGTCTGGGCTTACAGCGACTCATAAGAACCAAACTGGTATTTCTACCCATTACTATTATGACAGTCTCGGTCGCGCTTCCAAAACGGTTCACTCTCAAGGTACCCCCTATGAATCCGTTGAAAGTCAGGAGTACATTTTCCTAGGAGTCAACAATGGATCGCGTAGAACAGTGATTGATGCAAAGGGTGTACAAACTCGCTACATTACAGATGGCTTGGAAAGGCTTTGGCGGGTTGAGAAACAGGATGGCCAAGTATTTCGGCTGATCCAGGAAAATAGCTACAACGCTCAGGATCAACTCATCACAACATCTGACATTGATTGGCTGAGAACAGAAAAGATCGAGTCACCATCTGAGCAAAAGAGCATCAAGTTAATGGAATACGATGATTGGGGCAAGGCTTATAGAGTGTCAGATAATTCTGGCTTGCGTACATTAACCAATACGGACCCAATTTCCAACACAAAAGTTGAAGGCGTTGAGGGCGAGGGAATGACTAAGACCAAGTTGAATCTCTTTGGCGCGCCCACACAAACAGCGCTCTACCACAAAAACAACACCCTCTACAGCAAGATGGACTACACCTATGATGGCTTAAACCGTCTTCTCAGGCAGCAAGATAATCTTGGTCGTGTAACTGAATACAAACCCGATTCCTTTGACCGCGTAGTTGAAACTACCTGGCCTGGTACTCGCGTGGTAAAGACACAGTATGCGAGTCAAACCACAGCCTTATTGCCAGTTTCAGTGAAGCTTAACGACCGATCAGTAGGCGAACAATCCTTTGATGGATTAGGCCGTGTTACGAGGAAAGTTATCGGCACACGAACTACCAGTCAAAGCTATCAGGGTATTTCACCCGAGCCTTCACAAATAACCAACGCAAAGGGAGAACAACACAACCTAACTTATCAGTCAGCTTTGCATAATGCGCTTACCCAAATATCCAGTAGTAGCCATACAGATGCTTATAAGTATGACGTTCAAACTGCTGCTCCATTGCAATTTAAAGGTGCTTATTCTACCCACGATCTACAATACTTGACTTCTGGACTACTTTCTCGGGAAACTATATCTATCAATGAAGGCCAGACACTCTCTGCTCTGTACACTTACTCAATGGCAGGAAAGTTGCAAAAATATACCGATGCGAACGGGAAATTGCAAGTGACTCAGTATGACGCGTTCGGAAGACCTCAACAGGTAGCACAAGGCAGATTGAAAGTATTATTTGTCTACGACAGCGCGAGCCGTGTGATGGAAAGCCGTGTTCAGGACGAAGAGAAGAATACAAAGATAACTACCAAACTGACATACGATGACTTCGGTAGGGAAATCAAACGATCTGTATACAGCGGCGAATCAATATTGATATATCATCTCAGCCAGACATACAATGGAATTGGTCTTGTAGCTTCGCGCCTCCAGGAGAAAAGTGGTACTGTGATGCGAAATGAGAGTTTCGAATATGATGTCCATAACCGTCTTGTCAACTATCAATGCCAAGGAAGCGAGCCTCCCGCAGATCAACGAGGAAATTTTCTTAGATCGCAACAATTCGTCTTCGATAACTACGATAATATTGTACAGACTTCCACAGTATTTCAAGGCGGCAGTTCAAATACTTCCACCAGCTCTTTTAGCACACAAGATCCTACTCAACTCATTCGAGTCACCAACTCACATCCAGATTATCCGTCAATTGTCCTCGAGTATGATTATAATGGATGCTTGACGCGCGATGAACAAGGCCGAAGACTCCAGTATGATAACATGAGCCGCTTGACTGATGTGCGAGATGTCAATAACAATGTTCTTGCGCAATACTTGTATGATGCGGCGGGAAACCTAGCGTGTCAGAGAGTGCCCAACCAGCCAGATACAAAGTTCTTCTATAGGGGATCGCTTATAGCCGTGCAAAAAGGAGATCGTTCGGTTAGCTATCTATCGAATGGATCGGAATATTGGGGAGAAATAGTTTCTCAACAAGGCGGAAGCACCGAAACCCATCTCTGGGCTTCTAATTGTCAACAGTCTGTTCTCACCACATTGGATTCTCAAAATCCTAACCAGATTCAGAATCAGCAGTATACGCCGTATGGATGTTCTGGCTCTGAAGCTGGGTCTTCCTTTCCCTCTATTAGCTTTAATGGACAATGGCGAGATCCCATTACAGGGTGGTACCACTTGGGCAATGGGTACCGAGTCTACAATCCTCAGCTTCAGAGATTTCATACACCTGATCCCTGGGCTCCATTTGCATCTGGAGAAATCAATCCTTATGCATACTGCTTAGGAGATCCCATCAATCGAGTAGATCCAAATGGCCATTTCAGTCTCTTTGGCATGAATTTTACGTGGAAAGATCTCATCATGGTGGTGATTGGAATTACCGTTAGTGTAGGGGTTGGAATTCTGACTGGTGGTGCAAGCTTGGCTATACAGGTTGGTGTTGGTCTCGCAGCAGGTGTGTTATCGGATGTGGCATCTGGTATGGTTGGAAGTTTGGCAATCGGAGAAAAAATAACTTGGAGAAGTGTTGGTTTAGATGCTCTTGGTGGGTTATTAGGTGGAATGGGCGGTGAAGTTGGTGGGAGATTTCTAAAACAGGGATTCAAAGCTACCAAAGCCTTGCCAACAGCTCTCAAAAAGACAGTAGGCCGGGCAGGCTCATACGCTGTCACAAAAGAAGCGGCGGGCGCGGTTGCAAGTAAAAGTATAACAGTATTGAAGAGCGGATTGAGAGCTTCTGCTCGAGGGCTAATTCCTGGGCAGGCGACATCACGATCGTTGGTTCCTCTCATTGCCCCTGATCCACAAGATGGAACCGAGCAATCTCAAGGGGGGTCTTCCAAATTGATATCCAATAGTGGCAACGATGACTTGTCGACTGCCCCGCTAGGACGTTCAGGGCCTGCTCAAGTTGGTAGCCAGTCTTTCTATCTTGACAGGAGATCTTCCATGATGAGAGATATTATACGGCCTCTCATGAGGGATGGTGATGATATCGCCATGTCGACATCATTCATGAGCAACTATGGAAATGTGTCTAGCGCTGGACAATCTGCTGTTGCATCCCTACTCGGGCGTGAAATTAGGTTTACTTATGGCCCACTAACTAATTTGCAATCGGAGGAAGATTCTTAGGGTTAATTCTCTCCTCTCTCTTTGGTATGGTAGATAATTGAAATCTCATCTTTTTAACTCAGGAATCAAAAAGCTTTTACCATTGGATTTGAATTAAAGTCCGAACTAATGGATCCGGATTCGTTGCGCGAGCATGCTAACCCCGCAAAGTCTAACGAATTACAATCATCTCTGAAAAGTCTATCCTCACTGTCTAGTATTTTACTAATTGCTTCTTTCCCCAACATTGGTGATTTCAATCTCCCGATGGAAAGGCGGGGAAGAAATTATTACGTACTAGTTCATTTTGAAATCTTCTACGTACGGAAATTACCCAATTTGAAATCACACCATCGATCAATAGCCTCATTTAAACTCGTAACAGCATCAGGTTATTCATTGTAAGAAGCGTGACCAGTATGAAATAGATGTTTAATGTCCAGTGCGCTCTAAAGTCAAGCCATATTTACGAATAGTGTACCCGCAATGCCCCGTAGATAGGCTCGAGATAGGCCTTTCATGCGGGTCGGTAATTCGCGGTCTAGAATTTAATGTCCCTGAAGTAAATAAGGTTTCGGGGGATGCATGGATCCTCGGAGAACTAAGAGCTGGGCGGAGGTTAGTTTGAAATTCAAAATTCTGTAATCTGGGACGCTGAAGCCTGAATGATATCTTTGACAGTGACAGTTACAGTGGATGGGTAAAAAATGCGGAGAGAATAGCGCGCATCACTAGACCCCGCGAGCTCGGAGACTCCATTATTTCCAACCATTTGAGGATTATATTGGTTCAACTTTGCGAGGATTATAATTCTGACTGCTGATGAGTAGGGATGATCGATGGATATCAGCGGCTTATTGCACAATATTTATGCTGAGAGTTATATAAGTGAAAGTGCCTACGTGATTTTAGCCCTGTCACTTCTCCATGAATCCACATTGTTATCTCAAGAGCGATTGATATTATCTCTAAGTTGCAAATATCTCTGTACAATTAGATATGGAAAATATCTTTACAATAGATCAACATAAATTCGAAACTCGATATGAATACCAAGAAAGATAACTTAGATAAGCACTTGTTTTGCTAACCCCTTCATCCTCGCTTTGCCCGAGACGAGCCTCAATCTCGTCAATTCTCATGCTCCCAAATTCCCAGATTTAAAACCTTCGTTCACTGCCTCGGTCCGATAGAAGTTAAAAAGGGTTTATGTATAGGCAAAAAATTCTTCTAGAAGAATTATTAGAGGCAAACTAGTGAAGCCACCACCGTGACTGGTGTCGCTCTCGATTGTGTGGTGGTCAAGGATCTAGACCTTGTGAAAAGGAACCCCTCAGACTACTCTCTCTTATCTACCCCCCCTAGTGTGATCCTTACTTTGTATGCGGAGCTGGAAGCCAAGCTGAATAGTGCTAACTTGAACCAATCATACTGCAAAACATCGAGCTACTATTATAAAAGAAGCTTAGTACATCAAATGCCACGATCTGAATCGGGGCTGACCCCCGAGCACATTATGCCTATCTCTCACTAGTTAGTACCGAAATCATCGTGACAAACCAGCCTAGGTCATCCTATTTGAATTTCTCCCGCACATTTGACGACGCAAATTTGCAATGAGATTGGCGTAAGTACAACTCCATACTCCAATCTTATCTGTTATCTATATGTTATCGTCCCAGAAACATGCCAATACCATTCTATTGGATACTGGTCCACGCAGAGCTGGGATTTAATCTTGATACCCATTGATAAACGTGATGCATAGGGTTTAGTTCTCTCTGGCTAAAGTTTGGGAGTCGGGGTTCCCGTGGGTCAGGTATCACCATAAGATTTGTATGCAAAGTGGTAAGCTTTACCATCCATTTCAACACAACCGTTAGCTTCCCTCTTCCAGTCAGTTGCGGGAAAATAGTCGTATCACTTACAAGGGAGGCAAATATCCCTAGCCTTGGTTCGATTTGGATTACCCGTATCATTTACGAAGGAAGAGGCGCCGATAGGTGATGCATGTGTGCAGACATGCATACGCCAAAGCCAAGATCGCCATTAGTGGCATATACCAGAGCGGTAGGTGCGACGATAGATACTCAGGGCAGAAAGCTTCGTGTATAAGTACTCGATGTTACGCGATGTAACTCCAGATTTTCTGTATCATTATTTAAACGTCTTGTCTTTTACTCACTCGGTGCTTGCGATCACAACTTCGTATTTCGATATCATACTCGTTGAGAGTGAATCGAATTCGACTCCCCCTTCTTTTCCTCTCTTACCAGGAGCAATCCAAATTTCGAAAAGGTAGTAAGAATTCCTCTAAGAAATAAATATGGCTTTCGACGATAAAGAGAAATACACGACTGATGTGTCGCCACCATCACCTGCTGATGGCGACATCGAGGTTGGCCAGTCTGGACAATTGAAGAGACAATTGAAGGGCAGACATATGCAAATGATCGCAATCGGTGGTTCTATCGGAGCTGGTTTGTTCGTTGGTTCAGGTTCTGCTCTTCACTCCGGTGGTCCAGCCTCGTTGGTTATCGATTTCATCATCATCGGTATTATGTTGTTGCTTACTGTTAATGCTTTGGGAGAACTTGCTGGTAAGACCACACCGTTCCTATTTCAGCTCTTTTCCAAAATGGCTCAAGCTAACATCACCTTGCACAGCTATCTATCCTGTTGAAGGATCCTTCTATAATTACTCCGTTAGATTTATTGACCCAGGTTGGGGATTCGCAATGGGATGGAACTATGCTATCAATTGGCTCATCATTCTCCCCTTCGAATTAACAGCTGCCGGTATCACAATTGGATTTTGGACCGACCCAGATAATTCAGGCAATCCATCAGTGAATGTTGGAGTTTGGATTACTATTTTCCTTGTCATGGTTACTGTCATCAACCTCTTCGGTGTCAAAGGATATGGAGAAGTGGAATTTGTTCTCGGTTTGATCAAAGTGATTGCTATTATTGGCTTCATCATTCTTGGTATAATCATCGACTGTGGTGGTGTGCCAACCGATAACCGTGGCTACATTGGCGCCAAATACTGGGAAACCCCTGGTGCTTTCCGCAATGGCTTCAAGGGATTTTGTTCCGTTTTTGTGACCGCCTCCTTCGCATTTGGCGGAACCGAACTCGTAGGATTAGCTGCAGCAGAAGCCGATAACCCACGAAAATCGATCCCCAAAGCTACTAAGCAAGTCTTTTGGCGTATCTCCCTCTTCTACGTCATTTCACTCTTTCTCCTCGGTCTTATCGTCCCATCCGACAACGAGATTCTCTCAAAAGCCTCTGGCGGTCACACAGCCTATTCTCCCTTTGTCCTTGCTTTCCGTTTGGCAGGAATCAAAGTACTCCCCTCCATCTTCAATGCTGTCATCACACTCTCCGTTATCTCGGTCGCCAACTCCTGCACTTTCGCCTCTACCCGTACCATGCAAGCTCTCTGTGCCAAAGGTATGGGTCCATCCTGGGGTGCAAAGGTCGATAAACAAGGTCGTCCAATCATTGCCATTGCCATTGCTCTCGCTTTCGGTTTCCTCGCCTATGTAAATCTTGCTCCTCAAGGTTCTACCATCTTCACATGGCTCCTTTCTATCTCTGGTCTTTCCAACTTCTTCACCTGGGGCTCTATCTGCTATGCTCACATTCGTTTCCGTAAGGTGTGGACCATGAATGGTCGCACAAAGGATGATCTCCCATTCGCAGCTATGTTTGGAACAATTGGATCATGGATTGGTCTTGGCCTTGTTATCCTATGTCTTGTCGCCCAATTCTATGTCGCACTTTTCCCCATTGGTGGAAAACCAGATGTAGAAGCTTTCTTTGAAGCTTACCTCGCTGCTCCAATTGTTATCCTCTTCTTCGTTGGATACAAAGTGTTTTACCGACAATGGTCTTTTGGCGTAAATCTCGATCAGATCAACGTTGATGAGGGCAGACGTGAGATGGATTTGGTAGCGTTCAGAGAGGAATTAGATGAAGAGAGAAGAGTCAAGGCAGCTTGGCCTTGGTGGAAAAGACAGTGGGATTTCTGGATGTAGATCTCTTACTATGGGATGGAGTTTGTTGGTTTGATTAAGATATCCAGATTTCAGGTTACCTATTTGGGGGTACAGAACATTGTTCGGTTTATGAATTTATTTTGAGGTTTGGCAAGTCGAAAAAGCACTAGTCAAAAATGAATGGAATGGATCTCGGTAAATGTTGAACTCTATGATATATACCCAAAAATATGGAAACGTTATGATTACATATATCCGTTCACTGTTGTGTCTTTCGTTCGAGATACGCAAGTCATTATGCATTTGTTCTTCGCCGCAACATCGTAAAACATCAGAATCATTTGTCTGTCAATTTATTTGGAAGTACATGGATACTTACTACTGATCTCATGCATCCCAACTCAAGTCATTACAGAACTGTCAAAATTCTTATTGGACTGAAACCACCTTCGTGATAATACCTATCTCAGCAAGTAATGAACTCAACAAAACCAAGACATCAAACACTTAACAATATCTATCAAGAAATCTCCAATCAATACTTCAGGCAATACAAGACGAACAGTTGATTAAATCCAACTGCTCAAATGACAACCGTCTAATCAATACTTTGCTCATTCCTTTAAACTTCATCAACGTTTACAATCAAAGCCGTTTTTGCCGAACTCGATCACTAATCAGGAGAAACACTCGCTTCGGCAACCATTTTATGATCACTAATCCATCACTAGGCACGAAAGATTTACGGAGCTAAGCATCAAACTACACCTGGAGATATATCACTTCTTAATTAAATGGCAAGTCAAAACATGAACCCCCCCGTCTGAGGCGCATACGGTGAGAGATCTAACTGCGAAGTTAGCTAGCTTGAAGGAAGTTGTCAGTGGGCTTTTCTATGATGCTAGGCAGAATAGTATGAAGTTCCGAATCTGATTAGAAAACAATAAAGGCATGTCGAAAGATTACAAGGTGTGATTATTGATCATGTAGACGTGATTCTTGATCATGTAGATTCGTATATTCAAGTTAACTGCCATGTGTACTACGATATTCATCAACCCATCACCTGTTTTACTTCAAAAAATCAAGCCCGAGTAACACACCTTCAAATATCGCAAAGCCTCTTCTGGCGCATATTCCTTATCACATTACACCATATCCAAACCTGCGTGATATCGATACACACATCGCCGCAAGACGCGCCATCATACCCAGACGAAAATATGACAGACCCCGAGAAAACATCCCGAGAATCGAGTTCCTCGGAAAATCTCGAAGTGACGCCAAAGTCACCACCTCTTGATGCCAACACAGGAAGAGATCTAGAAAGTCAGGATCAAAGAGTAGTAGTACCGCCATTACAGTGGAATGATCCGGACGATCCAGATAATCCTCTCAATTGGCCTGTGTGGAAGAAGAATATGCATATTTTTACTCCAGCTTTGATTTCTTTCTCCGCGTATGTATTGTTTTGCTTCTTTTCTCCGTCTATGTCTTTTGGTATCTTGGATATCCTAGAATACACTCTTGCAACACGCAATTGTTTTTTTGAACATTGAATTTGTTTCGAATAATTTCAGTTGGGGAAACATCCAAAAAGTAATTTGAAATGTCCATAGAAGAAGAGACTTTCCTTTAGACCACAGTTAAAATTATTAAATCCCCCAACCCCACCACCCTTCAACTGACCCACCTCCAGAACCCTCGGCTCCTCACTCATATCCCCCGCCATCCCCTTCATCTCCCTCACCTTCCACACCAGCTCGACCGTCTCCATTCTCCCCCTCTCCACCTACGTCCTAGCTCTCGCTCTGGGCCCCCTCCTCGCAGCCCCCCTCTCCGAATCTCTCGGTCGCAAACCCGTCTATCTACTCTCCGTCCCCCTGGGCTGCATCTTCACCCTCGGCTGCGGTTTCTCCCAAAATATCGCAAGCCTTTCTATCCTGCGTTTTTTTCGCCGGTCTGTCATTTAGTCCGCGTTGGCAATTGGAGCAGGCAGTATTGCGGACTGCTATACTGCGGAAAAGAGAGCGCGTCCTAGTGCGTGGTATGTTATGAGTCCGTTTTTGGGACCGGCTTTGGGGTGAGTGTTTGGTTTTAATTTTGACCTGATCTATAGAGTAAGAGAATTTCATTAACAGTCTTCATATAGACCCGTCATAGGTTCCTTTGTAACCGTCCGTAAATCCTGGCGATGGACTCAATGGACATTAATCTTCTTCTCCATCTTTTCTTTCCTCCCTCTCCTCCTTACCTCCGAAACCCTGCACTCACGCATCCTCACGCGCCGTGCCAAATCTCTCAACCAACCTCTCCCAGCCTCTCCATTTCCCTCTAACGCAGCGAAGATGAAGTTTCTCCTAACAGTTACCCTTTTCCGTCCCATTCACATGCTCTGTACCGAGCCCATCGTCGCCTTCCTGAGTCTCTACGTCGCGTTTAACTTCTCCATCCTTTTCAGTTTCATCGCCGCTTTTCCGTATGTGTTCAGAACGGTATATGGATTTGATACCGAACATAGTGGATTGGTTTTCTTAGCGATCGGTGTTGGATGTTTTCTGGCTGTGATTACAGTTCTTCTCTGTGATTCGTACTTATATCAGCCTTTCGTCAAAAAATCCCACGAAGAAGGGAGATCGGGTATCGTAGCCCCGGAATACCGTTTATATCCTGCGATGCTGGGAAGTTTTGGGCTACCGGTTGGGTTATTTTGGTTTGCATGGAGTGCGAAGGACAATGTTCATTGGATTGTCCCTGTACTTGGAGCCGTGCCTTTTTCGTGGGGAAACTTGTCAGTTTTTATTGGTGAGTTTTGATCATTCTTTCCTGCCAATATCTGGACACTAACATGCGAGGATGAAGCATCAGCAAACTATCTAATCGATACCTATCAAGCATTAAATGGAGCATCAGCACTAGCAGCATTCCCATTATTCATATTGCAGATGTATAAAAACCTGGGAATTGGATGGGCAACGAGTTTGTTAGGGTTTATTGTTGTAGGGTTGCTGCCTGTCCCATGGGTACTATGGATTTGGGGAAAGAAGATCAGAAGTGGCAGTGCATATCATACTATTAAAGCATAATCCGAAATGTACCTACATCCCATGTGATCGAAAAAGGGCATTGTATTATGTACCTGGCTAGCGAAGCGCTAGCGATTCTTTGTATAGAACCAGCTTCTCACAATTTTAATGATCAAGAACGATTACAACCATATTAGACTGGAGTACTTTACACTTATCAACTTGGTTGATAACAACAGTGCCCAATCGAGCGGAATATTGATAATTACGTAGTTCAAGACCCCCCCCCCCCCCCAAAAGCGAAAAGACCTTAGGTCTACCCATTCTAGTAGTTGACGAGTAGTAGATTCATTGCATCAAGATATGAAATGCGAAGTGAATTTGGCACTAAAAGAGTTAAGATTCGTTGTTCGTATACTTGAAAGCTGAGTGTTGAATACGCTTCAACTTGAGAAGAAAAGAAAAAGATTTCGATACGATAGTCAAAGAAGATGAACAGAAACCAAGTATTATCTGGGACCCAGAAGAAAAAAATCGTGTTGACAAGGTGCAAAAATCTCAGAAAATCATCATATATAAATCAGGAACAAACGACTTAAATACTGCAAGCTATTGTGATTGCCCCAATCTTCATCACCTCCACAAGCTGTCAACTCTCATCCACCTACAACAAAAACACACAGCTCCCCATTGCAAAATCTAAACAAGAAAAATAAACATTTTTCATTTCGTATTCCTAGTAAAAAACTCCACCCAGCCCATCCCAACCATACTTTCGCCCTTGCTTGCCTAGGTACATCCCAAATAAGATAATATCCTCAAGATATAGTTCCTCAAAAAAACCCATTCGTCCATCCATGCACCTGTGCATCCATCCATACATTAGAGAAAAAGAGCAATATCGCCATTCACCAAGTATAGTGACATGAACTGATGAGTGTGTGATAAAAGAGAGGGAAATTTGAAGCCAGGACAAGTCAATGCTAACCAAACAAAGCAGCCACCCCAAAGTTTGATCTGATACCAGATAAAGACAACACAGAAAGCCACCCTATAACATGTAATTTAAAGATTACCCTTTTGTTTCTTGTCTCAAGAATTTTCATATCCAGCCTAGAATTCCCAAAGTTGAATTCCTCAACCATCGATGACCATACTATCACCTGTCAAGCCCATGAGACTTTCCATTCCATCTTTGGCACTTTCTATTTCCTTCTTTCCGCCATCTGAATAATAGCCACTTGCATTTCCATTGCCAGTCAACACACCGCCACCTTCTCTCTCCGTACCGCATAACCTGTATTCATTAGATCCATCTCCCTTAGGTTCAATAATGGCTTCATCAAGTGCCCATCTCGCCAAAAACTTATCAACGCCTAATCTGTTCGCCTCCCCTTTTTCCATATGCCTACCAACATGTTCAGTCCAGTCATCCCAACTACCTGCGCCCTCAAACACGTTTGAGCAATCTGCTTTAGGGCAGGCGGATCTTTGAGGTGGCTGTCTTCTAGTTACCAAACACGAGGCTTGCATTTCCTTAACATGAGTTTCCCACTCCACTTGAAGTTTGGAGTCTCCTTTGGCAAGAGCTTTCTTAATTGCAAAAGGTGCATGCATACGTCGGAGATGTTGAGTAAATAGATCTTTGCGATTGAATTCGTTACCTTTGCCTTCGGCAGTGCTTTGAGGACAAGAAGAGCAGCGATAAAATGTCAAGCAAAGATGCTGAGAAGCAATATGTCGTTTCCACTCATTCTTAGAGCCAAAAGTGCTTGCGCATCCGGCAAAAGAGAAAGCACACGGAAACGGTCTTGTATGTGCAGCAGCGATATGTTTTCTCAAGGAAGACGAATCTTTAAATGGTGCATGACTGCACATTGAACATCGGGTATCTTGTTTAGGGCCTTGCTTTTGTGACGATCTCCGGGGCTTGGGTCTAGAGGCAGGTGAATTGAACTCTGAGTTGTACATTTGATCTTCGGCTCCAGATTCACCTTGGTCTTGAGACGACGCTGATTCTTCCCGGCCACTTCTGGGACCTGGGGAATCTTCGGAAGTTATGTGAGAGTGATTTCGATCATTTGGAGTCAGATTATCGTGACTAAGGTGTCGTACATGACTCAAAGCCTTGAGTTGTTCGGCTGCTTCATGCATCTCTACTGAGGTTTCAACGTCTTCTGTATGCTCGGGAAGATTTGCTGTACTAGTATCAGGATACAATACTTGGGGGATTGATTGAGGAGTAGAATTGATTGGGTCTTGTCTTATAGGTTCTTGTCGAGAGGGGGTTTGATGAACTATTTCTGGTTGTCTAGTTGGCTCTTGTTGAACTGGTTCATGTCTAGTCATTAGTGGTGTGGATGCAGCGGCCTCACGAGCTTCAAGTAGTATTTTACCATCTTCCAGTTCCTTGGTAGTTGCGGCTTTGCTCATAGGGGAAATTGCTCCAATCAAATGTTGATAATCTGTTGTCATGTTGTGAGAATTGATGTAACCCAAGAACAAACAAATTCCTTCGGCGGCCAAAACGTTCCATACCGCGATTGGCATAGAAACGAGGAGAATGGTAGGTGGTCCATGGAACATCCCTTCGACTGCAATTTTTGATGCTGCCAAAGGAGTATTGTGAAGCCACTGTTTGAAAGATGCCATATCTTGACTTGGCTCTCCAACAAAAGTGGTACAAACTAATGCTCTGACTTCTTCAAAAGTTAGGTCAGAATTTGAGTTGGCCTTGATTGGTTCCTCAATGCTTGATCCTGAGGCATTGTTCTCTGGTGAATCCGTTGGCGATGCTATCGAAGTGCTTGATCTTGGGGCCTGGCTCAGAGGAGATAGTGAAATGCTTTGCAATGATCCAGGGGTCAAGGAGAAAGATACGGGCATTCGCTCGTTGGCCGAAGCTGCCTTTCCTGCTCCATTTGTAAGTCCAGTGTGTGCCAGAAATCCATTGTGCTTTTGTGAAATGATCTCCTCATGGAGTCTTTGCGTACTGAAAGGACGGCCAGTACCAAGTTTATTAAGAGCTTCCGACAAGTGATAAGTAAATGAACGTGTTCCTGGTTCACGTGTAGCCTGTTCTGGACTATATGCAGCAATACCTTGCTTGATACCTTGGCTTCCCGCAACAGATGAATCTGTAGTTGCGCAAGAATCAAGTAACAGTAGAACATCAGGCTGCGCATCTTCGAGTAAATATTTAATACCTTCCCACTTAAATTTTGGAGCATCTTCGTGTGAATTGCTATTACATATCAGCGATAAGTCACAAGGCTCGATAAGCTTCCAATCTTACCAGGCCCAATATAATTGATGATCCGATCCCACAAACCCATAACCTGCATAATATACAATTAAAAGATTATTAGGCGCAGTTGATTCAATATGATGTGCAAGTTGCTTCACAAGTTTAATGTTAGGATTTGGGCCACTAGGGATATTCCAGGACTCGGTATGAAAATTAAAGCGTTCTTGGAAAACCTTCTGCAAGAGCAAAAGATCTTGCTCAACACTTAAATCTTCTTCCCATCGCAACAAAAGTACTGTAACACCCTTATATGGAGATCGATTTGCTTGCGCATAGATAAGCATTGCTGCATCTTGTAAATGACGGGCGAAAGACTCGAAATCGCTTCGCTCATTCGAAGGTGCGGGCTCTTGTAGGTTCGGCATAGCCTTATAATCGTACCTAGCTTGAGGAGACTGAACTGCACATTAGCAGGATATACCAGATTCAATGCGATGAATTGTTCACCTGTTCTTGAGTAGATTGCTCTGGAACTTTGGGTGCGAGACGTCGTTTCTTGCTGGAAGGCTCCATCTCCTGGTCGCACAATGCGATACTAAATGGTGTCAAAGATTTAGGAAAGGACGATAGACAAGAATTCAAGCTCTTTTCGATTATCTCAAGGACAAGATGATTGATTGAGAGATGTTGAGTGAAGTTTGATGGAGGAAGTTATTGTGTAAGGCTTCGTAGCCTGACGAGGCTCTTTTCGAGGCTGAAGTCTTTAATTTAGCCGAGCACTAAGGAACCTTAGTTCGAGAAGTGGCAAGGTAATGTTAATGCACGTGATATGCAATGAATATCTTTGTCTTACAAATAACGTGGTTTATCATCATGTGGGCTATATCATTATATGGGCCACTTTCACCTCAATTATTATCTCTTTACTTTAATATGCGATTTATTAATAATCTATTATAGAAATAATTAATAAAAAAGCACGAATCATTCTAGCTATTCAAGCTATTCAAAAAGACAAAAAATTAAGTATTCGAAAAGCTGCTAAGCTGTATAATATTCTGTATATAATAATTCAGTACAGAATGGATAATTTAATCCCTCGTATAGAATATTGATATAAAACCTATAAGATTATATAATTGAAAGAGAAAGTGATTATTCAATATATAATTGATATAGATAATAAAGGATTTCTGTTTAAATTCAGAAGTGTAGAAGATATAGTGAATTATATTTTTAAATCAAGAAATGCAAAGTCTATTAGAAAACTCTAGGTGTATTGATTTATAAAGTATTGAATTGAATTAAAGATGTGTTTTAATTGTGTTTATGATTTTCAAAAAGCTTTTTATAAAAATCCTAAGCTTATTAAGAAGTGATTTCAATTAGTTTCAAATATATAAACAAAATATAATATTCTCGATTGCGATTTCTATAACTTCAATGAAACGGGCTTTATGATGAGTATAATATGCTTCGGAATAGTAATAATTAGTACTGAATTGATTGATTGATTTAATTAACGTCCTTTTCTTAGTCCAAGACTATTTAAAATGGCTAGGCTTTAAGAACCTAATAATTGCTAATGGATATCTAAAGTAGATATATTCAATTTGGGGGAGTAAAAACGAATGCTAGGGTGCTATACCCGATCTCTATTCAAAGTGTAAATAGAGATTAAATAGTCTTTATTGTGTGAACAAGGGAATTCACTTCAAAAGAATGACTTCAATACAATGGCTACTGTATCAAAGGTATTTAGGCGAATGCGAAGGAGACTAGCTCTTTCAGTAGTGCCTATATAAGGCCTACTACTTCCCCTCATTAGCTAGCTCTTTAGACAGAATACAATACAGACATTTAGGGGCCTACTAATGATAGTGGGAATCATGTTTCCTATATTTCTGATCTTATTATTGAACTAATATTAATTAGTAATATCACAAATTATTTAATTTATTTATTTGAAATACCTTCTTACTTTTATTTCTTTTATTTCCTGTTGTCAGTATTATGATATCCCGGGGAAGCGTTAGCACTAGCTTTAAGCAAGCTAGTAAGAAACCCGATGCTGGCAAGAAACCTGTTTCATCCGATCAATCTACCGGTATAGGAGGATTTATCGATATGACAATTGACGATACCGATCCTTTGCAACAGGAGTTCAAGACTTCTCTTTACGAAGATATAACCAGTGCTCCTTCTCATCCTCCTGCTCCTTTCAATCCCTATATTCCTAATAAAGCAATAGCTGAAGAAAGAAAAACTCAGGAAACTGCTAAGGATTTGAAGTTCAAAGGAGAATCTCAGAATTATTCTTTTCTAAAAGATCTTAATAAAGCTAGACAGTTTTATAAAGGATATACATTCAAGATGGGGATAAAGCACCAGATTGACGGATACTTTCTTTTTCGAATGGCTGCATACTCGAATACAAGGATCATTGATGCATCTCTTCAGAATATAGTTATATTCGATTTCGAACTTATTCGACAAACCCTACTTAGGAGTGTTGATAAGTTAATATTATATAACTTTTGCAAGATCTTGCAACATTATAGAGTTTATATCAATATGAATACAAATCTCGATAATGTTTTAATAAAAACATTTCTCCGCAAAAAATATTACGATTGGATTGCGGATCAGCTTCTGGAATATTAGATTAATGAGGTATAATTATTCGTATTTATAAAATGGGCTTATCTTTCTATCGGACTCGGTTCGAGATTACAAGCCGAATCTTTTGTCGAACCTCAGAATAGTACTCTAGCTGGTTATTTAACTTTGCTAAAACCCGGTAAAGTTATAAGTGGTTTGATTATTCCTCTTGATATATATAAAGAACCAGCTTTATTCCAATCTGGGGATGTACAAATCCTATGTACACCTTTATCAATACCAAAACCAAACTCTAGAATTCCACCGGTTGATGCTTCTACAGGATTACCTAGTAATGGTGATGATCCAGATAATAATAACAATTAAAGCGATGGTCAAAGTGATAATAATAATAAAAACAACGGTAATGGTGGTAGAGGCGGTAATAGAGGTAATAGGGATAAGAATCATTCTAATCATTCCAATCGCAAGAACAATGATCAATACAATCAGAGCCATTATCTTATTGATCTTTTGAAAATCTATAGGGATAATGATAGATATAAGGGTATCGATGATTTTTTTGATTTGAAGATTTTTATATTCAGAGAGTATTATTGTAGGATATTTATACCAGTAAAGATAACTATGATAGTCTTTCCGATTATGCTTGCGGGCGTAGCTAGAGATTACTATCAGGTAAATCTTAATAGTCTTCCTAATTCGTATTAAGGCTTGTGCGATATGATAATCAACAATTTCGAAGGATCTAAACATCAACAAAATATATTTCTCAAATGGAATAATATTACTTTCAAGGATTACATTGAGAAAAATCTATTCATAAAGCCTTAGAAAGTATTTAATACAATGATTACAGATTTATACTTCCTCCAGTATACTATTCCCAGGACAATATGCAATCCTCAATCATATTACATTAAGATTTTATCTGCGTGTAATAATGTTCCGGAGTGCCACTCTATGATATGCAACCCTCATCCAATTGTTGCAGAGTTTATTAACCAGATTAAACAGACTATCGACTTTTATCAAAAAGCATTTCCGAAACTATATTCTTTATCTGAAATATTCCTTATGAATCGATATTTTTATAATAATGTATCTTTGGGCTTTTCCTTTCAGAAACCTTATAATAAATATACTGGTTGACAATTCTTCTCTGTATCAGCTGATAAAGACAAGGACGATTATTACTTTTCTGGTTGTAAGAAAAAGGGCTGTAGATACTATAAGTATATATAAGAAAAGAAAGACCAATTTAAGACAAATTACTATACTAAGTATAGCAATCTCGATAACAAGAGCTTTACAAAACGATATAATCAGTTTATCACTGATATTGGATAAAAAAATGATCGAAATAGTGATAGTAATAATAATAATAACTATCTCATTGATTAGTATCTTACTGATATAAGTGGTTCTGGAGGGGTCTTCAGGATATTTTTTACCTTAATAGATACTTGTAATGGTTCTTTAATAGTAACTAATCTTAACAATACTGCAAACGCTTATAAATTGATAGTTAAGATATTCACTGTAAGCAATAAGCGATATGATACTAATATATTCTTTGGTATTATAATTAATACGGATATGGCTAAAAGATCATCTATTGGATACAACCAGTATTTGACATAGAAGAAGATTGAGAATGTTGAGTATAATAAAGTTATCGCTGGATAAGTGATAGTCCAATATAGTATTGGAATGACAATTTCTATTAATTCGTTTTATATCAAGTTTTTATTTAGAGAAATAAAATGGAATATAATGGAAGCCGATCTTCTATTTTTACTTTCTTTAATTGATATGGATAGACTTAGGTTTAAGTATAACAACCTTAATAATGTTGTTATTATACCTAAAGATGTCTATCCTGTGTATCAACAATTCGGCTATGCATTTTTGCTATGGAATATCAATATTAAGGGATTGATCAATCATTCTATTAGTAGTAATGATTACTATCTTACCGAAATCGAGTTACAATGAATTCATCATTAGTTCGATTATCTATTTGCATGCAAATTCTATAAAATACTTAAACACTCTAGGCATGATAAAGACTTTGAAGTGATCAAATAGCTTACCAAGTTTTGTTATTATTATCAAATCTATAGTAAGTCGTTTAACAGATTCAAATTCTCTTTGCCCGATAAGGATTTTGAGTTCAATTATACCATACTTATCAACGTATTTTATATCAATAATAATCCGATCCTGTATATTGTTAATAAAGCCATATATTTTCAAACCACTCAATGGCTAAACAACATATCTGTAAAGTATATATAGGATAAACTCTGTGAGTGCTAGATCAACATATATATTGATCCACCAGAGTATATCACTTATAATATTGATATCAACTTTGTTGAAAAAGAGTTTTAATAATATACTACATCAATATCTATTCAGACAAAGACAGTCCCTATAGAGGCACATCATTCAATTAGTATTGTTGAGAGATTTCATACACCATTGTAAAGATCTTACGAAATTATTTACAAAGAGATTTATAAATTCGATATTCGCAAGGCAGTTATATTCCAGATAGCTATAAAGGCAATCAATGATACTGCCAGATCTGATAGTTTAGTATCTACTTTACTCGTTTTTGGTACTTTTTCTTGTATAATCGATATCAGCCCTCCGACACTTACTATTCAACAACATACTGCCGCGATCTCTAAAGCTATAATAGAGATTTACAGATTATATAATTCTATACAAATACAAAAGGCCTTGAATATATGCAACGAACCCTCTACAACTGTATTTTATAACTTACTATCAAACAGTAAGGTTTTGGTTTGGAGAGAGGGTAATGGAATAACTATCAGTAAATGGAAAGGATCTTTTTCACTTATTAACATAAAAGGAAAGATATATACTCTTAATCTACTTTATAAATCTATAAGATTTAGATCTATATCGGTAAAGCTGTATTATGAGCGTTTAGAAGCTGGATATATTAAAGAGGTTGAAGAAATTGATTATAATATTGATCTCGAAGTAACTTTGCCAAATTCCGGTAAAGTTATATCGCCTCCTTCAGAAACAGCAATCACGCGTGCAACAAATCCAAAGGAACCTCTCTTAGATTTATCCAAAAACAATCAGATACCTACACCAATATCTTTCCCGTGAGTGGTCATACCTCAGATTCGAGCTTATATACAAGATTACTACCCCGAATGTTTTTGTCAAGGTACGGGTAAAGACTTATATTGTACCATAAGGGTAGAAGAGCTATGGAAGAGTGAAGCCCTACTTATAGGAAGTAGGGCGCGCTAGTATGCTGTGCCTGAGGCACGAAGGCAACTACAGATCATGTAGTTGGCGCCGTGACAGTACCCCCCGCTCAAGGCGATCGGTCCACGATCGCAATACCAATTGACCTTTTAGAAAACAAAATAACACTAAAATACTCTAATTTCTACTATTGGATTAAAATGAACTTTCTTGGGAGTAGTAATCAATTGCCGGAGCTTTTTAGGTCTGCCTCGGCCTCGATTCGGGGGTGCGCTTGGTGTAAGTACTAGCGGGGGATCAGGAGTAGTAGATCTTTTGAAGCCTACCCAAGCGGGCGGTTCTGGCTTATCTGGATTTGCTAAATGGAAAGCGATGATCGTGTCTTCTTGGCCGCGAAGGTCTTCGGCGGGTTGCCAAGATGCTGGGTGATGTTTCCATTTGACTTGGTAGTGAAATCCGTCCTCGTTATGGCAGTCAAGTAGTTTATCGAATTCCCACCGCTCGGTTTCCTCGTTCGTTTCGTCATCTCTTTCTAGGATACGGCCTTGGTTTCGACGGGATTCGGCTTCGTTGATCGCTTCTTGACCGGCTAGTCCAGGTGAGCGGTGGAGTGGTCGGAGTAATGAGTTGTGGAATACTGGAAAGATCTTAAAACTAGTGGGGAGCTGGAGTAGACAGGCTCGTTTATAAACTTTTAGAATCTTATAGGGGCCATCCCATTTGTCATCACCTTTCTTCATCGGGCGATTGGTTTTCATATTCTTAGTACTAACCCATACTTTGTTACCTTCTTTGTATAGAGGGGCGTCGGTGCGAGTCTTGTTAGCGTAATCTTCATATCTCTGAATGGATTGAGCGGCTAGGGCTTTCAATTTTGTTAGGATGATATCAAATCGGTCCGCAATCTCGTTGGCCTTTAGGAACTCGCGTTTGCGTTGATATGATAGGTTTGGGGGAACAGGTGAAGAGGGCTCAACGCCGAGGCGTGGGTGAAAACCGTAGTTAGCGAAGAATGGGGATACGCCGGTAGTCTCTGAGGTGGTATTATTAAGCGCAAACTCCGCGAGTGGGAGCCAATCGTACCAGTCATCTTGGTGGAAGTTCATAAAAGCCCGAAGATATTGTTCTACCATGGCATTGATCCTCTCTGTTTGTCCGTCGGACTCGGGGTGGAACGAGGAGGATCGTTTCAAAGTGATCGATAGACGCTCGGATAAGTGCTTCCAGAATTCTGATATAAATTGTGAACCTCTATCGGATACTATATTGTCAGGTGCACCGTGTAGGCAGTAGACTTTTTCGACGAACCGATCGGCGAGCTCCTCTGCGGACAGTCCTATAACCGGGATGAAATGACGCATTTCGTTAGGCGGCAGACAACTGTGACGATATGTTGATGCTTTTTGCCATAGCGTTCGCTGATTGGTAGCGGTGTAATGTAGTCAATGGAGATATCGGACCAGGGGCGGAATGGTACTGGCAGGGGTTCTAGGAATCCGGGTGCGGCAAGACGGGAGGCTTTGGTTCGGAAGCAGAGTTGACAGGCTTGTACGTAAGTTTCGATTTCCCTCGACATATTGGGCCACCAGTATGTGCGGGAGACGAGATCAATAGTTTTAACTCGACCGGGATGTCCTGCCGGACCAGTGGAGTGCGTTCGGTATATGATCTGGGTGCGAAGCTCAGCGGAGGGGGGAACAAAGAGGCGGTCGCGATAGAAAATTTTATTATTGATTAATCTACAGTCTTGAAGAGCGATTCGGAGGTCTTTTCGGATCGATAGCGGCCAATGGCGAGGCAGTTGGGTTCTGAAGTGTTTTACGCATGGTAGTGACCAATTCGGATGATTCGTATGCTTTATCGATAAGAATCGTCGATCGGCTTCTCAGTATCGGGGATGATCATACCCATAGGCGCCGCGGTGAGGTCGATGTCGTTATTTGTTTGTCGGATGAGGTTCTTGAATGCAGCGGTGTCGAATACTCTTTCGGGAGGACTGTTTGTAAGCGATTCTTGATTCGGTCGTCATTAGGGTCGGCGTGTACAGGGCGATCTTCTGCTTTCCTACTCAGTGCATCGGGGCGAACTGCTTTAAGACCCGGTCTGTATATGATACGAAAGTTGAAACCAGCCAGGAATTCAGCCCATCTAGCTTGTCTTTGATTCAACATCTTTGTCGATGTGAAGTACTCTAGATTCTTATGATCAGTAATGATCTCGAACGGCTCTTGAGTTCCATAGAGTTCGGGTCTCCATTCTTCTAAGGACTTGATGATAGCTAGTAGTTCCTTATCATAGATCTCGTAGTTGCATTCGGCAGCGCGTGTTTTGAGGAGAAGTATGCAACCGGGCGTAGTCGGCCCTCATCGTCATACTGAGAGAGTACTCCGCCGCAGCCCAGTCGGAAGCATCTGTCTCGACAACTGTGCGGCGGTGGTGATCAAACATTGCAGGACTGGAGCGGAGGCAAAGGCATGCTTCAGGTTTTCAAAGGCATTCTCTTGATCAGCATCCAATTCCATATATTCTCTTTTTTCAGCAGGCGGGTTTAAAGGTTCCGTGATTTTAGAAAAGTTGCGAATGAAGCGTCGGTAGAAGTTGGCGAACCCTAGAAAGCGTTGGAGGTCTTTTAGCTTAGTTTAACGACTTCCATTCGAGGATAGTCTTAACCTTGTCGGGGTCCATCTCGATACCACCAGGAGTAATGATCAGGCCGAGGTACTTCGTTCTCCTCGTTTCGAACTCGCATTTGTCAATGTCAATTTGTAATCCAGCGTCAATGAGTCTCTGCACGACTTCGCGAACTTGCTTTCGATGATCTGTAACATTCTCAGAGTAGATCAAGATATCGTCTAGGTACGCTGTACAATTCTTATCCAGGAGATCAAAAAGAACATGATTGATATAGTTCTGAAACGAGGCAGGAGCATTGCAAAGGCCGAAAGGCATCACCAGGGATTCGAATAAGCCGAAACGAGTTGTAAAAGCGGTCTTCCATTCGTGACCTTCCGCGATCCGTAGTTTATTGAACGCGGCGATGATATCCAATTTGGTATAAACTTTAGCATAGCATAAGGCATCGAGGGTTTCTTTGATCAGTGGCAGCGGATAACGGTTCTTAATAGTAACATTGTTCAGTCCACGGTAGTCCTGGCAAATTCGAACGCCCCCCCCGGGCTTTGCAGCTAGGAGGAGTGGGGCGGCCGATCGGGAGCGGGATTCGCGGATGAATCCTTTATTTAGGTTATCATCGAGCCATTTGCGAACGACTTGGAGCTCGGCTGGGGACATTGGGCGACCTTTGTTGTACGGGGGCTCTTTGCCTGGCATGATCTCGATCTTGTGATCCCAAGAGCGTCGTGGCGGGAGCTCGTTGGCGAGGGAGGGTAAGAACCCAGCGAACAGATCGCGAAGCCAGGGTGGTAGCTTGCTCTGAATCTCTGTTGTAGATGGTACGGGTCGGTCGGTCTTTTCCATGAACTTCTTGATATCGCTTTCCATGATACTGCGACGTAGTTGAATAGGATCGTTTGTTATTATACGGTGTAACTCGCAAGCTCTATCTAATTCATCCCAGGTTACTTTTGTGATATAAGCTTCCTGATCTTTACAGAATTGAACAAAGCTATTAGCTGTGAGGAACTTTATATCGTTCATTTTCTGTCGGATATTTCGTAAGGCGTCAGTCGGTTCCTCAGAGGGCTTCTGTAGCGATAGGGGGTTCAATGGGGGGTAAAACGTTTTGGTTTCGTGGCGGTCTTTTGTGTATCCTAGAGCCTGCGATGATCCGCGCTGGGGCCGGTTTCAGGATCGGCCGGTTTGGTATCATCTTGGCGCGGGTCTCTGTTTTTCCGTTGATTCGGTGAGTGTAGCGGCGGTTTGAGTCGGGTGGCATTGGATCAGCAGGATCTATGTTGTAGAGGTTTCTATCAGTATTCTTCTCCACAGCTGGAGTCGGAGGATCGTATTCCAAAAGTATCGACTGGTCTTGGGGTGAGAAGGAGGGAGTCTGGAGACTTTCGTCGATGACTTCTTCGGCAAAGGCACGATATGGGGTTGAGGTAGATTTCTTCGAAGTAGACTTCAAAATAGACTTCCTAACGGGTGTACGTGGTATTGGATTGAGCGCTGTGTCTGCTGGGGTCGGCACATCGTTACGATCGGGGACGACAGTTGCAGCAGAGTTAACTGGGCAGCAATATCTGGAGCAGTACGTGGACGTGAACTTAAGAGTCATTGTTGCCCAATTAATGGTAGGGTTATGGCGCTGAAGCCATGGAAGACCGAGGATCATAGGGTCCGCGTCGGAAAGATTGGTAATATAGAATAAGCCAATTTCTTTATGATTGTTAATCCGTAGATCTAACAGTGCATACTGAGATAGGATATCAGAAGTCCTTCCGTCTGCAAGTAACAGGTTGCGGGTAGTAGGGAGGGGACGTGTAGGGATACCAAGCTTGGATATGAGGGTTCTATCTATAAACCCATATCCCGCGGCTCCACTATCTACTAAGCCAATGAGTGGGATGATCACGTTAGGCGTAAGGAAAATTTCCGTTGAGATTTTAAGAGATTTGCTATTCATTGTTCTAAGATACAAAGGATCCCTAGACATAACCGATCTCTTAATCCACAAAGGCAAACTTTCCACAACGAACCTCGATTCGCGACTATGAATCGAGGTTAGTCTTTTAACATGCTTGGCTGGGGAATTGAATTTCCGCTATCATCCGAATGTACGGAGCCTTCAACGAATCCGCCAGATCTCTGCTGCTAGTGGGGATTGGAGAGGCGTATCGAAATGGTGCCGTGGCAGTCGGGAAACGATTAGCAGGCGGGAATGTATTCTGGTAAGTAGGGCTATAAGCATTGCGATAGGGTCCGGGGTTGTGATGGTGATCGGTAACGGGAAAACGGTGGACATTCGGAGCGTGTTGGTTCGTAGCAGGGGGACGATCGGGGTATTGTATAGTTCCTGAGTTGGTATTATATTTTGCATCGTTGCGTCGCTTTTTTTCGCAGTTGAATTTGATATGATTGGGCTTTTTGCAATAAAGACAGAGGCCAAGATCTAGACATTGTTCTCTATTGTAACGTAATAAGGGTCGCTGGCCTTGGCGAGCAGCATCCAGTTGCATAGGATCTCCAGAGGGATCAGGCGTAGGTATTACAGCAGCGATAGCAGGCTTCTTTTCATTGGGTTTTTTCTGATCGCTGAAGTTGGTGCCTTGGTTCTTGCGTTGATTGTCAAGATGAATCTTCTCCTCTAAGTCATCGTAGATGCCTTGCCACCAGACTACCCACGCGTCGATGTCGGCGGCAGAAGGTTTATTGGGGCGGTTAACTGAAGCATCGATTAGTTCTTGTGAGACTTTGAGTTTAAGATCAGCGACTTGTTGTTCGGCAGTCTTCTTGCATTTGATAGCGAGCTGCTTGAATTCGGTAATAAAGTTACCAAATGGGGTCTTCTTCATTTTACATTTATCGTAATCCATGGAAGCTTTGCGTGAGAGATCTAGAGTCTGGTATTGCTTGTTTAATTCACGCCAGATGCCTGCTACAGTGCGCCATCCAGAGGGCCAAAGGTCGGAATCATGCGCGTTGTCTGTGATTGTATCAAAGTGTATCTGATTGTTCGTATAAGCAGGGCCAGAAAGTAGGCTAGCAAGAAATGTGATTTTCTGAAACTCTGATTCATTTTCGTAATCCGCGGTCAAGCAGCGATTGACTGCGCTACGAAAAGTCGTGTACTGATCTTGGCGCTTTGCGATATCTTGCTCATCACCACTGAACTTTTCGGGGGCGGCGAGATACTTGCGACGAGGTGAAGCTTGCGAATTATTGCGAACAGCAATCTTCAATGTCTCAATTGTGTCTTTCAATTCGACAATCTTTGATTGAGCATCGGTGGCTTGGGCCTGAGCAGCGGCAGCTTGGGCTTGTAATGAGCCTGCGATCGATTCGATCGATTCAAACACGGCTTGAGCGGCAGCGAAGTGTGCAGCGTTTGGATCATTGAATAGGTCTGTAAAGGGAGAGATATCGGCTTCGGCGGAGTTGAGAACGTGGTTCAAGAAAAGGAACTGCGGAGGTAAGCCAGATGCAGGCGCTTCTGGTGCAGGTGCTTGTTCACCCATCTTCGGCACTTTTTGAGGCTCAAAACATCGGCGGCAGGGTGTACAATGGATCAACGGTGGGTGCGATCGGCGCGATCGGGACAAGACGTCGGTGGGGCTTTGGAAATAAAATAAGAAATAAAGCTGTGATAGCTTATTTGAAGATGGTACAAACTGTCAAGGTACGGGTAAAGACTTATATTGTACCATAAGGGTAGAAGAGCTATGGAAGAGTGAAGCCCTACTTATAGGAAGTAGGGCGCGCTAGTATGCTGTGCCTGAGGCACGAAGGCAACTACAGATCATGTAGTTGGCGCCGTGACAGTTTTGCTGCTAATCCTAAGGATCCTATTATATATAAGGAATCCAGAAAGAAAGAGATTAATAGATTAACAACTAAAAGTATATTCAAGATTGTATTACTTTCGAATATTCCTTTTAATATACATATTTTTAAATTGCAATTTGTTGATAAGATTAAGAATAAAGAAACAGATACTGAATTCCATAAGTCAAGACTAATCATTCAAGCATATAATAATATTAATAAGATATCTGTATTGACACAATCCCCAATAATTCAACAATTATATCAATATATTTTAGTCTTATTAGCTGTGAATACTCGAAAAACAGGTATAGGAGTGTATATTCGAGATATCACTTAGGTATATACTCAATTTACTTCGAACTTGCATTGCACTTTTTATACCCATACTCCGGAAGAAATGAATTTATTAACCAATATGATTTTATTTGTTGTTAAGCTATTATATAATATTCCTGAAGCAGGAAACCATTGATTCCAGATATACTATACTCATCACTGCAAGAAGCTTAAAATGTAGCAATCCATATATAACCCTTGTCTTTTGTATACTAATAATAAGGGGACTGGATTCGGTATTGTAGGGCTTCAAATAGATAATATACTCATCATTGGGGATAATATGTTTATACAAGCTGAGGATAAGCAATTCAAGCAAGCTAGCTTTATGACTAAGGATTATAAGAAATTTATTCATAATTATTTATTAAAGTTTAATAGTATTATTTTTATACTTAAGAGTAATAATATTTATTTTGATTAGGAGAGGTAATACGGCAATCTACAGTTCGTATCTATAGGATTTATGGATATGCATGGTATGTATGGTAAGGTTTGGAAGCATGCTTTTATATGTAAACAGTATATTGCACAACAAGCCCGTGGAGTATATATTGCAACTATATGTCAACCTGAGGCATCTTTTGATCTATCCATAGTAGTATAGATAATCCAACCTGATAAGGATAATATTGTAGCATTAAACAAGTATATCAAATAGCAAAAAGAAAACTCTACTAGAAGATTCAAATATATACTACTTGACTTAGATTCACTTAAAATTATTGTTTTTGCTGATACCTCTTTTACGAATAATAAGGACTATTTATCTTAAATAGGCTATATGATCGTTATAATAGATAAATATAATAATATTAATATCATTTATTGGTTATCCATTAAATGCAAGAGAGTCATATGCAATATTTTGGCATTCGAGCTATATAGATTAGTTCAGGGATTCAACATTGATATAATAATCACTTCTATAATTAGTATTATTCTCAGCAAAGAGATTCCATTAATTTTATATATTGATTTCAAGTCATTATATAATTTACTTACAAAATTAAAAACGATTAATAAAAAGAGATTAATGATTGACATTATAATACTACATTAATCCTACAAGCAAAAGGAGATCGTTAAAGTGATCTGGATTGATAGTCCGACTAATCCGGTCAATGCGATGACGAAAGGAAAGCTATATCAAGCTCTTGCTGATCTGATCAATACAAATAAGATCGATATCAAGGTAATAAAATAAGTGAAATGGAATTAAAGGAAGGGATTGGTTCTGCTAGTAAGAAGTTAGGGACTTTAGTTAATAGATAAAGGATTTTTATGATTTTACGAATTTCTTTTCAGCCATTATATTTGAAGCTATAAAAGAGAGTTTCAAATGTGTGAACAAGAGAATTCACTTCAAAAGAATAACTTCAATATAATAGCTACTATATCAAAGGTATTTAGACGAATGCAAAGGAGACTAGCTCTTTCAGTAGTGCCTATATAAGGCCTACTACTTCCCTTCATTAGCTAGCTCTTTAGACAGAATACAATACAGACATTTAGGGGCCTACTAATGATAGTGGGAACCACGTCTCCCGTATTCCTGATCTCATTATTGAACCAACATTTATCCTTTAAGATACTTTCTTCCTTACTCTTCCTCTACCCCTAATCTAATTAAAGTATCCCAATATTCAATTTCTCTTTTTAAAATCCTAAATCCAATTTACTATCCCTCCCTTTCTATAAAAGGCAAGAGTTATCCTCTCTCGAGTTGCCTTTAATATAGCAAAGGGTTCTTTTGCTAGTGAAGTAGCAAAAAAAGGCATTATTTTTCTCTATCTTTATCTCTTTTAAACTAATTCCTTATATATCTTCATAAATTTAATATCCTCTAGTTCTTATTAGATGTATATAATCGAAACTATTGAAAATAGTGGGGCAGGGCTGAATCCTAAGCCCTATTACCTATATACAAATCAATTCGGAAAATTCGAAAATTTGAAAATTAAAAGAAAAATATTGTATTGTATCAATACCCAAAGCATAATATTAATTTGAAGGCGATGGCATTCTCTGTATTGTATCGTTATAATATTCGAGTGACTAAAAGCCAAAGAATATAAAAAAGGGTTGTAGTATGAGTAGAGTGGCGGCAAGCTCTATATCGAAAAGACTCTTCTAAAAGAAGAGATTTATTACATATCATATTTCTGTATTTGAAATAGTAATCGATAATAGATATTGAATCTAACTGGGGCTTTCGTAATCTTTGTATCCATATCTAAAGCTGGTATTCAATTCTTCGTAGGTATTGTTGTTGTAAAATCGTAATATAATCCTTCGCTATATCTCTGAACCTCTCTCCTTCCAATTCTTCCAATTCTATCTGCGACTCAATCTTAGCTCTGCAGACTCTCAAGAGAGAGCTGGAGGTTTGTAGGATGCACCGCGTACAAATGTTGAGTCTTCGCATCCCACTAGTGCTGAATGAAAGGGCAGAAGCAAGGCAATATAATCAGGTAATAGAGAATGGGCTATAATAATCATATATGGTAATAGGGAAGGTGAAATTATATTCCTATTTCTAGTGGTTCAAGGACAGGTTTATCTTTTCAATTGATATATCGAAATCAGTTTTCTTATGGATTAGATTATTAAATCTATATCTAATGGATAAACAAATAATGAAATAGATTTAGAATAATTGAAATACTTCAATAAGCATATTAAAAATCGAAGAAAGAGTAAATATCAAATATTGGTACTAGATAAATATAAAAACTATAAATCAAATGATTTTTAGAAATATTATAAAGAAAACAATATTATTTATTTAGATTTATTATTATATTCAAATCATTTAATTCAATTACTTGATATAGATTGTTGCACGCGGCATACCATGTTGTAATAGAATGTATACAAAAGCTACCCTTACAGGATAAAGCAGCTTTCAAACAAATATTATATAGGAAATCGGAAAGCGCGCACGGAGGCACTCAGAGGATCGGAGACAAAGGCACAAGTGCGCTAGCCATCGCTTGGGAGGCTACTGAGGGTATTGAGACTCTATCCCTAGGAAAGGGGGATCATATAAATTAGAAGATTATTGTCACGGATCGCACCCAATCGCAGCTGCGATCGCTCACGTACGCGTTTGCGCACGTGCACGATCACGTGTACATAGCTAGTATATAGGAGCGCTCTACGAGCGCTTTGCTCCCGATTCTGTAGTTGTAGATTCTAAGGATAAATTATACCCTGCTCTCATAGTTCTTCTAAGGCAAAGTGTCATATTATCTATAACTCATTATACGATCGCATGGCCATCTAATGACCAATCAAATAATACCTTATAACCATAATACCTTTTTGGGTATATCGAGAATGTTTGATATTACTTATAGGAAAAGGGCTGATTCCAAGTAAATCTATTCGACAAAAATAACAAACCCTCAACATAACCGATTTCCCTACTACGTGCACGTCCCTGCTATATGCACGATCTCGATCACCCTTTTTGAATAACTTTAAAAATTAATAACAATTCCAATTTATAAGATAAAGAGCTAGCAATTTAATTGATAAATGATAAGATACAATACTATCTAAAAACATAATAAAATCTTCAGATTTTGAATTTCGATGGAACTCGTAGTGCTCGCCCTCTACTAGATCGCTGTGACGATTGCATCATTTAGAATACTAAGGTGAAGAGCTAGAAGAGCTCTTCGGAAGGAAGTGGTAATATACAGGATTGTGGATCACGTGAGGACCTAGCCGATCCACTAATATGATAGGATCGTCACACTACCTTCTCCTTCTGAAAAGCTCGCCCTTGAATGTACTAATAGTATTCTAAATGCGGTTCTCCAATCTAATTATATTATAATCTATATTCTTTATTACTGCTAATATCTAATTTATAATTTCAATACTAGTTTTAATATTGTCTATAATATGATTTGTAGTGTTGTCGATTGCTTTGTGGAAATATGTGTTTTGTGGTTTCATCACTTTTGTAAGAGAGGTTTCGAAATCAATAGGAGAAGGTTTCGAGAGTTGTTAAAAGATAAAATAAGCGAAAGAGAGGAGATTCGTTTGAAATGTGTCTCTTGTCGGTGATGTCGATGAAGCGGCGGAAGTATTGGTGAAATGCGGATTGGTTTGGCAGATTAACTGAATAAGCTGCTTTGTTGCGGCATCGATCGTGTGAGTGTATTGATACTTCGAATCAATTAGTTCCTGTAGTTTGCGTGCTAGGTTCAGGATCTTCGGATCTATTGTTAATAGAGCAAGGAGACTCTAAATAATGTGATAGTGAGGTATCAGCTCGTTAGTGGATAAGGTCCGCGGGAGTAGAGCTAGAGAGAGATTTTGATTGGAGATTATACGAATAGTTATATTAAGGAAACAAGCATGGAAGGCAATAGGCATTCGGCAAGCAGGCTAGCAATAAAAAGCTTTACAAAAGTGATCAAGAGCTTAAAAAATTTATATAATCTTAGTATAATGTAATAATTGCATCATTTAGAATATTAAAGTAAAGAGCTAGAAGAGCTTTTCGAAAGGAAATGGTAATATACAGGATTGTGGATCACGTGAGGACCTAGCCGATCCACTAATATGACAGGATCGTCACAATCGCAATATGACCTCCTCCTCCTTCCCCTTCGAATTATTAGCCTCTACAGCATTAGAGAGCTCTATAGTCTTTATCGATGTTAGATCTATAATAGAAAAAGCTTTGAGAAACTTTTTATTTTTTTGATTAAAGATTTTGTTGATTTTAGAATCTTTTTAATCTCCTTTTTTACATTACATACAATCTAACAATCAACCTCCCTCTGCAATACCCTTTCTTTTGTTTCAATCTCCTTTCATTTTTTTTCAACTTTCTTTTCAGCTTTTATCTAAAACTTAGCTTCCTTTTCTTGCTCTTTTTTAAATACTTTATCTTCTTGATACACTCTAGCTTTAATAATAGTAAAAGGTAACCATAAAAATACACCATTCCCCTCTTTTCTAATAAGATTTAAATGTTTTGAACGAGCTCTTTTCCTTTTTTCAAGTTTTAAAGCCTCTTCTAAACCTTTAAATCTATACCCCTGTATAGAAACTTCAACTCCTAATATAATTGCAGCCTTAAAAAACTTTAAAGTAATCTCATAGATAGGAGTGTGATGAAATTCTAATTTTATTTTACACATCGCTTTTAATGTATACAGTATAGCAAGAACATCCCTACAAGTTTTAAATAATATAGATGATATAAAAGGAGCTTCCGGAGTAATATAATCGATCATAAGACTCCTATTCATAGAATATATACCCGTTTTTTCGAAGAATTGTAAAATATTATACCTCATATAAATAAGCTTCCAAACCTTTTTAAATATACCCTAAAATATACATTTTGTTATACCAACAATCCCCCCACTATTGTGCATCAAATTATTCAATAATATACTATAATTTATCGAAAGGATATCAAAGGTTTCAACATCGAGAGACTGTAGTCAATATATAAAATAAAAGGGAAGAATTAAAACAATAATCTTTAATTCATTACATTTTGAAAGGAATTCTGTGACACTTTGCCTTAGAAGAACTGCAAGAGCAGGGTACAATTTATCCTTAGAATCTATAATTACAGAATCGGGAGCAAAGTGCTTGTAGAGTGTTTCTATATATTAGTTATGTATATATAATCGTGTATATGCGTAAGCATGTATGTGAGCAATTGCAGCTGTGATTGGGTGCGATCTGTGATATTATCCCTTTTTTCGAAAAAGCTTGCCTTCAAGTTTTACAATTATCTAATCCGTAGATGTATTGATAATCCTAATGAGGTGTTGTTGTTTACGTTGTAATATGGTGTGGTAAACAGATGTGTATGCAAATTTTGCTTTTTTCGTGATAGGAAGGCATATGGGAAATGGAGGAAACCGTTTTATAGCCTAATAACAGTGTAAAGCCTTCGAAACATATAGATTGTTCGAATTTCTCTCTCTTTTTCAAATCTTTTCTAATTACTTATCTTTTTTGTATCTCTTGATTAATAATCAATATGCTTTTTATATTATTAAGAAAACACAGTAGTAAGAACAAGTTGTTACTAATACAGCTGAAGTAGCAGGAGGCTGTGTGTATAGTAATGAGTTGTTTATTTTCTTTTATATTTATTTTGCTGATATACTTCTTTATAGCTTGTAATAAAGAGAGTATTTGCCTTTTCTGTTATGCAAAGCAAATATTCTATTGAGGAAGAAGAGGAGTCGAGCTATAGCGGGAATAATAGTAATCCTATTGACAAGAAGAAGGATAATAAGGAAGATGGGTTGGATAACAAAGACATATATAAGTAAAGCTTTCTTTAATGTTTCTGGCTTGTAATCGGCTTGTCTAACAAATGTGATTACAAATGTCGAAGATAATATACCTGAAGATGGGGTCGATCTTTGATATGCTTATTGAATATATCCGTTTCATTGTTTTCCGAGGTAGAATTCGGAAAAAGAATATAATCCCTTGATTGATTGTATTGATAATTACAAAAAGAAGTTTGCTAATAAGTTGATTGTAATGATATATTATTTTTGTAATCTCAAAAATGATGGTGAGATAGTTGAGGAAGATATTCTAAAAGTCTTATATCAAAATCAATCTAATCGTAAATTCGATATATCCCATTACAAAAGTATTAGCTTTGTTGATATTGATAAATAGGAATCTTCAAGTAAGAGGTTACTAAAAAAGATGGTATTATAGTAGAAACAATATATTCAAAAGGACAGTTAGATTTGTACTAGCTGTATATACAGTTATATTTCCAGCAAGGGAAATAGCATCTGCTATCGACTTTCTGGATAATCATCTGGTCAATCTCGCTATTTGCTTTGTCTGACTAGTAAGCATAAGTATAAGCGCTTGTCTAACAGGGATATGCACAAAATGTTTCTTTAATATCAATCGGCTATTGTTGAATATAGTAATATGGTAGAGATAAGTTATAATTTTGCTAGCTTTTAGTAAAGTTAACTCTTGAGATATCTTGATATATGGGAAAAGCTAAAGAATTGCATTTCGAAAAAATATTTCCTTTTATCCTTATTCGAGAAGTTGTGGAGCGTCGCATGGTGGAGGTTACAGTGCAGGGAGACGAATTAGAGTAACAGTATCAGCTCATCCTAACTCAAATAGAAATAGAGCTTTCGGCAGCTTGCAAGCGGTTGGATGCAACTGAGCGCAGGCTTAGCCTTGTTATTATGCGTATTACAGCTAACAATTGTTTTATTTTTCGGCTTGTAGTTGTCCTGTATATACTTGTTGTTACTGTTGGCTAAGAACTTGATTAGTATTTCGGTTTAAATTATCTAGCCTTTACTGTTATACCTCACCCGATCGTAACCATTGATACCTATAGGGACTTTCTTTCTGGCTTGATTTAAATCTGCCGGGTAGGGGAAAAGACTTTCTTTGTTGACATTTCATCTTTATCCAATCACTTTTAACTTCTTATATGATTAGGATTTTCTTTATCATAATAATAAATTAAAGAAGTTTTTTCTGTCTTTTTCATTTATACATTGATTATTATCTATAAAATCGTAATTATCTTTTTACTTTTATAAAAATAAATCCACTTTAGTAAGTATACAAGAAATCCTGGTAGAATAGGATTTTGTAGATGAAAGTTATGGAGGTGATGCGGGGTAGTTTTAAGTTAAAGGCGGGGTATCAGGTGAGATTGTTATTGATGTTTAGTCATAATACTTTGTACTTAAGTTATTGGCGTACTTTCTTTATAATTAGAATATACTCTACTTCCTATTTGATATTACTAGTAATATTTATTGGGGGTGATAATTCGAGGATTTATCTGGGAAGTGGGTTGTCTGCTACTTTACAAAACTTGCTAAATGAAAATATGGGGTGAACTTTCATAATAAACAATAAATCTAATTAGAAGGAATCTCTGGTTTGACCAATAATTTTGAATCTACCTTGAATAGAATAATCCAGTTTTTTGGATGGTTGTTGTATTAGAAAGTCCCTTATACTAAGCTATATATAGTTTCCTATATCAAAATCGACTGAGCGGTGATATGAATTAGCTGATTGAGATATTTTTTTTATATATATAAGATATTTTCTTTTATTCGATTGAATACTAGTTTATTGTGTTTAGTATACTCTCTAATATCGATTATATTCAAATCATTGATAGGCATAATAAAGTCGAGTTTCCAATCCTAGGGATTACAGGGTAGGTAGTTATATAAGGTCTTATATAAGGTTTAATTACCTAATGATTTATAGGAAAATATAAGTTGAGCATAGTTTATTATTAATAGGAATTCAGATTAATTATCTTGATAATAGTTTATAAAGAGTTGCAAGTGTTATTAGAGATATTAATTATAAATTTCAATTTGACTATTAGTTTGTAGATAGTAAACAATAAATAACTTGATTTGTATTTCTAAGATATTATTGAATTCTTACTAGAATTTGAATATAAATTGAAAACTATGATCAGAGATTATAGTCTCTGGGACATCATAGTATCTATATATATAGTATAGGTACAAGCGGGCCTGATCTTTTGAATCGATTGATTTATAACAGGATATCGAAATAGCTTGTTTAATTAATCAATCGATAATGATAAATATATTATTATAATTGTATTTATCTTTATTGAAACTATAATAATCCATAGTGATGTATTGCTATACTTGTATAGGGATCGGAAGCGGGTAGAAGAGATCGGAAATGTAATCTTTTGGTATAAAGCTGTATTTGTATTTATAGTAATTCTGTATATATTAATTGATTATATTATTTATATTCTTCTAATAATATTGATTGGCCAAGAGAGTGTAGGTCTTTTTGATATCAAGATGTGTAGTGGAAACTGAATTGTGAATTTCGTGAATCAAATAGATTTACAGATTTTCGATATCTGATATATAAAGTCGATCATTATAAAGCAAAATCCTTTCTCGAGTATAAGATACTTATGTGATTTGGTAGTTTAAATGTGTAAAGCTTTTAAACTTGAATAGAATCTATTTATTTTAATAATACGATTTACAATATCGAAAAAACGGTGTGATTATATATATGTCGATATTTACGATTATATCTAGATCTTGTTGTAGAGATTTGTATATAATCTTTATATTCATCTAATTATCTTTTATAAACTACTGAAGACGATTTTTCTTCTTAGTATTATTTTATTAATCTAACTCGTTAGTGTGGTATATAAGCATATCTGCAAATGGATTGTTCTTTTCAGTATAGTATATAATAATGAAGTTATAATTGGTGAGTAGTTTTATCTAGTATGCTTATCGAGTATTTAATTATTTAATAAACATAAAGTACTTAAGCGTTTATAATCGGTATACACTTTGATTTGGTGCAGGGATCCGGTAAGTTCGGCTTTCCAGTAATCTAGGGATTTAATGATCACAAGTATTTCTTTATCATGAACTTTGTAATTCAATTCAACAATAATTATTGTTTTCGAAAAGTAGGCAATTAGTAATTATTCATCGCTGTGCTTCTAAGATAGTATACTAGCAACTATACTATCGGATATATCGGTTTTCAGTATACAGGGTAGTATATAATTGTAATGCTACAGGAGAGGAGTGGAGATGAGTTTGTCTTTGAGTATATCAAATACGATTTGATAGATTTCGTTGAAATGGAATTTGATATTTGCTTTTGTGAGTTTATAAAAAGGTTTTGCTATTATATTATAATCCTTAATAAATCAGTGGTAAAAGTTATAAAAACCTAAGAATAATTGGATATTCTTTATAATAATAAGGTAAATCTAAATAACAACCACTTCAATCTTTTCTGGATCGATTTGTACGCCATTTATAGAAATAATAAAATCTAAATACTTTGTATATTTGATATTGAATTTATACTTCTTGAGATCTATCTAAAGACTAATGAACTCAAATCGTTTGAGGATGTATTTGATGTATTCCTTGTATTCATCTTTATTTTCAGAATATATAAGAATATTATTAAGGTAAGTAATATAAAAGTTATTTAAATAATCAAATAGGATATTATTTATATATTATTGATAAATCGCAAGACTGTTTGTTAATCTAAAGATAAAACTTTGTATTTGTAGGAATTATATTGAGTGTAGAAAGTAATATATTCTTTAGAAGCTGAATCTATACGGATACAATGGAATGTTTATCAAATATCTAATTTGGTATATACCTTTATATTAGAAGATTGGGTGGAAGAGGCCTCTATATTGACTATATAGTTACACGTGTAAGCATATTGATCTCCCCATAGTATTATATGAGGGGATCAATATGCCTGTCTATGGTTCGTCTAATCTAGCCCGTTTAGGTAGCTGTATTACTAATCACTACATGTGCTTAGCACCGGTAACTTCTATTCCTTTTAACACTCCCTCATAGGAGTTACCACCTTTGATCTCCCTGATCTTCCGCACCTCTACTATCTCAATCCCAGCATGTTTTTGAACCTTTCGAATGCTACTCTCGCTAAGGGTTAGTCATCCCATCTGCTACCATATCCGATGTATTGATGTAATTAGTTATCATCTTTTCTTTTTCAGTAAGATTCCTGATGAAGTGGTAGTATATATCGATATGCTTTGATCGTTTATGTAAATGCGGGTTCTTGGTTAAAGCAATTGCTCCTTAGTTATTGCCTAACAGTTGAACAGTATCTCTGTGTGTAGATATATATTCAGCCTTTTCAAGATCTTTAAGTACTTGAGCTAACTATTTTCCTTGTTTGGTGAATATCGCTATTGATATGTATTTGGACTCAGTACTTGATGTCGCTATTGAATTCTGCTTCTTATTAGCCTACGATATTGGTCCGTTATAGAATATAGCAACTCCCCCAGAAATACTTTTCCGATTATATCGATCACTTGTTTAGTTTGTGTTAGTAAAGACTTTTATAGTATCTACTGATAGGTTATATTCTTTTACGATTTGGTATTGTACTCCCTCAGGTCTGTATTTGAGTTTCTGAGTGATTGTAGCTCTCAGGTATCGCATTAAGTTCTTTACTCCTATTCCATAGCATTTCGCTGGCTTTGCTATGTACTATGACAGTCAGCCTAACACGAAGGAGATGTCTGGTCTTGTGTACACCATTAAATGAATAAGACTACCTATAGCTTATTGGTATTCAGTAACATCAATCAGTTCATCGTCTTCTATAGCAGATTGTAGGTATGAGTAATCAGTAGCAAATATCTTCTTAGCATGATACTAAGCATATAAGATTCCGAATTTTGTGAGCATAGCTTCCAGATATTCTTCTTAGTTTAATATGAGAGATTTGTTTGCTCGATTTCTTATAACCCTAATACCTAGAATCTTGCTAATCTCTTTTAGATTCTTAGTATTGAAGTGCAATGAAAGTATTGTAGAAAACCAATTGAGTTGATCTTTTGAGGTCGAGGAAGCAATTATGTTATTAATGTATATTAGCAGATTGAGTTAACGAGTAGTGTATGTATAGAGATACGGATCAGCGAGACTTTGGGTGAAGTCTCAATTGATCAATTGAGACTTTAGAAGTTGACTTCAATTTCGTTTAGCTTGTTTAAGATTATATAAGCTTCTCAATGCGCGTAAGATGTATCTATCTGATACCTTAAGTCCCTGAGGTGGTGTGAGGTATATCTCTTTCTTGAGATGGGATTCTGTAAAAGCATTCTTTATATTGAAGTGCCAGTATTCCGAGTTCTCTTTCGTAATGATCGCTAAGAACAAGTGGAGTATATCGAATCGCATTGTAGGAGCAAAGGTTTCGTTGTAGTCTTTTTCGAGAATTTGATTAAAACCTTTTGCTACTAATCGTGCCTTGAACCTCTCGATCTTATTGTTCTTTGTTTTTATTGTGAATACCTATTTTGTTGAAATAAGGTTCCTTTCTTTCGGTAGAATATATTCTTTTCAGGTGCTATTTGCAATTAATGAATTAATCTCTTTTTCAATAGCTTGCTTTCATTTTTTTCTATATTTGGGGTTTGAGACTGCTTGATGATATGTAGTAGGAATGGGGATTCCTAAAATCTGTTCTACAGAAAAGGCTGTATCCTTGTCTGTAGGGTTTCCTAAGATTACTTGTAGGTTTTCGAATAGTTTTGTCTTAATACTTATATCGATCCTTGGTGTAAGTGATATAGAGATTATAATATATTTGATAGTATTTCTATCTGGGTTTGCTATAAGCATTGCTATCATTGCTCTGATCAGTTTCTGGATATGCTCGTCTGATCTATTGTTATCTCGCTTGCATTTTCGAAAAGAGTATCTTTCAGAAGTATTTATATCCATAAATGTGATTGGGGTTTCGGTTGAGGGTTGAATTATAGGTACAGCATTTGATATCTCTGTCTCCATTATTCCTGGAGGTAGTATTGGGTTCTCAGATGGATTGATTTCGATGATATTCTTTTCGCTATCTTTATTGAATTCCTGGATATTGTTTATTTTAAGTGTGCTGGGGATTATTATCTTTAGGGTCTCGGGGATAGCAGTATCTTGTAATGAATCAGGTGGGTATTCTGGTTTCTCTTGTACTTTGTGAGGTCTACCTTTAGGTCTTTTATCAGGAATGATATTCTCTGTACCTTGAGGATCTGATACTGAGTTCTTTATTCTCAAGTTTAGATCTCCTTTCTTTTTGGATTTGTTTATAATCATTTGGCTTACTTATATAGTATAGCTTAGTTCCGGTAAGTATATTCTAATATGTCTATTAATTGTGATCGAGTATTCTATAAAGATGCCTTCTCGAGTTGTATCTTGTAATTTGTTGTATTATTAATCCTTTGGAATTGTCTTTAGATTGATATATATATAACACTTGCTTTCCTATATTCTATAATGACTAATATTGAGGTTGATCTTGTGAATACTTCGATTAGGCTGATTACGTTGTTGTTGATGATCGGTTTAGTGTTTGTTCTGTTCCTACAATATATATTATATTCAACAACTTCGTCCCAGAATTCCAATAGCAATCTGGATTCCTTTAGTATAGCTCTCATATCGGCTTTAACAGTACCAATGTTTCTCTCGGCAGCTCTATTCTGATAAAATGATATTATAGTTGTTAATTCTAATCGGGTCCCAGAATTCCATTCTTTAACAGCTTGGATTAGCTCTGGTGCATTATCAGTCCGAGCAGCTACTATCTTGTCACCAATACCAAATTCCAATTCGGTTTTCCATTTCTTCAATCTTAATATAACTTCATCTTTTGTTTTTAGAATCAAAATCCAATTCACTCTTATCCAGCTGTCTATAATCAATAGGAAATAGCGGTTTCCTCATAATGATCTTGGAAATGGGCCAGCGATATCAAAGTGAATAAGCTCTAATCTTTTTGTCTTGTAGGAACTGAGTTGTTTCGGGATTAGATTCTTCATCTTGATAAATATACAAACTTCGCATACAAGAATCTTGGATAGGACTTTGATCGGCTTTCCCAATATAATAACTTTATAAAGATTCCGTATTTTCTCTAAGCCAAAATGATTAAATCGTTTATACCATAATAGATAAATTTCTAAATCCTTTTTGGTTTTGTTTGAAGAGATATTTAGAATGGTTTCATTTAGCTCAATATCACTAATGATCTCTATACTCGATAAAACGATATCTTCATATCCTTTTGCGATATCCGAGATTATATAAATTCCTTTATCCATTTTTGCTTTGATAATATTTATTCCATTCTTTCGAAAGTATATACAATCTGAATTGAACCTGCCCTTAAATCCAGCTTCACAGATCTTCTTGCTAGAGAGGAGATTAACTCCTAATCCCGATATATACAACGTTTTTAAAAGTAAAACTATACCCTCATTTTCCAGCTCTATTGCAGCAGTACCTATCCGATTACAGTATATAACTTCCCTACCGACTTTTATTATCTTTCTCTTTATCTTCTTAATATTTCTAAAAAGAGAAAGTTAATTAGATATATATAAGGAAGCACTAGTATCTGTATATTAATGAGAAGGGATGATTTTACGGACAAGTTCTTTAGATATATAGCATTCTTCGTTATCAGATTCTTTTTTGCTTTCTGATAAATCGAGATCAACTGAAAGGCTTTCGCTATCTGCAAGATAAGCTTGGTTGTTTTTTTTAAAAAATGACATTTTAATTATCTTTTTAAGTATTGCTCTTTATTACTGGGCTTTGTAGTATTTACGGATCAGAGCTTGTGCAAGTGAGAGATTTTTGTAATTGTGTAAAAAGTATTTTTTTTATTTATATAGGTGATAAGCAAAGGATTTTATATTATTATTTTATTCTTACTTTCCAAATGGGCTTGATCCTCTACATTCTCTTTATCGATCCGGGATTATATACTTTCCATTAGCAATATAAGCTTGTTCTGTCTCTTTGATACTGAATTCTTTAGTTATAAGATACTTAATCTTGTCTTCGACTGTTAGTATGCTTTAAATGTTTATAATATCGATTATTATTTGATAATCAATTGGTAGGCTTCTTGTAAGAACTAAAAGAGAATTTGATCTTTATATAAATCTTTGAATGCAGGATTGGCTGTACTAAACTTGCATCGATATTCCTTAAGCTTGTTTTAGACTTCAATAATAATCATCTCCAATTGATTTGAGGATTTGAAAATAAATATCTAGATTATTGTTAGATACAAGTTTGCTGTAATATCACTTATTCTCGAGTATTTGGATTTCAGATAATTCTATAATGTATATACTGTATCGTATTCATCGACTAGCGCTTCATCGTTATCGCTGAGCAATTTATACATATATAAAAATACACTAGCTTCATTCTTTAAATATATAGTTTTCTTTTCAATATTGAATCTAATACACATTATCATAGCACTTTTAGTGATCGAGAAGATCTCAGTGCCATCGATCTCCATCCCAAGTTCTCCGATCCTTATATAATCCTAAAATGTAAATTCAATTGTATAAAACCAATCCTTTCCTCTCAATTGTATTTTCATTTGCCGAAACCATCTCTTATAAATCTCTTAAATAAAAATTGGAATATGTTTAGCTTGCTTTTTGATATCGTCCATTTTGATATCTATACAAAGAATTTGCAAAGTTTTTCCTTTTTTTTTTTTTTTTTTTTTTTTTTTTGTATAAACAATACCACACAGATTTATGATTGTAAATATATAAATGTAGATAGTACCATATGCTCTTCAACTCCGCGAGTTAGTAGTGATGATCGATTGTAGTACCACATACTGATCGTAAAGTAATGCCACACACTCTTCAACTCCGCGAGCTGGATATAAGGTAGTGCCGCGTACTTTTCAGCTCTGTGAGCTGAATATAATATTAATCACATCAATTTTATTCAGAGGCTATACTAACTGGGTCTCATAACCTATTAGAAGATTGGGTGGAAGAGGCCTCTATATTGACTATATAGTTATACGTATAAGCATATTGATCTCCCCATAGTATTATATGAGGGGATCAATATGCCTGTCTATGGTTCGTCTAATCTAGCCCATTTAGGTAGCTGTATTACTAATCACTACACGTGCTTAGCACCAGTAACTTCTATTCCTTTTAACACTTTACACTAATAAATTATGCGAGTATCTTGTCAATAAGAGATAAAGGATATCTATCTTTACATATTAAAGAATTGAATAATCGGAAATCTATATAGAATCTTAAGTTTCCATTCAGCTTTCTTATAAAGAGAATCGGTATTATAAACGATGCTTGATTGAGTTTTATAAATCCTTTGGCAAGGTTCTCTGTAATATATTCTTTAACAACCTCAAGCTATTCGAGCAACATCTTATACAGAGAATTGTATTTAAAAGCTTTTTCACCTTTTCCTTCAAGTATAATCTTGTGATTATATAACTAAGAGAGAGGTAGGATATCGGACTTGCGCTTGGAGAATGCTTGGTGATATTGCTGGTAAACTTCGGGGATTGGAGGTTCCGTTTCAACATCTGTAATAATGCGATTGAAAGTAGTAATAGTTTTTGGTTTAGAATTGTTTAAGGCAGTAACTATGGTTGAGATTCGATGATTGTTGTCTTAATTAGATTTATAAATTGAGATGATATTATCAATCTCTATATATATAATTATAAAGATCTCATAATCCTTATTTCTCTTACAGATAAGTTGAAATTGAATTAGCTTGAGTGTATAAATATTGAATATATTGAAGATATAAAGTGGGAGGAATTTATAAATAGATTGAATAAAGATTTGATTAAAAATAGATTTCTTCTTTAGATTAACTGGAATCTGAGCTTCGATTACATCTGAGATTATTATATTAATTTCTTGAGGAGGGATAATAAATATTTTAGGTATAATCGGTGCTATAATTGGTTATCTATTATTAAGTTGGTGGTACATTTCTTCTAATTAGGTGTTTCGATTGTCAGTATCTTTCTATTTTAAGTAATTGATTCTGGGTTATTAAAGATTGTTTCTGATTAAAAGTATATTTTTTGATAAGGAAATAGTAAAAGGATGCTTGGGAGGCCATTCAAGGTGTTAGTTAAAACAATCAACTTTAATTCGGGTTTTTGTTAATTATTTGTAATCTAGGATTATACTATGTAAACCCAAATCAGTAATGAGAAATGGCAAATAAGATTATTGTCGAACATTAATTGTGAAATTAAGAAATGTGAAATAAGTGATAGCTTTATCTTGTATATCATTGTAGCTTTTGACTTCAATTGGTGGTTCGAGTAGTATAAAGTGGGGTTTGAATATAGGGAATAATAATAAAAGGAGTATTTTATCGATAAAAGCAAAGCCATTCATTCTGAAATCTATAAGAGATTGAGTATTATATAAATATCCGTTTTTCGAAAGTATATATAATAGATTTATAGAATTACCTCCTATTAGTTTTATCAAATTGAGGAATCTTATATCCCGGATTGCGCTTAGGAGGGAATTTCTATCTAAACGTATTGATTTAAACATTAGTTTTCGGCAATGTAAGCGGATTTAACAGCTTCTACTTATACTTCTTGGTTTACATTCTTCTTAGCATTCTTTTCTACATCATAAAACTCTTTATCTTCTCCAATCTCTTAAATCTCGGCCATAGCATTTATATTATCTATACATAACATGAAACTGCGATTCACTCCCAATACAAAAACAATAGTATTACAATTGAAATTGTTTCCTGGAGATAGAGTATTGTTTGGCTTGAAGATTCCTGTATAGCCAGTAGGAGTGTGAGGAGGATATTGGGTATGAAACTGAGTAGATGGATTCGAATTATTCGATAAGCGGAGAGTGCTTTTAGGGATAGTCGACGAATCGGTATTACTAGATAGCTTTCTAAAAGATATCTTTTTAGTTGTTTTGTAACGATTGTATTCTCGAAGTGTAACTTCGAGTTCATCAATCTCAGTAAGCTTGATAACCAGGTTCTTAATAATATAGTATTTATTGATATAAAGGCTAATAGTTTATTAAAGAAAATCGGATATTTTTCTTTCCAGATTGTAGAGGAGAATTATCGGATTGATGATTTCTGTCTATATAGCTAATAGTCTAAATCTGCAATACTATATTAGGAAATTTCCTCGTTGAGTATTATTAGGTATAACCTAATATTCATACTTAGTTTGTGTATAATCAATTTCGATCGGGTTCTTGTAAATGGCTGTGAGCTGATTGATCAATTGCTATCCTGTCAAATAGGGGACTTGAATATATAGCAAGAATACATATTCTTATACCTCTCTTTCTATTTGATTTATTATATAAGATTATTATTATACTTTCGAGATAAGCAAATTTTTGTAAAGTTCGAGTTGCTTGGTGACTAATAGTTGTTAGAAGTTTGCTTTCAGCTTTACACTATTTTTGAATTTGAATAAAAGATTAATGAGCTTCGAAATATATAGATACTCTATTATAATAATAAATGAATGAGAGTGGAATATTTGGTGAATTTGTGAATTGTTTAATAAAGCAATTGGATTTGAGAGGAGTTTGCTATTAATATTTGAAAAGGATTATTACAAAGATTAACTTTACGAGCAGGGGTTTTTCTTGTTTTTTCTTTTTTTGATAATAGAAGATACCCTTTCAATAAAATCGATTGAAATATCAGGAGTCTGGACTTTACAATTCGTAAGGGAATCTATATAATGTTGCTATTGATATCTTGAAGGTTGAAATGAGTAAGCAATACTAAAACTACACTGTAGCAATTCGTCTTTGAGTCTTGCAATTTCGTTCCGTAAATCCTCAAAGTCTTTAAGGGTCGGTACTTGTTCTTTTTGTAATGGGAGAGTGTACATCGGTATACTACCCTCAAGAGTTAATATTTCGATTGAGGAATTGTTTCTAGACTGTTTACTTTTTCTATATTTATCAATATTTATATTAGAATCATAAGAACTATAACCATTGCTTTGTTGAGATTGATTATTATCAACTAGAAGTATTCAGTTGATGAAAGAGGGAGAGTGATAGAATCTCTTTGAGGTAAATAGGTTGGATATGATAGCAGTACTTGTAATTCTGTATGTTGAGGGTTTGTTATCTTCCGTTGAGTAGATTTACTCGGAATCAGCCCTTTTCCTATAAGTGATATCGAACATCCTCGATATACCCAAGAAGGTATTATGGTTATAAGATATTATTTGATTGGCCATCAGATAGCCGTGTGATTGTATAGTGAGTTGTAGATAATGTGACATTTTGCTTTAGAAGAACTGCAAGAGCAGGGTACAATTTATCCTTAAAATCTACAACTACAGAATCGGGAGCAAAGCGCTCGTAGAGCACTCCTATATACTAGCTATATACACGTGATCGTGCACGTGCGCAAGCGCGCACGTGGGCGATCGCAGCTGCGATTGGATGCGATCCGTGACAAATTCCATATTAACATAACTAGAATAACCATCAACAATAAATAGATGATATCTTTCATCTACTTTTCGACATATAACAAGATCGAATACATTTATAAGCTAATATAGGCCAAAAGTATTCGATAACCACCCATTACTTGAAGCTTCAAAATAGACTTTATCCTTCTCCCCTACATCCTGAACCCATATATCTTATAGATCCCCTGAATCTCCTTTATAAATAAAAGCAGAAAGAAGAACTATCCCATCAACACATATAGCTGTTAATAGGGTAATAAACTCTCTTGATCCATCTTACCTAGCTTTTGTCACTCTACCTCTATTATAAACACTAACACTCATTATCCTCTTCATAATCCTCCCCATACCAATTATAAAGCCCTTTTTATCCCAATTATATATCTCTCAGCCATATATCATATTTTATAATCACTTTTATCAACTAAATTAAAAAAAGAGGGATATTAGTAAAAGCATTTTAAATAATAAAGATTAATAACAATAGAAAATAGTTTAAATCAGATTATAAAAGTAATCAAATATAGTAATATTATTGGTTTTTATATACAAATTATTAATGTAACAAAGATATCGACTTTTAAAACATATTAAATACCTCTTAACAAAATTGCTAATCCAGTTTTTTCCCACCTCTCTGCCTAGGATTTCTTCTGCAAGGTTTCTGATTATACAACTTATAGGAGAAATAAATCTCTATATCAGCTTATTAATTTGATTAACTAAAACCTCCTCCTGATCACTAGAAAGTGTTTGTTTCGTATCAAAAAGGAACTGTTTTCTCGAGATGGTTTTACCTCTATACCGCCGGAAAAGCATGAATCGATCAATTTTAAAGAAATTAGCTGTCTAAATATATTTAAAAGCTTGAACCCCTTTCAAATAATCTAATACAAACTCTATACAAGCCTCTAAAGGTATATCATCAATATTTGAAGTCATAATATTGATATTTTCAAAGTCATGCACATAGTAGGGATATGCACATAGTGGAGAAATCGGTTATAGAATTACAAATATTACTATTATATCCAACCCATTTATCTCAAAGGGACTCCATCGCTTTCCTCCTCTCGCTAATCAAACACCCCCAGTTAATAATAGTTAATCTTAATAAAGTAATGGTTACAGTTCTTACAATTCTAATATAAATACTAATAAATATAGAAAGGGTAAATAGTCTGAAAACAACTTCTCGATTAAGACATTAACTCTTAAGAGTAATATGTTGATATATATTTTTCTATTATAAAAGAACAAATACTAACCCTTAAAGACTTTAAGGATTTATAGAATGAAATTGTAAAACTCAAAAACAAATTGCTATAATATAATTTTAGTATTGCTTATTTATTTCAACCTTTAAGATACCAACAACAATATTATACAGATTCCCTTGCAAATCGTAAAATCCGGATTTCTGATATTTTAATTGATTTTATTAAAAAGGTATCTTCTATTATTGAGAAAAAGAAGAATAAGAAAAACCCCTGCTTACGAAGTTAGTTTTTGTAATAATCCTTTTCGAGTATTGATAGCAAATCCCTTTCAAATCTGATCGCTTTGTTAAACAATCTACAAATTCATCGAATACCTTATTCTCGTTTATCTATTATTGTAATAAAGTGTTTGTATATTTTAAAGTTTATTAATCTTTCATTTAAATTCAAAAATAATATAAAGCCGAAAGCAAGCCTCTGATAACTATTAATTACCGAGCGATTCGAACTTTATAAAAATTCGCTTATTTCAGAAGTATAATAGCAATCTTATATAATAGATTAAATGGAAAGAGAGATATAAGAATATATGTTTTTATTGTACATTTAAGTCCCCTATTTGATAGGATAGTAATTGATTAATCAGCTCACAGTTATTTATAAGAATCTGATTGAAGCCGATTATATACGAATTGAGTATAAACACTGGGTTATGTCTAATAATATTCAACAAGGAAACTTTCTAGTATAATATTGTAGGTTTAGATTATTAACTATATAGACAGAAATCACCAATCCGACAACTCTTCTCCACAATCTGGAAAGAAAAATATCCGATTTTCTTTGATGAGCTATTAGCCTTTATATCAATGAATACTATATTATTGAGGATCTGGTTATTAAGCTTATTGAGATCGATAAATTCGAAATTACGTTTCGAGAATGTAATCGTTATAGAATGATTAAAGAGATATTTTTTAGAAAGCTGTCTAGTAATATTGATTCGTTGATTATCCCTAAAAGCACTTTCTGCTTATTGAGTAATTCGAATCTATCTACTCAGTTTCATATCTAATATCCTTTTCGCATTTCTATTGGCTATATAGGAATCTTTAAGTCAAATAATACTCTATTTCTAGGAAACAATTTCAATTATAGTACTATTACCCCCGTATTAGAAATGAATTGCAGTTTCATATTATATACAAATAATATAAATACTATAACCAAGATTCAAGAGATTAGAGAAGATAAAGAATTCTATAATATAAAAGAGAATATTAAGAAGAATATAAATCAAAAAATACAAGCAGAAGCTGTTGAGTTTGTTTGTATTACTGAAAACTAATGTTTAAATCAATATGTTTAAATAAAAGTTCCCTCCTAAGCACAATCCGGAATATAAGATTCCTCAATTTGACAAAACTAATAGAAAGTGATTCTATAAACCTACCATATACACTTTCGAAAAATAGATATTCATATAATATTCAATCTCTCATAGATTCCAAAGCGAATAGCTTTGCTTTTATCGACAAGATACTCTTTTTATTATTATTCCCTATATTCAAACCCTGCTTTATATTACTTAAACTATTAATTAAAGTCAAAAGCTATAATAATATACAAAGTAAAACTATTACTTATTTCATATTTCTTAATTTCATAATTAATATTCGACAATAATCTTATTTATTATTTCTCATTACCGATTTGAATTTATATAATATAATTCTAGATTGCAAATGATTAATAGAGATTCGAATTAAAGTTAATTGTTTTAATCAATACTTCGAATAATCTTTCGAATATCCTTTTATTATTTCCTTATCAAAAAATATACTTTTAATTAAAAACAATCTTCAACAATTCAGAATCAATCATTTGAAACAAAAAGATACTGACAATCGGAATACCCAATTGGAAAAGATGTACTACCGATTTGATAATAGACAATCAACTATAATACTAATTGTATTTGAAATACTTATTACCTCTTCTCAAGAAACTAATATAGTAATCTCAGATACAATCGAAACTTAGGTTTCAGTTAATTTGAAGAAGAAATCTATTTTCAATCAAATCTTTATTCAATCTATTTACAAATCCCTTCCACTTTGTATCTCTGATATATTCGATATTTATACATTCAAGCTAATTCAATTTCAACTTATCTATAAGAGAAGCAAGGATTATGAGATCTTTATAATCATATGTATAGAGATTGACAATATTATCTCGATTTACAAATCTAGTTAAGATAATAATTATCGAATTTCAACTATAGTTGTTATTTTAAATAATTCTAAACCAAAAACTATTATTATTCTCAATTGTATTATTATAGATATCGAAATAGAATTTCCGATCCCCAAAGTTTATTAGCAATATTACCGAGCGTTCTTTAAACGCAAATCCGATATCCTATCTCTCTTTCAATTATACAATTACAAAATTATATTTGAAGAAAAAGATGAAAAAGCTTTCAAATACAATTTCCTATATAAGATATTGTTTGAATAACTTGAGGTCATTAAAGAATATATTATAGAGAATCTTGTCAAAGGATTTATAGAACCCAGCCAAGCACTATTCGTAGTGCCGATTCTTTTTGTGAAAAAGCCAAATAAAAGCTTAAGGTTCTATATAGACTTCCAATTACTTAATTCTTTAATATACAAAGACAAATACCCTTTATCTCTCATTGATAAGATACTCGTACAACTTGTTGATACAAAAATATATATCAAATTAGATATTCGATAAGCGTTCTATTGTATCTATATAAATCCAGCTTCCAAAAAATATATTATCTTCCGTACTCGATATAATTCCTACAAATACAAAGTTTTACCTTTTGGATTGATAAATAGCCTTATGATTTATTAATAATATATAAACGATATCCTATTTGATTATTTAGATAATTTCTGTATTGCTTATCTTAATAATATTCTTATATATTCTGAAAACAAAAATAAACACAAAGAACATATCAAATATATTCTCGAACGACTTGAGTTCGTTAGCCTTCAGGCAAATCTCAAGAAATACAAATTCAATATCAAATATATAAAGTATTTAGGTTTTATTATTTTTATAGATAATGTATAAATCAATCCAGAAAAGATTGAAATAATCGCTATTTGGACTTATTTTATTATTATAAAGGGTATCTAATCGTTCTTAGGTTTTTGTAACTTTTATTGCTGATTCATTAAGAATTACAATATAATAGTAAAATCTTTTTATAAACTTATAAAAACAAATATCAAATTCCATTTCAATAAAATCTATTAAATCGCATTTAATATACTCAAAGACAGACTTATCTCTACTTCTCTTTTACAGTATTACAATTATACACTATTTTGTATACTAGAAACCAATATATTCGATAATATAATCGCTAATATGCTATTTCAAAAGTATAGTAATGAATGATTATTAATTGTTTATTTTTCGAAAACGATAATCGCTGTCAAATTAAACTATAAAGTTCATAATAAAGAAATACTTATAATCATCAAATCCCTAGATTACTAAAAAGCCGAATTTACTGGATTCTTATATCAGATCAAAGTGTATATTAATCATAAAGCACTTAAATACTTTATATTTATTAAATAGCTAAATGCTCGATAAATATACTGAATAGAACTACTCACTAATTATAACTTCATTATTATATATTATACTGAAAAAAACAATCTACTTATAGATACACTTACATACTGTATTAACAAATTGGATTAATAGAATAATATTAAAAAGAAGAATTATCTTCAATAATTTATAAAAAATGATCAAATGGATATAAAGATCATATACGAATTTCTATAATAAGATCTGGATGTAGTTGTAAATATCGATATATATACAATCATATCACTTTTCGATATCATAAATCACATCATTGAAGCAAATAGATTTTATTCAAATTTAGAAGCTCTATATATTTAGATTATCAAATTGTATAAATATTTTATGCTCGAAAAAGGATTCTTGTTTTATAACAATCGACTTTATATACTGGATATCGAAAATCTGCGAATCTATTTGATTTGTAAAGTTTACGATTCAGTTTCTACTATATACTCTAATATCAAAAAGATCTATACTCTCTTAGTTAATCAATATTATTGGAAGAATATAAATGATATAATCGACTAATATATACGGAATTGCTATAAATACAAACGCAGTTTTATATCAAGAGATCGCATTTCCGGTCTCCTCCACCCGCTCCCGATCTCTATACAAGTATAGCAATATATCATCATGAACTACTACAGTTTCAATAAGAATAAATACAGTTACAACAATATATTTGTTATTATCGACCGATTAATCAAATAAGCTATTTCGATATTCTGTTATAAATCAATCGATTCAAGAGATCAGGCCCGCTTGTACCTATATTATATATATAAATACTACAGTACCTCGAAGATTATAATCTCTAATTGTAGTTCTTAATTTATATTCAAATTCTAGTAAGAATTCAATAATATCTTAGGAATATAAATCAAGTTATTTATTATTCATTATTCGCAAACTAATAATCAAACTGAGATTTATAATCAATATCTCCAATAATACTTGCAATTTTTTATAAACTATTATCAAAATAATTAGTCTGAATTCCTATTAATAATAGATTACATTTAACTTATACTTCCCTATAAATTATTAAGTAATCAAATCCTATACAAAACCTTATATAACTATCTATCCTACAATCCCTAGGATTGGAAACTCGATTTCACCATACCTATCAACAATTTGAATATAACCAATACTAAAAAATATGCTAAACACAATAAACTAGTATTCAATCGAGCAAAAGAAAATATCTTGTATATATAAAAAAAGATATCTTGATTAGTCAACTCATATTGCCATTTAATCGACTTCGATATGAGAGATTATATATAACTCAGTATAAGGGACTTTCCGATATAATAATTATCCAAAAAACTGGATTACCCTATTCAAGATAGATTCAAGATTATTGGTTGGACTGGAGATTCCTTCCAATTGGATTTACCGTTTATTATGAAAATCCACTCCGTATTCCATCTAACAAATTCCGTAAAATAATAAATAATTCATTTCTTAAATAAATCCTCAAACCATCACTCTTAATAAATATCACCAATAATACCAAATAAAAGTAAAGCGTATTTTAGCTATAAAAAAAGTATACCGATAGTTTTAAATATAAAGTATTATAACTGAATATCAATAACAATCTCACCTAATACCCTACCTCTAACTTAAAAACTACTTTGTATTACCTTTGTAACTTTTACCTACGAAATCCTACTCTACTAAAACCCCCTATGTATTTATTAGAATGGATTTGTTTTTATAAGAATAGAAAGGATAATTACAATTTTACAAATAATAATTAATATATAAATAAAAAAGATAGAAAGAATTTTTTTAATTTATTATTATAATAAAGAAAATCCTAATCATATAAAAAGCTGAAAGCGATTGGATAAAGATGAAATGTCAACAAAAAAAGTCTTTTCCCTTATTCAATAAACTTAAACCAAACTAAAAAGAAAGTTTCTATAAATATTAATAATTATAGTCAGACAAAGTATAATAGCAAAGACTGAATAGTTTAAATCGAAATACTAATCGAGTCCCTAGCCAATAGTGATAATAAGTATATACAGAACAATTACAAATTGAAAGACAAAACAATTATTGATCATAATATATATAACAATAAGGCTAAGTCTGTGCTTAGTTGTATCCAATTATTTGTGAGTTGTTGAAAGCTTTGCTTTTATTTGAATTAGAATAAGCTAATGCTACTATTCCAATTTGTCTCTCTATATTATAATCTTTGCTATACAATGCTTTGCAGCTTTTCGAATAAGAGTAAAAGAAAGCATTTTTTTCGAAATACAATTCTTTAGCTTCTTTTGTATATCAAACTATCTCAAGAGTTAATTTTACTAAAAACTGATAAAATTATAATTTATCTCTACTATATTGCTATATTCAATAATAACTAATCAATATTAAAGAAATATTTTATATATATCTTTATCAAACAAGTACTTATATTTATATTTGCTAATTAGATAAAGTAGATAGTGAAATTAATCAAACAATTATCCAGAAAGTCGATAGTAGATACTATCTCTCTTATTGAAAACACAACTATATATACAACTAGTATAAACCTAATTATCCTTCTGAACACATTATTCTCATTGTAATACCATCTTTTTTGATAACCTTTTATTTGGAGATCTTTATTTATTAATATCAACAAAGCTAACACTTCTACAACAAAATATATTGAATTTGCAACCAGATTGACTTTGATACAAAACCTCTAGAATATCTTTCTCAATTATCTCGCCATCATTTTCGAGATTACAAAAATGATATATCGCTATAGTCAACTTGTTAGTGAACTTTTTTTATAATTATTAATATAATCGATTAAGGGATTATATTCTTTCTCCAAATTCTGCCTCGAAAAACAATAGAATAAATATATCCAATAAATATATTGAAGATCGACTCTACTCTTAGGTACATTGTCTTCGGCATTTGTAATTATATTTGTTAGACAAGCTGACCATAAGCTAAAGATATTAAAAGAAAGTCTCATTTATATATATCTTCATTATTTAATTTATTTTCCTTATTATCCTCTTTCTTATCAACAGAATCATTACTATTCTCATTACGACTCGACTCTTTTTCTTCCTTAATAGAATACTTGTCTTGTATAATAAAAGAGGCAGATACTCTTTTTACTGTAAACTATAAAAAAGTATATCAATAAAATAAATATAAAAGAAAAATAATTAATTTATTGTTGTATATATGTTCTCCCGCTACTTTAGCTATACTAATAACAACTTGTTCTTGCTACTACATTTTCTTAATGATGTGGAAGGTATATTGATTATTAATTGAGGGATACAAAGAAAATAAGTAATCAAAAAAGATTTGGAAGAGAAAGGGAAATTCGGGCGATTTATATACTTTGAAGGCTTTATGCTGTTACTAGATTACAAAACAGTTTCCTTTATTTCCTATACGCCTTTCCATTGCAAAAAAAGCAAAATTTACACACACACCTGTTTACCATGCCATACTATAACATAAACAACAACGCCTTATTGGAATTGCCGATATATCTACAGATTAGGTAATTATAAAGCTTAAGGGTAAGCTTTTTCGAAAAAGAAGGTAATATCACGGATTGCACCCAATCACAACTGCAATCGCTTATATACACACTTGCACATATATATAATCACATATATATAACTAGTATATAAAAGCGCTCTACAAGCACTTTGCTCCTAATTCTGTAGTTATAGATTCTAAGGATAAATTGTACCCTGCTCTCGCAGTTCTTCTAAGGCAAAGTGTCACAATTATCCCACAATTAGCCCAACCGTAATGCCCCCTGGGAGGCTCGCCTATACGGCCCGGTTGAAAATTACTAATAATAATAATAATAATAATAATAATAATATAGATTGTTTTGATAATCTGAAATATTCATATAGTGATTAAATTAATAGATTTATCAAAATATATATCAATTATATTTCAAAGATTGAATTCTTTATAACTTTTAAACTATAACGTGTTTTATCACCGAGTGGATCATATCATCGAATGGATCATTTGAAAATACACCAAAATCAACTATTTTTAAATATTCTTATTTTAATAACCAATCATTATTTCTGAAAATTGAAAGATTTAAAATAATGATAATAATTTAGCTTTTTAGAAACTTAGTTTTTATATAAACATCTTTATTAAATTCGACAAAAATTCGAAAATGCCACGATTTTCGTTACAAAAAAACTATTTCTATAATAATTCTTATAGTGTTTTGAATATTCAAGAAAAAATTAGATTTTCATAGTACACTTTTAATTAGATTTCATACATTAAATTTTTAAAAAATTCTATCGATAAATAAAGAAAGTGCACGGTTACGCACAGACGAATTTTGTATGTAAATTGAGTGATCCATTCGGTGATATGATCCACTCGATGATAAAACACGTTATATAAAGAATCAATCACAATTCAGAATATGAAATCAGGATTTCGAAAAGCAGATTTAATACCCTTTAATCCCAAAACTATATTTTCGAAACTAAATATTCAAATTTATATACTACTTACTCCTTTTCTTCCCTCTTTTAATTTAGATTAATGAATTTCTCAAACCCTTTATAATCTAACTAAAACTCTTTCTCAATCAATATTAATTAAATCTTGAATAATTTATTATTAATCAAACTCCCCTATATCTATATTCGAAACTATATTAACTTTAATTAAAAATATAAAGAAATTAGTTTATAAGAATATATTTTTGAATATAGAGATTTGTATATTTTGAAAGGCAAATAAGATATTAAGTAAATATCAATATACAAAAAAAACTCAATTACATTAAGGAGAAGTATTTATTGAATAAAAAACTCTTGATGTATTATTTCAGCAAAAGGTTGATATTCAGATTTAACATAATAAGTATCAAAATAAAAGAAATCCTAATAGGGAAGTATTTTCTAATAGGTATTATAGTAAATATGGAAAACCAGGTTACAATTTAAAAACTTGTTAAAACAATATAATAGATTCTAGATTATTAGATTCTTAATAGTTTTAATTAATTGATTTAATAATTGTGAAATAATATGAATTTGAATACAATAATTGAGGTGAAAGTAGCCTACATAATGATATGGCCCACATAATGATAAACCACGTTATACCTATATTTTAACTCGGATTAGATGTTGATTGAATGTGTTTTTTTCTTGTCAATTTCCAAATAGTCTTGAACAGTACTTAAAAGTAGGTAGTGAGGAGTTATGAGCATCATCTATCCTTCTTTGTTATTAGTACTTAAGATCCTATCCCTCTACAATTGATTTTGAAGGGGTTGGGTAGCTCGGATTGTGAATGCATTTTCACCCTATCAATTAGACCATCTGACAGCCAATCACTTATATCGAGGTTACTGGGAATTTTCGATGTTAGAAAGGAACGAAGATATATTTTTATAATGCTATCTGCCTATCAAATTTCAATAACTTCTTCGCAGTATCAATTCCCCCAAGAGCAGTATCTTTACATTCATTAGTGATCTGTTCTCTGTCATTTCCCAGTCCAAGATTTCATTGTCGTACTAAATATTGTAAATGTTAGGATAGTAGAATAGTGTTGTTCACTTTGACCAAGTAGAAACATCTAGAGTTTAATTGAATAAAGACTCTGAAGTTCCATTGTAATATAATAACACTTCTGTTATCGGCGAATCTTGACGCCCAAAATCGAGAAGAAAAGAATGTAGTTCTTCATGTACTGACATATCACGGCCTTCTTGCCCAGCCAATCAGATCACCTCCAAAACCCATGGGTCAAAGTTCAAAGTTACTCAAAAGCCTGGCATCCGAAACTTTCCACTCCACTGCTATTATCGAGAATGCTGATGAAGATCATCTAGAATGGTAGTCATGCTTTTTGATGGCCCAGGCTGGAAGCGCCTCACTCGGGCTGAAGTCTTCGTCATAATAACCACATTTCTTCACAGTAGGAATGAGTATATTTTCGAGTTGATGAGCAGCGCCTCTTTCATTGACGTTCCAAGCAGTCATTTCCTTGACAATGTTTCTAAGGTAAGGCGAGTAAGATGAACCGGCGTCTAAGTCGGATTTACGACATTTTCGAGATGACAACCATAGATCAGTTTCATCGCGATTTGTTGGATAAAATTCGAATTTGAAATGTGAGAGTGCTCCGAGCCACCGTTGCCCATGCACAACAGCATTGGTAGGTCTGCAAAGATTGTATATACAAACCCCGAGCGCATAGAGATCGCTCTCGTGAGTATGATATTGGTTCGGAGGAAAGGTACTAATATGCCAACCCTTTGTTGCGGGAGGATCCCAGAGGAGTTCAGGTGCCCAGAAGTGTCTCGTCCCGCAAGCTCCAGATCCCTGTTTATGATTATCAGTGGCCAAACCAAAGTCACTTATGACCAGAAAAGGATACTTCGTGGCTCCGTTCGTCGACCTCGACCGTATGAGAATATTATCAGGCTTCATATCGCGATGTAAGATTGGTTTCCAGCCCTTTGCAGGCCCTGTTCCCGTGTGGTTTTCATTGGTTATGAATGATTTTCCGCCCCAAAGGTAGGAAAGAGCATCACAAAGTCCAACAATAGCGTGCCAAACAAAGCGCTCAGGTACATTGACCGCATCTCTTGTACCCAGACGTTGAGCATGACATTTAATAAGATCATCCAAAGATCCTAAATCGCAAAATTCAAGAAACAATGACGCGCTAGCTGGATGCATGTCATTTGGTTCTATAAATCCATTAATATATCCGGCGAGACCGCCATGCATCACCCTGTGAGTTATCCCAATCTCGACTACGCCCATTCCAGGCGTTCCATCTCTCAGGGGTTGCAAGTCATCTTTCTTGAATCGCTTCTCGACATAAAGCTTACCCGTACCCTTGAGTCGAACAACATGAACTCCGCCATTCATTCCGCCTATAGCGCCATTCCCAGCGTCGAGTGTTTTGACGATTGTATACAAATGTCGTATGTTCTGGTTCCCAATAGCTTGACGTCGTGATTTCTCGACAGTTCCATTGGTATTTACCATCATAGTTGCAGATTCTCGAACGAGTCTGGAGACACCGATAAGGCTTGAGTTCATGACTTCTTTTTTGAAACGCGGGTTGTTATGTGATTGTTCCCCAGTCTGCGTGTTGTAATAATACTCACGAGGATTTGGGACAGACCTATCAACCTTGAGTTGCCAAGGCTTTGGGATTGCACCCTTCATAGGATGATCGTAAGTCAAATAACCATTAGGACCACGGAAGAAAACTCGATCATTGTTATCAAATTGACCATCCCAACCTGCAGGTAGGTCTGTCATCTCTGGAAGAAGTGCGTTTACCATCTTGCTGGATCTCCTTAGACAAGAAAGAAGATGATATACTGAACAGTCGTGTTCGATAATAAGAAAGTTGTTGTACTTCCAGGAGGATTTTTAGGACATTAAACCGGCGGAGATAGATTGAAGTAAATATACTAATGATTTGTGCATGGGTTGCAAAATTATCTTGCGATGATTCGTATGTGAATCACCGTTTTATAATGCTATGGCTCAAAATGTGAATCGAAATTTATTCTAGTCATCGATGTGCAGCCAGAATTAAATATGAAATAAAAGATTCTAAGAATCAACTCAATCTTTTCCTTGGTATTTTGTGAATAAGAGATGTCGACCAAGGATAACGTATACAGTTTTGAGCTTTGCAAACGCAGAAGGATTAAGGATGGGCCGCATTCAATCATTACTGACTTTGAGCTGTTAAAGGCCATGGCAGTAAAGAAGAATATCGCAGCACGAAGTAAAGAAAAAAGGCAAAAAACTCGAGGGGCTCCTTCGAAACACCTGAGTGAAGAGGATATCCAGCAACACGCCATACCTCATCAAGTATATACCTACGACCAGTTATTGCAGAACTATCAAAACTTCTTCCTAACTGGACCATTGATGAGGTGCTTAGATGATGACAAAAATATTGACGAAAGAATGGTAGGTATATTCATTCTCGGTTTCATTGTGAAGAGTAACCCTTTTGGACTGATCCGACTAACTTGTGTGTCCATGATCTAGGGAAACGAACTTCTTGTGAGATTACGGGAAGAAGTACTAAGAAGACCACCGAGTAAACGCCCCCAGCCTGGTATACAAATGACTTTTGATAATTATCGCAAAGAACTTCAAATCAGAGCATTTTGGGATAACGTTAGGCTGCAGCTTCAAACTAATGAAGAGGACGATTATATTAATGAGAGCAAATCAAAGGCTCCCTCTGAAGATTCCACAAATAAAGAATTAGTGGATCATGTGAAATCAAAAGCCCGAGGACTTCGTTCTTTGAAATTAGTAACGAAGATATATGGACGTCGTGATGATGCGAGATTTAGCACATGGCAAGGAGCAACGGGAAGTGTACATGGCCTTCGCTCAAACAAATTAGCGGCACAACCCCAGAAATTTTAGCTTCAAAGGGTCTCGGCAAGTTCCGGCATCCTCGACCAATTCAACACGTATTGTTCGAGCGCACCGCATGTAATCTTCAACATTGAACATTCAAACCACAATCATACAATATGGATCCATTCTCAGCAGAGGGCGAGCTTCTTAACTTGCACAATCATTTCCACCAAGGTCAATATCAGGAAGCCATTGATTTCGATACCAGTGCCCTTTCTCCAGAGAATGCACTCCCAGCGCGGGTTATATCACTAAGAGCTCAAATTGCACTCGGACGAGCTGAAGATGTTCTCGCAGATGTACAAGGAGAAGATGCCGTTGAATTAAAAGCTGTCGGAGCTCTAGCCGTGTTTGTGAGCGAGGATGAAGATAGGGGCGTCCAGATGATTTCGAAATTGGCAGAGGACTCGAGCGACAATGCGACAGTGCAGGTATTGGGTGGAACAGTTCTACAAGCTGCGGGAAAGAGCGAGGAAGCTCTGCAGTTGTTGGGACTGCACCAGGGGAACCGTAAGTATTATACACTTCAGGGTCACTCTATGGTCGCAGAGGGGGGCTAATCATGGGAATTAGTTGAGGCGGTGGCTCTCATTGTTCAAATTCATCTAGAACAAAACCGTACCGATTTGGCTATCAAGGAAGTTCAACAAGCTAGGAGATGGGCTCAAGATAGTCTGTTGGTTAACTTGGCAGAGTCCTGGGTGGGACTTAGAGTTGTAGGTTATCTCAAGTCCAGTATACAGAGTATCTTTTACTAACATCACCCTAGGGCGGAGAGAAATACCAGCAAGCATTCTATGTCTTCGAAGAACTCGCACAAGCTCCATCAACATCCTCAACACAAAGTCTTGTCGCGCAAGCAATCGCAGAAATACATCTAGGAAGATTGGAGGAAGCAGAAGCAGCATTAGATCAAGCTTTCAGCAAGGACCCCGAGAATGCTGAAGTCCTTGCAAACAAAGTCGTCTTGAAGACAATCTCAGGAAAGGAATCCAGTGATTTATTAAGGTATGTGTATTCTCCCTATAGGCGCTGCTTTCGTTCCGAATCAATCAAAGATTGAACATTGGATTTATGCTATACCTTTCTTGAATTCTTTCTTGCAAAATCATTGGAATGGCAATCCAAGGTTCAGCTCATGTTTGAACCACTTTGCAATGTTCCTTTTACTAACATTTGTCGTCTAGTTCATTAGGAAGCACAGCACCAGAACACGCATTCTTGAAGGACTTGGAGGAGAAGAACTCCCTCTTCGACAAGGCTGCCACGAAATACTCTCCCAAGGTCGCCGCCGCATAATAGACCATAGTTTAGTAGTAGTAGTAGACACAAAAATCATTTAGGGCGTTGGGGGAATTTATGTCGTTGTTTAGCGAGGGATTATAACAATGGTCTTCTCTTGTTTATGGAATGTTGAGATGGTTTATGCGAGAGTGAGGACATGACCACTCCATCTATGATCCAGTACCCGGTTGATGGCCATGGCTACTTTCCTAGGCTGCTCATAGTGGTCAGCAGCATGGGAAAGGGGTGATTGAAAAAGCGCAATCAGATAGAGAGAGAAATATGATGAATATCAATAATCTACTTACGATACCCAGATGATCAAAAATTATCGCATCAACCTGCACTCACTGTAGATTGTAGATCGCTAGGCGTATGGATGTGACTTTTATGTACATACGAAGTATGTACGAAGTGGTATGTGTAGGTAGGTAATTTATTTTGATTACCTATCACGTGTTACCTAGATCCATCATGAGCTTCAAGCTTGTCTTGTCTTGTCTTGTCGTGTCGTGTTCATCAAACAGATTCACAGATAAGAATAAGTTAGATGCAATCTAATCCGAATCAGAATCCGAATCCGAAGATTTAGATGTAGATCTAGATCTTCGGAATAGATCTTCGGAAGACTAGTAGGTAGGTACTAGGTGGGTAGGTATCTAACACATTTTTGTTCCAACGATAACGTCTCCATGGATAAGAGGGAAGAAAAGGAAAGATGAAGAAGAAAAGGAAAGGAAAGGAAAAAACCAAGTACGTAGAGTAGATCTACTTACTTACTTACTTACATGTGGGAAAAATCTCACGATAACCTCATTTTGAGTCATACTAGGTAGGTCCGTATTTTTTTCCCCTGGGTTTTTGGGGTGATGTATGATGTACGTAATCAGTGTGTGTTTGGAGTACTGGGTAGGTAGGTATCGTACAGAAAGAAGATCTTGATGGCTAGGTATCTGGAATCTGCATTGTGACATCATTTTATTTTATTCTACGATATTTCATTTCATTTCATTTCGCAGCAGAAAAATCGAATCGAATCGGATTGGAAACCCCATTCTGCTTTCCAAATTCCCATATGTACAGACGGAGTACATGTATACCTAGTACCTGGTATCTAGTAGCCAGTCGACTGCAGTCTATTGTAGTTGGGAAGGAAGAGAGGCACATTTCCAGGTGGTCTTGGAGCTTTGAATACTCCGTAGATATAAATGAAACAATTCATTAATTAATCAATCATTAATCAATCATGTTACTCGTTACTCGAGTAGTGAAATATGCAAAATGACGATCTGGATACTTATTGTGTTGCGTGGAATGTGCATACAGTAGGTACCTAGTAGACACTTGAAGTATATTTCGGGTCCTGTTTGAATCCATCTATCTAACTAGATAGGTATCCAACCAATAATGCGAAAACGTGCATGCGGTATTCGACTACGAAGTAAGTATGTGGCTCAATCCTCGCGTCAGTATATCGGTGAGCACCTGAGCAGTTTGTCTTAGCAATGCCCATGATCACGAGCAGTCAGCAACGCATGCATGTAGGAAAAAGCGCAAAGAGAGAAGGAAGCGTGGAGCACAGTGTGCAAGCGCTTGGATGATGGGATGGATCGTGGCTTGAAATTCTCCGTGAGGAATATACGCCAGTGTGAGAGTGTCTAAGATAAGCCTGTTTGTTCATGGTTTCAACTTTCACTCCATGCATATGCATGTGTGTGTATGTATTTTACGGAGTACCTAAGTGTGGTGCATCGTTTTTTGACTCGGTGCTTAGGACGTGCAATGGAATCCCTTGAAACAAATTGTGACACGGTTCGGGACTTCCTTTTTGGTAACACAACGTGCATAGGTAGTAAGTAGGTCGGAGGTATGGATGTTCTGGTAGATGAGAAATTGGAGTGCATGGAAACTTTGAACGTCGGTCGGTTGGTTGGTTGGTTGGTGGGTGTGTTCTGTTCTGTTGTTTTGTGTTACTGGGGTAGCGAGTCTAGATGTATGATGTCATTAGGTATGTACTGTGCACCGTACTGTACTCTGCGTTTTCCTCACCTCACTTCACTGCACGAGTGTGATGAATGATGAATCATAGGTACCTATCTATTACTATTACCTACGATAGTATCACCTCGTAATTTCCTACCTAGCATTGTCGACTCAAAACAATCCAAACACAACATGTATCCATCCAATCACAACAGAGAATCACAAACACATTTTCTTCCTCTCACATGCTCAACAATGGCAACGCACACTCTAGATCCTTCGTATCTTCAAGAACATTCTGTCCGTTCCTTCGCACCCACGTCTTTTCTTCCACGCTTACACTCCCCCACCAATCACTTGTTCCACGCACTGCCCCTCTATTCAAGTGCCCCACCAAGGTTCCAGATACCAAGATCGAATTTGTCCTTGAGACATCGATATCTCGTTTGCCAAAGTTGGAACTAATGGTGGGCAACTTTTCCAAGAGACACACCTACCAGTAGAAACTCATGACACGAGTATCTACTAGCTACCTAGTATTATCGTGAGAATTTGGTCCACGACTTTACGCAGCATGAACACATCTTTGTTGAGATGCATTTGCATCATGTAGGATGGAGTCATTGTTTAGGATGGATGGGGGAGATGGAGATGGAGATGGAGAAAGTGAAGATTATCACAAAGCAGATGGAAGAAAAGTAAAGGAATAGTTTCACATCAATGAATATACAAATTGGGAACCGCCCTCGACTTCATTTTCTCTTTTTGCTATAATTGTTCAATCAATCAATCAATCAATCCATTCAGGCAATCTACCAATAAATCCCAACACCAACATCTCAACGGCGTTTAAACATTCCAACTCCAGCTTTCACCAAAGGCCCATATATATACATCAACTTTCATCCCGCTCTCCGCCTTTCCTCCAACTTTGAACCCATATTTCTTATCCCTCCTTGTCTGCATCACTGCATCACTTCCATCGTTCATCGAGATACCACACACATCTTATCAATCAATCAAAAAAAAAAAATCGTTCTCGACCTTTCCGTGCCTACCTAGCTCAAACTTGGCTCACTAGCGTTCTCCCCCTGATACTCACATATTTATTTATTGACCTCTTCATCCTTTTTCTTCTTTTCAGAATGCCTTCTGCAACTACACCACCAACTCTCAGTACCAATTTGGCAGTTAAGAAAACTAGTTACGCTCGCACACAAGATCCAGATATGTTGAACTGCAAGAGAAAGATTATTTGCTTTTCGGGTATGTATTTCCTTTTTTTGATATACATGTACTCTATCCGGACTGGTATACCCAAAGAATACACTTCTCAATTGATTTGATATCAAGTCATTTGATCAATATTTCGTATTCCAAGTTATGTGAATATATTCAGAAGATTTGATTTATTACAAATTCAAAGTCTTTTTTATATTTAATTGGATATTGATTTTGTGATTTGATATCAAAATATCATTGTCTGGGTATAGTTGGGTACACTGCTTTTTGCCTATATGAGAATACATATATATTCAGATAAGAAACTAACATCTCCACTCCAGATTTCGATGGCACAATCTTCATGCAAGATACCGGGCACGTCCTTTTCGATTCATACGGATGCGGAGAAGAACGTCGTCAGATCCTCGATGAACAAATCAAAACCGGCGAACGTTCTTTCCGTGATGTTTCAGAAGAGATGTGGGGATCTCTCCGCGTTCCCTTCGAAGATGGTTTTGCCGTGATGGAGAAAACTCTCGAGATTGATCCTGATTTCCAAAAATTCCATCGCTTCTGTATTGATAACAATATTCCTTTCAATGTTATCAGTGCGGGCTTGAAGCCTGTGTTGAGAAAAGTGTTGGATAAGTTCTTGGGAGAGGAGGAGAGTAAGAGAATCCAAATCGTGGCAAATGAGGCAGAGATTAGTGAGGATGGAAGTCTGTGGAAGCCAGTTTGGAGACATGACACTGAGTTGGGTCACGACAAGGCATTGTCCATTACGGAAGCAAGAGAACTTGCTCAATTGGAATGTGAGGATGGAACTATCCCATTGATTGTATTCATTGGTGATGGAGTTTCTGATTTACCTGCTGCGAGACAAGCAGATGTTTTATTTGCACGAAGAGGTTTGAGATTGGAGGAGTATTGTGTGGAACATAAGATTCCTTACATTCCATTTGATACTTTTGCCGATATTCAAAAGGAAGTGGAGAAGATTGCTGAGGAGGATCAAGCGAAGACTGGTGGTGCAGGCAAGCCAGCTAGATTCAACCCAAGAGCCAACTTGTGGAGAAGAGTTTCAAGTCAGAATGCTGTAAGTTGTTTCTCATTCTTGGTCATTACTTCTTAATACTAATATTACATTCAAGGTTCCTTCATATGTTGCTGCTACTCCAACAAAGGAAGAAAAGATGTTCTTGTGGCCAGAATCTTTCTCTGAGCTTAAAGAAAATATACCAGCTTCAATCACGGAGGAGGTTGGCGCTTAAGATGGAAGATGGATAATTGTTATCATCTTCCGTCTGCTATATCTTTATTCACTGCATTTTTATTCCTTTTTATAAGTTGCATGGCGTTGAGGTATAGGCATTAATTAGCTAGCCGGTCGGGGAATCATTTTTTGGTGGATTTATAGGGGGTTCAAAAGACCTGTTGGTTCGGGATATTATTGCGACTAGATATATAGATTACTTGCAATAGATATTTGTTCTTATGAATTGGTTTGTTATTCTTGGTATTTGTGAATGTATTGGTATGAGATGATAGAATTAGTATATAATAGTATTGTTACTATGATCGAGTTTGCGATTGTAATTAAGTCGGATACCCCACTTTCTGGCCACCCCCCTTTTGGGCCACTTTTTATACCCAAAATACACCAAAAATGGAATTTTTAACTTTCTTATTTATGGATAGAATTCATTGAAAATTTGTATATATATAATTTAGATCGATTTAAGCTTATTCTAAAATTTTTAGATTTTTAGGACAAGCAACTGGAAATAAGCAACTGGAACAGTCATATATATAAAGACGATAATTCTTTACGAAGGATCTCTTTACAATTCACTTTATTATAATATATTCTAGAAATAGTCCAAGGGGCTCATTATGATACCATCAATATGCAGTTATAAGCATTCTGTTGCACTGCTGAGTATGTTGGGTTGCAACCCGATTGTTTTTATAATGATGACAATAATCATAGTAATAATTAATATAGAAAGAAATGATAATATATAATCTATTTACACACACACACGCATTCAATTTCGCACAACATATACTCCTTATTTATTTCCCCTGCCCCAGCAGGCTTAATCCTATCAAACCTTGTACTCACAGGAGGCTCCCATCACGCCAATAGCGATACATGCCTCTGATGTGTTGAGCGGTTCCTCAATCTAGAGGGTATTCCTTCTTTAAGCAATTACTAATACCTTAGGGGCTGGCATACAGTCCCTATCAATTATAAGATCATTTACAGATTCTGCTCTTAATGTAATCAAAAAACGATTCAAAAGGATCGATAAGATAAAGGGAAAGAGATGGAAAGTAATCGAGATATTCGTGGTATTAGCAGATAAGCTTGTATAAGGGTTTCAAGGCTAATAATACAAACTCGCTATGAAGTTTAAGAGTACAATTATTTCTATTTTATTAGAAGTAATAGAGATTACCTTTAATCAAAAGAAAAAGCCTATAACAAAGCAATTACAGTCAGAAAGTAATATATAGAAAACCTATACTGATGTACTGAAAACTTAGATAAGGTCTAAGGCAGTAAGCTTTATTATAGGCTCTACTAATATAATACGCTTTGTTTTTAATGAAAGTATAAATACTGAATACTTGAAAGCACACAGACTCAAAAAAGAGAATAATTGAATCGAGAAAACGATTCTTATAATAGCTGATAGGGAAGCTCTGCTTTTAGAGACTAGTCCCTTTCTATTAAGATTCAGAATAAAAGAGATAGTTGCTAGAATTATATTAATAAAGATCCTTTTTCTTTAGAGAAATAATATAGACTGGATATTAAAATATAATTTTAGTATTAATTAGAAAAAGATTATAAAAATAGAAAATATCGAGTGGGTATTTAAAACCCTTTATATAATAAATATATATAGATTAGAAAAATGGTTTATATATACAGTTCTATAAGTACCATACGATTTCTATTATATCGAAAATACTCCTATTCCTATACCTATTAAATTTATCAAGAAGGAAATCACAGCTCAAACCGGCAAGTAATCAATCAACTACAGATTGACACATAACAAGATCAACCTGATTACTAAAAGAATTACCTGAATCATTAGCTTCAATACTGTAATACCGCAGTTCCGACTATTCAATAACAGCTTCTACTCGATTCTTCTAAATAAACCTCAGGAAATTCAACTTTATAATACTAACTGCCTAAAGTATTGTAACCCCTTTACCTACAATAAAGCCTTAAGATACTCGATATACAGTAAACTAAACACTAAGTATAAAAGCATACTTATATATCAGTAATATATTAGAGCAGCTTAATATATTAATTGTTATAAGCTCTTCTATACTGATCATTCCAATTGCTTAGCTATTCCTAGAGTCTACATTAAACGATGAATTGTTTTAACCACAAAGAAACTGGCTACAGTCAGAGCTATTAGCAGAAAAGACTATAAAACATTATACAGAGCAAATATAGATAAAGTGGATTATACCCTTAAACCACCTTTGCCTTTTAGAATAACAATTGCAGAAACCCCGATCACTCTGGGAGCAAGAATTATAGTATATAAGAATAAATATCTTAGCAAATATTCGCATAGATTTAATATAAGTTTACCAATTATATTAACTATATTATATATATACCCAGCTTATAGTTAAAACTAGCAGAATCTTAATATAAAAGCCTTAACAGAAAAAGCCTTTATTTTAATAGATCTGGAAATAAACAATATAGAGATCTTTATAATAATAGATATTATATCTAGATTCTCTCTATAAGTAATATAATTAATAAGTATATTCAAAGGAATAAAGGTTTTATTATTATTTAGACAAATATAGACCAGAAACACATAAATCATATCATATTATTATAACTAATAGCTGAAGCTTAGCTAAATATAATATATTTATAGAAACTAAGACTATATTGAAATTCAATTATACAAAATCATAATACATATAATTGATATTAGCTGATTAATAATTAGAACCTTTAGGGAAACTTAAAGAAGAATAAATAAGACCCTTAAATTATAATATATATACGAAAAGATATACACTTAAAAATAAAATAAATAAATCAACTCGAAAACAAAAATTTATTTTGAATATAAGTTAATTTTATTTATTTATTTTATTTATAGTGATTAACGTCTAATATCTGACCTCCCAAGGGGTATTCTAGACGTACTAAGAAGTGGGCTTACAGGCCGCTAGTGTTCCAGCCACTCATAGTAGTATAATGTTAGCTAATTAGGGGCTTGTTGTTTCTAGTATTCCCCCGCTTAATACCACTTATAACAATCCTGTGGCTGTTCTATCTAAGGGTTTGTAGTTTTGTTTCAGAGAACCTTATTTCATATATCATCCGGATATCGGCAAATAATCAGATCGATTATTATCAATCGGGAAAGTGTTCGGAGCACTTATAGCTGATTGATGCAAATCTTAGGTTGATTAAAGTGGAAAGCTTATTCTCAGAGTATTGGAGTAGATTGGAATTCGCATAGTTTCGTATAGTTTAGGTATATCCTAGTATAGAATCTGAATCTAACAAGAAGATTAATAAAGCTATATTGTATTCACAGAATACGATTAATATATACTATCACATTCTATTCGAATCAAAATCAATTTGATGTAAATAGCTAATTACTGTATATCTGATTATTAATTGAATATTGAAAAAAATACAGTAGGCTTTTTTCAATCCTGTATATACAGGTTTTCGTGTTATTTTCGTAATTGAATCTGATATAATAGACTGCAAAGTCACTGTATCCAATCCGTATCGCTATAAGTCTATATAATATCCTGTAAGAAAGCTTGAGGCTTTCCGGTTTTGAGATATTATATACTGATTTTCATATATTATATATTTTGGAGATCAGGCCTCTTTTTTCCTTTTACCATTTGCTTTCGAAACACCGACATTTGACACGTAGAATAGAGCAGAAGCTATTGACTGTAGGAAGACAGAATAGGCTAAAGTCAAGCAACCCAGCCATACCCTAATCAGCAAAGTGATCAACTACCTTGTTACCCTCAATCTCAGTATACCCAGAGAACCACTTGATTATAATATCATAATATTATATCACTTGATAGTATTTGTGATATATCTATTAAAAGAAGGCAGTAACGCTTCCTCGTATTCCCCAGATTACTGATATATTATCAATATATAACTATATTCGTTTCTGATAGGGATAATCAATAATGCTTAGAAGGCATTCTAATCCCTGCTATATGCCGATCACCTTAATATCAAAAACATACGACTATTCGTATATACGATTATAGTCACTATCGATCTGTTGCTTGCTATAATAGATTGCAAAGTCATACCCCATGCAATAACCATATTCATTGTATTGTTCAGATCTGTCTGAAAATACAGAATAATCTTCTTAAGGGATTAAATCCCACTATTCCTTGAATGCTTTTGCAGCATTCTTTTTATCCATACCATTCATTAGATTAATGCGATATTCGGGAGAGAAATGAGGTTGTAAGAATCTGGAATACTCGATGGCAGGGATCGCCTATCCTATTCTTTGCAGTTTTGTATTAGAATCTTTCAGAATACCTATACCTCATCCTCTTTTTCTAATGTATAGCTTTAATCGATTTATAAATAGATATTGTATATTTACTGTTTAAAACCGAAACGCAAATCTCAGTCTGGCTTACTTTAGTGTAACAATTCCAATTGGGAGACCAGCTTCTATGAAAAATACAGTCATTAAGATTATTTTGTAAACGAGTAAAGCTCCCTGTATTGTATTGTAGATTATCTTGCTAACTAAGTCGATATGTTTCTTAATCTTGATATTGACCAGAATATAACCTGTATTTGAATGTTGTTTGTATAGCCTATCGAACTATACTTTAAAGCCGAAAAGGATAATAGGGAGTATATAAGTAATAATCGCTTTTCGCAAGCAGACTATAGATAATCCATAAGCTGTATAAACTATTAATCGAATATGGGATACAATATATATAACTTTCGTAATATGCGTTTTGATATACTATAGAAATATTAAACGCCAATCAAAAAAGACATCAAGCTAGTATAAGATTGGTTATACTTTATTAATAAACCCTAAAGGGGTTAGTGTGATAACTAGGTTTCGATTTATTTTTATAGCTGGGTTTGTAATTTCATGTTTTTTCGATATATAAAATAACTCAAACTTTTTCGAAATAAAAAAGATCTTATTCTGATTTCCCCATTGTAGGATACATTGAACAGTTCGATAAAGTATATATATATTCATGAATAGATCTTTAGATGTATGATATATAACTATATTGTTAATATATTCAAAGCATTATATTCTATTTTGATTAAGAAGTTTAATAAGGTAAAAGGTATACAGAATAAAGGAGAATAGCAATCCCTGGGGGATACTGCATATGACCAGGAAATCCTGTATTATAATTCCCTTAAGCCTTATATATATATATCTCTTAGTCAGGAATAAATCAACAAGTTGTAAGAATACTATAAGCTAACCCTACTTCTTTATATATTATAAAAGCTATCTTTTAAGGAGTATATTATAAATGCCTTATACATCCATTATTATTAGTATAACCACTTTACTAACTACTAAAGCAAGCTCGATATTATAAATAAAGGCAGCTGTGAGATCAATACCAACTCTTTTCGGCAACACTCCGCAATACTGAGGGTTGATAATATTGTATCTTATAACTGTTTATGTAATTTGACTAGCGATATATCTTTCTAGTTTTTTTTCAATATACAATATTAATATAATCGGTCTCTATAATCTTGGGGATATTCTATCCTTCTTATCAACCTTAAGCAGTATAACTATTTCAGCGAGTTTTTATTTGTTAGAATAATAGCTAAGCTTAAGATAGATTGCGAAAATCTTATATATTACACTTTTCGTATTAAACCAGTATATCTTGAGGAAATAAATAGTTATCTAATCGACTTCGGGTGATATACTCCTGACTCTTATTATATATTTTTCCATTTTCTTCATAATAATCGTTCTTTTCCATAGTAAGGTTATCTAATAGTTCTGTTTCTGTAAAGGGTTGTATTGTAGATTGTTTAATATTTTAAAGTAATCAAATATTGTTGTAAAAAGTGCTTCGGCTTTTTCTTTGATATCAGTGATCTCCTAGTCTTCGATTACTAAAGGAGAGGCTTTAAGGCCTGCTTTTGGGGTCAGCTTGTACTAGTTTATGACTTTGTATAATTCCTGATTGTTCTATATATTGTTCAAGTGTTTAGTTTAATAGACTTGTTTCAATACTCGTATAATCCTTTATAGATTCTATTGGGCAATTGTTATTCCATTAGTAATTCTAGTTCTCCTAGTTTGTATATATATTCAATATGCCTTCTTATACTTGTTGGTTTATTATAAGGATGATTAGTAGGATTTACAGCCTTTTTGTTCTATAGCTATTATAGAGATGCTTAATGTGCTTATGAGTCTAGCAATCAGTCTATTGATATTATAGATAGATTGAAGATCCGGGTTCTGGAGGTTTGCTAAATGGTTAGCTATTATACTTGTTAGGCAGGGTAAATCTGAATTGCGTATCCAGATATACACTTGCTTGTATTCAGAGATTCCTTTATTTGAGATAGTAGTAATTTGAATGGTATAATCGGAGCTGCTATACAGGTTGTTATCAATCATTGTTGTAGCAGTAATCAGGTTGGAAAAGGTTAGGTCCAGAATGTGTCCCCTTGTATATATAGGGGCATTAGGAGTCCCAATATACTCCATTCCCTATTCGATAGTTTATTATATAAATGTATCACCTTGATTAACAATTATTATTCCAGATTCCCATAGATTATACTTAGTATTGAAATTACCTTCAATGATTATACTAATCCCTAAAGCAATCTTTAGTCCAAGTATATATTCTATTATCAGCAGATCGAGTAGGGCGCGATAGATATTAAGAATCGAATACTTATTAATATTAATCCAAAATAGATTCCTATTTCTGGTCTGTCTTATTTATTTAATCTTCAAGTTGCCTTCTTTTTGTATATAGGTGATCACTTGTGGTCTACGTTTAGGGCTATCAGCCATTCCTTAGATATCGATTGGCTGGTATCGGTTATATGCAGCATGATTTTGGGTTGCTGAGTTATTGTACAGTCGGGGTTCTTGGATACAGATGATATCTATATCAGCCTTTCCAGTAATCTATAGGAGGATAATATAATTGGAATGTCCGCGTCTCATATTTGTCTACGCGATTGTGAGCTCCCTTTCTTCTGTTGAGTTTGTATTAGTTGTACGATTCATATAAGGGTGGTAGCAATTTCGTCAGCATTTGACTTACTCCCCTCGCTCATTTCAGAGTCAGAAGGTGAGAAGGTTTTTTCAACTATAGCTGCTATATTATAGTTTACCCCTTTATTAATACAATACGAAGAATTACAGCCCAGAATGTGAATCAGATTGTTAGAGGGGCCCTCCCCTGATCAAGCCCGTTTAGGTGATCGGTTCACCAATTGCTATTCATTCTTATAGGCAGTAATGCAAGCCTCTGATACAGGGGGTCTAGGGATAATCACTTGAAACTGTTTAGCAGGTATTGGAGCAGGTGCCTTTCTCTTATATGTTTTCTAAGTCTTCTTTCGGCTAATAGTCCTAACTTCTCTCATTTATCAGTGGGTAAGCCTGATTAGTTTTTCATTGACTAATCGTAATGCCGTTAGGCAATTGTTATACACGGATCGGAAAGGTTCTAGGCATCCTATATATTGAGTATTGTTTTGGCATTGCTTATAAATCTTTCTGTCAATATGTTTAATAGTCAGTTTGCTGCATTTAGAGCAGCGAGCTAGGCGATAACATATATATGGGTTACAGTATAGCTGGCACTCATTGGAATACTATTGTGGTTAAGAGTATTACAACCTATTAAGAGGCTTCGAGTATTCACTGATATTAAATAGCCGGAATAATTTTATTATTTTCTTGAAAACTAATAATCCAGTTAGCTCTTCTTATAAAAAGGTTCACTCCATACTTAAAGACTTTGTATTGCATTGATTCCTTTCCTATCTATATCTTGATCTCTTTTTGGATAATTGTATCTAGAAGTGTTATAAACGTGTTTAATATATTGTAAGGGATCTGAGGTACAATATAATTATACCAGATCTCTATAACTTGAATATTATTTGCATTAAGTATAATGATCAGTCATATACGATTTTCGTTTTGTAAAAGATTCTTACATTTCTCTAGCGTTTTGTATCCCAGGATCTACCCCATTCTGTTGTAATAAAGCGAAGGGATTAGTTCAAGCTTTAATCCAGGAACTGCTTCTATAATCTTCAATCGCAATTCGAAGAAGTTATTAACAATCATCTATTACCCACTTCCTATCTTTATAAAGATCGTATAACTATTTCACTCTTATCATTCGCGCTTCTATATCATCTCCATCGTTTTGAACATGCTCGCCTTGATACCCTTCGATGCTTAAAACACCCCCCCAGTCTTAAACATATTAATATAGGATTTAGTAGTTCCCTCTGTGGTTACTCTTGTGATTGATATAGGAATTCTTTATATAGGCCCAGCTTGTCTTATAGTCTTGATCATACCATCAATACACACAAACCTCAGCACATTGGCGTGACTCAATTCCATCTTGCTCAGGATTTTAATACATATGTCGATCGCGCTTGTGATTTTTAAGGTTACTTATCGCTTTCCATCCTCCTTATAGAATTGATTGATTATTGCTTTATAAATAAACCATATATCGCCATCTCCACTCATTTTAATTATCAATATAATCGTTGTCATCGTTGTTGAAGTGATTAGGTCACAACCCAACACACTCAGCGGTATGACAGATCGCTCACGACCGCACATTGATAATATCATGATATTGTAAGATTCCTTCAATATGATTTGTTATAATATAGCTAGTATCCGTTGAATATTTATATATAAAACAAGTTGCTTGAGAAATATATTATGATATAAGTTTGTATATATTCTAGTACAGCATAGTGTATTGTATATATCGATTTTGTTCTTTATAGTCTTGTGAATATAAGTTAATAGATATTTAATTCTAAATATTTATAGAGCTCTGTATATTTTGAATATTATTAATTATATTATATTTATTTATTTATTTATTTATTTATTTATAGTAATTAACGTCTAATATCTGACCTCCCAAGGGGTATTCTAGACGTACTAAGGAGCAGGCCTACGGGCCGCTAGTATTCCAGTCGCTCATAGTAGTGTAATGTTAGTTAATCAGGGGCTTGTTGCCTCTAATGTTCCCCCGTTCAGTATTGCTTATAGCAATCCTGCAGCTGTTCTGTTTAAGGGTTTGTGGTTCTGTTTTAGAGGGCCTTGTTTTGTATGCTATTTGGGTGTTGGTGGATGATCAGATCGATCATTATCAATCGGGAGAGCGCTCGGAGCGCTTATGGCTGGTCGGTGCGGGTCTTAGGTTGATTGGGGTGGAGAGTTTATCCTTGGGGTATTGAAGCAGGTTGGAATTCGCGTAGTTTTGTGTAGTTTGAGCATATTCTAATATAGAATTCGAATCTAGCGAGAAGGTTAGTAAAGCTATATTGTGTTTACAGAATGTGGTTGATATATGCTATCGTGTTTCATTCGGATCGAAGTCGATTTGGTGCAAGCGGCTAGTCATTGCGCGTCTGATTATTGATTAAACATTGAAAGAAGTGCAGTGGGCTTTTCTCAATCCTGCATGTACAGGTGTTCGTGCTATTTTCGTGATTGAATCTGATGTGATAGGCTGCAAAGTCACCGTGTCCGGTTAATTATATTATATACTTAATTCCAAATGAGTATACAATTATAGAAAAGGATTTTAATATAAAGCATAAGCTATAAAAACTAGGGGTAATCATAGTTAATTAAGGAGTACAGTTTGTAATATAGGTAAACAAATAGAATATAAAGTTTATAAATATCCCAGACATATCCATTTACATAAAAGAGCATATGCTAAACCTAACCTTCTCCAATATACTATTCGCTTATACAAAAATACTAGAAGAATTTTATTATGGATTTGATTATACTACTCAGATTATCAACCTAGCGAACCACGGAATAACAGAATAGAACCAATATTATTACTGGATAAAAAAGGCGGATCTGCTGAGATTGGATAGACTGATGGCTAATCAGCTAGCCCACTTTAATAATATAGATATCCAAACCACAACCGAGATCGAGATTTATATTAATAAGTTTACAAAAGTACTAAACAAATCAATCCGAATAATTAACAAGATTAATCGAAAGATAGGGAAAGCCTCGTTATAATAAACAAATAAGTATAGAGAAGCTTATCGAGTATATATAGAAATATAAAGGGGAATGAATTTGGAAAGAAAGATTTATACTATATACTTTTTACAAAAAGTAATATAATAAGCTAAGAGATTCTATTAGACTATACGTCTAAATAAGATTAAGGATAATAAAGAACTTTATTGAATTATAGAATAATATAAATTGATTTCTAAAAGTAATATGAAATCCCTCTCTCTAATAATCAATAAATAGGAGATCTGTAATATAAAAGAGAAAGCGGATACTCTATTTATAGCGATTCTGGATCGATTTAAGATAAACAATAATCTTCCAAATAATTTATTATATAATCAAATATATAAAAAAACCCTTCCCTAGAAAAGAACAATTTTGGTTGAAAAGATAGAAAAGCATATCATAGAAGCTTTGTATATTACATCAGGAGTGGATCGAGCTACTATACATCTCCTTAAGATATACTAATCAAATATCAAGTCATTAATCTAAGAGATATTTGTATTATACCTAGCTCTAAATTATTACCCAAAAGGATAGAAGCTAGCGGAAATAGTAATGATTCCTAAGGTAGATAAGAAAGACAAAATGTCACTGTGGTCGTAGCGATTAATAACCCTGATCTCCTGTATCGAAAAGGGTTTCGAACAGTATATAGCCAGCCAAATATCTTAAATAGCTTTGAGATATAAAGTAATCAGCTTATAACACTGCAAAGCGCTTTTCAGAAGATCAAGAATAAATCTAATAGCTACTTTTATTCACAATGTAGAGCTTGTATTAATAATTGGCAATATGGTTTTGATTATTATTATAAATATATAGAGAGCTTTTAATATTTTCTTGAAGTATCGACTTTTAAGCTAAATAATCAAATAAGAATGATTAACTTTGCTATTTAAGCTAATAGATTTATTCCTTACAAATAGAAAAGTCAGAATGAAACTCGAAGACATTATAACTGAAGAGTATTTAATAGCATATAGTATTCCTTAGGGATTTCTATTATCATTTATACTCTATATATTCTATCTTACTAAGCTTCTCAATCGAAATACAAAATTCTGTTTTGACTATACAGATAATATCGCAATCTATCACTCTTTCAAATATCTCTCTACAAATACTAGGATCCTATAATAACGAATACTGTTTTAAGTATGACTCTCTACAGGGAATAAGATGGGAAGCATAGGGTAGAAAGTGATGGTATTAGGAGGACTTGTGTACTAAGTATATTCTTCCACTTCCGAGAGGAAGAGCTTTGTATAGGACAGAGTTCTTACTAGTATTAATTGGGGCTAGCTCCTCCTGCTCTATGATTACATGAATTATATCTTTCAATATTCTTTTTTGGGTTAATCGTGGTGATTTGTTATTTCTAGTATTTCTATGAACTTCTTGAATGCATCTTTGGTTAGTGGTTTCGTCAATCTATTTGTTATTATTTTGTTTATGGGAATGTAGTTGATATCGATCTTTCCTTTTTGCTTGAGATTCTGTATATGGTGGTATGTAATATCAATGTGCTTTGATCTGTTAATTAGTTGTGTGTTTTTGATTAGGGCTATAGTCTTTTGATTATCTTTCTTTATATTGATAGTGGATTTGTTCTTTGTAACAAACTTCCTGTATCCTATATCTCGAAGTATTTAGATTAACTATTGGCCTTGCTTTACTGCAATTGATTGAGCTATATATTCTAATTCAGTTGTTGATGTTGATACGGAATTCTATTTTCGATTTATCCAAAATACTGGTCCTTTTTCCAAAAGTGCAATTATTCCTAATATGCTTTTTCTATCAACCACATTGCTAGTGTAGTCTGTATCGGAATAGATCACTAGATTTTGAATTCCCTCTGGTCCGAAATGCAGCTTATAATTGATTGTTGTTTGTAAATAGTGTATTACTCTTTGCAATTGATTTATATGGAATTCTACTGGATCTTTCATATATTAATTGAGCTTTTCTAAGCCAAAAGCTATATCAGATCTTGAGTATATCATTGTGTACATCAATTTTTTGATTATATAGCTATATTTAATGGGATCTGCTCGTTTATCATCCTCTCGAGCCAATTGAAATACTTTGTAACTATCCATTGGTATTGAGATAGATCTAGATATTCCCTTTGTAAATCCGTGTCTATTTAATATTTTCTTGAGATATTGTTTTTAATCGATATACAGAATCCTATTCTTTCTATTTCTAATAATTCTCATACCTAGAAGCTTTGAGTTCTCAATTTTTTTTAGATTCTTGGCATTAAAGATAAAAGTAAATTGTTTACTGAACTACAGTATATTATCTAAATTCTGTACTACAACAAAAAGATCATTGATATACAGCAATATTATAATTCTTTTATCAAAGTAAATAAACAAGTATGGATTAGTTAGGCTTTACACAAAATTCTATTCGATAAGTTATTTCTTTATGAGATCATTTCAATTACAAGCTACTTGCTTTAATTTGTATAAATTACAAAGGACTTTAAGAATATATCCTTATTTGATATTAACTCCTTATAGTACAAATAGGAAAATATTTTTTTTAGTTTTGTTTTAATAAACACATTCTTTATATCAAAATAATATACCTCAAGGTTCTATAATATTATAATAAATAAAAATGAATAAACTATTATTGATTATATTATAAATGCAAATGTATTAAAGAAGTTTATTCTATATTTTTATATAAAGCCTTTTACTACTAATCTAACCTTAAATCATTTTAATAATCCATCCACATTCAGTTTCGTTGTGAATACCCATTTTGTATTAATTAAGTTGTTCATTCTATTATTATAGATTTATTGCCATATCTTATTCTTTTTTAATTTCTTGATTTCCTAATCAATAACTACTTACTACTGTTTACCATAAATTGGATTGCTTATTATCTTTTTATATATTTTCAAAATTAGTATATCCCTTATTATTATATTTATAATGATTATCTCTAAAATAAATACATAATCTTTGCTTTGTTGTTTTATAAAGAATTCTTGATTCGATTTCAAATCTATAATAATAATAAAGAATACACATAAACACTTAGTATTTTGAAAATCAGTTTTATTATCTTATTCTCTTAATCTCTTTTTTATTATTAATTCAATATCCTCTTCGATTTTTGTAATCATATTTATTAGATCAATATCCAATAGTTATACCATACACGAAATAACGATTTATAGAATAGTTCCTAATCTTGATATAAATATCTTAACAAGATTTAGGATTTTATTCTCTGAATTACATTCAACTAGTTTGGTAAATACAGGTTCTATAGATACTATACCTGTAATTTCAATTATGATTTTGCAAGGTCTTCTTACTGATCATCGTTCTAATAAAATGTTTTATATTCCCTATCCTTTTACAAATTCTTCTCCTAAAATGATAAAATGCAGTTTCAGATTTATCTTATTTCTTAATAATCCTTCAAAAAATATATAATTATTTATCTTTATTATTGTATATCTATCCAGAGCATATATTTATAATTACTTTATTATATAATTATTATATCTAACAAATACATCTATTCTTACCCTATTCACTAACTTGTCTCGGCAAACACCATTAAGATAAAATACTGGATTGATATAAAAGTAGCATTTCGATCCCTATATCTTAATATATACTATCAATAGTACTATTCCAATTTATACCTCATATAACAATACTTACTTCTTCTTTGCTTGTACAGTTATATCCCACTATTGGCTGATAGGTATCTCTCCATATCTTTATCTAACCTCAAATTCATCCATCTATAGTTCTATGCACATCCTGTTTCTAATATACACATCTGCCTCCACTATATAATCCTAGAATTCAATTAGTATCTCTAAATCTTTAAGTATTATATAAATATTCGATTGGATAATTTGAATTGCCCATTCAACTATACCATTTTGATTTGAAGTGTACATGCATATTGATTGTTGTTGTATACCCAGCTTGTTTTGTTATTTCTATAATACCTTTTTGATTTCTGAAGCATTATCGATATATATTACTTCAATCAGAAATCCATTCTTTTATTTTATACCAACTCTTCACTTCTCGAGTTCTTCAATAATATTACTTTTCTTTTTCAAATATATTATCTAAACCTTTCTCATCCAACTATAAATTATCTCTACAAAATATCATTTCTTTCGGAATAATACTGGAAATAATCCTAATATATTTAGTAATATAAAAGCTAATAATTACTTCTTATACTCTAAAAGAATTATACTGTAATACTTCTTCATCTTTATTGTTACACATATCTCACAAAGCTCTAGGTCTGCAGGTAACTTGATATCCTTCTCCAGGGTTATAACGAGATATAGTTTATTTAAAACTCTATATCCCATATATCCAAAGCGATAATACTATAGCCAATATCGGTTCAGATGGTTTTGTTGTTGAATATCTATCTTATCTATCTTATCTTCACTATAAACAATATCCTCAATTTCTGGTAAAACTTCCTTATCCTCCTTTATAACTGGAAATATAATATCAAAGTTACTGGTAACAATATTAATAATCATATAAATTCCATAAAAATTGTTTACAGATAATAAGACTTTTCCGTTTTTATGAAAGTATATCTTTTTATTATTGAAAACTCCCTTAATACTGAATTCCCTGTAAAACGATTTTATAAATAACAAGCTTGCTTCTAGTTCTGGAATATGTAATGCCTTCAACTTATATATCTTTCCATTCTATTTTATTTCTATTGTTTCATACTTTTTTACAACCAATTCTCCCCCTTCAACCTTTATCTATCTTAGTCTGAAAAGTAACTTTAAGCTAGATAGAAAGTGGAATTAATTAGTTATATGTAACGAACAACCGGTATCTGTAATCCATTCTCTGGTATTACTGTAAAAGGATATATGTGCAGACTCACTTGGATAGTGGTAAAGCTCTTCCTCGTTCAAGATCTCAGTTGTAATATAATCGTGATTGCATATAAGGTGGAAGGTTAAATTACTAGGGGAAGATTTGCAGCTTTTCTAATTTGAGCTTACTTGATATCTCAATAAAGATAATAACTTTTTAATCGGATTGTTTTTGATATAGGTTTGGATATTTTCCTTATGTAGACAGTTTTGTGTAATGTAATCCGGTTTGTTATAATAAAAGTATTCTTTTTCTTTGCTTGAATTACAAAATCTTCTTTCAAAACTTTGGCGACGGTCTTTATCATATCGTTCACAATCTTGACAATTTTGTACAATCATTGTCATACTTGTATTTCTATTCTTATTTGTTGAGATAGTATTTCTGAGAACAGTTATTTCATCCATAACTCGGATCTTCTCAAACTTAATTGTGAAATCAAGGTTTTGAGTATCAATTGTTTCGATAATGATATTAAAACATTCCAACAATTTTTGAATAAAGAATCCTAAAACAATATCCTCAATCAACAAATCCTTTTATACTACCTCTACTTCAACTATTTCCTTTCGGATAGAATATATTTTGCCCCAGCCTTTTTCGATTATAGTACTTTCCTTTAGCTTCTATATTATCAATCATATAAACTTGTTTTGCAATTCTTGAGAAATAATGTGTTTGTACTTTGTTTCCAGTTTGGTTTACTTGTTACTAAACTCGCTAGTGTTTTTGATAAGTTCGTTATTCATATCATTGATATGCTGAACAATGAAAAGCTCTGCACCAACTTGAACCTTCTCCATCTTGTATACCATATCTATCAATTCGATAGAATCTGCATAGAGTGCTCTGCACACAGCTATATTGTTTGTAATAGCATAACCCCATCCTTTCTTTACAAGATATAGCTTTGTTATCTTAAATCAATAATGCTAGTTCTTTTTGTTTAATATTGGAATCTTTAGCTATCTACTATCGGAATTGTCTTCTATGATTGTAGGTATTGTTATCAGTCTTGGTTTTGGTGTATTATGATATAGGGATATTTATTTGCTTTTTCCCTTAATGTAGTTTGAGTTTTATATAGAATGAATATATCTTTTTCAGGAATTTCGATTTTGTATTGGTGAGGAGTCTTTATTATAATTCTTTCGATTTGATTTAGGTCTTTACCTTTCTCTTATGTCTCTGTAATTTATTCTCTTTATTGTATAAACCTCTGCCTCTCTCTTGATTATATAAACCTCTACCTTTTCTCTTACACCTCTATACATTCCTTTCTACCAATAGTTTCTAATCTAAATGCAAACCCAGGCTTATAACCTGTTTTAAGTATGATTCTCTATAAGGAATAAGATAAAAAGCATAAAATAGAAAGTGATGGTATTAGGAGGATTTGTATACTAAGTATATTTTTCCATTTTTGAGAGGAAGAGCTCTGTATAGAACAGAGCTCTTACTAATACTAATTAGGGCTAGCTCCCCCTGCTCCATGATCACGTGAACCACACCTTTCAACAAATACAATAGATCATCAAATAGAATAAGGAGAATAGAATCCTATTCGTCTTTGAAAAGTTCGAATTACTTTATATTATTAGACAATATAATATTACTAATCCATCATTAATAATAAATCCAAATCTGATAATCACTTTAATACCGATTGCAATAAGTGAAAGCACAAGTATAGTGATCAGATTTCACACACGAGCTTATAACAACCATATCTACGGATATCCCGAAATCATATTATACAATATATACCAGCGCAATCGCTGTAGCGCTCCGAGCTGCTTAGCTCGAGAATGCTGTTGCAACAGAATCAGAGAGGGCCGGCGAGCCAGCTGTTACCTACAAGGACAGCGGGCTCCCTGATCGATTTCGATGACCATTCTTCAACCACCGTTCTGAAGAAAGCGCGGATTAGTAACAAAAGCGCTGGTCCTCTTTCAAGCTTGTTCGAGAGCGGTCAGAATACCATTGAAATAGTTATGAAGATAGTTATTCAGAAGAAGATTGATATACAATGAAAGCGCACTACAGACAAGGCTCTAATACTCACCAGCTTCGAGATAATCCTTGTATAGTTCGCAGTGCAATTTGCAGAACAGGATCTGAGCTGACTAACAGAAGAATTGATATACAGAGCATTAATAGTTATTATAAACAATACAAAAGGGATCTTCAACTCAAAGCTAGCAATAAAAAGTGTGAAGCCAACTACGCAAACATATATGGGGATACTTCGAATCCCTAAAACCGTGATTACTACTCCCTCCAGTGTAACTGTGGAAGTAGGGCTGCAAACAGGCCTAAGCAGGAGATCAATAGAGCATCGAGATTAGAATGTACAGACGAAAGATTCTTCCTCTAATTCGATGAACGAATCAAGATAGAGTTGTTCTTATGGGGAATCAGATAAATACTAATAAAGGCAATCCCAAAGATTACTACTCTAGGGGCTAAAACTATTGCGGCAGTAACATCCACCCGAATTGGGTAGGCAGTTATAGCTTCCCTAGAAGCCCGTATAATCCTTTTTGCAAACAAGCAATAGGCTATAGCAGTTACTAAAGCTACAGATTTTATGATTAGTAAGCTATGGTATATATATATAGCACCAGGGGTCCCAATGATTATTATCGATCTTCTGAGAATGCCCACAAAGATTGGGGAAAAATAAATGAGAGAAGAAATCTGGTATCAGATAGGACTACATCCAGTACGGGTAGCGAGATCCAAGCTCGAAGCAGATGAACAGAATCGGATCACCTGGATACTATCCTTTCAGGAGTAGCCACCTTGTTGTAATCTATTCAACAAGATCCAAATGTTCCCAGCAAGTAGAAGACGAGCCTTGGGAAGATACAACCCAGGGTATTAGCAATACTGTGAAAGCTGGAAATGCAAAAAAGAAGCGGTATGTAGAAAGTGCGCACACCTGTTATCTACTCATGAGCCAATCGGGGATTGTAATCATTCAACATAATGCGTAGGATGCCGCGGGCTCTTCCCAGCGGACTATGATAACTGCCCTATCAAGCCCCAGCGGGTGAATGGTAAGATAGTGTGCCTGGATCGAAAGCAGATTCAGATTATCCGATAAGCAGGGAAGATCAGCACTACTATCGCCTTAGCACCAGCAATAACAATTCAAATACCAGTGATAATATAAGGAAGGAAAAGGAAATCTAAAATGGATATAGTCTCCCGATACAAAGATGGCAGCAACTCGAAAAGCAATACTGGAAAAGAGCAAGCGAATGATATCTCGGGGAGCTCAACGGATGAGGAACGGGATGTACAAGGTCAATATATCACTTATAGTAGGGTAGCAAAGATTAATAAGAATCTTAATCTTGAAGCTTTGAATAATCAGGTTATGACTGGAGGATATAATACAATAATAGAAGATTTATATAAATAAATCGAATCCGCTATCTATTGTCTGAATAAACACACGGAAAAGTCTCGTACCATATATAACAGTATTACAACGAATATTTGAGGAAAAGATCGATGTAATATATATACAAGAACCCTGGGTATCCAATACACATACTCAAATATATAACGGATACTAATACCTATCCCTAGTGATCTTCTGGAGGGGGAGCGGGATGTATAAGGAAGAGCAGGAATGCCTACGAATAATGATATATATTAGAACTGAGATTAGACTACAAATATTATAATTAGCAGAAGAGGAGTATAAAGACTATATATAACTTTCTATAAATGGAATTAAACTATTAAACCTATATAAGAAACCGAATATCTCAAAAATCCTGGAGATGATTCTTGATCTAATATCAATTGGGGATATAATCATTAGAGGAGACTTCAATGCTCACCACATATTATTCGAGCTAGATATGAATATAGTGTATGGTGGTAATCGGCTCGCGGAATGGTTTAGTGATAGAAGCCTCAAGTTCACGAATATCCCGGGTCAAGCGATATACAAAGCAGGATACATAATCGATCTAGTTTTTCCAATATCCCAGAAATATATATAAAAGTAAGGGCTAATATATATTACGGATTCGATTACAATATCCTCTTTATTATTATACAAAAAGCAAGCTTAGTATCGAGATTCCAATACACATATCACATCAGGGAGGAAGATCTACCTCTATTTCAAAGAATAATATCAGCTAATATAATAGGAATCAAACAGAAAACACAGATAGCAGTCACAAGCATAGCTCTAGATCAAGCTATCGAAAATATACAGAAGGTATTACAATAGACAATCAGAACGATAGGAAAACCGAATCGGAAGACAGGAAAATCGGCCCCCTAATAAACACCCGACTACACGATCACTCGAAATGTATACCTTCGGAACCGCACAACCAATAGCAATTACTCTATAAAATACAGAGCATTCTTATTATACATATAACAAGCCAAAAGAGGATACTGAAGGAAATTCCTTAATGAAATGAAATCAGATCGAGATCTATATAGAGTAATCGGATGGCACAACCTAAACCCTACATACCACTCTCCACCGATTATAGTAGGCAAATGCATCATTACATCAGATGAAGAAAAGACCGAGCTGCTACACTCGAAGATTCTGTAGTACTTCAAAGCCACCAACGATCTCCCGAATTCCGAATACAATCAAAATGGGGAAAAACTACTCTAAGGAGAGTCTATCTCTATAAAGGAAATGGAATGTAATACTATAGGGGTCTCGAGTACATCCCTGGGGACAGACCGGATTATAATAAAACTATTAAAGGTTATCTAAACGGAAATAGGCTTAGTTCTATATATCATTTTCAACAAATATCTACAGCTCAATTACTTCCCTACAGTATAGAAGCAAGTAGAGGTAGTTATACTATCAAAAGTGGGGAAGACAGATCGAACGTCCCTATGATTATAGTGGTCTATCACCTTCCTTTTCTGTATTGGGAAGGGCCTTGAAAGGATTATAACAAAACATCTAGTGTAAATAGCTTTAACACAAAAAATATTCAGTTTACAATACTACAGTGTCCTTTCAAAACAATCGGCTATAGATTTAATAGTGTTGTTTATTCATGATGTAGAAGTAGTATTCAACAAAAGTTACAAGATCACAATGGTTATACTAAATGTACAAGAAGTATTCGATGTTCTATTTAAAAACAGACTCCTAAGATGAATGAGGGGATAGGGGTTCCTACAAAACCTGATCGTTCTAATCGACTCCTTTTTAACCCAAAGGCAACTCAGGGTTAGATTTAATAAAGCAATAACTAGCTATAGTATAATAAAATGCGGTATTTTACAAGGCTTACTCTTTTCGCTAGTCCTGTATATACTTTATCTTGTAGAGCTACTTTAGCAAAACTTTAAATTCCGATTCGGGTATATAGACAACATCTGTTTATACCGATTATCGACAAGCGTTCAATAAAACGTTGTAATGCTAGTAAGAGATATAAAAAGTATATTTTATTGGGAAGCTAGGAATAAAATAATCTTTGTATTCAAAAAGATGGAGATAATCTATATAATATGGCACAAGTATTCTATTAATCTGGTATACAAAATAAACCGCAATTGTATTATCTCTTCAATCACACCAGAATCGGCTCTATGATGGTTAGGTGTATAATTTGATTACAAGCTCACATTCAAACAGTATATCGAAACGTAAGCAGCCAAAGACCGGAAATTGGTTTATCACATCCAAGGGCTAGCCCGGATTACAAACGGACCCCCAACAGTATTCTTATGGAAAGTAGTAATCATTTGCTTATATCCAGCTCTATTCTATAGGGTAGAGGTATGATATACAGGATAAATAAAAACCACTGGATAGTATTGAGACGGGATATCAGTAGTAGTAAGTGTCTGATTAAAAGAAGCAATTCTAATTATCAACAAGATCCTATGAATAGCAATCAGAGGAGTCCTCCTAGTCTGGCGAACAACCCCGAATATAGTGATAATGAGGGACAGCGCTCTTTCACTAGCAGAAGTAGTACTAGAACAAATAAAATGGAAAGTAGTTCTCCATGCTCAAACTATTGATCCAAAATATCCTCTTTATTACTGAGGGATAAGAGCTATTTATTCTTTCGGTAGTAGGGAAGGTCAATTGCAGCCAGCCAGAACAAAGGTTCAGGTGATCAGCTAGTGTCTTTCCCGAATCAAGGAGACGACTTTAGTAGGGCTCTACTATACATTAGGGTGTCGAACGGATCCTACTAGAGGCTTTACGAAAAAGGTAATAGTAAAGCAATTTCAGGAATAGTGGAACAAGTGCATATACGATCAGATCACTATATTTTCTGATGGATTGGAACAAATCGATAAGGATGGTAGGCGAGTAGGATATGGATATATCGTATATAGAGGACAAACAGTAGTATACGAAGGAAACGGTGGATTGCATTACAACTCTTATATATTCGATACGGAAGCGATCGGGATATACTAAGGCCTCCAAACAGCAATTAGAAATATTATTGGTATAAAACAAATGGAAATCTGTATATGTATTGATAGTATATTGGTAATATAGGGAATGAGAGGTATAGCCTTTATCATATTGTAATAGGCTTTTCTTAAATATTATAAACTAATATAAACATACTCGATCTAGATCAAATAATCACCAGACTATACAGAGATCGAAAGGAATAAGTGTGTGGATATACTTGCTGATAAAGGGATAAGAAAATCAGTCTTAGGGTATACGAATCGATTTATAGTAAGTGGTATTCGCTTTATAACAAAAACTGCTATGAAATCGGCAGTACAGGCGTGATGGATCAAACAGAAATCAATGTTCTCCAAATAGTATCAGAAATGAAATCTAAGGAGTACAAACAAATACTTTAATGAATTAGAACTTTTACAAGCTATTCTCTATTGTATGCTAGCGATTCGCTCAGTATATAGCAATTTCGAAAGCTATCATTAATGATTTAAATATAAGGAAACAATGATCTATTGCTTATGTGGCATATACAAATCCTTCAAGCACATTGTATACTACTGTAAAGTCCTTGCGATCTACGAAACCTGGCCCCCAGATATCAGGCCCAAATACTTATCCTGCAACCGGGCAGTTCAAGAATGACTATTGAAACAGTTAATGTATATATTAGCCAAGTTCGCTGAATTTATTACTATAACAGACTTTTATAGGAGCATATGCCCTAGAATACTATCAGAAGAATAGAAAGAGGAAATGGAAATAGATTGACCGATCCAGGTAAACACAAATACAGAATAGAAGGCGATCGATATAGCAAGACTATAAAGAACAAAATCGATATATATAATACTCTACGTTACATTAGAATATATATAAAAGCTACCTTTATAGAATAAAGCAGTTTTTAATCAAAATATTATATAAAAGATTGGAAAATGTGTATAAAGGTGTTTAGAGGATCGGAGACAAAAGTACAAGTACGTTAGCTATCGCTTGGAAGGCTACTGAGAGTATTGAGACCTCATTTTTAGGAGAGGGGGATCATATAAATTAGAGATTATCCAGCAGTTAGCCCAACCGTAATGCCCCCTGGGAGGCTCGCCTATACGGCCCGGTTGAAAATTACTAATAATAATAATAATAATAATAATAATAAGTGAAAGCATTCAGTCTACTCTGAGATAACTGGGCGTCTTCTTTGATCACCGGTTCTCATTCTTACAATATATCAAAACACATACAGTAAAAGCTATAAAAGTAGTTTTGTATATTAGATCGATTATCTACATTATACATAAGCCGCTAGCTTTCTCTCTAAGAAAAGCAGTGATCATCTATATTCTCCCAATAGCACTATTTAGTACAGAAGTATGGTATACTGATAAATATAAGCCTGACTTAGACTAAAGTGATTTAAATATAAGTATAGGCATAAAAGGTTATCTTTATTGTATTAATAGAGTAATCAATACTACTATAAAAGGAACGATTTCAATATACAAAACTATACTAATCATAGTTCTTATCAAAGAAGCGGGCCTGCTATCGGGGATAATTGCGCTAGAATATATCAAGCTGTAATTCGCACTCCGATTAAAATAATCAATAATCAATACTTGCTAGTAAATCGTTTGAAGCTAGTAATACAAAAACGCAGACGAAAAGCAGATACAGCAAAAGGGCCTCTTACAAAAATCCAGCAGCTCAGCTATCTCATCCTAGAGATATAATGCTTAAAGCTATTCTGCTTATATTTCTCGATTAGTTATAGAACAGATCTAATAAAAGGATTAACCAAAGAAGAAGCAGCTTAAGCCTTCAAAGAGTGGTGATGACAATTCCTATCTGAAAATTACACAATCTTTTCTGACGGATTAGAACAAATTATTGATTGCAAATATTATATTAGCTATAGATATATAATATATTACAATAGCACTCAAATAGTCTCTGGATTTAAACAGATCCGAAGCGATTTATATATATTCGATACAAAAACAATAAGAGTATAGTATGGATTGGAGTATTTAATTATTATACTTGAAGATCCCTTGAATAGCTGGATCTGAATATATATTGATAGTACATTGATTATTTAGGGTATATACGGAAATACATTATTCATAATATAATAGGCTTTTTATAAATATCATAAAGTAATAAAACAACTTGATATCAGAATAAAATGATCATCTGGATATATAAAGATTGAAGACAATGAGGAAACAGATCGCTTAGCAAACGCAAGTGTAATTGGGCCTATGGACCAGACAATCGACAAGCTATCAACAATCAGTAAGATCCAAACAATTGTTTATTAGAAGCGTCTACACACAGAATCTACCTAGTAAAAAGAGATAAACTCCTCTTTCTTTATTAGCTATAAGAAGTAGTCTCCTAGATATAATACAAAGAAGCCAAAAAAACTAACTCTACTAAGAATAGTCTTACATCGATTAATAGCTATGAAAACAGACCACAGTGACTACACCATTTATCATTAGCGATTTGGTTATCAAAACAACAAGCTGGACTATTTATACAACAGTATTAAGGAATTATATCACTTCTTTAAATACACTATAAATAACCTAAAGCGTTCAGACTGACCCCTTACCCCTATAGAAATACAATCTAACAAGCAAACAATCATATATATCAAGAAACTCTTATACATACCTAGCAAGCTTATTCAATTAATCATTAACTTAAAGTTCTACACTCAAATCTATTCTAATTACTAAAGAATCCTTAAAAAACAATAATCTTTTCAACAAAGCTTACTATCTATTCTTTATAAACTCATTATTCAATTAATTACTCGAATATACTACACCTCTAAAACCGCAAATCTAATATATAATATAAAAGCCCTATTATTCAGCTAAATAAATAGCAATCCTCTCTTACTTCTTCTCTTTTACCATAGGGATCGAAGCTTACAAAAAGTCTATCCACTTGGAAATTAAGTTCTACCTTAATAACAATTTGAATTAGATATTCCCTTTTAGAAACAGAAGTAGATTATACCTATAGAGGAATGAATAACCTTTGGTATTGAAGTTAAATTGCTAAATTCGATTATGACAATTATGCCGCTCAAATAGTTCCTTATCTTAGTATATTTAAATACCCTTAGGGAGGTTCAAAACAGATATTAATTAATATAAATAAATAAAATAAATAAAAATATAATCTATTTACAAAGCAATAACCAATCAATTCTATAAGGAGAACGAAAAACGATAAGTAATCTTAAAAATTGCAAACGTAATCAATATGTATATTAAAACCTTAAGCAAGATAGAATTAAGTTATATTAATAAGTTAAGATCTATATATTATTATTATTATTAGTAGTAGTAGTAATTTTCAACCGGGCCGTATAGGCGAGCCTCCCAGGGGGCATTACAGTTAGACTAACTGCAGGATGATCTTCTAATTTATATGATCCCCTTTTCCTAGAAATAGGATCTCAATACTCTCAATAGCCTTTCAAACAATAACTAATATACTTATATCTTTGTCTTCAATCCTTTGAATACCTTTATATACACTTTCCAATCTCCTATATAATATTTGTTTGAAAGTTGCTTTATCCTATAAGAGTAGCTTTTGTATACATTTTATTATAATATAATATACTGCATGCTTCAATTTTCTTTTATATAGCTTTTCTAAATCTATCCCCTCCTACTCCCTACTTATGTTCACCTGGATCAATCGATTCCTTTTCTTTTCTTCTTCTATTTTTTTGATAGTGTTTTAGAATATATATTTTTATAGAAGTTTGTTATAATAATAAATTTAGCGAATTTGATTGGTATATATATTAATTGTTTCAATAGTTGTTCTTAAGCTACTTGATTGCAGGGTAGGTATTTAAACTTGATATCTAGAGGCCAGGTTTTATAGGTCGTGAGGACTTTGTGGTAATGTATAATATGCTCGGGGGATTTGAATGCTTCGTATGAGCAGTGGATTGTTGCTTCCTTGTGTTTAAATCGTTGGTGGTAGCTTTCGAAGTCGCCATGTGCTGAGCGGATCGCTAGCATGCGGTGGCAGAAATGAATTATATTATAACTACTTTCTAGAATATATTATAATACAAAGTAGGTTCGCTATACCTACAAACGCTTCCCTGGTTCACTTGTAATAAAGCCATTAGTACTAGGCTTCTATAGAATCTTCTGACTACATTAAACTACCTATTGTATAATTACCTTTGGAAGTTTTGGTTAGAATCAAAACCATTTCTTTATGTTTCCATTCCTATTTATTTCTTAAGCCTATCTGATACCTTCATTATGCTCTTTGCCCTATAATATCTGATTATAGACCAATATATGTATCTATTCTTTCGAGCTATATAGATAGTATCGTACAGGACAATAGCATATCACGATGGAGGGGAATGATTGGATAATAATGATATAAGTATAAGAATGTATATATCTCCTTATCTATAGTTAAAACTGATCTTTTCTCGTAGAGAAGAGATCGGATTATATACTGAGTGATCTTCGGGTACCAATCACGGGAGTGGTGATCGGTCCTGCAGCCGATCCGATTATCGTTGTTCCGCTCCGGAGTATTCTATATAATAAATACCTAACTATCATATAATCTGATCCATATGATCTACAATATTATTTTTGTTACACACCCCCCAGATCGTGATAATCTATATAAACAAATAAAGGAAATTAGTGTAGTTACACCTTATTGAAACCTCAATATAATCTAGATTATACAATAAAACCATTTTATCCCTACCATAGCAAGGCTTTGATATCCATTTCTTATATGATTGATATAAAAGTATAATATAAAGGATATTTTGACGTGCCCCTAGTTGTTAATAAATTGTTTGATTCAGGTATTATAGAGTGATATCTCTCATTTTTTATCATATTACCTGAAAATTTTCAAAGGATTATAAATAAATGTTTTCTTAAAATTTCATTTTACTATATACCTACTAATCTACTATTACAAATAGAGAATACAAATTCTAATCCTTATATCCGTGGATATATACTACAATATCAATATTGTTATCCGGATAGAGTAATTGAATTGATAATTATAACAATAATAGCATTAGATTGCCAAAGACATTCAGAAGATCCAGACGATCTCTAATCAAATAATCTTGTCTATGTGCAGGGCAGATATAATCTATAATACATGCCCTTTCCTTCGAACTCTTCTTTCTCTAAACATCAATACTATTATGTTTTGTTTCCTTTCAAATAGATTACCCATCTCCTGACAAACGTGGTCCTAATCGGTCCAAAAACTCTGAAAAGACAGGGCACCATGGTTGACCAAGAAAGCATTTCTTTGCTGTTCCTTTTTCTCCTTTTACTTATAATAAATTCTCTTCTGAACCTGTATTTGAGCATAGTTCACTTTTATTTTTAAGGTTCCCTGTTTCGGTAGCGACTAATTTTCTGGCAACACCATTGACTACTCATCCAAGTGGTTTTGCTATTGTTGATTCTGTTCTTGCTCCTGTAAGCCCTGCTGTTGATTGATTGTTGACTCAGTAGCTACTTTTTTCCGAAAACCTTCCTGGAAATCTCTCGATTGGTTTTCCTTAATTGCTTTCTTTTGCTCTACTGTCGAATAATAGCCTTACCGATTCCAACTATGCTGCCTTTCTTGCTTAAATACATCAAGCCTGTTAGTACCCTTTATTAGGAAATACTATTAACCCCGTATTTTCTTTTACCCCTGTTGTTGTTATTTTTCCTATTCCTGTTTCTATTACTATACAATAAGGATCTCTACCTGTAGCCCCACTAGAAATAAGTATTGTTATTGTTTCTAGATTGATTATGTGCTGATTTGAAATTAGATATAATCCACTCAAAAGCATGCTTTGTGTGGTACTACCCCGGGAGTTTGTCATAACAATTCTGAATTGTGTTTTTTTTATAACTTGGAAAAAGTGATTGTTTTTGATTCTCAAAAGGCTATTGCAATTCCCGTAGGATTAAGGGAAGGTTGCTAATTGGTCAAGATCAAGTGTGAGAATCCAGATAATTTCGGAATCTCTAATTCTTTCGATAGCTGATTTGGGTTGATCATTGTTGCGTTTGCTAAGTACCGTCTTTTTTGTGATTCGGATAGTTATTTTCGCGTTTCTTTTTTTTTGTATAATAGTTCTGATGAATATAGGTTCTACGATCTTTGTATTTCTAATAATAATCCTGATAACAACTTGTCTTTTACAGATCTTCAATACATAAGGACTGAAAGTGATTTGCTAAGGGTATCTGCTAAAGCTCGGTTCTTATAACCTGATAAGTTTATTAAAGGGTTAATAAACAATCGTTTGTGTTTTAGCTACATAAAATCCTTGGTTTCTAAGCAAACAAAGATTTCAGGTGATTACCACAAGGATCTTGGCTGTACTAAGAGTATTTGTTGCTGGAGTTGTAAAATACACATATATAAGATTACTTCGGATACTATAATCTCTATAGAAAAACTTTATACCGATACTTACAAGGTATAGGATAAAAAGGTATATACTTACTTTCATTTTTAATCGATTATAGTATTGATAGTTAAGTTAGAGATTAGAAAAGTTCTATGGAATCTTTTGAGAGCTTTTAGTAGAGTTTGAGGCTTGCAAGTCTGTTAATCGTAAAGTTATTACAATTGATTTTACGAGAAAGGATTTTTTTATTAAGAAGTATGTTTCTAAGGATTCGGTTTCGAAGGCTTTTGTGGATAAAGATAAATTGCTAACCCTCATTCGACGTCTTGAGAATGAGGTTTGTAAAGCGAAAAGGCTTGTTGAGGATAAGCAGTGTGAATTCGATTTGCTTTTGGAAAAGGAAAAGGCTAGAAAGTATACCGGGTTAACTGGAAAAGTTCAATTTTTGGTTAAAAGAAAGAGATAAATATATTTTTAACTGGCCTCTTAATTTAATTTTTTGATCTGTGTATTGATATTCTGTAGATTGAGTATTAATCGAAAGTACTCGAATTTCTATTGAAATAGATTTTTGGTTAATCTGTTTGCTATCATATCGGCAATAGATAAGTAAATGATATTGAAACTTCTTTTGGTGTATTCTTGATATAACCACATATTCTGTATATCAACATGCCCGAGTTTAATAATGATCTGTTTGTTTTCCCCGACTACTAAGCATATTGATTATACATTATTACAAAAAATGATTACTAATTCTTGAATCATAAGATTGATTTCTTTTAAAAAAACATAAAATAGCCATTATTTCTTTTGCTATTCATTCCATATTTAACAATTCTACTTCGATTGTAAAAGTGGTTATAGTAGATTGATATAATGCTTTCTAAAAAACTGATCCCCAAAAAGTGACATAACATACCCTTGAAATGATCTTCTGGTTTCCTTGTTGTCTGTAAACAATACATCTGAGAATACTAAAAGTTGAAAAATTGGCTGGGAACTGTATTTTATAGATAAAAAGCAAATATTCCATAAATATATAATACAATAATCAATAGTTTTTATATAATCAAAAAATAGATTGATAAGAAAATAACTTAGCTGAGAGGCTGTAAATATAATATCAAAACGGATTATGATTATTGTATATAATACTGATCCTACCTTTTCTTGATATTTCTTGATTATTGATATAACAACTATTCCATCAAACTTAATAAATTCAATAATTAGTAGCAATATACACACACTACCTCTATTAAAAGGGATACGATGACTCTCACCTGTATGTGGTATATCCTACGAATCTTCGATCGTACGATTGGAGAGCTAAATAGAGTTAGTTGGAGTTGGGTGGTGGTTATATACTAATCGAAGGCTGTACTAAAAGCGAAGATATATATAGCTGATTATTAAAGGGTGATTGTGAAGATGCTTGGAATAGAGGATTATTAGTAAAACGGAGATGAAAATCATTCGATGGTGGAAGGGAGATGAGAGTGGGATTGATGTGGAATTATACTTTTACAAATCTGTATAGAGAGTAGAGCTAGAGTATATTGTAATAGAGTGTTTGTAAAGCGGAATTAGTTTTTGAAATAGTGAATAATGAAGTTTTTATAATATAGCTAAATCTGACTAAAGCCTATATTAGGAATAGGATCGATATCTTTAATTTGATAAATGAAAATCGATAGAACACTTTTAGGGTATTAGTGTATAGAGTTTTTATAACTCAATAATATATATGATCTGCGGATATATCGGATCGGATATTTACAAATAATAAAGGGAATAATAAGAAGTATATAAAGATTAGAATAATATCTATTAAGGCCAGCAGAAGTATATATAAAGTAGAAAGAAGGACATTTTTAGCACCTTACCTCCAAGTATATAGAAGCGATATAACAGCAAAGGAGCTCCGGTATAGAAAGAACGCTTTTAGTAAGCCACACTTAACAATGCTCGATCGATATTACAGTAACAGAGGATCTCAGATAAAGGCCAATTCTATAATATATATATACAACATACTCCTAGCATTCTACTTTTGACTACAAATTATATATTGGGGAAATGGATTTTATAAGCAAAGCTTTAATTAGTAAGTTAGAAATACTATAAAAGAGCTGTCTGACTAGAGATCTAAAATAGTAAGCCTGCAAGACATAGTCGGCCTTGTTGTATAGAAGAGATCCGGTAAGATAACACAAAACAACTACTAGCCGCGAGGTGTAGTATATAATGACAGCGACAGCGATACTATCTATATAGCTCAAGAGGATGGATGCGTGTGTTAGTCTATAATCGAATACTATAAGGCAGAGGGCATGATGAAGATATCAGATAGACTTAAGGAGCAAACAGGAATAAAGGTGTGAAGGAATGGTTTTGGTTCTGGCCGGAATTTCCAAAGGTAATTATATAATAGATGATTTAATGTAGTTAAAAAGATTTTACAGAAGTCTAGTACTAATAGCTTTATTACAAGTGAGCCGGGAAAGCATCTGTAGGTGTAGCGAACCTACTTTGTATTATAATATATTCTAGAAAGTAGTTATAATATAATTCATTTCTGTCATATTCTCTGATGGATCGGAACAGACCGATAAGGATGGTAGGCGAGTAGGATATAGATATGTTGTATATAGAGGACAGATGGTAGTATACGAAGGAAATGGTGGATTGCATTACAACTCTTATATATTCGATACAGAAGCGATCAGGGCATACCGAGGCCTCCAAGCAGCAATCAGAAATATTACTAGTATAAAACAAATGGAAATCTGTATATATATCAATAGTATATCAGTAATATAGGGAATAAGAAACATAGTCTCTATTACATCGCAGTGAGCTTTCCTCAAATGTCACAAACTGATGCAAACACACTCGATCCAGATCAAATGGTTACCAGGTTATACAGGGATCGAAGGGAATGAGTATGTAGATATATTTACTGATAAAGAGATAAGAAAATCAGCCTTAGGATATACAAATCGATTTATAACAAGTGGTATCCGTTTTATAGCAAAAATTATTATGGAATTGGCAGTATAGATATGGTGAAACAAACAGATACCAACGCTCTCCAAATAGTATCAGAAATGGGACCCAAAGAGTATAAACAAATACTCTAAGAAATTAAAACTCTTATAAACAACTCTTCATTGTATATTAGCGATTCGCTTAATATATAGCGATTTCGAAAGCTATTATCGATGATTTAAATATAAAGAAATAACAATTTATTGTTTATGCGGAGTATTCAAATCCCCTGAGTATATTATATATTGCTACAAAATCCTTACAATCTATAAAACCTAGCCTTCAGATATTAAGTTTAAATACTTACTCTACAATCAAATAGTTTAAGAACGACTACTAAAACAATTAATGTATATATCAACCAAATTCGTTAAATTTATTGTTATAACAGATTTCTATAAAAGTATATACCCTAAAACACTATTAGAAGAATAAAAAGAGAAAAGAAAAGGGATTAATTAATTCAGGTAAACATAAGCAAGAAATAGAAAAGAATAAATCTAGAAAAGCTATATAGAAGAAAATTGAAGCACACAGCATACTATACTGTAATAGAATATATATAAAAGCTACCCTTACAGGATAAAGCAGCTTTCAAATAAATACTATATAAAAAATCGGAAAGCATATACAAAAACGTTCAAAGGATTGGAGACGAAGATACAAGTGCATTAGTTATCGCTTGGAAGGCTACTAAGGATATTGAGACCCTATTTTTAGAAAAAGGGAATCATATAAACTAGAAGATTATCCCACAGTTAGCCCAACCGTAATGCCCCCTGGGAGGCTTGTCTATACGGCCCGGTTGAAAATTACTAATAATAATAATAATAATACCTCTATTAAACTTAAATTTCTTAGCGATCTTTTTAATATAGATATTATATACTAACCAAAGTTTCTTTTTAGATTTGTTTTTCAAAACTCTGATCCCCAAAAACTACTTAATATTATCTAGATCCTTAAACTTGTAAACTGACTTGATCTGATTAATAATCTTTACAGTATTAGGTTTGTTGTTTTTATAATATATAACCTGGAAGTTATTGATGAAGAAAAGAATTAGTACGGTGTGCTCCTTGTTGAAATAAATGTACGGTTTTTTTGTACATCCGATTATTCCAATTGATTTTAGAATTAATATAAAATCCTTAAATCAAATGGATAGTAAATTATAAAGCCTATACAAAGCTTTATCAATAATCACATCCTTTCCTAATTTCTTAAATCCATTAGATAGTAAGTATACTACAGGATTATTAGTTGGATTGTGCTGTATATTCACAAAAGTGTTAACTATATTGTATTATTTGATCTCAAAATCATACTTTGCAATTAAAGACATTACAATATAAAATGATTGATTTGTAAATATCACTGTATATATACTCTCGATTATAGTTTTTTTTTGTAAATCTCCTTTATTATAAAATGTAATCAATATTAAGTAATAAAACCCTGATTATCATTTTTGTAATTGAATATCTAAATTAATGGAATAGATTTGATAGATTTTAATTCAGAATCTATTTTATATTATATTTCCTTTGAATGTAGATTATCGATTTTCTTTTGATAATCAGCCTTGAACTACAGTTTTAGAATATACTTATCAAGCTATTAATATTAATTTAGATATTTGAACACTTGAGAAAGATAAATACATAGATTATCTTCTGAATTTGAAATCATTGAATTGAATAACTGAACATTCTTTATTGTAATTGCTATAGCAATTATATTATATATTATTATAAAGAAGTATTTCTTCTCTTAATCCTTGATTTTTTCGAAATTAGATTAAAGATAAAATAGAAATTATATAGGGATTTGTATATTCTATTATGATTTCTAGAATTGATCCTTGAACAAATAAATTTAGAAATATTGGTATAGAATATACTATTTCGCCTATGTTTCTTTTGAGGAGGATTTAATTATACTTGGTTTAATTGATTATCTATAAATAATTGATATTGAGATAGATTTAAATTAACTTTAGAAATCTTTATTATTATATTGTAAATTCTTTTTTGAAAATGATTATCCTAAAAAATTGAAACTTCTTTTGATTGCTCAATTACTTTCTGATTAGATAATTGTTTTAGCAATTTAAGTTTTTTTATAATATATTCCAGATTTAGATTTCAGTTTATTGTTTTTCAAGAAGGTTTTATACAGTATTAGATATAGGATGAATAATCAGTTAATAAAGAGTTAGAATTACTTTTATATTCCATTTTGAATATTATAATTAGAATCCTTGTATCCTCTACATCTATTGCTTCCAAATTATCATCACCTTCTTTAATGAAACTCTCAGGATCAGATACCGTTACCTCCTATTCCTGAACAGCTAAATTTACAGGCTTATTATATCCTATCTACACTTGGACATTATAATCCATAGAAATAACAAAAGCCAGTCTTCTATTTACATCTCCTAGCATCGAAGCAATATATAGCCATAAATCCCCACCATCTCCTAGCACCGGAAAACTGTTTAGTAATCCAGGGAACAATCGAATAAACTTCCCTTTGCTTAGTATCTTGCTTACTCTCTACTTTCCACCCCCCAAATAATCACTTTCTTTAAAGTTCTTAGAATATAAAGAAGATAATTAATTATCTGAAATACACACAATAAATAAATCTAGAAACAATAACTGGCCTGCTAATATAATAAAAATATCTGTATCATTATTATCGTTTTTGATAAGAGTTTTATTTATATCTATATAATTAATAATATCCAATAATCTAACTAACCACCTCAACTGATTTGTAAGTATAACATTAATCTATTGACTAAAATAATCCTATTTATAAATAAACTTTTTATCAAAAACAATATTCCGAAAAACAATAATCCGATCGAGTGTTGATATCCAGATATAATAAATCCATATACCAGGGATATATTTAATTAAATACCCAACATATACTTGAGAATTCGTTTTATATTATTTTATTAATACTTTAGCCTTGTATTCCTTATCTAAGGAGTACACTCGGTATCCATATCTATAAATTGAATTCCAATCAGGCCAAAGATTATCAATAATCTTGATAATAAACAACGGATTACCTTCTTTTAGGTATGATTGGAATTATTTATTTAATATTTAATTTGATGATTTGAATGATTTTGTTTTTAGGGGATTAATATTATAGAGGTAGGTAGTGGTTATTATAGCCTCTATCCAAAACTTGATTAACAATTCTGTAGATAATCACATTTTGATTTACTTGATTATCAACTTTTACCCTGCTCGCTTAACTTCTCTATTAGTCTTGTAAATATAACTAGGGGAAAGCTTAAGCTCGATTTTCTTAATCTCAATTCATTTTTCAAATACTGTGTAACCCATAATTCCAATAACAAAAATATCGTTATCCTACTTAATCACCACAATCGAAAGTTTATACTTCCTGTAAATTTAGATAAAATAATTCTAAATAATCAGGAATACTTCATTATGGGTCCTTTTTATTAAAAAGTAGTTAAACAGTTTTTCACTATATATTTCTTTAATAATCAATAGCTATATTGTTCCATTGAGTATTTATTTTATTTTTTATTTATTTATAGTGATTAACGTCTTGTAGAGGACCTCCCTAGGGGTATGAAAGACGTGGCTAGATCTAGAGTTACAAATACAGAAAGGCGCTGATGCGCACGCTAGTAAAACCTCATAGGGTAAACCCAGTTCCTTCTATATATCCTAAACAAGCCAGTATAATGTTCGCAAATAGGGCCGTTTGATCGGCCCTATATTCCTAACGCTTCCTGCTACTCGTGGAGAGGAGCGCTCTGATTGTACGATTATTCCTGTCATAAAACCATATATGGGCAGGAGCAGTGTATACAGGTGTGTTGCTTTAAAGAAGCAGGTGTGTGTGTGATGGTGCTCCATAGGAACGGAGGATTCGACTATTGGGCCGCTCGAGAGGAGCAGCCGGAACGATGGTTCCGCTGAGTAGTGGAGTGGCGTATAGGCGTAGTGGTGGTGGCTGGAAGGGGGATCAGTTTCCTCTTAGCATTCAATCGATCGCTTTTGCGGTTCATAATAGAAAAGCTCTATTAGGGTTAGCGGTAGATTGTTGGAGCTCAGTGGAGCTGTATCAAAAGGTCCACACTAAGGTGGCCTATGAGACAGCATATAGGGTAAATCCATGTGAATCAGATCGCTATAGCCTTAAGTCGTAGAATAGTGGGAGAGTGACCCGATCACTCTACTACTGAACCAGCCGGGCTCCTTGCGGAGGACATGGTCTTTTTGTCTGTTCCATTGAGTATATGAAGAAAATTGAACAAATCCTATTATATCTTATAAAAAGATCTAGATAATTGATAATTATTAAATACTCTAGAGATTATCTGTTTTGTGTATATACATATACAATCAGAGTATTCTTGTTTCAAAAAGCCTTTGATCTTTATTCCTCTCATAACAAATACTAAATATTCAAGCGTTTCCTTTTTAAGATATTCTACTTCTTGTATTATAATTCTGCTTGATTCTTTCTTGGGATTAAAATATCCCTTAATCATCTAAAGAATTTGTTAATCTTACGAGAAGCAGTAGGATATATAAGATTACAATTTAAAATTGAAATAAAAGAATAAAAGGAATAAAGCTTCATTTCTAAAAATACAAGATTGTTGTGTTTAATATACTAAGTATATACTTCATTCTTTATTATATCCCCACAGCATAAAGTAATATCGAAACCATTAAACTATAAATCTAGTTTAAATAATTGTGTTTTGGAAATAATATTGATATAGAAATTAGGAATCAGAACGATGTCTATAAGAATCAAATCCTTATTATTAAGAATGTCTCTTATTGTTCTTTAGCCTTTTCCAATAACTTGATAGGATGCTAGTTCTAAGTTCACCTGATTATTCTTGGAGAATTAATAGTATAATTAATTATTCAAAAGAGATATATTATTAACAATATATAATGCTCTATAGTTATTAAGGAGGGTAGAGTTATAGAATTCAAACTTTGGTTTTGAAATTAAATTGATTATAAACACCTTTAGTATAATAATATCTATGAATTTGTCTAGCATTCTGGTAATAAGTAGAGTAATATCATAAGATGATCCTTTTATTTATTCTTTACTTTTGAAAATACTATAAAAGTACTTTTATTTGTTTATAATCCTTTATCTAATTTTCTTAATCTAATCTACAGAAAAAGTTGTATTTAAATAATCAATATATTTTCCAGTTAAAGTAATTTCCATCTTACTATAATCTTCAGAATCCTATTTGTGAAAGTTATGCCTTTATCTATCTTTCTTAGATATATAAGAACATTTTGCTTTTCTAATGTTCTTATCAGAGTGGGAACCTTTGGATTGATTTTATGAAATTCCTTTGAATGAATAGATGGTTTAGGTTGCTCGATAATATAGATTCCTTTTGTTTTAGGTAATGCAGTATTATGGTTTACAATACTCCTGAATATTATAACTATCTGTTGAAGCATCTGATATTTTTGATTTAAGTGAATCTTTTTATTAATCTTATTGATTTTGTATTAAGCTTATGAAGGTACCATCCTGATCCTAATAGTATTGAGGAAAATGCGGGTGGCTAATGGTTTATGAGTGTCTGGAAATCTGTATATGAATACCTTTGAGTAGGCAATACTTTAATTCCAAAACCATTTAATCGGATTAGTTTGTCCATTGGATACCTAAGCAATTAATATATGGTATTCGGATTAAATGATTATTTCAATGATTTAGTAAAATGATGTCAATTTGTTATAGAGCGAGAGAACCATTTATAAAGTGGCTGAGCCTTTGATCCCTTATTTGAAAAGAATAGTTCTATAAGATGAATTGGATTAATAATTGATTAAATCCATTTATAGATTTGTTGATAGAATTTGTGCTTGTTATTATATATTATTTTCTTATTACGATATAATCTATTAAGAACAGTAAACAAGGGAATTACATCAACAATGGATATAGGTATAAGTTTAGATAATGGTGGAAAAGCAATTGGGTGATCAGTTGATTCCTTTATTTCTGTATCCCCATCTTTGTTTTTCTGTTTAGAGTATTTAACATAATATTCAACAAGCTCTGTCTTATAAACATACCACTTAACCCTATCCTGTTTCTATCGAGTGTTTTTGAGAATTGGAGGAATAGGTAGAGCTGTGGTTAGTCAATCGATTATTTCGAATAATGATTTTAAGGAGAGAGAGGCTAAAGGATTTGTTTTTGATAGAAGTTTAGAATTAATCTTATTCCAAATATCTTCTAACTGATATTTAATTCTAAGAGTATTGTATCAGATTAGCTAATCCGATTGGGTAATAAGATATACCAATGGATATGTATGTTGTATTGATATAATTAATCCAGGTATTTGGATAATGAAAATTTGGATTTCAGATATAGATTGTAATATGCTTACTCTTGATTATAAGAGTAGTCTATAGCAAAATAGCTGTATTTAAATACAAACCGAGCTTATAATTATTGTATAGGACAATAGTATATTATAATAAAGAGGAATGATTGAATAATAATAGTATACGTATAGAATATATATATCTCCTTATTTATAATTAAAATTAATCTCTTCTTATAGAAAAGAGATTGGATTATATACTAAATGATCTTTGGGTATCGATTATGGGAGCGATGATCGGTCCTACAGCTGATTCGATTATTGTTGTTCCACTTCAGAGTATTCTATATAATGAATACCTGACTATTATATGATCTGATCATGTAATCTACAACACCCATTTCCGTCACAGATAGTATTGCTGTTACTATTATTATATACTATACCTTATAGCTAATAGCCATTTCGCATTACCTTGTCGGATCTCTTTTATATAATAAGGCCGATTATATTTTGCCAGGCTTATTATTTCAGATTTTTAATCAGATAGCCCTTTTATAGTATTTCCAATCTATTAATCAAAGCTTTACTTATAAAATCCATTTCCTTAATATATAATTTATTTATTTATTTTTATTTATTTATAGTGATTAACGTCTAATATCTGACCTCCCAAGGGGTATTCTAGATGTACTAAGGAGCGGGCCTACAGGCCGCTAGTGTTCCAGCTGCTCATAGTAGTGTAATGTTAGCTAATCAGGGGCTTGTTGCCTCTAGTATTTCTTTGCTCAGTATTGTTTATGGCGATTCTGCAGCTGTTTTGTTTAAGGGTTTATAGTTCTGTTTTAGAGAACCTTGTTTCGTATACTATCCGGGTATTGGTGGATGATCAGGTTGATTGTTGTCGATCGGGAGAGCGCTTGGAGTATTTATGGCTGGTTGATGTAGGTCTTAGGTTGATTGGGGTGGAAAGTTTATTTTTGGGGTATTGGAATAAATTGGAATTCGTATAGTTTTGTATAGTTTGGGTATATCCTAGTATAGAATCTGGATTTAGTGAGAAGGTTAGTAAAGTTATATTGTATTTGTAGGATGCGGTTGATATATATTATTGTATTCTATTCGGATCGAAGTCGATTTGGTATAAATAGTTAGTCGCTGTATATCTGATTATTGATTGAATATTAAAAGAAGTATAATAGGCTTTTTTCAATCCTGTATATACAGATTTTGTACTATTTTGTGATTGAATCTAATATAATAGGCTACAAAGTTATTGTATTCGATTTGTATTGCTATGAGTTTGTGTAGTATTCTGTAAGGGAGCTTGAGACTTCCGGCTCTAAGGTATTATATACTGGTTTCCATATATCATATATTTTGGAGATCAGGTTCTTTTTCCTTCTATTATCTGCTTTTGGAGTACTGATATTTGGTATATAGAATAAAGCGGGAACTATTGACTATAGGGAGGCAGAATGGGCTAGGGTCAAGCGGCCCAGCTATACCCTGATTAGCGAGGCGATCGACTATCTTATTGCCCTCAATCTCAATATACCCAGGGGACCATTTGATTATAATATTATAATATTATATTGCTTAATAACACTTGTAATATATTTATTAAAAGAAGGTAGCGGTACTTTCTTGTATTTCCCAGATTACTGATATGCTATCAATATATAACTATATTTGTTTCTGGTAAAGGCGATCAATAATGCTTAGAAGACATTCTAGTCTCTATTATATACTGATTATCTTAGTATCAAAAATATGCGACTATTTATATACACAGCTATAGCTATTATCAATCTGTTACTTATTGTAGTAAATTACAAAGCTGTACCCCACACGGTAATTATGTTTATTGTATTATTCAGACTTGTCTGAAAATACAGAATAGTTTTCTTGAGGGATTAAATCTTATCATTCCTTAAATACTTTCGTAGTATTCTTTTTTGTTTATACTATTCATTGGATCGATACAATATTCGAAAAAGAAGTAAGGCTGTAAGAGTCTGGAGCGTTCGATGGCAGGGATTGCCCATTCCATTCTTTGCAGTTTTGTATTAGAATCTTTCAGAATATCTGTAACCTTATCCTTTTTTTCTGATATACAGTTTTAATCGATTTATAAATAGATATTGTATATTTATTGTTTGAAATCGAAATACAAACCTTAGTCTGGCTTGCTTTAGTGTAACAATTCTAACTAGAAGACCAGCTTTTATAAGGAATATGGTTGTTAGGGTTATCTTGTAAACAAGTAAAGTTTTCCATACCGTATTATAGATTGTCTTGTTAACTAGGTTGATATGTTTTTTGATTTCAATGTCGATTGGAATATGGTTTGTATTTGGGTATTATTTGTATAGCCTATCGAATTATACTTTAAAGTTAAAGAAAGCAATGGGGAGTATACAGATAATAATCGCTTTTCACAGACAGACTACAGATAGTCCATAAGCTGTATAAACTATTGATCGAATATGGAATACAATATGTATAACTTTTGCAATACGTGTTTTAATATACTATAGGAATATTAGACGCTAATCAAAAAGATATTAAGTCAATATAAGGTTAATTATATTTTATTGGTGAATTTTAAAGGGGTTGGTGTAATGATTAGATTCTGATTTATCCTTATAGCTGGATTTGCAATTTCATATTTCCTTGATATATGAAGTAGCTTAAACTTTTCTGAAGCAAAAAGACTTTATTCTGATTTCTTCATTATAGGATACATCGAACGGTTCGGCGACGTATATATATATTTGTAGATAGGTTTTTAGATATGTGATATATAGCTATATTATCAATATTTAAAGCATTGTGCTCTATCTTGATTGAAAAGCTTAGCAAGGTAGAGGGTATATAGGATCGGGGAGAGTAGCGATCCCTGGGGGGTACTATATGCGATTGGGAAATCTTATATTTGTAATCCCCTCAAGCCTTACACGCATATATCTCTCAATCAGAAATAAATCAATGAGTTATAAGAGGTATTATAGGCTAACCTTATTTCTTTATATATTGTAGAAGCTGTCTTTTAAGGAATACATTATAAACACCTTGTATATCTATTGTTACTAGTATGACCACTTTGCCAGTTGCTAAAGCAAGCTCGGCATCATGAGTGAAGGCAGCTGTGAGATCAATACCGGCTCTTTTCGGCAGCACTCCGTACTACTGAGGGCTGATAACATTGTATCTCATAACTGTCCATACAATTTGACTAGCGATATACCTTCTAGTCCTTTTTCAATATACAATATCAATACAATCAGTCTCCACGATCTCGAGGATATCCTATCCTTCTTACCAACTTTGAGTAATATAATTATTTCAGCAAGTTTCTATTTATTAGGGTAATAGCTGAGCCTGAGACAGATTGCGAAAATCTCATATATTACACTCTTCATGCTAAACCAATACATCTTGAGAAAATGAATAGTTACTCGATCAACTCCGGATGATATGCTCCTGACTCCTATTACATGTTTTTCCATTTCCTCTATAATAATTATTCTTTTTATGGTAAAGTTATCTAGTAGTCTTGTTTTTATAAAGGATTGTATTATAGATTATTTAATACTTTAAACAATCGAGTATTATTATAAAGAGTGCTTTGGCTTTTCCTTGATATTAGTAATCTTCTAGCCTTTGATTACTAAAGGAAAAGCCTTGAGATCTGCTTCTGGGGTTAGCTTATACTAGTTTATGACTTTGTATAGTTTCTGATTGTTCTGTATATTATCTAAGTATTTAGTTTAATAGGCTTGTTTCAATACTCACATAATTCTTTATAAATCTTGTTAAATAATTGCTATTCTATTAATAATTTCTAGTTTTTCTAATTTGTATATATATTCGGTATGCCTTCTTACACTTATCAATTCATTACAAGAATAATCGATAGGGTTTATAGCCTTTTTATCTTATAGCTACTACAGAGACACTCAATGTACTTGTGAGTCTGGCGATCAGTCTATCGACATTGTAAATAGATCGGAGGTCCGGATTCTAAAGGTTTGCTAAGCGATTAGTCATTATGCTTGTCAGGTAGGGTAAATCTGAATTGTATATCCGGATGTACACTTGCTTATATTCAGAGATTCCTCTATCTGAGAAGATAGTAATTTGAATGGTGTGATTAAAGCTGCTGTACAGATCGTTATCAATCACTATTGTAGTGGTAGTTAGGTTGGAAAAGGTCAGATCCAGAATATATCCTTTTGTATATATAGGAGTATCAGGAGTTCCGATATACTTCATTCCTTGTTCGGTAGTTTATTGTGCAAGTGTGTCATTTTAATTAGTAATTACTATTTTAGATTCCTATAGATTATATTTAGTATTGAAATCATTTTCAATGATTATACCAATCCCTAAAACAATCTCTAATTTAAATATGTATTCTATTGTTAGCGGATCGAGCGGGGTGTAGTAGATATTGAGAATCGAATACCTGTTAATATTAATTCAAAGTAGATCCTTGTTTCTAATCTGCTTCATTTGTCTAACCTTCAAGTTACCTCCTTTTTGTACATAGGTAATCACTTGTGGTTTATACTCAGAGCCATTAGCTGTTCCCCAAATGTCAATCAGCTGATATTAGTTATATGTAGTATGATTTTGGATTGCTGAGTTATTGTATAGTTGGGATTCTTGAATACAGATGATATCTATATTAGTCTTTTCAGCAATCTATAGGAAGGTAATATGATTGAGTATCTGCACCCTATATTCGCCTATACAATTGTAAGCCCCCTTTTCTTTATTGAATTTGTACTAATTGTACGATTCATATAAGAGTAATAGCAGTTTTATTGATGTTTGACTTATTCTTCTTGCTTATTTCAGAGTTGAAAGGTGAAAAGGCTTTTTCAGCTATAGTTTGCTATATTATAGTTTACTCCTTTGTTAGTACAATATGGAGAATTACAATCTGGGTATGAATCGGATTGTTGAAGGGGCCCTTCTTTAATCAAACTTATTTAGATAATCAATCTACTAGTTATTATTCGTTTTTGTAGGTAATAATGCAAGTCCCTGATACAGGGGATCTGGGAATAACTATTTAAAGCTATTTAGCTAGCATTGGAATAGGTATCTTTTTCTTATATATTTCCTAAGTTTTCTTTTGGCTAGTGATTCTGATTTCTTTTATTTGTTGGTGGGTAAGTCTGATTAGTTTTCTATGACTAATTGTGGTGTTACTGGATAATTGTTGTACCACAGATCAAAAGGATTTTAGGTATTTTGTATATTAAGTATTGTTTTGATATTACTTATAAATCTTTCTATTGATATATTTAATAGTTAGTTTACTGTATTAGAGTAGTAAGCTAAATAATAACATATATATAGATTACAGTATAACTAGTACTTGTTGAAATACTATTATAATTGAGAACATTGTGATTTATCAAAAAGCTTCAAATATTCATTGATATTAAATAGCCGGAATAGTTTTATTATTTTCTTGAAACTAATAATCTAGTTGGTTCTTTTTGTAAAAGGATTTACTTTGTATTTAGAGACTTTGTATTGCATTAATTCCTTTTCTGTCTATATCTTAATCTTTCTTAAATGATTATATCTAGGAGTATTGTAAATGTGTTTAATATGTTATAAGAGATTTGAAGTATAATATAATTGTATTAGGTCTCCACGGCTTGAGTATTATCTATATTAAGTATAATGATTAACTATATATAATTTTCGTTTTGCAAGAGATTCTTATATTTCTCTGGTATCTTATATCCCAGAGTTTATCCCGTCCTGTTATGATAAAGCGAAGGAATCAATTCGAGCCTTAATCCAGGAATTGCTTTTATAATCTTCAGTCATAGTTTAAAGGGATTATTGACAATTATCTATTACCCATTTCTTATCTTTATAAAAATCGTGCAACTATTTCGCTTTTTGTTGTTTGTGTTTCTGTATTGTCTCTATTGTTTTGGGCGTGCTTACCTTAATGCTTTTCGATATCTGAGATGCCCTTCTAGTCTTGAGTGTATCAGTATAGGATTTAGTAGTTCCCTTTAGGGTTGTTTTTGTAATTAATATAAAGATTCTCTATATAGGCCCGGCTTGTCTTATAGTCTTGATCATACCATCGATATACACAAACCTCAATATATCAGTATAATTCAATTCCATCTTGCTTAGAGTTTTAATGTATATATCAATCACATTTGTGATTTTTAAAGTTACTCGTCGCTTTTTGTTCTCCTTATAAAATTAATCGATTATTGTTTTGTAAATAGATTATATATCGCCATCTCTATTCACTTCAATTGTCGATATAGTTGTTATCATTATCGTTAAAACAATTAGATCACAACCCGACACACTGTCACGGGGTGACACTAAGCCCTTTCTGTCCTATCCTGTCCTGCTATATATGTAAGAGTAAGGTAAAACTTCCAGTTCTATCTCCTAGTCTTTTAGACGTTTAGCTTAACAATAAAGCTTTTGAATACTTCCAAAAGTGATCCTGTGACATTAGATAGAACTATCCTTGGTTATAAGTGGAGCTGTGTGGGGGGCTTACTTATAGCTTACAAGCCTTTATTGATTTGGGGGCTAGCATATATAGATCCTATCTGCCTATCTGAATGCCTGAGGTATTAGAATCCAGAATTCTGAATTCTGAAACCTTTTAGTAGGTGATGGTATGGAGATTATATTTTAAGGAGGGGGGTAATATCACAGGGTAATACTAAGCCCTTTCTATCCTATCCTGTCCTACTATATATATAAGAATAAGATAGAACTTTCAATTCTATCTCCTAATCTTTTGAACATTTAGCTCAGCGGTAAAGCTTCTGAATACTCCTAGAAATGATCCCGTGACACACACTCAGCGGTACAACAGATCGCTTACGATTGCACATTGACGATATCATGGTATTGTAAGATTCCTTCAATATGATTTGTTATAATATAGCTAGTATCCGTTGAATATTTATATATAAAACGAATATATAATTTATAATCGAAAATAAAGTGCTAAAAGTATATTATATATATATATTGTAGGATTAGTTTCTATCTAAAATCCTTCACCGCTATAATATTAATTGAGTAGTGTTGAGTATGGTTTACTAAAAGTATTTTTTCCTATATTGGAGCTTCTTTATTATTATACTGTTTCTGTGCACTTGAAAATAAAATACTAAAAATGTCCCTTCTTCTATTCTATATATACTTCTATTAGTTTTAATAGATATTATCCTAGCCTTTATATACTTTTTACTATTTCCTTTATTATTTATAAATATCTAATCCAATATATCTATAGATTGTATATATTATTAGGTTATAAAAATTCTATATATTAGTATTCTAGAAATATTTTATCGATTTTTGTTTATTAAATTAAGGATATTGGCTTTGCTTCTAATATAGGCTTTAATTAAACTTAGCTATATTATAAAAGCTTTATTATCCATTATTTCAAAAGCTAATTCTGCTTTACAAATACTCTACCACAATATACTCTGGCTTTACTTTCTATACAAATTTGTAAAGATATAATTCCATATTAATCCTACTCTCATTTCTCTTTACTATTGAATAGTTTTTATCTCCGTTTTACTAATAATTCTTTATTTCAAATATCTTTATAATTACCCTTTAATAATCAGCTATATATACCTTTATTCCCAATACAGCCTCCAATTAGTATACAATCATCACCCGGCTCCAGCTAACTCTATTTAGCTCTCCGATCACACGATCAAAGGTTTATAGGATATACCACATACAGGTGAGAGTCATTGTATCCCTTTAGAACTGCTTATATCAATAAGATACTGATTAATAAGATATCATTATCATTATTACTATTATTATCTCAATTATTTTCTTATCTGATATCAATAACGAATTGATTATATCGTTTTGTAAAGCTTTTGTTATTGAGATTATTATATTTGATATAATAATTTGTTTTAAGTTGGTTTTTCTCTTCTTATATATACTTGTAGTATCTATAGCCCTTCTTTTTGCAATCAGGGAAATAACAATTGTCCTTATTCTTATCAGCTGGTGTAGAGAAGGATTATCGATCAGTATATTTATTATAAGGTTTCCGAGAGGAAGAGCTCGAAGATGTATTATTGTAGAAAACATTAATCTGTAAGGAATGTTTCAGGTGGAGAATATAATTTTGGAAATGCTTTTTAATAAGAGTCGATAGTCTATTTAATCTAATTAATAAGCTCTGTAATAATTGGATAAGGATTATATATTGTAAAGTAGTACTTCAGAATATTATTACATATAGATAAAATCTTAATGTAGTATAATTGAGGATCGCATATTATCCTGAGAATAGTATACTGGAGGAAGTGTAAATCTGTAATCATTATATTAAACACTTCCTAAGACTTTGTAAATAGGTTTTTCTTAATATAATCCTTGAAAATGATATTATTTCATTTGAGAAGCATATTCTATTAATATTCAGGTCCTTCGAAATTGTTAATTATTATATTGTACAAGCCTTGATATAAATCAGGAAGACTATTAAGATTTGTCTGATAATAATCTCTAACTATACTTATAAATATAATCGGAAAGACTATTATAGTTATCTCTATTAATATAAATATCTTATAATAATATTTCCTGAATATAAAAATCTTCAAATCAAAAGAATTATCAATACTCTTATATCTATTATTATCTCTATAGATTTTCAAAGATTAATAAAATAATTTTTATTTATTTTTATTTATAGTGATTAACATCTAATATCTAACCTCCCAAGGGGTATTCTAGATGTACTAAGGAGTGGGCCTATAGGCCACTAGTGTTCCAACCGCTTATAATAATATAATGTTAGCTAATTAGAGACTTGTTGCTTTTGGTATTCCCTTGCTCAGTACTGCTTATAACAATCCTACAACTATTCTATCTAAGGGTTTATAGTTTTATTTAAAGAACCTTGTTTTGTATACCATTTGGGTATTGGCAAATAATTAGGTCGATTACTATCGATCGGGGAGAACGCTCGGAGTACTTATAGCTGGTTGGTGTAAATCTTAGATTAATTAAAGTAAAAAGCTTATTTTCGGGGTATTGGAGTAGGTTGGAATTTGTATAGTTTTGTGTAGTTTGAGTATATTTTAATATAGAATCTGGATCTAGCGAGAAGGTCAATAAAGTTATATTGTGTTTGCAGGATGTAATTGATATATACTATCGCATCCCATTCAGATCGAAGTCAATTTGGTATAAGCAGCTAGTTGCTATACATCTGATTATTAATTGAATATTAAAAGAAATGCAATAGGCTTTTCTCAATTCTATATATATAGATTTTCATGTTATTTTCGTAATTGAATTTGATATAATAAGCTGTAAAATCATTGTATCCGATCTGTATCGCTATAAGTCTGTATAGTACTCTGCAAGGAAGCTTAAGGCTTTTTAGCTCCAAGGTATTATATATCGGTTTCCATATATTATATATTTCGGAGATCAGGTCTCTTTTTTCCTTTCATTATTTGTTTTCGAAGCGCTGATATTTGGTATATAGGATAGAATGGAAGCTACTGATTATAGAAAAACAGAATAGACTAAAATCAAGTGGTTTAGTTGTGCTTTAATCAATAAGGCAATCAGTTGCCTTGTTATTCTCAATCTTAATATGCTTAGGGGATTACTTGATTATAATATTCGTAATATTGTATTGCTTGATAGTATTTGTGATATATTTATTGAAAAAAGGCAATAATGCTTCCTTGTATTCCCTAGATTACTGAAGTACTATTAATGTATAATCATATTTGTTTCTGATAAAAGCAATTAATGATATTTAAAAGCATTCTAATCCTCACTACACATTGATCACCTCAATATCAAAAACATGTAACTATTTGTGTATATAACTATAACCGCTATTGATCTGTTGCTTGTTATAATAGATTACAAAACTATATTCTATATGGTAACTATATTTGTTATATTATTCAGATCTGTTTGAAAATATAAAGTAGTTTTCTTAAAGAATTAAATCCCATTATTTCTTGAATACTTTTGTAACATTCTCTTTGTTTATATTATTCATTGGATCAATACAATATTCGGGAGAGAAGTGAGGCTGTAAGAGTCTGGGGTGCTTGGTGGCAGAGATTGTTTGTCCTATTCTTTGCAGTTTTGTATTGGGATCTTTCAGAATATTTATATCTTGTTCTCTTTTCCTGATATACAGTTTTAATCGGTTTACAAGTAGGTATTGTGTATCTACTATTTGAAGCCGAAATGCGAATCTCAATCTGGCTTGCTTTAATGCAACAATTCTAGTTAGGAGATTAGCTTTTATAAAGAGTGTGATTGTCGGGATTGTCTTATAAACAGATAAAGCTTCTTATATTGTATTATAAATTGTTTTGCTGATTAGATTGATATATTTCTTAATCCCAATACCAACCAGAATATGGCCTGTATTTGGGCATTGTTTGTATAGCCCATCAAATCATATTTCGGAGTTGAAAAGGGCAACAGGGAGTATATAGGTAATAATCGCTTTTCACAGGTAGACTGTAAATGGTCTGTGAGCTATATAGGCTATTAATCGGATATGGGACACAATACGCATAGCTTTCGCAATGCGTGTTTTGATATACTATAGAAATATTAAGCGCTGATCAAAAAAGACACCAAGTCAGTATAAGGTTGGTTGTATTTTGTTGATAAGCTCTAAAGGAATCGGTATAATAATTAGATTCCGATTTATCCTTATAATCAGGTTTGCAATTTTATATTTCCTCGATATATAAAGTAACTCAAACTTTTTCAAAGCGAAAAAGACTTTATTCTGATCTCCCTATTATAGGATATATCAAATGGTTCAGTAGAGTATATATATATTTGTGGATAGGTTCTTAGATATATGATATATAGCTATATTATCAGTATATCCGAAACACTATGCTCTATCTTAATTGAAAGCTCAGCAAGGTAGAAGGTATACAGAATAGGGGAAAATAGTGATCCCTGGGGGGTATTGTATATAATTGGGAAATCCTGTATTGTGATTCCCTCAAGCCTTATACACATACATCTCTCAGTCAGGAATAAATCAACGAATTATAAGAATACTATAAACTAATTCTGCTTTTTTATATATTGTAGAAACTGTCTTTTAAGGAATATATTATAGGTATCTTGTATATCCATTATTATTAATATAATCACTTTGCTAATTGTTAAAGTAAGCTTAATATTATAAGTAAAGATAGCTATAAGATCAATACTAATTCTTTTCAGTAGTACTTTATAATACTAAGGGCTGATAATATTATATCTTATAGCCATTCATACAATTTGACTAGTAATATACTTTCTAGTTCTTTTTTAATATACAATATCAATATAATCAGTCTCCACAATCTCGGGGATATCCTATCCTTTTTATTAATCTTAAACAATATAACTATTTCAGTAAGTTTCTATTTGTTAGGGTAATAGCTAAATCTAAGATAGGCTGTGAAAATCTTATATATTATATTCTTTATACTAGACCAGTACATCTAAGAAAACGAATAATTACCCAATCAACTTTGGGTGATGTGCTCCTAACTCCTATTATATGTTTTTCTACTTTCTCTATAATGATCGTTCTTTTTTATGGTAAGATTATCTAGCAGCCCTATTTCTATAGAGGATCGTACTGTAGATCGTCCGATGCTTTGAAGCGATTGAATACTGTTGTAAAGAGTGCTTCAGCTTTTTCCCTAATATTAGTAATCTCCTGGTCTTCAATCACCAGAGGAGGGGCCTTGAGGCCTACTTCTGGAATCAGCTTGTACTAATTCATAACTTTATATAGTTCCTAATTATTCTATATATCATCCAAGCACTTAATCCAATAAGCTCGTTTCGATACTTGTACAACTCTTTGTAGGTTCTACTGGATAATTGCTATTCCATTAGCAATTCCAGTTTTCCTGGCTTATGTATATATTCAGTATGTCTTCTTATACTTATCGATTCATTACAGGAATAATCGGTAGGGTTTACAGCCTTTCTGCCCTATAGTTATTATAGAGGTGCTTAGTATACTTATAAGTCTGGCGATCAATCTGTTAATATCATAGATAGATTGGAGATTCGGGTTTTGGAGGTTCGCTAAGTGATTGGTTATTATGTCTGCCAGGCAGGGTAAATCTGAATCGTATATCTGGATGTATACTTGTTTGTATTCAGAGGTTCCTTTGTCTGAAATAGTAGTGACTTGAGTAATGTAATTGGAGCTGCTATGCAGATTATTATCGATTACTATTGTAGTAATAATTAGATTGGAAAAGGTCAGGTTTAGAATGTATTCCTTTGCATATATAGGGGCATCAGGAGTTCTGATATATTCTATTTTCTGTTTGGCAGCTTATTATACAAGTATATCACTTTAGTTGGTAATTGCTATTCCGGATTCCTACAGATTATACTTAGTATTGAAGTCATTTCCAATAATTATATTAATTTCTGGGGCTGTCACGGCGCCAACTATATGATCTGTAGTTGCCTTCGTGCCTCAGGCACAGCATACTAGTACGCCCTACTTCCTATAAGTAGGGCTTCACTCTTCCATAGCTCTTCTACCCTTATGATATAATATAAGTCTTTACCTGTACCTTAACAATTTATATTATCTTCAAATAAACTATCATAGCTTTATTTCTTATTTTATTTCCAAAACCCTATTAATATCTTATTCCGATCGTGCCGATTGCACTCATCATTGATTTATTATATATTTTGCTATCAATATTTTGAGCTTCAAAAAATATCAAAGATAGATGAACAAGTATCTATACTAGAAGCGCTTGTATTTAGCTTACCTCCACAGTTTTTTTTCTTAAATCATATTCTCAATTCCATTAAAGTTAATATCTTTTTCTTTATAGATCTATTCAATAATCCAAATACTGTATATTTTATTATTGTTTAAATTGTATTTGAATCAATCGAATTAATTACAGACTTATTACAAGCTCAAGTTGCTATTGCTCAGACCCAAGCTATCAATGCTCAATCAAAAATTGTCGAATTGAAAGACACAATTGAGATATTAAAGATTACTATTCACAATAATTCGCAAGCTTTACCTCGTTACAAATATCTTGCCATTCTTGAAAAGTTTAGTAATAATAAGCAAGATATTGCAAAGCACTAAAATCAATACACAACTTTTCATAGTACAGTCAATTACTACTTGACTGTGAATTACAAAAATAAATCAAAGTTTCAGAAAATCACATTTCTTGTTAATCTACTTTCTAGCTTTGTTTATATAAACAATCAGATATACTTTAATACAATTACAGATAATGTGTATAATTCCAATCTTTGGCCCTCTGGATAGCACACTATAGTAAGCATCTGGTATAAATTAAATAAGCAATACCAGACTCTAGATTTCTTACACAAAGCTTTTATGAATTATGATAAATATAAAATGAAGAAGACCCTATTTGATAACTTTATTATTGAATTTAAGCAGCTCACTATCAAATACAAGAAGACTATCAAATAACAAATCGCTAATCTTAAACTTAAAGTCTTATAAAAACTAATCGATACTTCAGTTAACCACCTCAATAAACCTTTTACTATTGATATCGATGTATGAATAGTTTGATAACAAGACATCTATAATAACTTAGAGAAAAAGATTTATCTTGATAATCAATACAAAAACCAAGACACCAATTTTAGCAATTAAAAAAAACCCAATGAAAAGAAGCCTACTATCACTACTATAATACCTACACCTAATCCTTTTGGAGATCCTATACAACTAGATGCTGCTCGCCAAGGCCAACAACCCTTATTACATTACAATAGAGAACAATATCTAGATTTTAGCCTCTATCTTTATTACAAAAAACCTAATTATATCAAATTCAACTACAAAGAAAAGCAATACAACAATACAAAATATAATACTAACTCAGAAACTATACAATACCCCGATCGTCCCCCTGCTACAAACCAATACACTCCGAATATCCACTGTTTTTCCATTACCAATCACTATCACAACCCCGAACTCTATCGCAACACTTATAACTCTATTTACCAAAATACATTCCTACCTACTAATCATTTCCCGATTGCCACAATACTATTTCGATATGCCTCTCCAATCCCTATTAGTAATAGAGATCTAGACAAATTCATTAAAAGCTTTATACATTCAGATAATAGCGGAAATTCAATTCCCTAACTAAGTATATTAAAAAACTAATCTCGATTTATAATCGTAAATCGAGATTCATTATAAAAAGTTTGCCTTTATAAATTAAGAGATCGATTATATCTAAGGATCCTTTATATCTTAGAATAATAAATAACAAATCTCTTAAAATCTCAACAGAAATTTTCCTTACGCTTAACATAATCATCCCATTTATTGACTTAGTAAATAATGGAGCCGTGAGATATAGGTTTATAGATAGAACCCTTATATCTAAGCTTAGTATCCCTACACATCCCCTCCCTACTATTTGCAACCTATTACTTGCAGATGGAAGGACTTCTGATATTTTATCTCAATATACACTATTAAATCTATGGATTAACAATTATAAAGAAATTGGCTTATTCTATATTATTAATCTTTCCAATGCGGACTCTATAATCCTTGATCTTCCATAGCTTCAGTACCATAACCCTACCATTAATTGGGTAACAATAACTCTTAAATTCACGTCCATGTACTGCTCCAGATATTACTGTCTAGTTAACTCTACTACAACTATCATTTCTGATTATAATGATATACTGATCCCAGTAGATATAACACTCAATCCAATATTATATACACCCGTTAGGAAGTCTATTTTGAAGTTTACTTTGAAGAAATCTACCTCAACCCTATATCATGCCTTTATCGAAAAAGTTATTAATGAAAGTCTCCAAACTCCCTCCTTCTCACCCCAAAATTAATCAATACTTTTAGAATATAATTCTTTGACTCCAGCTATAAAGAAGAATATTAATAAAAACCTCTACAATATAAATCCTATTAATCCAATACCACCCGATTCAAACCGCCACTACACTCACCAAATCAATAAAAAAACAAAAACCCGTATCAAGATGATATCAAACTAACTAATCCTGAAACCGGTTTTAATGCGGATTATCACAGGCTCTAGGATACACAAAAGACTATTATAAAACCAAAACATTTTACCCCCATTAAATCCTTTATCGCTATAGAAACCCTTTAAGAAACTGATTAATACCTTACAAAATATCCAACAGAAAATGAATAATATAAAGTTCCTTATAGTTAATAACTTTATTCAATTCTATAAAGATCAGAAAGCTTATATTACAAAAATAACCTAGAATGAATTAGATAAAGCTTGCGAGTTACACCGTATAGTAATAAACAATCCTATTTAATTACATCGCAGTATTATAAAAAGCAATATCAAGAAGTTTATAGAAAAAACTAATCGACCCATACCATCTACAATAGAGATTCAAAGCAAGTTACCACCCTGGCTTTACAATCTGTTTGCTAGATTCTTACTCTTTTTTGCTAATGAGTTTCTACCACAATATTCTTAGAATCACAAGATCAAGATCATACCAGGCAAAAAGCCCTTATACAATAAAGGTTATCCAATATCCCTAGTTGAGCTCCAAATTGTTTACAAATAACTCAATAATAACCTAAATAAAGAATTTATTTATAAATCCCACTCCCGATTGGCTACCCTACTTCTTCTAGCTGCAAAGCCTGGGGAGAGCATTCGAATTTGCCAGAACTACCATGAACTGAACAATATTATTATTAAAACCATTATCCATTGCTACTAATCAAAGAAATCCTTGATACCTTATGCTATACTAAAGTTTATACCAAATTGGATATTATCGCTATATTCAATAAACTATGGATCGCGAAAGATCACAAATGGAAGATTGCTTTTACAACTTATTTTGGCTTATTCGAATTTCTGGTGATACCTTTTGGTCTTTGCAATACTCCTGCCTCGTTTCAGAATTATATCAATTATATTCTTTTTGATTTTCTAGATAAGAATTGTATAGTATATCTAAATAATATCTTAATCTACTCTAAGAATGTTACAAATTATCAAAAGCAAGTTTACAAAGTTGTGCAAAGACTTATTGATATTAAATTACAAATTGATATTAATAAATACAAATTCGAAACAAGGAAAACAAAGTATCTCGGTCTGATTATTACTCCTAGTGATATCGAGATAAACCCCGATAAGGTTAAGACTATCCTTGAATAGAAATTGTTAATTAAGTTAAAAGATTTCCAATACTTTTTAAAATTTATCAATTTTTATCAATACTTTATTCACAACTTTTCTAAAATTACAGAATCTTTAAATTACCTACTGAAAAAAGAGAATATATAGAATTAGACTGCTGATTAAGAGAATACCTTTGAAAACCTAAAGTATACCTTTGTCTCCACTCTAGTTCTTGTAATGTTTGATCACTACCACTGTATAGTTATCGAGATAGATACTTCCAACTAGGCTGCAGACAGAGTATTCTTTCAATATAACGATAAGAGCCGATTACACCCAGTTACATATTTCTCCTTAAAACATAATATTGCCAAATGCAACTATAAGATTTATAATAAAGAACTATTAGTTATTATTAAGTTTTTAAAAGAATGGAAACCCGAACTATATAAAACTCAAGAACTGTTCAAAATCATTACTAATTATAAGAATTTAGAGTACTTTATATTGATAAAGATATTGAATCAAAGATAAACTAGATAAACTGAATTTCTGATTGATTTCAACTTTCATATCATATACAGATCGGGTTTTAAAGCAATTCGTCCTGATGTACTGAATAGGAAAGCAGAAGATCGCTTTGTATATGCTGATCCTAATAACAACCGAATCAAGAATCGCTTATAAAACAGTTTTCCCGAAAAGAGTATTTGACATCACTATATTCAAGAACCTTATCCAACAAACAAATAACAATATTGACCTTACTGCAGCGCCTATGGGTATGATTATCCCCGATACTAAGAAGCTGATTGACGATTTTATTAATAAAGTATACGAATCATTCGAATTGGTTATTACCATATATAAAACACTTCAGAACCCAACTGCTCGCCATTAGCCACTATCGATCCGAAAAGACCTCCAAATCGCTCTTCAAAACTATAAATAATCAATAATAAATTTTTCTATCACAACCACCTCTTTGTTCCCCCCTCCGCTGAGCTTCGCACCCAGATCATATACCAAACGCACTCCACTAGTCCGACAGGATATCCCGGTCGAATTAAAACTATTAATCTCGTCTCCCGCACATACTAGTAGCCCAATATATCAAAGGAAATCGAAACTTACATACAAGCCTATCAACTCTATTTCCGAACCAAAGCCTCCCGTCTTGCCATACCCGGATTCCTAGAACCCCTACCAGTACTATTCTGCTTTTGATCCGATATCTCCATTGACTACATTACACCGCTACCAATCAGTGAACACTATAGCAAAAAGTATCAATATATCATCACAATCATCTGTTACCTAACGAAAATACATCATTTCATTCCAGTTATAGGATTATCCGCAAAAAAGCTCGCCAATCGGTTTATCAAAAAAGTCTACTGTCTATACAATACACCTGACAATATAGTATCCGATAGAGATTCACAATTTATATCAGAATTCTGGAAGCACTTATTCGAGCGTTTATCGATCACTTTGAAACAATCCTCCTTATTCCATTCCGAGTCCAACAAATAAACAAAAGGATCAATGTTATGGTAGAACAATATCTTCGGGCTTTTATAAACTTCTACCAAGATAACTAATATGATTGACTTCCATTTGCAGAGTTTGTATTTAATAATACTATCTTAGAGACTATTGGTGTATCCCCATTCTTCACTAACTATAGTTTTCATCTACGCCTCGGCGTTGAGCCCTCTTCACCTATTCCCCCAAACCTATCATATCAATACAAACACGAATTCCTAAAGGCCAACGAGATTGCAAACCGATTTGATATCATTCTAACAAAATTGAAAGCCCTAGCCACTCAATCCATTCAGAGATATAAAGATTACACTAACAAGACTCGCATTGATGCTCCTCTATACAAAAAAGATAATAAAATATAAATTAATATTAAGAATATAAAAACTAATTGCTTAATAAAAAAAAATAATAACAAATGGGATAGCTCCTATAAGATTCTAAAAGTTTATAAACAAATCTATTTACTCCAGCTCCCCACTAGTTTTAAGATCTTTCTAGTATTCCACAACTCATTACTCCAACCACTTCACCGCTCACCTGGACTAGCTGGTCAAAAAGCGATCAACAAAACCGAATCCCGCCGAAACCAAGGCTGTATCCTAAAAAGAGATAACGAACGAACGAGGAAACCAAGCAGTAGGAATTCGATAACTACTTGACTACCATAACGAGAACGGATTTCACTACCAAGTCAAATGGAAACATCACCCAGCATCTTGGCAACCCGCCGAAGACCTTCGTGGCCAGGAAGACACGATCATCGCTTTCCATTTAGCAAATCCAGATAAGCCAGAACCGCCCGTTTGGGTAGGCTTCAAAAGATCTACTACTCCTGATCCCCCGCTAGTACTTACACCAAGCACACCCCCGAATCGAGGCTGAGGCAGATCTAAAAAGCTCCAGCAATTAATTACTACTCCCAAGAAAGTTCATTTTAATCTAATAATAGAAATTAGAGTATTTTAGTGTTATTTTGTTTTCTAAAAGGTCAATTGGTATTACAATCGTGGACCAATCGCCTTGAGCAGGGGGTACTGTCACGGCGCCAACTACATGATCTGTAGTTGCCTTCGTGCCTCAGACACAGCATACTAGCGCGCCCTACTTCCTATAAGTAGGGCTTCACTCTTCCATAGCTCTTCTACCCTTATGGTACAATATAAGTCTTTACCCGTACCTTGACAGGGGCAATCTCTAGTTTGAGTATGTATTCTATTATTAGTGGATTGAACAGAGTATAATAGATATTGAGAATCGAGTACTTGTTAATATTAATCCAAAATAGGTTTCTGTTTTCGGTTTGCCTTATTTATCTGACCTTCAAGTTGCCTCCTTTTTATATATAAATAATCACTTATAGCCCATACTCAAAACTATCAACCACTCCCCAGATATTAATCGACTAGTATCAATTATATACAATATGATTTTGGATTGTCAAATTATCATACAATCAGAGTTCTTGGATACAGATGATATCCATATCAGCCTCTTTAGCAATTTATAGAAAGGTAATATAATTAGAGTATCCATACCCCACATTTGCTTATGCAATCGTAAGTCCCCTTTCCCTTATTGAATTCGTATTGGTTATATAACTTATACAAAGATAATAACAATTTTGTTAACATTTGACTTATTCCTCTCATTCATTTCAGAATCGGGAAATAAGAAGGCTTTTTCAGCTATAACTACTATATTATAGTTTACCCCTTTGTTAATACAATACAAAAAGTTATGGCCCAGAGTGTGAATTGGACTATTGAAGGGACCCTCCCCTGATCGGGGTCCGTTTGGATGATCGGTCTATTAATTGCTATTCATTCTTGTAAGTAGTAATGCAGGCCTCTGGTATAGAGGGGCTGGGGATAATTATTTGAGATTGTTGGCTAGTGTTGGAGCAGGTGCCTTTCCCTTATATATTTTCTGAGTTTCCCTTCAGCCAATGATTCTGACTTCTCTTATTTGTTGATAAATAAGCCTGATTAGTTTTTTATTAACTGATTATAATACCGCTAAGCAATTGTTGTATACAGATTGGAAGGGTTCTAGACATTCTATATATTGAATATCGTTTTGGTATTGTTTATAGATCTTTCTGTTAGTATATTAGTAATCAGTTTGCTATATCTAAAATAGCGAGCCGGGCGATAATATATATACAGATTTGTTAAAAGGAATAGAAGTTACCGGTGCTAAGCACGTGTAGTGATTAGTAATACAGCTACCTAAACGGGCTAGATTAGACGAACCATAGACAGGCATATTGATCCCCTCATATAATACTATAGGGAGATCAATATACTTACACGTGTAACTATATAGTCAATATAGAGGCCTCTTCCACCCAATCTTCTAATAGGTTATAAGACCCAGTTAGCATGGCCTCTGAATAGAATTGACATGATCAATATTATATCCAGCTTACAGAACTGAAAAGTATATAGCACTACCTTATATCCAGCTTGCGGAGTTGAAGAGTATATAGCACTACCTTACGATTAGTATATAATACTATAATCAATCACCACTATTAACTCACAAAGTTGAAAAATATGTGGTACTATCTATATTTATATATTTACAATTACAAATCTGTATGGCATTGTCTATATAGAAAAAGAAAAAAAAAAAAAAAAAAAAAGGAAAAACTCTGCAAATTCTCTGTATAGATATCAAAATAAACAATATCAAAAAACAAGCCAAGCACATCCCAATTCTCACCCAAAAGACTTACGAAAAATGGTTCCAGCAAATGAAAATACAATTGAAAAAAAAGGATTGATTTTATATAATTGAATTCACACTTCAGAATTATATAAGAATCAGAGAACTTGGAATAGAAATCGATGGCATTAAGATCTTCTCAATCACTGAAAATACTATGACAATACATATCAGACTCAATATTGAAAAGAAAACTGTATATTTAAAGAACAAAGCTAATACACTTTCATATATATACAGATCGCTCAGCGATAACAATGAAGCACTAGCCAACGAATACAATACAGCACATACATTATAAAATTACTTGAAATCCAAATACTCAAGAACAAATAATATCATAGCAAACTTATACCTAATAATGATCCAGATATTTATTTTCAAACCCTCAAATCAACTAAAGATAATCATCATTGAAGTCTAGAATAAGCTCAAGGAATATCGATATAAACTTGATATAATCAATTCTATATTTAAAGATTCATATAAAAATCAAATTCTCTTTTTAGTCCTTACAAGAAGCCTATCAATTGATTATCAAATAACGATTAATACTATAAGTATTCAAAGTATATTAATAATCGAAAATAAGATCAAGTATCTTACAGCTAAAGAATTTAGTATCAAAGAAACAGAATAAGCTTATATTGCTAATGGAAAGTATATAATTCCGGATCGATAAAGAGAATGCAAAGAATTAAGCCTATTTGAAAAGCAAGAATAAAATGATGATATAAAATCCTCTGCTTATTATTTATATAAATAAAAAGGATACTTTTTACATAATTGCAAAGATCTTTCACTTGTACAAGCTTTGATTTACAAATACTACAGAGTTTAGCAATGAAGAGCAATACTAAAAAAACAACCAAAATATTATTCTCTAAAAGAACAATCAAGCTCACCTTGCAGATAACAAAAGCCTTCTAATTGATCTCGATTTATTAGAAAGCGAAAAAGAATCTGATAACAAAGAGTATCGTATATCCAAAAAGCTTATCTATAAGATCACCCCTTCTTATTAGTATATAGATATAATATTTCCTTATACATATCTGATCAACTTTCTCTCTTTAGAAATATCAAAAAAATAAAGAGAAAGATGATAAAAGTTGATAGAGGAATTATATACTATAATCAGATAGGTATTACTACAATAGAGCTGAAAAATGGGGGCATAGTTTTACTCTCAAAAACGTTATATATACCGGGATTAGGAATTAATCTCCTTTTTGATAAGAAGATCTATAAAGCTGGATTTAAGGGCAGGTTCAATTCAGATTGTATATACTTTCGAAAGAATGGAATAAATATTATCAAAGCAAAAATGAATAAAGAAATTTATATAATCTCAAATATCGCAAAAGAATATAAAGATATCGCTTTATTGAGTACAGAGATTATTAGTAATATTAAATCAAATAAAACTATTTTAAATACCTTTTCAAACAAACCAAAAAGGATCTAGAAACTTATTTATTATAGCACAAACGATTTAACTATCTTGATTTAAAGAAAATACAGAATCTTTATAAAGTTATTATATTGAGAAAGCCAATCAAAGTCCCATTCAAGATCTCTATATACAAAGTTTGTATACTTACCAAGATGAAAAACCTAATCCCGAAATAATTTAGTCCTTACAAAACAAAAAGATTAGAACTCATTCACTTTAATATCACTAACCTATTCCTAAGATCATTATAAGGAACCGCTATTTCCTATTGATTATAGATAGCTGAACAAAAGTGAATTGGATTTTGATCTTAAAAACAAAGATGAAGCTATATCAAGATTGAAGAAATGAAAAACCGAATTGGAATTCGATATTAATAATAAGATAGTAGCTGCTCGGACTAATAATATACTAAAGCTAATTCAAGCTATTAAAGAATAGAACTCTAGGATTCGATTAGAATTAACAACTATAGTATCATTTCATTAAAACAGAACTGCCAAGAAAAATATTGGTATTACCGAAACCAATATAAAAGCTATACTAAAAGAATCCGGATTGCCTAGAATTCTAAAATAAAGCTATTAAATATAATATATATTGCAGGAATAAAACAAATTACTAAACCAATCATCAAAAACAGTATAATCAGCCCGATCGAAGTATTCACAAAATCAACCCCGGATATTAATTATTATAGAATATAGAAAAACAAGTGTTATATATATATCAATCCAAAGATAATTCCAAAAAATCAACAATATAATAAGTTACGAGATATAGTTCGAAAAGGTATCTTTGTAGAATACTCGATTATAATTAATAGACATATTAGAATATATTCATCGGAATTAAATTATATTGTATAAACAAGCCAAATGATTATAAACAAATCCAAAAAGAAAAGAGATCTAGACTTGAGAATAAGGAATTCAATATTAAATCCTTAAAATATAAAAAATATTGTTCCTAATAAGAAACCTAGAGGTAGACTTTATAAAGTGTAAGAGAAATTAGAATGTTCATTTGATTCATTACAAGATATTGCTATCCCTAAGATTTTAAAAATAATAATCTCTAGTATACTTAAGATAAACAATATTCAGAAATTCAATGAAAATAGCGAAAAGAATATTATCAAAATCAATCTATTTGAGGATTCAATACTACCTTTAGGAATAATAAAGACAAAGATATCAAATATTATATCTACAATTTAATTTTCAACCAAAACCCTAATTATATCTATAGATATAGATATTCCTAAAAATACTCTTTTCGAAAATACAAGTGAGATAACAATAAATCAAACAAATATATTCAGAAATTGATTAGAATAATGATAGCAATACTTATAATAAACCCAAATAGAAATATATTAAATATATTATAATCTCTATACCATTTATACCAAGAATTGATATAATATTAAGATAAAACTATCTAAAAATCTATAAGTAATCTTAAAAAACCTTATAGATAAGAATATAGCCTTTTCTGTAGAACAAATTCTAGAAATCCCTATTCCTATTATATATCATTAAGTGATTTTGGATCCAAATATAAAAAAAAATGGAAACAAGCTATTGAAGAAGAAATTAATTTATTAATTACAAATAACATTTGAAAGAATATATTCTATCAAAAGGAAAGAATCTTGTTTTAACAAAATGGATATTCATAATAAAAACAAAGGATAATAAGATCGAAGATTCAAGGTACAATTAGTAATAAAAGGTTTTAATCAATTCTCGGAAAAGACTATAACGAAACCTTTGCTTTTATAGTACAACTTGATATACTCTGCTTATTCTTAACGATTATTACAAAAGAAAACTCGAAATACTAGTATTTCGATATAAAGAATACTTTTATAGAATTCTATTTTAAGAAAGAGATATACCTTATATTATCTTAGGATTTAAGGTATCAGATGGATGTGTTTTATATGTATTAAAAAGCTTGTATAGCCTTAAATAAGCTAAATAAGATTGAAATCAATTTCTAAAGTTTCAATTGATTAATTAAGGTTTTATCTAAAGTCTTGCTGATTTGTGTTTCTATATATACACTGTTCGTCAACTTAATCTGCTAGTATATATCAATAATATAATTACTTTCTCAATCTCAAAAAATCAATTCAATTGATTTTCTATAATATTTTCATTATACTTCAATATTAAGAACCTGGGAAAGATTAATAAGATTCTAGATATTAGGGTTATAAAAGATCGAGCAAACAGATTTCTCATATTGAATCAAGAAGAATATTTGAAAGCTATACTCACAAAATTCGGAATCTCACACACTCAGTATTATACTAAGAAAATATCTGCTACTGATTACTCATACTTACAACCTATTACAAAAAACAACAAACTGATTAATATTACTGAATATCAACAAGCTATAAATAATCTCATTCATCCAATAATATATACAAAACCAGATATCTCCTTTATATTAAGCCGATTATTACAATACATAACAAAACCAGCGAAATACTATAGAATAGGAATAAAGAACTTAATGCAATACCTGAAAGCTACAATCATTCAGAAACTCAAATATAGACCCGAAAGAGTATAATACCAAATCGTAAAGGAATATAACCTACCAGTAGATACTATAAAAGTCTTCACTGACGCAGATTGGGCAAATAATCAATATAATCAAAAAAGTATTTTTGAAGGAATTACTATATTCTATAACGGATCAATATTGTAAACTAATAAAAACAGAATTCAATAGCGATATTAAATACTAAATCCGAATATATATCAATAACAATGTTCATCAAGCAAAGGAGATGATTAATTCAAATACTTAAAGATCTTGGAAAGGCTGAATATGTATCTGCACACGGAAATACTGTTCAATTGTTAAACGATAATCAAAAAGCAATTGCTTTAACCAAAAACTCGCATTTACATAAACAATCAAAGCATATCGATATATACTACCACTTCATCAGGGATCTTACTGAAAAAGAAAAGGTAATAACTAGTTACATCAATACATCAAATATAATAGCAGATGAAATGACTAAACCCTTAACAAGATAGTATTCGAAAGGTTCAAAAACATACTAGGATTGAGATAATAGAGGTACAGAAGATCAGGGAGATTAAAGGTAATAACTCCTATAAGGAGTGTTAAAAGGAATAGAAGTTACCGGTGCTAGCACATATAGTGATTAATAATACAACTACCTAAACGGGCTAGATTAGACGAACCATAGACAGGCATATTGATCCCCTATATAATACTATAGGAAGATCAATAGCTTACACATATAACTATATAGTCAATATAGAGGCCTCTTCCACCCAATCTTCTAATAAGATTACAGTATAGCTGGCACTCATTAGAATACTATTGTAGTTGAAGGCATTGCGATCTATCAAGAAGCTTCGAGTATTTACTAATATTAAATAGCCGGAATGGTTTACTATCTTCTTGAAACTAACAATCCAATTAGCTTTTTCTATAAAAAGATTTACCCTATACTTAGAGACTCTATATTATATTAGTTTCTCTCCTACCTACACCTTAATCTCTTTTCGGATAATTGTATCTAAAAGTGTTATAAACAGGCCCAATATATGTAAGGGATTTGAGATATAATATAATTATACTAAATCTCCACAACTTGAATATTATCCACACCAAGCACAATGATTAACCATATACGATTTTTATCTTACAAAAGGTTTTTGTATTCCTTTAGCATTTTATATCCCAAGATCTATTCCATTCTATTACAATAGAACAAGAGGATTAGTTTAAGCCTTAATCCAGAAACTGCTTTTATAATCTTTAGTTGTAATTTGAAAAAGTTATTAACAATTATCTATTACCTATTTCCTATCTTTATAAAAAATCGTGCAACTATTTCACTCCTATGTTCACGCTTTTATATTGTCTTCATCGTTTTGGGTATACTCACTTTGTGTGACACTTTGCCTTAGAAGAACTGCGAGAGCAGGGTACAATTTATCCTTAGAATCTACAACTACAGAATCGGGAGCAAAGCGCTCGTAGAGCGCTCCTATATACTAGCTATGTACACGTGATCGTGCACGTGCGCAAGCGCGCACGTGAGCGATCGCAGCTGCGATTGGGTGCGATCCGTGACACTTTGATATTCTTTAATACTTGAGGTGCCCTCTCAGTCTTAAGCATATCAATATAGGATTTAGCAATTCCCTTTGAAATTGCTTTTATAATTAATATAGAGATTCTCTATATAGATCTGATTTGTCTTATAATCTTGATTATACTATTGATACATACAGATCTTAGTGTATTGATGTGGCTTAGTTCTATCTTGCTCAGAATTTTAATATATACATCGATCACATTCGCAATCTTTAGGATTACTTATTACTTTCCATTCTCCTTATAGAATTAATTGATTATTGCTTTATAAATAGACTATATATCGCTATCTTTATTATTTTAGTTATCGATATGATCGTTGTTGTTATTGTTGAAACGATTGGATCGCGACCCGACACGCTCGGCAACGCAACAGGTCGCTCACGACCGCACATTGACAGTATCATGGTATTGTAAGATTCCTTCAATATGATTTGTTATAATATAGCTAGTATCCGTTGAATATTTGCTTTGCTTTTTATATGTTATAGGAACCTTAGATAACTGCCATATTAATATGTATATTATAAATTCCTTTTTTGAAAAAAAAGTTGTATATTGATTAATAAAATAATAACTCTGATTATATTGATTATTGTTCTTACAATTAGAATAATCAGAATGATCTCTATCCCTATCACCTTTATTACCACCTCTATCATTATTACTATTACCTTTATTATTATTATCATTTCGATCGCCACCCTAATAGTTATTATTATCCAGATCATCACTATTACCAGGTGATCCTGTAGAAACATTAATCAATAGAATTCTAGAGCCTGATTCTAATATTGATAAAGGTACACATAGGATTCGTATATCTTCAGATTAGAATGGAGCTGATTCTTTATATATATTAAGAGGAATAATTAAATCATATAATTTTACCAGGTTTTGATAAAGTTAGATGATCAGCTGGATTATTATTCTGAGATTCGACAAAAAATTCAGCTTGTGATCTCGAATCGAGTCCGATAGGAAGATGGGTTATTTTGTAAATACAAATAAGTATATCTTATTAATTTAATATTCCAAAAGCTATTCTATAATCTAATTATAATACTCTTTACAGAGAATGTTTTTATTAAAGTATATTGAGATTTGCATTTATATTAATATAAACTTTATAATATTATAAAACTTTGCAAAAATATATTAATATTAATTTATTAATGCTTCTGAGTAGGGCTCGTCAAATAAGCTTGAAATCAAATATAACTATATTCTGAAGAGATATATCAGTGATCCCTATATTCGAATACATAGCTATTCGAAAAAGAAAGTATTCGTCGATCTGATGCTCTGTTCTTATTTTGAATATATATCCTTTGTAGAACTACCTAGCTTTATTAAGATCTTTGAAAAGAAATAATTCTGAGATTTTCTTTTGAATTTCAACTCCTTAATAATTTCTTGATTTTTTTTTTCAGTTATTGTTCTGTTAAGAATATAGGATTGAAAGAAGCAGGAGGATAAAGAGGAGTATTAGTTATATCTTTGTAGAAAGAAGTCTTGAATTTTTATTATAAAGGATTGGTGTTATTAGTTATTATATTGATAAATCCTTCTATACTGGTAAATTAATCGAATGGAATAGGTTTTTTGTTAGTATTGGGTTTCTTATTAGCTTGCTTAAAGCTAATGCTAGCATTTGCCTGGGATATCATGATGTTGATAATAAGAAATAAAAGAAGTAAAAGTGAGAAGGTATTTCGAATAAATAAATTAAGTAATTTGTGATATTATTAATTAATGTTGGTTCGAGAGAGATATGAAAGATGTAGTTCCCACTATCAATAGGCCCCTAAATATCTATTTGTATTCAATCTCTAAAGAGCTAGCTAATGAGGGGAAATAGTAGGCCTTATATAGGCACTACTGAAAGAGCTAGTCTCCTTTGCATTCGCCTAAATACCTTTGATACAGTAGCCATTATATTGAAGTCATTCTTTCGAAGTGAATTCCCTTGTTCACACAATTTCCTTTTCCAAAACAAATCTCTAGAATTCTATAAAAAAGGTGCTAAAATCGAGGTGTTTTTATTTCAGTATATATAGTTTATTCTATATATTTTATATTTGATCAAAATCTCTAAAGGCATTTTCGAGATATTCAAAGAGTATAGTATAATCAGTGAACTGGGGAATTCCATAGAAGATCTTAGGTAATATAAGTTTGTATGCTTTTCCAATAAATCTTCTAATATGTAATCAATTAGACCAAAGTTGTTGGAAATCTATTATGGTTTGTATTCAATTTTCTGTATATCTATTAAACGAATCTATATAGATTGAAGTAGATACTATTAAACTCTTTTGGATTAAGGATATACTTATTCAATTAAGTAATTAGAATAAATATAATAGATCAGAAATAGAGTTAGCAAAAGTTTTGGGGGATACGGTTTCTAAATGAATAGATATAATAGATATGGATTTAGCAATACAATCGAATAAATAAGTATTTTGAATAGCAATCTGTTTGTACAGAGTAATTTGAATATATTTGCAAATTAGGGATTCGGAAATTTCGCGTTCAAGTAATCTATTAATCTCTTTTATTTATTTATTTTTATTTATTTCTATTAATTAACATCTGTTTTGACCTCCCTAAGGGTATTTAGATGTGCTAAGATAAGGAACTATTTGACGGCGTAATCGTCGCGATCGAATTTAGCAATTTAACTTCAATACTAGGGGCTATTCGCTCCTCTGCAAATGCAATCCACTTCTGTTTTCAAAAGAGAATATCTGATCCGAATTATTATTGAAGCAAAGCTTGATTCTTGAGTGGATAGGCTTGTTGTAAGCTTCGATTCTTATAATAAAAAAGAAGAAGCAAGAATAGATTGCTATTGTTTAATCGAGTAATAGGGCTTTTGTGTATATATTGGGTTTATAGTTTTTAGAGATGTAGTGTATTCGAATGATTAATTGAGTAATGAATTTATAAAAGATAGACAACAAGCTTTATTAAAAAGATTATTGTTTTCTAAAGATCCTTTAATAATTAGAATAGATTTGAGTATAAAACTCTGAGTCGGTAATCAACTGAGTGAGCTTGTTAGGTGTGTGTAAGAGTTTCTTGATATATATGATCGCCTGCTTATTAGATTGCATTTCTACAGGGGTATTAATCTCTTTTAGTTTGATATAATATATAGATATTAATTGAAGATATTAATATTAAACCTAAGGTTTTCTAATATCGAAATATCAAATTCTGAGGAGTCCCCAGATTGGTCAGGCAGGTGTAGAGTAGTTATTGCAAAAACGATATTTTAATAGATAAAATGTTAGAAAAGGTGCTCATACCGTATATTATACTATGCTATATCGGGATTAGCCCGTATATACCACTGTCGAGTCCACATATATATATTGTATTGTTATGTAGAACTTAATAATATTAAGACTTTTTTATCAATTCATATATGATTTTTTAATAGGTTATAAGCTTGGATTTGTATAGTGTTAGGATTAGTTTTTCGAAGTCATTTGATTAAAGTTATGATAGATAGTAGTTATTCCATCAAATCTGGAGATTGTTGTTTTTATAAATATGGTTCAATCTTAAAGATATTTAGGTAGTATCTGGTTCAATACGATTGAATAATTGGGGGAGTGCGGTTCCACTTGGTAAATGAATTAGTTTCGATGTTGTTGTAAGATTCCGGTATCCTGTATGGTATTGTAAAGCGTGCAGTGCTATTACGGTGGAGATTGTAATGAATACTTAGATATGCGGTACCAAAGCAATCCAGCCTGTAAGGTTGAAGATGGTGAAGATTGTAATGAATATTTAGGTGTACAGTATCACAACAATCCAATCTATGGGGTTAAAGATGGTGGAGATTGTACAAAATACTTAGATACGCGGTATTATAGCAATCCAACCTACAGGGTTGAAAAGAACAATAAAGTTCTGGTAGATGACTACTATCTATTTTTATCTTTTTTCAACAATTCGAGAATCTCAGTTATAGTATGATTTTCTCGATCCATTTTCGATTCTTCTCTTTTTAATCCCTGTAAGCCCTATATCGATGGCAACGATGTGATATAAGTAATTGGCAGTACTTTACGAATCGATCAAACTTTATACAGTTAAGGGTTACCTGTAGAAAACCTTGAAATTGAGAATACTTTGGATATAGTTTATGGGGGAGCTATAAAACCTATCTAATTTAAATAAAGATTTTTCTTTATCTCAGAAATTTTCCTGTTACCCCCTCCTCATTTCTTCGACAGTTTTCCGATTATTCATACCTACGATCTGATGAGTGTAATGATCATTGAATTATTGTTTTTATTTAATACCAGTTTTTATGGGATTTAATTTGTTTTGCTTACCAGTTCCGCTATTTTACGACATCTCAATTCTCAATCTTATTTCCTTTCGACTTCGATATTCTTTCACTTATTTATAGTTTGTATAATATATCCTGTTCTGATAGATCAATATATATTATTAAATACAAATCAATTATCTTTCTTTTCAATCACTATCTTTATACGATTTCGACTTCGATTTTCTTTGTTGATAATAGCTATATTGACAATCAAAGAAAAGAAAGAGTATATAGGGAATCGGAGGGTCTGTAGGGATCCGAAGGTATTAAATGTAGGGAGTTGAGGTCCTAAAGGGAATTGGAGACAATCCGAACCATATATAGAAAAAAAGCGGATGATTATGGTAGTGGGAGAATGCATATTATTATATTTGGGGAACACTTTGGTATTCTACTATGTAGGAGATGATGGGATTATCTCCTATACTCCTTATGGTAGAGACCAGTAAGACTAGGTGATCAAGGGTATCACTATCAGTCTTGTGTTTCCTTTTGGATATGTTCAAGAGGGAGAGGAAGAGTTGTAGGATATACTCTATAGGGGAGCGCCCTGGCGTTCCACTATATAGGAGAGGTGTATAACATCTCCTATACCCTTGTAGAGAAGAGCAAAGATCAAGGGATCCTATATGATCAGGGTGATTATGTAGGAGATGTATTCCAGTTTTTTTATTAAGAGGAAAGAGCTATAGAGGTATAGGCTCTATAGGTTAGTGGGTATCGTATTACTAGTATAATCCTTATGCTCTTAGAGAAGTGTTATATTAGGTATTGGGTAATCCTAGGGGAGATGATTTTCTTTAAAAATTGGTTAAAAATATTGGTTTCTAGAAAAGGGATTATCAACAATCAATATCTTTATTATCAAATCATTTGCTAATCCGAGAATGCTTTTTAAGTACTTATTAGTGGCTCTCGAGATTCACCAAATGAGAGTGATCAAACGCTGTATACATATCTATATAATATAAATCATACCGCTTAGCTTGATTGAAATCAACTATAGCCCCGATTTACGATATAACGCCTCCATAGCTTTCGATAAACTATATAGTTTTAGATATACAATATCAGCATGGGGGAGTATTAGAAAAGGTACTTATACCGTATATCACACTATACTATATCGGGATTAGCCCGCATATGCCACTATCGAGTCTACACATATATATCATATCATTATGTAGAACTTAATAATATTAAGGCTTTTCCATCAATTCATATATGATCTTCTAACATAAAAGTTATATAATATATAGGGTAAGCAGGTGAAATAGGGTTTTAATAACTTTACTCTAATTTAACAAAATTATATTGATTTAGACAATAGATTCAGATTGAGGATTAAGATATAGTTTAAAGAGCTATGATATAGAATCTTTCAAGTTAAAGATATATAGAATTTTGCTAAGCAAACTAGTCCAATCGGGCTTTAGCTCACTTGCGCTTCGGCGCGAGCGCCCAATTCGGTCCCCTCCGAGGGGACCAATATGTCACGTGATATCACACCGTGACAATAATATAATATAATATATATATTTATAAATTGAATTAGGATTTGATGGAAATGTTTATTAGTGATTTATTTTGGGGTTGGAGAGGAGGGTTTATAGATAGATGAATGAATAGATGAATAAGGGGTGTTTGTTAGGGAGTAAATAGATGAGTGAGTGTTATGAATGTGATGAATAGGAATTGTGAAGAAGGATTTTGACGGAATATGTTGGTATTTGTTGATATTATATTGATACTGATACTGATACTGATACTGATACTGATACTGATACTGATACTGATACTGATACTGATACTGATACTGTGAGATTATAATACAAAATAAGAGATTCTACCCACTTATATAAGCAAAATAATATCTGATGATATTAAACACTATTAACATCTCTCTCATCCTCATCTTCATCCTCATCCTCATCCTCTTTCTCTTCCCCATCTACATCCACAACCTCCTTACAACCCCCCATACATTTCCCTTTCCCTCTCCCCTCCCCTCTCCCCTCCCCACTTCCCCTCCCTCCCCAACCTCCTCACCACCCCCCCACCCCACCCACCAACCGCCTCCACCAACCCCTCCACCTCCTCCCCCGTCTGTCCCGCATGCACAATAATCCTCAATTTTGCCATCCCCTGCTGAACCTTATACCTCACCGGAAACACCGCAAACCCATTCTCCTCCAGACAAAACGCCAATTCCTTACCATGCACATCTCGCGTCCAGAGCGGAATCAACTGCGTCTGAAACGCGCGTTTGTCCCAGGAATCGCAGAGGGGGATTGAGATGATTCCGAGTTTGTTGGCGAGAGGCCAGATGGGGTGCGAGGTTATTTTGTGGAAGAAGAGCGTTACGAGGTATTGGATGTTTGCTCGTCCCTGGATTCACGTGTTAATTGGTTGCTCATAGTGAACATTTTTTTAGAGAAAGAAAGAAAAAGAAGAAAGACCTACTGCTTCAGTCTCAGGTTGTGGTAGTAAAGAGTATCCAGCTCGAATCGCAGCAACCTGATGAAAGGCCGGTCCTGCAGTAATCACCGTCGAACGAGAAAAATTCACCAATGCATTCTTGATAGTGTGACTACCGAGTATCACACCTTTTATACATATCAGTCTCGGAGATAGCGCAACGGGAAGGGAAAGAGAGAGATCACTTACCTCCGATTGATCCAAACGCTTTACCGAACGTATGAGTTTTGATAGCGATTTCCGCATCCAGATTCAAGGCATTCACGTATCCCAATCCTCTCTCGCCCACCACCCCCATACTATGCGCTTCGTCAACAATAAATTGTGCGTTACCGTGTGGAAATATCTCTTTTGCTACCTCCGCCAGTTCTTTCAGAGGAGACATATCCCCTTCAATACTATAGAAACTCTCCACGACAATAAGAACGCACTTCTTTCCCTGTTTGATGAGGGGCTGTGAATCCGACAAGAATGTTAAGGCCTGATGAAACGCATCGACGTCATTATGAGCGAAAGATACTTGTATAGTAGCAAGTGAACGCGACATTCCATCCATAATACTTGGATGAACAAACTCATCATAAACAATAGCATCTCCGGATTGTGGAATCGCTTCAAAAGTCGCACAATTAGCATCACACCCTGAGCCTACAATAAGCGCCGCTTCGACGCCATGATAATCGGCAATTTCCTGCTCCACGGTTTCAATGTAATCATAATTACCATCCGCTAAGCGAGAACCTCCAGCTCCGAGTTGTACATCCGGATTTCGAGCCAATTCTTCATCAAAAGCCTTGCGTAATCGTCCGCTGGCACCAAAGGAAAGAGAATCGTTGGAGAAGAAATCTATGCTTTCTCCTTTGGCCCATGTGTTTTTGACTAGAGTGTGTAGATCATGATTTTTTCTTCGGACATCGAGAGCTTGCTCCAAGTTGCGATAGAAGGCGGGTGCATCACACATAGTATGAGCGCGAGGATTTTGACTGGCTATCCAGCGATTGAAGTTGGGGTTGGAGGGAGACATTGGAAGATTGTGATGAATATTGATCGAATGATAATTTTTTTATTACAAAAAGAAAGACACATCAATTGTATATAAACAAATCGGAAAGTCTAAAATACATGTGATATTGTAATGGAAAGGCATACTAAGCCAGGCATGTTTTTGTGATGACTGCGCCTGATTAATAGTACCAATGCCGACTTGACTGCAGCCCCGAGAGATAGATGTATTGATACGCACTCTAATATTCCTAAAAGGATGATGATAGTATCCGAGCAGACTGTAAATGGACAATCTGTCAGCCTTACCACCCCTTGAAACCGACTTTCTACACCACTACAGCCATGTAGATCACTTTATGACTCTACAAACTTCAGCTACCAACAGACCAACATATTGCATATCTTTATCCAGTCAATAGATACAAAGTACGATACGAAGCGAGGCAGATCACATTATTATATCACCAACTGTAAGCCAACACTCAATACTGAACAAGGATATCATGTGCTCTTGGAGAATTCGGTGAGGATATCGGTCCCGGAACAAGATATAAATTCGGTAAGCGCTTACTTTACTGTTCGGCACAGCACGAATCTGCAAATCATATTTACTGAAGATGGTGTACCAACGTATACCAACATTCAAGTAGAAAGCACTTGCTTTGAAGTATGTTTTTACTAAACGCTCTGAAACGGCATGATATGGCGTGGTTGTGAGGTTTAGAACTCTTAATTGGATCACAAAGTTGGTCGACATATCCGCGCATTCAATTGAACGCACAATAACGCACTCGCATTCCTTTAAGACAAACAGATAATAATTGCCTCAATTATAATATACAATGTGACCCTTGCGAAGCCACTGATCTTGTTCACATGCTCGCGATCAATCAAAGTATTGCCCGAAAACATGGTGGTGCTTGGTAAGACGGATGAATTATACCTGTGATGCACACCTGAATTCCCCTTACTCTATCGTGCAACAATCGGTTAGAGTCGCCTAATCACAGTGTCATGAAATAGACAACAAGTAGTGACCACTGTGCAAGACCTTTTTCTGCTTATGTGGGTTAGAGCCTTATTACCAGGATTTCCACGGCTATGTCTGCTTACTTGTCATCATTTGCATCGCTGACGAACCCATTTAAGTTTCTCAAATTCATCGCCAGCCTGCACAGCCCTAGCGTCTTCAGAATTGCCAAGCGCTACTACATTTATGTCTGAAGCGTAAGGCACGCACAGGCTTACCGATATTGGACGTGTCCAATAATCCAAGCCCAGGAAGATACTGCAACTTGCGATATCGATGCCGAATCCTCGCTCGTTGGCGAAACATCCGAGGATTCCGCACTTGCGACAACGAGGACCATCTCCGTCCCGACTTCAAGTGTACTTTTGAGGATAGTATAATAAATATTTGTTGCGACAGTCCAATCGTACTGATGGATGACTTTTATCCATGAAATTGGAGACAAGCGCAAAGAGAAAAATGTGCGGTTCTTCGGGACGCTTAACCTCAAGGACCACGGGCTTGAAGTAGAGAATGAGTGTATGCTAAATTTGAAAATGCTTTGTTTGGAATCAATCTTCTTGAGTAGGTTGAAAATCACTATGGGCCTGAGGGTGTGAGTACTCTTCGAAGCATCGATCCTAAGATCAAGGACATTCAACTAGGTAGCAATGTTGCCACTTCAGAGCATAACATATTATCAGCACTGCTTAATGCCAAAGAGATCATGTGCGTCAACTGCCCAGACTCTCTAAGCTTAGTCGATGCCACGACCATGTTAAAAGTCTATCCCACCATACAACAGTCTCCATGACTGCTGATTAAGTAGAGGAGGGCCAAGATCTCCGCCACACGGTGGAATATGTCTTATCGCCATTCAGATCGCCCAGATAATTGGAGTGCAGAAGCATGCTACCGTTTGATCCGAACAAAAGATGCCGTGTTCCGCCAAAAAGCTTTAACATTCCCTAGAAAGGACGTTTAAACTTTGTGACAATTGTCTTGTCGGGAAGTATGTGCCGCGAGACCAATAGAAAGGTTGTCGACGAGACCCACAACTTCCTCTCCGATTTGCAAAGCTTCAGCCCCAACTTAGGAACACTTGGCTCTTAATCGATGGCGTTCAAGATTTAGATCGCGCGATGTTCACCTACATGGTTGAATATGGAGCTCGCAGCCTCATCTGGCCCGGTTGTTGTTCCGTAGAGATCCCGATTAAATCTTTATCGATAAGCTCAACAAAGTGGTATGTAGATATCGATGTTATTCCATGATACTATCAACAACATCATGAGCTGGACGGCGTCTCTGGTGTGTTATCCAAAACCCCGGATACCCTTTTCATCACCATCGTTGACTTGTTATTCAACATTTGGTTGGTGTTGAATTGATTGATCAAACAGGTATCAAATGAGAGTGATTGAAGTATCGTAGCCAATAGGAACACACTCAAAGATCAGCATTGCATAACCGATGATTTTCAAGCAGCCGCGGCTTAATCGATTGCGCGCCTCCGCGAATACATTGTACATTCATTCAACAAATGTCCGATTCTTCAGTTAATAAGTAAGTGAGAATACTACTTATCTAGGTACACAGGTACCGGCATTATTGTTACTATTTGCGGATATTTATTTTGTTATACTTTACTTTACAAATTACTGTCAAATTCTAGCTCCCGGTGATGCGGACGCGTTTTCCCGCACGCAGCTTGGGCTGATTTTGCTAAGACCGGGTGGAAGCGAACGTGCAAAGCTTGGATAAATGGCAAAGTGCTTGGCTTCTTGTGCCAACATTACGGTCGATCAGATACTGTAGCCTGTTGGATATGTGAGTTTTATTAATGTGAATGGGAATGTGCATCTCTGGGAAAGATTTGCATCCCCTCGTGTATATTTATGTCAAGATTGGGTGGCTGAAGAACTCGGCTGGAGTTAGGCATTTATGAATGAGATTACTTTTTAGGTAATTGATGAGAGAGACTCAGGTATGATGTAAAAGGGAAGGAGATTATTTAAAGAAGGTCCATATGCGGTAAAGGCAGAGGGAATTTGATTTACTTTCCGATTTCCGATTGTCCGTGATACTTGTCCTACTGCGGTAGATACTGGTTGTAGCGAACCGAACTACAGTATTACCAAGGGGAAGCGGATAGGGAGAACACGGGGAATACGAATTCAACAAGCTAGGCATGAAAGAGGTAAGATTCGATTCGCGATTGTTTGCATTTGGTGGAGAGGAATTGGAGATGAGGAGATGAGGAGATGAGGATGCATGAGGATTGGTTTTTGTTGGACAATCTGTTTCAAACGGGTACACCAGTACAATAAAAAGTAATATGATGTTGCCATGTTGGGGATTTCCACAGCTATTGTTAGAAAAAGTCTTATCCCATGGCTTGGGTTACAATTTTGGGACTGGGTCAATGTTGTTGAGACCTTTTGAATATTTATCATGATTCAGTCCAACGGTTTGATGATGGATGGAATGGAATGGGATAGATAGATAGATAGATAGATACCTAGATAGATAGATAGATGATCTGATCGACCCGTAGACGCTGACGGCACTCTCTGGCAGTGCAATGATACAAATGATCAAAAGTACATGTCAATTATTCCTTGCTAGTCCAAAGGATAACAGGTAAATGAATGGTTAACGGGTTATTCAAACTGTCTATGCTGTACATGTATATGTGTCTACCTACATACATGTACATGTACATACCGGTATAAGGTTACATATACGAATCATCGCCTATAGGTATCATGATACTGTAACCAAAATAACGTGTGCTCACTAGCTATTCCAACTTTACCCCTGGCTTGGATTCAGTTCATCAAAATTCCCATCAAAATTCCATTCCTCCCTCCCTGTACGGAGATTTATCCTTTTATGAGGCTTTTAAACCCCTTCACAACAACCCCGCTGTCTTGCCATCTCATAGATTAATTTTCTTTACGCTTTCTACTCTTCGAGCTTGTATACCGACCAATGTTGTGGATTCGTCTAAAAAAAGGAACTCGTTAGTCTTTTACCATCGACGGTGTAAACTACTCATCAAAAGAGATCAGTCAATCTAAAGGAACCGTCGCAAAAGAAAGAAGAAGAAGAAGAAGAAGAAGAAGAAGAAGAAGCAGCAGCAGCAGCAGCAGAAGAACCCGAAATTATATGATCAAACAGGGGAAGGTTCAAGCAACGAATTAAAAAAAAGCGCCAAATAATCCTTGAGTTAATCCTCTTGAAAATAAGTACCAACATCCATCAATCCAAAATCTACGAACAAGTTCCACAGAACCATAAAACCACAGCAGTCCACTACGGAGATATGCCAAGATATGTTTTAGCTGAAATACCCAGTAAACAACCAGACAGCCTGTTCATATGAGAGATTATCGATCGAAGCTTTGAATTCCCTCCTTCGATTCTCCTACCCGTGGAAGAATTGGAAGGTGTGATGAAAGTTCTGGGAATTTGTGTTTTTTCGTTATAAGTGATAATCTTACCTACCTACCTACCTCTCGACCTACTCACTTACTTTGATCTTAATACTGTTTGTCTTGAGCTACTGATCTGATCGATATTTCACACCCGGGAGTGTCTAGGTATACCTACCTACCTACTACATCCAGTGAACCCACCTACCTCCTACCTCCCATAACATCAAAATCTCCAATTCACATACCACCCAAGAAGACATCCGAAAACTTTCCATTAGGAGTACCAATTACACTTTTAATAACTCTTCTCTCTTTTTTTCGAGCAATACAGAGAAGTACGAAGAAGACGGAAACTTAATTCCAAGGAGACAAACAGAATCGATCGGCGTACATTACATCTGACGTTACTGTTACCTACATACCTGCTATTCTGTGTCCCCTTTTCGGTTGGGTGAATTACAATCTTGGCCCCTCGTTTTACCACCACCCCAAAACCTTGGAACTTCTTTCGCCATGGTTCGCATCTCTTTACCAAATCGCCTCAAAACTTACAGCAAAACTGGTTCTCGAAGTACAAGCCCAATTCCGAATACCAACAATAACAATATGAAGAGCAAAACTAGTGGAAGGGATTCGAGTCCCGATAGCAACGGTATCAAAGTCAATGGTTTGGTACTGAAAGTTGTTGTTCTCAAGGTATGGATGATTTGAATCCACTTTTGTCTCTCACTTCATGCAAGCTGAGAACGGTGTCTCTGGGTGTTGATTCTAATGAAGCGTACTATGGAGATACTTTTATTGACGATTATTTATAAATAGGCTAGAAATTTGGCAGCAAAGGACAAGGGCGGGACTTCTGATCCTGTAAGTACATGTCACCTTATCGTGGCGATGAGCTCAGGAACACACAAGCTGATATGCGGATTCTAGTATCTAGTACTTACGCTTGGAGACGAAAAAAGCACAACTCATACAATACAGAAAACATTGAATCCAGAATGGAACGTTACTTTACAATTGCCAGTTACCGGCACAAATTCCCTACTCCTCGATTGCGTTTGTTGGGATAAAGATAGATTCGGAAAGGATTACCTGGGCGAATTCGACCTTGCATTAGAAGATATATTCTCCAACGATTTGCACGAACAAGAGCCGGCATGGTACCCTCTGCGGAGCAAAAGACCTGGTGGAAAGAAGGATAGCAATGTGTCCGGCGACGTCCAACTTCAATTCACTTTGTACGATGTTACCAATCCTTCTGCCAGTTCTGCTCAGATTCTAGAGAAATTCAGAACTCTGGTGGGAGCTGAGAGTCCCGGTTTAGTTACGCCGTTACGAGAACTAGATTCAATTACACCTGGTACGGAAATGACGGAAGATGATTATTTCGATGAGGGCACGGAGCCAAGTGACGAAACCGATGATCCATCTAAGCCCGAGAATTCTGAAAAACGGAAAAAGAGATTGCGACTCAAGGGATTAAGGAAGAAGAAGCAATTGAACGCATACGAATTTTCTGGTGACAGTGAGGTTGTTGGAATTGTTTTCCTGGAAATTGGAAAGGTTACAGATCTTCCACCGGAGCGAAATATGACGAGAACATCATTTGATATGGATCCTTTCGTGGTTGCATCTTTGGGAAAGAAAACGTACAGAACCAGAGTCATTCGACATAATTTAAATCCAGTCTTCAACGAGAAGATGATATTCCAGGTTCTGAGGCATGAGCAAACTTATTCTCTTGCGTTCACAGTTGTCGATAGAGACAAGCTGTCTGGAAACGATTTTATTGCTTCGACTGTATTACCAGTCAAAGATATCACCGACACTGCTCCAGAAGCTGATCCAGAAACTGGTCTTTACGCTATGAGAGATCCCCCTAATCTCAATACTTTGGTCGTACAGCAACCTCAAGCAAAAGGCTCCCGATTTAAATTGCCAATGTCAAGATCTACATCCTCACAAAGCTTGAACAAACTGGGACGTCCAATTTTGAAGAAGGAGTTGTCAAGCTCAAACACGAATAATGGAGGAACCTCCAGTAAAACTACGCCGACTCTTGCTCCTACCAGCGTTCCAGCAACCACTCCAGCAGGTCTTTCTCCAAACGATTCTCTATTACCGCCCCCAGTCGTTGAGCCAGAAGAATCAAGCGAGCAATCTGGTGACCCCGATTTACACTCATTCGAAGTTCCGTTGAAACTCAAAAATGCGGAAAAGTGGGAAGAGAAACACAGTCCAGTTTTATTTATCAAGGCTAAATACGCCCCTTACCCGGCTCTACGACAGCAATTCTGGAGGGCAATGCTCAGACAATATGACAGCGATGAGAGTGGATGTATTAGTAAGGTAGAACTTACGACCATGCTGGATACACTTGGCTCGACTTTGAAAGAGTCCACTATTGATGGATTCTTTAGACGCTTCCAAGCACAAAATGAAGATGGACAATTTTCAGAGTTGACTGTTGACCAAGCTGTTATTTGTTTAGAAGACCAATTGCAGAAAAAGACAAAGGAAACTAACATTGGGGATAAGATGAGAAATTTGTTGCCCGATGCTTCAGCAATGAAACACGCTATACCAAATCAGCTTGGTGGAACCCGAGGAGATCAATCTACAGATGCAGCTGTTACCGAAACATCGGCCCCATCGGATACGACATCAAATCGATTCCAGACGGAGGGATCTGATGATCCATACCCATCAACACAATCTGTCGACCAGTTAGGTACTCCTGGAGAAGAAGGTGAACTTTTGGACTCGGATGATCTCAACAATGAGACTGAAGAACATGTGGTTGAAATTCGAGAATGCCCAATATGTCATCAACCTCGTCTTAACAAACGATCTGATGCTGATATCATCACTCATATCGCTACTTGTGCTAGTCAAGATTGGCGTCAAGTCGATAATTTAGTTATGGCTGGTTTTGTTACATCTAGTCAAGCACAGCGCAAATGGTACTCCAAGGTCATCACTAAGATTTCCTACGGTGGTTACAAACTTGGTGCAAATTCTGCCAATATTCTTGTGCAAGATCGTATCACTGGACAAATTAATGAAGAGAGAATGAGCGTTTATGTTCGTTTGGGTATTAGACTGCTATATAAAGGATTAAAATCTAAGGAGATGGAAAAGAAGAGAAGTATGTTTGGGATTTATTATATATTTAGTGAGAAACCTAGTAGAACAATTGCTAACATGAACCTAGTTCGCAAGCTTCTTAAAGGCTTGAGTTTCAAACAGGGTGTCAAATATGACGATCCTGCTTCGGCAGCAGAAATCCAGAAGTTCATTAATTTCCATCAATTGGATATGAGTGAAGTTCTACTCCCATTGGAACAATTCAAGAGCTTTAATGAGTTCTTCTATCGTCAACTCAAACCAGATGCACGACCATGTTCAGCACCAGATAATCCTCGCATCATCGTTTCGCCTGCTGATTGTAGATCAGTTGTCTTCAACAGAATGGATGAAGCTACCAAGATTTGGGTTAAAGGTCGTGAATTCTCGATTGAAAGGCTCCTTGGTAATGCATACCCAGAAGATGCAAAACGATACACAAATGGTTCATTGGGTGTCTTCCGTCTCGCTCCACAAGATTATCATCGTTTCCATATCCCAGTTGATGGTGTTATGGGAACACCAAAAACCATTGAAGGAGAATATTATACAGTCAATCCTATGGCTATTCGATCCGCACTTGATGTGTATGGAGAAAATGTCCGTGTGGTTATCCCAATTGATTCTCTAGAGCATGGAAGAGTCATGGTTATCTGTGTAGGAGCAATGATGGTGGGAAGTACAGTTATTACTAGAAAGGGGGGTGAAAATGTTAAACGTGCTGAAGAACTCGGATACTTCAAATTTGGTGGTAGTACTATTCTACTTTTGTTTGAAGATGGTGCTATGAGATATGATGATGACTTGGTTGGAAATTCTAGTCAGGCTTTGGAAACTTTGGTAAGTTTTTTGATTGATTTCGTACTAAAAAACATTGTACTAATGGCAAATAAACAGATTCGTGTGGGTATGTCTATTGGTCACCATCCAAGTGAAGGTCAACATACACCTGATATGCGAAAGAATGAAGAAGATATCACCGAATCCGAAAAAGCAGAGGCAAAGAGGAGAATTGAGGGTAGCATCTCAAATCAAGGGGGTAATCTAACGGGAAAGGCACCAAAGGCTAGTATGGCAGGATAGATTTTGGTTTGGTGAAAAGGATGTAGTGAGTGAGACGGGAGTGAAGGGGAAAAGAAAATATTGATTAAATTCGACATTGAAGTGCTCAGTCGAGTTGGGAATTAGGAGAACGGGGGGCGTTTCTTGATATTGATGGGCTTGGGGGTCGGGGTTGCAGACGTGAAATATCGTATGGATGGGTGGGAGGAAGGATTGATAGGGCATATCAAAATATACAATGGATCGATGTCTTACAGGATATACATGGGAGATTAAAGAAATGGAACGAAATGAGAATCAATATATGATAGCGATATAGCGAATTGTGAGCGAAGATTTTTATCGATTCATGATTCAGTCACAGGTTTTTAAGTTGAGGTGGTGTGAATGTGTGTGTATATTTATACTTGGAAATGTATTGATATCGAAACAGAAATCAAAAATAGCAAGGATAGATGTTGAATTAGCCGAACTATCTATCGACCTGTCTATTTGTGGTCATTCGATTAACAACTCTGACCCTCCAAAAACTTGCCAACTTCCTTGGCAAGAATCTCGTGCGTGTGGTAGGTTATGTGGCCGGTGTTGTACCAGAAGTAGTCGGGGATGGGGAGGCAGCCGTAAGATGCATAGTTTGCTGGAAGGGGATTAGTTGAATTTGGAGCGGGGTCGTATTAATGTGTAGTTCATATGAAGAGTAGATTTTGACGATACAAAATAGGGTTGGGGATATAAATGGAAACTCGAGGAAAAAAGAAACTCACTAGCAATATCAGGCGCATCATATCTCGGACAATAGTTTGTGATATTTTTGATCCCGTGCGGCGCGGGATCATCCAGCACGGAAGACAGAAAGGAAAAGGTGTCGAAGACCATGGCTTTGGTGCCGGGGTGCGTGGCGGCGAAGTGGAGCGCGCTGCTGTTGAGGATTTGGTTGTAGGAGGTGAGCATGGTGGTGTTGGGGAGGGGACCGGCGGCGCGGATGAGGTTGGGGGGCTAATTGGGGGTTAGTGGGGGAGGGGTGTGGGGTGTTGGGGACTTACGGTGCGTTGTAAGGGGGGGAGATTCATGAAGAGGAAATTGCGAAACCCGGCGTTGTAGATGGTTTCGATGGCGGCGAATTCGGTGGTGATGATGTTTGTGTAGAGGGAGGGGAAATTGGTGACATTGTGCGAGGGGAAGGTGTAGGAATCGGTGTCGCTGATGTCGTTGATGCCGATCCAGATGGCGACGAGGGTCCGGGAGGGGTCCATGGGGATGATTGGCTGCGCGTAGGTGGACCATTCGAGGATTTGGTTTTCGAGGGAGACGGTGTAGTTGTGGTGGAGGGGGGTGCTGATTGTAGGGGTTTTGGATTAGTAGGTTTTTGTACATGTTGATTGTTTGTGGCACGTGAAGACCTGTTTGGGAGGAATCTGGAAAACAAAACTAACTAGGTTGTAGAGACGTCGGAGCCGGCAAAGGCGAAATCCCAGAGTTGTTTGCTACAGCGGGATGGGAGACCGGAAAAGCAGGATGTGAGGTATTCGACCCAATTGGGACCGCCTGCTGATGTTCCAAGCTGGTTGTAGTTTTAGTGATATGTACAAACAGAAATTTAGGAGCCAAATACTTGATTTTGGATGATTTCATTACTCAAGATTTGGGCGGGAGTATATGAGAAATTTTGAAGATCGCCAATGAAGGAGTAATTTTGTCGACCGTATGTTCCTTGAACAAATGTGTACGAATCACCGAATGCGAGACTGGTATGGAGGGTTAGAATTTTGGCAGTTATTGGGTTGCGATTCACTGGGACTTTTTCGACGGGTGGAAATAGGAGTCATGAAATTCTTCGGGTACTCCGTGTATTCCGTTCACTTACAAGTACTTGGTATCTTCCCAACTGAAAGAGGATTTGACATCTTTCGTGGGAAATGCCCATATGGTTCTTAGCCCAGAGATAACACAGATGGTGCTCAATAACTTCATATTGAAAATGAGAAATCTTAATTTTGTAGTCAAAACGACCTTGAAGCAATCGACGACTTGTCTAAGTGTTTATATATACAAAGGGCCAAACCCTCCAAACCACACCTCCTCACCGTATATCGTTCCCCTAGCTATATGTACGATCATCAATTCTCGCTGGAGATATTTTCCGAAAAGTATATATGGCGGTATGCATATCTCCCCGAAAGCTCCGATTGGGCTCAGAATGAAAGGGTTGAAAATGCGGGGAAGGGGACGGAGAAACTTTTCCCGAATGGATGGAATATTACTAGCATGGAGTCCATGCGTCCCCCTCTCCGCAAAGTTATACTCGGATAATCGTCTACGCTGCTTGAAAGATAGAGATATATAGTGTATCGATTTCCTTCTAGATGAGTGCCTCTTTTGAAGTCTGATCTGATCTCTTCTGACCTGGCCCCATCTCCTCTTTCACACCAGCTTGTCAAAGCCTTCCAGCAACGACATATTCATCCGTTGCCTCTTGAACGGGTTTCGATATTCCTCAATTGCAAAATCCTCTCAATCACAACTAGCCGATATTTACAAAGTAGGAAAGAGAGCGTGATAGATGAGCAATATGACATCACTCTTTCATGGTCATCTATCACCTCACGCCGCAAACGCTCTTCCGCCATGAGAAGTCTCATTATTAATGGCGGAAACCGGCACCGCTCGCTTATCACCACCAAGAGTACCAAGAACAAAATACAGTCTCTCATTCGTCAATACGAGCCAAGATTCCACAAAATATGTCTTCGGTCGACTTCGCCACCAAACAAAGGCTTAGCACGTGCGCCAAGTAGTCACGTGATATAACAATATCCAATGACATCTTGTCTTTTCTTCCCATGACAATTTTCCACTCCGTTTCCGAGCGGAATCTACGATGCGGGGAGGGCCAAGCCAAACCCGGCTAAGACTGCCCAAACCAAGACGTCTTGGCTCTTGGACCTTAATGATGCTATCCATACAAAGAGATTGTGTGAGTAGAACTAAGAAAGTGCCATGAGTTAATGAGCTCATCGCGTCGTTCTTTCTTACGATGATAGGTACAAGTTTCCCAATATTTGGCTTCAAGGCTCTTGGCTATTCCGCCAATGTAGCTTCCTGATGACTTGGAGGAAGGTCTATCATAGGCTGATACGGTGGGAAAGAGCAAGATAAATGATCTTTTGGTTTTCTGGAAGGAATATATAAGGATGTGTTACCCCGCATTGGGTCTGGATGTATTCACTTAAGAATTATCTCTTGATTATCACGATTTGATTCCCTACTATTCCCTCGATTAGGAATAGATGACGATATCCTTTTGTTCAATATAATACTTAATCACATCTCATATACACACAACATACATACATACACATCTTAAGATACCCACACATCCCAAACATTGTCTGATACAATTATCAATAATGGCATCTCAAGAAAAAACATCCTATACCACCCGTCCGCACGCCTTCCTTCTCACCCCGCAAGATGCCGCCAGTCAGCTATCCACCAACCTCGAGACAGGTCTTACAGCAAGTAAAGTCCAATCAATACAAGCTTCACATCCACCCAATGAGCTTGATACCAGCGGTTCAATCTCTTGGTATAAAATCCTCATAAAACAAATTTCCAACGCCATGATTCTCGTTCTTGTATTCGCTATGGCGCTTAGTTTTGGCGTAGGCGATTACATTGAAGGAGGAGTTTTGGTTGCCGTCATTGTACTAAATGTTATGATTGGTTTCTTTCAAGAGTTCAGTGCAGAGAAGAAAATGGATTCTCTAAGAGCTCTTTCTTCGCCATCGGCTTCGGTACTGCGAGATGGATCTGTTGTTGTGGTTCCCAGTGCGGAAGTCGTCCCTGGTGATATCGTACTTTTGAAAACGGGCGATACGGTACCAGCCGATTTGCGCATTTTCGAAGCTATGAATTTGACCTGTGAAGAGAAGAGTTTGACGGGAGAATCTGAGCCAGTTGAGAAGATCACCTCGAATGAGATCTGTGTGCCTGGTACTGAAGAGAGAGCGACAACAGAAGAGCAAGTTGGCATTGCTGATCGTAACAACATGGCATATTCTACCACGACGGTTATCAAAGGCCGCGGAAGAGGAATTGTTGTATTTACAGGCATGCAAACTGAGGTTGGAAAGATCGCGGCTTCGACGACGAAGAAGCAACGCAAGGAGGGCAGATCGATGAATTATAAGAAATATGGAAAAGCGCAGCCGGTTAAGGGAGCTGCTAGACGTACTTACGATTTTGTTGGAAAGTTCTTGGGACTTACTGAAGGTACTCCTTTGCAGAGAAAGCTGAGTAAGGTTGCGTATATCCTTTTTGGATGCGCAATTCTACTGGCAATTGTAGTGTTTGGTGTAAATCGATTCATCGTCACAGATGAGGTGGCTATTTATGCTATCTCAACTGGTATTGCTATTATTCCTGAATCTTTGATCGCGTAAGTACACTCACCCATGGTCTACTCAAGATGCAACCTTAAAATCCGAACAACATCTAACATCATTTAGAGTATTGACAATCACAATGGTTGTTGGCATGACCGTTATGCGTAAAGCTAATGTCGTCGTCCGAGATCTATCAGCACTCGAAGCACTTGGTGGAGTTACAAATATTTGCTCCGACAAAACCGGTACACTTACCCAAGGCGCCATGATTGTTAAGAAAGTATGGATTCCTAAAATTGGAATCTATACCGTGAATCATTCTATGGATCCCAACAATCCTACCGAGGGTACTGTTACCAAGGCACCACTCAAGTCCGAAGGTATGCAGACACCAGATTCTCCCAGCGAGACTGCAAAAATAGATTTCGATACTCAGCGCAGTGCTGCTGCTCTGAAATTTGATATTCCAGCCGAGAAAGCGGTTAGAGATGAAAGAAAGAACCCATCGTCAGAACAAGAGGAAGAGCCAGCCGAGATTGTACCAGAACTAGAGAGTTTTCTTCAGTCGGCTGCACTTTGTAATCTTGCTACCGTTAAACATGAAGTAGTAGAAGGCGAGACGACTAAAAAGTGGCAGACGACCGGCGAGCCAACAGAAATCGCTCTGCAGGTATTCACTCATCGATTTGAATCTGGAAAAAAAGTGTTCGAAAGCAAAGGATGGAAACAAACCGCCGAGTTTCCATTTGATAGTAGCATCAAGCGAATGTCCGTTATCTATCAACGACCAGATGGGGAGCATATAGTCTTCACCAAAGGAGCTGTCGAGAGAGTTTTGGATCTCTGTTCTTCTGTCGGAAGTGGAAATACCAATGAGACAATGACGGACGAGCTAAAGGAATCGATAATTCGACAAATGAACAGATTTGCCGAACAGGGCCAGCGAGTCCTTGCAGTAGCCGCCAAACCTTGGACCACTGCTGCTTCACAAGACAAGAATTTAAATGATGAGAGTCTACGAGGTGAAGTGGAACAAGATCTTACACTTCTTGGCCTAGTTGGGATCTACGATCCACCTCGCGATGAGACAAAAGATGCTATTAGGGAGTGTACTCAAGCCGGAATCAAAGTTCACATGCTCACTGGAGATCATCCCTCTACCGCGAAAGCCATCGCCCAGGAAATCGGTATCATCCCGAGAAATCTTGGACAGCTATCTGCTGGAGTTTCTGCATCTGTCGTTATGAAGGCTACGGATTTTGATCACCTCACCAATGCAGAAATTGACGCGCTTCCAACTCTCCCTCTGGTACTCGCTCGTTGCGCCCCGGATACGAAAACGCGTATGATCCATGCGCTGAGAAGGAGAGGATTGTACATGGCCATGACAGGCGATGGAGTAAACGACGCGCCTAGTCTTTCCGAAGCAGACGTCGGTATCGCCATGGGTATCGCCGGCTCCGACGTTGCCAAATCCGCAGCCAAGATGGTCCTTCTCGATGATAAATTCAATAGTATCGTATCAGCTATTCGCGAGGGACGTCGCATGTTTGATAATATCCAGAGATTCGTACTCCATCTCCTTTCGTCCAATGTGGGAGAAGTGATATTGTTAATTGCCGGTCTCGGTTTCCAAGATGTCAACAGACAGTCTGTATTCCCATTGAGTCCATTGCAGATTCTTTGGATCAATATGCTTACATCCAGTTTCCCCGCTTTTGGATTGGGAAAAGAAAAAGCAAGTTCGACCGTGATGAGACGCCCCCCTCACGATAATAAGCGAGGTGTGTTCACCACACAAATTCTCGTCGATATGGTTGTCTATGGTATCCTCATGGGAGCCTGCACACTTCTCACATTCGTCATCATCATCTACGGCGTCAACGACGGAAATCTAGGCCGTGATTGCAACCGCAGCTATGGGCCAGCCTGTGGACCCGTCTTCCGGGCTCGCGCCGCCGTCTTCGCAGAGCTCACTTGGTTAATCCTCATCTCGGCTTGGGAATTCAAATCCATCCGTCGCAGCATGTTTCGTCTGGACGCCACTTCGGAAAGCTCATTCCCGTTCTTCAAAGACGTGTATGAGAATCGTTTCTTGTTCTGGGCTGTGGTCATCGGTGCTTTGTCTGTCTTCCCCGCAGTCTACATTCCGGGTTTGAATACTTCGGTCTTCAAACACGTGGGTATTACATGGGAATGGTCATTAGCCTTCGGTGCCGTTTTCGTATTCGTTCTAGGTATCGAAGCGTGGAAGGCGACGAAGAGATATTTCGGATTGTTCGAGCAGCTCGATGAAGAAGAGGCTGAACGGGATCGCAAATTAGGATTGCGACAGGGCTTCTTTACATTTGCGAAGTCGACGACTTCGATCGGCAGATCTTCGATGGATCAATATTCTGTCAAGGAGAAGATTGCGGGAATGGGTAGTCTGGGTTCGGCGCCGACGACAAGATCGATGCTTCAAAAGGAATCCAGGGCGGGAACGGGTTTAAGTGGTGATTCAGCGGTTTAGGTTTTAGGGTTAGGGATCTGTTTTGAAAGCGGAACATAGCATAGAATAACAGCGTTTAATGATAGGTTAATAAGTTTAATTACAAGATAAGCAAGTGTGTTCCAGACTTGTGAATATGAGAAATATTAGAAAAATGAAAAGTATTTTGTCAATCTTCTAAAATCATGCTTCACACAACCAATCGAACCAACACAACATCAACTTTATCTCCCGAGCTCCCTCCCCCCTTCGGGTTTCAACAAATCGCTTCAAATTCCTCCCATTGCTTCATTCACCTTACTTTTCTCCTTCCATGCCCCCTCTCTATCCATTCATTTACTCATCCTTCCATCCTCTCACAGCCCTCTAAACCCCCCCCCCAAATATCCACCCAAAATCCAGGTCTTCAGGTGTTCATCTAATCTATATCTCATCCACAAAACATCAATATAACTCATCATCACCACCCTCATCACCACCACCATCACTTTCCAACTTCCAAGGAACCTGTTCAATTCAAAGTGAAGATGTATGTATGACCGACTAGATATATAAAAAATATGAAATACAAAATCATTAAGCCCAGAGTTTAGTTTAGGTCTATTTTGATAGAATGGTGAGTTGAGAATAGGAGGAACTGTAAAGTTCCTCAGATCAGTGAGTCGATGATGACGGGGAGGAGGAGGAGGATTGAGAATGGTGGTCAAGGAATGAATAATCTGTGCATAATTAATATGCATCTCAATGCGAGTAGATAGAATCAACAAATGAATTAATCGTTGAACCTGGACAATCATTTCATTGAGGTGCCCGCGTGCAAACCCTCCATGATACAATAATCAACCGAAATAGATAGCTTCAAGACATAACAAATTCACACTAGCCATAAAAAGTATCCATACAGTAAATTATTTTTCATTGAATCGTAAATCTAGCTCTAATAGCTCGCTTTAAAGGTATAATATCTCTCAATACTGAGCAAAACATCACATCATGTCATTTTTTTGACTCCCATTTTTACACCAACATAATCTAATCGAAAACAATAGCTGCCTTAATAGCACTCTTGTTCTTGATGGACTCCAAAGCTTCACCCCATTGTTCAAGCTTGAAGGTCTTGTTAACAATACCCTCAACCTTGACCTTGCCTGAGTCGAGGTAATCGATGGCAGCAGCTATGTATTATTAGCAACAGAATAAGTGTACATAAGATGAAGGAATACTTACGGAACATGTAAGTCTCGGAGAAGGAACCAAGAATGGTGATCTCATCACCAAAGATCTTGGATGGTGGCCAGGTAACTCTAGCAGAGCTGCTGTAGACACCATAGACTACGAGCTTACCTCCACGGCGAACGTAGTTGATAGCATCCTCGAGAATCTTAGCGCTTCCGGTAGCTTCAACAACAATGTCGAAACCATATTTGTACTCATCCTTGATTTGTTGGAATTGAGCTTCTGGGTTATCACGGGAAAGTTCGATGTAGATATCAGCGGCATCAAGCTTCTTTGCGAGATCCATCTTAAGACCACCTGGAGCGGCGAGGACGACCTTGCATCCACCATTTTGTCTGAGCAATTGAGCGAGAACGAGACCAGTTGGTCCAGCACCGAACATGAGAACGGATGAACCCATCTTTGGTGCAATCTTCTCAAGACCGTGAGCAGCGCATGAGGCTGGCTCGAGGAGGGTAGCATCAACATCTGAGAGGTTCTCAATCTTGAAAACCTTAGCGGCTGGGTAAGCACAGTACTCTGCGAAACCACCATCTAAATTGAATTAGCTTTGATATCTGGTTGTAATTTGTGTTTAGCTTACCCATAGTAACACCGTGAGCGTTGAAGTTCTCGCACAACAAGAGTTGACCACGACGGCAGTAGAAGCACTCCTCGCAGAGTTCGGAGTTACTGGAGATAGGTTAGTATATTGAACACGCATGTATGATTGAAGAGTACTCACTCAGCTACAACTCTGTCACCAACATTGAAGCCCTTGACCTTAGGTCCAGTGGCAGCAATAACACCGACAGTTTCATGTCCTATTAGATCCCAATGTTAGATGCTTGATCAAAGCCTTGATGGAATGTAACATTATGAAGTAGGAACGAAAGTGGAAATTCTTTCAATATGTCCATATTGGTTGTATCCTGACTGAGAAATTAGTCTGCAGATGACCAATCCTCCACTAGAGGATGACTGGAGGGAAAGTTTGTGTTCCCATCTCCAACCAACAATGTTATCTGTCATTGAACTCGCCAAGATATGCAACGGTCTTCACCAGCCAAAGAGAATCGAATATTCAAAGCAAGGAATCGACGAAGAAAGGAAGGAAGGTATAGCATACCAGGAATAAGAGGGAACTATAAATAACGCCACGTTAGCTTTTGGTTCTTATAAAATATATAAACTCATCCCAATATGTTTAGCTTAAAGCACGTAAACCTCTCAAGGTACCTAGGTGTAGGTACCCATCCAGGTGTATATTCTCAACCCGCATACTCGTCTTAATAGATAAAACGTCATGGTGGGGAAGATATCACATCACCCCTTTCTAATTCACATATATAAAAGGGAAGTCTCTCTCTCTTACCTTTGCAATGAATTCTCCCTCGTGGATGTGCAAATCGGTTCCGCAAACACCACAGGCCTTGACCTTTACCAAGACATCGTTATCACGGAGCTTTGGGAGAGGAACCTCAACGATTCCGTATTCTTCTGGCTTGGAGTATCTATTATCGTTCGAGTTAGCTTTATTAATTTATGTGCCTTCTCAAGTGGTGAAAGGATAGAAACGTGTTTGGTTCTAGTGTATCAAACGCTCTCGATTTCTCGAAAGATTTCAATCTGTCATACGGCTTCAATCATTGAATGGTTTGAATCATTCAATCGATATCAACTGTACAAACAATTTGACCCCGTCAAACATCTGCTGGATACACTGCTACTTCCAACACGATGCCACCCCAAAACCCCTCACCAAAACAAGAACAGTATACATACCTCAAAGCTTTCATGGAAGTTGGGAGAGACATATTGGCTGGTATGATCTTTTGATTCTTTTGAAGAAAGTTAAACAATTAAAGAGTTAAAGTAGGATATCTTTTGAAGGTACGTTATTGAGGGTATTATTTTTTCAGATGGTATGAAGAAGAAGAGCAAGACGAGAGAGAAGAAGATTGGCTTTCTTATAGTAATGAAGCTACGCAAGATATGGAAAGAGGGAGGGACAGCCAACTCCTTGTCATGGTGGGGTGGGGTACCTAGCATGAAATGATTATGATCCTGTTGTTGTTGGATGCCCCGCCATTGAATCATCTGGAAATGTTTCCATCAATCTTACTTGGATCATGGAATGACTAACTGAGCGGTTCGTGGGAACGGTTCCTTGCAATTGGCTCCATAAGAAACTGTAAGGTATGAGTTGGTGCGAGTTGAAGTGCACTGTGCAAGCCATATGTACCTAACAATGCTAGGTAGCTACGACATGATGAGTTCGTACTAGACGGCGTTACGACTGACTTGTTCTTATTGCTGATTTATGAGGTATGGATAGCTATACGATGAGGTCTAATATCAATCATCGAAAGGCATCCAGCAGAATACAAAATACGTTTAATTCTCGTCGGTGCCTAAGGGTTCAGAGAATGATCGAGAAGCATCAAACATAAACATTTACACCGCACAACGTTAACAGAACAACCTTCAATATACTTCCTCCAGATTCTACTCACCCACACCTCCTCTGCAAAATCCGACAAGGAAAAGCGCGTTACCAAGGCATCAAGCACCAATCGGACATCCATTCCTCAAGCTTTCCCAAGCCATCTAAACGCCACGAAAGGCAATAGGATGTGAGGATCAAAAAATAATCGTACAACCCCACGTTTCTCACGAGTCACCAACATTTGTACATACATCGTCGATATTTTTATGGATTTGGACTGTTTGACATTCTAGGCCATCTCCACTACAAAACTCTTTCACTCATCGACGGAACACCAGAAGATCGATATCAACATCCAGATTCCGAATATATCATGGTCAGAAATGGACATCAAAATAGAGAGTAAGACCGAGCAGAAGTACGATGACGATATTGACTACATGATTATTGCTCTGGGTGGGTCCAAAATCGGAAAAGGTCGCGGGGATATTGGTGGGGTTGCTTTTTTCGGTTTCTAGTACTTCATAGGCCGACCTTCCATCTGTATGAACAACGAAACACTTTTTGGAATAATTACATGAACGAGCATGACCTGATCTGACCACATATTGATGAGTTTTGAGGCTTCAATTTGAAATCTTGAATCTTGAATCTTTGATCTCCCTTGACCTTTCTTTGATCTTTCATGGCCGAAAGACCCGAGTGATATGTGGCATAGAATGTGTCCGGGCCGCTGCGTTTCGTTCGGGATCATTAGGTAAAAATTTAACGTGTACATTAACGTCAAAAGCAGTTCATAGTTACACACAATGTTAACTTCACCAAATTATAAATTTCATACGAGACGTCAACAGATTCAAACAGTCATGAAAAGAAAAGCAGAGAATGAGTCGCAGGATATGTGAGGGAGTATCGTGTTTTCACGTCATAATAAATTGAAGGGGTATTGGAAGAAGCTCATTATGCTACCTGACAGTTTTGAAGTGTCAACTTCCACCTTCGACCTATGCTCCCCCGGCGATTACTTTCACTCGACCTAACGCGCTACTGTCCAGTCGTCCAACCATACAAGTGTTTATGAGGAATTCCTGTCGGATGCATTGAGCAAGCGTAAAGAAATTGTAGAATAAATCTACGAAGGAGGGGCAGCTCCACGTCCACGTCCAGCACCACCACGGCTGTGAAAGAAAGTATTAGGATTGGTCAACCAAATATGATAGATGCGTGAAACTTACAATGTAGGGTTGAACTCTCCTGGTGCGGCACCTTCCTTGCTCTCACCACCCTCACGTCTGCGGTAATCGCTACGGTCACCACGCTCTCCACCACCACGTCCACCACGGCCACCGAATGGCTTGCGCTCACGCTCGTCACCTCCCATCATTCCACGAGGAGGAGCGTGGGATCTTTGGACCTTGATGTGGGTAGCTGGGACAATCTCAGCGGGGAGATGGAGCCATTCGCGGAGGTAGTCGAGACCCTCTGGGGTGAGGGTGTAGTAGTAGTATTGCCAAGAGAATTGAGTCTTGACATATCCACGGGAGGTCAAAGATTGACAAGCCTTGACAACGTAAAGGTTACGGGTGTCGATATCTGGGTGCTTGTTTTCGTACTCCTTCTTTGCGACAAGTACGCCCTCACGGAACAAGTACTCGTGAATCAACTTGCGGTCGGCCTTTGGGATAAGCCTGTAAATTAATTTATTAGTCTTTTTGCATTTTGAGATAATACCATCAAGACAATTGTTAATATCTTACATCTTGGCGGTTTGTCGAGTTGCTTGAAAGTTTGTCGATGTCGAGAGGTGTAAGAAAAATCGAAGTAATTCAAAATTCGAATATTCTGAATTGTGTGGTTCAAGCGCTAGCAAGCGAAGATGTGGCTGATAGCTTTGCAGAATCCAAGATTGATGCACGTGACAGCTAGCAAAGCCACTCAGCCACTCGGGTGTTCTACGGCACAGGAACTTCCACCATTTGGATGTTCCAAGGTTGATATCAAACTTGTCGAAAACCACCAACAACATCGCAAAGCGCGATGATAGTTTGAATTTCATTAAAACAATCCCGATAACAAAAAAGCTGACAATATGGTATCACAACTTCAAACCGTCAACGTTTTGTTGACTTCATTTCCGGGCTTGAATCTACCTTCGACTCTATCCCTACCTCTGCCTACAACCACCACTGTATCAGAGCTTCAAGACAAACTTTATGAGCGCATTCCATCTCAAGATCGTCGCCTTATTCTCACAACTATCTCGAATAAATTACTTTCTGCCGAATCGACTTCTCCAATATCGGATTTACTATCAAATCCGGATGATGAATTTCTATCTTTACGACTTTCAGCGCGATTATGTGGTGGCAAAGGAGGTTTTGGATCTCAACTTCGTGCAGCTGGAGGTCGCATGTCCTCGAAACGTAAGAAGGGACAAGGTGACCAAAATGGATCAAGTCGAAATTTGGATGGTCGCAGATTAAGAACAGTCAATGAAGCAAAGGCATTAGCTGAATATCTAGCCATCAAACCAGAAATGGCAAAGAAAGATAAGGAAGAGAGAAGGAAACGATGGGAACAAGTTGTGGAATTGACAGAGCGAAGAGAACAGGAAATTAAGAATGGCACTAAAGGAAAGGTGGATGGTAAATGGGTTGAGGATAAGGAGGAAGCCGGAGAGAGAACGCGTGAGGCTGTTCTTGCGGCTATGAAAGCTGGGAACTATAAGGATAATTTGTTGGCAACATCTTCAGGTAGTGGCTCAGGAACCGATGGCTCCACAAGTGAAGAAGATGAGGTTATGGGTGGTACAGACTCGAACGATACAACTCCACCATCTGACTCTACACCCGGTAAGCCGAAGGCTATGAATTTCTTTGGCTTTGACGAGGATGACGAGTTTATGAGTGATGACGACGAGGAAGAGGAAGAGGAAGATGAAGACGATGTAGTCGAAGCCAAGAAACCTGCGATACCCGAGGAAGTTCTGGAAGCAGAAGCAGAAGAGGACCAGGAGGTTGAAGTTGAGGAAGTTGACAAAGAACCAACACCACCCCCTGCCCCAGCTCAAACAAAAGACAAAGCTCGATCAAGGATACCCGTCAAATCCCAAGCAAAGGCACCTGCAAATGCATCTGCAAAATCTCCCGCAAAAGGAAAAGGAAAAGGCAAGGGGAAAGCTAAATGATCCAAACTTTCATATGCATTGATATTACAGCGCGGCGTTTGGGACTATGATTTCGAGCGGGATAGTCACGGACTGCTTAAATAGTGATCACTACAAATGAACCATAACTAATCTTTAACCTACTGATACTGAGACTACTTGTGAATATGTACAAGCTACTTCCTCTCCTTCGTACACTCCTCTACTTCGCTCTTCACCCTTGTTCATCCCCCTCTTAAACATTCACCGAGATTTGACTCTACTAGGACCAACTACTCTTCTGAAGTACAAGGAAATAGATCGAATGTGAATGGAACACAGTCATGATCCGCTTAGATAATGATGCGCATGACAAATCGAATGATAATGAAATCATGGCTTGTTCGTGGAATACAGATATCTCTTATCCTTCTTCCAATGAGTAGCAAAAAATAACATTTTGAGTAGGTTGATATAAATGTTGTGCTATCTACCTGTCCTGTACCTAAGTATGGCCCTGATAATGCATACGAGTACCTACATATGCAGTAGCAGATGCTTGGTAGCGGGGTCACTGATAACTACCTGCTCAAGGACAGCTTCCCCTCAGATAAGCATTACCAACAATAAAATAACAATATATCATAAATTAATAAATACAATCTTGATTTCCATTTATAAACCAATGCATTTTACTTGAGTTCCTGTATTTCCTGAAAATGTCAAGATTAAATTCAAGAACTCTTTTCAAAACCATCCCCTTGAGAACAACCCCGAGGATTGGAAACTTCGGTTGGATTAGGAACTATTCCGAGGGCTCGTTGAGAACAGGGGATTTATCAGATGGAAGAATTAGGGAGATCGCGCGGAAGGTTGATAGGGAGAGATTGTGGAAAGAATTGCATTATACGTGTCAATGGGGGAGGGGGGAGAAATGGGGAACGTATGTTTGGCCATTTTTCATTGAGTTTGAGCTTTGGACTTCGATATAAGGGAAGGGAAAGGGAGACGACGCAGAAGCAAGGATGAAATTTGTGACAGAGAAATGACATTGGAAAGTTCCTGAAAGTCTTCGGGTCTGGAGCGGATGCAATTTGCACGTTGGATATGTTTAGATGTTGCTCAGTGCAGCCTGCCTCCATGCCATTCTTATTATGGGCTCCAATCTGTGTAGTGCAGTTATATAAAGGTCAAGCGATTATCATATGGGGCAAGCCGCAAATGACATGGTTCTACTACAGGATCAGTCTCTGTGATCATTTGCATGTAGTATCTTTCAATTTTTTCAATCTACAGTATGTTGCATGATATGCACAGAATTCTGACAGCAATCCAGAGGGGAAACTGATCGAGGAATGTCCCGACTTGCGCTCTCCTCCGCCGACAAACAAGCACGGGATTGGTTCGTCGAAACAACTAAAAATATCGGCTGTGATGTGAAGATTGACACTATGGGTGAGCTTCCGATCTCCTTCTCTATTCTATTTTCCATCTTCCTGTACCTACCCTCCTCCTTTTTACTCCTCTCACGTGTAGCATCATCACATAAAATCCTCGAAAGCGCATGTGATAATGATTGATCAACAAAGGTAATATTTTTGCAATCCGACCCGGAAGAAAGGATGGACCAGCTACCTATGCGGGGAGTCATTTGGATACACAGGTACGCACTTCCAGAATGCTAGCCTATATATGAGGATAACATTGTATGATGATTGACTAATGAGTCAAAGCCGACGGGAGGAAGATACGATGGAATTTTGGGTGTTCACGCAGGTATTGAAGCGTTGAAGACAATGAATGATTTGGATATTGAAACAGAATATCCTACGGGAGTTATTAATGTTTGTTGTACTATGATTCCGTGGCTATATACAATGACAGACTAACTTGATGGATACAGTGGACAAACGGTACACATCTGCATCACCCCAACACCCCCCTCTAACCTTCTCTCTAACTGCCGCCACAGAAGAAGGAGCGCGCTTCCCCAAATCCATGATATCCTCCGGCGTGTGGGCTCACGACATTCCCCTCTCGGTGGCTCATGATTTGTGCGAAGTAAATGGGCCGGCAACCATGAAATCAGAATTAGAAAGAATAGGATATTTCGGTGCAACTCCCACTTCATACCTGGATAATCCAATCGGTGCACATTTCGAACTACATATTGAACAAGGTCCAATTCTCGAGAGGAGTAAAACGAAGATTGGAGCTGTGACGGGCGTGCAGGCTTATAGGTGGTATACTATTACAGTGAGGGGAAGAGATTGTCATACTGGTACGTTATGTTATAGAGATGTGTCTGTAATTGAAGAGATGTGAACGTGGGTCGGATGATGAATTGAGAATGCTTTATAGGTACAACGGATTTCGAGAATCGTTCAGATGCTATGCTTACAGCTGCAAAAATTATTCATCATAGCCACAACAAGGCAGCTGAAATGGGTTGTCTAGCATCCACAGGTAATGAAGCCTTTCCCCCAAGATAAACTGCGGTACTTTGCTTACCTATGCTAGGTATCCTCACTCTCAAGCCTGGCTCTACTAATACTGTTCCGGGATTCGTACAGTTTTCACTTGATATCAGGTCTCCGGAGGATCAAAGGCTTCTGAACTTTGAGAAAGAATTAAAAAGAGATTTTGAGTTGATTGCTGCTGGAGAGCAGATGCCAACTCTTGGGGCTAGTGGAAAGAGAGGTAAAGGTTGTTTGGTGGAATGGAAAATGGATACAGATTCTCCGGCTACTCATTTCAACAAAGATTGTATTCGATGCGTAGAAGAGAGTGCTGGAGATTTGGCTGGAACAGCTTCTGGTATCGGAGATCAAACAGAAGCCGTCTCCGAAAGTTATAGGAGAATGGTATCAGGCGCTGGACATGATAGGTAAGAATGAGAATCTGATGATAAGGACCACGCTAAACACAACCTAGTGTTTATACTTCGAGACATGCTCCAACCTCAATGTAATCCTCTTCCTTTTCACTAATACCAGAATATCACTAACCATAAGTAGGATCTTTGTGCCTTGTAAAGACGGCGTCAGTCATAATCCAGCCGAGTATTGTAGTCCAGAAGACTGTGGGAATGGTGCACAAGTCTTGCTTGGAGCGATGTTGAGATATGACCGACTGAGAGCTTTGAAAAAAGCCTGAATGCACTTTGAAAATGCATAACTCATGGATATCAACACATCTACCAAATTTGAATCAAGCACGTCTATTCAAGCCGACTCGTTTCTCATCAATTCGCATAATGACTCTGTATGATACATATCCATTGTGAACGTCTTCTGCTCTATCCCACCATGCAACCCTCTAGAACCTTCATATACCTTACTGATCCAATCGAGTGGGGAATGTTCCGTTGTCTACAACATTCCACGTTAGCCAAACCTTGCCTTCCGGTCCCTTTCAAGTGTCACTACTAACCACGTTGGTCATCCCATCTCTCAACCCAGGCACTTGGGCACAATGACTTGTAGGCCAAGAAGAACTATTCCCCTCTATCAGTATATTTTCCCCTCTCAATCGATCGCAGAAACGTACTTGACGGCATGGTGCGAAATCCTCGCCCTTGGCTAGGATACACTTGTGATAGTCGACATAGTTTTGCCAGCAATGTTTAGTTTGGTTCTGGTTGGGGAATCGAGCGTCGAATCCTATATCCTACAATCAGTCTTCCGGTCATTTCGCAGAGCCCGGCGGCGGATAAATTGCATACCAGCTGTTTAGAAATTCAGTTAGCAATCAATCAGACCATTTTTAAATATACAAACAGTGGGCGGGCCCCCGGATGGCACATACCAGTAACGAACTTGAAGGGCTTGGTCTCGCGATCTTCAGACATATTTGCGTGTTTGTTTTCTGGCAATCACAGAATTTAGAGGGGAGATGGTGGTGGTGGTGGTGGTTCAATTGAGACGAATGATGTGAGGTTGATTGGAATGGGCCTGCACTTTCTCACTCGGGATGAAGTCGGCTAAGGCCGAGCTCGCTAGCGCGGAAATGCAGGTCCTCCAAAACCTCAGACCACGGAAGTTGAGTGTAAATCTAATCAGAAAGACTTGAAGATTGAACAACGGTTCAAGATGCATCCTACTGCCGTTACTAGAATGTTCCAACCGACCAAGAAGATGTGGTCGCCTGTGCCCGTAAGTTTGTTCATTGTTGATTTGCGATTTCGCAGTTTTGAGGGTGGGAGGGCTAATGTTTTGTGGCTTTACAGAAGGAGGAGCATAGCGGTACGTTTACCCCACGATTGTATAATCGGAGAGCTGGAGGGGGAGAATAGAATTTGGATTGGGAGATGCGTTTTTACTAGATGAGAATCGGGACTGACACTAAGGTCGACAGCCCACACTATCTCGCAACGATTGCGCCAATGGAAGAAGATTCCTCCCGAGTTGGTTCCTTTGGGTACGTTTACATGTTCGCCAGAATACGGCCAGAATTTACACTGATATCAATATGAAGGAATCGTCGTCGGTGTCGCTGTCGGATTTGCTTTCTACTCTTTGGGCCGCAAACTTGTTGTTGACAAGCAAATGCGTCTCTCTAGACAAAACAGAGGAAAGGAATAAACTATTCATCTACAAGGTTTCGGAGGGTTGGAAACAGACTGTTTGTCGGGGAAAAGTTCATACATCAAAAGCAATACTGAGTGGAACACGCTGGAGTCAAGAATGGAATGGAGAAATTAGAACGGATGCATCGGCCAAACCTCGAATGAGTTGTACAGAATTGGCCCTTATTTCTCATGAATACATAGTCTCCATACCTGATATCTCATGCTTTTCATTGTCCAACTTCAACCTATACATCGAAGAGCATATGTAATCTTCCTGCCACCTGAACTCCTTTTGCTTTACTCCGAGAACTCCTTAGTAACACATTTCATGACCTGTAGCCTACGAGCATAACATAGCCCTTCTTTAAGCTGGCTTAGGCCCAGCTACATCCAATCCCTCTAGACCTTGCATAGGATCGTCAGGTCTATCCTGAACTCCGGCTCTTGCTTGTTCGGTTGCCAGTTTATCCTCCTCGCTCACAGCATTCTCTGCTAGCCAGCCCTCCTATGTCACAAAGTTAGTGACCACCCAAGCCGCCCCCTACCATCACACAGCAGGATTCCATGAAGTCTTACCTGCTCCCATAAAGCCGTCTTGCTTCCCAATCCCTCATTCGCATTCTTTGGAGGTTTAGCCGCATTGACTTTAATCACCTTTCCAAATAGTTCAGCTTGATCCATATTGTCAATGGCATCTTTGGTATCTTCTGGATCCTCAAACTCTACATATCCAAAACCTCGATGTGGCTCTGTTGAGTTGGGCCCATCTGCTTTGCTAGAAGATTTTCAACATGAGGACATCGAAATCTAGCGCGGAGGACTTACGGTATAGAGACATCTGCTATTTCTCCAAAGGGTAAAAATGCGGCTTCGAGATTTGCGGTGGTAACCATGTGGGAGAGACCACCAACATACACAGTAGCTTTCCAACGTGCTTGGTCGGTCATCTTGTAGATAATGGGAAGTATTAGACTGAATTTATTTTAAACGAATCTCTGGTGTATTTGTCACTTCTAAACTGCCCAAATGCTATCTAACAAATCGCGAAAGAAGGAGCCTTTGATCACGTGTCAGCTGTTTTTTTAAGATTCACAATCCTACGGGCGGAATCCCTCGCTATGACCATCCGATTATGGGGAAAGGTGTTCACAGTGCTACTCCTACCTATAAACGATTCAACAGATCGCAACTTTTGCTGTCTTTACACGTCTCATACAATTTAAAATCTACGAGTCTTTTCAATTTGTATCTACCGGCGTAGCAACAAAATCGGCTGAAAAGGCACACCGCGGCAAACTTTCCGCAGTGTAATCTGGCTTGTTAATTCTACAAATAGAGACGAGACAATGGTCCGTCTAAGGGAAATTCCCAGAACTGCGGCCTTTGCCTGGTCCCCAGGTCCAGAGACTCCTTTGGTTGTCACGGGTACCAGGGCTGGGGCTGTTGATGCGGATTTCTCTGATGAGACGAAGCTGGAGCTTTGGGATTTAAGCTTGGATAACGACGAGCAAGGTGTAGAACTACAACCTATTGCTAGCATTAGCACAGACTCCAGGTACGCCGATGAATTGTTTGTATCGAGCTTAGGGATTGTAGAAAGACTAACTTTTCCATTAGATTTCACGACATTGCATGGGCACCAGCAAACGCAGACCATCCGCGGGGCATAATCGCAGGCGCACTCGAGAATGGATCGTTGGATTTATGGGATGCAGAGAAACTTATACAAGGAGCTGAGGAAGCTTTCATGTCTAGGACGACGAAACATACGGGTGCTATCAAGTCTCTTCAATTTAACCCATTGAAGCCACAAATCCTAGCTACTGCTGGCTCCAAGGGCGAGCTGTTCATCTACGACGTAAACGATATCTCCAATCCGTTTAGATTAGGCACAGCTGCCGCACGATCGGATGACCTGGAATGTGTTGCATGGAATAGGAAAGTTCCCCATATTTTGGCAACTGGTGGAAGTGGAGGATATGTTACCGTCTGGGATTTGAAGACAAAGAAGGCTTCTCTACAATTGAGCAACAACCGAAAAGCAGTAGGAGCAATTGCATGGGATCCAAATAATGCGACAAAGCTTTTGACTGCTACACCCGACGATTCTACACCGGTAATTCTTTTGTGGGATCTCAGAAACTCAAATGCGCCTGAGCGTACTTTACAAGGACATATCCAGGGGATTTTGTCATTGTCCTGGTGTCAACAAGATGCCGATCTTCTAATATCTTGCGGTAAAGATAACAGAACTTTAATCTGGAACCCTCAAACTGGGGAACAATATGGAGAATTCCCTGAAGTCACCAATTGGACCTTCCAGACTAGATTCAATCCACACAACCCCGCATTATCTGCCACTGCGTCCTTTGATGGAAAGATAGCTATCCAGACCTTACAAAATACAAACCCTACCGCATCCCAACCCCCCGTTGCAGGTCCAATTGATGGCGAGGACTTTTTCACCAAGGCCCAAACTGAGCCTCAAGGGGCTTCATTTTCATTGAACAAAGCTCCTAAGTGGCTTGAGCGACCGGTTGGAGCTTCTTTCGGATTCGGTGGCAAATTAGTGAGCTTTAATTTGTTACCAACTGCAGCAAGAAAGCCTAGATCCTCCAAGATCCAAATCTCTCAATTTACAGTTGATTCAGACGTAGGATCTGCTACTGAGTCTTTCGAAAATGCCCTTAAGGCCGGTGATATTAAGAGCATTTGTGAAACTCATATTGATCAGGCCAAGACTGAGGAAGAGAAGGCAGACTGGAGAGTTATTGAGACATTGATCGCAGCCAACCCTCGAAAACAAGTCACCGAATACCTTGGATTCTCTGATGTAGACGAGATTACGAATGGTGTATCGGGACTTGACGTGGAGGATGCTGAAAAGTCGGAAGACGCGCCAGCTGATGCCAATGGAGAAGCAGGAAAGAATAATAGATTATCTACACTTTTCGATGGTGCTGAAGGTGATGACTTTTTGACGGATATCGCAGCAAATAAGGGAGCCAAGACGGATAATCCTTTCCATCTATTTGCTGAGTCGGATTCGGCCTCGGAAAAACAAATTACCAAAGCTTTGATGCTTGGCCAGTTCGAAAAAGCGATGACTGTCTGTCTCAAGGAGGATCGTATTGCTGATGCATTCATCATTGCCAACTGTGGTGGAAAGGAGTTGTTAGATAAAGTTCAAACTGCCTACCTAGCCAAAAAGGCAGAAGGTCCCAACTATCTACGACTCCTTAGCTCAGTCATTGGCAAAAACTTGTGGGATGTTGTATACAATGCTGACCTGGAGAACTGGAAAGAATCGATGGCAACTTTATGCACATATGCCGATCCAGCTCAATTCCCAGACCTTTGTGAGGCACTTGGTGATAGGCTTTTGGAATCTGGCACTGCAAAGGATGCTTCATTCTGTTTCTTAGTTGGTTCAAAGTTGGAGAAGGTCATCAACATCTGGATTTCCGAACTTCAAGAGAACGAGAAGCATGGTATTGAAGAACAAGAAGGCGATTCTACATTCTCCGTACATGCAAAGTCGCTCCAGAACTTTATTGAAAAGGTCACAGTATTCCGCAATGTCACCAAATTTCAAGATCCCGAGCAAAGCTTGACATCGGATTGGAAATTGGCAGCTTTGTACGACAAATATACAGAGTATGCGGACATTGTTGCTGCTCACGGACATCTCTCAATTGCCGAAAGATACCTTGATCTTCTTCCAACTCAGTACCCTGCTGCAGAAGTTGCACGAGACCGAGTCAAGCGTGCATCAAGAAAGGTTGCCCCTACCACTACCGCAAGACAGCCAGCAGTCTCTTCGAGAGTCCCAGCACGTGCTCAGCCAGCCGCATATCAACAGCCAATTCCTGCTGCTGTGGCACCCCCAGTTCAATCTGCTCCAAATCCATACGCTCCACCTGCCGCTACTGCTCCAGCTTCTAATCCTTATGCGCCACCCACTTCAGGTGCCTCTAATCCATATGCACCTGCAGCAAGCGCTTACGCGCCACAAGGTTACCAGCCACCACAACCATCTCAACCTGCTTATGCACCTTCGTATGGAGCATATGGAGCAGCTCCATCAGGCTATGGAGCACCTCAACAATCATTTGGAGCCCCCCCTCCGAGAAACACAACTCCATCAGCTCCACCTGCATCTAAAGCTAAAGACATGACTAACTGGAATGACACACCTTTCGTAACAAAGGTTCCTACTGCTAGAAGAAGTACCCCTGTTGCAAATCCGTTCCCAAATCAACAAGGTGCTTCAATGCCACCTCCAGCAAACCCATATGGTGCTTCCAGGGCAACCCCCCCACCTCCTCCACCTAAGGGATCAGCCCCACCCCGTATTAGCTCACCATTGACGACTGCACCACCTCCCAGACCATCATCCACGGCCAATGCATATACTCCTCAAGCACCCCCTGCTCAATCACCATATGCATCAATACCACCACCTACAATTCCTCGTGGAGCTTCTCCATATAATCCCCCACCTACCGGGGCTGCACCTACAAGCAGATACGCTCCATCTCCAGCAGCACAGCAATACTCCCAACCACCTCCATCAAATATCGCTCCACCTCCATCTAATCCATATGCACCACCGTCAGCTGCACCACCTAGCCAGCACGCGCCATCTCAATCACCATATGAAAGCCAGCCTCCACCTGCACAGTTTCAAAACCAAGGTCCTCCTCAAGGTCCTCCAATGGGCGGTTCTCGACCACCAACTGGGCCTCCTAGAGCTCCTGCCGTTGCAGCTGCTCCAGCAAAACCTAAGCATCCTGCTGGTGATAGATCACATATTCCCGAATCTGCTCAGAGAATGGTCGAAATCTTCACCAGTGACATGCAAAGAGTAGCCTCGAAAGCTCCAGCAAATTTTGCTCCTCAAGTGAAAGACACTCAGAAGCGCCTCAACATTTTGTTTGATCATCTGAATAATGAGGAACTTGTAAAACCTGATACTATCGAGAAATTGACCCAGTTGGCGGAGGCACTTCAATCTGGTGACTACGAAACAGCAAGCAGGATGCAAGTCGACATTCATCGTGAAAAGCCTGATGAGTGTGGCAATTGGATGGTAAGTTTTATAGTTGTCTTTTTGGGTTTGAATGTAACATATACTAATGATCAATACAGGTCGGTGTCAAACGATTAGTTAGCATGAGCAAAGTCACTCCTTAGAGTTGAAGCGAATACTTTATTTTAATTTGAGAACTAAAAACCGGAACGAAGGAATGAGGATTAAGATGAGAGCGAAGCATGTGTGTATAGTAAAGAAATATTGCTAGAGTAAGAACTTATTCTTTATAATACTGCTTTTTTATCTTTGAATTAAGAGTAATACCTATGATTGCAATTGCGTGTTGATGTAACTTGGCGAGGAATACCCTAAAAATGATGTATGTCTTGTTCTAGAAGTGGTGAACATGATACCAATCAACTTCTTATGGATTATGAATGAATCAATGATTCCCTATTGAAATAATCGTGAAACATTGTACAGTTTGGTTGATACCATACCAATGATGCACAATTATGTTGATTTGGTTAATTCTATTTAACTACTCGTACAGACCGAATCATTGTTAAAGCTAGTGCAATAAGTATCTACCTACGGGTACAGGTAAATAAATGTATGGTGACCCCTTCTAGCTTTCCCCCACCAAAAAAAATCCCAGCTCCGGAAGCTTCCAACCACGTAAATAATAAACGACATCATCAAATCTGTCCAAGTCATCATCTTTCCATTTTCTCAACAACAATTTTTTAAAAAAAAAAAAAAAAAAAATGGCCGAAACTTCTGAGCCAGCAGCAGAAACGCCATCTCAGAGACAGGCACGCATTAGGAAGGAAAAGAGAGAAGCAAAGATTAGAGATGGGGGAAATGCAAGGTTGAATAAGATCATTGGGTTAGGTGGTGGTTTACCTAGAGGTTTGTACTTGTCCTGTTTAGAGGCTATTTTGGATTGCTCTTTGAATTATATGTTGAATAAGCTAATGGTGGTTACAGAGGAGGTTCCATCGCAAGCGCCAGCACAAACATCTCCCAAGGCTACAAACCATGCGGATCCAGATGAAGTAGATATTTCGAATCATTATTATGAGCCGCAGACTCGCACGCCGATCCAGAGGTCTCAGAGTGGCCAGCAACAACAGCAACTAAATGATGATCAATTAAGGCAAATGATGCTGGGTATGGATCCAGGCTCTTTGGGTGGTGCTCCTGGCCAAAATCCTTTCGCAGGTTTCCCAGGTATGGGAGGTGCACCCGGTGAAGACGGCGCAAACGATCCCATGATGCAAATGTTACAACAGATGATGGGAGGAATGGGTGGACCACCGGGCGAAGGACAAGCTGGAATGCCTTCCTTTCCCGGTATGCCTGGTATGCCCGGTATGGGAATGGAAGGGCAAGCTCAAGCCGCTGCTGTTGATCCTTATGCATACATTTGGCGCATAGTTCATGCCGTTTTCGCATTATCCCTCGGCTTGTATATAGCACTTACGACGTCATTTACGGGCACTAAATATGCACGCGAGGCGTCGGGTTTGGCGAATGATGGATTGAGCGCGGATAGTGTGCATTTCTTTTGGATCTTTGCAACGTCAGAAGTGGTCTTGTTGACCAGCAGATTTTATTTGGAGAAGGGAAATTCTATGCCAGCTGGTATGATGGGGACAGTGATGGGTTTCTTGCCAGAGCCTTGGAAGAGTTATGTAGGCATGGTCTTAAGATATGGACGTATTTGGGGAACAGTCAGTGGAGATGCCATGGTTTGTGTTTTTGTGTTGGGAGTTTGTGCTTGGTTGAGGGGCGGTAATTAAAGGGCCGGGCATAAGTACTGAAGATTGCTAATGATGATGATGATGATTCCCTATCTATATGAAGTCTGGATATTATGTATCAAAGGTTTCCCGGTTCTCACTTTGGCTTACAGTTTGATACAATCTGCAAAATATGATCCATCCGACTGGAACGATCATGACGAATTGAGGAACTACATATCTCCTTTTCTAGCCATTTGCTGGGTGATATTTTGACCAAGATTTTTCTTTCAACATCATAAGAGTCTGAAATTAAACTCAGCCCTCAATGTTGTGACAGTTTTACACCTTTTGCTTCTGCAAGTGCAAGTGACAGCTTTCTAAGAGAGTCTATTCATGGACTTGAGGGAAGAAAACTTCTTGAAGGAGTTGGTATTGTCGGTAAAATTATGTCGTTGAGTGATGGCTGAAGGGCATGGTATAGGAAAGACAAAGGCGTTCTTTTAAAATCAGCTTTTTGTTGCGTTCTCGTTGTATGAGCCTCAAGCGTTCATGGGATATGATTCATGATGTTCTTGACATCACACAAATGGCTAGTGCTGTCAATAAATCTTCACTGGAAATATTGCATGCTGGCTTGTGGTTTGATTACAAAGTTGAGGCGGCAATGGTTTGGGTGTGTCTTCCTACATAAAACCTTCGATTATTGAAGGGGTATATTTGCTTTCAGAGTATATGCAAATGAATCCACAGCTCAACAATTGGATAAGGCGAAATGCAAAAGGGTTGAAATATGGTGGTAAGAGGAAAAAGGAAACAAGATGATGAGCTTAGTAGCAAAAGCAGAGGAAAAAGAGCTGATCATTTGGACTTCGGCGTTTTGGCTGATGTGAAGACGACAAGGCCGGTGATTTTGTCTGAGCAACTTGGAGAAATGCAGTCTGGGGGTTCTAGGAATTCCGTCATGATTCTACAATCGCAATGATTAAGCGGCAATGTACTGGCGATTGTCATCAACAAATCATATTTCTGTTTCTACCGCAACCTCAAGTACTCCCATTGACTAATTACACAGCAAACTTTCTTGTCACATCTGTTGGATCCGACGTTTACAATTCTTCTTGTGCCTTTTAAAATTATCCTTCCTCGTGAACCCCTTTCCTTCGGCTCTTGAGTGTTTGCAGCTTTCCGCATCACAAAAATATATTTCCCCATTTGGGTTGAGCTTGGGATGTATACTTGCAATGTGGCGTTTCAGATCTTTCTGGTACCGGAATCCGAGTGATTTACATGAGGATATGCGACACTTGAAAGGGAGAGTATGTGATTTTATATGAACACTGAGGTTTGAATGTCAACATCAACAAGTCATGCAATATGGATTTCAAAAGAATTAGCACTTACTATTTAGCTCACATGGTAGTTTGAACTGTTTTTGACATTCTGGGCAAGCGTAGTGTTGAGCAACTGGTTGCGGTTCTGGCTGCTCAGGTAAAATCTGACCAGTAGGATGATGATGATGATGTTGGAATTGCTCCACGTGAGGATTGGAGACTGATTGGGCTTGGTAAAGACCGTACTGAACCCGGCCTTCGCCTGGTTCTTCGACATATTGGAGAGCTTGCGGAGACTCTGCGTCTAGCGCAAGCAGATCTAGCAAAGTGTTGTAAGGAGTGTAAGGCAGAGGATCGAAATTTCCATGCTTGTCATCTTCAGCGGAAGGGCATTCATTCTCATCAACTTGTCTGTTTGCTTCCCGAGCATCAACAGTAACCCTTGATTCGAATGAAGAAGGAACAGGATGTATCCTGAGGTCTAAAAGGCTGGGATTGATAAATTCAAAAAGTAGATGATTATGTTCGTTTTCGTTCCCAGCGGTGTATTCCGAGAAGATAGGTTCTATTCGCTTTGGGCCTCCTTGATCGTAGCGGAGGCCCCTGAATTAGGGTTAAGGTATTGCAAAGAGTAGGAAGATGCTGAAGATGAATGAAAAAAAGAGCCCTAAGGAGTGACTGTGTGGGGAAAAAAGAGTGAGGAATGACAGCGCCGCCTCTCGCACCGTGAAGAGAAAGAAAAAAAAGGAACGAAGGTGGGAAATTCGAGGGTTCTTATGATGGTCGAGATGTCGCTACAGCCAATCAGTCATCATCATTGAATGCCTGCACGTGTTGGAAGCGAGATCGCTCAACCAATATCCATTCAGTATTTATACCACCCTGGTTGTAGGCCTCAAAATTGTAATGCTCCAATCAGCAGCGAGAATTCAAAAAATATCGAATTTCCGATATTAAGAACATGAATTTGAACATCATTCTGCATACTATCGGCGATGAGAATAGCTCTTGAGGAATCTGATAGGTGGCCTCAAATGAGCACTGCCAATCGTATTTGCTATCATGACGCCGTGGAAATAGTATTATGGAAGCTTGCATATATTTTTAATGCGAAGTGCTTAGTCCAGACGCAAGTTGCCTTAGTTGTAGGCCTCATTTTCAAGAGTCTACCAATGAATCATCTTCTTACTGAGGATGACAGAGGGTCCGAGGTGCAAAAAAGCTCACAGTCTATCATGAAAATCTGCAGTCAAACCCCAACACTTGATTTCTTGACGATGTCGCATGCTATGAAGGCGGGGTCTTGAGAAAGTTGCTGGCAAGGAGAGGAGTGGCTTTTTGGTTGTGTAGATCGAGCTCAGATTTTCAAGCTTTGGTATGTTCAAGTCCCAATATGTTCGGGTTATTGGACATTTGATGCTTCCATCGTCTGGGGAATAATTTGCATCTTTCTTGATTTTGTGTCTTGGAGTCCCGTGGAACGCAAAAGTCCTCATTGCATAAATATACCCATCCAGATCCTCGATTTTCTTTTCAATTGCTCTGCAATCGTCTCATAATACTTCGTTGGACTTTCAATGAACTACAAACCAAAACATCTATCCTCCACTTCAAATCAAACTATTCTTCTCCCTTACACCTTCTAACCTAATCATGACCACTCTCTTCTGCTGTGATTCCCTCGAGTCCTTTCGTCCTCAACAACTCACCCACCAACAGAAATTCACCAGCTTCAAAGTCTGGGCCGACTACCCTCGCTCCTCCTCCGTCACACCTCCCAAGGACTCAGGAGCTGACTCCAACCCCATCGCTCCTACCACCCCGTACGCCATCCAATTTGTCCAACAAGTCAACTACGGTCCTCTTGAATCTAAACGCTACTTCATCCCCGATGACACCTCCCCGGGAGATTTTATCGAGATCACCGAACAGCATCTGATCCAAGCCAATTATCAGAAGTTGAATTCGTAAGTACTGGGCTTTTTATTGTTTTCAATTTCAGTGTTTATGATGATGAAAATGCATGATATGATATGCGAAATGATGAGTTGCAAACTGATGAGTAGACAGATATAAGAACTTCAAATGCACCTCTCATAATAAATTCTTCGAGGTGAATTTGTATCAGAAGGATCCGGTGAATGTACATCACTGGCGAACAAATATTGCGAGGGCCGGCGGGGAGAGATCGATCTTTGAGGCGAAGGTTGGAGGAGGGAAGTGGGGAAATGGATCTGTGGTCTTGAGTTTCTTGGTTCTTGTTGTTTTGCTGTGCTGTGCTGGTGATTTGGATGGATATCATGATACTTGCTGTACTGTGCTGTGCTGTGCTGTGCTACTGTGTTGGATTGCAATTTTCATTCAGAATTTCTTGGGATGAAATACAATAGTTGGATATGCAGATGTGTGCAAAATTTTGGACGGATTTGAATGGTTTTGATCCATAATTTCACTATTTCACTATTTCACTATTTCACTCAACGATTTTCTGAATGAAAGGAAGAGTGAGGTGCACTAAAATTTACTAGAGATTGTGAATGCAGTCGGGAAATTCCATGTGACCCAATATATAATATGTGTATCAAGTAATTCGATATTGATCGGAATCTGTACTGTTGAAGGTGGGTATTATCTATATTTCTGTTGGGGAAGAGAGGGAAAGATGAATTGAAGTATCTGGGATATTGATATGGTTAGATTTGCTGAAGAAGTTCTTATCAACTCGCGAGTTATTTCCTTGATTACACAGATTAGCTCTAGAAGAAGATTTTGCTGGAAACTTAGGGGGGGAGATTTCGGCATTAGTTAGATGTGGATGAATGAGAGTGGTGTTATGGTGTATGATAGAGAGGGGTTCACTAGAGTAAAGGAAGTTCATCAAATAGAACGTCGTATGCTATTCTCATAGCGAAATAAAATTCCAACACTCATACAAATTTCCTACATGAATATATTGCGCACCCATTGGGAAGGAATCTATCGATCACCATCACCATCACAAGCAAGAAGAAAAGCAGTAGTATCAACATACAAACTATACTGTAATTCTATCTATATTGATTCAAGTTACCCAAATTACCCTTTCGAAAAAGCCAAAATAAGAAGATTGAAAAGTACGACTTATGTGCAAATAATGGATATCAAAAAGAAAGAAGGATAAATAATCACAACCAAAACCAAACCAAAACCAATAACTAAAAACCAAACAAAATATCATACTCGTACTCGTACTCGTAATCATGAGACATTAACATGAATGATGAAGAAGAGAACTCGTGAAAAATCCAAAAAAAAGAAAGTAAAACAATAAAAACTCGTAAACGTAAACATAAACATAAAAATCATGAAAACATCAAAAAAACTCATAAAAGCCCATAACACAGAATCTCCACCCCACCCATCACCCCCCCTAGAAAAAACGCTCTCCTGGAAAACCTAACCTTCTTCTCCTTCTTCCCTTCTTCCCACCAATCTTCTTCCTGATTCCCTCTCCCATCACACTCACCCTCCCCAAAAAATCCATAATCAACACCCCAACCCATCCCATCGCATCACTCGCCCAATCCCTCACTTTCGACACAAACAAACTCCACTCTCAAGCGCAACGTCGCCAACTTCCCCGGGCGGCGAAATCTCTTCTCGTTATAATTCATTCCTGCATCAGTCTTGTTCGTCCTGGAAAAATGCCCCATCATTCGTGCTCGCGTTGATTCTTTGGCTCCTGTTGCTGTTGCTGTTTTCATTTTCATTTTCATTCCATTCCCATTCCCATTCCCATCTCGCATGCATTTTCTTCTCCCCTCTTCTTCTCCTCCTCGCTCGAATCCTCACTCTCATCTGCATAGTGCGCCGCAAACCATGGAAAAGCAGGCGCGCGCGCATCACCCCCTCGCAATCTCCCTCGCACCATAACCGCCACTCTGGCTTTCAAGCCCTCGCCGCCCCCATCTCCCCCTTCGCTTATTGTCCGGCCGGTGCTCCTCCCCCAACTACCCAGGATTCTGCGTTTCCACCGGCCCCTGCACCCCGCTCGCCAATGGTAGAGCCCCCGTCTCCCCGTCCTCGTGAATGGGCTCCATGGTCCCCTTCGTTGGGGATCCGGGGGGACTCAACTGTGTCTTGGGAGGTAATTGCGGGGGGTTCGCCAACGATGCTGATGTGTGCGTGGTTTGGATGGGAGTTAGCCCTTGAGGGGGCGCCGGAGCTGGGATGGGAGCCACGACTGGGGTTTCGCCGGTCGCAGCTGTAGCGTGTGCCGCGGAGGCTTCCGCTTCCTGACGCGCGAGCGCTTTGGCTTCTTCTTGTTGGATTCTCTATTGTCTTCAATCAGCATGCTATTCTTATTTGTCTAGAAATCGTACAGAATGTGTCTATCCATCCATCTCGGAATCCAAGACCCTCAAAGCAAACTCAAATGTGTGAGAGGGTAAAGATAAGGAGAAGAGGAGTAAGTGAAAGGGTAGAAAATAGGTCATCCAACCTGCAATTCGAGGCGCGACGTTCACCTCTTCGTCATCATCTTCCGATGACATGGAACAAAAACGCGAGTGACGATAGGAAAGAATTCGATGTCTCACCTGATCCAGAGTCATTCTCTTTTTTTCCTGTTTGGTCTGTGTTGGACTTGGGACTGGTGTTGCTGCAACGGGAGCAACAGGAACAACAGGAACATGAACAACAGGCGTAGCTTCTGCGGCTGGTGTTGCTGCTACAGCTCCGCTTGCAGTGGGAGTGGCGATGGCAGTTTTCTCATCAGTTTTTGCCTGTTTCTCCATCGCCCTCTTCTCCTTCATTGCCAAAGTTCTCTTTCAACCCCATCACCTTTGCTTTCACACCACCATTACCACTCTTCTTATTAGCATTCTCCTTCTCCACCATGATACTCTCTCCGGAAGCACCACTATCCACAGTCTTGACGCCCTGGCCCTTTCCCCCCTTAACCTTCTCCATCGCCAAAGCCGGTCCGGCCTTGACAACCCGTCCAACACATTTGCCTCCCTCTCTGAAGCCCTGCACTCCAGCTGCAAAGTGTACTTTACAATCATACCACTCCTTTCTCGCAGTCATGCACTTCTTCTTCTGCGCGTAAGCCTTCTCAGCCTTCTGCGCATTCTTGTATTCCTTTGCCGCATCTTCAGTCTGCGTGTGCAAATCCAATGCGGTTCCCGAAGCGGCGGGGCCGACTCCTGCGGCAGCCTCAGCAGGTGTCGCGGGGAGAGGATTCACCGTATTTGTGGGAGCCGGGATCGGTCCAGTGGTGGTAGGAGTAGAAGACATGTTTGAGTTTGTTCGAGAGCGAGAACTGCGGGGACGAATGGAGAGAAGACGACAGGTGATGTGCGGTCTCTGACGGGGGTGTGAGTGAAAGATTTTGAAAGATTTTCGAGGGCCCGGAGCGTAAATGCTGCGGGTGTAGTGTGTGGGATTATGTGATTATGAGGATGCAGATGAAGTGTGCGTGTGTGTCTGTTTCTTGTCGAAGATGGGAAAAAAGTAATAAAGACTCGAGATGATGTCGTAGTCCGAAGAAGTGAATAGAATCTGGGTATCTGGGTATCTGGGTATCGAAAAGACAATCTTCCTAATGACAGCTACTAAAGACAACTCTTCGAAGAAAAAGAAGAGGGAAAAAAAAGGTGCGAACATCTCCCTTCATAGAACTCTCAAAAGCAATTTCGTCATCGCTCCATCCACCCCTCTCCATCGCATCCACCCTCCCATCCCAACATCCCTCATTTCATCTCCAAACCAAGCGCGTCAAACGTCAAAACTTTCTTCAAAATCAATAGTACTTCATATCCCTTTGAAAATTACCTCCTCATGCTCTTTCTCACCACCCAAACCCTCCACCCACAAACTTCCCTCGAGTATCCATCCTCCTTCCCAAACCGTCCCAAGTGACACGCCCCCCAACTAGGAACTTGCTCGCTTTCCCCCTCTCATCCATCATGCCAATCCTGCTTCTCCCCCAATTCATTACTCAAACGGTTATCGTGCATGAATTTCCCAAGCGTGTGGATCCCGGTCCCGCGCTGCCCGCGCATGATTTCCAAATTTCATCTCAAGATTTGCGCTCGGTGGATATGGTAAAACAGTCTGGAAGGAATCTAGAAAGCAAAGAAGGAAGCAAAAAAAAAAAAAAAGGTTGAGAGTTTTCCAATTCCAATTATTGTCTAATTCATTATCATATCATAAGCGTGTGAAAGGAAGAAAGTCAATTTGATAGATACCTACGAGTAGATAAACCCGACCTCCCACTACATCTCATGATGACCCATCCGTAACCTAAGCGATTCAAAAAAATAGGAGAATCCTAAGAACCCCGCGCGAATTCTTGACGCGTTCGCGAAACAGTTCTCCTGAATAATGGCCAACTAGCACGTGTTTCCAATCGATCCGATCTCGATAGTCTTGTGTCAAGTCCAGCATATACCACAAACGTTCCCACCGGACAGTCCGAACTCAATTCCAAGATTGGCGAATGCAATGTATGCATGCTCCATCGTAAACCACCGTTATTTCAAAGAGAAGCATTTGAAATCTTCTAGTAAATCTTCTAGTGGTACCGATATTCTTCCTTTTCCCCCACGCCTTACGATACGCCTTATGGGGACGGAGAATTTATCGTAGAATTTCTTTATCCACTGGAGTGTCCGAACTAACACTTCTCACACTTCAACAAAGACATTGGTCGATCTACAGATACTTGGTTAATTTCTCAATAAGAATTACTATATGCAAGAAAGACTAACTAGCTAATTCTGGTATACTCAAGTATACCACTGCATACCACCGCATACCTACTAATCACCAATCAATCTAGATTCTCTACTCGTACTCTCTAATACATAATACACCATGATTTTAATTACACAAATTCAATCTTTAAAGTAGAGAATGAGCATAATCATGAATTTCGGATATCCATAGATCCACCCACACATTCATCCGCCCATTCATTCACACCTACCTGACAATCTACCTATCTATTAATCCTTTAACCATTTCCTTTGATTTCGGATATTGAGTTTCTTGTACTCTCTATGCATTAAACGGAAGACATCACCCGATACACCTATTCCTATTTCGATTTCGACTTCGAGTTAGTCATATTCTCTATTCTCTATCCTCGATCCTCCACTCTTCTTCTCCCCATCCTCCATTCAACATTTGCATTTAAGACCTCCCAAAATTCCAAAGCCCAAAGTTTAAAGTTCATTTTTTAGGATGAAGAGATCCTTGCTCTCTAACGCGTCGTGATTCATGTGTAAGGTCTTTCGTTAGTTTCTCTAAAAACGCTATACTCACACAGGTAAATCGTGAAAAGGGTCCAAACAGTTAGGAGAGAAGAAGGAAAAATTATGTTTCCTGTGGTTGAATCTGTCATAGATCTACCACAACTGACTGATAGAAATCGCCAGCTAGCCTTTCACAATATTCGGCCTTGAGTTTTTTGTAACCACATCTCTGATCTACTGTCCCATTCCATCTCGAACTCATTCCCCATCACCTCCCTCATACCCTCCATTCCTTACCCCAATTCTCCCTAATCCACCCATTTCCCCCCTCTCTCCTCACCCACATCATCCAAATATAGCCTCTCCCGAATTCTCCCCCTCAAATCCCAACTCTGCCAACTTCCTCAAACGATTCTTATCCCTCTTCGCCTCCATCGCCCTCCTCTCCTTATCCAACTTATGCACCACCTCCGCATCGGCTTTCTCATATCCTGGCGGCGCCTCATCATCTTTGTCCAAATCTATTTCGCCCAGCAACAATACATTCTCGCCACGCACGAGAAACAGTCCGCGGGGTATATCGGCGTAGAGTCCAGGCTGCGTTGCACCTTGAGGTGAGGAGGGAGGGGGAGGCGCAATGAATATCCGTTCGACGGTAGATTGAAGGACGATGTTTGCTGTAGTGGAATGTTTAGTGAGTGACGTGATGTGATATGATGTGATGGGGCTTCAGAATAGGAAATGAGTGTATACCGAACTGGTCCCAACTTCGGAGTATTCCAATAAGTTTTCTGCCATCGCGGAGGGAGATCATAAGCTTTTCTGTAGAGTAAAAATATTTCAATTAGTATATGTATGTATTCATCATCAAAGAGCTGTGTGTGCATATTCTCAAGCCATAGATCTACCACTAGTACTCTATGCAAGTAGCCGTAACACAACCAGTATTTCCAACATAGCTTCGCAGATCGGGGAATCTTACTATCAGTCAAGTCAAGCAATTGCGCAGCAGTCGTAAACATTTGCGCTGGGAGTTGCTGATTCGGCGGAGGAGGTATTATACCAGCTCCTAGAGCTGGCATCTCAGCCCCTCCTTCTGGGCCTTGATATGTCGGTTGTTGATCCATCTAGTCGGTATCTTGAAGGTAAAAATCGATTATCGTAATAGTGAGAGTTTCAACCAATCCATTCCGCGAGTTGACGATAAAAATCTCCAAAAGTTGAGGTTCGTGGACGAGATGAATAGTTTGGTTGGATGAAGTGGAAGTAGAAGATTCAATGGTTGTGGTGATAGAGAGTGACCAATCGGTTGATAGACGCGCACTGTTAAAGTTGGGGTAAAGAAAAGACGTCTTGGGAAAATGGATTTGCTTTTTATATTTTGATATCAGGATGAATTGAATGACGGCCTTGTTTGGAATGTTGGGGTGTCTATTTATTATTCCTATCTGAATTTGCAAAGTGAAAACCCCCGAACCTATTTGAATGAAATATGGTACCTACCTGTGTATGCTCTTTCCCCATCAAAGTTATTTTGGAGAGGGTAAAGAATAAAGAAGAAATGCTATGAAGGACATTCATTGCTCTTGAAGATACCGGAAAATCCTGACCATCGTGTATCTCTGTATTCCGCCTTGGATCTTTATCCTGATCATCTCTCCTTAATTTTTGATGACAATGAAGTAAGTACCTGTATCCTTGAGATTCCGTATTCAAGATGCTATTACTCCTCAAGTGTGAAGTCAAGGTTGGTAATGATATTGCTCTTTATTTCTCTATATATATTATTCGATGTCGAATCAATCCTTCCTCCTTTCCCTTTGTTTTTTCCCCCAATGTCAATAGAAATTTCCATGGACTGTTAGTATAAACACTGTCTGTCCACTCCATTAGATATAGCAAGAACAGTACAAGTTAGTACTCAAGTACTTCAACGAAGATCTCAAAATGTGACATGTCATGGCGCTTTTTGGGAGATATGTAACAATGAAGGTGTCGAAAAACCTCAAAGTAGGTAAATATATGATGTTCAATAGAAAAAGAAAATGACCATAGAACAACATGTGAGTGATGAGAACACACTGCATTAGATCCGACTTTATTTTGCCATCTAGTGCAGACGAAAAAAAGAAGAGTAAAGCAGCAATTTTCTTGAAGAAAACCAACCAACCAACCCAAAAATAAAATCCTCAAAATATCTTTTTTTACTTATTTTTTCAATGGAACCCGGTATCCATAACTCGTTGAATTAACACTGCAACTGGTGTGTATACAGTACGACCGATCTCAAAAACTTATGATTGCTCAATCCCGACTCGATCGGATGGAAAGGAATATCGTCGTGTACTGTGTACTGTGTATTGTTGTCTCTTCGACCGTCCTACTACAGCGAATTGTTGGAGAGTAAACACCGGGCCCCTAAGGCTACCGTTGAATGGTACAACGTTCAAGAGCCTGTAATAATTCTGGACGCTCTTGAAGATCCTGTTTTGCCTCTGAGTATGTCGCCCACTTTCGATTCCTCTTGTGCCTCTCTGGCCATTCTGTCTCTTCGCTTGTAACGGTGACTTGGAAGAATTGGTAAAGTGCTTTGGGTGCATTCTTCGAGATTTGTTTGGCAGTTCTGGTTTCGGTGATTTGACCCAAATCATAATCGACGGTACAAACTATTCCTGCCTCCTCCCATGCTTCACGTTGTGCTGCTTGCATGCATTCTTCATCAGTCTCCCATCCACCTTTAGGTAAAACCCATGCGTTCCGACGTGTAGATTGTATAAGGAGGACGTGAGTTTTTGCTTCGTTCAAAGGGACCACTCCCGCAACGAGTCTTTCTCCTTCTGGGCCATAACCTGTATTCCAAAAGGAGGATGTAAGCCTATGAACATTCCGGATTTGGAAGTGGGAGAATGTCAAAGGTAAGAGGTAAAAGGTACGAATGCGCCAAATGGCATAGAGGAATTGCAAAACGTACGTTGGTTATTTCTCCCCGTACGAGATTCCATAGGAAGGCCTGTTGCCATGATGAAGGTGATGCTTCACCTGTAGGGTGCTGATGCACAGTGCAGGAAGCACAATTCGTTGTTGTAAATCAAATAATTAAAAGTTCGTTGAGGTAAAGTTCGGCTGCGGGAGGGAATTGAGTAGGCTACTGTAACTTTTTTTTTTCTTAAAAAAGGATCAAGAAGCGCAATCGTGCATGTTATCTGGTAGTAGGCTGGGAGGGAGATTGCAATATCAAATCGGATATTTGTTTGGATCTCGTGAGAATTGAAGGACAATGTGTAATGAATTGAAATTTAATTGATTGTCATTATGTGTTGGAAATGTATCAGACAATTCGGATTTTGAAGAAGAAGAAGAAGAGGAGGAGGAGGACGAAGAAGAAGAAGGAGACGGAGAGGGAGAAGGAGAAAGAGAAAGGGGTGATAAGTTTATGAGTGTGTATGCGTGTGTATGAATGTGTACGGGATGTGTGTGTGTGTGTGTGTAGAATAGAGTCAGTCTTCTTTGAAGATTTTTCAATAATGACTGACTGGATTCCAATTGGAAAGTACTGACTGACTGATTGTGAAAGTGCAGGTGAGGTGGTGAAGTGAAGTGAGGTGAGGTGATGTGAAGGGGTTACTACTCTACTACTCAAATCACAGTCCCGTAAAGTAAAGTAATATAAGTACAGGACGAGTTACGGCAAGGCTTGCTACAACGATCAAACATCCACTCGTTTTTCTCACTAACCTAATTAATTTTAAAAGATTTCCAACTTTATATGAAAGAAATGGTTAGGAGTAAACGGAGAAGGAGAGGTCAAACCGTCAAACCGTCAAACCGTCAAAGAGAGAGAGGGGGGGAGGGAGAAGAGAAGGGCTAGCCTTTAGCTTGCTTGGGATATATCTTTTTGATATGATATTACAATACCTAGGTACCTACCTATACCTAGATGGTTCCGTGTCTCGTGCCTTTTTTCCTAATATCGGTATCGGAGTTATGTTTGTAGGTTTTTATTTATATGTCTATATGTATGAGCATATATAGGTACTCGTATATATAGCTAAAATACTGGTATATATGAATTTGTGGAAAATGCTCAAAGAACTTTTAGATGTCTTTAACATCTGTTGCAACACCCTCCTGGTTTTATCTAAGCATGGAAATTCTATGCATCAACTGCTCCGTAAACTTGGCAAGGGAATTTAATCGAGCTTGGTAACGGTGAATTCTAGCCAGGTGTGAATGGGGAGGTAGGTAGGTAGCACGATCTAGAAGCTGTAAATGATGAGTGGCGTTTCAATATAAACCTTGAGATCATAACCACTCAGTACGACCTACCTAGTACTTGTTACTACGTTGAATTCTATCCTGTCCTGTCTTATTTGCATCAAAAAGCTTCAATCTCGATAAGCGGTAATATATCTAACCAGTATATATCTAACCAGTATATATCTAACCAGTATATATCTCACCAGTATATATCTAACCAGTAATATATCTAACCCGTAACACATCTCTTTACTATATATCGTATCACTCAGGAATCTCAAACCACCAAGACTGATGAGTGGGGGTTTACCGAGCCGTTGTAATGTTAATACATGTATCATCACATCCACCGCGCAGGTGAATATCTTAAATGGGGAGGTAGGCACTGTCGAGTCACTTTTCCTTGTCGGTATGATGATCGATAACGATCGTATGTCTCGTCTCCTGATCTTCTCTCCAGCTGGCGACTAGAGAGTAAGATCTTACAAACTATTGATACCCATCAAAAGAATCACTGCAGCAAGAATTAGGGGTAAAAGGGATTGTCGCTAGGAAATACACACCTTTACCGGTACCTAGGTGGGTAAATGCTACCCTGTCCTGTCCTGTTTGTTCATACGATGCTTTCGAGTACGGACCGTAAAGTACTGAGTATCATACAAGTTGATACAACGTACTCACTCATCTTCATCTACAATCATTCTACCAACCGATCACTTACTTACTTTACTAGCATGGACTTACCTGCAAACCCATGGAATAAGCAACACCTAGATAGATCGAGCCGCAAAAGCCGCAACCATACCTACCCACCTACATGCACACATACATACCGGCACCAGCATCGGCATCGGCATCGGACCTGTTTTTCCGCCCAAAACAAAGTCAGCAGCATATCAAATTCACCAATCCTCATAATTGGTTCGACGGAGAGTAATAAAGGTTACACAACAGAGTACAGAACCACAGACTCCTTCCTACATACAATATCCGAGTATTGAGTATCAAACAATGTATGTCATTCCCCCGCCAATTCCAAAAATCTATCTTTTGATGCTTGGATTATTCGATTATTGCATATAATTTCATTGATATGGATCGGAAGTTATTGGAATGATTAACTTACCAAATCAAACTCCATTCTAGTCTCAAGCTCTCATGATCTTTTCTTGAACGCGGCTTGACAACACGAACCCAACTATTAATTCCCACTCTTTACTCTACTCCTGATTCCACTACCTACTCTCACTCTGTCTCCCACCATCACTCCCACTCTCATCTGCACTCACTCCCACTTCAATCCGGCGAATTATCTACCCGTCCGTACCCATACAACAAAAACAACAGCAGCAACATCATTGTCATCATCATCTCCATCTCACAGCCAATATCGGCCTTGTCACCTTGGGCTGTTTCCACGTCATGCAAACCCCAGTCTCGCTTCTTTCGCCCCTTGGTAAGTTCCAACGTTCGTTATTGGAGAACCAGAAAAGCAGAAAGAAATCCCATTTTGGTTTCTGGTATTCATCATTGGCCAATAAATTGACCTCGTGGGTAAATGGCTCGATGTTAATTCATTTTGCATTCTCATCGTCTCCTTTCCTTCTGCCCAGATTTCCTTTCAATGCCATCTTCTTCTTTGGTATTGTCACACTGCATGCTGTATATTGTACAAATATACGAATGAATCATATCTACTTGGATGCTGCGTAGTAGTACTACATTGTATACATCCCAAAAATATCACGGGGAATTTGATGAGATACCTTGGTAGTTATGGGTCACAATCACCATCTCCTCTCATGTGGTTTAACAACAACCCCACTTCATCCTGTTCATTCAGTTCATCCAGTTCCCAGAAAACAACGGCTGAACCAGAAATTCAAAACTCATCATCATACAAGTGTTACCATTCCACAATCATCACGATCATGGCAAAGGAACCATACAATCCCTCTTCCCCGGTCCTCACGTTGAAATTCTAAAATTACCATCACCCGGATTTGTATTGTAGCACGAAACGCCGATGACACTGCAGATTTCAGTATCTTTCAGAAGAAATCAATATGACAAAAATGACAAAATTGTTATCAATTTGCTGACTTGATTCATGCGATTTCTAGGCTACAGGAACAATAGTTGTGGATATTGTCACAATGATTCAGGCAGTTAGTTACATATTCCTCATTACCTACCTACAAATCTGTATTCTTGGCAACATCATGCCATATGTCTCTATCACACGTGCTTCTTTTAATGGGGAAATTACTTCCTTTCATATACTCAATATTGTTCAATATCTGAATTAGTTGCTCAAAAGCTCCCTTCAAGCTTTCACGGCGTGCAGAGGTCACTCATTTATCTGTTTTTACCTTTAGGTTATTCGTACTACGCCAGGACCCAATCACTCCAACCAGAATTTTATCAAGGACTTCTCGATCGAGGATGGAGACGCTCAGGTACCCTTCTCTATAAACCCGAGCTTCGAAAATCAGGCTGTCCACAATATACCATCCGCCTAGATTCCCACCAATTTCGCGCGACAAAAGATCAACGGCAAGTCGTAAATCGTTTCAATAAATATGTCCTCGGAGATGCATATACAAAAGAAGCAGCAAGATTATTTCCAAAATCACGCGAGCAAGCTAAGAAACGCAATACGGACTTTGATCTCGAGGAAAGAATTCATGAAGGGGAAAAGGAAAGAGTTAAGACACCACCGGAACCAGCACATGCTTTTACTGTTACGTTGGAAACAGATGAGTTTACAGAAGAAAAATATACTCTTTTTGAAAATTATCAAAGGATTATTCATCATGAACCCCCTGATAGAATAAGTAAAGGAGGTTTCAAAAATTTCCTCTGCTCTTCCCCTTTACCACGAAAGTACCACACAACCATCGACGGCAAAATCAAACATTTAGGTTCCTACCACCAATGTTACCGTCTCGATGGAAAATTGATCGCTATAAGGCGTTTCTGGATCTCCTCCCTAAATGCGTCAGCGCAGTCTACTTCATGTATCACGAATCGGTACATTCTCACGGCTTTGGAAAACTAGGCGCAGTGCGAGAAATAGCACTAGCAAAAGAAGAGGGTTATCAATATTGGTATGCAGGTTTTTATATTCACGCTTGTGTGAAAATGAGATATAAAGGGGATTACAGACCTCAGTATATTCTGGATCCGGAAACGTACAATTGGATACTCTTTGATGAACACTTGAGGAGAAGATTTGACGAGAGGAAATATGTCAGCGAGACTCAAACAGCTTCTGAATCCTCAGAATCTTCAACACAAACTCGGTTCAAACAACACGTCGGATGAAGATTCATCGGCTCTCTACAATGCAGATAGTAAACCCATCTTTGAAACATCCATGCCAGGTCTCCTTTCTAAATCCGACATTCTAACAAAATCCCCACTCGATCATGTTAAAATCCGCATCGGCCAAAGTATGCACGAGACGCATGAGCTGGTGAGTTGGGAGAGCGATAGTGTAGGGGATGTGGATAGTCTCAAGGGGATTATTGCAGAGTTGGTTAGTGCGGTGGGAGTCAGGCTGGCGGGGGAGATGGTGGTTTATTTTCGATGAAGGGGGAGTAGAAGCACGGAGCGTATGTTCTTACATTGTAAGGAGGGGTGGGGGGAATGGATTTAGATGGTAGATCAATGGGAGAGAAAGAATTACTTGAGGGTATAACGCAATGATATTATTCACATTTCAGATATCTTCAAGTTTTAGAATATAAACTCTGCGTTCGTTATGTTGTGTTATTTGACTCATCTATTCCATACCCCTCTCCTGCCTCTGAATTCTACAACGAAGTAGATTAACAAGAATAGCGAGAGATATCTAAATCTAAAAAGCACTCTTAATAAAAGAACAGAGAATCGAGCTTCGTAAAAGAAATACTTGTGCATTATTCATAAAAGAACAGTAGAAATATATATATATATACATATATGTAATTTTTCGAATCATTTTTTTCTTCTTCTTGGGGTGAGAAGAAGAGGGAAAGTTTGAGGGTGTGGGTGTGTTTTAAACAAGTCGGATAGAATAGGGAGTAGTGAGTAGAGAGTAGAGAAAAGTAAGAGAGGGAAGGGAAGGGAAGGGAAGGGGGAGAAGGGGGGAGAATGAAAGGGAGGAGAATAATGGATATCATAAGGAATGTTGTGTCCAGTGTCTAATTTCTAGGGGGGGGGGGGGGTGGGGGGGGGATTGCAAAGCAAAAGATTAAGATTATATATTTGAATTTGATTACTTTACTCTACTTTGTGTAGGTAGGTAGGTAATTGATGGAAAGAGAGCAAATAGCTGATAGTCTGATAGTTAATAGATACTAACTAATAGCTAAGAAAGATTGTTTGTATTAAAACTCGCTCGTATTAGAGAGCTTCCCATCCAAAACACATTTTCAAGAGCAACCCAGCGTTATGTAAATTCCATAAAGGTAGCTCTACCAGACTCATTAACCATAACGATATTATTATCATAGACGTCACAGGAAGTCGGTCTATGAGTGGACAGAAAACTGCATCACCTTTCGGTTGTTCGGTGATTTTATTCTATACGATCCCGAGCGACCTGGATATTACTGAAGATAGTTTGCGTTGGCGATGAGATGAGATGAGATGAACCACCATGAAGAGAGGATCAATCCAAAGAGATGCTTTCTTTGTTGAAAATATTTATGGTCTTGAGAAAGACCTCGCTTGTTGCACTCTGTATCTATGTCAACGGTCGCTGCAAAGTCCACGTAGAGTGTTTTCTCTCAAAGGCTCCAACCCTGATGGTAGTAGTTCCAACCATGGAATTTTGTTGCGTGATACTAGTACACGACTATCAGATGAGAACGCATCTGTCACGCAGTAGACTCGGTTTTGGGCTCCGCATGGTTGAGATGGTGTTTGGATATATCGGAGACAGACACACGAGATTGTGATGTTGTTTCGAATGAGTAAATCACCGCTAATTGCTCAGAATTGGGAAAACAGATAGTGCTTCAATGTTTCCATAATACTCGACCGATGCCGGTGTGCAAACAAACTGCTGAGTATCGATGCTGAGTATCCTAATAGTGCCGTCACTGAAGCCCAGAATAAATAATTTATTGCTGGGTGAAGTTAAGATGTTGGTTTCGATAGATTTTCTCAGGATACAAGCTGTAGTATAACGGCATTGAATATCGTGTTTCAGGAGTAGGTTCCCACACCGTCACCATTCCGTCTTTGCGACTCGTTATCAGAAAATTAGCGTTAGGCGAATATGCCAGTGACGTGAAAGATCTGAAGTATGGTGATGTTTCTTTTTGTTTGTGTATCTGTTGGGTTTCTGTGAAGGCTCTATCCCATATGGCGATATCTCCATTTTTTCGAATTAGCGGCAACAGAACTATCATTGGGCGACAGTACTGCTAGAATGATTGGTCCAAAAAGTAGGTTTCCATACCGTTATCATTCCCCCTTTGCAACTTATCACTAAGAAAACATTATTAGGCGAATATATTAATAATATAAAAAATCTAAAGAATAGTGACGTTTCTTTTTATTTGTATGTTTATTAGGTTTTTATGAAGACTATATTCTATATAGCAATATCTTCATTCTCGAAACGAGCAGCAACAGAACTATTATTTGGCGACAGTACTACTAGGCCCATTGATTCCAAATCTCCCTCAATTGCTAACTTTCTGTAGAAACCAACACAGGCGGTCGCTCTTCTGTGCGATTCCAAATCTGTATTGTCCCACACACTGCCATTATCGTCTTACCATTCCATGAAATTTCTACCCTCGCGATGGAATCTTTGACGCCATCTGATAGAGTTTGTTGTAGAAACCAACAACAAGTTTTTCATCGTGGAGCACCAGATCATGATACATTGATCAATGGAGGCATTCACTAGTATGCTACCATCTGATGATAATGTCATTGCGCAGAGCTTTTCAGAATGATCCATGTGTTAGACTCTGTGTATGAACCCACTTAGGATTGTGGGCTCTCACATGGCACCAGATAGGTATCTATAGTATTATCGTTTGAAATTCGTGCGGCTATTTGGCCATCTGAAGACGTTGCTACGATTGCATCCTTCGAGCTGAGCGAGGACTCCAAAATCTTTGGGAAACGTTCTAGGGCAGTGGCAGTATCCCAAAGATGAATATCACCATACCAAAAACCTGGTTCCAGAATCGAATCGTGCGGTCCAGTGAAAATGTAAGGTCCTTGCTATCGTCACAGATACGGGGACGTTCTACCCCTATGTGTAACTCGATTTGAGCCTCGGTCTTAGTATCAAAAAGTTTAACCCGCTCACGACAATTGCTGATGGCAACCAATCCGATATTTGGCGAGACGGCTAGCGCTAACACCTCGCTGGACCTCCTTCCCGCCTGCATCGGGAAAAGACTTGTGATGAGTCCATGGAAGAATTTTGTTGACACTCTCGTGCTCATCAAGCCTATTCTGTCCATGAATACCTGAAAGCTCCACCCTGGTGTCGTGTTTCCAGAGTTTCAATATGTACTCCTGTAGATCCTGCTACAAAGTCATCATAACATTTCGAGAGCTGTGATATAGCGCTTCTTGAAAATTTCAAGGTTTGCTTCATAGTAGTTCATATAGTATGATCTCGAAGCTGAGTAGTGCCCTCACGAGTCTTATAGACTATTATATTTCTAATGGTTGAGAAGTCGACGATTTGTAAATTCTGGAAAGGAGATCCTAGATCCTCCTGCAGGACTAATACGGCCAGATCCCAAAATCCAACCACAACATCTCGCGAACGAAGAGCCAACGGTTGATTATCGTGTGAACAGGACATGGATGAAAGTATGAAACGGTATCTAACGTTGTCTGAAGAGTCCAGGCAATAGAATTCCAAAGCTCGATTGTTGTGGAAGATGATGCTAATACAAAATACTTATCATTTTTGGAAAATGCCATTTCAGTCCATCGATTCCATATCTGAAGGCATAAAGAATCGAAGCATATGAGAAGGCCCATCAACAGCTTCATCCTCAACAGACTCAAGCGCACTCAAGCGCTTGAACATCAGATCGAGCCCGAATCTTTTGCTTGGATCTACGGGACAAAAATTACGGAACTTCATGATGCTTTTCTTGACTCTGTGCTTTCGATAAACTGGAATCTGGATATGAATCGACGTGCAAGAAAGTTCTCAACAATGGCGAGCCTTTTGCCAAATCTTCATACACTTATCATAACGAATCGTGCGACATACACGTCACATGAAGAAAAAGGAAATAAAAATAAAAAATGCGAGAGCCCGTCCCGCGAAACACAACATTCATTCGTATTGCAATTACACATTACGAGAAACTTTAAACCCGCAGTCTAATAAACGAACCTTGAAGGATTTGATGCCTTTTCACCTCGCTCTTGAAAGATGTTCAAATGGGATTGTGTGGTCGCTAGTCCGAGTTAGTGTTCAGCGCAACCTTGTGATCACAAAAGATTATTGGCAGGATTCCACATGTCTACATAACATATTATATGTTCCTGTACCATTAGGCTCTCAATCCCATCATTTCCCCAAAACCGACGTATAATTAAATGAGGCTCAAAATCTCAATCCACGCGCTTGCGTGATACCCCATCTGCAGCTCCCAAGCATCGCAGTCTTCACCACAAGAATAACATGCACATCTATATCCATCGAAACATACGTCTTCACATAAGTCAGCAACCTTTCAATACATTCACAACCATATAAACTCCACTCATCTCCCGTAATCTAACAAAACTTCATATTCACTGCTCGACTTTCACTTAAGAAGGAAGGGGTATGTCCTTAAAATAACAACAACAACAACAACAACAAATAACCCAAAATACAGGACGCCGAACGCTCAATGCTTTCTTTGCTTTTTCAGCCAGCAGAACTAGAACCAAAATCGCAATACAATAATACCTATGTAATAGGTGCCCAAATCAGTGATCCTTATCCCATATGTATGTTCAACAATAATATACTCTTTATTTATCCTTCGAGAACCATGGAAACTTCTTTTTCACGGGTTCTGCGGCTCCTGATGCCGACTCTACTTGGAGACTTCGTTGGTAAATATCCTAGTTGAGGGTTAGTTTTCATGTTTCCACAGGCCGTTGTGAAGGTGGATTGAAAGAATAGAATACGAACCTCATCATCTGTAGGAATGAGACAATCCAGAATGAGTTCCCTCACCTTATCATTATAGATAAGCTTTGGATATGGTTCAGTTTGACTCTTCATAATGGGTAAGATAACCTCGGACAAAACCTCAAATTTCTTCCAATTGATCCTCTCTCCATTTGCCCCAACGAAAGTTCGACTTCCTTCCTCAGCCGAGACAAGATCACGCCGAGTCAATGGAATAAAAGGAATACGAGGCAGTGGAGAGTTCTCCCAAGCCAACCGGTATGCGAAATGACTCTTTTGTGTACCCATCAACAGGACTAGACGAGCAAAGCGCTTTTGAACATCTGCAGGAACCAGGTTCCGAGTCTGAGTAAGGCGATGTATAGCGGTTCCATTGATTCCCGCAAGAACAGCTGCAAGACCATTATAATTATTCAGCTGGCGCAGCCTCAGGGCTATGTTCATGAATTTCTCTAATATCTGCGCTCTGTGTTTGGCTTTATCTCGCATCAGAATCATATTAGCAACCCATTTTGCAATATGGTTGAAATGATTTATCATGCGATTCACATTGGCAAGACTTTTACATTTTTCCTTCTGATTGAGTGAGAGGCTAACATGTCGAACCAAATCCCGAAGACGTATGGAAGAAAACATAACCCAGTCTATCCTGGTCATTTCATCAGCAAGGTCGGCATTTGATATTTCCATGAACATGTGATATCTGTCTTTAGATAATGGTAGGATGCCTTTGGGTGTCAATTTTGCAGCCTCTTTCTCGTAGTCTTCGGCCGCAAGAAACGCAGGTGAACTAAAGTCCGGTTGAGACGTTCGAGCCGAGAATAGAGATTCCCCCCTAGACCCTTTTAGTTCCATGTCACTGAAGTCGTCTTCTGGTGCTAAAGTAGTCACATCCGTTTCATACCCTCCTTTGGAATCGGCCCTTGTGGTCGTAGGAGAAACGGGGGCTGATTCGTTAGCTTGTTCATTGTCAACATCGGCGTCTGTCCTAGCCCAGCCTGTATCGTCATCCTCTACCACACGAGATTGCAATTGGGTCCGCATTTCCTGCGCGGCGGCAGCAAAGACTGGATCCGAAGCTAATTGGGTTATGAACCCATCTAGCTTGCGGCTTGTTGACAGACTTGCGAAATCACCCGGATATCCCGATACCCATTTAGCTACCACGGTAATTATCCGAAGCTGAGTTGTTGTTCGTGTTAAATAATGGATATTTTTGTCCTCTCCTAAACGAGTTAACCTGTTTAGAATTGCATCGAAGAGTTCACCAGGAGCTGCAAATTTTCTATAAAGACAGAGAAAGATTTCCGAGAAGTTGACGTCAGCTTTTGACATGTGTTGTCCAAGGAGTCGATCGACAAGATCATCAAAAGTGACGCCGGCCACTTTAGCAGGTTTGTCGAAGAAAGTATCATCACTACGCTGGAGAAGTGGTATGTCATCGGAGTATCGGTATGGAGAGTCTGAATCCAATTCCTCAACGTCGGATGAGATGTTAGTGTCAATGATTCCAGTTGTGCTAGGTGAGAGGGCTGAATGTACCTTTGGTCCTAGGGGTAACCTGGGGCTAGCGCCGGAATTGTCCAGGTGATTTTCACTTCGGAAAGCTGGATGAGCAGAAAGAGGGGGAGCATCATGTGGGTCAGGAAGCATGATTTGGTGTGACAGATTTGTTCGGCCGTTAGATCGACCAGCCAATGGCGGGGAAGGAAGAGCTCGGCCAATAGAAAATTCTGAGCTAGCACGACTATGCTTGGATTGCTGACTCAAAGGTCGAGGAACGGTGGGTTCGGATAACTTCTCAATATTGGCAGAAGAGGTTGCTCGACGGCGAGTACCTTGAGGTTGTATTGAAGGAATATCTTCTGAATATTTGATGAGTAAGGATTCTCATGAAGAGGGACGGTGAACGGTGAACATCAACGTTTGACCCGGTACACTAATACTGGATTGCAGAGGACTTTTAATGTAAACAATTTGACTAGGATTGTTCAAACAATGCGAGATGACTCAAACAGCGAAGTATAATTAAGGGTGTCACACCACATATAGATTGCTATAAAATTACCATGGACTTACTATTATGATTATTGCTTCGATTTGCCATAACGGCTCGAAGCATAGAAGAAAGACAAAGTCTTGCACTTTCAGGAACATTTGCTGCAGTTTTGACAGATTCTACACATGACATACATGCTGTTTCGAGGCTATCGACATTAAGTTGACGAGTGTGTTCAGGGTTGTCGCATTTACATGAGACGAGGATAGTAGGAAGACCCGAATTCACCAATGCATCTTGAAACAATCAGTTTTTCTCCCAAGCCGCTTCACTGCTGGGGCTGAACTCACTTAAAGTCTGGGGTAATTCTGCAATACTCTCTCGATTCATAACATCGTATAGTAATAGTGCACCATCCATTCGTGGGACAATGTGTCCGTTTATTTGTTTTGGCCATTGTATGCGACGATCAGATACTATATCAAACGATTCGAGATCCAGCTCAAACAGACTGACTATGTAGCCCACCTCATCAACTGTCATGCGAAGACTCGATGTGACGGAAGTTGGTAATGATCGTAAACCCAATGCTCGCTGTATCAAAGTGCTCTTTCCCACGCCATTACTCCCAATCACTGCAATATTTATGTCTGACATTCCGCTCCTGGATTGAGGCTGAATAGAAAAAAAACACCAGTTAGTCAATTGGTTCAAAGAGTTTCGCAGGAGGGAGTCAATGTAGATTGAGTATCACATACTGGTATTGCACTGGCTGGATTGTCTACGGAAGGTCTTTTGTTGGATTGTGGTGGTGGATTTTCGAGTACGTCGTCATCGTGCGATCGATCAGAGTATGTTACAGACCTCAATTCTCTTGCTAAAGAGACCGAATGTGGTGATTGATAATTTCTGAAGAAAGGATCGTCTTTGATGGATGCGACAGAATCTCGATAACTTCGCGCATGAAGGTCCAATGCTTCTTCTGTATCGTCCTCTATCGTAGTCGAAAATCTCGGCGGATCTATACTACCACTATGACTACCGCTGCTAAGAGGGACAAATGGTGCCGAGGACGTTCGCGAGCCCAATCCAGGACGTGAACGCAGACCAAAAGTTTCAGAAGCGCCGACAGATGGAGGGGAAACCGATAAAGTTCGAGAGCTACGTGGAAACCGTCGTGAATCCGCTCGCAAAGGAGTTGAGGATTTGGATCTTTTTGAAGTAGTGCGCGCTGGGAAACCACCTGCACCAACTTGATCCATGGTGGGTATTAGAAATGTATCTTAGTGTGCTGCTGGGTGTGGTGCAGTAAGTACCCGTCGTTCCCCGTGTATCTGTATCGAATCGAATCGTATCGTATCTTTCCGGACCAAGAAACTGTGCAGTAATTTAATAGTAATCAAACCCTTAATCCCCTTCCTTGGGTAAATCCGTCGCACAAAATTGAGAGGGTTTGAGACCCTTTCCCTGTCAAGGTTTGTCGGTAAGTGGCAGCAATGTTGATTTTGCGGTTTGTTACATGCTGTGGGGATCAAGGGAGGATCAAGGATTTTCTAATTAGATTTCATGGGAGTGAATTGCCGGAACATGATCATTTTGGAGTTTGGATGTTTGGATGTTTGGATGTTTGGATGTTTGGATGTTTGAATGTTTGAATGTTCGGACGTTTGGATATTAGGATGTTTGACTATTTCCGAGTTTGTGTTTTATGAGTGAAGTCTCTCCAAGAGCAATGAAGATGTGTTGAGTGACTTGAGTTTGAAGGGAGAATATCAAACTCGAACGGCTTTTGCTCCAGTCTCAGATAATATTGCAAAGTACCCAAACTCAAAGTACCTAGGCCTAGAATCTGTCTCTCGCTCGCTCGTTCTCTTGCTCGTTCTCTTGCTCGTACTATCCTGTACGGAGTAATGATGGTGTAATGAGAAGTAATAACTAGGTGTGCTAATACGATGCGGTAAGATCTGGGGCGGGAGGGTGTTTTTCCATAGATACCCAGGTAACAGGTACGAATGAATCCGCGAGAACTTTAGATAATCGGGGTAAATTGAAAAACAAGAAGATACCTAGATGATACATGGGATGAACTCTAGGGCTCGATTGGAGATGGCTGGATCAATCAATCGATTTTCATTTGGATAATATCCATCTCATTTCTTGATTGACGGCGAATCAATTGTCATGTCATGATCAAGATTGGATTTCATCTAAGTTCGTATGCGTGGCGGTTTTATTTGTATGAATTATCCACCTATTTTTCGGCTTGGTCTGTCTGCACTCCGTGGAAAAACTCGATGATTTGACTGTCACCCAACGATGGTGATATGTTTTGATAGAGGAGGTGTTTTTTATGTTATTTTATCCGTCCATCTATTCATCTCTTACGTTTCCTTTTCTTCTCTTTTCTTTCCTTTCCTTCTTTTCTTTCCTTTCCTTTCCTTCTTTTCTTTCCCTCTCTTCCTTCATCCTTCTCTCCCCCCGCCCCCTCTCCCTCCCCCTTCCGGCCATCCTTCATCATTTGAATTCCGTCAATCATAAATAACCCTTCCGACAGATTGGCCATATAGATACACGTGAGGCTCCGGGATGATCTCGTGAAACCAATATACATATTTATATTCAAGCAAGAAAATCACAACACAATCCACCATTTTACTTTCTGGGAGCTAGAAGTAGTGAGCAGTAAATTGAATTAAGACCTCCCAGTTGAGAGTGTTGATGAGAATCAGAATCCCTAGTTAGGTACTAGGTAGTCACCTAGTATTCACAGACCATCGCCAATGAGAGACAACAACATCATCCATCACAAACACCAAAACCAAAGAATTGATACTCCCTATACACAAAGGTAGGAGGAAGACATTCGTCCATCCACTATTGACAACCTTAAGTTATTCTTTCGCCCATCTATAATCATCTTTTCCACAGCTCTGCCATACATACAGACATTCTCCCTACTCTACGTGCGCAGGTGACGATAAGTTTTGGTTCTCAATATTCTTCCCTTCCCCTTACCTTCTTTCCCCCTTCATTTCACCATTATAGTATGTCACATCACAAGGCTGAAAGGATACCCCTAATCGCCACTTTTCACATACAGTACTAATGCACACTACAAATCCATGTCACATTATCACGACAACATGCAGTAGTCGCTCGATCCATCTCGGGAGGAATTTTGGGGCGTGACCACGGGCTGAGGTCACTTTTTTCCCCCATTGCTGTGTATCTAATAGGTAGTTCAACGTTCGAGATGATAATACAGTATCCTGCCATTGGATTTACCCGTGGACACTAACACATTTATGCAGCAGTATCATCCGTTTTCAATGCATCTCAGCTCAGCTGCTCTTCTAAATCTCAAGTGACTTGACCACAATAACATGACAATCCTTCTCTGAAAATCTCCATCCTGACATGTCAATCTTGTCACTTATGAACCTTAACCTTAACACGCACAGAACAAAAAATTCACATCAGCTAACCTAAGTATCACGTAGTATGCCGTGTGTGTGTCAATAGCTTTGCCGCCACAACTCGCCACAGAACCACATGATCCCATTTGACTTCAGTATAACCTCATGGCACGGATACCATTCTCTCAAGCCAGAATGGCTAGTGTGTGTCCATCCGTAAAGGGATGAAGTTCGAGTGCTCAAAGGTGGGCGTGGGTGAACTCCTGTGCTGACGGCGGAAAACGCAGCAAAAGTTTGCAACATTTTCACGTACTATCAAGTGACTCTTGTTGATACTAAAGAGTAAGAGGAAGCAAATTGACCGTGACCGCTTTTCATATGCAAGTGGACGCAGGCACTGAGCAGACTGAAGATTGGATTGCTGGGTAGTGGGCTGGGCTGGCTCGCTGGGTAAGATTTGGTCCGACCGAAAACTGCAGATCTCGAACAAGGTTTCCCGCGTGATAACTGTATTTCTACCACCGCAATATTATACTACTGTATCTTCCAATTGGTATATAATTCCATCGCTAACGGTCGTTCAAATCGAGTTAACATGTATTCTTCTCTACTATCTATATCGATGGCGAGCACTAGATGTATTAGATCGTCAATGGTGTACCAAATTTACGTATGATGTTGTCGAAGAGACGAGAATATTGCATTACGAAAGTTAAGACTACTCTTTGGAAGTTTTTTTTTCTTTCAATCTTGGACCCAAGTGGGCTCAAACTACTTGTTATCTATTTAGATTATCGCGCTATGAGACCATAGCGCCATTAAGCATTAACTTTACAGTACCCGTTAGACAAAAGCCTTAACCAATCCAGAAGTTTCATCGAATGCTGCCACAACCTTCCATCACCCTTCTTACTCGAAAGTCGATACATCTTCCTAGCTCCATGCCTGTTGCTGACCGAGTAGAAGGAGAAGCTAGCATGTGAACAACAATAGATGGTTCTTCAATTATCATCACAAGTCTGTAGACGGTCCCTTGCTTTGTTGATTTCAACTTAAAACAGACATCGATATTTCGCATGATTTCAAAGAAATGACTTGGAATTCTTGGTGGATGTTGTCAATATCATGTACGTGTAAGTGGGTAGTGTTATCTAAGTATAGATATATAGATCTCCTCATTCTCATTCTTCTGATTTATTTTGCTTTGCTTTGCCTCGCTTCATTTCCTACATGTTCTTCGTTCTACCATACATTCTGTAGCGTTACACTTGTGTTAGATCCATCGTCTAGAAATACCCCGCCAGGCAAAGTCCCTGACTCTCCTGGCATCATTTCAACGCCTCAGATTTCACAACCTGCCATCCAAACCATCCTCAATTGAGCCACCAGGTTTCAAGCTCAAAGTCTCGAGCCTCCACAACTTCATCTTGTTTACACAAGCCTTCATTTCCGCTTCACAAACAATCCAATCTTACATCTCCCCCGACCCCCATCTTCGCAAAACCTTCTCCCCACACACCTCATCCTCAATCTGGACTCGCGCTGCCCCACTCGCGCCACTTTCAGGGTCTCACCACGCTACAGAGTTTACGCTACTACCTGCCTGACTCTTTGCCAACAGTTTTCGTACACCCGTAATTTCCAGCGTGAATACTTCTTCCGGCTACGCGCTGTGTTCCGATCTGCTCGAAGCCTTCGGTTGTGGTCTTGTGAGAGGTATCACTGACACAGACACTTGCGACCGTTCGAATCGAGAAGTGTCTCAGTTTGAAGAAGCACAAGAAGTGATATTGTCTATATAGAGCACAGAGTCAGGATTCAAAATGGATACATCAGTTGCTGAAGAACCTATTTCGACTTATGAAGAAGTGTGTTGGGTAAGTCATATCCATCTTTTGGGTACAACCCCAAACTACACATTACACAAAATCTAACAACATCCCAGAAATCGAAACCTTACAGAACAATGACTTACCCCCCACGCCCCCAATGTCACTACCACCCCCTCCCCGCACCCCGGACCCGCTCCAAAAAAGGCGTTCCCCTCGACCCCGACGACCTCTCCCGCCGTCTCAGAGCCCACCTCGCCCAACAAAAAGCCCGCTCCTCCACCTCCACCTCCACAGACCCCTACCACCACATCCCCCAAGTCGCCGTCCTCTCCTTCGAACACACAGCCACCGCCGAAAAACTCCGCAACGTACACAAACTCTCCCAGCCCGCGCTGAAAAGTCTAGGCTACATGACCATTGACGAAGGGGGCGACGGACTCGGCGGCTGCGGCTCCGGATACGTGTATCAGAAACCCGGCACGCTTTTACAGAAAACGCAAATTTACGATCATGCCATGGTCGACCGGACGAAGTTGAGAAATCGGAATCAGTATCAGTGGACGGCGGCGCTGGAGCGCGCGGCGGAATTGGATGCTGAGAGGGATGTGTATCGATGTCCGCGGAGAACGTTCAATTCGGATGTACCTGTTGTGCATAAAAGTCGCGCCGTCATGCGACCCATGAGTATGGGGGATTATTTGTCGTGGGAAGAAAAGGAGGAGAAGGAGGTGAAGGAAGTGAAGAGGGAGAAGCATGACAGGCATGATTGGACGCAACGGGATGAGAGTGAGGAGACGAGAAGGTCGATGAAGGGGATGGTGGGGCCGTTATTGTCGTTGAAACTTAGAAAGGGGAAGGGGCTCGAGTCGGGCGAGGGGTCAAAGACAAAGTCGCTTGCGAGATCAACGAGTAGAGTGAGCTTTTTTGGGAGATTCAAGCGTAGTTCTCCTGTTAATGGTAGTTAATGAATTAATTTTATTTGTATTCAAGGGTATCTATTAATTTCTTTCCAGAGCGCGCTGACTTCTAACTCTTAACTTTGTCTCGTTCTTCCTAAGCTTTTTATGCATGATATCCTATTTGGACAGAACGACAACTTCATCTTATCTCCCATCTGCCCAAATTAGATCCAGGAAGTCTTTGATAATATTATCAACCATACTCTATTACCGATATTAGACTCATAAAATATGAAGTCAATGAATAGAGAGCTCACCGTTTTCGCCTGAACGGATATTTTTGGCGTGTTCATCATACCATTATTGCCTTTCCAAGGTGAGGTCCCTGTAGTGCGTAAATTGATGCTGGCATCTCATAATCTCTTCATCTTCTCTTCTCAGATTCCAGTAATGCTCGAACCACCCTGGTGCTTTCGGCCAAGGCCTCCTTTCGTAAAATTTCTGCTGCCGCCTCTTCGTCCTGCTCAGCTCTATCACCTAGAAGCCGCAAAACAAGTCCACAGTACTCCCGAATGCCCTCGCCATCTTTTCCATAATAGCCTCTTGCGTTCTGTAAAGCTTTCCTCCCATTTTCCCACCCCTGATCTTGATTCCATTTATGTGAATTAAATCCTGTCGGGCGGAGAGTGGCAGCATCAACTGTTTCGAGCTGTGAACGTAGATTTGGGTATTTTTTGAATAGCTCTTCAAGCTCCTTCGAGTTGTCCAGAGGCTCAAATGGTCCTTTGGCTTTGGCTGCAGCTAGAGTTCCTGCTCGCGCTGCGGGATTCGCTTTGGATATTGGTGATGGGGCTTTGGTTGGAGGAGGCGCAGAGGCAAGTTTCTCTTTCTCTACTTCGTGGTCGTTGGTGTCGGCTTTGTGTATATTTGAACATTTTACAGAGCAGCTTTCTGAGAATCAGCGCCAAACTTCTTATTCGCTCGTAGAAGAAGGCACTTACTATCGCACATCACAATATCTGCAATTGTACTTGTAACTGTTCTCCTTACATAGGGTGCAGAGTTTTGGATCAACGGAAGGCTTCTCCATAGCGACACGATTTGTGAGATCGATAATTTCGACTGGCGCTTCTGCTACACTAACGCTGAATTGATTCTTGAGATCGATGGGTTCAGATGAGTGACCACCTTCGAAAGAGATTTCCATAGTATCCATGATGTTGAGGAACGATAGAGGCCTGCGTATACTTGAAGCTCTTTGGACAAGACGAGAGGGACGAACGAGAGGAAAGAAATATTGACTGTGAACTGTTCTCGTCAATTCATCTGAAATGTGTTAATACTCACATGCGGATGAGATTTATACTTTTCCAGACAGAAAGTGAAAGAAGGAAGCTAGCAATTTCGATAGGATGTGAAAAACTGAGGAAGTAAGTTCGGATGAGAATAATTTGAGAATGCATCGCTATTGCAAGCTCGTAGCCTTGCACGGCCGACAAAAAAAGTTTTGGTGGAGATAGAACCTTGTTGATCACGGAATAAGAACGGCCAATCAAAATGGAGGTAATACCATTCTGCGTCATATCCACGCTTACAAAGAACCTCACGTAGAATAATATAGAAACACATTTCAATCTTCACTTCATATTACCATACCTCTAATATCGTCACCCTATCTTAATTTCTTTCGAATATTCAGTTTGGATACTACAATAAAATATATTGATCATATTCATCTCATTCTCGAGATCTCAGGTGGAACACACGATGGCATCAAAAAGAATTATTCAGGATGCAAAGACATTGCTATCCAAATCTCGACCGGGGAAGTCATCATTTACCATCTGTCCTAGAAGCTCGCAGCGATATGTACACCAAAGTGCAAGATTGCCAGCTATGACAGCTTCGAGTTCAAGGACGAGACCAACTCTTCAACCACTCCATCAACCATCAACCATGTTAAAGCCTGCTGCGATCGGCGGCGTTCGCAGCATCTTTATCCAAACAGAAGACACTCCAAATCCGGATGCACTGAAGTTCCTTCCTAATCATCCAATCATACCACAAGACGTCAATTCGCCCTTCATAGAATACCTCAACCCCAGATCCACGCTTGCGCCACCATATCCATCCCCGCTCGCCGCATCGTTGATGAATATCGACGGGGTCAAGTCCGTTTTCTATGGCGCGAATTTCATTACAGTCACCAAGGTAGAGGATGCGAATTGGGCGCATATTAAACCCGAAGTTTTCAGTCTCATTACGGAAGCAGTAACTTCCGGTGCACAAATTGTTAACCTCACGGAGAGGACAGGAGCAAGTGGCGAACCAGAGGAAGAAGACAGTCTAGCATACAATGAGGATGATCCGGAGGTTGTCGGAATGATTAAGGAATTGCTTGAAACTCGCATCCGGCCCGCAATTCAGGAAGATGGTGGGGACATTGACTATCGCGGGTTCGAGGACGGCATGGTCAAGTTGAAGCTCCGAGGTGCATGCCGAACTTGCGACTCAAGTACTGTTACGTTGAAGAATGGTATTGAGGGAATGCTTATGCATTATGTAAGTACCAAAACCTCCATTCTTGGATCTAATGCTCAGATGATCATTTATGCAACAATGGGCTAACAACAAGTGCAGATTGAAGAAGTGAAAGGAGTTGTACAAGTATTGGATGAGGAGGAAGAGATAGCTCTCGCAGAATTTGCAAAGTTTGAGGAGAAGTTGAAGCAACAAAAAGGTCCTGATGCAGTTGCATCAAGTAGCTTAGATTCTATTCCAGGTTGAGCTCGGTACTTGGTTAAGGAGGCATGACTTTGGGATCTACCCGCATGGCAGCAGCGCGGATGTACAAAGAATCTGTTGAGGTTTCTCACTGGAGAGGATTTTGTTTCACAGCGTCTGCAATACCCACATAAAATTTGTGCATGTTTTACCATTCACGCGATGGACGAAATAGATTGCACATCAAAATCGAACATACGTGCCTAAGCCTCGCCTCACAGCACCCCTCTATGTTTCATTTCATCTTTGAAGATCGAACGTTTTTCAATGGCCATCTACAAATGTTCAAATTTGACAAACGAACTGACTTGGACGTCTGAATACAAATTCGGCCGTATAAGCTTTTTCCAGGTTTGATGCTCCTATGATATCAATTCGGCCTCATTGAATAGAAATTTGGATATCCCGCACCCCCCCTGATACTGCTTCATGCAAATCCAATTACGAAGTACATATGTCCCCTCACCCTGCATCAACTGTGATGATTTGATTGGATCAAAATTGCGGGTCTTTCTTCCATCCACAGCAGGGTGTGGACAAAAATTTCCGTGACGAATCAAGTACGCGTTGTTGAAATGGGCGTTTTGGCTTTCCAATGTCACCACTCAGAACTGCAGGATTTCTTGGCTGGCAAAGAAACTTGATAGATATCGTATGGTTTTCTACTCGAATGACAAGGCTGGAGAGGATATGCGCAGTTGACAAGATATAATGGTATCGATGGAGGGACAATGAGGGGTTACCTTCTTGGTGATTGGAGATGTATATGCGGAAGCGCCTGTAGGTAGAGTTGCTTTCGGCTTTGTCGGTGTTGCACCAGTATGGAACGGTAAGTTCTCATTTCCCCGCGATTGCAAAGGGCTTTCGTGGAAGACTGGGAGGGGAACTTTTGCCGATTTGAATTGTCAGGGAAGTAGGAGTTATTGATGCCGCTTTTGGTTGACAGGGGGGGGGGAGGGGTTTGAGGGGGTGAGGGGAAAGGAATGTTAGAATGGATGAAGTTCAATTGGTGTCTGTATCTTTCTGTAGGTATTTGCAGTATAATCTACGGAGCAATCCAGAAACAACTAGCTTGATTTTATTACTGCATGCAAGAATCTACTTTTATAACACCTAGACTCTGATAGGGCAATGCCGTTCTTCTTTGTTCTTTCGGGACATCCCACTCTTCAACCGCCTCCCGGATATTTCTTTAGACTTTCATCTCCTGCCTTTACTTTCTCTTTCCTTACCAACGTTGGACCAACTCAAGGTTCGAGGGTCCAAAACTAGATCAGCAGAGTGCGGGAAGGAAAATGCGGGAGAGGAATCCGGGGTAGCTTGAAAGCCTGGAAAAATGCAGCAGAATTTCAAAATCTTGTAATATGTCGCCATCTCGATCCTAGACTGAAAGGATTAATACTATTACGACATACGCCATCCAGATCTTTGTAACCGTGTCCAGGGAAGAAACAATCATCCGTCGAAACAAACAGAGGATGAAGGAATTATTCATCGAATGAGATGATGGTGGCGTCGTCGTTGTGGCAAAGACTGGATTTTTTATTTAATTTATATGCCATGTCGAAAGTATTTGGACTTTGAAAAGATGCACAGGTAGGTATGTGAGGAAGAAGGTAAAGGCAATAGAAATAAAAGAGGGTATCGTATTATGCTGCAGTGATTTGATGTATGTATGGATGGTGTGTGTTGCAACTTTCAAGATGGGCTCACAACATAAACATTAACTTCTCGTACTTCCATCTATTTCGTGTGCTTCTTATTGTCATATGAATATTTGTGATAAGGAGTGTGATAATTATGGTCTTTCATATCTGCAATGCCGGTACTTGAGATTTCCTTTCCAATGAGATGGAGTGTGATACCTAGGTACCTAGTAATAATGCGTGGTATTCAATCAACCAATGTATCAAACGCTCTTTGTGGTATCGCCAACATGGATGCAAAGTATCGGTCGGGTAAAAAACATCTACGAACGAAGCATCGTAGAGGATGAATTGAATGTGACTTTTTCGAGTCAATGAAGCGGCAACAGATAGTTTCTTCTTTTCAATTAGTTTGTCCTACCCAATGTTGCAAAGGAAAACCCGACATCTACCCAGCTCAGCTACCTCACACGCTCACGGGGGATTTGAAAGAGATCGTCGCTTTATTAATCTATATATTACTAAGAGAAGGGATTCGAGGCCTCGCCATCTCCTATTTCGGTCGGTCTGGATCTGTCACGTAAAGATAACCTGGTAGTTTTTAGGATCATACCTAGTCCTCCGTATATCGTACATTGTTAAAAAAAAAAATACCTAGGTGCCTAGGTATGTAATTTCTTGCATCTGATGATCTTGTCGGTTACTTTCTCTACCGGTTCGTATCTCAGATACTATCTGCAACACAGACAGGCGGACAGACGTACATATAGTTTACGTTACCAAGGCAATCTCGCGACCGACAGAAAAAACCGAACACCAACCCTGCAAAATAAATGAAAATTTGAAAATGATTCCTTTTCAAAACTTAGTATTAATTTAATTTTATATTTTAAATCTTTTTGAATTAATCTATAGAAATTATAAGCTAATAAATAAGTATTATTGAAGATTTGAAAAGATTATATTGAGTTGTTGTTTATATATTAAATTTTGATTGAAATAAAGATTTTTAGTGTTTGGTTTTTTCTATTAATTGCAAGACAATTCATATCAACATTACAACATCGTACATGCCAATCGTTGATCATTCTCCTCACCAGACGGAGGTAGGTTGAATAAGCACTTCAGTAAGTAGTTTGTTTGATATATGCTTTGCTTTGCTTTGCTTTGCTCTGCTTTGCTCTGCTTTCGGTCACTCGTCTGCATGGATGAATGTAATGATAATGTTTTGTTTGCACGGCCTGATGGAAATCCAAGAACTACTCGATGATCATTTATGGTTGCTCTCCCTACGATATGTATGTCCATATTCATCTCCATCTCCATCTCCACTCATTCCTTGGATACCCAATTAGACATACTCCATAGAGATGGTTCTCTCACACTCAGGTCTCTTTACACCTAAGTGGTTCCCATCTGAAAAGAAGCTCCATTTGTTCTGACTTGCATATTCAAGAGAAAATCCAATGCTGCTCTATGATTTATCAATATGTTAGGCACAAGTGCTTTCCCCTCTCTCTGTCTCTTGTTTTTACCCTTTTCTCTCTCTCTCGGTGCGTAGTACAGTACTGATCGCTTTCTCTCTCTCTCTCTCTCTCTCCCCTTCTTCTTGCCCAGGTTCTCACTGACAAGAACTGCTTGCTTTTTCCTCTTTCTTTACATATCCCGTGTTTGAATCATTCTCCATTGCCACTCTACCTGATTATCTCTCTTTCCTTTTCCCCCTTCCCCCCTCCCCCCTTCCACATCTTCACCTCGCCCAGTTCCTCTTACTATTCTCCTACTTCACGTCTTCACACATCTTCTACCAGTCACATACACACACACTCCCTCTCTCTCTCTCCCTCTTGATATCTCTCTCTTCTCTTCTCCCCATCCACCACCACACCACCTTTACCTCGCATCATCTACCAGCTTCTTCTCTCACTACCATTAATAGCATCTCCATTTAGCATTACCACCTCGATTAACTAGCACCTCCACATTCACATCCACATCCAACTCTACCCATCCATCCATAACCGTCGACGCATGTCCGTGAACTTTTGTGGTGGCCCTCCACTTTTAATGCAGAGCTAATTGCCCCTCCCTTGTCTTCATATGTGGCTCTTTTTGCATCCTCCTACCAATTAGATCTTTCCCCTCATTGCATTTAGAAGCTTAGTAGTTAGAACCCTTTTTTACTTTCCTGGCTCTCCACGCCCCCCTCGGATATCGAACATCGGACCCTTGTGCCAATTGTAACGCTAAAGAGACCATCAGTTCGCATCTTGATCCATTCGTCGGTCATTCAGCCTTTCCTTAGGAGATCCTTACAATTATATTACATTTACAAATACCCCCTTCTTTAAAGCTTCATATCTTGTTGTTCCATCAATATACCTATCCCTATCCATATACCCACCTATCAATCCATATATACAACACATACAACATACCTACTACAAACAGACACACACATACACACGCACACGCACACATATACACTTTGTTTATATTTTACCCCAAATATAATAAAATTAATTGTCCTCCATCATCCACATCATCAACTCCTTCTACCTCTTCCAAGATAAAAAAAAAAGGATCATTCATTGGGAATATATCTTCAACGGAGATTTCCATTTCCATTTCTCTTGAATTTCGTCATCTTCCCCAAGAAAAGAGAAAAGAGGGAAAAAAGACCAATCATTTTGTTCTCTATTGTCGCACATTGAAAACGTACAAGCATTTTGTTTTAAACTATTTTTGCGATACCACTGTTCTTGTTCTTTGAAGAGTGTCTCTCGCGTGTCCACCATAAGGTAGCTTTCCCCGCATCAAGGTTGCGCCTCGCTCATCTTCGATCCCTCGAGACTATTTACAAGCCTACTTCGCCGCAGAAGAACTTCAAAACTTTCTTAGAACCGCCCACCTTCTTTTAAAGACAACCTCTACCCGTCAACTCTTTTCGAAGTTACGATATCAGACATAATAAATTTATCTTGACAACTAATACTTTCGCACTGTCAAGAGATATATTCATCCCATTCTTCCCTCCCGAGATTCATCGGTCAATCTCGAAAACTCGAAGAGAGAGAGCTTTGGCCTTTCGTGCCTTTATCCTTCCCACGACAATGGGCTACGCATAGTCCGGGCGACACAAAGCCTTTTACGAATTCGAAATTCCGAACGCATATGCGGAGAAGCTTTGACATTCGATCTTCGGTTTGTTACAACAACTGCTAGTTCAAGCGATTATTGAGAAATAGACGGTATTTGAGTTTGGGTTTCATAAATTGAGAGAGAGAGAGAGTGTGGCATTAGAAGAGTTTCATCATTTCATGCGACAGCCGCCATTAAAGCAGGTAGGTGAGCTTCTGCCATCCCAAATCCTTCCACCTCAGATCCCTAGCCTTGACGGGGATCTCGAGTGGAGAATCATTCCGATTGCGACTCTCGAGATTTGGAGCTGACATGTCAATCTACTAGATAAACAGATAATAATTGTATTTTGAAAGTTGGGTTCTTTGGTTGGGTTTATCTCACATCCGGTGAGTTTATCTTTTTCTATATTGAAACAGAGGTACTCGACCGGGTAGTTCTCGCATCCGAATGGCCAGATCGAAGTGTGGATTCGACGACAACAATTGTTCGGGATTGGCGCAATCAAATATCAACGTCTAGGAACGTTGTTTCTTGTGGTATACGATATTCTGGATTCGAAGAGGCATTTGTCTCGTATATCAAAACCATATTGCGACGTCTGGAAGAACATTCTTGGGGTTGGATTTCAGAGCAATACCGATATATATCTCTCGGCCAAATGAGGAACCTACCTAGGCAGAACTTTCTCATTCACTTACCGGCTATCGACGCAACCGAGCTTGGAGAGTCGGTATACGGCACAGAACAGACGAATTTCTGCCTCGTGGTTTCTTGATTCCTGGTCACATTATGCTACCTGATCTTGACACTTTTTTCGATCTTGTCGATTGCCACGGACTTGAACAATTCTAGAATCAATCTCTTTCTGTTTTTTTTCCCTCCATACTGTTCTTATTGCTTACTGACAAAGATATCACACAGTATTAGTTATTCGTTTCTTGTGCGTCAGTATCGAAAGTCGGTCCGCTTCTCCTCCTTGCGGGGCACACCAGAATTCACTCACGTTCGCATTTAAACTTGGGCCTCTTTCAGCTCTTCCATCTAGACATTCACGCCCTGTTTTCTAGCAGATCGGTTCCCTATTCTTGATCAATTCTACAAATTCGCTTACTGTCGACTTAACCCCCCTTTTGCCAAGCAGACTCTATCAAGTAGTTCGGCCATTTTCAACAACTACTGCAATACAAAACTCGATTATAATTTTAGGCAAGACTCTTTATTAGCTTGGTAAGTTTTCATCACTATATTTTTCTTTCGTCCTTCGATCTATCCGATAGTCTTTTGTTTTGGTTGCGATCTATTGCGCATATTCAATTCTAGACTGACTGCATGAGAAGCTGCTGGGATTCTTTCCTGTGGCTTTCTTTGTGTTGTGATAACCCTCTTTTTCAATATGATTCACTTGCTCACTCCCCTGCTCACTTGAGTATACGGCTCCCAACTTTGAATATTTAAGGACAGCCTTTGCAAGTTGCAGTAGCCCAAGTTCTACATAAGATATTTTTTTTTTACTTTAGATCTCAATTTAGAGCAGCTTTCTTCTCGTCTCTCTACAGAGAACTAACAGTTTCTAGTTAGTCACCATGAGTTCAAGCAATAATAAGATCGGAGCCGGTGGCAAGGCTAACCAATCGAATCCTTCATCCATGACATCAAGTAATCCTTCCCTCCTCCTTGGCAAATTCAATGAGCGCCGCTCAACACCGGATTCGGAGGCTTTGGCAAGCTCCGATGATGAACCTGACAGACAGGACATTCAACAGCCAGTTAATCCACCTCAAAAGCCGCCTGCACGTCGTGCCTCATGGTTGAACGACACACCTCAAGCTGGAACTCAGCCACGAAAGGGCTCGTTCGCAAGTAGTAGCATGTCTCCAACAGCTTCACATCCCAGTACACCCTCGACTGAGTCCAACGTTTGGGGTTCTCATGCCCAAGCAGCAGCAGGTCGTGGACATACGAGCACGAGCTCATTCCCTTGGGGTAGTGCTATTTGGAACAGCGAGTCGCGTAAAGAGCCACCCTCTAGATTGACTGAAGTATTACCATCTCCAACTTCTATGCATCCACCGGGCTCAGCTGGCAATGGATACTTTCCTAATGAAATGATGAGTCAACGAGACCCCTCAGCGAACCAACCCATCCCATTCGCAATCCCTCTCCATCCCACTCCTAAAACATACAGATCCCAATCGTACTCCGTCGGTCAGCTCGACCCAGATACAAGTGCTGGCCCACCGCCAGCAGCCGTTCCAGCGGCTTCTGGTCGGGGACATAGAATTGGACATTCCGCATTGCAACATCGACCATCCCGGCCAAGTATGTTGAGCGAAATGACCGAGGGCGGTCTTGGAAAAGTCAAGGAAGTCGAGGATGATGACGATGAGAGTACTAACAGTTCTTCGCATGGTGTTCAAATTCAATCTCAAGAAGCCAAGACTATAGAATTATTAGCTAAAGAAAATGCAATGTTGCGACAACAGCAACAATATCAGAATCTGCGCCTCCGACCACGATCTTCAACCTCCAATCCCTTTGGCCTTGGCAACGGTTATGGCTTGCAGGAAGAGCCTCTACCTGAAGAGTCAGATTATGCAATTGACGAACTTGATGAGCTCAATGATTTACAAGATCCATCCAAAGCGATGTTAGGCCGAAGAATGAGCGAGTATGGTATTGCTGGCGCCCAGAGAGCCTCGCCGTACACTCTTGAAAATAGAAAGTTGGAGAATGTGAAGAAGGCCTATTGGCAAAGCTCACTCGGGTTCGGCGGACTGTCCGATATTCCGCAGAGCAGGCGCCACTCTTTCGCTGATATACCTGCTCGGCAAGGTTCTGTTAGCTCGACGATTGGTGAGTCGTTGTCACAACTCGATGCATCTATCCACGAGAGCCTGTCGTCAAATGCGGGTCGGTATAATGAAAATAATGGCTACTCTACTAATGACCATGGTGAGCAATATTCATAAATCCCTGAAGTGTCTTTGAGCTGTAGGCAGGCATGAATTGACATCCTTATACTAACTGAATGCAGCAGCTTCATACTTCGGAAATCTTACTCAACCGGGTCCTTCCCCATTCAATCCTTCTGCATACCCTTACGGAAATGTCAATCAATACTCCACTGGCCGCCCTGCATCACCTCATCGAAGCATGTATGGCGTTCCACAACCTCGACACAATCAACTATTGTATATCGTGTTATTCAAATGTTCGCGCGCAGATGTGTTTTATGTTCAAGAGGGCACTGGTCTCTCTGTCAAGCCTGGAGATCTTGTGATTGTTGAAGCCGATCGAGGAACCGATCTAGGCACCGTTGCTAAGGATAACGTGGACTGGGCTACTGCCAAGGAACTCAAAGAGCATTATGCCGAAGAGCACTACAAGTGGCTCATGATGTACTCTCAGGGTGCTGTAGGCAATACTGATGGAACTGGTGCTGGTTTAATGGCTGCTGCGAATGGTATGCAAGGAAGCGCTGTCGGCGGTATGGGTCCACCAAGTCAGCACGGCATGCAGGAACCCAACCCAGGAGAGATCAAGCCCAAGATCATCAAGCGCCTTGCTCAAAACCATGAAATTCAAGCTTTGCGTGATAAGGAAGGAAATGAAGCAAAGGCCAAGCGTGTTTGTACGCAGAAGGTGAAAGAGCATGGTCTACACATGGAGATTCTAGATGCCGAATTTCAGATGTAAGTCAACTAATGATCGCACCAGCTATTCCGATGATATGAGCTTACATTCAAATTTAGGGATTGGAAGAAGCTTACGTTTTATTACTTCGCTGATGCCTATATCAACTTCAATTCCCTCGTTACGGACTTGTTCAAAGTATACAAGACAAGAATTTGGATGTCCGCGATCAATCCTGCTTCTTTCGCAAGTCCCGCACTTGGCTTGCAAGCACCAAGCGGTATCGGACCTGGAGCTGTAGGTGTAAATAGAACTACACAAAGTGAGCGTCGACCACAACAGGCCGAGCAGCCACAAACATACAACACAACGCAAGCAGGCCGAGGCTATCAAGGTGTCTTTGCACAACCATTTCAGCCAGCTATGGACAGAAGTTCTGCAGCTGCTCCTGGCTTTCAGCCTCAAGGATATACTTATGGATATTCTCCATTTGGTTCTACCAGAAATGTCGGTGCTACGAGCGCTTATGGTACGTCAATGCTTGACCCATATTCTGGATTTGCAAATACAGCCGACTATCAAGCACCTGGACGATTCCCCTCTCCTCATGGCACTACCCCAACTCATGATAGTAGCGAATATGGTCGACAGACTGGACTTGTTGGTCAATCTGATGGTTGGATCGGAGCCTTCCAGGGCTTGTCTATGGGAACTCGTTAAATATGGGTTTCTATTAGAACATACCCACGATTTCGACCCGTTCCTTTGGCAAATCATAAGCAAGTCCATAACAGTCATAACCCTTGCCTCTGGTTTTGATTTCTTCTTTCATTTCCAGATGGTGAGTTATCATCGGCACACTCCTACAGAACCGGAGCCTAGATACATTTTTCTGTTGTAATATACCACAGATGCCCATCCTCATCGGCCCTGTTTCATAATTCTCTACATGTTCTAGGTGAACATACTATCTACACATTCGTTTATTTCATTTTCACATTGCGTTGCAACAAGCAACACATTGTTTCTATGGGTTGGGAGATACTAAATACTATGAAGACATACTGGAATAACGTCTTCTGGAATACTACACTTTTATTGCAATTTGATCATAGAGGTTAATTGAGAAGGTTTCATTCGGAATGGGGATTCTTCTGGATTTACTACATAATCGGAGACAGGCATCGGATTCGTACACAACACACTGGACATACTTTTCTACTTCTTCAATTCGTCGATACCATTTTTGTTCCACAGTTAGTCAGGGGGACTGCACCTTTGCGTCTTCGAGACCCTGACGCCTTACCACGACTTAACGAGTAAAAAAACAACAATTTTCAAGAACTCCATTGATAGATAGATCTTTCCAAATACGGCGGTGTCAAGTGGGGAAAAAAAGAAATTGGGGAAATTTGCAAAGGATAATGGATGGATGGATGCATGTTTTTTTTTTCATTGCTTTGTGGTTTTTGATTCTTTTTCTGGCCCGATTTGTTACCTTTTTGTGTCGTTTTTTGTTCTTCTACGATTCAAGGGGGCGGAGAATCGAATCGTCGATGAGATGGAATGGAAACGTTTTGATACATGTTCAAAGGCATTAGGGTTATGGATAAGGGAATCGGTAGCAAGAATGGAATTCATACACTGGGCTATTTATTTTGAATCGAAGTGGTCAATGTGTGATGTGATATGATATGTATACCTACTTGTTATGACAACAGCACAGATGAGCAGGTTAAACGAAAATACGTAAGCAGCCAGCAATAATCCCTATGGCCCATTCCTCAAACTTACAACCTCTCTCCTTCATAAACCCAAATACGCATCTCTTCCCATCGACAAACACGCCAAATCGAAAGAGTAGCGCATACCGGCACCTCGTGGTGTAGCGGTTAGGAGTGTCACACCGGGTCCTCTAAAAACCCCCCCGAATCATGGGGGTTTCCTCCCGCCCCTAATGAGGGGCGGCAAGGTTTTGCTAGTCTGATTTTCGGATGGAGATTTTGGGTGTTTTTTTGGTTTTTTTACATACAGTATGATTGATTGATGGTTGCGCCAGTTATTTTTATTATTATTAGGAAACAAAAGAGCTTTTCTGTTTCTTAAGAGGTCTGTCCTTCTCTTTACGGATTTTTCTGTTACTTTCCTTCCTTCCTTGCTTGGGAAGGAAGGAAGGAAGTGAGGTGAGGTGGAAGTTTCGCGAGCGGGGAGGAGGCGGACCGGACCCACTTTGTGTCTCTTTCACTTTCACTTTCATCTTTTACTTTGACTTTGACATCGATCTTGAATTCATTACGGAATTTCATTTTTGTATTTGGGAATGAGTGATTGATTGATTGGTGTATGCTTGAATACCTACTCGCTAGATATTGATTGTCTCTTGTCTGAGTTTATCTTTCGTTTCTTTATCTGGATTGAGTCTCCTGTGATTCGGATTTGTTTACACGACGTTGAACTTCTTCCACTTACCTGTCTATATATACATATATTACTACGATGGTGCGCAAATCAAAACGCAAGTCTGAAGGTGAGTTGATTGTTGATTTCTGTATGCTTGGTATTTTTTATTCTGGCATCTTTGTTTTTGTTGTTGTTTTCGTTGAGGATTGGATGTGGAATTGTCTAACTTGGAGATTTGTGGCGTGTGAAGGAGATTTGCCGAATTCGAGGTTGAAGGCGAGAAAGAGTGGTGAATATAGAGGTGGATTGGATGGTGAGGAGCGAGAGGAGGGGTTTGATGCGGTGCGGATTGGGTTGATAGGAAGGGGGTGAGGAGGGATGGTAGGGAGAAAAAGGATGTTGGTGGTGTTGCGGATCAGGTTGATAAGAAGGGTTTGAGGAGAGATGGGAAGGAGAAAAAGAAGGAGAAGAAAAGGGGAAGAATGTCGGAGCCTGCGAGGATTGGGCGAAGGGAATTGGAAAGAGGGAAGAAGATGATGAGGATGAGGATGAGGATGAGGATGATGGGATGGGGATGAGGATGAGGATTCGGGACAAGAAGCTAGCAAGTATGCGGAGTGTTTGGAATGTTTATTTGTTTGCAGAGTGTGTACTGACTTGATTCAACAAAGTGAGTTTCTGGAGCTCGACAATCTTGAGAGGAAGAAAAAGAAGAGCGCCGAGAGAGCGAAAGCGCAGTTTATGGAGAAATTTATTGGGGTCGTGGAGAGAGACGTGAAGGACTTCAAGGAATCGGCGGCAGAGTTGGAGAGAGAAGCGTGAGTATACCTTTCCTGGCTAAGAATTTGAACTGCACACTGACTCTTCTAGTTCGGTCGAAATAAGGACTTCCTGGAAGGCTTTCATGCTGCTTATTCTTTGTCGGCACCATTCAAAACTGTCTCTTATGATTTTTCTTTAAATCATAAAAAAGGTCGAATCATGATTACACGGGCGTTGGAGTTGAGTTCGCAATTTGATAACCTGACAAGGAAGGATATCGCAAAAGAGTTGGCAGGATTATTTGGTAACGAGTGGAGCAAAGAGGATGGAGAGATTGCTAAGATGCTTGAACTGGGAAAAGTGGTTGGGGTGAATAAATTTGAGTGTATTGTGAATGCTTCAAAGCCGGAGATCTTGGAGACAGAGGCACTTGAAGTTTCGAAGAAATTCTACCCAGCTGTTGAAGAGGAAATTAGTACTGGCTGGGGCAAGGAGGCGAGGAAACATGAGAGGGCTCATAAGAGATTGCTCAAGGCTTTTGAAAGCAGGAGTTGAGTTGTGGTGAGAGGAGGATTAGGGATCAGAATGAGATGGGGGATTTATAAATTTGCTTGATGTCTTTTCAGACTTTGCTACTTGGCTGTTGGGACTTGGAGCTGTATTGTAGTATGTATACTATCCTGTCTTCTCTCATCTTTGAGATACTATCACATAGTAGCTATAAATGAATGTGTATGTATGACCTAGCGAACTTTGCTGAGTATGACATAGACGCGAGTGAAGAGAATTGAGGTGAATACTTACCTGTTGTAAGGAATGCTACTTTAGGCCTGATGATATCCTGGGGACAATATAATGAAGAAGTTTAAGCGAAATTTACTCGAGGAATATGTTTTTCAGGGCGGGGGATACGATATAGTAGATTGATCTGTAAGACGAGATGAGGGTTTAGAGAGAGGGAGATTATGATTTATAGGAGTGGGTTTCGGCTTGAGGTGAAAGGGGGAGGGGGGAATTGGGATTGGGAATGGATATGGAAATAAGATGATAATTAAAATAGAGATGGAGATGGAGATGGAGATAGAGATGGTAATTGGATGCATGAAGGAGAATGTTTGGAGTGGACAAAGAGAGAATTGAATTTGAACTGAGATGGAGGGGAATCTTGTAGGTGGGTATATGAGGATACTTCGTTACTACTTGAGCGCTGTGAGACTGTGAGAGGGAGGATTTGGTAGTGCTTTTTGGAATTCTCTTTGGGAGTACAGGGTGGATAAGCAGATAAGATGCTCCGGGGAGAACTATTTGTAGAAGATACGCCAAATCACTCAGATACATAGAAGATTATGTATTGAGAACCTATGTATTTCAATGTCAGTATAGATGGATTTGTATGCTAGCAATGTATATTTTATTGTAAACTAGAAGCTCCCGAGTATGTCTATAAAAGTTTCAGTTCAGGATAATGATTGTCTGTCTGATTTCCTTTAATTCCAAGTTAAGGATACCTACTGGTGGATGTATTTTTGGGATCACGGGCTTTACGTCCTACTAGATGTAGAGAGCTCGAGGAGGGGCCGGCTGGTGGATAATGAAGTGGGGAAGTTTTGATATGTTGCCTCAGGCTTGAAGAAAATTTACCCGAACGCGCTAAAAAATCGCACATTGATTTTCACAAAATTGATTCTCGAGAACTTTTTCCTTTTAGACAACACGACAATCGACGCCGCCGACAACTCCCAAAATCAATCAAGGTTAGTAAATCGAGTTCGTTGGAATACAGACTTCAGATAAACCATCTGCGACGAGGAATATACTTCTAGAATTGCAGATGTTCATCGGAATTGGATTTCTTCGATTTTGCTTCGCAGCTCTACCACCAATTCGATTTTGATGGTTCTTACATGGAACTTTGCTAACGTTGATTCTCCGCAAACAGATGGGTGCTCTTAAATATCTCGAGGAAATTCAGAAGAAGAAGCAATCTGATGTGCTTCGATTTCTTCTCCGTGTCCGATGCTGGGAGGTAAGATAAAAACGACCCCAAGAGACGATCTCGATCGACTTCAATTATTCGAAAATTTGGTCTTCGGACAAGCAAATTGGAATATTGTGGACATCTTTGATGTCTCTGCTATACACTCGTTGAACTTAGCTGAGAGTGCATAATATAGCTCCGACAATTGAACGTCGTTCACCGTGCTTCTCGTCCATCCCGCCCAGACAAGGCCCGCCGTCTCGGTTACAAGGCCAAGCAAGGATACGTTATCTACCGTGTCCGTGTTCGTCGTGGTGGCCGCAAGCGCCCAGTTCCAAAGGGTGCCACCTACGGTATGTTCGATTCCATATTCGACAGAAGGAGAAGATGCTTTCTCCAAAAAATTGCATTTACTAACCCAAATTTCGCATTTTAGGAAAGCCAACCAACCAGGGAGTTAACCAACTCAAGTACCAAAGATCCCTCAAGTCCACCGCTGAGGAGCGTGTCGGTCGTCGTTGCGCCAACTTGAGAGTCTTGAACTCCTACTGGATCAACCAAGACTCCACCTACAAATACTTCGAGATCATCCTCGTTGACCCTCAACACAAGGCCATCCGTCGCGATCCCCGTATCAACTGGATCGTCAACCCAGTCCACAAGCACAGAGAATCTCGTGGATTGACTGCCACCGGAAAGAAGTCCCGTGGTCTCGGAAAGGGTCACGGATTCAACAAGACCACCGCTGGCCGCAGAAAGACCTGGAAGAAGCACAACACCCTCAAGTTGCAAAGATACAGATAAATGTAATCAGGGGTTGGTTAGGTGTTGTTGCTTGCTTGGGCAATGGGATGAATGGATTATTTTATGGCCTCATGGCGCACTGGTAGTTAATGCAAAAATGCATAGCTTTCCCATCATACCCAAAACTTTTATGAATTTACGAATCTTCTACTATGTGAAAGTATCATAGATTTTTGGATATCGTGTTCTGTGACCAATGAAAATGTGAATACATGGGATGAATTTTCAATACAATCTCGCTCTCTCGGGCAGCCAAGAAATGATTAGAAATGGTTAAGCTATTTCCCTACATATTCTTCTCTTCCCCATATATATTTCATAACAAATTTTAAAATCTCATCACGAACATGTAATGTAACACAACACACCTCCAAATGCTAACTTCTTCTCGATAAACTCCGAGGGTCGTTTCAACATGTCTCGTATTCATTCTTCCTCCATTTCTTCTTGTCAACCAGTTGAAACAAGGAAGATTTTCTCATTTCTTGGCAAAGGAATAACACTTCCGTTTTCAAGCCATTCCAATTATGCATAAACTACTACTCGTACTACACTACCAGTACCTTGACACTACTACTACTACTACTACTACTACTAGGTCGTACATCAGATCCAGACATTTCTTGTGGGGAAACCTACCTTAGCCACATCCATCCCAATATGTACTGAGATAAACCTGCAAGATTAACAATATAAATTTATACGATAACGGTAAATAACCAATCCATGTTTGTTGTTGGAGAAGATCCCCCTTTGGAGATTTGGGACGAAGGTCAAAATCTAATGCAACGTTTACTACTCGTAATTTTAGATGTTAATTCATGAGAGTACTTTTAGGAAAGAGCCCGAGACCACTTGCCCCTAAAGTTCAAGCACGAACGAACGGACAGACTCTCGATTACGAAAACAAAAGATAGCTTGGATATACCACACGAGAAGGGAACTGAGCTACTGCCCTCGCACAACATTTACAATTGATTTCGCAAAATACTTTTGGAGGACCCGATGGTCAAACTAGAACGCCTGCACTTCGCAGACATCGTTTGAAAATAATAAAATGGCACCTTGGTCTAGCCGCCTACTTGCTTCTTCGAGCGCACGGATCGATTCTGGCTCGAGCATTGCTACCGTTGGACCAGCACCTGATTCGCCGACGAGAATAAGAGGGAGAGCAAAGATTACGGAGGCAGATATCTTGGATAATGCGTATGGTATTCCGACATTGACCACGGCCGGTCGGCCAGGTCCCTCGGGTTCGTATTCCTCGAATTCCTCCAAACCGACTTCGAGCCATGGGAGATCCATGAGCCACCCTTTCCCGTCGCTGTTTAATAGCAAGAAGAAGGTGACCGCGCCGACACTACCTGGAATTGGGTTTTTTGATGACGACGATACATCACCGGAACATAATACAGGGGCTAGGTCTTCGAGGGTGCCAGACAAGGATTTTTTGACGGGAAAGTGTATGACTTGCAATTCGAGCGTGAGTTGGCCGAAAGAGCTTCATACGTTTCGATGCAAAGTTTGTATGACAGTGAACGATCTTCAGCCATACACCCCAGCTCAAATTGATGGACTCAGAGTGGCAGGAGGTGGTAAATCTACGACTTACTCTGGGTTGAGTAAACCCCAATTCTCTAGAGGTATGCTATGAGCGGATGATCTATTATAGATCTCATATCTGACCTTTATAGTGGCGCCATTATCTGTGGAGAAAACTCGAAGAATTGCGGAACGATGTATAACTACCTACCTAATCAATCGACTAAAGCATGACGAAGCCGATACCTGTAATACACTGTCAAGTCCGCCAAGGTCACCTACATTCGAAACGACGGAATCCCCACAAGAATATCAGTATCCCCGACATTTCAATCAACCTGGTTCACAAGCACTTCCCATTAGACCCCCTCCTGGACGCGGAAACAGTTCTGGAGATCGCCCAAGTATAGACGCTCAAAGACGGCCGGGTTCGCGTTCAATGCCCTACTCAACTTCATCCCCTGGCAGTTTCCTTGGCGCCCATATGGAAAAACGTGATCGAATGGGCTCTGGTACTTACTCCAAACAATTGGCTAGTCAACCGCCAAGTAGAAGTCCTCCACATCCACCGGAAAAATTCGACGAACCTATGCACGGAAGACAAGATAATGTCGCCAGAAACCTCTTTAGACCCTTGGAAGAATATATTACAGCATCATTTAGCCAGTTCGATTGTATCAATACTTCCTTTAGTACTATGCGACAACATTCCAATCCTAGGGCAGGAAGCCAGAGTGGTCTAAAGAATTTTATGGCCACTATTCCAGACGAAAATGATCCGCAGTCAGAGACTCCCTTGGAAGAACTTGATCCCCGAATGTTGATGCTGGGAGATATTGCAGAGAATGGTTCTTGGTGGACTGGCAATCAAAAAGAAACCCCTGAAAAAGCTCGCGGCCAACGGCCTGTTGAAACGATACGCACGAATCCTCATTGCGATCTTACTACAGTCAAATCACCTCGTATTGACTGGCCTGACCTCAATGAATGGTATCATGTAGTATCGCATCCGGGAAGAATTTGGCATCGCAAACTGGATGAATTGATATCACGTCGATCTAGCCCGGTCATTCAAGCGCCCACTGATAGCGAGCTTGCCGAAATTGAGGATACAATCACAGAGGCTCAGTTGCATCTCCAGAGAATTTTGTTGAAGGCTACGGAAAGTCTATTGAAACGTCCCGGGCGTCCTCTAAAGGAGCCTGATAATCTCCGATTTCTCTTGATCATTTTAGCCAATCCTCTTCTGTACCCTGGAAATGGTACCGCTTCAAGAAATACAGGGCCGAGAGCGCCACCAAGCGACCAGAGACCGGAAGCTAGTGATCTCAATGTGACTAAAACTAGAGGTCAACCTTTGTCTTCTTCTAAACAACCGCCGAATGCTACAAAAGGAGCATCCGGCCAACACTCAGGAATCATCAAACGTATCGTGGGACTGCTTTCCAATACTCCAAATGAATGCCATCATCATATAGTTTCGTGGTTCGCTAGATATCCAGAGGGTCATTTCCAACGTACCACAGAGTTAGTCGGCAGCTTTGTCACTTATAGACTTACTAGACAGCATGGGAAACCTCGCGAGGCTGATCGACCCGACTTCACTTCTGGCTTAGTCCCTCACATGAGTTCTAGAGAATCCCATAATAATGCTGCAGCTTTTCACGCGGCTCTTCAAGCTGGGCAGAGTACCAACAAGAAAAAGGAGACGAAACAAAAAGCTGTTGTATATAGTGATGATTGGCAGATCAGGGCGGCTGCTAGGGTGATGGCACTTCTTTTCTCAGCCAATAATAGTGGGTTACATAGAAAAGGCAAGTTACTCAGTAGTGTTCAATCGCCAGCCGAGTATCTGTCGAAAAGTACGGAACCTAGTATTGGAACTCCGATTAGAGCTCTGGCCGCACATGGACAGATGTTACCAACAAGCCACTTTTACAATACCTTGCTCGATTATTCCGATCTTGTCGCTGATTTTGAGGCTTGGGAAAGCAAGCGTAGCAAGTTTGCTTTTTGCCAATATCCATTCTTTCTCAGCATTTGGGCAAAAATCCAAATCATGGAGCATGATGCTCGACGTCAAATGGAAGTGAAGGCGAGAGAGGCGTTCTTTAATAGCATCATGACACGTAAACTAGTCAGTCAGAATCTTCTTTTGCAAGTCAGACGAGAGTGCTTGGTGGAGGATAGCTTGAAAGGGGTTAGTGAGGTTGTGGGAACTGGTGGTGAGGAGATCAAGAAGAGTTTGAAAATAGAATTCAAGGGCGAAGAGGGTATTGATGCTGGTGGTTTGAGAAAAGAATGGTTCCTTCTTCTTGTGAGAGAAGTTTTTAATCCTGATCATGGTATGTATCTCCTCCGATGTGATTCCAGACTGTAAACTAACAATAAGCAGGCATGTTCTCATACGATGAGGACTCTCATTTCTGTTACTTTAATCCTAATAGCTTTGAAACAACCGATCAATACTTTCTTGTTGGGGCTGTACTTGGTTTGGCTATCTACAATTCAACCATTCTCGATGTGGCGCTGCCTCCTTTCGCTTTCCGAAAATTGCTCGCCGCTGCCCCAGCTGCAGCACCCGGTGCAACATCACATGCGAAGCCTTCTATGACATATTCTCTGGAAGACTTGGCAGAATTCAGACCTGCTCTGGCTCATGGGCTGAGACAACTCCTTGAGTTTGATGGAGACGTCGAGGAAACATTTTGTCGCGATTTCGTAGCAGACGTTGATCGCTATGGACAAACAGTCCAAGTACCTCTCTGTCCTGACGGCGACAAGAAACCAGTGACGAACTCCAATCGAAGAGAATTTGTGGATCTTTACGTGCGATATCTTTTAGACAGTGCCGTAGCTCGACAATTTGAACCCTTCAAACGCGGATTCTTTACTGTTTGTGGAGGAAACGCTTTATCACTTTTCCGACCCGAAGAAATTGAACTCCTCATTAGAGGCTCCGATGAGCCTCTAGATATAAGTTCTCTCCGCGCCGTCTCAGTGTGTGAAAATTGGGGGGCAAAAGATGCAGCAGAGCGCGAACCAGTCATTCAATGGTTTTGGGAATCCTTTCAAAAAGCGGATCCAAAGGATCAGAGAAAACTTTTGAGCTTTATCACAGGCAGTTCTTGTATTCCGGCAATGGGTGCAGCTAGTTTGGTTATTAAATTGAATTGTTTGGGGGATGATAGTGAGAGATTCCCGGTGGCAAGGACGTGCTTTAATGCGTTGAGTTTGTGGAGGTATGCGACGAGGGAAAAGTTGGAGGCAAAACTTTGGAGAGCAGTCCATGAGAGTGAGGGATTTGGATTGAAGTAGTGAGGGATAGGTGTTGGAGGGAGTAGTTTGTGTGGGTGGGGAGATGGTCAGAATAGAAAGAGAAGGAAAGCATTTTACATAGAGTGCTACTGATGTTAATGTTTGGTGGAGATGGGCGTCTTTATTTTGTATTCAATGGAGCCCCAAGGGTTTTGGTGTCGGCATTGGCGTTGGTAACTCGATTGTCGTTCAGGAACTGGACAGTTGAGTAGGTATTTGCATGAGTCTTGGAATTGGACTGAACTTGGACCCCGGCAAAGATTGCATGCCTTTTACATGAGAAGCAGAGCCATTCATCAAAATTAGATGAGACGAGATAATATCTCTTCGTTAATGATCATTCGTATATCACTTCTCTCATCCCCTATCTGTGTGACTATTACTGTAACCATATTTTCCCATATAAAGTGATGTATCAAATACCTTACTCTTTTCTAGTCATTTTGATTTTCATTTTTCCCATCATGTGAGTATTCCTCCTCAACGCCTGGTATATATACAACATATTCTACAACCATATCCATTCGTTTTCGTAGTTCTTCTGTTTTTCTCTACACCCCGTAACCATCTTTCGTCGTTACCTCGCTCCCCTTCTCTAATTATCGGCAGAAGCAGCAGCGACCTCACCTCTCGCCTGATCCAAAATCGCCTTCTCAGCCCGAATCTTTTCATTGACAGCCGCACTCAACAGCGAATCCTGTTGACTCTTCAATTTCTTCGCCGCCAAATCCTTCAACATTTGTTTCTCGGCTGCGGTAGGTAGGACTTTCTTGGCCTTGGTTAATTCCATCAGATCAAAGAGGATGGCGTTCTCGTCGCGGTGCTTGCATTCGATGGTTTTCGTGTAGGCTGTGGGAGCGCCTGGGGTGGAAGGGGCAGCAGGATTGGAGGCGGTGCTGTTTATGGGGGGTGGAGAGGAGGCGTGGGAGGCGTCGGTGAAGTGGATGGTTAGGGTTGCGGGGAGGGAGGTGTCTTGGCTGCGTTTGACGGTCATGGGAACGGCGGGGTTGTGGTATTTGAGGCGGGGAAGGCAGTTGCGCCAGAATTTCCTGGGGAGGATGAGGATTAGCTTTTGGGGTTGATATCTAGGGGACGGAGGTGAGGGAGTGGGGGGACAGATGGGAAGTAGATGGAGGGGAAGGGGATAGGTACTTTGGTCCGAGATGTCCATTCAGTCCAAAAGCAAAGTCCATATGTATTCTGGTAACTTCTGGTGGGAGAATCGCTGCGCCGGGTCCTAATCTTATGCCGAGTAACTGCGCAGAAGCAGGAAAGTCAATTTCAAATCTTTAAATACCATTTATGGGCAAATCTTTACCTTCTATATTGCGAATTCTGTTAGCATCTGCAACCATTGCGAGAGAAATGTACGATTACTTACAGAGTTAAGCTTGGCCATGCGTTTTAGTAAGTTAACCATCTTGAATATGTGAACGTCAATACAATAAATGAAATATACTGTATAAGATCGTGGGGTGAGGTTCGGAGGAAGCTTGACTTGTGAATATATTTCTGAGGTTTTGAGACTAGGATTTTGGACCCCTGTCGATAAAAAGTTCCGACCTCCGACCAAATTTATTTTTTTGGTGGGATGAATGCACAGCGAATTCGCGTTCATTTTTAAGTGCCATGCGCCCGTTCGATAATTGATATGCCACTCTCTAATTATGGAAGACTTGCCCTGAGATTCTCAAAGCAGGCGGAATGCGCGGTCGCTGAGATACCTACTTTTCTTTGCCCATTACTTGCGCGAAATTTGCAATCCCCGAAGCTGGTACATAACCAACCGCGAAAGAGTGTTAGGATACAGCGAAGATATGTCCAGTCGCAAGCTCAAACCCAGGTCCAAGATACATCGGAATCTTCTTCTATTGCTTCAGCGCAAGCTGTAGCAAGATTACCCTCACAATGCGCCGGATGCGGTGCATTATCACAGACGACAGTCGAAGATGAAGCGGGCTATTATTCGTTGACAAGGAGGTCAGTTAAGGATTTTCTGGGGACTTCACACTCGGTGAAAAATACAAAAGCCACGGCAGAAGATGGGATAGTCAAAAAGGCGCTAGAAAATGTCGATAGTACGATTCTCGAGACTTTGGGAATGGAAAAACCTTCGTCCGCGACTACATCCATAGAACAGCCAGTATGCGATCGATGTCACAATCTCAAAAACCACCAAACGGGTGTTTCCATATACCATCCTTCCGTACGAGCACTTCAACAAACGATCGACGAATCTCCATACAAATACAATCATATATACCATGTTATAGATGCCGCCGACTTCCCCATGTCTTTCATACCCGCTATAAACAAGACGTTGAACCTGACGCCCCAGCGATCCCACAACCGTCGTTCGAGAACAGGAAAATTCTACGGTGATAGGAAGATGGAAGTCGATTTTGTGATTACCCGGTCGGATCTTCTAGCTCCAACGAAAACGCAGGTTGACGGGATGATGCCTTATTTAACGAGTGTATTGAGGGATGCGTTAGGAAGAGCGGGAAAGGGGGTTCGCTTGGGGAATGTTAGATGTGTTAGTGCGGAAAGAGGGTGGTGGACAAAGAAGTTGAAGGAAGATGTTTTGAGAGAGGAGGGGGAAACTGGATGGTTGGGAAGGTTAATGTGGGAAAGAGTCGGCTTTTCCATGAGATCTTTCCGAAGGGAAGGGGAGGAAATGAGGTGATCATTGGAGAACCTCTTCCAATGGATGTCCTAGAAGATAGAAGAGAGGCGAAGCAAACCACTATCGGAGAATCTCCGTCGATAGGTTCAGATATTGATAACAATATTACCCCCGAGGCTACTTTACCAATGGGTACCTTCAAAGCGATGGGGGTAGAATCAGAAAAGGCGGACAAGGCATTGCCAGAGAATGAACTTCCTGGTGATGAATTGAATGACACGATGTCTCTTCTTCCCCCAGCACAACAGGAAACAGCATATCCATCAATGCCACTCGTGTCATCTCTTCCTGGCACTACCGCATCACCAATTCGAGTTCCGTTCGGCAATGGAAAGGGAGAACTCATCGATCTTCCTGGAGTATCACGAGGTGAACTTGAGCTTCATGTTCAGCCAGAATATCGAAATTCGTTAGTAATGAGATCTCGGATAAAGCCAGAACAAAAAGTGATGAAACCTGGCCAGTCATTAGTACTAGGCGGTGGTCTTATCAGGATTACACCCACAGATCCAGATATCATCATGATGGCTTATGCTTTCACATCAATAAAACCTGATGCTCATCTAACGTCTACCGAGAAGGCTATCCTTATGCAAAGCAAAGGTAAAGAGCCATTTATTGATAACATTACTATTGCTGGAAGTGAAGAGAAGATAGCTTCGGCTGGTATCTTCCCTCTAAAATGGGATGTTACGAAGGCGCGTTTGAAGTCAAGCTCCACTGTATTGACTGATAAAGGCAAAGTGGATGAACTCCCGTTTCAAATTCTTTCTACAGATATTTTAATCGAAGGGTGTGGATGGGTTGAGCTGGTTGCCCAGATTAGCAAAAGACGTCTCATGAAGACAGATGCAGCCGAAAGTAATACTGTAAACGATACCACCTGGGGATGGGGAGATGAGGAGGAAGCAGCGGACGAAAAAGCATGGCCATCAGTAGAAGTGTTTACGCCTGAGGGCAAATTCATCGCTGCTAGAAGACCGATGAATGCATGGATGCTCAATGCTAAGCCGCAGACGAAAACTAAAGCTAGACCAAGGCGTAGCATGAAAGGTTTTGAGAAGTCGAGGAAGGCTAGAGCGAGGGCTGCAGGTGCTTAAGGGATACGGGATGAGCATAATAGGCGTCAATATTAAAATACCCCTCACAATATAGTCAATGGAAAATTAGTCACTGTACATGCACTCTCAATCGGGATGTTCATTAGTCCAACAGTGGGTGTATGGACTGACGGGTCACCTGTCGACTTTGAAATTTTTAACAAATCCATTTGCCAGATATTTGATATTAGAATCTATCTTTTTATTATGCAATCTCTAAGAATTCATTGTAATGTTTCCTAAGATATGCGAAAGGATATGTTAAGAGATATCCCAAAGTCCATTTTCGCAGTGTCCTGTCAGCCCGTACATCCACTGGTGATCTAAACCAGAAGACTTGATGTGAGTTTCTAGCTCTGAGAACACCTGTGTATTTTGAACGAATCGAGTATTTCGAGAAGACTGAGTATTTCTACGAATTTGAATATGTTAAATGGGCTCAAGCAAAGAAAGGTCTTTTCACGAATTACAATCCAGACTTCCCTTCTCAATGAAATCATGAGAATGAAAGTAATTATATGAGAAGTATACGAGAAAAGAATATCTCACCTAGATGCATTCTTAATTTACGTCTCTTTCCACCTCTCTCATGTAGAGTCTGACACCAGCTCCTACCTCGTGCAGTGTGTTGTATCATTATCTGCATAAAAAAAGAAGCAACGACGTGTATCTATTTGTTTGAATATCCATATTTTCCTCTCTTCCTCTCTTCCTCTTCTTCTCTACATCATATACAATACAGCATATTTTAACAGCGCACAACGTATATACATCTAATAATCTTTTTGGATCTATATCAGCGTTTCCTCACTTGCTTGCCGACCTCACGTCGTTTCAATATTCGTGCCTGGCTTCGTACGAGTCTTTCGATTGGTATCTGTCGGTCTGCTTGACTACCTCATCGTTTCCTATTCTTGGGCTCCTCCTCCTGTTGCGTAGTATTCAGATACATTCAGACGCATTCAGACGCCTAGATAATTATCGTCAAACAAGACTCTTGATCAATTGCGACCATGGCTCCCACCGATGGAGAGTCTGACAACGAGAGCGTCCATTCGCCAAATTCTCCTGAGCTTTCGGCTGCTGGATCTGAAATCTCTCCAACTTTATTGGAAGACACTGCAGCATATGATTTTGATGTTCGTCATACTTGTAGGGGTAGAATTTAGTATCTGTTTCGTTATTCAATTGGCTTTAGAGACGTATTTGCTAATCAGCATCTGTATAAATCATATCGTGGCCTCCACTTTCACGTATAGTAGTCAGGATTCATAAAGTGGGAAGAATATTTCCCGCAGGTTGTAAATTTCTTGTGGAAGATTGCCCACTCGCATCGGAACTCTCTTATGAGACTAAAGAAAGGAAAAGGAACTGTGAGGCTTGTTCATGGGAGCTCTGAAAAGCACAAGTGATCAGGTCCAAGACGGTGTGGTAGAACAAAGGACTGTAATTCCTTTAAGGAAACTGAAGCCCCAAAAACATTTGTCAGACATTAAAAGAATTGTTTGAAGATGGTCAATAAACACAGCGAACATTCACTCAAGAGAGAGTTTGTAACAAGCAAAACAATTAATTATTCACAGCTATAAACACAGTCTATGATTGTAATGATATTGTGTGAATTTAAACTCATTAAACAATCACATTTACGTGTACCGGAAAATTTATCAATCTGGTCGCAGTATTTAAACCACTCTTTCTTTGTGTCAACACTATCCCGACACTTTACAAATAATCACACAAATCACTTTACAAAGCACTATTCAAACCTCTTTCGAAACCATAAGTTCTCTTAAGCTTATCCATATACACCATACAACTTTTCCATTTCTTCCAGAAACTTGGTAGATATGGAGGACAACAATTCTACCACAGATCAGAACTCCTTTTCGACGCTCGGTAAGCATTTAACCCTGTCTCCCAACCCTTTTGCTAACAATTTTGACAGATCCAGTTGAAGGAGAGTCTCTCAATACAACATGGCTCAATCACATATTTATTGAACAGCTGTTTCTCAATACAGATTATGCAGAATTCAAATACAATGTTGATAAAGCACTGGAGCGTGGTCTTATTTCTTCACTAAGCGTTGCTAGCCACATCACTACCATTTTTGGTCAGCAGGAAGGATATCAACTCGGAAGAGTGCTGGAATATCAAACGGTAACTTCTTCAACGGCTTTGAGATGGTTGTTGATTGCATATGGGTCAGATTCAACACGGAAATTTTTCGTGGATGGCTGTATGGACGTCGTGAAGGAGGTTGATGGACTGGTGAAGGCAGAACCGGGACGAAGTGTCTACACGCAAGATGAAAAACTTCGTGCTGAACAGATCGCAGCAAAGGAGTGGCTCGAAAAAGTAAAGAAATGTGCGGGAGTGCTGAACTATTGGTTGCGAGTCGCCGAAGAGCAACTTAAATTCGATCAGCGCTGGGGCACAGCCAAGAAGTGGGTTTTGCATGGAGACGGCTGGGGACATTTGGAACAGATCTGGAGAACAGGGCTCATAGAGAAGTTGGCGATAACTCTTCGGAAGGCGAAGTCGAATATCGCGGTGAAGTTGATGGAGGCAGGTCAGAATCCTGACTATGGCCCACAATATGTCAATTTGTTGCGAGACGCAGGTTTCGCAGATGGCGGAGAACCAGAAAGATTGGTATTCTGGCCTCAGACTGGCAAACTAGAATGGGTTTATCCAACGCAAGAGCCAAGAATTTCGAAGGTGGCAGCAGAGCAAATTCGAATGAGTGCAAGTCTTTTCTTGAGCGGCATTTCACGACGAAGCCAAGTTGCTGCTGTCCAAGAAACTGCTCCTCATGTAAAGCCGAACAGCCTCCCGGTTGAACAAGATACGCTTGATCAGCATCCTGCTCCTCGAATACTTATAAACGGAACTTCTGATCATCAGGATGTCACTTCTCAGGAACTCCCTGATCGCTGTACTACTGCAGACTCAGAAATTACTTCTCAAACAAGAATTGGACTTGCTCTTGGAGAACAAGATACAGCGCAACAAGTGCTTCCAGGTTCGTCTTCTGATGAAAATATCGCACTTCGAGTCAAGACAAACATGTTTGCTACTGACTGGGAAGATACCACTCCAGTACGACCAGGCAAATCTACAACCTGGTATTGGGGCCGAGAACCACGTCCAATTGGTCATGGCAGTGTTCCTCAGGAACTCGAAGATTCTAGGTTCTGGTATTCTGCAAGAAAGTCGTCTGACACACCGCATGCCATTGAAGCTAGCGTAACAGCACCTATTTCGTCTCTTCCGCGAGCTAAGGCTGAGGAAAATGAGTCTATTCCTGAGGTTGAAAAGCTTGACCGCGATAGCAACACACTTCCAGACATCAAGGGTGATACCATCATGGAAAAAGATATAGAAGACTCTAACTCTAATTATATTACAAGCAACAATCGACCATATACTCGTATTGATTTGGCTGACCTAGGAAAGAAATTGGCGGTTTTGGATGCCGCAGAACTGGAAGCTGCGGAAAAAAATAATCAGCAACAAAATCGAAGCTTAGCCGAACAGACACTGTTGGATCTACCAAGAAGACACACACAACTCAGAGAGGAACTCCAGCATTCTGCGAAGATAAAGAAGACCCTACTAGATAAGCTAGACAGTGATACGCCAATAGGTTCGAAGATGGATGCGGTGGGAATATTTCTTGATGCGATAGAAGAAGAGACTGAGAGAATGCAAGGATGGACAGAGGACTTGCGAGAAGCCGAGGCGGAAATCGATCGCGGTTACGATGGAGACTGGGAGGAGGAATCGCAAAGTGAAGAAACGCATAATAACACGCAAGCAATATTGAAAACAAGTGTAGAATGCTCCTTATCATTGGAAGGAAAGAAGCATACACAGATGATTGAAAAATCCTCAACAATGTTGCTTGGAGAGGGAGAAAGTATTGAGAGCGAAAAGCAAAAGGCTAAGACAAGTGTGCATGGGGAAACAGAGGAGACAGATGCAGGCGAAGTGATGGAACCCGCGGTTGCTCAAACTGTCGGACGATTGTCATTGGGAGACTGAATGATGGCAGCGTGGCTGGCTCAGACACTCGTGGCTATGATGGTGTTGGTCAAAGTTCGTCAGTCGAGGGGAAAATTACCAAGGCAGGTTATACAGCAGAAGAACATGACATTCTCTCGCCATCCACTGGTAACTGATCGAGAGCAAGGACAGAGATAGAAACTGAATTTGAGGGGTTTGAGTGTGCAGAGCGTGGCGCATTAGTACGTACTGTAGATAATATGAAGCTGCGGGACTTTAGCAAAACAAATAGATGACAGCACCCAAATCTCTTCATGCATGCATTCTACACAAAGGTTGAATTAAAATTGAACGTTTTGTTTATTCCTAGCCCTATCCATACTCACAAACGCCATTGTAATGTCCAAGCACGGTAAGATATGCTCTTAATATGATACAGCCGAAAAGTGTATCTGTAGCCAACCCATAAGCAGAAAGTTTTTTGTTTTTCTCCAACACCACTCTTTTTAGACTCTGACATTCCTGGCCTCCTTCTCCACAACCTTGACCAAATCCTTGTAGACTTCCTTGAATTCTTCCTCGCCCTCGATCTTCTCGGCCTTCTTTGCGCCGGATCTCGCCTCTGTAACCATTACCACACTCGTAGGTCTCTTTGTGTTACCTGCTGCTCCCAATTCGGCTCTGCTGGTAACGAAGATGTATGGTACGTTGTGATCTTCGCACAAAATTGGAATGTGAGAAATGACATCCATTGGCGAAATATCTGCAGCAAGGATAACGACACCTGGGAAAACGGTATTGCTGGCACCTTGAGGAGATTTGCGAAGAGCTTTGACGACTTCCTTAACACCACGCTTAAGAGTCTTGTTTTTGGCAGCTACGAACGACAGTCAGTATTTTTCATCACGAAAATGCGTCCACAATGCTGACTACGCAACAATTGGAAAAGGGAAAGGGCGAATTGATTTACCTTTCTTAACACTCTTGAGCACCTTCTTTGCGACCTTTTCATCGGCCAATGGGTTTGCGAACGGAACCAAAGCTCCTACTGGTTTGATCTCGGCAGCTGCACCTTCCTTATCCTCCTCAATCACAATATCCATGACCTCAACATCCTCTGGCTCCTTGGTAACTTCGGCAATGGCAGCAGCGACATTGTCTTCACTGAGCTTGACCTTCTTGTCCTTCTTGGAAGATTTCTTAACACCATCGGTTTCACTTCTCTTCTCCTTCTTCTCCTTCTTGTCGCGCTTCTCGGATTTATCTTTGCCCATTTTGAATATCCTAAACTTTCACTTTAGAAAGAATATTTAATGTACAATACAAAATTGTTGGTGGTGTTAATTGGACAAATTTGTTGTTTTGCGATGAAATCAGAGCTTGAAGGTTCAGAACTTTTTTACAAAATGTTCGGCGGGTCAATTCGCACTAAACTAGATCGGGAGCTGCTATAAAAACTCTCTCAAAGGACTGTAACTTGGGCACGCCCTGGTAGAATGGAATTGCTAAAATGATGTTATAACACTATCAAAGGTTTTGAACAATATAAAAAACTTCACGGATATGTGAATTTTAGGTAATATCATGTCCTCCTGTATTATCGGCCTCATTCATGTCCAAATCACCATATCATCATGCTTTCACAAATAGCAAAAATCACACCCTAGTGACTTGCGTAGAAACACTTTTTTAGAAACCATGATGCATTGCAAAATCCCAATCTAATACTTTACACCCATATTTCTTCCTTGAATCTCGCATAGCCACCAAGCTTCTTCGGTTTGGAGGATCAGGAAAGGTCCAACACCAAATAATGCTTAGCAGGCTGGTCATGTACTTTCCAAGCTCTATTCCTCGCCACTAAACTCCAGTCTTCCTGGCTTAGAGTTCAAGTATTCGTTTCTACCAAAACTAATTAGAACGCAATGCACGTTGGCGACATCACAGACAGTAAGACAAACCTCTCAATAGCCCATTCCATGGCAGTGTATGCGATAATAAATGGTGGTGCAATATAAAGGACTTGGCCACGGAATCGTCTCCAGGTGTTGAAGATAGCTGCGTTCAAGGCACCGGCGAGAGGACGTTGTCGGTTGGCACTGAGTGCATATGATGCGACACCCTTCTGGGGTTGAGAGCCTGTATATCCCACATCAGTCAAATGTTCCTCCTCGTTGCTCGATACGGTATGATCGATCTCGTATTGTCGGCGCTTGAGTAATCCCCTCTTCATCCTCTTCTACTCATTGCACCCCCCTCCGACATCTCGCGAGGCTTGTGTGTGTCGAGTGATTTGTGCGGGGATTCCAGAATGCCGAGTAGCGGTAGAAAATGCTCTTCAAACTCACCCAAGTTACCCCAGCCGCCAAGATATCTGTGAAGTACCATAAATATTAGCATGCCATACATCTTGGAAACCATAACCTCCCACACTCATGTAATTGTCTGGCCACCCGTGAAGACCCGTGAAGACCCGTGAAGATTCTTCCTCCTTCGCAGTAGGAATCTTGTTGGAAATACTCACTTTCCATACTTTCCAACCTCTCCGTCACCACCAGATCTAAGGATTGAAGTAGGTCTCATTTTGAATAATGTGCGAAGTGCCAACAGATTCAATTGTTAGGTATTATTCGTCAAAGCAGAAGTTCTGATATTCTGAATAGAAGTCGGGCAATCGGATTATAATCGCCAAGCATTCATCCGACACCCCTGCCTTGCCCACCCAATCATCACTAGCGCGAGATTCCGCCAAAAATGTCAAGCTGCAGTGAGCCTCCCCTCCGCACTGAGCTTCTAGATATCCCGCCTTCGAAAAGTATCTCCAACACATCTCCATTTCCACCACCCATAGACAACATTCAAGATGGCGCAATCTCTAAATAACCTCTACAAGTTCATCGTTCCTTTGGGAATTGCAACTGCCGCCGTTCAGTCCTCTATATACGATGTCAAGGGTGGCTCTCGAGCAGTGATTTTCGATCGTTTATCCGGAGTCAAGGAGACAGTCGTCAATGAGGGTACACATTTTTTGATTCCTTGGTTACAAAGAAGCATTATCTACGATGTACGCACGAAACCAAGAAACATCTCAACGACCACTGGAAGTAAGGATTTGCAAATGGTCAGCTTGACACTGAGAGTTCTACATAGACCTGAGGTCCAACAGCTACCCAAGATTTACCAGGTTTGTCGCCTCTTCCCATTTTAAGCCGATGGCATACTAATCCACACTAGAACTTGGGTCAAGATTATGATGAGAGAGTTCTACCCTCTATCGGAAACGAAGTCCTTAAATCCATCGTCGCCCAGTTTGATGCTGCTGAACTCATCACCCAGCGTGAAGCCGTCAGCAACCGCATTCGATCAGATCTCCTCAAGCGTGCTCAAGAATTCAATATTGCACTTGAAGATGTCTCAATCACCCATATGACATTCGGTAAAGAATTCACTCGCGCCGTCGAACAAAAGCAGATTGCTCAACAAGATGCCGAAAGAGCGAGATTTATTGTCGAGAAGGCAGAGCAAGAAAGACAGGCCAACGTTATCCGTGCAGAGGGTGAAGCAGAGAGTGCAGACACTATTAGCAAGGCTGTTGCAAAGGCAGGAGATGGTCTGATTATGATTAGAAGAATCGAGGCTAGCAGGGAGATTGCACAGACCTTAGCAAGCAATCCTAATGTCACTTACTTACCCGGCGGTGGTGAGGGTGGCAAAGAAGGTGGTGGAAAGTTTTTGCTTGGCTTGAGATGATTATGACAATTGGGATCAAAATGGAATGGAATGAAACAAAAACCCGGAAATAGGTCTTCTGTGTACTACTAGGAATTGGCAAAATATAATATCCCCTCTGCGCAGGACAAAGTGCACTACGTTCTGCTTCGTATGTGGTATAACCCCTTCATTATTTCCTACTCATCTATGGGCTTGCTTCCTTGCATTCATTCAAAGAGTGGACATAAAATTAAGTGCTGGTATAGTTGCCTTCCTCAAAGCATGGTTAGGTTCAGTTTGCTTACAGTTGTCTAGCATCAAATACAATTCATAAACAGTTCTGGTTGTTTTCTTACATCATATCCTCATCCCAACTTTCCGAGTGGTTCCATCCCTATCTCTTCATGTCCCGCTCATAGTGTATTATAAATGAACCTTGTCAAGGATGACGTCCCATTCGCCCGTCATCCCATATTACACCCAAAAGTAAGGGAAATGAAGAGTTCATATATTACAGGTCTACGCCTACTAGAGGTCTCTTTCACCCGCTTTCGCATTTTAAGTATCAGTATCTCTGTTTTGTTAAATCGGTTTATACCGGAACATTTACATAGGTATGTAGGACACTAATGTGTAAGACTTGCATGAGTGTTTTGGCAGTTCATGCTTGGTCAACGCTATCCAGTGCCACACTTCTTCTGAATCTCAAGAATATCAACGAGATCATTTCTACATCAATGAGATCCAGTCCGTTATTCAATGTTGCCAGTACAAATAGATAGTGGTGTTCGCTTGGTTTTTATTGACTTGGAATTGCGTACTCCGGCCGAAACCCTTTTCCTCCCTCCCTCTCCCACCATTTGCATATTCATACATCGCATCATTTGCAACACATGCATAAAACAACTCAACCATCTAAAATGTCTAAAGCTGATTGTAAGATTTTACAAGGAGACCAACAATCACACACACAATATGTTATCTGTGGGGCACGTATTCGTAATTTTTGTTGAACCTCTGTTGGAATCATCTAGGAACGCCAGCACGTCAAAATGTATATCTGTTTCTAACATATTCTCAAATATTGTGCATTTCCGACTTTAACACCACAATTGCGTACGCTGGCCCGAGTCACTTCCATCCTCCTCAATTACATCTGAATTTTTCAGTCGTTTAAGTCTCTAGAGCGATTTGACTTATTCGCAGAGATTAGATATAATAATCGAATGTCCGAGTAGAAGCTTGCCTAGCCACGAAACCTACAAAAGTTAACATTACACATGTTCTAAATCCGGGTTGGCGGCCGATCCTGATTATGCAGTATGCTACATCAGGTCATATTGTTGGTATAGTATACATTTTGCTTTATATCATCTTCCAGTTTTTTGTTTTGAAAAGTAGTTTTCTCTCCTTGTTTCTCTTGAACATATTTGCGTTCATATTCGAGTTCCTCTTAAAATTTAATACCATGCAACCCGTAACAAGCGCTCTAATCTACACTGTTTGTGTCAGTCTACTTGTATATTTTCCACCAAAGATGGAATTCTTATCGTGCTTTTAGTGCAGCTGCTAAGCAGCATGGCTGCAAAAAGGTTCCGAGGTACCCTCATCGAGACTCAATATGGGGCACCGACTTGATGAAGAAGAGAGTGAAGGCTGTTGGTGAAGGTCATCAAATGGCCTTGTTCATGAAACACTTCAACGAGATCGGAAAAACCTTCGAAGAAAATTTCTTTGGCACCAGAGTTATCAATACAATAGACGTTCGCAACATACAGCGAGTTTGTGCTCTTTCTTTTGAGGACTATGGAAAGCCAGCTCAAAACTTCTTCAAGGCATTTCTAGGTGATGGAGTCCTCTCTCTAGATGGTAAAGCGGTACGTTTGCCTATATCTAATATGTTCATTGCCTGTGGATGCTAATTAAATCCACTAGTGGAAACACTCCAGGGACATTGTAAAGCATATATTCTCGAGGGCTGAAGTCTCCGATATGGACACCCTTGGTTTCCACGTCGATAGATTTCTTGATCTTATCCCAAGTGATGGAAGCGAAATCAATCTTCAAGAGCCACTACATAATTTGGTAAGGACAAACATATCGAGCTGATTAATATAATATTAACATGACATGATTCAGTTCCTTGATCTCTCGACCGAGTTTCTATTTGGGCAATCCATCGATGCACAACTGCCCGATGACCCAAATAATTCTAAAGAATTACTGAAGGCCTTCAATGGCGCCCTTGCGGGTGTTGGAAAAAGACGGTTGGCTGGAAGGCTCCAATTCGTCTATTCCTTCGAAAGTAGCTGGAAGAGGGATATTGGGACGGTTTACGCGTATGTTGATGCACATGTCAAACGAGTGCTTAATAAGGGGCCTGCGGAGGAGAAAAGTACTAGTAGTGGAAATGCAGTTCGTCGACATATTCTCCTGAATGAAATGGCCCAGCAAATCAAGGATCCTCTTCAACTCCGCTATCAGATTATGAATGTATTCATGCCTGGACGTGATACAACTTCTGTACTCATAGCGAATTGTCTGTTCCATCTCGCAAGGAATCCAGAGATATGGACCCAACTTCGAGCTGAAAGTATTGGGCTTGGTGACCAACCTCTCACCTTTGAGTCCTTAAAATCACTACGTTCTTTTAGGAATGTTCTTCAGGAAACACTTCGTCTTCAAGGTCCTGCGGGTCGTTCTCAGCGTCTAGCGCTCAAGAACACAATTCTTCCGGCAGGCGGTGACCCGGACGGGAAGTCCCCTATATTTGTAGAGCAGGGAGATGTGGTTGCTTTAAATATCTGGGGTCCTAATCATGATAAAGATATTTGTAAGTATTGCTTATTCATTGATTTCATTAACAGCGCGTGTGTCAAAAAAAATTCAATTTGATCGGAGATTCTTTTGCTTCTTATATTTATGATAAAAACAGCTACTGACATTCCAACACACACAGGGGGTGATGATGTTGATGAATTTAAACCACAGAGATTTAACGATAAAAGAATGGGTTGGGAGTTTACTCCCTTTCTGGGTGGTCCTCGTATCTGTCCTGCGCAACAACAAGTACTTACGCAGTCTGTATATCTGCTCGTCAGAATGACAAGAAGATTTGCTAGGATTGAGAATAGAGATACTGTTTTGGAGTACGTTGAGATGGTCAGAATGACCACGGAGAGCCGCAATGGGGTTAAAGTTGCACTGTTTACTTCAGAGGGGAAATAAATCCGACTATCACTCTCGGTGCATTTGTATAACAAGGTCAATGCATAAACACAATCTTCACAAGTATTAACCCTATGATGAATGCAATACTTTCGACGCCGGCCACGCCTGTTTCTGTAAAGCTGCCGTAACATGCTACCCTGGGTCATTCTGGCAGGCAGTCCTTCCGACCTTTCAATTATTCTAATTTGATTTCATTCTCAAGCATCTTCATAAACATCGATTGCACCAGTCGTGAATTGCTATCTTTAAAGGCCGGTAGATTCAGTACCAATCGTTATTCACCCATTGAATCAACCTCTCAGTCGGTCAATTTGAGCGAAGAGGTGATCATTGCTACTTGCTCTGCGCCAATCACAAGGCCAAATTGGAGGAAGATACTTCGGTCATCTCACGTGATCTGTATGAAAAAGTATCTTTCTCTAAATCGCGAAGATTTCCTGTTGGATCATGAAAACTAAAGAAAGAGAATCCTGGAAAATCCAAAGGCCTCATGATAATATCAAAAGGGGGGAGGGCTGAGAATACATAGGCATCCAAGCAACGTAGGTGTTGTCTCATTTCTCGGTTATGCCTTTCGACCGCCATTCTCGACCGAACATCATTTAGGATTGAATCTCGGCAATCGAATCTCAAACCTATATATTTCATTGATTACCACATCTTCAAGTAGAATTTGATAAACTTCCTCTTCATCATTCATTTCATCAAATTCCAACCAAAGCTAATACAACGAGTTTTTCGGCAAAACACATCCCGTGCTACTAAAACACCATCCCGGTCTATCATCATCTTTGAATTCTAAACTTCAGAATGAAAGTGGTTCTTTCTGGTAGTACAGGGTACATTGGGGCTGAAGTTCTTTCCCAATGCCTGAATCATCCATCCATAACTTCTATTATACTTCTCACTCGTCGGAATCTCGAAGCCTTGGCTGAAAACCCCAAAGTCAAAGTAATCGTTGTCGACGATTTCACCTCGTATGACGAATCTACCGTCAACGAATTAAAGACTGCGGATGCTGCGATTTGGTGTTTGGGCACATATAATGGCGACGAGAGAGTCGACATTGAATTTCCCCTCACATTCATCAATTGCATAAAGGCACGGCCTCTTGGGTCACCGCAATTTCGATATGTTCAGCTTGGCGGGGCCTTCACCGAACCACCTTCAGAAGAAGGTCAGGAAGAACGGTCTCTGTGGTACTTCTCCAGTGGACGGCGAATTAGAGGTGCAGCAGAGGCAAGGGTCTTGGAAACTTCGGAGCATGGCATTCAGAGCACATTCAAGGTTTATCTTGTCAAGCCCGGAGGAGTGCTACCTAAAAGTGCGGCCATACTTCAGTGCATTTTTGGTAGCTCTTTGTCGGTTGGAATTGTTGAACTGGGCGCCACGATGGTTGATTTAGCGGTACATGGAAATGACAAACAGGTGTTTCAAAACAACGACATATATCACTACCATCCCATGGGTCTCGAAAGATAGACACAACAGCGCCATTGGTACCTCATTCTTCCCGAACACGGATATGTTATCAATCGTACCTGCGTGCTTTTTTGGCCTCGTTCTTTAGATAATATCTACCTTTTGTTTAAAAGCCGAGTGGAGAGCATAGGCGCCTCCTGACATCCTTTGTAATTTTCTTTTCTTCCTATTTAGCGAACGAAATATCATATTATCTGATACGACTTAATGCTTTTAAGATTGTTTCCATTGTTCTGATCTAAAGGATCTATCTAACTACTCTACTCTAAGTAGAGCAAGTAACAATCTAGCGCATGCGATCATATATCACATGTCGCATGGCCTTATATCAAGAATCCGGTCGTCATAAAATCCTGTCACTATCTACCAACCCTCCACTCCACAAACAACCAATTTGCCAACAGAACATCTTTAAATTCTCAAGGGGATGCAAGGATTAAAGTAGGTCGTGAGGCTCAAGCTTTCTTTCTCCAATGCACAAGATATGTATGACTGAACACCAGAAGATGACTCAAGCTGATGGAGAGGCGCCAATTGCTTCAGTGCTTTCATGTAGTCAGCCGCATAAGTTCCTCTCCCATAAAGTTCAAGGAACTTGGTGAGTCCTTTGGCAACTTTCATGTCCGACTGTCCGTAGTGCTTGGTTGGTATGTACAACTTGACGTCTGGAAGCGCATTTGCTTGGTGGATTTCAAAATGGTAGCACATGCCACTGGTACCATGCTCTCGTAGAGGTAGATCCTCCGAGGTTGAGAAGCCTTCTGGAAGGTCAAAGGTCAAGCGCCAGAGGTCCTTGAGTTCCTGGAAATTCTTCTCGAATCCTGCTCGTTTTCCCCCCATGCCGAGAATATCTACTACAGAATCGAAGCTAGCTCTGGGCGTGCGAACATATATCTTTAGTCGGCATTCTGAAGATATCATGCAATCGGTTGAGACTATGAAAGGAGTAGATAATTGTCTTCCATTCTCGTTGTCAGTGAAAAATGACAACAATTGGTCTAACGTGGTCCATTCATGTTTATCTTTCTGTCCGAGGCTTCGAATGGCTGCTATGGTTTTCTCGTGGGCTCGATTGTCAGTTCCTTGCGACTTTGCCCATCCTGGTGGCATGAAGTAAGCCTTGATGGGAGAATCGCTCTTGGGGTCGCCTTTGAGGAATTGAAACGCAAGAAACATTGATGAACTGCCCACATCAGCCAAATCTGCTGCTTGGATATGGTCTCTGGCTTCAGTGACGTCTACTTCTCCAAATATAGCACGAGATACTTGGTGAAACCAACTCAAGTCTACTTTTGGGTTTACAGCATCTAGCTCGCGAAGAAGTTCTCCTGTGGCGGCCTGGTTGAGAGGATCTTGTGCTGTTCCAGTGAGCGGACCAATTGCCTCAATGACCATTCTGAGATCAGGCTTCGACATGTTTCCATTCGACAACATTTTTCCAGTGTCCCATTTCCAACTGTATTCGATTGGCTTAAAGTCGTCTTGCATAAAGGACTTCCATTTGTATGGTGACTCTCCAGAGAGAGAAGAAAGTGCTGGGCGAGGACCGAGGCGTGGTACGCTGCAAGATTAAGGAGTTAGTTTCACCTACCAAGAACTAGGTTCTGAAGAGAAATGGGTAAAATAAGGTATTGATGCTGTGTGGGAAATGAGAGAGTACATGAAATGAAACACAATGGTTTAGATTAAACTTGAGGAACAGAGGCGAGTAGTGAAAACAAGAATCCGACTAAAAGATTGAGCTTACAGAACATGATAGTGGAAGAGCAAGCCCTCATATTGTTGAATGACACTGTATCCAGCATAAAAAAGTAGGGCACCAAGTTGAGGACCGGTTGACTGCCACCAAAAGTCGCAATCATCATTTCGTCGAGGAAGCCACTTGGACGCACTCTTCCAAACAGATGAAGCTGATTTCGAGTTAGGCACAGCCAACTCATCAATAGCTAGGTCATTCATATTTTCCTAGCACACAGTCAGCTTCAGCTTATGCTATATGAGTTTCGAAGAGAATAATTGAGATGGTGATTTGGAACTCAAGCTAAAGTGTAATCGGCTATGCTAGCACAGGGAATTCGTTCCACAGAAACTCAAAGCAGAGACAGATTCAGGTGAAGGGTGGAAGGGTAAAGCTAGCAGCAACTTACTTCTATGGATGTTTCATCAGGCATGTCCTTTTGTAACTTGGAGAAGGACGCCATTGCTTCTTTTGAATGGAAAAGACTTTCAGGCTGAAAAGGAAGAGTACTGTGTGGAAAATATATCAGGCCAAGGAGAGCAAAGAGGTGAACTATATATATATGCTGGGTACCTCGCTAACCAGCAAGGTGCAATTTCGAATGGGAAATAACAATAATTCACTTGACATACTAGCAAGGGCTCAAATGCAAGCCCCGCCTTCAAATAATTAGCTGTGCATGAGTGATTGGGAACCGATATTGAGATGTTGGCCGGGGATTAGTACTCACAAGTATTCACTCCAGACTGTGGCACAATCCTCCAATTGCATGTCGTATTTTGCCATTCGCTGCAAATCAAATTTTAGAATTATTCAATATGGATTTCCTCGGACAATCCTTCATATGCACGCTTCAAGCCACTGTCAGATTATATCCGTGAATGGGCAAGGAAATCATTCATTTGGAAATTTCAAATCCTGGGAAATTGTGATACATACATATCCAGCTTGAACTTCATTTTAATGGTACTTATATAATGAGACTAAGTTACTTAAACAAAAAATTAAGTATTACTCTAGATTTGAGTGTTAGCGATGGTACTGAATGGTAATATGCCCTTCTAATCTAGTAAGTTCGATGCTACAGTGACAGACAAGAATGATGGCTGTTCTCGATCTATTCTATAGGCTGTAGGATAGTCTGAATAAGTCTTAGCTAATGGGCTCTGGCTACCCATTAATACAAAGACTGTTATTGGGTGATTTGGTCGACCATGTGAGGTTAGCGTATGATGCGATTACTCTATGTAGTTAGTATGAACACTCGGTAATAGGTAAGGTAAGATATCTATCTATCAGTTTATTCAGCTCGTCGATCTGATTTACAATGCTCGAATTTGATCATTCACTCTTACATTTCAATTCAAGTTTCGAAAGTGATCCCTGCTCCTCCTGAGAATTCCAACTTCTCATGGTTATTAGAATATTAAGGACTGTACTTCAGAAGAAGTCTTACATTAACTCAGATGGCATCTTTTGATTCTTGAACTCTGATTAGTCTATGACAAGAACAAAGATAATAAAGGAATTAGAGAACAAGTCGACAATTTTTAAAGACCCGTCATTAAGAAAAGAATTTTGGTGTCTTTGTCTAGCATAAAGTCATTGTTCCGGTCCAGTTTAGGTTTTCATGAACAATCGATAGATCTTAACTATAAGGGCAAGATCTGATCCATGTATTCTCTTCATTCAAGTCTCAAGTCACAGCTCTCAGTATATATTCTTTGACTAAACAAACACTAGCATAAAAATCTTCATAAAACATTAATCAAGATGTCTGACACTGTAGAAGCAAGTATGCAAGAACCTCAACCACCACAAGTTGACGCGGTGACCGAGAAGCTAGAAGACCTCACCCTCGGGAATGATAGTGATGAGGCCTGCGATAAGCCTGAAGTCTCTGACAGCTCAAGTGAGTCTTCGCCTCCGCCAACCTATAGTAAGCCCATGACCCCTGGATACAACGTGCTAGAGGCGACGATGCAGGAACCACAACCACCAGCGGTCGATGAACTTACCAAGAGACTCGATAAGCTGAAAGTAGAAAAAGAACGTGAGGAGAACCAAGGAGAGGATGCTGAGGTTAATGAGGATGATGAGGTGACCGAAGCTCAAGCAATCATAGAACGAATCCGTACTCATCCTCGTCGTAAAAACCTTGGTCTACGGGTGCAGGCCTTGATGTCGAAGTTTGAGAAGGATGAGAAGAATGAGAAGTGAGCTTTGGAGCATGAGATGGCAAAGCGCTGGCGCCGAGTTATCTCAAATGTTCTGTCGTGGACTCAAGCGAGAAACGAGTATTTCATTCAAGTATTTCAAGATTAGATCGAAGACGATACTTCGAAAAGTAGCATCATGAGTCAACTCTCTCGAGTGAGAGATCTGTATTAGGATAATCATTCGCTTAAAACCCTACTCCTGAACTTGAAACTTTTCTTCATTACAACAGTAAACAAGTCACCCCTTTCAATAATTAAATCCATTCTCATTTGCTTAAAACTTATAAATCTAGTCATGTCTCTCAGTAACCGTCTTCACCCCGTTCAAAAGTTACAAGTAATGTTCTAACTCTCAAATAATCTTCATCATGTATTGTATCTATAATCTGTGTGTGTTTCTCCATTGACCTTTGTAAACATGCTATATCTTCAGCTTATACTTAGCAAAGATATGTATGAGATACTTGAAAGACAGAAAGAAATTGTATAAACGAATAGTCTCTTTGGACGTTTTTTTCCTATACGAATTACGGTTTAATGATACCCTTTTAGAAGAGAATGAAGTCGTAGAATTTCAATGCAATGCGATGAATATGCAGCAGAATACCCGGTAGATGAACGAGAGTCAAAATGAATAATATACGAAATGAACCTTGGAGTGAGAATGAGGAAGGATATGGAGAAAATGAGTAAAGAAATAAAGGATTCAAGATCATGATCGAGTTGAATGATTTTAAATTATCAAGACCAGTAGAGTTCAACAGGAATATCGAATCAACATAATGATTGGTAAATGATTATTTGAAAGGTTTCAAAAAGGAGAAAATGAAAATTGAGAATCTCAAAACATTTCTGCTACTACTTTAGAAATGTGTTGACGTGGACAATTTACTCTAATAGACACAAATCGCTCAAATGACAAGCCCTATCAGTGAGTCACCCTCACAACAAGCAATGAAGTCGCTTATCGATATTATTATCCTCAGCTACCTGTCTCGTCTAATACAAATCGATCTTTAATGTTAACCGTAAAGAAGAGTGTATGGAATTCCAGCAGCAACAAACCAATCATGTCCCAGTTCGTCGTGATACTTTACCATCTGTTTTAGCATTCCGTTTATCTTCTCATCAATCGGAGCACGAGCTTCTCGATAGCTACATACTTTATGTTTCTGGGTTTTCTCTTCTCCAAGATATTGTGAATCTTTTTATGTGCCAAATGAGTATCTGGGTCATATGCCTGCATATTTTCAATGGTTTCTTTCTTTGTCGCTTCCAGTAATTTACGTTCTTCGATTACATCTGTGGATGAACCAGATCGCGAGCCTGTTTTCGCCTTTTTATATAAACAAAGCTCCGCCTTAGCCGAATGGAATGCAGCCTCAAGTCCGGCTTCTGCTGCTACTTTAAGATCGTCGCTTGGTGGAGATTCGATGCAACTCATATCTTCCTCCAATTCCCGTTTACTTTTGGTTGCAGCTTCTAGCTTGTCATAAAGATTCTCGATTGTCTTGACCAGATTGGGATCAAGGACCCATTCTCTTCCATTCCAGTATTGTCCTGTATGGTTATTACCACAGCCCTTGTTGTCTCTGATATTACGAGAAGATTTTGAAGGTGTAGGATTGCTCTTTTGTCTATTCTTCTGGACGTCTTCTGTGCTCTTACCTTCACTGTGCCGTCCGGAATATCTAACCATGATAGTAAACAAGACAATCAATTCCTAACCTCTTCCGTGCTAATGATCTTTTAAAATCGTGGTAATGGCAAGGTGTATCGTTCAAAATTAGGTGTTCTTTTCGTTTGTCACATCAACTGATTAATTGTATATAGTATGTCGATAATTTTGTTGGTAATTATCCTAGGCAGCAACACCCGGTACCTATTCATTCAAGGCAGAAGACAAATCAAGCGGGCCAAAACTTGACAAACCTGAGCCAGTTGGGTAGTATCACGATGCCTTAAATGAATTGGCGATTAATATGCCCAAATACGAACATCCTATAAATGCGACGTCCCAAATAACGCAGTTCTGTGATCTAGTATTGTCACTACTTGAAATGCTGCAGAGCTTTGATCCGATGCTTGCAAGACAGAATGAAAAAGGCAAAGTCCACGTCTATTCCCACGTTGATTTTTGAGTGGCCTTGAAGATTGGGGCTCATGAAGTATTATGGCGACCGTGGACCTTTGAGATCTTTCGCTTGAAATGGGAAACCCATTCGAGCCATTCCAGCCCAGCTTCCGAGAAATGCGGTTCAACTCATGTCCCACGAAGTGACGAATACTTCAGAATTGAATCGATGGAAACTAGACCTACAATCCATATCTATCAACCATCGAGAACAAACCGTTGAATCGCTATGCTAGCTTTGCGCATCTGTCCTCTTGTGGACAGTACAGAATATCAATCAGCGACATGTAGTTTGCAGAATGTTTGTTTGAGCGTGATACATCATCTAGCAGCGATTGAAAATGCCCGTATAACGAGAAAGGCAATTTTCAAGAACGAACATCAACAAATCACTTGATTTATCGAGTTGCCGTTAATAACAGCAAGCCTTTTCCCTTGACCCTTGAATTTGTAATCCCATAATTACACTGCATTGAAAACGATCGGTAATGCCGCATCACATCGATATATTTTCTCAGCAATTTCAAAGACAATAACTTCTGAATAGATGAAATTCCTTGGTTGAATCCAGCTCCAACAATACCTCGTCGATGCTACATGAAGTATGTGACTAAAAATGTTATATTAATGTAAAAGGGAATTGAGACGAGCGAGATAAAACTTTTGAGAAATCCGCATGACTAAGCAAAGCATGACCAAATCCCCTTTCACCAAGATTTTTCCGGGTGCAGCATAGTTGAACAATTACAGATTTTGCTACCACGCGGTTTCTTAAACTCTTCAAACCTCCACTGTCTCGGGTGAAGTTCGCCGTCGAAAGGTCATTCATGCTTGGCAGGAATTACTACCAGGAGGAAAAATTGAAGCCAGTTTGCACGTGACCTTTCCGTCACATTTCTTGAGGCCTTTTCTTCACGTATCACCGCATATCTGAACAGTGATGCCTTCCGATCCACTTACCTACACTTGTACCTGCCATCAGACAGGCCTCGTGCTTCTCTTTTATCGTTACTTTACCTCCCCACCTCAACTCCCTTCACCACATTATCCACTCACAACTTCTACCCTCAAAGAATTGCATGCCTTCCAGAAGTCGACATGTGAAGCTCTAAATCTTACTGGCAAAATTCGAGTCGCGAAGGAAGGCTTCAATATCACTGTTGCCGGCACGACGTCGGATGTGCATTCGTATATCGAATCTTGTATATCTCATTGGTCGTTCGCAGGGTTAGATCTATCTCTAGACAACGAGAAGGGAATCAAGGAGTTCCTCAAACCTACAAAAGGCTGTGCATGTGTTTTCGTGGATCTGAATACCCGCATTGCGGATGAAATCACACCGTTAGGAATCACAAACTACGAGCCTAAGAATTGGAACGCGGTTTCGTATCTCAGTCCTGCGGAGTTTCATGATATGGTCGCGACTACGGCAGATGAGGAAGGAGAAAGAATATTACTGGATATACGGAATCATTACGAATCGCGGATTGGCTATTTTGAGGCACCGGAGGAATCGGGTATCCAGACTGTGAAGCCACAAGTTAGGAGATTTTCGCAGTTTCCAGCGTTTGTGAAGAAACATATTGATTTCACCTCTCGTTCTTCACCCGAGAGCGAAAAAGAGCATGTCAGTGTCGGCAGAACGATTTTCTCGTACTGTACAGGTGGTATTCGCTGTGAAAAGGCTACAAGGTGGATCGCTGAGAATGTAGATCAAGCCCCGCAAGACAGAATTTACACCTTGAAGGGAGGTATATCGGCTTACATGGCATGGTTTGAGGAAGAGATGACCGCTGGGAGGAAGAGAGAAGATGAGTGTTTATGGAAGGGAAGGGAATATGTTTTTGATGGAAGAGGATCATTGGGTTTAGGTAATGAGAATGAAAGGAGGAAAGTAGCGAAGTGTCATGGCTGCGAGAGGGAGGAAGACAGAATGGGAAAATGTGGCATTGAAGGGTGTGAGTTGGTGTTAGTGGTTTGCGAGGCCTGTGAAGGTGTCAAGTGCTGTAATAGTTGTGGAGATGAAGATGAAAAGGGGAGAAGAATTATATGTGATTGTGAACGGCAAAGAGAATTTAAGCTTTGGGGAAGTGAGGGTATGAAAGGCGTGAAAGGCGTTTCAGCAAAGCAGAAGAAATCATATGAAAGAGGGAAGAGGCAGATTCGAAATGATACCATAGATATCAGAGTTAGAATAGTAGAATAAATAATCATTCATTAATATATTACCATATTCGATAAAGTATGTCGCGTTGCGAATTAGAAAAGCTCAAGTGGGCATCCCTGGTCGACGCTCTTTTTGGGCATTTTATCCACAATAATCTCCTTTGTCAACTTCATCAATTGCTCGCCCAACTCCTCATCCTGTGAAAGGGAGCTTCCCGGCTCCGGGATTGCTGGTGGACAGATATACAATCCACTTTCTTCTACTGCAGTACTTGCGTATAAGGTACTGACACAGCCGTCCCATTGATCCTTCTTCAGCGGCTTCATCAAGACAGACATGCCATATCCGAGTACTGGATATGGCTCATGAATATCAACTTGTGACATTTTCGTGTCGACAAATCCTGGATGCACGGAATTGACCAAGATTTTGGGATACTTGGAAGTAAGATGACGGGCCAAATAGCGGGAATAAAGCATAGCAGCCAACTTTGATCGTCCATATTGACCATTTGGTCCCAAATCGGTATTCAACTCTTCCTGGTTTGCAAATTTGCAATCGCTTGGGGTGGCTTGATGAGCATTCGATGCCATGTTTACGATTCTAACAGTATTTCCTGCCTCTGCTGTTTTCTTGAGGATTGGCATCAAGTGACTGGTGAGAATAACGTGGCCGAAATGATTGACAGCCATGTGTCTATCAAGACCATAATCGGTAAGTTGATAGGTCATGATTCCACGTGCAGCGAGATTGCATAAGACATCAATTCTATCGGTGCTTTCAGATATCGTGTGGGCAACCTTGCATACGGAAGGCCAATCAGATATGTCACACTTAAGGAATGTACATTTTTGAGCTGCCTCGGGCGAGATAGTCTTTGAAATGTCTTCTACAGCACCATCATAGACTTCTTGGGATACAGCAATGATGAACAGCTTGGCGAGGTTGTTTTTGAGCAGAGTGTGTGCGCAACCATAGCCAATACCTTCGCTACCACCAGTAATCACCGCTACCTTTTCACTCTGATCAGGGCAATCCTCGAGGGAAAATTGGTGCTCTGGTTTTGCAAGAGAGTGTCTACAAACAATTAATACAACGAATATTTGGGGAGAATAATGGATACATACGCACTACCGAAGTTTTCGGCAATTGTGTCCTTAACTGCTTGCATGATTCCGAAACTGGAGATGGGAGAATCTGTATGTATAGAAAGAAACCTTGATGGTAAATATTTGATTTGATATACTGGATACTAGTAGGTGTTTATGAGGGAACTCTGTTGTTTTGAAAGTTGTATAAAACTTCGATCTATCTATATGTAGGTGAAGTCAATAGTCATGATGTCACCACGTCCTAGTGTTGAGGCAAACATCATACCGCGGGGTAAAGAAAGAAACGGCTCCCTATGCCATCACTTTGTGTCTTACCTACTAGGTATACCTAGTAGGTACATGTTGTCAACCATACCAAGGGCCGCTTAGTTAAAAACCATTACGACATGTACACTTGCATAATAAGTATTCACGTATCATCTAAGTGAGCCCCAAGGTTCTCATTGGAGCCGGATCACATACTTAATGAGACACAAAATTCCTGCTTGATAGTATCAATTGTAAGACAACCCAACGAATCATGGCTTCGCAGTTCTTAATTATTTACTGGCTAGAACTCCCTAGTTGCATATTGGCCCTGCATGTTGGAAGCGCCGTTTATCATCTTACATTTATGCCTCAATGTACTTTTTAAGGCCTCGTAATCTCTCTTTCGCTGATTCAAGTACCTGATCTTCCTTGCATACAGCAAATCGTAGCCAGTCTTCGCCAATGTGTGCATTCTCATCGGTATAAAACTCGGTTGGAGGAATAGCAGCTACGCCAACCTCTTGTATCAAGAACCAACTCAACTTGAAGTCTCTTGGGCGGTCCTTAACGTGGTCTGGAAATGGATAGTCCGCTGGAATCTTGACTTTCTTCATGTTCACCAAAACAAAATAACCACCTTCAGGATCGGAGAATGGAAGGTCCAGTTCTTTCCAAATCTCATTGAAAAGATTCATTTTACCCTTCATTTCAGTTATGGCTGAGTTCCAGAAGTCATTAGCATCGGCCTCTTCAAATCCAACGGCCGCAGCTTCTTGTAAGGGTGACACAGAAGAATAGCAGATTCTCGTATGTGCTGCTGCAACATATTGAATCAAGTGTGGTGGTCCGATCAACCATCCAACACGCCATCCAGTCGCGTAGAAGTTCTTTCCAGCAGACCCAACTGTAAGTGTAAGTTTCTCAATTTCTGGAGATAAAGTTGCCATTCTTGTGAATGGTGTATAATATAATCGGTCATACACTTCGTCGGAAAGGATGATGATTTCGTTCTTGACGCAAAGTTCTCCAATCTTGAGCAATTCCTCCTTTGAAAAGACCTTGCCGACCGGGTTGTGAGGCGTGTTGAGAACGATCATCTTTGTCTTAGGTGTGATCGCTGCCTCGAGCTCGGCGAAGTTTATTGTCCATTCTCCCGCAGAAGTATTCTGAGCTGCGCCCTTCTCAGGTGGATGTAGAGGTACGTAGCGGATCTTTCCACCTGGCATTTCTATGTTGCTGATATATCTGTGAAGATTCAGCATCGCATTTGTGAATTCATGTTCGGTACATCGTCTTACTGGTCAAAGAATGGCTCGAATATTATAACCTCGTCCCCTTCTTCGATGAATCCCATGAAGGCACTTAGCATGCCTGCAATTGGTAAGCGTATATTCCGTAACTTCGTGGTATCCCCTAACCTTCATTTGCACCGGTTGTGATAGTGATCTCCGTGTCGGGGTTCAGCTTTCTCCCCCATAAGGGAGAGTATGAATCTGCAATTGCTTGCTTGAGACGTGGACGACCCTTGGTTGGCGAATATTGATTGCATTCGACCTTATCGAGAGCTGCCTTGGCGGCATCGAGGATAAATTTAGGAGGATTATATCCGAAGAAACCTTGGCCCATGTTTACAATAGGTTGCTTGGGAGAGGCGGCAGCAGCCTCATTGACAATGGTCCTGCAGATGCATTATGTTAGAGATATGATAACAATGGCAGAAAGCCATGGGCTTAGAGAGAATGTTCAGCGGTTCCCGTGCTTTGCACTTGCGGACTTGTAATTAATGTTGACAATTGAACTTCCATGAGACACAGGGCTAACCTATACATACCAAACATCTTGCTTTCTTGCGGCAACCCGAGCAGCAGGTTGAAGCTTAGATTTGTTACTCATGGTGGGGTGAAAGAAGCGGGGAGATGTAATTGAAGAGGTTTTGATAAATTGTCCTGTCAAGGATGGTGCCAAAAGAAATGAAGATTTACGAGTTATCATTGATATCACCGGTACTTTAAGAGAAAGAGAAAGAGAAAGAGATAGGGAAAGGAAGAAAGGTGGGATAAGATAGTGATGATGAATAATCCCTTGAAGATTTTGATATTATTCACAGTTTCTCATACTCTTCTATCGTACCGGTACTTTATTTACTGATTAGGTAGTCGGGTGCCGGTGTCGCAATGTCGGTGAAGGTGGAAGCTCCCCTCCCCTCGCTCCCGTAAAGCTGCAAACACTAGCGGCCGTCTTATCAAAATATGGGGATACGAGTCGGGATCAACGAGAAGGAGGAGTATTAAAGTTTACCATCCGGAAAACATCACCATTTATTATCAACGCAAGATCACTGCAAGAAAGCTCATCAACTGCTCTTGTATCGATACAATGATTCTAGATTGACAATAAGACTGCTTGGCCTCGAGCTTGAGATAGAAATTGAACCCCGCCCACCTTCGCCTTTCTCAATTCTCCATTCAACAATGACTTCAAAACCAAGCTCTGCGGCTTCATCACTATCAAAGCCATTGCATCTTACCATTCGATTCGCAGATTCGATCCCGGATCTGCTTTTGGACATCCCCACTCAGAACAATGTTACTGGTGTAGGATTGAAACATTTGGTCCGTTCAAAGCTTGAACCTCCAGCATCACAACGTCGATTTCGATTTATATATGGGGGAAAGTTTATACGAGATGATGATTTCCTAACAGCTATACTTAAAGTTCCAACACCTCCTCCACGGGCTGTAGATGCGAAAGGAAAAGGAAAAGATGTAGAACTACCACCTCCCAGGGTATACATCAACTGCTCAATCAGTGATGATGACCTAAGTCCTTCCGAGCTCGAAGCAGAAACATTAGCAGCTACTACCGCACTCAATAAGGCAAAGAAGGAAAAATCACCAGATACAGCTTCTACGAGTCTCGGCACACCAACTTCAAGCACAACGGTTGCACCGCGTGGCTTCAATCGATTCCTCTCCGCTGGGTTTTCCCCAGCTGAAGTGAATCAACTACGACTTCAATTCCAGTCAATTCAAGCAAGCATACATACACCAGATACTATGCCGTCTCCTGATACCTTATTACGGATGGAAGATTCTTGGATAGATAATAATGCAGGGAATGGCGCAGGTAGAGTTGAGGGTGGCTTTGACTTTGGGGACGATGGTATGGGTAGTGGATTTGATGATTTATTATGGGGCAACATTATGGGATTCATATGGCCTCTTGGATGTGTTGTATGGATATTAAGAGAGCCTGGAATATTGTCATCAAGAAGACAAATCGCTGTTTTCACGGGGTTCCTTTTAAGTATTACATTTGGGTTTCTAAAAGTTCTCTCATGATACGCAGAGATCGTTGAGCTAACTTTTGAAATTGCTGAGGGAGCTTTCATCTTATGTCTTCACATCTGTCGATGCGAGAGTGCCAGCGTCTGGGCGGGGTTTCAATGGAGTAGTAGAGGCGTTTTGAGAGAGATGGCGATGATATTTTACCTCGATTGTAAAAGCAGGTGCTTGCATCTTATGTTCCTTGCTCCGGAAGAATGAGAAAATAAGTGAGCTCCCGATGGAGTTACTGGGGCGTTTCTGGAGAAATGGTGACAGCGACGGAAGCTCTACATGATACCCGGTCATCTAATCCATATTAACATAGCATTGAAGATTATTGGCTTGTCATTTTCCCCGAATTCGGAATATTTTTATTCAACGGGTGAGAGTGCATTCAAATGACGCCAAATTGGTGGTCACAACAGGCCTCCCTCTACGGCCGTGAATGTTTCTAGTCATTATTTGCGAGTATTTAGGTAACCTTCCCAGCCATTCAACTTAATCAAATGCACATAAAGTTCCTCGGGGACTTTGCGTAAGCCGCCTGTCCCTTTTATCCAGCTGAGTATTATGCCACGGCTTCTTTACCCGCTGTACTAAGCAAATAATATCACCTGTTTGCATTGGATGCGTTGAGCGAGCGTTGAATTTCTCATTTCCATTGTTTCAAGACCAAATCTTCTACTTTCTTTTTCAACACTTTCATTTCTTTGCGTTATCATTCAAATTCACCACATTCAATGACAGGTGTGTGATGGCAACACCATTGCGCCAATATTTGATCGCCGACCATATATCATGGTTAGTTACTTTTCGCCTACCTTCGGCTGCTTGCATATTTTGCAGCACCTTGGCGGGATCTGGTTCATCCGTCCAAGCAAAACGGGCCCGGCACTTTGGGACGAGTCATAGATAGCCAGGAATCATCGCTGCCGTCAAACCCAAACTGTTGGAGGTTTCTTTGAGTATCGGAATAAGCTGCAATATGTACTGGTATGCAAGACACGAAAGATGTGGCATTACAAAGTTTTGCGTTGGGGAGATGACCAGTTGAACGAAGATATATTACTTTTATAATAGAAAGACTTTTTCTTTACTCATTTATATTTCATTCGAGGTTTTGTTCTGTATGAATATTTGCATTTCTTCCATACTTTAGTGATTCCATTAATGTGGTTATACTTCAAACGATAATATGGCAACATCGCAAGAAGCAATTGATGCTTTTAATGCAGCTGGCGGAAGCGGTCAAGATACACAAGATGATACAATTTCCAATCCGATCGAAGTTGATGTAATTATCCTACCAGAGTTATTTAAAAATCAAAGCTTACTAGTGAAGGACAACGACGCACTTGAGAATGATTCCGCATTCGGTGGATCTGCAGCGTAGGTAATCACTAAAGTTTTCGAACGTACACTAATATCAGCATAGGAGCAACACGAGTAAGACATCGTTAACGTCTGGAATTACTCGATATAGGTGAGTACTTCATGATTCTTGCTGGAAGTACGTAAGCTGATTCAGCTACTCAAGAGAAGAGGTATGGTTCGGCTTTCGTATACTTGAAGTGATCAAACATACTTACACCTTTTAGAATGGTCGGAGATATCATGCTTATAGAGATGGTAAATATCTGATGGTAAGATACATTGTTTGTACCATCTACAGAACAGGACTGAAAATTCAAGCCCAACGATGATGACGAGCAAGATCGCATGGATCTAGTATGTATATGAACGTTCCAATTCTGGCAAACCCGATCTGATAGATATCCAAAGCTTCATCACGTTTTCAATCTTGTTTTAGATGGCAAGCTGTACTTGGCCCCGATTGAGAACCCTCAGCGGGTACTTGATGTTGGAACCGGTACTGGGATTTGGGCTATTGATTTCGCCGAGTATGTGTAAACCTGCTTAAAGGAGAAGAGATTCCTAACTTCGCTTCTAGTCAATATCCTTCATCGCATGTTGTGGGCTGTGACTTATCTCCAATTCAACCTGGCTGGTATGATGTTATCTTATCCTTGTACAAGTGTTTGCTAAGTTACTCGTAGGATTCCTCCAAATCTTGAATTTGAAGTAGGTCAGTGCTATCGCCTTACTAGATCGAAATACTGACTATGATTAGATCGATGATGTCGAAGATACATGGCGTTATAGTCAGAAATTTGATTTTATACACATTCGCTCCTTGGGCGGTTCTATAGCTTCTTGGTATGTTTTATGATTATACCTGTAACAGGACAATCCATCACTACAATACATCATATTAACTAATCATACCCAGGCCTCATCTTCTCGACCAAGCTCGTGATAATCTGAATGAGGGAGGGTTTATCGAGCTTGTAGATTTCGAATAGTGTGTTTCAGTTTCATTCTACCCTCTTTCTTGATTCTTCATCTTATAACGTTTCACTCATCACTTGAACGATTCAAATCTAAACTTCTACCATAGCCACGGATACTCAGACGATGGGACAGGAGAGGTACATATCATCCTATGCCCGACGACATGGCCCCTTTTACGTCCACTAACGACTTAACAGCTCGCCCCATCGTTCCAAAAGTGGCAAGCGGGCCTTGATGAAGCATCCAGATTATTCGGCCGAGACTTGAATGTCGCTATGAAATTCAAAGATTGGTTGGAAGAAGCTGGATTTGAAGCAGTGGTGGAGAGACATTGGAGGGTATGTTTTATTCTCTATTTCGTAGGAAAGGAAAGGATGCAAATGGGATCTCTCTCGAGTATTGGACGAGTCTTAAGAATGATTTACACTTCTAGAACTCCATGTCTCGAAGAATAGTCCACAACTTTTGTTAACCATCATCTAGCTCCCTATGGCACCTTGGGCTCGAGATCGTCGCAACAAGGAAATTGGCCTCTATATGCAACAAAACATGTTAGACGCAACTGTCGCGTACGGAATGGCGCATTTCACACGGATATTAGGATGGAGTCCGGAAGAGTAAGTTTTCCTCTTTGACACTCAACCACTCCCTGTATTCCCCGCTCTCCACTCTTCCTTACCCCAACCCCATCCTCTCCACTCCCGTCTCCCCCTCCCACTCACCCCCCACTTCCAAAACAATCCCCATCATCCCAAACTAACCACCCCCATCAAATCCAGATACCAAGTCCTCGCCGCCGGCGTCCGCAACGAATTCAAAGACCCTCGCGTCCACAATTGGTGCAACATGTATGTCGTCCACGGACGCAAACCTCTCAGTAGCGGAGAGGAAACTATTGCGCCTGCGGTGGGAGCACCTGTGCTTTCTCTTGGTGCTGGGTTTGTCTCTGATAGAGAGATGAAGTTGGGAGGGAAGGAAAATAAGGAGAATAATAAGGAGGGGAAAAATACGAATACGAGAGAGGAGAAAGTAAGCAGTGAGAAAATTGAGGAGCAGAAGAGAGATGAAAGCGATATCGCAGCCGCGGTTCAAGAAGCGGCGGATAATGTGGTGGCGCGGGGAAAGGGAAAGGGGGAGGGGAGCGTATTGGGAAGTGTATCTGCAACTGCAGCGGGCAAGGGGAAGAAAAAAAGTGGTAATGACTTCGTTGGGGAAAAGGAAAATGAGGTGATGGTGTAAAGAAAGGAAACTTGAATTGGATAGCGATGACAGATAGTTCTATAATCTCGATGGGGAAAATATAGCAGGAGATGAGGAGGTGAGGAGATAAAGTATGGTTCCCCAGGGAATGAATGATGATGGGTGGGGATTTTATGACTTTGTTGTTTATTTACTGTGGTAAATTTAATGCAGTGTAGCGTAGTGAGTGAGTGAGTGAAGAGGAATGAGATGGAATGGAATGAAAATTAAATGATAGGAGATACTAATTAGCTTGAGTATGTGTATGAGTATGAAGATATGCATATGGATATGGAAATAGTTAATGCAATCTCACAATACCTATAAAGTAATTTGGCCGAGATAGGACATCTATAGGAATCCATCCCACTGTATATAGTGTCTGCACTGCACCAATTCCTCAATCATAAAAATCTCTTGATATGCTTGTCAATTTGGTACCATCAGATTTGAAATTAAAATAGTCCACAAAAACAATAAACACCTACAACCAAAAAAGATTCATCAATCTTGCTTCCAGCTTCCAACTTCCAGTTTCTAATTCCACACAATCTCAATATCTTGTCCCGCCTCCATAACATCACCACCTCACCCCCAATCTCCATCCCCATCCCTATCCGAACAATACTTCACCCAAAAAACCCAACTCAACTCAACAAAACCCTCACCCCCTTACTATCCAATCCCGGCTGGGGCAAAAAATAATCCCTCTTCATCCTAACATCTCTCTCGAAATCCGTTTCGTAGAGACGGATTTCGAAACGCGATATGACGACTGCGAGCGCGAGGTGGATTTCCGCTTTGGCGAGACTTTATGATGATGGGTGGGGATTGTTAGCTAGTGGTTGTGGATCGAAGGATGGGATAGAGAGGAAGAGAATTTTTGTGGAGTTTTATGCTGCGGATTGATAGGGAGAGGGAGGGGTGTGGATAGGATGGTTTAGGGTAGGTTAGGTTAGGTTAGGTTATGTAGGGAATGGAAACGAAGAGAAGATATACATACACCTGGCCAATACAACTTCTTGAGCCGCGCGAGAAAGAAACAAGATACTTTTCAAGAGCGTGGTTTATACTGCCATTTTCTAAAATCCATCGTTCGGGGATAAATTGATGGGAGGAAGGGAAGATGTGTTCATTGTGGTGTTGAAGCATTGTGCTCATGCCGATGGGTGTCTATTGGGAGGATTGTCTTAGAAGAGACGTTGGAGAGGAAGAAGATTACAAAGAATAACTTACACCGGCGGGGATTTCCCATTTGCCATATCGTAAGTTCTCGTTGGGTGCGATGCGAGCTAGACGGCTTGTGACGCCGTAGGAAAGACTTTTGTTCATTACTATCTAGTCATCTTCAGATTGCACGTGAAATCGAACTCACCGTAATCCTTCAAGAGCACAAGCATTCTAGATCTCGAGTCAGTCCTGTACATCCCTCATTTATGATCCCCGACACACTCACCAAATAAACTAATCTCTCCACCATCCCCAGCTCCACTTTCTTCATGCCCTCATGCGCTCTCCTCCCTAATCCCACACCCCTCAATTCTTCTCTCAACTTCTCACACCTCACCGCATCACTAGCTAGATAATACATCAAAATCATCAACGTATGAGCCGTCGTATCCGTGCCCGCCCCAATGATATTGATCGCCTCCTGACTCATATTAGAGAACTTCTTTTCGCTTTCCGGTAAAGAAGAGGAGAGGAAATTATGAAATATGGTACGTGGGAAGCCATTGATAGGGGCATCGACTGGGAGGATGGTGCCTGAGAGGATTTCGCTGATTTGGGTGCGAATTTTCTGAGAAGACTTGTGTTAGCTGCAACTTAGCGAGAGGAAAGAGCTAGAAAAAAGAATAGAGGAAATACGATATAGTACATTATGATGGTCAAGCGTAAGAATAACGCTCGGAGCAAATCTGTTTAGTATCCAGTGCGGGGTACGTTCCATCAAGGTATAAATACTTGGAAGAAATTTGGCCCATTTTGATACAACAGATAGAGCAACAAAGGTTTGTGACCATGAGGGATTGAAATCTGGAGTCTATAGAATTCTATTAGAAGTGTTCTCAAACAAGAAGGGTGGGATGTACATCGAGATGGTTCCAACAACGGTTGGTTGCGTAAAGTGTAACGATATCGGCCGTGTAACATTGAAAGGGAAGACGAATGATGAGCGGTTGATTCGTATTACGGAACTCTTCGAGGCGTGATGAGAGTTTTTCGACCTACAGAGAGATAGAGATGTTAAGACTAACCCGGAACACTTAAAATTGGCGTGAAATGAGATAATTTAAACAGCCACTGGGAGGAGACGAACGCTTCAGATTTGATAGTTTAGTGGATAGCAGACTTACCATAGAAGTTAACATAGGGGAAAGGCGATCAATCGAAGCTTTTGAGAAGAATGGATTGAGTGCAGACCTTCTCATTCGATGAATATAGTGATCCTCGGCTCCAAATTCAGTATCTGGCGTGTTAAACTGTGCTGTGTAGAATGGATCTTTGTTTCTCACGCCATTATAAGAGAATAGGGTGTTGTAGTATTCGGGATCATTGATATGAATTTCATTTGGCCCGATCCGGATAATTGGACCTAAAGAGAGTATTCAACATGATGGTACTTGATTTTCCGAGGTATCGATTGGCAAATGGACATACCATATTTTTCGTGCCATTGTGAAATCTTGAGGAAATACTGGCCTGATTGGATGCATTCATGATAAAATTCCGACCAGAGGGTGACTGCAGGCAATATAGGACCCGGAAATTTGGATAGCGGGTGGAAGTAAAGACGATATACAACGCCCAAGATGCAGTAAGTAAGAATTGAAGTTCCAAGAATAGCTACCACGTCAAACCGACTAATATCAGAGGACAGCATTTTCAAAGAAGGACTGAATCAATCACAAACGATCAAAGTCGGAGCATGACAATGCAGAAGAATTGGGGACTGCAGAGTGATGATAATGGAGAAGATATAAAGACATGACTGCACACCATAATGTATACTATGCTTAAGCATCGTCACCGTCACATGGAGGACAACAGCCTCAACAAATTGAAGCATCAACATTTCCCCCTTGTCCAAAAGCAAGTAGCCATTTTTTGAGAGCGGGGCTTTCAGATGACATACAGATCTCCACGCTTTACGAGCAGCCCAATTGGAATTTGCGTAGATGTTGTAGTTTACATGGCGTGTTGTATTCCGATGTCAATCTAGCATTATAAGAAGTTAAAGTGTCTTGCGTAGGCTCAGTACTTGGCTGGTAAGCATGTAGTACTCATAAATGCATAGATGGTTGCGAGGAGTCTTATCAGTGCTTCTTTGGGACCTGTCTGTGCAACACATTACCGGTAACAAGAAAAATATGACGGGTAAAGACATTTTGTCAATACCAATTGGTAAGATAGACCACATGAAACAAGGATATACATGTAGCTGTGGTGCCATGATTTCTCATCCTCAGGTATTTGGTACCCACCCAGAACAGTTGAGATGGATGCCCGCACATGCTTAAATGCATGGTATTCTTTAGATCATATGTTTGTGACTCGTGATATGCAGAGGAGATTTGCATCGGTATTCACCTCACCCGACAACGATAGATAGAGACTCAACATGATATGTAGAAAGTATGTACACAGAGAGGCAAATTCGCTGACTGCAGCAAAATATGCAAATGAGTTGGCAAGAACGGATTGGGAAGTGATCAAAGAAAGTATCATCACAAAGTGCCAGTGCGAGGTTCAACTACATGCCATGCACTTGCCCGAACCACGCGATTGATATTGTATCTCGGACCGCTACCGAACTGCACTCGGGATTTCTCATCGAAAACTTGACTAAAACCAATCAACCTACCTTTACACGAATTGCTATTTGGAACCATTTAATGTAAACCAATTGTACAAAGTTATATTAGAAATCAGCCTATGGCAAAGTGTAACTGAGAACCAAGCACCAAAGAACGCCCCCGTCGAAATGCAAGAAGTCTATCTGAACTTGCTAACAATAACAGCAATGATAAGAAGAACTAAGACTGTTATAATGGCCACGGTGATTATCCGGTTGGTAGCCATCCTAAAAGAGGGTGGTCAGCATGACATCCCCGGCAGTTATGAGTGGAGCAAGGGACGATTTACCTACGAGACATCCCCCTCAACGTCTTTACACTTCTATCAACGAACCCCTCGCTCTGTATCAATGTGTCATGTGTATGTTGAATGGTCTCTCTCTGTCTATGTAAATCTGCGAGCGTACTAGCACCAATAGCCTCCGTCTCATGGGCTAATGCTTGACTGGCCTTTAATCTCTGCGAGCTTCGGTCTAATCTGTCTGTTCCTGATAGAAGTTGTTGTCTTTGTTCGAGTTGAACATCGTTTGGATTATCGGAATAGCGTGAACCAAATAGAGCTGATCGGTCGTTTTGTAAAGTCTTTAGTTTCCTCTTTGATACATCCACATCTGATTCATGATTTCGAAATCGTTGGTTAACTTTGGTACGAGTTGCAGAAGGGATATTTTGTTTCTCGAGTCGCATTTGATCAAGCTAGATAAGAGTAAGTACTAGATAACAAACATTTTATTCCTTGAGCCTACCAATTCATTTGCCTCTTCTAATGCTCTCTCAGCTTGACTTATGGCAGCTTTACGAGGTTCTCCAGTAAGGTCGGGGATTTGGTCCAACTTTTGATTTAAATCGGCTTGAACGAGTTTGAGCTCTGCTTCATAACTGCTGAAGAGCTCCGAGCCTGCATCGGTATCGAGAGGATTTGACATGATTGAAAACGGCAGGTGATGGAATCAACGGGTATGAATGTGATGGGTATCGAAAAGGAGATTTGGGTTATTTCAAAGAATAACTATTGATGATCGGTGCCTTATGAAGGCGTCGTAATGTGGTAAAGTAACACTGAGCAAGCAAGCAACGCAATACTTCCTTCCTTTCCCGGTTCAAAGTCAAAGAGTATGAGAGTGTGAGAGTATGTATGTATCACAAAACCATGGGATGGAGAGGGGGGAAATATGATAGATGATAGGTCAGTAGTTTTATCTTTAGAATAATGTATAATGTACAGTTGTGTTTTGATTATTGTTGTTAATGCATTGACAATTCAAGGAAGGGGAAAGGAATGGGAAACTGGAAGTTGCGACGTCTAAAACAACATTACCAGGTAACGACTAGGTTAAATGTCAGCCTTGGGGAGTTTAGTTGTGGCTCAGATAAGGGCTCAAGTGTCATGTGATGTGATGCATGTGCCACTTGTCATAGGTTTTTTTATTTGATCAATTTGTTCCATCTACGTAGATGTTCTCTACTAGGTATTTCTGTTCCTATATGGATGGGATGGATACTTGCCTCAGCTTGCTACTTGTTCCTGCCCATTCATCGGCGTTAATAAAATCCGATCACCCGAAGTTCGCCCTTTGAAGCTACAAATGCATACTCCGTACCTACCTATCTATCTATTCTTCTCGATCTCTCTAGCTAGATAGTATTGATCTAGTATCGAGCTATCCCGTATTCATCCTCGTCTCTCGTCCTCGTACCTGGCTTAACCTTAGCCCCTGCTATCTTTTTCTGATCTTCACATCCATCCCACCAAGTTTCAGCATCGCAATCGTATGAATTGAAGCTTGAGCACAGATGGAGGAAGGGGGACGAGCTCCGAGAGAGAAGAGAAGAGAAGAGAAGATTGAGAATGAGGAGGAGGAAGAGGAAGAGAGGGAAGGAAAGGAAAACCTGACCATCTACTTTACTAACAACCACTTGTCTTTTCATCAAAGTTCTATAACAAATCATTCTTCCGCTTCTCCCTTCCTAAAACCTCTATCTATATCTATATCTTCATCTTCTTCATCTACGCCTATGTTTATATTTATATCTACATCTACATCTAAATATATATATCGAACTTTATAACAGACCACTCAAATAGTACTCCGTACTCGTGTAGTAAACTTCAATCAAAAAAGTCAATTGAACGCAACACTCACACAAAAGAAATCATTCAAAGAATGCCATCATCAACTAGTTCTCCGAGCTACGAGCACACTATTTCCAATACCAATACCACTACTGCTTCAGCTGCAGCTACCCCCGCCACCACTCAAGAAAAGCCGCTTAGTACTGACATGTGAATATTCCATTCTTTTACATCTTCTTGATTATCGTCTATTTTTTTTCCTTCTTCACCTCCTTCCTTTCCTTGTCTATCTTGTATCTTGTATCTTCCTTCATAATCATGTCCGCCGGCCTAACTGATCGATTTCCTAGAAAGAAAGTCGCTATCATCGGAAGTGGTTGTGCTGGAATCGGGGCTCTTTGGGCTTTAAATCGAACGCACCACGATGTTTACATTTACGAAGCTGCGGATCGATTAGGAGGTCATACAAATACTGTCAAGTATCCTCATAATGGCAAAACAACTCCAGTTGATACAGGATTTATAGTCTTGAATACTGCTACTTATCGTAAGTTATTTACTTGCCCAATCCCGCGCCACACGAAGGATTTACAAATAGTCCCGACTGGCAGATTAGATGCAAGTTTTCAATGCCAGAAAGCAAGCCAATATTTGAAATAGACTCAGTATTTTATATCAATTGGATCTCTTGATCAAATTGAGAATTTGGAAGCGTCTGATTGTTGGACTACAGTCCGAACTATCAAACAACCATGGCATATAACATTCGAGAACATAGAAGCTGACAAACATATTACAGCGAATTTCATAGCTTTCCTGAATACCCTCAATGTTCCTACCGTACGTACTGAAATGACCTTTGGGGTCTCTCGAGATAAGGGATTATTCGAATGGTCAGGAACCTCACTCTCATCAGTATTCGCACAACGAAAGAACCTCTTCTCGTTAAGGATGTGGAGAATGATATTCGATATCATCCGTTTTAATCAATTTGCTTTGGACTTATTAAAAGAGGAAGAGAAGAGTGAGGAATATGTGAACGGGTATGTGAATGGGAATGGAAATGGAAATTCAAAGAACGTTCATCATGCAGAGAAACAAGAAACTATAGGTCAATATTTGGATAGGGAAGGATATTCGGATGCATTTCGAGATGACTATCTTATACCAATGACTGCAGCTGTGTGGAGTACAAGTCCGGATAAGTGCTCTCTGGAATTCCCAGCCGTCACTTTGGTCCGATTTATGTAGGTCGAAATCAAGGGCATAGTTTATTTGAACATTACTAACAATCTTAGGTGGAATCATCATCTATTAAGCACTGTTGCTGCTCGCCCTGATTGGTTAACGGTAAAGAATGGGGCGAAAACCTACATCGATGCCGTAATGAAAGGCTTTCCACCAAATCACATATTCCTTTCTACACCCGTCGAATCAATACGCAATGATGATGATAATCGTATACGCTTATGTCTCGAGAATGGCAAGGAAGAGATATTCGATCACGTTATAATCGCTACTCATGGAGATATCGCATATAATTTGGTCCGATCTTCTTCCACATCCACCGAACGTCGCATTCTTACTGGATTTCAAACCTCAAAAAATACAGCTGTCCTTCACTCCGATCTTTCTCTCATGCCTCAAAATAGAGAAGCCTGGTCCGCTTGGAATTATATTACTGCTTCTTCTACTTCTTCAACCTCAAAATCTAGAAATGTTGACCAAGTTTGTCTAACATACAACATGAATATTCTCCAGCATATCCCGACCTCCAAATTTGGCGATGTTCTCGTCACACTTAATCCCTTGTTTCCACCAAAACCAGAACTCACTCACAGTACATATACGTATCGTCATCCACTCTATAATACACGTGCCATAACCTCTCAGTCACAACTTCCGGAAATTCAAAACACAAGAAACATATCTTACTGTGGAGCATGGACCAAGTACGGATTTCATGAAGATGGCTTTAGTAGTGGAATCAAGGTAGCAATGGATCATCTGGGTGCTACTCTTCCGTTCGAGTTTAAGGATAGTACCTTTAGTCGAGGTAAACGTCCTGTACTTGGATTGAGTGATTTGATCTTGAGGATATTTATTTTGTCTATTCAATGGTTCGTGGTTAACGTGCTGGAGAGAATCCTATTCATTGAGAGAAGTCAATCTCAAGTGGATGCCAAAAGGAAGAAGTTTTTGTGAGTTGCCATGGATAGGTAGGCTATCGAGAATCAAAAAGAATTTGATGATCTGGGAGAATGAAAGGAAGATTGTACATGCTTGATGTTTATGAGGAGTATGGAGTATTGGGAAAAGTACCATTGTTAGGTTCATAGCGACGCTCTAAGATGTATATTTACATTACATAATACCATGTTGTTCAAAGAACCAGATATCGAAGTGTCGTTTTATTGAAATAGTAACATAGTCATATAGTAGCATAGCATAGTATAGTATACCTAGGTAGTGTAGTATAATCTCCACACAACAAAATAATCACGTACCTACCCCTAAAGAGAACTCAATATTATATCATCCCATCCCATGTTAGTAACTCTTTTATACCTGCTCTCGCTTTGTGATATATAAATATATACATACTATCCCAGCCCATCCCCTTTCCTCTCATCGAAATCGAAATCAAAATCAAACTGTAAACCATGGATATCTCTATTCTCAAAACCACCGCACTTTTTTATTTTTTATTTTTTCCTTCTTTTCCTCATTGTTCTCCTTTTTCTACTCATTGTTCTCCTCTTCTTCCTCATTGTTCTCCTGTTCTTCCTTAAAATCACAAACTATACACCATGCATCATACCTCAATATCCCTTGATGAATCCTAAACTCTTCTTTTAACCTCTGTACTCAGTTAAACCCCCTCCCACTCACTCACTCACTCACTCACTCACTCACTCACTCACTCACTCACTCACTCACTCACTCACTCACTCACTCACTCACTCACTCACTCACTCACTCACTCACTCACTCACTCACTTGTAACCCCTCTCCCCGGGCCCTCGATACACACAAACACGAACACAAACACATCCTTATAAAATCTTCTCAATCCACAATCCACAATCCAAGTACCATTCAGAAAATTAAATTAACATTCATCTACCTACCTATCCTACTAAGTACTAGGTACCAGGTCCCAGGTCAGGATCTCTTTATCCTCCAACCCTTACTCTCCCTAAATATCTATTCCAGTAACTTCAAGCCAATATTCATACTTTCCCAAGGCCATCGACGATTCTTGTTCCACCACGGTCCAAGCATTTCATTCCACTCCATTTCAACGCCATACCATCCTATCCCATCATATCCATAAAAAAAAATAAGAAATCCATACCTATACCCATACCCATACCCATACCCATACCCATACCCATAATCCATCCATACCTAGGCAATGCCATCCCAATACAAATGAAATTCATCAAAACATTTAACTTTCCACTACCATAGAATCCCATTTTGCAGCTCATCTCATCTCATCTTAGAACTCCATCCATGAAGCAAATTCATCCCGTGGACCCTTGTGCGCGTTATGTGAATCCTATCATATCCTATCCCATTCTATCCTGTTCATTTACCCAGTATCCCAATCCGTAAAAATCCACATGCGCGTCATGAACTCGAATGGTATAGCACTGTATCCTATTTCACCATCTCAAAACTCCATCCAAATAACAATCATGCGTGTATTCGTAATCCTGAATCGTTGTAAAGAAAATCTATCCGATTGTAACATCCCAACAGCGTACTATCACTCAACTATTCGGATCGATTCATTCAAACCGCCACATCAACTCGAGACAATGACGAAATGGCGATATGAGGAAGAAGATTATCTGGCGTGCGTTACATTTCTCTAGGTTGTGTTTGTCTTTATGTTTGTAGGGCGATTGTCGCTCTAACTCTACAAGGAGTTGGAGGAAGGTACTTGTTGCGCTCTTCTTGCTGTTCGACGTTCCTGTCTCGCTCGACTCTCCCTATCGAATCTTGGCTGCTCATACCATTTAAAAGTATGACCATCTTCTCTCTTCACATCGATCATTCTCCTGCCTCTCTCAAACTGTTTCCTGTAATTTCTCCCACAGCTTCCACAATAATTCGGATCCGATTCCTCACGCTCCGTGAACATTTGACATTGTCCAGCGCAAAAGGTAAGATGTGATGGCATGAAACTCGCGAGATGAAAATGCAATTCGCAATGTGCTGGGAAGAAAGCGACAGGACAACAGTGACGACATGAACGTTGGGGCCCAGGTATGACGGGAAATGTACTCTCCGGTCGACCCATCGCAAGAGGTGGGTTGAAATCAAGAATTTGATGACGACCATGTGACAGATAGACGTTGCGAATATATTTACTATATAAAAAGTTAATGAATGATCATACGATGGATTTTGGGTAGTACGAACTTCAAGAGACTGAAGCAGACTGCATCAATGGGATTAAGATACTTGAAGATTCCCATGACAATCTCAGGGGGTGTAGTAATGAATGGTTTATGCTTCTTCTCAACAAACTCTAGTTTATCCTTTATAATTGATGAGTCCTCATCGCTATAAGGAGGAGATATAGGTGATACTGCAGGGGTTAGTGCCAATGGAAAGGCCATTTTGAGAATCTCTTCCTCAAATGGTTTCAAATATTGTACATGACTTCGTTCTTCGAACAGATCCGAACCAGCTTCCTGAATCACACTAATCGGAGCGTGGGCCATGTTATAAGATGTATTCGAAGAGGAAGAAGAACAGCGAGATAGCGCAGGAGTTATGTGAGGTGAATGTGTTTTCGTATCATCATCATCAAGATGGATGTTTGCACCAGCCTCACCAGCCTTTTTCGTGGCCATCGTTTGGATGACAATTTTGAGTGACAATTATCAGGTGACCGTTATGGAAATGGTAAGGTAAGATTCCTTGGCTGCGTGGAGAGTGAGCGTAGGCCTTTAATCACCCAAGAACTAGGCAGACGTAGGAATTACTGACCTACTTGACTCAAGAATGAAGAATGAAATCCAAATTGAAGACGAAGACGAATTCTGATAAAGGGATATGGAGAATGATGTTGCTGTTATCAATTTCAATATTGAAGAAGAGAAGAACACTTTCTCGGAGCCCCAAGTAAATGAACAGCTTGTTAGTAAAGTGTAGGAAGGCTAAGGTTACTGTAGTCAATATAATCGAGGAAAGGCCGAGCTAATGAAGTAGGGAGTGGTGGAGTGGTGGAGAGGTGGAGAGGTGGAGAGGTGGAGAGGTGGAGGTTCAATTGAAGCTTGTTGTTTAAAGGTGTTTAACTGGTTAATAACTCTGCCTATCAAATTAGCGAGTGAATCTCTTCATTCTTCAACTACCTACTTGTGTACCCGTGGACCTAGTAGGTAGTATTTATTAGGTACAATTATATTTTGAAAGGATTAATAGATACCTACCTAGTACATGGATACCTACTTACATAGTGAATAATGAATCAGTTATGACATATCTTGAAATGCTTTCCTATTTATGTTTAAATGCCTGATTTTCCATGAAGCTTCTATAATTCATCATCATCTATGGTAAGCTACTGCTCATCACATATACTGCAAGAGACAATTGGGGCGTCTAGAATGCCAACTAGAAGGAAGAAGGAAGAAGGGAGACGACAAACAGAATGTCAAATAGTATCAAAAAGGCAGGAGAGAGAGAGAGAGAGAGAGAGAGAGAAGCGTTAGTGATAATAGACAGTCAAGCTATAGTAGCTACTTGTACTATAGTAATACATCGTAGAACAGCTGAATAGATATCCAAGTAGTCAAAACTACAGCAAATACTTCAACCGTAGTAATACAAACAACCCGAATTCACATACTCTAAAGCTTTTAACTCCTCCCAATGCAAATGAATATAATACATCTCATACTTCTTTTACATACCAACAGGCATAGCTTTCAGATGCCCATTCTTATCATATCTAGCCTCTGTTGAATGTGTTAATATCTTTCTGACCCTCATGTTTGAATCAAAAAATAACTTACTGAAAAATGTATAACTCAGAGTAACCTGCTCAATCCCTCTCATATTCGGATCATTAACAAAATCAGGATCGATGTAGAAGAATACTGGCATATCAACCGTTTCCCCAGCATTCAATCTTTGCTCCTCGAAACAAAAACATTGAATCTTGCTAAAATATGGAGCCACTTGTCCAGGCGTCACACTGTAAGTTGCCACCCCAATTATATCCTCATCAGATTTATTCGTAGCAGTGTAGAATGCCAATGCCGTTTCTCCTGGTAAAACCCGAACTTCTCTCTGTTGTGGTGTGAATTTCCATGGTAGAACATCCGAAACAGAACCATTAAAGGTTACTCGTATACGTTTTGCAGAAGTGACGGGTCTAAGTCTTTCGGATGGATCTTCTCCCTCTACACCACTGCCGCCATGTCCGGGTGCTTTGATCGGTTGCCCTCCCCATCCTGTAGTTTGGCAGATCTGGAGAGGTATATATTAGCTAGGAAGTAGTAAAGTGGCGTGTGATAAAATATACCATTTTATACATTGGCACAGAGCCATACGAGAAGGCCACAGTCCCTAAAATAATACTGAGTGTATAGTACATAGTCAAACTATTCTTTTGTGAGAATGGCGCTCTCAATTGCTCCATCGTTGGTGCTACATTTCCTCGAGGGGTTGAATTATTGGAGATACTTCTGCTTATTGAAGGTTTGAAGAATGGTGTATTTGTTCGCTTTGATTTCGCACATGATGTACATATCCAATTGGCATTTTTGCTACTCAGAGCTCTCGACATTCGTGGTAAAGAATTCATTATGTGATTGGAAAGTTATCTGTTGATATAAAATCGAATCAATGATTGAGAAAGAATATTGACTAGGATCGGATCATGATCGGGATTTGAACGAGGAAGATAATCCGGGCCCGAAATCTGGGGAAATTCTTCGGCATCACTCGGGATGTGTTTACTATCTCTATTTACGACAGCAATATGATGTACAGCAATACAACAAGGAATTCTCTTAAGATATCAAGACAATAACAGTCAAGGCATGAAATCTATCCTTACAATTCAATTTTTGAAAACATCCGATTTACCACCGATGATTGGTATTATACATATCATGGCATTACATTCGATACTGTCAAATGAGGAATCTCCTCCTTCCTCTGCAAGTTGATTACAAAGGAAAGAGGGGTGAACCACCTGGCAGTTGAACTAATATCATTCAATGACATCAATGACATCAAGACAGAGCACTGAGATGAATCCAGACAATTCCAAGGGTTATAAATCTCATCATAAAGAAATCATCCATTTGCCTCCAAAGATTGGTATAAAGCTCCTCATCTCAGTCCCTTATTCTAATCCATCATGCTTTCACCAACCATTCGCAATTTGCTTGTTAAAGGAAGCCAAAACACCAAATATACTCCTCGTCTACTCTTCGCGTATAGAAAGACAACTTCATTCAAGATTCCAACTCCATTGAGTATTCAAAATCGCAATATGGCGTCCAAAACCCCAAATTCATCGCCCCCTTCCCACGATATGGTCTATTTTCCTCAAATGACCTCGGATCTTCCTGCTTCCTCCCATGAATTTCGTAGAATACTTGTATGTGCACCAGAAATTCCTTCTTTCCCACAACATTGTATCATCCAGCTGTGTGCCGTCCATCCCAATGCAACATACTACTCCTCTCCTTTTATTCTTCCCCTCACCCTCTCCCTATCACCACACCATAAAACCTAGACTAACACTCCCCCAGTTCACAGGCCTTTACTCCCAAGTCGTACTCATGACAATCCCCGTCGGCGGCGACATAGGTGACGAAGTACACACAGTCGACCAAGCTCTCACCTTTACTTCCGGCACTGGTCTCGCTACCATCAACGGTAAAAACCAAGAGGTTAGAAAGGGAGATTTGATGGTCGTACCAGCGGGTACTCAACATCAATTTGTAAACACAGGGAAAGAACCATTGATTCTGTATACGATTTATTCGCCGGCAGAACATGCGCCAACTACGGTGCATGAAACGAAGGAGCAAGGCGATAAAGAGGAAGATGAAGGAAAGGATGAAGCTCCGGCTTGGTCAAGGAAGAGTAAGGAGGAGAATGAGAAAGGGGGATTGGTAAAGTTGAGTGGAAAGTATGATTAGAGTAGGAAAGGAATAAGGAATGAATTGTGAGGTCAGTGTTGATGGGAAATTTGCGTGGTAATAATGAGATATATCTCAGTTGTTGAGAATGATAAGTGTAAAAGAAATGAATTCTGAACAAGAACCCGTATTTGATATTATGATACCGTACCTATTTTCAATACTCTTGAAATTCATCTCGAAAGTCTTTTTCCCTTTGATGACTTTACACCAACCCTTAGATATCTACACAAAAATCATTCATCCAATTCCAAAGTCGTCTAATAAAAATGCCCCTCCTCTCGGTCCCGCCCATCTGCATCAATGACTAACATCCACCCCACTCCACTCCTCTTTTCCACCCACACCAAAAAAGAACATATATATACATAAACAACTTATGCCCCTCTATCAAATCAAACAACAAAAAAAAGCAAGTTGGCGCAGTGGAAGCGCGCCGGGCTCATAACCCGGAGGTCCCCAGATCGAAACTGGGACTTGCTATTTGTCGCATCACATTTCATTTTTGCAACTTTTTTGTTGTGTGGGAAGAAGTGGATTGGGTGAAGAGTAAATAGGACATTTTTTTTAGAGGATGGAGGAGAGATGTTACATAATTTCTCAATTTCGATTTTCTAAGTTTCTTTTTTCCGAGGGCATGGTGGAGAAGGAAAAAAAGAAAAGGGGAGAGAGTGTGGTGTAGTGAAGTGAATGAAAACTTATTGCGTAAAAGGGGTGGAATTAATCGTTATTATTGTCTCCAAGTTTTTTCTTTTGTTTTTTCGGTTGATAACCCTCAGGGAATCATAACCGGAGGCGGTTTATGTTCACGATTCTGCATTGTTTCGACGAGTCTTAAGGAGTTTCTTAGGGTACATAGATGATGTTGATAAGATTTGATTTAGGGAGTTCGTTGAACCTGGACTATAGCGCGGATTACAATTGTGATGTTATTAGAGGAATCGAGGAGAGGATATTGAATACAATTTTCCAGTAGTGGAGTATGAACTATTGTCTTATAATACAATAGTTCTAAATCCACATGGTTTTAAGAGGATAATGGAATTCGCCAAGTGGATGAATGAGTGAGAGAGAAGCTGGGTGTCGGAACTCGATTTGGAGTGGAATTTGGGTAAGTGTTCAGTTCATTGTATGTGAGGATTTGGAAGGGTTTGGATGCCATTTTGAACTTTTGAGATGAGGTCCGGGGGATTTCATTCCGAGAGAGGAAGAAAGCTTTATTATAATTACTCTACAAATCTTCCAAGGGAAATATTCCCCATACAATCCCCAGCCATGTGAGTTTCCCATTGCAACAATTCAAAAACAAAATAGTAAAGTGTATATTACATGTACACCAGGTTAATATCCCCGCAGTATAAATCAATATTTAAACATCCTTCAAACTCCCAATAATACCCAATAGTGCAACGATAGCCGCAGCCGCCGTCACAATATACAAAGCCAATGTCCAAGCTGTGATTACATCACCGGTTACTGCCATGAACCAAGTTCCTACTATGAGACTGAGAAGTAGCGGGGTGATGACTACGGCGCTGAGTCGATATGGACACCTGTTTATTTGCTCACATGTTAGCATCGCATCTCATCATATCATATAACATTGTTCATCTCGATTTCCATCAAAACCAGAGACCAAAGAAAGAAAGAAAACAACCCAACTAACCAATCATATACCAACTCCAAACTCCACCTCCCCTCCAACGGTCCTTTAGCCCTCTCTGCACTCTCCCCCTTCCCATCCTTCCTATGACCCCCCTCATTCAAACTCTTCTCCACCCACCCCAACCACGCCCTCCCAACATCCTCATCCCACTCTCCCCTCCCAAACCACGGGATACTCCTCCTCTTCACCTTGTACGCCGCATAAAACTTCCTCAACACCACTTTCTCCTCTTCCTTCAGCCCAATCTTCATGTGCGCACCGCGCTCAATATCGCATTTATACAGACCAAAGCCCGCGAGCGATTTGAGGGAGAAAAAGCGTCGAGCGCCCCGGAGAGAGCGCTCCGCGTGATGGAGAGAGGAGAAGAGAGTACGGGGGTCGGAGAGGGAGATGTAGGTTTCGTGGGGATCGAGGGAGGAGGTGGGGAAGTAGCCGAGGACTAGGTAGGGGGATTGAGGGGGGAGGAGGAGGGTGGTGAGGGCTTGGAGGGAGGAGGTAGTAGCGGATAAGGGACGATCAAAGATTGGACAGGAATTGGAGGATGGGTCGGGGTGAGACTTCTCGGGTTGTCTCATTTTGCTGGTGAGTTTGTGTAAGCAGGAATGAGAATGAGAGTGGGTGGAGGATTCGTGAGAATGTGTGCTTGCTGGTTGAGAGGTAGATTGATGGGCGGGAACCAGATGGGTGAGTGTGTCTGTAGTTAGTTCGGTTACCGATTGCTCGCTATCATCCGATTGCGTGTCTTCGGAATCCAATGAACTTGAATTTTCCCCCGTAGTAGATTCTTCCAAAGTCTCAATCCCTATTTGAGAATTCCTCTTCCTTTCCTCCCTTTCCTCCCTTTCCTCCCTCTTATATCTTAACCTATCCAGAACCCTTCTACAAGCCACCCACAAAATCCTCCTTTTCCTCGCCATCAAATAAAGCAACCAAAGTCTCGGTTCCTCCATCTTCCTCAACCACTCTACTCTCTTCTCCCACTCCTTTCTCCGTTCCACCTGCCACCATTTCAATTCCCCGAGTTTGCGCTGGAGATTCTTCTTCTCCTCTCCAAAAGCATGGAACATGGGAGAATAGTCCGAGTAATTGTAATTACCGGATTGCAATTGCAGGAAGAGACGAGCTTCGTTGCAGGTGAGTCCCACGCGACGAGCACAGGATTCGTCGGCCCAGAAGAGATTCCCGTTGGAGGATTTAATGACTGCGGGAACGGGTCCGAGTGCGGGTGAGTCGGGGAATTGATACGTGCTCATTGAGAAGTGAGCATGGGGGGAGGCTGAACTAGGGATGAGGGATTGAGAGGGAGAGGTGCTGGTGCTGTTTATTGAGGAGAGGCTAAGGGTGGTGGGAGCACCGTCTTCTATATCGTAGGACATGATGATAGGGGGACGGAAAGATTGTATGATCGATCTCAAGGACAGAGTATAAGTGACCTTATGATAATTCTGCCCGTGAACAATTATCTAGAGATTGAAGAAACGAAGGTAAAAGAAAGACAGAACAGAAACGAAAAGGTAAGACGAGAATCTTTCAGAATTCGAAAGTCTGAAGACACTCAAGAGCTCTGAGATGATGAATCTTCCAAACGAAACGTCGCATCTCTCCCCCTTTATATTCCCACATCCTCCTCCGCGCCTGAGTTGTAGCACCAAATGACCCTTTCCTTTTCATCCTCTCTCTCACCTACTAACATCACGAAACAACTCTCTGGAAACTCATTCTCATTCTCATAAAGATTCACGACAAACGACAGTGATTCTCAAAGTTTATAAAAAACCTTCCTTTCGTGTTTTATGATCATCGCTTTTCCTCATTGGTCGGAAGTGATCAAGATGACTTCCTGATCTCGTGAGCACTTGTCCTATGATCTACCGACCGATGGGATTGCAATATCACAATGATAAGTTATGGAAAAGTTAAGAGAGAGGAATAAATAGAGATTTTTGGTTGAAATCATGCCTTGTGAATCAACAATCTTTAAAATCGAGATATAAAGTATCTCAGCAGGTAGTAGATAGAAATAGGTAATCTTACATTGTGATAAATACCTAACTAGGTATATATCGATTCCACCATCTAACAAAATCGGATGAACCAAGTCGGGATATTACCAATTGAATTGAGATGGGTAGAGTGATAGATGTAATTTGCAAGGCTTTTTGTTCTCTATTTTCATTTCACGTATTTGAAGTAAGATGTGGTAAGAAAGTGTGCTGGATGGATGTACGAGCAGATGTGGTAACTTCTCTTAGTACCAAGTGGAACGGATAGAATGTGTTAATAACCCAAAAATAGTTCGGATAAGAGTCTGAGGAAAATCAACTATTTATTCATTTATTATAAATTTCTTTTGCTTACCTAGGTATCTATATTTACAACTTATCTTGTCAAATATCAACCATATATCTAATAAATACAAAAGGATACTAGATACAAAATTATATAATTAGAAATTATACCTCATATCCTATTCTATCCCATCAGTCCATATGTATATAGAGTCGAATAATCGAGTCATCTATGAAGTCATACTAAACAATACAACTTCTTCATACATATAACCAGTCTGATGTATCAAGACAGGTGAGCTTATACTAATGCTTATAAAATAACCTTTGTAGGTGATAAAATCATTTAGGTATTGTAAAACTATAAACTAGAGAGAATGTGATGAACCAGGTCTTTCACTACCCTCTTCTGACATATCCGAATCGGTAAATAGTTCCACGGACTGTGTTCGCCTATCACGATCATCATTACCCTCATCTATCCTGCCTCCTTCAAAATTCCCCAAAGAAATCCTCTTCCTACTCATCCTAATCGTTTCATCCGATGGAACATTATTATTTCCATCTTTCGAAATGGTTTCCTGTTCAAGATTCTCATTTCCATTCCCAAACATGATTGAATCCCCATTTGTCGTTTCTCCACCCATCCAAATCGATGTGATCGGAGTTCTCTCCAACGCAGTCGTAGGAGTCGTCTGCGCATCACTATCCTCTCCATCTCCTATTGTCCATCTCCACTTTCTCTTCTTGTCCTTGCGCTTACGTTTTCGTAACCCGGGAGTTTCTAATCCATTCTCTGCCATTCTTCTTCGCATTTCTTCAAATGGCCCTGGAGTTTGTCCTCCATCGCGTGTTTCATCACCAGTGTATTGCATGGTTGTGTCGAGAGTGTCTAGGGTTGTGAATTCGGGATCTGTGGCGGAATGAGGAGAGTCTTCGGAAAGAAGATCGATGTGCGATTTTACATATTCATTAGTGGTGATGGTTTGAGTTAAAGGGTCATCGTATTCTACTTTCTTCGTGCCTTTGTTTGCTAACCGCGTTGCGAGTCGGCTTGCAGTATTTGGTGTTGCAGGTGCGACGGCGCTTGGAGGTGGAAGTGGTGAGTTCCGAAGGATACTATGGAGAGATTTGGGATGTGTATATGGAGTAAGTCGTCTCATACTTCGCGGCGATGCACTATTCGAAGCTTGCGATGCAAAGGTAAACATCTTTTTATCGGACGAGCCAGCTGAATGTGGAGGGGTAAATGTGAAGTTGAGGGAGTCTTTGGGGTGAGCTGAATCTGGGTGAGCTGAACTTGGGGTATCAGGATATGATATCGCAAATGGTCCAGGAGTCGCAGTGCGCTCTGATGGATGTATATATCCATCCTCTGCTTTTATATTCGTTTGAAGTCGTGTCGTCTGAAGTCGTGAAGGCATGGGTTGAATTCTCAAGGAAGGTCTAGCTTCAAGGCTTGCCGGCTTTGATATTTGTGGCGAGGCATTTTCAATTGCTGTTGCGTATGCATTTGAAAGTGTATTAAATGCAGTTGGTGATGATGGGTTGATGTCTGATTTTAACGCTGTGGAGGATTTTCCAATGGTTTGTGGAGCAGATGGGGTCTTGATCTGTAAAGATAACTTCGGTCTCTTGGGTGGTGACGAATGCCGAGGAGGGAAAGACATAACTATAGAGGAGCACTCTTGAACAGGTGCCAGCATCATAATCGGAGATTTGAAAGGATTCTTAATAAAGTCTTCCTTGACTATATTCTGGTCCGTGGTACTAGAGTATATATTTGAATGTTGAGTGTTCGTCTAAGAATCGAGACTCTGATTTGGGTCACGAAAAAGTCGCAGGTGGTCTAGGTATCTTAGATATAATGTATCTAATCTACCGATAACAAGGCGTAGTCGTAAAGTTCGTCGAATGATTTCGTAATTTCGTAAGGCGTAAGACAAATGAGTAGGAAGAGAGAGAAAAAAGATATGAATAACTACCCCTCAGGTGAAACCAACAGTGACCGTGCCGCAGCTATATGTATATCACCATCGACCTTTGCCTAGGCCAAGAAATAGATGAATAAAATAAAACTGGGGAGAAGTTCTGATGGGAGAGTTTAGAGTTTAAGCACAGTCTTATCACCTGTCATGCATCTGCTAATCAAGTTTGAAATGCTTGTGCTTGTGAGGTATGGGAATAGGCGCGATGTTTATAGAAATGATGTGACGAGGGGCTTGCAGTGCAGGTTAAAAAAATTGAACCAAGTAAATAGAATATTTTTATTGATTTCCACGCACTACGGGTTGACAAGCATTCGGGATGGTCCACCATACTAGGCTCATCTCATAGACCCATATAAGGATTCAATGGTTGTTGTGGCTCCTTGAAGCGCTGTGGAAGGATTTCCCGAGAGGTTGAACAATACAAGTATGAGGAGTTAGTTAGCTTAGCTTAGTTTACGGAGCGATGGTCAGCAATACTCGAGTAGGACGTTTCTCTGATAGTCAAGGTAGTAGTAGTGGTTGGATTAGCAAATTGGAGCAGTGAACGGAGATGGAGTCACAGATTTGGGCTGAATCTAGGATCTCGGACTATCGGAGTGGATGGGTCCATGGTTGAGTGGCGCCTATGCAAGGGTTCTTTTTGAATATCACACCGCTTGAGCGAATAGATTTTTGACTTGGAAAATCAAGACTATTCAAGACGATTGGTTGTTTCAAGGGGAATGGGACCAGTAAGTGTGGTGGCTTGATCTTATTATAGGAATTTTTGCAATGTCAACTGTTACTTTTAATAATTGATTTCGCCCCTTTAGTCCTCCTTAAGTACCTAACTGATGCCATGTGCTATTTATGCTATTTCAATCAATATTTCATGATAGATCAATAGGATACCTAGTTATATCTAGAACCTCCCTCTATAATAGCCTTGTAGCCCCGTGAAATAACTTTATCCGTTCTTTAGAGACCAATAGCTGAGACGCTCTTTGGCGTTAGTATCGCTTATTGAATGGGTGATAAGGACAAGGAAACAACACGATTGGAAACAAATAATGGATGAGATCTATGGGGTAAAATCTTGGCTTCGGCACATTATTGACTTGAATACAATTCAATTGTTACATAAAGTTAACTGTGCTTTAATTTGTCTGGTTGATCGTATTCGAGAATATTGAGTTTAGAATTCCGAGAACCACTTTCTGGTGGCGAAGGCGATGAAGGGGTTACGAAGGCAAAAGGGGCGATGGCGATGGCGATGGCGATACTGCTACAAAGTTCACTTCGTACTCGTACTGTACCCACTGAGTCCGCCTACAGTGTAAAGTATTTTCTTGGTAACTCTCCACATCAAACGCGTGACTTATAAGTTGTATCTCAAAATAGAATTCTAGAAAAGAAAGATCTCCAAACTCCACTTTGAGTCCACCATTAGATATGTTTAGACATGATTAGACATGCACAGTGTAAACGTGTCTCAGAAACAAATTTCCGCACAAAATTCTAAGAATGGCATCTTTGATTCTGGCAGTCTAGTCAAAGGGATACTATTGCTTATCGATAAGCTCCACTCCGTCTTACATTTTTAGATCAAAGCAAAGGTATATCCGATGATAACTTGATGTGTTTGACGTCGACTTACACTATACATCCATACATCCTGATATCCAAACGGATGGATCTACCCAGGTAGAGTATCATTGACAGCAATCCAAATCCTTCTTTTTGCTGTCAAACTTGGCATCTTCTCTTCCTCCCCGAATCTTCTTTCGGCCGAGACTCTATTCGCTTGGACCAAGACAAAGACTAATAAGAGGTTCAATATCACGATACCATACCATACGAGACGATACGATAAATTACCTAATTTCAAAAGAAAAAATGGGACCAAACTCTTCACATCCACCTGTCTCATCGTCGCCAGCAAACTCAAAGTATCACTGAGCTAATAATAAATCATAATGGCAAGAAAGGATCACAGGATAATCATACATTTTGTTAGTCAGCCCCATTAGGATTTCTGTATTCATCATTATTTCGTAAACAAACACGTCACTTCCAAAAAGTATCTATTCTGATAATCGGAGTTTGTAGGATTATGACTGTTTCTACGCGTCTGTCTTTGAAAATGAGAATCCCGCTCTAAAATCAGTCCCTTTGGTAAATATTTACATCTGAACTCCTCTCTCTCTGCCTTCCTCTGATCTACGAAACATGGCTGATGTAATAAGTAGGCTGTACAACAGGTAAGACTTTCTCTTATTGTCAAAGCCAACTCAAAATAGTACAAACTCTACATACCTATGTATATCCAAACTCTAAGTGATCACTTTAGAAACAAATCATCGTCACGTGCAATTATGAAGCTCGACGTCGTGGTCTGAGTAAATTACAATTAATCCATGAAGCCAAGAAAATCTGTCCCGATGTTGTTATTGTGTTGGGAGAAGAGTTGGGTCGATTCCGTGATGCCTCCAAATTGTTATACAAACATTTGGAAAAGTTCAGTTGGTCGGGAAAAGTCGAACGGTTAGGATTTGATGAAGTATTCATGGACGTCACAGATATTGTCGACTACAATCAGAAACTTCTCAATCCAAATGATTTGACCCACTCCTTCCTTCAAATGGACCGTAATGATCCTACCGCGGGGTTTGCCTTTGATGCTACGAAGATTGCTGGTCATGGCTATCCCGATTTGCAGCCGTGCGGCGAAGCATCCCCTCAATATACACTGAATTCGGGGTCGCCGAATAATGATATCGGACTACTTACTCGGTTGATTTTGGGTTCACATCTTGCCCAGCATTTAAGATTAAGCCTGGAAGAAGAAAAAGGCTACACTTCAACCGTTGGTATATCCACGAACAAACTTTTGAGTAAATTGGTAGGCAACCTTCACAAACCAAAGGGTCAAACAACTCTTCTCCCACCTTATGAAGTGTTACCCAGTGATGATGCACTACAAAGTAATGTCACAGCATTCATTGATAGCCATGATATTGGTAAAATACCTGGCATTGGGTTCAAAATGTCTCAACGTATTCGGAACCATGTTCTATCACGTCCAGCCGATTTTGAAAGTGGGTTGATTTATGGAGGTACCAAGGAATCTGTTACCGTCCGTGATGTTCGCCTCTTCCCCGGAATGGGCCCTGAGATACTTGAAAAGCTGCTCGGGGGATCGGGGGCAGAGAGAGGTATTGGAGGCAAGGCTTGGGCGTTGATCAATGGTCGTGATGATTCAGACGTGAAGGATATCCGAAAGGTACCATCCCAAATCTCAATCGAGGATTCTTATAAAAAGCTCGATACTATGCCACAGCTAATAAAAGAGCTTCGAATGCTTGCAACAAGTCTCTTGAATAGAATGCATCAAGACTTACTTGAAGACGATGAAAAATCTAACATACCATCAAAACGATGGATAGCTTATCCCAAAACACTCCGTTTGTCGACCCGACCTCGTCCACCCTTGAACGCCGATGGCACCAGAACCCGAAGTTTCAATCGAATCTCCAGGTCCGGACCCCTACCTAATTTCGTTTTCAATTTAAAAGATGGTAAAGATACTATTGTCGAACGGCTCATCCAAGAATCGTTAATACCCATGTTTCGAAGATTACATCCCCAGAAAGCGGATTGGAACCTGAGTCTGGTCAATATCGGAGTCACGAATATGATTGAAGCAGCTAGTGAAGATGGATCTTCAGGCGGCGTGGGTAGAAATATAGGCAGCATGTTCAAGGGACAAGAAGCGAGGCTTAAAGAGTGGAAGGTGCAGGATAGAGACACACCGCCTGATTTCGTGGCAGATAGGAATCAGCTTCCTGCAAAGAAGCATCCTTCCAGTGATCGCGTTGAAACAGAGTATACCATGGGCTCAGAAGATATAGTTCGGTCGCAAGATACGGTGGACGAACTAGATTTCTGGAATGTAGAGGATGCGGAGGAGGAAATGGATCATCGAGAGATCTGTCATGTGTGTGGTGCGATGATGCCCGCCTTCGCAGTGCCAGCTCATGAACGCTTTCACAGCTGGGAGGGGGAATGAAAGTATCAATGCTGATGTGGGACCATGTGGAATGAATTGATGACTTGTCATTATTACCATTCCTATGTATGAGTGGGAGTGGGCATGAGCAAGGAAGAGTAAAGAGATAACGGACCCGGGAGAGTGGAATGCCATACACGATTTAGAAGCTAGAACAAGATACCCATCTCATCTCATCGCACACCCCATAGCTCTAGCTAGCGCATCGTAATAAATAACCACGGTATACAAACTCACTCCCCAGAACTATCTAGGTACCCGCATATCGCATCCTATAAATATCTACGTGCATATCTAGTATACATACATAGATACCTAATGCTGCCTATCCTATCCCATCCTATCCTATCTTATCTCACCTCGCACAAACAAACCATTTATATCTCATGGAACCCCAACCACCCAACTTCCAGAAGCCCAGGTAGATTTTTTTCTGGAAATACTAAGACCGACCATGAATGAGGGGAACCGGAAGATCAATGATCACCCGGGGAATTTGGCACGTGTGGATGCCAAACTTGACAAGTCATCATTTGGGAATATGTATGTATAAGGAGCCCTGTATGAGTGGGCGACGGGGATTGTGTTCCTTCGAATGTGGAGTTGGAGGGAAGGGAAGGGAGGGGAGGGGAGGGGATTGAATATGTGGATGCTTGAGTAGGGTGGGGAATGAGAATAAGAATAAGAATAAAGGAAGAATGAAAGAAGAGAGGAGAGGAAATCAATATAATAAGATAAGACAAGGCGCCGCAAAACACAACATCTAAACTTCATTCTATCTCTTAACCCCTGTTCTCCTTTCCTCTCCCCTCCTCTCCCCTCCTCTCCTCTACTCTGCTCTACTCTATCAATTGAGATACAAATCTACTTTATACAATAGAGAGAACAATTCTCATTTCATATATACACACACACACACATATATATAAACGAATACATACAAAAATCCCACGATTAGATCTCCTATGCCAAATACACTGAATGAGTACGTAGTATTCCTTCCCTACCAAATTTCAATACCACATCTCAAATCCCAAATAAGTAATTACTATATCTACCTACCTATTTGGTAGGTAGTCACAAGAGCATAAATTCAATTGATTGGTTACCAAATCATGCATTCATATCCAAATATACCTACCAACCTAGGTACTTGAAGGACTTGTGTTGTCTCATCATATTCGGAAGACATCGGGATCCCATCGATATTGTTTTGTTTTTTCCTTACTCTTTACCGTATCTATTTTTGTTTGTAAATATCTCCGATTCTATCTCTATCCCAAATAAAGACATATTCATCATCTCATTGGAGCTCATTCGGTACCATTTCTAAAGGTCAATTCATGACGGGGTACAATTGAATTATAATTCTCAGCAGTCAGGTATAGATCGTCTATCAGACGAGACGAGGAAAATCCATTGTCCATGAGTGCCATAAGAATGATTCCTGTACGCTTTAAATTCGCGTTGCTTTGTCTCATATGCAACAATAAAGTATCTCCAAAAAATAAATCATTCAAAGTTTGTATTTCTGATATCCCAACCATGCTAAACCAACAAAAAAAAAATGCTCCGCATATCTTCAACAAATCGTCGCACAATCCCAAAAACTCCCACCAAGAACCAATTTTGCCTTATCCCTCATAATTTGACCATCATCATATCATCCTAAATACTCATAAAGAAGCTCTTCTCTCCCTCTCTTGGTTTCACCTCCGCTCTCTTCAAGATCGGATCCGCACAGCTAACCCTAATCCTTTCTGGTGTTGCAGGACTTTCCAATACCAGTAATCCGCCACCCTTAACATCCTCCCCAATTTCAGCCTCCACACCATATTCCTTCCTAGCAGCCTTCAACGCATCTCTAATTGCAAAGAATACTGCACTTCCCATGAAAAGTGGTGGTTCACCTACTCCCCTACTCCTCTGAATAGTTTTGAGATCTTCCCATTCCACGCCTTTGAGTAGAGACACATTGAACTCTTGAGGAATATCTCTAAATCCAGGGATTTTATATGCACCAGGCCCACGAGTAGCAAGTTGTCCAGCCATTGGTCCTGCACGAAACCAGAGGGATTCCTCCGTAGTAAATAATCCCATTCCTTGTACGAAGGCGCCTTCAATTTGTCCATAATCAATTGATGGATTAATAGAACGACCAACATCCATTTTGATATCGGATCGTAGACATGTCCAATCACCAGTTAAAGTATCGATCTCGACTTCGGAGGCTGTGACTCCTTGGGTGAAGTAGAAGAACATTTGTCCGGTGTTAGGTCCCCATGTATAACCAATATCTGGAGTCTTGTAGAATCCATTTGCAGAAAGATTGACACGATCGAAGTAGGCGGCATGTGCTAGCTGTTTCATTGTGGCATCAGGGCCGAATTTCTCTCTGTATGGAGCAAGTCGTTCATTGATTTGAGCGCAGGCATTAAAGATAGCATATCCATTCAGATCGGAAGAAGCTGATGCAGCAGTAGAAGATGTATTAGCTACTGTGTTAGTGGCAGTTTCCGAGATGAATACATTATCCAAGGGAACGCCGAGTGCTTCAGCTGCAACCATCATCATCTTTGTATGAAGACCTTGGCCCATTTCGGTACCACCATGGGCTACAAGAACAGATCCATCGTGATAGATATGAACCAATGCTCCAGCTTGATTGAGGAAAAGTGCCGTGAAAGAGATACCAAACTTTGTAGGTACGATCGCGAGTCCTCTCTTTTTCCACTTGTGCTCTGCGTTGAATTTGGTAATCGCCTCTCGCCTTGCGGCATAATTTGATTCTTCTTGAACCTGCTTATACATCAATGGTACATGCCAATCCTTAAGAGCTTGGTTAAAATGAGTTTGCTCGTTTGCCTTGTAGAAGTTAATCTCTCTAAGCTTCTCTGCAGGCATACCGAGACGGTCTGCGACTTCTTCAATATATGACTCCGCCATATACAAGCCTTGAGGTCCACCAAATCCTCGGAATGCAGTATTTGACATGGTATTCGTCTTGCAAACACGACCTCGGACATGAATGTTGGGGATCATGTAGCAGTTATCAGAATGTGATAATGATCGATCCAATACAGCACCAGAAAGATCTTGCGTCCACCCTCCATTGCAGAACATATCCAAATCGAGTGCTTGAATTTTGCCGTCTTTATTGATGGCAACTTTCCACCTAGATAAGAAAGGATGTCTTTGGCCAGATGTGATCATATCTTCATCACGATTGAGCATGCAACGGACTGGTTTACCAGTCTTTTTTGCTGCAAGAGCTACAATGCCACATAATTGTATAGAGCGAGTCTCTTTTCCACCGAAACCACCTCCAAGTCTCTTGACCTTACTCACAACTTTGTTTGCAGCAACGTCACAAACTTGCGCTACATAAGTTTGACTGATGGATTGTTAGCTGAAGAATATTACTGCATCCCGATTTTACTTACGTTTCTGTTGGATTTTGAGTTCCAGACCAGATTTCCATTTCCCCATCCTCGATTTTAGGTATTGCCACACAAGCATTGGTTTCCAAGTAGAAGTGCTCTTGTCCACCCATTCTAGAAACACCGGTAAAGACATGATCTGCCTCTTCAAATGCCTTCTCTGGTTCTCCTTTCTTTATATACCTGTAATGATCGAAGAAACTTTCCTTTTCGATGGCTTCTTCCATTGTGAAAATTGCTGGTAACTCTTCATACTCAACGTTGACAGCTCGTGCTCCTGCACTTGCATGTGCTGCGCTGTCAGCAAGAACTATACCAATTGGTTGACCTGTGGTAAATACTTCATCAACAGCAAAGAATGGTTCGTCACAAACTGGTGCTCCCCAAAAGTTGGCTTCTGGACTTGGCATATCTGTATGGTCAACATATTCAACCACACCTGGTAAATCCATTGCAGGAGCAGAATTGACGCTTATGATCTTAGCATGTGCCTTCGTTGACAAAACTAAGCATCCATATAACTCGTTCTTTTGAACAGGTATGTCGTCGGTATATTGTGCTTCTCCGCATGTTTGCTTGAGGGCAGCTACGTGTGGACTTGCTTTCCCGAGAACATTCTGTTGGTAGGCCACAGTGGCTTCTCTATCTTCTTTACCAAAAGATATTATACGTTCAATCTCTGGTACAACTTGTGCATCTACTTCCAAATCCTTGATCTCAAAGCTGGATAAAATTTCATGGTAAAAGCGATAGAAGAAGCCGAATGCAAGCGATTTGCGGTAAGTCGCCATTCCTCCAGGAACGCTGAAACTAAGATTGAAGTCCTCTTCCAACGCATTCATGGTCCCTTCCAAAGTTGCAGGATCTGAAAACTTTTTGCCCAGCAAATAAGCACCGGCCTTTCTAGCCGCGATTGTGGTTGGAGCCATTCCTCCGTATACTAGACTTGCACTAGTAACAGTATGCGAATCGTCGATAGCAACCCTAAGAGCTGCATTGACGATGGCAATATCATCATCCTTACGTTTCGACTGCTTGTATGCTCTCAAGTATTCTCCCTTCTGAGTCACGGGGATACGAATGCTAGCAATGATTGCATCAGGGGCGAGTGCGGTCAATCTGTAACCTTTGAAGAATTCAGACATGGGGATTTCTGTCTCCTTATCTAGAGATCTTGCGACTAGAATAGCATTCGATGCAACGAAGACAGGGTTGAGATCGGAGATGGGAGAAGCAGTAGCTAAGTTTCCTGCCGGGGTACCGACATTTCTAATCTGTCGACCTGCGAAATATTTCAACTGTTTATGGATGGCTCTGTAGATATTGTTAGCAAGGAAGTTTGTTTAAATGGAATCTTGATTTTGTTGTTTGACGAGGCTCATTTGTCCTCACGTCACCCGGAAGAAAGACATGACAAGATTCAATGATAGATACGAAAGCATCAATGGCGAGAATATGAAAAATTCGGGGACAAATGGATCTACTGACTTGAAAACCTGGCCCTTTTCGGGTCCGTAATGCTTCTCTGATTGTTGGACAATCGACTCCAAATCAGTGAGGATAACATTGCCCCCAATTTCTAAATGGTCATCCTTGAATGAAAATTGTCTTAATTCAGGAATATCCCCGACGAAAACCGAAGCTGTGTATTGCATAGCCTTGAATTTGATCTCGATTTGCGTTTCTGTACTTCCACCGATAATTTTTGCCGATGGATAAACGCTCTTTATCTCTAATAGCTGTTCCATAGTCACAGGACGATACCACTTTTTCTTGTTGTTGCCAAAAGCTAGAGGTTTGAATTCATGCCTCATAAGTGGTGGGGGAAATATGAGTTCAGTGTCCGGGTTATATTCGATAAATCCAGGAGGTGTAAAACGTTTGATAGGTTGATCATCCTTCAATTCGTTCTTACAGCATCCACCGCTACCTCCGCCATTATCCATGCAGCATACACCTCCACCATTGCTTTTAGATTTCCCACATGCAGCCCCAGAACTGAAAGTTTGAGCTGCATCCAGAATTGGACGATATCCTGTACACCTACAAAGGTTTCCATCGAACGCTTCCTCTACATCATGTTCCGAAGGGTTCGAATCATTCCGTAAGAGTGCGTACAAGCTCATAACTATACCTGGGGTGCAGAAACCACACTGACTACCATTTCCTTTCGCAATTCTCTCTTGCGTAGCATGCGGCCTCTTTGTATTTCCAATTCCTTCTATTGTTATAACATGCTTTCCGTCAACACTGACCAGTGGCGCTAAGCATGCGTTCACGCTTGCATGATATATTTTCTTAGTGGTTGGATTGTATTGAGAAACAACAACCGTGCAAGCTCCACACCCTCCTTCTGCACATCCTAGCTTTGTGCCTGTGAGGCCGATTCCACGGAGATATTCAAGAAGAGTGATCTCTGGATCCATATTATCGAGGACAACTCGTGTGCCATTGAGATAGAAACGGAGGGTATCATCGTAAGAGGTTGTTACGGAAGAGAGGGAGTGTCTGGAGGCAAGAGAAACTGCAGGTTCCGGTGAGGAATTCGGGGAAACAGCAATAGGTGCCATTGTGAGTTATGAGAGTGATACCTCTCGAAGGTTAATTATCGACAAATTTAGGTCGCCAACGCCCCTTTCACGATATGTTTCTTGCCACAAGGATCTTTCAGTGCTTCTTGAAAGTTAGTTCTTTTAAATAAGTGAGACGATTGGAAGCAGAAAACCAAAAGAAAAGAACAGAATATTAGAAAGAGAGGATGTATCTTTCATTAAGAAGGAAATAATGATATATTGGGCCTGCTTCTTATCTTGTAACTTAGGCCGATGGAGGTCTCCGATGGGATATCAGACTAACACTCTAGACCAATCTTTTGGAAGATTCAGCGAGTGCGTAAAGGCGGGGTTGAATTGATATGAAGTGGCAATATCTCTCAAGCAGGTACACCTATACCTAGGTATGTACAAGTATTCATTGTCTAAGGTGTTCCCAATAAATATGTCAGGATCAGAACTTGTACCCCCAAATTGGCAGGTAAGTGAAACACCCGAATGATGCTTACCATCTCATTACCTTCATTCGTTGGGTAACTCAAACTTGATATGCGAGGATGCTTTAGTAGCTTTTGGTGGATAGTGGGGTTGAACATTTGGAGGTTGAAACTTAGCCAAACATCAAACTTCGGATATCGCCTGGAGATAGGTGCTTAGTCATGTATTATTACATAATCTCGTATGCAATTGGTCCAGTACCTTTTCCTTACTTCATCGACGACAGCAACATCAACACTGCATTCACCTATCATTCAACATCTATGCTTGTTGAATTCTTATATATTAAAGGTATCGCTTTCTTGTATGTTGGACCATTGCCACACGAGGTCATTTCCAATCACGATTCCAGCTATGGCATTCGTGATATCCATCTCGTTCGAATGCAGGTGCTAGGAAAAACCAACCACCAAATGCACCTTTCTCTTCAACAATCAGTGACTATCAACCACATTTTCAGCAGTCAAGTTGCTATCGACGAGTATTGTAAGATACTTCAAATAACATCCTCGATATTGGCAACCCAATCCCCATCATTGCAATACTGGGTAGTTCTTTCGTATTGTAATTGAATGCATTTTCAAGGGAAGATTTAATTTGAGATCCTTTCTTATATGATCTCAACGGTGTTTTCCCATCTTAATAAGCTTACGGACTACCACAAATTCTTTTGCTTCCTTATATGAACACCTTCCTTGATCGCTTGCTTATCTGTTAGCTTTTGATATTCACATAGCTGTCATCCTTGTCAAGTTGTCATGATTGAGGTGTATGATTTTTTGGTGATACTAGAAACATGCAAGTGCAACCCTAGCGGAGTGTTTGATACTTCGATGGTGTTCTGGATGTCTGGAATATGATTTCAAACGCTTCAGCCGCTCAGCTTTCGGACTCGAAGTTAGCCACTTTCATGCATAATCCATGCGCGATGCGAACCGCATTACAGACGCGTATACCGTGCGCACAAATCTGTTTTGCTTAAAGAATGCGAACTCAGAGCAATAAGATCGTCTGAAGTAACACTTTGAAAGTGTTGACATCTGCCACCTGTCACATCGCATCGCAATGCCCCACTCGCGATCAGTGCAAACATCTTTGTTTCGAGTAGCGATGGTATCCGAACCCCGAGCGTGCATCTCATGAAACGGCCTTTCCGAACTCAAGATTCCTTACAATAGCTGATCTAGAGGCGCCATTCAAATTTCTACCATATGAGCTGGCCAATAGAAAGAGTAAAGAAAAACTCCCGCATACAGCTCGCAAGATCATAATCACGTGCCGGATGTGTTGTGAGTATCTTATAGGGAATTAGGGCAATTTAGGTCGGTTCTATATCGGATATTGATCGTATGGCAATTGTCATATTCACCTCTTCTGATTTTAATTTAGGCTATAATTCTTTCGAATACATGTTCAAACCGAATATAAATTAGACGGTTGTAGAGCTCTCAATGGTTGTAGAAAGGTTGTAGAATGAATGTATTGCTAATAATCTTGAAAGTTGAAATAATGGAAGCTATTCAGAACTCTAATACTAGGAGTTCAATCAATCATATATATACTTTCTATCCTACCCCCTTTGTAGAACTATACTCGATGTTGTCAGACTAAACTTTAGCTAATTCGAATTATGTTGAATTCAGATTTCAAAATGTATTGAATTTGAAGTTCTATAGCAATAGCGAGTTCTTTGTGTATAAATTTTATATATTTATTGGGGTATTTGTTAGTGTATTTGTCCAATATCAATTAGATTAATAGAGGTAAAGGGGATTATATAAGGATATGCCTAGATTTAAGTCTTAAATCTAAGATATATTGGATAATCCTTGTATCGGTTTCAATTTATTCAATTATTTGTTGTTTTCAATCATTTATTAGTTTTAACTATACTAATTCACTTCAGAATATTGAAAACTACAGTTTTAATTTGAATCTGATTAGAAACGGATTTAAAAATTTAAATGATTATATAGTAGATGCACTAATTCAAGTAGTTGTATATCGGTTCTGAAACCCCCTTTTCCTATACGGTACTTTCGGATGAGGAATGCACTTTACTAATGCTTCAACTGTTGTGAATTAATTAGTTGTAACAATGAGTTGCGAACGCCTCCTTTTGTTGGATATCTGCCATGGATTCATGGATCTTGCTCAAAATTTGCATCCATGTATGTTGACAGCAGATAATGTATATAAGGACGATGAATAACCACCAGATTTACAACATCACAACATCACATCATCACATTCAGCTCATCTCTCAAAACAATTGTCCGGCACAATCTCAACAATTTACAAATTTAAAAGACTTCTCAACCCATAATCACCAGCACATACAACAACAAATCTCAAAATGACTATCACTGAACGAGTTATCTTATCTGTTAGCGGAGGAGTTGAAGAATGGAAGGAGGGTCTCAAATTCATGCTTCAAACATTGAAGACTCAGGATGGTTATCTTCGCACTCGGTATGCTCCTTTCGCCATCATTCATTCATAATACATCTCTAACTAGAACAAAGCTGGGGACCCCACAGCGAAGATCAACAAAAACTCGAACTTCTCATTGGTTGGGAATCTCCTGAAGCCTTCACTAAATTTCAAAGTACATTTCCACCCCATTGTTCTACCCTTATTACCTTTTTCAAACACGAACATCCATCTAACTCTCCACAACAGCAACCCCCGCTTTCCAAGAAATGCTAGCCCAAGTAAAACCAAACCTCACCGCCCCCCCAAACCTCATCATCATCGAATTCAAACCCTACGCTCCCAAAGAAGTAATCGACGCCCACTTCGTCCAAATGCTCACCATCGAACAAGGCGCCGCTTCCGAAGACGATCTCCGCGCTCAAGTCACCAAGTTCAAGGATCTAGACGGCTGCACCGGAGTCGCATCTGGTCTTTCCAAAGACGATGTTGACGGAAAGGGGAAAGTATTTGTAGCCGCCATAGGATGGGAAAGTTTAGAAGCGAGCGAAAAGGCGAAGGAAAGTAAGGTTGTGGTGCTTAGTGGTGCGGAAAGTCATCATGTCAACTTCAGATTCCCTATCAAGGGTTTCCGCGGGTTGTAAAAGGGGTATTGTGAATGACTGGGACAGTGATGAGTAGAGCTTATCTTGGCACTTAAAAGCTGTTGTAGATTGAATTCTGAGTTGACTGCTGGGAAGTTAACTATCTTGACGCTCCTTTATTTATTTCTCTTAGGGTTCGGATAAGAAGCTACCTAGAATTATTATATGTGCTGGTCACTTCTTATCTCATCTTATCCTACTTCTCTTCCTCTCATTCTAGTGAACAGTCGTCCAATTATATGACTCATATACCCTATACATCTGTTCGAATAATTGTAGCTTCCTCCCAGAGATAAATCCAAAGAAGTTTTTGAAAAGAGAAGAAATGCCCACTTGCAGTGATTTTGAGTTATGTATGTAAGATCTTACGTGTTTGGAAATTAATTACTAATTACAAGAAAAAGTTCCATGAATTTAATTCGAGCTCGTAAGGTATGCATCTTTCTCTGTGTATGTATATATGTAGGCTGCGCAGAAGTAATCCGCACCTGTGGATTATCTGCAGGTAGTCTGCTCTACAGGTGATCCAGAAAGTCCTACCTACACTGCGGACTATCTGTAAGGCCTTTAAGATAATCTGTGGATAATCTGCACGCATTAGTATTATGTAAATATATAATTTTATGATTAGTATAAATATGAACCTAACATCATTTTATAACATCAAAGCTTGAATCACTTATAATCTGGGAATAGCTTCAAAATTTGAAGTAAAAAGTAGATATTTTTTCGGGTTGTTTATTTATTCGCAAATTATTTATAAAGAATTTGCAGAAAATCTACAGACTATTTGTTTACCTACAGGTGAGCAGTATATCTGCAAACAGTTTGTAGTTTACTTATTTGAAAATCCCAATAATCTGCTTTGTATGCAGATAATCTGCAGGTGATCAATTCACAGCGAAAAGCCTAGCAAAACATAAGATATATCTTTCATCCGTGCAATACTCGATCTTCCAGCACCTTACGTAGAGCCAACCGAACACATCCTACAACCACCCTATCTCCATCGCATCATCCACCCAAACCCTAACAATCGAATTTCAAACCCCCAAATCTCTGCACCAAAAGCCTCTTCAAACTTCCCGCATCATCGCAATATCCCGCAATCAGTATTGATTTTTCAGCCCATCGTTTACACGCTTCATCTTTGTCTGCGCTGAAGAGATCGATGGCATGGTTGAAGGATTTGGTTGCTAACCAATCGAGTTCTTGAGTTGGGTAGGGAATTTGTGTCTGAGTTTTGGGGTGGAGGTTAACTTGGGTTTCTTGTTCCAAGGCGGGAGGTTCGAGAGACAGGAGAGGGTTAGATGACCATAGGGGAACGGAAAGGAGAAAAGGAAACAGAACGTAGAAGGAGAAGAAGGGAAGCGGGAGTAATTCAAAGACGTACCTCGGCAGCATCAGCAGCAAGTATACAAACCTGATCAATAAGTTCCTCTGCAATCTTATCGTCCGATCCCATAGCTGCCTGAAATAGACAACGCATGTATTTTGACAATTTTATGGTATCAAATTCTTCCATTTCCCACGTCTTGTTTGTGATTTTTTTGAGAGTCATGATTAAGACTATGGTTAGAAAGAAAGACGTGTTAGTATAAAAGTTTTTCTTAGAGAAACGTCGCAGGCAGTTAAAGAAAAGGCGGCAAGGGAGACGGGGGAGAAAGGGGACAAAAAGAAGAAGCGAGAAGAACAAACCTTGAGTCGGAGCCTCACAACTCAAAATACAATCCGCCATCAACTCATAGGCCCTCATACTCTTGCAAATTCCTGCTTTAGTGATAACCTCTCCAAGTCCACCCCAATCTTTCAATCTACATGCGGCCTCAAAATCAAACGCCAGTAGAACAGACAGTTTCTTCAACAAATCCTCGGTAATTTCCACTTCCAACTTCTCCAGCTTTTCCTGTAATATATGATCAAAACTCGCTACATGTTTCCTTAAATTAAGATAGAACTGTAATTGTGGTTCAACATTCTGTTCTGCTCTTGCGATGGAAACGAAAATCGTTGCGGCGCAGAAATTGCAGAACATTTTTCGGAGTGTAACGTCCTCACGTGCGTCTTCACCGATATCTCGTGGGTAGCAATCAATAAAACCGATACAGCAGGCGAGCATTCTAAGAGATTGTTGGGGTTCCCAAACGGAAAGATGTTTGAGGGATAGGTTGTAGGAATTTCGGGAAAGCCATTCGAGTTCGAGGATTGTCCATATTTCTCGATTGAGGGATTTTTGAACGGCGCTGAGTGCTGTGATGTAATGATTATTATTTGCTCTTGAAAGGGTATTGCGTGAATGTCTTACCTTTTTCGAACATTTTACACAGTTTCTCAATGTTCTCTCTGGCGTAACCACTTGGTGTGTTCTCGGCGTCAATCATACCAATAAGTAGAACAATAATCATCCTGATAATCGACGGAAGACGCACATTCTCTTGCACACAATATCCACATTTGTCTAGTACCATCCAAAGAGCATCTAAAACATGTTTCTTGTTGCCAACTTGTTGTGCATCAAGAACACAAGCGAAAAGCAGGGAGGGGTCTTCGGTGCATGAAGCCACCTTTTCAAGGCATTCTGCTGCCAATTCGACCTCCTCACTTCTGATTGCTATTTTGTACATGAGAAATCGTGTTAATGGCTCTTCTTTTGCGCAATCGGACATAGATGTAAAGGTATCACGAGCAGAATTGATATCTCCTCGATTAAGGGCACACAGAAGCAGTTTCCTGTTCGCATATTAGACACGACCACTCATCAGACAACGGAAACAAACCGAGATATCTTAGCCATATTGGCCTCTCCAGGTATCTTAAAAAGTCCATGAATTGCAAGACGACACCATTTCTCAGTTACTTCATACTGCTTTAGACCATAGTTTGCTTCTATCTTCTTCCAGATTAACTATATCAAATTAGTCCCTTGTCTGTTCAATGACCACAAGGTCACAAACCGTATGAGCAGCCATGGTAGCCTCGACACCGATCGAATTCACGTTGTTCCCCGCAATCATGGTAAGAAACCCATCAATAGCAACAAACAATTCTCCAGTTTCTCTCCCACTAACACACATCCAGATCCTCGTAAGAAGAGCTTTCTCTAACCATTCTGTCATAGTCACCAACTCTTTGACTCGTAATCTAATCATCTCATCTAGAACTCCACATGCCAAACTCGGCGCCTTTTCATGAAGTTTCCTAACATGAAACATGAACAATCGCAAATTCGTCGGATTTAAAACAAGAGTTCGAATCATCTTATTGAGAATAGCACTATATGGCAAACCATCAAAAGTTTCTTTTGGAATCCCCGTCAGAAGTTCCAGTTTCAAAAGTAGAACTACCAATTTATCGCCAAGTTCGCACTCGAGAAGGTCAATCAACTCTCGTGCCCGTTGTATCGATTCAGGTGTTTTAGTCTCTAAGAGTGCCTTGGTGAGTGTTTGGACAATGGATACTCGTAGTTCTGTAGCATCAGCGCTCAATTTGTCCAACTCATCACCACTCAGAACTTTATAAGCACGCTCCAGCCATTTGACAGACAAAGCATGCTGTTGCTTCTCAAGTAGTGCCTTTCCCATCTCATATAAGTGTCCGAGAGACTTTCGGTGGTAGCATGATCAAAGAGCTCCTTGGAAGACATAGATTTATTGAACATATGTTCAGCGAGTTGCATATCATCCTGTCGCCATGCCTTTCGATTGTGTTAGCAGATAATATGCAGAAGTCTTATGGTCTTACCAATAAAGTTCTAACAACAAAATACTCAGCAGTAAATCTTGCGCAGGCAGCCCTTTCTTCTGATGCACCAGATGATTCGTATGTACGTAAAAGTTCTTCACTGTATCCTGTGTATCCTGCAAGCTTCTCCAAGACTTTGACGGCATAATCGATCTTTTGTCCATCTATTCCGCATCTAAGTATTAGCGATAACTCACAGAGTCCGGCTCTTTTCCCCGTAGATAAATGAAGGCGGGTATACATACCCAAGCAGTCTTTCCCGGTCTTGATTCCCACTCTCATCAATCTCAACAAGTTTCCCCTGGACTTCTCCCCTTTCTCTTTTTCTTCATCTCCACCAGTATCCGCTTGTATATGAGCGACAGAATTCCCACACTCATTCGCACAATCCAACACCAGGAAAGCGAACATTCTAACCATAATCAGGACAGCTCTGAGCTCATTCCTTTTATCCCAAGTCTTCGATCCTCCATCCTCATCGTCATCGTTCTCCGCAGGGAGACTCCTCTTCAACCTCGTCGCAACATTCCAAATGCACGTTGCTTTCTCATCCAATTCCTGTGCTTTATCCTTCGCACTCGCACTTAACTTCGTCGGAAATGTAGTAATATTATTCTCCAATTCCTTAAATGTGCCATTTCCATCAATGGTTGTAAATGTGAAGTTGAATTCATCCCGACTGAGGCTTGTATCTAAGGAATTGAGATCGTTTTCGAGTTTTTGTGCGAATACTGTGAGTTGAAGTAGACTTTGTTAGAATTGAGATTAAAAAAAAGCAAGGGATTGTCTTTTCAAAGTAGACCGTCCCCACGGCAGTGGCCCCCGGAGGGCCAGTGGAGTGTCATCTGCATTACTACCAATTGAACAGCATAATCTCTACCACCATCTCCTTCACCCATCGATCCTGAAGCCTCTGCAGCGTCGTCTCAACAAAATCAGAGAAATCAATCCTATCTATGTGGGCAAGCCCCCAAGCCCCATAGCTTGCTGCTCTCGAAAAAGATGGTCATTTCAACATCTTCATACCCTCATACTCACCCCTCAGCCTTTCAACTCTCCAGCTCTTCAAGTTCCACCCCATCCACAAAAAAAGAAAAACAGGAAATGAATAAAAAAAAAGCACAAAAAACTCACCAAACAGCCCCTCAACCTCTTATCCTTCACCCTCACTTTCTCAATCCCCATTCCATCCACCTCACTACCCCCCTTCCCCACCCCTTTCCCTTTCTCCCCAGAACCCCCCTCCTGCCGTGCAACACCAGCCCCAGCCCCAGCCCTCTTATCTCCCGCCATACCCATCATATCTTCTCGTACTCCCTTCTCGTACAGCCTTCTTAATCCCTGATTATTCGTTTTTCGTCTTCTCTTTGCTTCTCTTAATGTCTCAAATATCTTGAATATTATTCGAGGAATCTCAGATGGAGAGGTCTACACAGCACCTTATTTATTTAGAGACCTAAAGAGTTAGATAGAGCAGAAGGATATCCCCAATCACCTCCCCCCATTAAAAGCAGAGAGAGAAACAGTACAATCATTCATCCGCACTGCTACTTGGCAGCATTCTTTTCCGATTTCGAGACACTCATAAAAACATTATTTGTTTTCAAAAAAAGGAGTTGTTCATAAAATGTTAAAAGGTGAAGCTTTTTCATGCTTTGCTTTGCTCCGCTCTGTGAATTTACATTCATACTAGGTAGGTAGTAGTAATTGACCACACCTAGTATTTACCCGAACATTCCCACCTCCAGAACTCCCCCCGCCGCCCGCTTATCAAAGTCCATTTGATCCAACCATCAATCCACAAAACCTCTACGTTGCTATCCCCACCCCCCTTTCCCTTCACTTCCTTCCCATTTCCCAGAAAAAGAATCTCCAGTTCCAATCCAATCCCGTTCTCCAAAATAGCATTTCCAATTCCAATCTCTACGTTATGCATCTTATGTACGTACTGCTCATCTAATAAATACCAAAAAGGATTGGAATTTCTTCATTTCTACTTCTTTACTCTCCGTCTTTCATTCATGTTGCCATACCATAACTTAGATATATCACCGCCTGACAGGATCTTGAGGTAAGAAGTTTCCAACAATTAGAGATGGGCTATTTGGATTTATTGTCAGTTTTGATCTTGGGAATGCTGTCCATCTCAACCACGTTTCATTTTTGCTGACAATCCCGTCTTCAATCCCCTCAGCCCTCCAAATCAAGGGGCCCCTAAAGAAGAAAAAGGAACAAACTCACATCTTATGATCATCCCTTCTCACATTAAACGAAAAACAACATTTAATCGTCGGGTCTTTGCTCTTATCATCCGGATTCTTCAACGAACAACTCGTCAAAAGTGCTTTCTGATTCAAATCAAAAGCTATAGCTCCGAATTTCTCCCAATAATTAACTAGCGATTCCTCCGTCAGGATTTCGTGGAGCGCTATTTTTCCCTATTCACAGAAAAATGTCAGCCGTTTGAACAATAGATAGGATTCGGAAGATAGTATCAGCCACAGTTGCAGCATCTTCCATATCTGTCTTTGCCAAGAACGTTTGAGTGCGAGTGTGAACGAGAATGAAGATCTTCAAAGTAACTTACATCCCGTAATTTCTCAATAGGAACATGTATTAACTCAGCCATTTCCTTATTTCCCCTGAAAATCTCTCCGGTTCTCCTCCAACAACAAGCTGGAATGGCCATACTTGCAAAAACTCGATCATATTCCATCAAACTCCTTTCAAACCACATTTCCACGTAGATGAGTTCAATATCTGTCAATGCTTGCACCTTTTCCCTAAATTTCGGTCGGAAACGATCCAATTGCCGGAGTATTTTTTGCTTTGAAGCCGGTTGCATATGTCCATCCATATACGCCGAAAGCCTCGCATACCCCTTAACATAATTGAAAGGCTTCAGCATTCCGGCGTCGTACTTTGCCCTTAACAATAGTTGCATTCTAACTTCGGGGACATCATTACCAGTGGGATCGGCCGCTTGAAGGTAGTACTCGCGGGCTTTATCAATTGGTATGACGCTTGCTGGTCTGGAAATCGAATTTCCTGGTGGATTCAGTCCTGTTGATGGACCACTACCTGAAGCTTGTTGCGCTCCTGATGTGAGCGTGTTGGAATTGCCTCCTGATAACATTGAACCAGCTTGATCAGGATAAAAATTTGATGTGTCTTCTGTACCTAGAGCTCCGTCGTCTAGAAGACTGTTATTGAGGAAATCGTTCAGAAGATTGTACTCGTTGGTGACTTCCGGTGCGTTGAACATGTACGATGGATGGTAGTTATGCATATCTTGAAATTGGTTTTGTGACCCAAGCCAGTCATTGGGATACCCAAGAACTATAACGAAAAAGGATTAATACGTGCCCAATATTTCAGAGTAATCTCGGAGACATAAGAAGAAAATCTAGGAGAATATAAAGCATCATACATTGATTGTTGCTGCTACTATTGAGAGCATTCGCTTGTATTCCAGAAACCGGTGTAGGCTGGACCAGCTGAAGAGGGACACCGCGGGATATTGCTGGTGCTCCAAGACTCAATTTGTTTTCCTGAACTTGATCTTGACCTTGTTGTTGTTCCGCTGTGACGAACGAGTTATTTAGACTATTGTCAAGAGAATTTTCGAGCTTAAGACCTGGCGGTGTCCCTCCCAGCTCCTCCGCTGTTCCTGCTGTAGCGTTGTTGTTATGGTGATGCTGCTGACTCTTCGCCGCTGCTTTCTTCGTGGTCGACTCCGGTTCGCGGGGCTCATCATGACAAAGATGCCCAATTCCACGCTTTGTACACCTCGCGCAAGGTCGCACTAAATCGCATGTCATGTGCTGCTCAGGGACAATACCGAATTAGCTGTTGGCCACTGGCATTTCAATGTCACGCATAACGGTATGCAAACACCCGTCCAACCCCCCCCTTGTAGTATAGCCCAATCGAATACTCACAGATCGCCGACAGTATATACAAGCTGCAAAAGACGTTCCACAATTAGCCAATGTTTCAGATCATGTAATTCAAATTTGGAAGTCGTTGGTTCCCTTGGGAAACTTCTGCATACCATGATTTACTTTACGCCTCTTCTTCGGGCTCTTGTTTGCGCCAGCAGCTGCAGATGATGCCGGTGGCTTTGCATCCTGCCCATTGTTGGCTCCATTTTGTTCCATGGCATCAGAGCCTAAGTTTCATAGGGTTCCATTGGATTGCGACGTTGCGCTGGTCGTTATTGAAGGGGTGAACGAAGCTTTTGACAGTTGGTAAATTTATGAATTAGAAGGATCCTTTCAGCTTGTCAGCTCAATTCACTACCCATCACACAAGAATGAGAATTTACCTTGTATTAATTGATTATTATAGTAATAAATTACTTATTTAAATTGTTGGGTTAATTTGTGTTGCAAGATTTGGGTTAATGGGATTATTGAATTGTCGTGTAGAACGCGGGGCGACGGCATACTGCAAATTTCATCGTGAAGCGAGGTTGATCAAGGGTGGGTCTAGGTCTAAAAGATACTTTGGTACAAAGAACAAATGAATTGTAGATCATTTTAACTACATACATATCAACGATGAAGGAGCAAAGTTTGGGTATCTAATACAATAACTATGAAATCAATAGCCACACAACACAAAAATATTCCTGTGGAATGTTCCTCCCAAACTTAAATATGTAATCCCACTTTCCTTCCACCGAAACCGTTGTGTCTTGCACCAATAACCGTTTTGATGTCTTTAACCCAAAACAACGTCATTGTACTGATCGAGATCGAGATGACTGAATAGAGCAGCTTGTACAGAGGCTTTACTTTTAGCCATAGCATCGGTGATACCTTCAATCTGTTGTAAATTGCCCTTAACACTGTCCACGTGACCATCTATACTCTTAACAATGCCTTCAAGATCTTGATATTTCGACGCCTGGAGAAGATATTAGTTGTATATGAGGTTCAGAAAAAATAGAAACTTACGTTGAGAGTTATTGAGGAAGTAGCTGCGTTCTCATCTATACCGATATTATCATTGAGTACCTTTTGAGTGCTATCAACCTCGAATTGAAGCAGTGGATGAGCTTTTCGAGCGGCTTGTCTTCTACTTGTCGCTTCATCCTTTGCATTTGCCTCCAGTTCCGCGAGATATCTCTCCTCACTCTCAAGCAATATCTCCTCTTTCCTCAATTCGGCCTCCAAAAGGTCATTTGAATGCAAAACCGGTGTGAGTTTATTCTCTAAAGCTCGATTGTAATCCAGTATCCTCTCAAAATCAAAATCATCCTCTGGATTTGTTCTTATCCCCTTAGGAAATGGCATACCCTTTCGAACTCTATTCAAAAGTCGGCGGCTTATCATTTGTATCGCTGTACTGGCTTGAGTCTTCTTACGTTCATCGCGAATCTGTAAGACAACTGGTCTTTGTACATCGATCAATAAATCAGAAATCTTATCCAAGCATCCCGGTGGTAGAGGTTCCCATTTCATCTTGATAGTTTCGTGTGTCACACGCCGAGTAACAGCTGCTAGATGTTGATACGAAGGCGGCTCTGGCTGTTCTTGCTCGGCCCGATTATCTTGTGAATCTTCCACACGGCGACGTTTAGTTAGTTGTTGTGGTTGCTGTTCATCAGTATTCGGATCCTTCCGCTTTCTTGTGAGCTCGGAACTATCTGGAGGTCCAGCTTTCTTGGATTTTGGCTTTCCGGCCTCCGGTTCATTGGTTTGTGATACATTTGATATTCTAACATGCTTCTTCGACTTCGATGGCTTCGATGGCTTCTCGGATGCTTCTTCGACATTCTTGGAAGCCTTCTTCATTGTACGAGCTGGTGCTGATGATTCTGGTTCTGCCTGATGGCGCTTTTGTGATCGCGACGACTTGCTCTTTTCGGACTCGATATGATCCCCATTGCTCTTTTTCTCTCGATTGTTTATAGTACCCATATTTCCATTCGCAGGTCTTCCGCGCTTTTTCCCCTCTACACCCGTATGCGACGCCTTCGATTCACCCTTTGTTCGGCTCCCCGTCGCCGCGTTTTTTGATGGTCCGTTACTTTCTGCACGATTAACGACTCCCACAGCAGGTTTACCCCTCTTCTTCTGCGGCGCCAGGGAACTGACCGCAGTTACGGTTTCAACAACATCCGTATTGCTATTCCCACTCAATATTCCTCCTGTGTTGTTTGTGTTGTTTGTGTTTTTTCTTATTCTTCTCGTTCTTGAATTGTCATCTTCAGCCTCGTCCTCAATATTGCCCCGTTCCTCATCGTTCTCCCGGTTTTGTTTCGCGATCCCAGAACCCGTGCCCAAAGAAGATCTTCCTCTCTTCTTCTCACTAGGTACACCCATTCCCGCCGGAACCCAAGGCCTTGCCTTCTTCTTTGCAATTTCTCCACCCACTGTATTTATATTTGGACTTTGACTTTGCGCGTCTGCCGTCGCTTGACTTCTCACTCCCACCTCCCCATTCCCATTTTCATTTTCATTGTCTTGCACCTCCCACCAATTTGACGGTCTTGCTCTCCTACGCTTTCCTTCTTCTGCCATGTTGGTATCGTAATCGTATCGTGTTATTGTTGTGCTGTGATCGTGGTGTTCTCCGCCCTTTAACATTCCACTCCCCTCAACCCATGCAACTCTGCGAACCAATCACCTCGCTTCCTCGCACTCTCAAAAACCTTTTGTTGCACGTCTGGTTACACAACCAGACATGGGGCTTTTTGTAGATCTACAATATTTAGACCAGATATCGAAAGAGGAAGATTGCGCGATCTCGAAAAAATTGTCCAGGGGATATTGACCAAGAATTGCGTTGTCAATCCTTCGGGGCGTTTCTGATTGAACACTGGCAAAATCGCGTCGAGACACGAAAATCGCGTACATAAAAGCGCACTGATAATTTATGTAGCCTCGGCTTGATTTGAGGATTTTTGACCTTGTTGGACGCGCCGTCGTGTGTGAGAGGAAGTGAATGTGATTGAGTATTCACTCCCACGATTGAGTCGGGTCAAGAGGTTTGTATAGGGGTAGCATGGGGTGGGTTGATTCACTATTCACTATCTGTTTCATTGCGCTTGATTTCGGTTTTTCTTTCACATTGAATGTATCGAATGTAGATTTTTCCATGATAACATATCAAACAACACTTGAGCAAGCAGGTGTACTTTTTGACTGAACACATGAGTATATAAAGACCATTTTGATTCATCCCATATCCATAACTCCAAACAAATGCTATTTTATAAGTCATTACTTTTCCTCATCTCCCCATCTTGATCATGCTACTCAAGATCCGTTTATCTCCTTGGATGACCATTCCCTCTTCCTCTACCCCTAGGACTCTTCATAACCCTTCCACTACGATCTCCACCACCCCCACCTGATCTCTTCTCCTCACCCAGACCTCTCCTTCCAGCGTTAAAGCCTCCTCTGCCACCACCCCTCCCGCCTCGTCCTCTATCACCTCCTTTTCCACCCCTTCCCCTCTCCCTATCCCCACCAATGCTCTTCTTGACAGCCTTCACCTCATCCTCATCAACGTCCATTTCATCATCCTCATCCTGTCCCTTCCTGTTACTGAACTTAAGTCTTCCACCTCTACCCTTCTTCGGCGCATCTCTACCCTTCAATGCATGAACATAAGCGCCCACACCACCATCTTCCTCTGCCGGAGTATCGATAACCATTTGATCATCATCATCACTATCATTACCTCCGAGCAACAACTTTCCATCCAAGTCCACCTTTGCCTTTGTTCTCGTAATTGTTCGCGCTTTTACAGGTTTGGTGGTTGAGATACTACCAAGTGCTTTGCGGTCAAGCAAATCAAGTGGCTCATCATCATCTTCCACGATATATTGGTTCCCGCCAGCAGCCTTCTTACCGCCCTTCTTTCTTGATTTGCCGAGGACTTCATCATCTGAAACATCAGAACCAGAAGATTCGGAATCACTTCCGTGAAGAGCCTCATCATATTCGTTCTCGAATCTGTTTCTTCTCTTTCCACCAGTTCCCTCCTCGTCACTATCTTCGCCTGCTTCCTTGGCAGCATCCTTGTTTCTCTTTCTTCTCTCACGAGTCTTGCGGATATTGGTAATGAGCTTTTTGTCTTCTTCTGGACAATACTTGTTGACAATCTCAACACCAAAACGACGAATCATACGTTCGAGAATGTGCTTAACCTTTGCCTTGAAATGAGCTTTATGCTCATGACTCCAGACCATGAGATTAGGAATGAGACTTTCAAGACGTGGAAGCACAAGAGAAGAAGGCAGAGAAATGACACAGACTTTGACAAATCCAAGGACACTGCGGACAATTTCACGATTGTTAGATGTGAGGAAAAGGTCCATGGTTTGGACGAGATCGCTAACAGTTTCAGGGGATAGAGATTCACGGAAGTTGTACAGGATACGGGTGAGAGCAGTGATAGACGCAGATACCATGTGAGGTGTGCTACCGGCAAGACCGGCACTGACCATGGTAAAGTATTCCTCGAGGGTTGCGGTTACAGATGGTGCATCGTCGGGCATGTGAGATACCTTGCTATTGTCGATAATGGCGCCAGAAGATGAAGCAATTTTCTCTCCCATCAGAATGAGGAGATCAAAAGCTGTAGTTCGAGCACGCTCATTTGTCTCCTTACATGAGATTACGACCTCGGATAGGATAGCTGGGATGAAGTGAAGAGAGTCTGCTGGGAGGAAAGGAATAAGAACGGAGATAGCAGCAAGGCGATCACGCTTTGCTGGTGTGGATACCTTCTCGGAACTGTTCAAAAGGAGCTCCTGAAGATCAGTGCTACGCTCTTGTAATGCGGCCTTTCCAGTTTCCGACTCAGCAAGACGAGGAATGAGCTTATAAGCCTTCTTCTGAAGTTGAGGATCATCATCCTTGATAATAATAAGAGCTGCCATATTGAAAAGAGTGCTGAAACTATCTCTTGGTAAATAGATGGAGATTGTGATTACCAAATCCATGAGACTGTGACTCGTGGGTGGCATCTTGTTAGCCGCATTTTGTTGTCTTTGCTTTTGCTTCTCTGCTTGAGTCTGAGCACCAGCTTCAGCGAGCGATGTTCCTAATGCTTGACTAACCCGTTCGAATGTCTCCATAAGTTCTTGAGTAGGGGTGATGCTAAGGAATGCGTTGATACATTGCAAAATGAAACCTCTGTATTGTGGTAATGTTTCATTGTAGACGTTGAACAAAACAGAAAGCATATTGCTCGCGAAAGTAGCTAAGTGCTCAATGTTCTTTTGCGCAACGGCCTTTGAAACACGGCTCTGCAGGAGCAAGTCTTCTTCCCCTTCAATGGCAATAATTGCTTGGTTAGACTCAATCAAAGTTTGGAGAGCTCTGCAAATATCTGAACGTAGATCAACTTGTCCGTATAAAATGTTAACGAGTATTTCCGCAAATTTGATATCAAAAGCTTCAGTAAGATCCAATGGCAAATCGCAATAACCAGGAAGAATGGCCCAGATCTGCTTGACAATAGTTTCGAAGATCTTGATATCCATTGTCTTTTCAGCAGCTCCGTGATCGCTAACTCTTTGTAGCATTGCTTGGCTCAATGGCTCGAGTTCGGTTCGGAAATGTTGAAGATTCGTGTTACTGACATAGTCTCGTAGAATAGGTAACATCCAGGCGCGTCCAGGTTGTCCAGCTTTTGGTTTGATGAGATTGAGAGGTAAAATGCTAAGAACTCTCTCTGGCCCCATGGCTCTGATAGCTTTTCCAAGAATTTCATCCGCTTCCTTTTTGCCAGCGAAAGACTCGCTACCTCTGAGCTCGCCAATTGCGCGAACGACTTCGGATAAAATTGGGTCTGCTCTCCATCTTAAAGCGTCAAACATGGAACCCATAACATTGAAAGTTTCCATCCAAGCAGCTTGATACTTCACACTCAAGAGATCAATTGCACACTTTGCCAACTTCTCGAGGACTTTCTCATCAAAAATCGAAGGCTCTGCAATAACTGAATCTGGGACGCAATTTGCCATTAATGAAATCAAACATTCAGAAGCAGATACTCGAATGCTGTGCGATGAAGATGACATGAATCCAGAGATCATTGTGAAAAGTTCAGGTAATTTTGCAAAAGTCTCCTCTGGCTCCAATTGAGCGGAAACATCATAACCCCGCGATAATACAGCAATCCAAGGAGGTAAGAGTTGAGAATCGTTTTGAGAAGGTCTCAATTCAGAGATCACTTCTAAAAGTCGAGGTAACTTCGAGGTCGCGGTTTCGTTTGCCATACCCTCAAATATCATCTCGAATACTTCGAACGAAGTCATCGCCAAATATTCATTGCTCGATTTCGAAATATTCAACAAGACCTCGCACAATGCCTCAATCTTCTTACTTGGCCATCCTCCAGATGCTCCTGCAACAGTCTTAACTAATTGTAATGCGTGGATCAAAGCTGGTTCATGTTCCGCAGTTGCGCTGGTCTTTCTCTGTTTCCTGGCTTGATGCGATTGGGCCGCCAAATCGCTCAAACTTCTCAAAGCAGTTTCCGCACACATATCCGCTGCAGGATGATCGAGAGAAGGACTTGGCGGAGGATTCTTCAGAATATTTGCAAGTGCTTCTTGCGCACGCTTTCGGATCTTAGGTCTGTGATCCACGGCGAAATTTAATAATCCAGCAATGGCTCTTCTGGGCCCAATTGCCATGACTTCCAATTCCCATGCCGTGGAATCTTGTGCGAGTAATAATGATTCGAGACATCCTATCGAAGGTCTGAGGAGAGGGGCATCTGCTTCTGGTAATATAAGGGCGGGACCGAGATTTGTGAGAATTTGAGTAAATTTTGATCGGAGGAGTGGTTGCGGAGCAAAAGGTGTAATGATATCGAGTAAATATACAACAGAAGTTGTTAAATCTTTATTAACTTCTCCATCTTGAGGACAAGCCTGTCTTAAGAGTGCCAATAATGCGGCGAAATATCCAGTTGGAGTGGCTTCTGTTTTTTGATCTTCAAGTGTATCTTCAACCGCAGACAATACAATGGCAGTCTAGACGTTGATATCAGTTAGTAAAGTGCACAACATCACCAGAGACATTTCCATAATTGCAATTCTTTAGACATACCTGTTTTTGATTCTGAAGCTTCGGCGAGCGTATCTTGTCGAGCTTTTCCTGTAAAGACATTGTGAAAGACCTTTCTTAATTACTCTTTGCGCCTTCACTGCCGCAATAAAAAATCAAAAAATGCTTCTGATAAAAAAAAAGTTTCTGATAATCGATAGCGATCAGACCAAAAGTGTAAGGCTTACCGTAGCTAGCGAATAGCGATAGAGATAGAGATGACATCCACTCTGAGAAGCACCAGTACTAAAAGAGACTAGCGGCAAGCAAAGTAAGCAAAGCTGGGGTCACTCGAATTGTTGATTGGTTCTTTCTCCCATCACATCCGTCCCATCCCCCCTCGAAAAGATGCTGTGGAGCTTCTTTTGGGTGAAAGGGTACTTCCAGGTATCTCGAGGGTATCCATTAATATTAATATTTCCATTAAAAACCATCTGGCCTCATCATCACGCAAGTTGGAGAGCTTCATTATAAGCGATATATAAATTCTGTTATATTCATTTATAATCTTTGTAAATTCACCATTTCATATCATCATATATCTCTCTCCCTCCTTTCCTCAAATTCAATCTTTAATTTGATCAGCTCATTCGCGAAAAGTGTTATCGCGGCGCATTCAATTAGCTATTGCCAATCAGCGCAGATCTCCAGCCTAATCGCAGAAAGCTTCCTAATCAGAAACCTGCTTATATAGTCTCTCGACCCCCCTCAATTCTGACAGCTTTCACCCCTCAATCATCCATTCCATAACAGATCGCCAAAATGCGCATTCCTACCGTTTCCGTCCTTGCCCTCCCCCTCCTGGTCGCAGCCCAAGAATCTCCTCTCGACCAAGCCAAAGCTCAAGCTCAATACTGGTTCGGCAAACTTCAATCCTATATCCCCTCTCCAGCCTCCGAATCTCCCCTCGAAGCCGCAACTGCCAAAGTAGGCGAAGCAAAAATCCACCATCTTACCCTCGATACCTGGCAAGAAACTATCCGCGGAAGCATCACTCCCGAGTCGTCGCTCCCGCAAGAATGGTGGGTTCTAGCTACTGGCGGAAACAAAACCTGTTTTGGTCTCTGCGGCAAAATCGAAAAGGGCTTCAATGAATCCGCTGCCCTTTTCGCTGTCGACCCCACAGCTCCTCACATGGCAATGTTAAATTGCGACGAACAACCCGTTCTTTGCAATTCGTGGGGCGCAGGACCACCACATTTGTGGACCATGGAAGTTGGGGCTCCAGGATCCCCAGTTCCTATTATCACGATTCCATTGAACACTACTTCTACAACCGTCACTACATTCACCGATTTGCACTCAACTAAATCGTACAAGAAAAAGGCACCTTATGAGGGTTGGTTCCACCCTTTCGATGGTGAACTTGCGCAATACGGTGCCGCAGTTCCAGTTGGATACGTACTTTGGTTCTTCGCAGTTGTTCCCAGCTGGATGTTCATGATTGGTATTTCATTCTTGAGCAGAACCATCATGTAAGTTTCCTCTCACTTTCGGATTCTAAGCATCCCACTAATGGCATTTCTAGGAGCAAGCGAACTCTCGGTCCACAAGGACCTGCAGCAGCCGCTGGAGCTCGCCCACGCGCTGCTCCAGCTGGAGATGGAGTTACCTACTAAGAAATGTCTGTCATGATTATAAATTTGGGGAAGACTGCAGTGGAGGATTTAATTCTCACATGATATGCATGTTTTCAAAGCGACGGGTGGCCGGAATGCAATTTACGTAGCTTATCTAAACAAATTTTAATGAATGGAGAAATGGGTATCATAATTTTCAAACCTTACGCCTTGCTAATTCCTTGCCATGTCTACTGTGCCTGTGAATGACGCTCCGCTGGCCCTCTGGGAGTCACTGCCGTGGAGGCAGACTATGGAGAAGGGGAATATATACCGAAACCTCCAAAGTGTGACCACCTACACATCTTCACTCTTGGTAGTCATGCATTACTGCGGTCTTTGCGCCTGTGTGAGCGCACTTGGCTTGATACCGAATCCTCAATGCGCAATGCGCCAACCTTGCGCCTCGTCGCGGGTCGTATCCTAAAACACTGCGAACCCTCATCGCCCTCAATTCCTCAATGGCCGTATCGTCTTTCCTCTCCCCCAGAGCGTTCCACTGGTAGCATCTATCCATGTTCCATTTATGCTAATCACTTTCCACCTACTATCGCAGCAGCCCCCTCGACTCTCTCCAAACCTTCCAACACTTGTCCCCTTATCCCCGGATTCGCAAGCCGTCCATACCGGAGATCACTCAATCCACCAACAATATTCTTCATCTCGTTCAATAGTTCTTCGCTTTCCGCATCTAGTCGCGCGATTTCGTCTTCGAGATCTTCGATTGCTGCTTCGAGGGGAGGGAGGATGGAATGGAGGGAGTGGGGATGGGAAGATGGGAGGTTGGATATTTGAACCGAGTTGGAAAGCTGGAGTTCGTCAGCTGTGTTAATTGTGTTTGAATGAGAGGCAGATGGACAGGTAGAGGGGATGGTAATTGTTAAAGAAAAGAGAAAAGGGAAAGGAAAACACTCACAGCTCGTTCAACCCCCACCTCATCATCCTCTATAACTCTCTCATCCCCTCTCCGCCTCCTCACAACAGCCCTCTCCATCGCGCTTCCTCTTCGTACTTCTTGCTCGATTGCCGTGGTTACATTGTCGATTATTTGTGCGCGCTGATGCTGGAGGTCCCGGTAGAGAGTTCGGATAGCAGGGGATGATTGGACAGCGCGCGGGAAGAAGAGAGTGAAGGAGGCGAGGGAGATGATTTGGGGGAGGGAGGATGGAGGGAGGAGGAAGGTGGTGAGAATTTTTTGTTCGGTGGGTGGCATTGTGGTGCTTGGGAAATTGAGGAGAGTTGAAGTGTTTTGTTTCTAGTACTTTGGTTCAAGGGGTAAGAAGCATTGATGTATTGTTGAAATGAAAATGGCTAGAAAGCTCGGAATTGGGAAAGCAAACAGACGAAAATGAGGTTATACTCAAAGACTCAAATCCTCAGAAAATTAAACTCTTCTGGAAGATGTCACCTAGAAACATGGATGAATTATTGAACCTTAACACATCACATAAACCTGGGGTACATAAATTAAAAAACACGCGTGACACGTACTTTTTGTCAAAGACGCGCTTGCTTTGCTACTTCTCGGTTGTCTTAAGAGCAGACAGAAATGGAAACGGATTTTCTAATCTTATCCAACTCCCTTTCTTCACAACATAATCATCATTTGCACACGACAATCTTCTAATCTCCAATAACTTCCCTTCCAAACTTTGGTAGTATTCCGATATCGCTTTGCTGTCAAATCTCATACCTCATTAGCATTACAACCCAAATACCTTACTTATCTAATACTTTTTACATTCATCAAAATCCCTTATTAGATCGGACCGGAAATCATGGCACCATCAAAATCCGGACCACCTGTCGCTCCCTATGCGAAAGATGAAAAAGTTCTTTGCTTTCATCATGATTTGTTGTATGAAGCCAAGGTTTTAGACACGAGACCAACAGAAGATGGCTCTAGCTGGCAATGCAAGATTCATTATAAGGGGTAAGAAATTCTCTCTAAATCTTGATATATACCTAGGTGTATATGTACATATGTGCATATATACTATTAGTTTTTTGTAAGGAGATAACGTGTTAACATGATTTTTTCTGAATAGATGGAAAGCAACGTAAGTGAAATTTAATTCTGAATTCATGAGAATCTTTCGAATTTCCTGGGTCATCTGTTTCATTATCTTGATGAAAAAAAGACGAATGGAGAGAAGAAAGAGAAAGAACGCACTTCACCTCGTCTTTGAGCTACTTTCCAAAGCTGGATGATATGTAGCGAGATGGTCGAACAGTTGAGTATACCGCCTCCTACCTTCCTTGTAATCCCAGTGAAGAAGCCTTGGAACTTGGAACATATACAACCTTCGAAACTTTCATTATCGACATTGATAACGATATACTTTATTGAGACCGTATGGTATTTTATGTATCGTACCCTATGGTATCGTATCATATCATATCATATTGTACAGTTCGAACCACTAAAATCATTTTCGAATTCAACTCGATCTCAATCTCCCCTTTTCCCCCAATTTTCATTATCTGTATCAACATGTCCCAAACTTCCCCTCCAAAGCCATCACGATCCCTTCGACCTCGTATTCGTACTTTGAAAGAATCGGATGGCAATTCGCCCAGACCAAGACATCAAGCAGAATCTAACCATGAGAACCAAAACAGTTGGGATGATTGGGTACCTCAAGATCGAGTAATGAAGTTTAATGACGATAATAAAGAACTTGCCGCTCAACTTCATCAAGAGATGAAGAAGATGAGCCAGAAGCCCAAGTCCGCAACTTCAGCAGGTGGTAAGAAAATTGGTGGACGAGCAAATGGATCGGATTTTGGTTCAGGTCGTGGAAGTGAAGAAAGACATGCCAGTGTAGCAGCTCAAGGAGGTGGAAGAGGTGGTCCAAGAAGAAATCGTGATTATGATTTGGAACAAGTAAGTTTATTTATTTCGATTGAATCCTTCAATTTTTTACACTCTGACATTATGATTCTGAAATCCTGAAATTCCCAATTCCCAATTCCCCCATATCATTTTGATTCATTTTTCCTTATTTTCACGGTGGTTTTGGAGGGTTCAATAATTACATCAATTTACCACATGAGGTGGTATAAGAGATGCGAAAAGTGTTTCCAGAATGGCTAGTTTGACCTTCTCTCAAATTTTGGGTTCTCGCTTGCCAAATTTGGAAAATCGAAACATCCTCTCTCTTCTTCTTATTGTTAAAGTTGTCGCCAAACAACAATATAAATTGATTCCCCATCAATACAATCATTTCAGGAACTCGATACAACGCAATAAGAAAATTATCAGATTGCTGGGCATTCAAAACTTTTCTTTTGCTTTCGATCGCTACCAATATTTGACAACATTCTGTTACTGCGCCTTTTGAATCACACTTCCATAATATTCAATTTCTCAAATTTCAATCAATCACGACAGCAAAATCATCAAGATCATCCTTCAAATATCACTTCCAACCTTCTCTTGAGAACTCTTTAAAGATGGGTCCCCCTATTATACCAGCTGTTAAAGCTCGTGCGAAACGTCTTGCAAAGAAAATCGGCATTTCAGCTTCTCAAAATAAGATCCAGAAACCGCAAGTGATCAATGTAAGTCGCCCTCCACTCCTTCAATTATTCAATCACTCATGACCACTTAGGTAAAAGAGAAGACCAAGGCAAAGACCAAGGTCAAGGCGGTCGCAAAGGCCGTTGTAAAGGCAGTCAATAATTTGGCTGCACCACCAGTTAATGTACGGAGAAGTGCGAGAGAGAAATGTCCAGCACAACCATATGATCGCTCAATCGTTGACTCTGGCAACTTAAACGGTTATCAAGCCAAAGCCAATAATGAATGGAAAGAACCCAGATTGGGCCAATCCTAAGAGCGAGCATTGGGATGTCGATAAATTTCTCAAAAACGACTCCATGGTCCCGAAAACAAATCTGGATGCAAGACCACCCAAGGATTTTCAATTCATTTTCAACAACTCATTAGAGATCCTGAAACATATCGACTGGATAAATCTAACTACGTCTACAAACCGAAAGAGAAAGCGGCTCCAGTTCATCCTAAACTTCAAGCCCACATCAAAAAGGGTACCGACACCAAACCTTTGCGCCAGTGGTATGCAGATTACGAGGCCTGGTCAAATCAATCCTATCGCTGGTCGATTGTTTGACGATAATCAATTACCTCCCCCACAACTAAAGCGAAAGAGACTTTTCCCTTTATCATACAGTGAAGAGCGCATAGAAGAGATCATGAAGCCTCCCACAAAGAAGCCTAGGCTCATTCTTAACAATGGGTCGAATAAATCTGCCCTGAAGAAGACTGCAGGAAAGGCTGTCTCAAAGACCGCTCAAAAGGCTTCCCCAAAAAACAATGGCACAGTTGCTAGCACAGAGATTGAGAAGAAAGTGAAATTTGAAAGGAAACGAAGAGTACCTCTGAAGTCAGAGGAGAACGTCTTATCAAAACCACCAAGAAGACGTTACCACGCATTTTGAATTCAAACATTGTCATGGAAAGACGTGATTTTAACTATTTACAGGAAGAAAACTTTCATAATCGACCATCCATCAACCTTGTCATCCCCGATCATATCAAAGCAATTCTTGTTGATGACTGGGAGAATGTCACTAAGAATCAACAACTTGTACCATTACCCCACCATAAATCTGTTGATCAAATCTTAAATGATTGGCTTGAATTTGAAAAACCAAAGAGACCCGTTGGAAGTGCCCAGGCGGATATCCTGGAAGAGATTGTCGCTGGTTTGAAGGAGTATTTCGAAAGATGCCTTCCTCGCATTCTTCTGTACAGGTGTGTTCACTCTGATAATACCTCTCTCTACTTGTCTCTAATCGATTACCTACAGATTTGAACGTCAACAGCACATGGATTTCCGTGAATTATGGGATGATGATTCATATCCACAGAGCTCTGCATGTGATACCTATGGTGCTGAGCACTTGTGCCGTCTTTTGGGTAAGACTGTCATCCCATTCCTTAGAAACACATCACTGATAATATATAGTCACTCTGCCTGAACTCATTGCTCAAACCAATATGGATTTACAATCCGTTAATCGTCTCCGAGAGGAACTTAGCAAGTTGACCAACTGGATCGGCAAGAATGCTAAAGACTACTTTGTCACTGAATACGAGACACCTGGCGCAGAATATGTTGACAAGGCTCGAAACCCAAACTAGAGAGTTATGTCTTGCATTCGAGATTTAAAGATGCAAACATGCAAAAGTGAATTGATAGGTGAAGATGGAGATGTATAATAGCATGGAATGGAGAATGGCGCTTGCTTTCTTTCTGGCTTTTGTTTCTAGGGGAAGAAATGAATCTTGTATCACAGTGGGTGAAAGGGAAGATTCAATCGAAAGTCGAATTTAGGGAAGGAAAGGAAAATTGTTTGGCAGATTTCTGCTATCACTGCTGTTTGTTTCTGCGATAGCGATGGGAAGGGAAGATTTTGACGAACCAGCATCTGGCGTGGCAGGACAGTTAGACAGATTAAGAGAGCATACATGTGAAAGAATCTGATTTGAATGGATTGATGGATGGATCATAGTAGATTCTAATGGGTGGTATTGTTGGCATGGCAGATATTCGATTATGTTGAGTTCAAGAACCCTCGACTTTGTTCTTGAGCTGGTAGTTTAGCATTACGATTACAGATACATGACTTCTCATCTCAGCCTCGTTTAGTTGTGTTCGAACTTGTGATTCACATGTGGACATCAACCAGTGCATGTGAAGTCCTCTCAGTGATATGCATGTTGGATCTGCTCAAGATGAAGACAAAGAGGTCCACAATTCCACGTACGTGTGAGAAATTCATCTGCAATTTGTAGCGTATTGATGTTGAAATTGATGTTCCCTATTGTAAGTGCGATTTCACATCCTCGCCACCCTTATATGCTTTTTGTTTGGCACATAGCTAACTATGCTTTATGGTACATGTGTGTGTGCTGTGCACAGAAAGACTCAGAACTCCAGTTATGTGAGAGCGGTTTGAGCGAAGTGTGTGAGAGTGATGCTTTGCAGGTAATGTGAAGTGGGTGAAGGGAGGGGGAAGGTGGAGGGGGGAGGGCGATTGATATAGCTGTCTATCGTGGAAGAAAAAGAGTGGATGGGACTGAGTTTGACTGCTTGTCATCGCGAGTAATGCGTATTTATTCTGCATTGAAAGTCTCCCTGATTCCTCATACGCATTGAGATTATCCCAATCTTAATCGCAAATACGATGCAGACCAACTACGTCCCATCCCAAATCGAATATACAGTTTTATATATGGTATCGCCTGCTCAATTTCCAGTGTCTCCAACCAGCCCTCCATTCCAATCTTCCTTTGTATTCTCTTCCATGCTATCTCTACTCCTAGTCCCGTGCACTCCATCTCTCTCTTCCTCAACCCCTCAAACCACACTCGTTTCCAACTCCTTCTCAACAATAAACCCACTCTCTGGCCTCCTGCTCTCCCTCTCTTGCCTCTTACTCCTCTTCTCCTTAGTCTCCTCTACCTCAACCAATTCCTTAACCTTCATAATCTGTCCTGCAATATCGGAAGAAACAGGATGATACACACTACTCGTTCTTTTATGCAATCCCAAGAACTTCAACACACGCGAGGATTTCTTTGGGAGACCAATAGCAGATCGGGTGAGGGTAATGCGGAAATAGGATGTTGGTGTAGGAGGAGCGGATTTCTGCCAGGGCTTTTGGTGGAAGACTTTGGTTGGGGATGAAGAGGGAGTGGTGGATGGAGAGGTTTGGGAGATGGCTTTGGGTGCGTTTTTGCTGATTTGATGGAGGCTGGAGGGGAGGGGTTTGGATGAACGGATGGCGCGGGCGAGAGGGGCCGCGGTAGTGGTGGACATTGTGGGTAGTGGTTATGTGGTTGTTGTGGGTTTGGGTGTCCTGTGAGAGAGGTTAGAGGGGTTGTTCTGAGATGAAGGAGAGGAAGAAGTGAATGGGAGGAGTGGAAATTGTAAATCGCAGTGCGCATAAAAGAAGCAAGAACTAAATGTAATAACACACCTTGCAAATATCAGCACAAAATTCAATGGCTTGTCCCCGCACTGTAAATGTCGCCGTTGCCAGTATATCGAAAGTTCCATCGGGAGAAATAAATCGTAAATATCAAACCAGGATTCTCGGGAGTCGGGAATTCTTTCCGCCGTTACATGCCACGCTAGTCCTCGTTTTAGGATTATGCACGTAATGTCTCATACACCATTGAACTTTCTATTGATTGCACGGATTTTTGATTTGATTTCTATGACCCATTTCCTAGAAATTTAGAATTGCTAACAAAGCTCTGCGAGAGCTATACTTTTCTATCTGGTCTTAAACAAGATCTGCGCGCATAACCCCTACTCCCCTCCTTCTTGAGCTCCTGCAGCTCCCAAACCACCGCAAAAATGACCATGGATGTCTCCTCCATCAAGCTCTCCGATCTCCTCCACCACCCCGACGACCTCGACAAAATTCCCGCCTTAAAACTCGAATATACGCGCAAGAAATCCGCTGTCGATTCGCAATTGCGTTCTGGTCTGAAAGAACAACTCGAAGTTACTCAGGCGGGTATGCATGGGATTACCGATGGCCAACGAACGGTGCAGTTGATCAAGGATGAGATGATGAAGATTGATAAGCTATGCGCCGAGGCGCAGAATATGATTAAGGATTTCCCGAATATTAATCTGGTGAGCCAGACGCATAGGAATTTCATGGCGGTAGAAACGATGCGCAGGAATTTGGTGGATTTTAATGAGAGGTTAACGAAGGTGGAGGGTCTTTTGAGAGAAGACGATGCGGATGAGGATAATATGGGGAATTTGCTCGCGATCCATTATGAATTGACGCAGTTGAGGAATATTAGGGATGATGCTATGGAACAGATATTGAGGGCTGATGATGCGGGTCTGCAGGGAACGTTGGAGGATTACTTTGCGAGGCTGGATGATACGATTGATTGGTTTGATGAACATATTGGGAAGGTGGCTATGAATTTGATAGAGGTGGTTGTGCAGGGGAATAGCAGTCTGGTGGTAAGATTGGCAGTGGTTATTGAGGCTGAGGAGAAGAGTGACAAGAGGGTTATGGCACTGCAGGAGGCGTTGAAGGATCATAAGGAGATGGCGGCGAGATTCAAGAGTATTACGGACGGGGCGAAGAGTACGAGAGGGTATAAGGAAAAGTTTTTGATGGCTATTAAGCTTAAGGCCGAGGCGGACATTGAAGGGACAAAACAGACGTTTTTGGAGGATCCCTCGAAATTGGAAAAGGGTTTGAGATGGTTCTTCAACGATCTGAATGCGGTTAAACAGGGGATGGTACCACTGATGCCGAAGAAATGGAAAATCCTCAAGACATATGGGAATATTTATCATCAGTTGATGCATGATTTCCTCATTGATATGATCGACGATAAAGAGACGACCCAGGCGAATAATTTGGCGATATTGAACTGGCCGGAAAAGTACTATACGAAAATGAATAAGCTAGGGTTTAAAAAGGACGAATTAAAGCCGCATGTTATAGATGGAAGAGAACAGGAAATGATCAGGAATTTCGAACAGATCATTATCAAATACTTGGATGAATGGCTTGATCGGATTTTCGCCACAGAAAAGAAAGATTTCGATGGGAGGAACGTGGATGGTTCGAATTTGGATCAGGATGAATATGGATACTTTCGAACGAAGAACTTGGTCGATATGTGGCGTATGTTACGTGAACAAATTGATGCTGCGGGTGCTAGTCAGAGAATGGATATCGTTGAAGGGGTGGTTGATATCATGATCGTGCGGCTGAAGACTCGTCAACAAACATGGCAAGAAATGCTTGATATTGAAGCCGCGAAATACTTCAATGCAACTACTGAACTGGAGGGTTTCCAAGCTTTACAGGATTGGCTTGTTGCTACTGCTAACGATCAAATCGCTTGTATTGATGATAATGAAGATGAGGGACGATTCGGATACCTTACGAGCTTTAGACAAAAATTCGAACCGCTCGTTTCAACTACATACCTCGAACGAGTAGACGTCGAGATTACTAGTCTAAACGATGGATATGTCGATCTAAGTACCCATTGCATATCTAAATTCGCAACATTGATTTTCGCCGTCGATTTCAAAACCGTCATGCCGGACTTCTTCACGCCAAAATGGTATACAAATACAGCTATGAAGCAAATGATTGTCACATTCGAAGAATATATCAACGATTACAAGAACGTCCTTCATCAATCCCTGCTAGATATCTTTATCGAGGAACTCGCCATCGAACTCCTCATTCAATATCTCGGCTGCGTCCGTAACAAAGGCGCGAAATTCAAGAGAGCGGATCCATTTAAAGATAAAATTTTCAATGATGTCTCAACAGCCTTTGAATTCTTCAATAGTAATACGTATCTCACGGAAGATGTAAGGAATATCATCGTAGGTAAATGGGCGGTGACGCAAAGTTTCCTCGAGATTCTGGAGTGTGAAAAAGGAGCAGTGCAGGATGTGGTAGAGGGATTCAAGAGGGAATATTGGGATTTACAGCTTGGCTGGGTGGAGGCGGTGTTGAGAGCGAGAGATGATTTTGACAGGAGTATGCTTAAGGGGGTGAAGGAGAGGTGGGGGAATGTGATGGGAGATTTGGAGAGAGGGGGGGAGACGATCATGGCGAGGGTTAAGTAGGTTTGGTTGTGTTTGTGTGTGTGGGAGTGAAGTGTGTTGATTAGAATGGGAAACCTGTGCGACTGTGCACTGTAGTGTGCAATTTGCATGTATGGAAACGGGAATCATGGGTTCGGATTTTTGCTTGAGCGTGGAGTTGGGCGTTGCTATCTTTTCTTTTCCATGGGATGGAAAATCCTATATTTATCTATCTATATCGTCCTCGATGAGGGAAATGATGAGAAGTTTATGCAGAGACAAACAGACAGATACAAAAAGCGTCGAAGAATGCATGACAGTTTACGTCTGACTGGGTGCTCGTGGTGATCTTAGATAACTACTCGGGTAGCTAATTAATATCCCATTGATCAGTTGTATATGAACGAGAAAGAATTTTAAGTTTAATATTTCTGCCATTTCTTTTTCATTGTATGTGCCTAAATCATTCCGAGCCCCCATTGTTTACTGATAGGGAAGTATACACGCGAAACAGAAACCCAAAGTAGGAAATGATGGTCAAAGTAATGGGTGAAAATCACAGGAATCAAGCGAATACTTGAGATTCAGGGTTTCTAAGATAATAGATTTACCGACAACATTATGATGATTGCCCTGTCTCAAGAACATGATGAGTCTCGTATCGTAAATCCAGATGCGCCGTACAGTATCCCACCGCGAGATTCTCAATCCATGCATCGAGTCTCTTTTCCATCTTCCTCCAACTTGATCCGCAAGCGCGTCGTGCGTATTGCTCTTCGCTGACTGGTGGACCCAGTCTTGGTTACAGTCGTGTCAAGGTTATCGTGCCACTGTCCTATAACAATGTTCCCGGTGCCATTTTCATCGCTTCATCTCCCCTTGGGGTCCTTAACTTTGTTTCTTGAGATGTGTTTTCGAGTGAAGCAAGGGTTTATTTGGTAGAAGATGGCGATAGAGATGCCGTGGCATGTTTCGTACGTGTTATTCTACTAGCAATCGCTCCTGAAATGAATATCGGATTCTGTGGACACATAGCGGAAGGTTTTGAGAAGTCGTGGAAAGAGAATTGGTCGTGTTTTGGCAGGACAAAGCGTGGGAATGGTAGATCTCTGCAAGAATGCGCGGTTTGTGGGGCGTGTTGATGGTTATGATGCTGACGATAGGGGTAGACATTTGTAGGTTTTGAGTTTGAAGATAGCCTAGAAGGTGTGTCGATTCTACTTGTCGAGATAAAATTGTCTGGGAAGAAGAGGGGATTTCAGCGTAAGAGATTTACTTTGATCTGTGCGTGAAGTATTCGAATTAAGGTGTGAGTTTGAAAGCTCCATATCCATCTCGTATCGCTTCCCATTCGGATATTCCCATTAACGCCTAACCAAGCTTTGAACAAGTTGTTTCTGTATCCGTAACCATCAGGCATGCGGCTTTGAAGGAATTATTGTAGAAAGTGAATACTTGATAAACCAGTAGTAGTCGGGTGAGACAAGTCCAGCCTTAATCTATGTGGGATCTTCCCTTGTGCCATGTCTCCAGAATTCATCCATACATTCGTATCGAAGAATGCCTCGCACAAAATCTGCAGTTGAATATAGATAGAATTCGTTGTTCTAGTGACAATACTCAGCTAGAAGCCCAGATCTTCGCGTTAGGGAAGTGCCTTGAGAGTAGTCAGGATTTGTGGGAGTCGCTTGCAGTCGTGTGTGGTTTATCCCAAAAGACTTATTGAACTTTTAAAGCAGATGATTTTCATGAATATGGTATTGCGAGGAGGCTTCCAATGGGTCATCCTGTTGGGGCTAGTTGAAATTGACGGCTGGAGGATACCGAGGAAAAAAAGGCGGCATCAAGATCCTAAAGACGAGTAACGAGTATGTGAACTGGTAAAACTGGGGTCTGGTCATTATGACAACGGTAATCAATGGATTGAGTAAAGACTTTCAATAGAAAAGAATTGAATCACAAGAATAAAGAAGATAGCAAAGACATGAATGCCCCGAGTATTTCGGGCGGAGATTGATAAATTCATCACGGACATGTAGCTTCGAAACATTCAATTGAACCCTTGCCTGCTCGATCTATAATTACAAACAATGAACTTTAGATAAAACTTCAAACTTTTAAAGCTTCCCGATGATGAATAAAATAGCAATGACGACAAATAACGCAAATAAAATGACAGAAATCGATGGGTCATGTTTGGACACCGTGAAACGCCAATGAAAATTCCTGCCAAGACCCGTCAATTCTGATTCGCATGAAATGGAGTACATTGAATGATATGAAGAACGATCTTTCGATAGAAGTTTGTTCTGTTTCCTGAATGATATCTCGAAAGCGGCACGCCCAGATATATGGACGTGTTCAGTAGAGGTGAAGATGCAAGCTTGTTAATTCCGTAATGTGCTACAAGAGCGCCTATCGCCCTATCACAACATGGTGGCTAATGATACCGACGGCTGCTGTGTGTTATTCTTGAATTGGTGGAACACATGAAGTTACATTTTCGGTCGAGAGATAATCCGGAAAAGTCATATCATGTGACGTTGCATTGTCATGTGAGCCAGGCTCTCCTTTTCAGAATGATCTAAGCGAAGACGACGACGTCAACAGTGTGATTCGAAGATGTTCTCGGTCATATATGAACAGGATAATCTCCAAGTCAATGACCCATTTTTTGAACAAATACATGGCCCGTAAAATGGACTTTTGACTAGAAGTTATGCTTAGTCAAAGACGTTGCATAGTTTGGAATTCAAGCCAAACCAACAAATTAGCGTTAACACAAATTCTCACCATGGAAAATGATGAAATCAGAGAGTTTTGCTTCACTCATCGAAAAGACACCCAATTCCTCAATACCTCAATACCTCGATTTCACGATCATCGACTTATCGTACACTCAATATTATCCCAGTGCCCCCAACGAACATTACGATGAAGTTCACCAATCTTTTTCCCATTGATGTTTCTTGTACATCTATGATGAACTGCATAGATACCTTTACTCGATAGACCTTAAAGACTCGGACGAATTCAATCTGTATCCTTGACTCCGCATATCCTGGACAAAATAGACTATGAGTGCTATCCGCGACATGGAGCTTAGTCGCAAACCTTGTTGCTGATATTCCTGGCAATCTTATATTGATCATTATATGCAAGATAGAAAGAGGAGAGATCAGAGTCCCACTGCTTAAGATTCGTTCAGTCAATGATAGGCCGGCCTCTTCCAAGCCCAAGTGGAAGTCAGACTGTGAATTGATTGTTTACGCCAAGCGGAGGCCTCTTCTGCTTGCATTATTCTTGATCTTCATGATCATGTATACTGTCTACTCTACCTACCGACAATCACTCATCGATCGAAATATACATTATGTATGCGAGGAGTATTTGGCGCTACTTGTTTCCCGAGCGATAGCTATGCAAGAAGGGCAGAATCACGAATCAAATAGCTCTAAGAACAGCAATTACAATCTATTTTACAGCGTATTTTAGTGTACGATTCACTTCTTAGGGAATCTCGGAAGGTCCTACAACGGTAAAGTTGTTGTCACAAGCCGTTCATGCGAAGAAATATTCCATAACATTATTGGATATCTGTCCTGGAGAAAAGGCAGACTGTGCTGTACAGTCAAGATATTATGAATCATCATACTTGAGAGATTCGCACTGGATGATATAATTGGTCTTTTGTTGGAAATAGGTCTGAAGGAGGAAAGAGGAAAGGTCTGGGGTTCTCCGGTATAGTATATGAGTGTTTGTGTGGCACAAACTTCGAAGGTTATAAAACCAAAAATGTCAACTGATACAAGTGTCACGTTTTGTTCAGGGTTGGCGCTTGTCTTAAGTTTTATGCAATGTCAAATCTGAGATGAAGATTTTACGATTTTTCTCCCATGTCTGGCTTGTCATAAAGACTCTTTGTACTTATATTCAACGGTGATGCTGAATCCAGGTACAAATAATCTTTACCCAGGTCGAAATGATCTTCCTTTGATGTGAACCAAGGTCTAGGACTGAAACTGAAAATCATGGTTAGCAAAGGGTCTTTTGTTCAATGGGAGAAAAACTTGAGGCAATATTTCATAAGTGTGCTATGAGTACTGCTGAAGCTTTGAACCGAAATGTCGACAATACAGTTCTTGGAGAAGGTAGTTGTCATCGCTTTTCTACACTCATGCAGTGGAGACAGGATCAGTTCCATAAAGAACAACTAGATATCACGAAGCCAGATGATAGAAATCATCTTATATGTAAATTAAAATACGATCATAAAATGGAATTCACTCTGTATTGGTACTTTTTCTGCCAATCTCAAAATGATGTTACCATTGTGTTTTTAGACATATATAACCTTGGAATGATACAAAATCCGGTTTCTCACAGATGGAAATCAAATCTGAGAGTATTCGTCTAATAGGTACTCAGCCTTAATTGAAAATTCACTCCAACGTTTCATTTTTGTTCCACTTAATTTCTGTTATTTAATCCCAAGACTTAACTCAGCTTCCCGACCTGCAACCTGCAACCTGCACACCTGGTTCACATAATTCTTTCCGATCACCAATAGCAACCTCGTTCATCATCCTCTCCTTTTAAAACAATGGATAACGATGGCATAATACGCAATTACAACGCGAATCACTTCCTCGCACCTCTTGGAGATATCACAACAGCTGCCGATGAAGGTACGAACAACGAAGTTTCATTCACGAGCTTAGTTAAGCATATACCTCTCCATCGAATTTCTCGAGATGAGTTGAAGGAAGCCAAGCCCGTCCGTTACGCCGATGATTCTGAATTGGAAAGAATCTTTAGCTGGCCCGAAACATACACAAGAGAACATCAGATTGCTGATCTGTCTTGGCACGACGAGGCAGAATATGTGATGACGGTAGACGACTTCTTTGACCGTGCCCCATCCACCAACAGCTGCTTGGTGTCTGCAAGTCAAAAGAAGTCTTCAGATTCTTTGAATATTGGCAATGGCAAAACCTTTGATACATTTACTTGTTTTCCGCGTCTCGCGCCAGAATTGCGCTTGAAGATTTGGAGAATTATGGCCTTTATGCCTCGGGTTGTTGTCTTGCAAGAGCGCACAGTTCACAATGCAGCACAAAAAAGATCAGTCTGTATACAAACAACAAACACTGCTGCCAAAGTACTCCAAATTAATCACGAATCTCGCAAGGAAGCTTTAAAGTTTCACAAGCCCTGTTTTGGACTTCGCGTACATGACTCTGAAATAACAGAATTTTCCGACCACGAAGCTGTCGTCAATGATCTCATGATTCATGCAAATCTTCCAGCAGACACAATATATTACGACAGCTGGTATCTCCAATTTCAAACTGTACCACCTATACAAGAACTTCCTGAGTTTCCATACATGAGTACCCATTTGAAAGACATATCCAAGTCTGCACACAGAGTTGCTTTTAATATCAGTCATGCAATCTCGAGAAATAGCTTTTTCATTGTCAACAGCTTGATTAGAGACTGTACCGCCCTGAAAGAAGTCTTGATTGTCATTAAAATCAACAACAGCCCATCAAATCGTATATCCTCTGGGAATTTGGAGTTGTTGGAATTAAATAAAGACAAATCTCTGGTCTACTACGAGAGATATCTTGGGGCTTTCATCGAACTGTATGACATGGTAGATAATCAAAATATCTATAAAGGGACAGCAAAGCAAATTTAGGACGACCTGGAGGTCCCAGAGTCAGAGCTGTTGGATTGATAAGGGATGGTGTACGAATTTAAGATGCTCTGAGGGTATGAGAGAGTGAAAGAAGCTTGTGATGGGAAAAATGATCTCTAGGATATCGATGATGAAAGCATGTTTGTCGTAATTATGGTTAATTGCGAATGAAAGCTCCTAGGGACCTTTCTAGACAGCAAGCTTCATATCAAATTCTAGATACTCAGGTTGTTTAGTCTAAGACTTGACTACTAAGTTTTGTTGTGCTCTTTGCACGGTAGAGAATAATCCTTATTAACAAGATAGGATGAAGGGAACAGGACTCAAGCCGTGTACAACTAATCCACTTAATTTCATTATTTACATTGCAATCGTGAAAACTGTATTTCGACGACCTCATCAATTCTTTTGTACGAAAATGAGGTTTCAAAGATATCTCCACATTAGTAAGATGAGCTTAATGAAGCCTTGAGTTTGAAGTTATATATGCATCACGTAGGTAGGTATCATTTATCAGTGGAGTAAATCAAATCTTTATTAGACCATGCACATGTCACTTGAAGCTTTATTCATTGCCAAATTTATATCAAAGTTATTCATGCGGGAGTTTTACTCTCATTGCTTGCCAACTCTTGCTTCACGTCCGCAACTGCCATTACTCAGTAGGATTATCGTAAATACACATTAGAAGTTGTAAAGGGTCGAGAAAATTATAGTTCTAGTTGAAAGATGCAAAAGCTTCATCTGAATAACCTCCCAACAGAGTTCGTATATCCCATCCTCGAGTATTTCCAAGATCTAGGTCTAGACCAAAAGAGTATCAAAAGTAAATGAAATAACATTTGCAACATCCCCGAGTGCAAATTCTATTCCCTTAGCCCAAAAATGCCCGTCCATCAAGTTTGAAAGCCATCACTAGGATCTTTCTCTCAAACTTCAAAGAGAATTTTCTCTGAGTTCGCTACCCCTTCGCCTTCACGTTGTAGTTCCGCACGTCTCGCTGGTTGTATTTCTGGAACAGAGCCAGGTAACTCCGCAAACCCTTCTGGAATCTCTAGTTCTTGCAAAGTACTATGAGCTCTTGGAGGCTTCGGAACTCTCGGAACCCTATGAATCCCATCAGCTCTACTGTCGTGTTCCTCTCGCTCAACAACATCTTCCCGCCCCATCTCCGCCATTAGACCACCCAAAGAACCCAAATTGGGAGGAATATATTCGGTGATTGGTGGCATTCTTCTTCCTCTTCGTCGACGATGCTTTCGCAGAAAGTACCAGCCGAGCATGTAGATACATCCTAGGAATAGCACAACAGCGAAAACACTCAAGATTATAGTGGTGGTATGTAAATGACGAGCGCTGTCTTTATTTGCCTTGTCTATAGCAGTTTGTTCCGCGGGTGAGATTGTGATAACAGCAGTGTAAGCACCGGGAGTTAAGTTAGCAGCGCGACTCTCTTGGCTAATGGCCGATTTCAATGCACCCTTCAATATTGGATCTGTTGCGGTTGCGGCAATTGAGTTCTAGATTGAGATCTCACTAAGAGCAATCGCAGCTATTCCAGTGGGGGGTATGGTGGGCTGTGCGATGGAAGTCGAGGTTCTAGTGGTAGATGGTACGATAAGAGTTCCCGTTGCTCCCATAGGTGTTCTCGTCGGTACAACACCGAGCGTTGAGGAGGGGACGATGATTGTTGAGGTGTGCGTGATTGTGATGAGTCTTCTTAGTCGTTTCATTCCGCACTGGGATGCATCAAATATATCTGTTGGAATCTCTGCTACAGATGTATGCCCAGAGCTGACATCCTGACCACCAGAGGATGTTTCACGATCAGGGCCCGTACCGGTAAAAGCCCTTCTCAATGAATAAACAATCGCCATCTGCAACAATTAGCTAAGTTGAACAAAAACCTCCCAGAATGATTTGCAGGGCTAACCTTTCAAGAAGTTTGAAGATGGATACGGAGAGAGTTGAGAGCCAGGAACAAAATATTCTTGAACCGGAAACCCAAGTTCCGCTTAGTGAAAATTCTGATCCAAATAATTCACCAATTTATTGGATATCAACTCAGCCACGGAGTATCATTAATCGTCTGATGTTGGTCGATCCAATACTTGGTTTCTAAGACGAACGCGAACAAGTTTTTAGCCTCGCCGCCCTATTCAGGTGATAGTTTTCTTTGGGGCTTTGCTCTATATCATACGATGACTAGAAAAGTATTGAACGTCACCATTTGGCATTCTCAAGATATGGCATAAGATAAGTCTGCTATATCGAATGCAGAGAAAGACCGCAGAGCTGGCACAGAACTCACTCTTTCTGCTCATTATTTGGCTCGAGATTACGTGACCTGGTGCTAAAATTTCTAAGCTTGATCTCTAAAGATGCCTTGAATCTTTGTCAAAAAACAAATCGAATAGACAAGTAGCAAATCTTTTTCTCATTATCGGTGCTACAAAGTTTAGTTCGAGCGATCAACTTCTGTTAGGAATCTTGTCTCATCACTCTGTTCGGTTACAATATGTCAGCAGCTTGACGTCATGTATCATTGGTAGTGACCTGCGTGCAAATCATCCATCGCTACTGATATTTTACAGGGTCAGCGAACCCACTTGGAAGGGAAGTCTATAAGTCTTAGATTTGGTTGTAAAAAGCAGTGACAAATAAACTCCAAATTATCAAGCAAGCCTACCAAAACCCGAAGCCTTCCTTGTCTCCTGCACCGCAGATTCCGCACGTAGATACCCGTCAATCTCATTTCTGCCTTTTCTCATCTCCTCCCTCGCATCAACTCTCTAGTAGGTTCTTTATGATCGTCTAACTGTGGTAATCAAAACTTATCATCTATTATAGCTGGTGGCAAGGGGTATCGTTTTCGAGACCTAAAGTAGACAAAATGGCTTGCAAATAAGAGAGCCACCGAGGACAATTCTTAAGAAGCAAAATCTACTAGGCTATCTTGCTGGGCGAGTGGATGTATAGTGCTGTTGATGTAAGTCGAGGTGACGTGGATGCCGCACCTTCGAGCTTAAGGAGACTTCTATTTACTCAACAGGATGCCACACGAGACACCGGATAGTAAGAAAGACCGTAAGTTTAATGTAAAAAGAAGTAAGGCAATTTATATGATATAAATAGAACTGGAGTAGCATAGCCGAAAAGGAGGTAGGAATATCTGACGACTAAACTGGATTAGTCTACCAGAATAGTTTGGTGGGACCCTCAAGGCTTTAAATATGGCAAGTTGATGCCCCCAAGATCATTAGATAGACGGAGACTTTTACAGAGGACATGAGAATCATATTCGCCAAGTGAAACTTCGGCGCAGAACATTTTACAGCCAGTAGCTTGTACCGATGCGAGGGAAAGAAGATAAAAGCTCAACTGGTTCCTGACGCTTTCTTCTACCTCCTTGTTCGAGTTCAGAAAGACTATTCCCCTCAATTTCCTGCCGAGGACACCCAAGTTTTCCCTCTCCTGTCATCTCATGAACAGGACCCTTTCCGTCATCTTTCTCAGAAAGTATTGAATGACCATTTCTATCTTCAGTTGAGATTTGGTGCCTCAGTCGATAACCACGGAGAAAGTAGAACCCTGCGAGAAGCATACACACAAAGATAAGTCCCCCCAAAGCACCTGCGACAATTGCTGTTGTATTTTGATGAGAGGTTGCGATAGATGATTGAGTTGGTGATGGAATGAACACTGTCTCTTGAACCAATGACTGAGAAATAGATGTGTCATTGGATTTCTGGGTCAATGAAGGTTCAGGTATTGTTTCTTGCGTTAATGAATGGGAGGTAAGTGTCGTTAAGGAAGATGACTCGATAGACGATGAAACAGATGTTGCAATTACTGTCTTGCTGACGGTTATGTAGAAATATATTGACGATGCGCTTTCAGTGCTTATGTATGAAATGTAGCTCGAGGCTATCATGGTGCTAACTGACGTCACAGTAATGTACGATGGCTCATGCAAAGTTGCAGTCGCCATTGTCTGGACTATACTGGTACCCGTAGAGGTTTCCTCCGACATGGTAAATTTCTGTTCGATGAAAGTATTATGGAGATGTGAGTTACAGATATCATAAAATGGCTGCTCTCAAGCTGATGACGTGTGTGTGAAAAACTGATCGAGACGAAAAGGCTCTGGAGTGGAATTGACATATTATCCGGTGCGTCAATTTTATCGCGATTTAATCGTAATTTTACACGCATGTCATCCTGCATGGTTTATGGTTCCAGGTCGAGGTTCACGGCATTCTCGGTCGCCAAAGATTCTCCAAATGCGTGACAGTATTCCCACATGAAACGATCGGGGGCGATCCTCCCCAGAATCCTTTTGGTCATTTACTACCATTAAATTTGACTAAATGAGTAACTTGAGACCTCGCATCTATTGAGTGATTTTTCACAAATATTCAACGTTTAATCTGTGGATCTCAATTTCAGATGTTCTAGTGGTAGTATGATGAGTGCAAAAATGGCACACGATACGAGGCTGACATCTATACACATGCGCAATAGGACAGTTTTATCTTCCTATTCCCCACCCTTCAATCATAATCCTTACGCCCCCATCTCAAACCTTTCTCTATTGAGTATAGAACTTTCTATCTCAGCTGGTTCCCTATTCATTCTTGGACTTTCCATCTCTGCTCTGAGCATGTCTCCTCCGATTTCAGGTGTATTCCCGCTCTTTTCCATTAACTCATGCACGTGATCACTAGGATCTCTCACATCGAAGCGCGATTCGGTCTTTGATATTACAGCGTGCCTTTTTCTGTGTCTACGGAAGAGCCAAATTGTGAGAATTATTAGGGTAATGAAGGCAATGCCTCCGAGAGTACCGCCTACTATTGTGCCGGTATTGCTATGAGGAGAATTGACATGGTTTGACGATACGGTTGTTGTTTGTTGGGATATACTTGGCGTTGAATCGGAGCTAGAGCTGGAGCTTGATGGGGAGGTAGTTAATGAAGTATAAGGACTTGAAGTTGATCGTAGACCAGAAAATGTAGGAGTTGCAATAAATCCAGATTTCAATGATGAGGTAACCAATATGTCAGAAAGTGAAGTTGTGCTGGCTAGCACGCTCATTGGAGTATCTAGTGCTGATGCAAAAATAAGTACTGGTGCTCTTTGCGAGGTACTGTTGCAAGTATATGAAGTCTGGGTGCCAAGACTGGGGCTTGATTGATCAGACAGCAAGTAGCTTTGGCAGTAGTCTGTGGAAACTATGTAGCTGTTAGCCCATTTCATCCACTTCAAATTCCGGAAACCCCTACCAAGACAATGTTACTGTGATAGCATTTATATTAGAATTGACATTGGGCGTACATCCGTCAGTGCATCCAGTATCGTCTACACAAGCACCATAAAGCGAACAAACTGGAACGTTGCTACTATAGATACAGGAACCCCAAATTCCCAGAGGATATGCAGTTGTACAGGTTGAGTCTGTTCCCATATACAAAGGAGATTGCGTATCCCCATAGTAATATCCACAACTAACGCGACCCTGGCCTCCTTGACGGCGTCTGATATCAGGAGCCCGAGTCAATGGATGAGAAAGAGAAACATCAAAAACACTTAAACGATCTGGGCTCGATTCCTCGTCCATTGATTGATCCCGTGAAACTTCGCCTTATGAGGTCGTACAAAGCCAAAATCGACAATGTGGAAAGTGAAAGCCTTTTAGTAGGCTGGTAAGTTTACCGAAAAGCGTTTGATATTTTTCCTTGGCTATGTAGCAGATGCCATCAACTTAAGTGTGAAGAATAAGCTTTTTAAACGATAATTGAGAAGAAAAAGACTCGTAAGGCGATTTTCTTCGCTTGATAAATTACTATAGCATTGGTCGTTCCACTCGTGAAAGATGCCGCAGTAGGTATCCGGCTAGACTGACAACCAATTTATAAGTTTTCACTGACAATCGATGCGATCGGGGAGCTCTTAATTATGAAATCAAGAACATCTGAAAAGCTCCGCCAACAAATCGAGTATCAATCAAATAACAATCAACGTTCCCATCAAGATCAATATGGGCAGCAACATGATGCGATAAAATTTGAATGGTCACAGCTGAGGCTCAGCAATCTCTTTTTTCTTACTAAGCCCAAGATATACCAACGGTTGGTCCTACCAGAGGAAAAAAAACGGTGCGGCACTACATATCCAAGTAAGACATGCATCAAAATCAAAAGTGAGTTGTTTATCCGTGAAACCCCAAGATTTGTAATAGGCATCCAATTTAATGCCCGCAACAAATAGATTTGCTTCTAGCGAGCCTGGTTGAATGAAAGTCTTAGAGGAAGAGCCCAAAAAGTCGGTTGCACAAGAAACCGAAGTCGAATAGTTTCCAAGTACCCTATTTAAAATCATGAGCTGGAAGTTGTCGAAGTGCTAACTTCAATATTTCTTTTGTAAAATTAATGAGAGAAGCATTCTTGCCTACAACAGTCATTGGTAGTGTGAGAAAAAAAATGTTGGGAAAGTGATGCCAAGGTTAACCCTGTACACAAGCCTTACATCTTGCTGTCACGCTAGTCATGAAGCGAACAAAGTCATATGTTGCACATATCCGGTATCTGGCTGAGTGACGTGGGAATTTCCTAATAGAATTCTAGAACTATTACAATCAAATCAATCCTTACTACATAAAACCAGGGTAAAATCTAAACTTATCGTAAAATGGATCCGACAAATACCAATGGAAGCAAAGTTAACTCAAGTCGCACCATTAGCAAGATGGCCTGCGAGAACTCAAAGATACGAGTACCACCGTTGGGCCAAGTTTCTGGATAGCCTTAAATTCGGGAGAACCGACTGATGTTTATGTGAGGGAAGAAACCCTCAACTCCACAGGATTTATACTTCAAATCGTTGGAAAGTAGACCTGACATTGTGAGATTCTGTACTGAATTCGATACTCCCTTAGACAATCGTACATTCCGTCATTATTTTGGTGCCAGAATATTGATTTGCACTCCAGATTCTAGCCCAAAGCCTCAACTGCCGCCTCCTCCGCGTTAGTTTCATTGCCTGAGCTCGCTTAAGTCTTTTATTTCTAGCCATCACACACATAAACTCATGTCTACCAATTTTTCCGCTTCAATCGCTGGCTTCAGAATCTTCACAAGCATCGTTTTCTGATTATACGATACCAATCGCTTTTGATCGATTTAGATCAAGAGCATACTCCCATCATACCCATACTCTCTCATCCTACAATTCAATCATCCTCAAACAAACACTGGCCAAATACTACAGTAACCATGCACAGCTGTTCGTCGGTTTCAAAATCACACCAAAAATGGTCATTTTGCCCTATTTGTATAAATAAAAATAAAATGTTTAAAATCATTAAAATTAATCATAATTTTGAATATAGTTTTATTATTTAATGAAATACTCAGAATTTATAATTCTTTTGATTCTGAAATATAGAAATATTATTCTTTATAAGATTGAATCTAAATCAAAAGAAAAGTTCTTGATTTTCGCTTATTTTACTAGTAAATTTCAATATTTTCAATTTATACTAACTTTCTATATAGATTTTATTTTCAATTGAAATTTAATAAAATTAAATAGTTTATCTTTAGAATTTTTATTTATAATAAAGTCCATATTATTATTAAAAAATATATAGATATTTTATATGAGTTTTGGTGTGATTTTGGTATTCGGCAAACAGCTGTGCCCTAGTACTGTAATTATAGACCTCAAGCTTCTATTTCCAATCTCATCAAGACCAAAATTCGAAGTTCTATCCTTCCATGTACGATCGGAGTAATCAACCAACTGATTCAACGCTTCATCTTCGGCTGATCAAAAAATTTGGTCGACGGTCCGAAGGTAGTCAGTTAGTCAGAGAACTTATATTGATGACATGGCTCTTTTGGAAGTGATTGTCTACATCTAAATACATGATGATGTAGATAATTAATACATGATGACTCCAGATAGACAGTAAAATAGAAGAATGCATTCTAGCCAGGACTGGAAAACCTCTCACCAGGTAAATAAGTGCTATAACATTGAAAGTTTTGAAGTGACAAGTAATAGAATTCTGGTACATCAACTCTGTGATAGTTTGTGTCCTAATCCTCATGTGTATCTATATCTTCGGTCCACCAAGGCTGAGAGGAAGCCTCCTCAAACAGACTTAGGTGATTTTCTCGTTCCGCTTCCTTCTCATTATTCTCCAGTCTCAACATACACCACTCGAGCATTAGAATATTTGCATTCATGACTGTTCTTGGCTCCTCCAAAGCCTTTGGCCCGTTGTCTTGAAAGCTTTGCAGCAATAGTATTATATCCTTGTGCAAGTAGGCTGCCTGCATGGCAGTGGTTTCGATTCCGTCGCGCTTTTTGCACGTGGTGCTTGCCCCATGCTTCAATAAATACACCACGGAATCGTATGCACCATGATAGTATGCGGCCATGAGAGGGGTTCCCTGAGGACCACTGACAAGATTTATCTCAGCACCATGGCGGATTATGAGCTCCATACATTCAACCCTTGTGTTGATTTTCTTTCCAATGGCTGCTAAATAGAGCGGTGCGCCATCTTCCCCCGCATGGTTCACATATTCATTGATATCTCCTGGTATCTTAAATTCTCGGCTAAGCAGACTAAAACTTGACTTTTAGTTCTGTAACACTGAGCTAAACGGGAATGTTAATAACTAAGAAGAAAAAGGCTACTACACCATTTAAGTATATGTTTTTCATTAGCCATAGAATCTTGGCTCAAGGTATTATCGTTCAGGTTGATGGCTATAGCTTCTAAGAGCTCTCCTGTAAGTAAAGGGAAAGGACTACAAACTGTCCATGCTAGTACACGGCGAACCAGTCTTTTGGTATCGCTGCTTTTGCTATTGGCGCGGTCGAGAATTCGCTCATAAGTCCCAAATAGAGTTGGAGGTAGAGATTGCAAGGCTTCTCGGATTGCTTTATCGTTGTTAAGGTCACATAAGTGATCAAACTGGCACACTACCCATCAAACTAGAGAAGAATTAGCACTTCATTGGCTCCCAATAAAAGCTTCGATGATTGATACTCAAACGTGCCTTCAGCATCGTTTACTAATCGATGTGCAATTTCTTGTTTGGGGGACTCCTTGATAACGATCAAGCTATTGTCATCCAAGCGTCTCTTCAATTCCGCGTGGACATAGAGCCTCAAATCGCTTTTATCCGCGGCAATGGACACCTTTTTGAAATCTTTCAGGTAATGTTCGATATCAAATTCTTCTCTTGATGTGAGAATGACTCTGATATTGTTATATTCGTCGGTGGTCAATTGTGACAGGAGCTCCACAACCTTCGATCGTCCATCACCGCACTCATCCAGAGCATCAACGATTATGTTGATATTGTCAACGCAGCTCGACATATCTCTAATGAGATTGCAGAGCTGTTCTGAGGTGGCTGAATTCAAAGCATCCTGCCCTCCAAATTTATCTGAACATTGTTGCTTCCAAAAACTTTCGAGTTTCAGGAGGCAACGCTGATTGGATAGAGAGAGCTGCTTGATTAGAGAACCAAGTATAACCAAGGAATCATGTGTCCTAGAATCTTTATAATCACAATAGAAAAATGCTAGACCTGTGCGTTGTCAGCTTTCTTTCCTTCCAAGGGGCCAGCAATGTGTGAGATGGCTTACACTCGTCTTCTTTGAGCCCCTGGAGCTTAGTGGCGATAAATGTGATAATAGAACTCCTAATTTGAGTTTAGAACGTTCTTTTATACAATTTCAGTTTTGATTTACTTACGATAACACTGTTTTCCCAGCTCCGGCTATTCAAAGTCAATATTGAGAGAACAATCACTCGATACTACGAATATAGAGGACCACTTACGAATCCCATGGAGCCACAATTTAGACCCTTTTGATGCTAGCCATTCTTTTAATGGCTCACAGGTGAAAAACCACTGTTGAGATTCAGTACTTGAGAATAAATTTCGATATGGAAAGACGGGTAACTGACTTGGCCGCTATCAGGATGACGAGGTTTCGCAGCAACTTCATGATATTTCTTACTTGGATCATGGGGTTATATCAACTGAATCATTTCTTTCTGCTGTTCATCTTTTTGAAAAATTAGTCTCACGAAGAACAACCCCACTCAAAACGCGCAGGGGATTCTTTATACATACTCATTGCTCTCAGTGTTCTTTCTTTTCTCTCAGCCAAAATGTTCGCATTAATATCATCCAATTTTATCATATGCATTCTTTGATTTCCAAGAGCGTCAAGTAGTGCATTCATCCCATCAGCCTGCGATGCTAAAGTCAGATCAGGATTGTTTGGATCAGCCTTATCTAATCGAACCTGTATATTATCAAGAAGTCAATGGCAGGAACTGAGATGCTGAAGCTACATGGTTGAGGTCCGTGACTCATCATCGAATCGTGAAGCCACTAAGCTCAAGCTATTTAGAATGCCAAACAGAACAATCATCTGTTCTGCGAGCTGCTTGATCTCCTCTGAGGCTCCTTTTGCAGATTTAACATATTTAAAAGTAGTCCCGGATAGATTCTTGACGATACTTATCAGCCCAGAGATACTCGCGCTAATTGATAAAGGATCCATATCGACACCTGAAATGATGTTATAGAGTTGATTGAGAGTTCTTGATATTTTGAGCTCTTTCTGAAATGCGAGAACTTGCATTTTGACAAGATAATTTCTTATGAGCTTTTCAATCGCCATCAGACAAGGCTATGCTGACAACCCTCTCACAACGTCAGCCCCCAATTGAACAGGGGATTGGAAAATGGAGTTCTTGCACAACATCCAGTGAAGCTGAAGGTTCTGGGGCCTGCGAGGCTCTGTGACCGCGAGCAAGCGATCAGATTGGAGGGTAGAATATTGCCTCCCTCCATTGGAACACAACTTTATCCAGCAGCATTCAGTCTCACTCCTCACTACACTTGATTTGCAACAAAAATGCTACCACTAGATCACATGATAAGGTTATTCGTGCGATGTGGGCCTATCCAACTCACGATCAAGAACATACCAAGGCTTGTTAATACCCTCACATCACCATCTCAGTCTCTCCATTACCGTTTTCCCCGCACCACACCACTACAAACGAATGGTTATTGCATGATCAATGAAGAATAACGATGCATCTATTCGATAGTGTTGACTGGCAATTGCCTTGAACACCGCCACGCGACTAACTCATCGGTCGCTTGCATATATATTGTATCATTCATGTGACACTTTCTTTTCTTCCAACATACTGCTCAATCTGCTGGCTCCGTGCACCTCCAAAGAGAAGTGCTTCGCAGCCCCAAGCAATTCAAAAGAATCATGATCAATCTCAAGCCTAAACTCGCTTTCCTTTCCAAAATGTATCTTTTATTCGACCACCCAGCCAGAAATAACTTTTTAAGAGACGCACGTGAACCGGTTTACTTCCATGCTCTCTGTCTTTCGCATCTTTTTGGAGAAGTAGATATCCTACTCCAATGCCGTATTACTACCATACAGGCTGATCCACTTAAATACCAGGAGATCGAAAAACACATCTTCACTCATGATCTTCCATATTCCAAGAATACGAATGCCGAGGACCCCTCAACCGACTTCCAGGACACATTCATAACCAGGCAGTCATTACTACAAATTCTCATTCCTGTCGATTCCTGAACATATCCAAATCGAAATCTCACACCTGATATCACATACTTCTAGGAAACAAACAACAAAATACTTCTTACATCTCCACTCCCTCAATCTGGCTCGTCTCCTTTGAAGTTTCTATCCGAAAGCACTCTTCAATGCCCAATATCCAATCTACAGGTACTTGTTACCTCTCACTTCTCATCACAACCTACGCTTCAACTTTTACTCTCCTAATTTTCGTTTAAACACCTGCACAGACAGATCTCCACTTGGCATAAATCCCAAGAGCAACATCAAAATCAACGAAATTGATATCTGTTGAGTCATCAGTTGCTAGACAGCCAGCAATTCTCTCTCCTACCTCTCGCTTTAAGTTCTAAATCCTTCTCTCCTTTCCAAATCCTTCACTCCTTCCACTTCATCTCAACTGTCTACTCTCTATCTTTCATTCTCCACAAACAACACATACATACATACAAAACCCACGCTCTCTACTTCAAAATTCCATTTTGTACTACTTGAAAGTTAGCTCTACTTTTCCATCCATCTATGTGCGTCTGAAAGTTATTTCTGTCTCGATTCTTTACTCTTTGCTCTGGTAAAATTTCAAATATCACTTATTATCTTCTGTCTCTCCATCATACCTTTCCCCTACCAAACTGCCTATCCAATATCCACTCAATCTCGATTCCAAGCCAAGCCAATAAACAACCACGATTATTCGTGTCCACTTCTTCCTCCGCCGCCTGTTCTCGCGAGCGAGTTTACCTTTAACTCTCAACTCTCCCTCAAGTCTCCCTCAACACACAACAAATCGAATCAATCCAAGCCGACTCATCTCAATTCAAATCAACACAACCCAACACAAACAAACAACACTCACAAACTCAAACTCAATTCGGATCAAATTCAATAACCTCTCAACCCACCCCACCACCGGATCCACGAAAACCCAACCCGCCACTCGGAAATCATACGAGTACCAATACACCACCGAGAAAGAGTGTGCGCATCCGTACCAAGGCGTGCTGCGACACAGACCACCCCAAGGGTCAACCTTGGTTTCTAATCTTCAAAAACACATAGACACAATATACCAACTCCAACACACATGGCAATATTCCTCATTCCCCCTCCCCATTACCCATCCCCCTCGATCTACAATCCGCCCCACTTCAACACTCCCAAGAACCATCGCACATCCATCTATGTCATCCTGCTATCCCACCAATTGGTTCTACTTCAGCCCATCATTCTCCACCCTCTCCCTTTTCCCTCTTTACCTTTTTCTCCATAATTGCTTCCTCTCTCTCTCCCTTTCTCCATTCTCTTTTCAAATTTCAAGTCCCAACTTCCAAATCCTAACTGTCAAGTCCCAAGTTATAACTAAGGTTCGGACTCCAACACCCGTGCCCCCCATGTTGACTTCTCCTTTAACCCGTCTTCTTTCTCCATATCTCTTATTTATTCCCTACTCCCTATTCTTCTCCCTTTCCTCCTTCTCCTCTCCTCTCCTCTTCCTCTCCCCCACTCTCCCTCTCCCCCTCTCCTCTTTCACAATATTCTATTTCTCTCCCCACAGATTACAAACTCCACAATCAATCCTCTTACCAATTTAACAATCCATACAAACCATATATACACCTCAATAATCCATCCATACAACTCGTGCACATCAGCCTATACATCGCATGCTATATCTTCCTCCCGATCTTCCTCCCAATCTTCCTCCCCATCTCGCTTCTCCATTGTTTTCCTTCTTTTTCTTTTTCCTCCTCATTCACCTCATTCATCTCATTCTCCTGCTATATAAACCTAGTTTGATCGAATATGATTTTACTTCCATTCCCATCTCTATATCTATCTATATCTCTATCTTTATCTCAATCTCTATCTTTTTTCCATTTCCATCTCCATTCTCCATCTCCATCTCCATCTCCATCTCCATCTCCGTCTTCATTCATTATCACTCACTCACTCACTCACTTATTAACATTTATTCATTATTATTCACCCCCCCCTTCTCCCCCCCTCCCCCACCCCCCCAATAAATCCACATAATTTCATTTCTCATCCTCATCCTCATTCACATTCCTACAAACCCTTTCACATCATCTCACACCATCTCACACCCTCCCCCTCCACCCCCTCCACCCCATCTACCCCAACCTTTCCCCCAAATTTCCCCCCAAATTCCACCACAAATCCTCATCATTCCATATCTTCACCACCACCACCACCACCATCACCATCTTCATCTTTATCACCATCAACAAGCAACCAAATACATATATCCACATACCTAACAATAAGTAAAATTCCATTTTCTACCTTCTATTTCTACTTCCCAACCACACCTATATACATCATCTCCCTCTACCTCTCCTCAACCTCTCCCCCTCCACATTCATCAAATCCACAAAAGAAAATCGCGTGGGTATATATAGATTAAATCCTATAAAACTATATAACCAACCCCACCTCACCCCCCATAGCCCTCCCCTCCCCTCTCCCTCCACCCCCACCATCCAAACCAAAAAATCAAAAAAAGAAAGGTATATACAAATGTAAAAACTCACTCCGCAAAAAGAGTATCTATTGCAATCACAATCACAATCGCAATCCAATCCCAATCCCCAAACGCCTTCCATGCCATGGCCATGCCATGCTATGCAATGAATGCACGCTTCTTTCCACTCGAAAACTCCAAAAATGCTTTAATTTCGTAAATCTTACTTCCCCCTCTTCCCCACAACTCACACCCACTCACACACCCGGTACAGTCCCATCTCCCCAACTCTTCCTCAACGTCTTCCCCCTCTAATCATCTTCGCAATCTCCTTCCCCCACCGTCTCCTTTCGCCTGTCCCCCCATATTAAAATCATCCCAAAAAAGATACTCATCCGGTTGGTCACAGACGAGTAATCCATTAATATCTGGTAATGCCCTCGTATCTTTCATTTCTCCTCTCTTCTCACTTCTCTTATTGATATTTCCCGATTTTCGCTTCTCCCCAGGTCCTCTTTTCTTGCTCGTCCTGTCATCTCCCGCTCGTACACAAGGATCATATACGGAAACATATGGACTTTCTTTTGTACCGAGTCCACTCGCATCAGATAATCCTTCATCTTCCAATTGATGTTCTATAATAATTTCCGTGAGGAATCTATTAAGATCATAGTAATAGATATCTTTCTGTGGTGGAGGAATATCCGGTTTATTTTCCGCCTCAACAACGCTTTCCGACTCTCGCTTTTCCTGCGATTGCGATTGCTGTCCATCGTTCTGGTCGAATGTTTCTGGAACCGCATCTCCAGATCCGTGTTCTTCTGGTACTGGTGCTGGTTCAGCCCATTCAGAAGTAGTGGTGGCTTCTGGTGTGCTAGCAAACCAAGGCTTGATAAAGTTTTCCACACTATTATCCCAATCTCTCACCAACGAAACAGCATTTTTCTGGTGTTCCGACACAGAACTAGGTTTCAATGGAATAGGTCTTTGACTGATCCAACCAGGCAACATTGTAGGATCGAAAAGTTTTTGAATGACGATTCTAAATTGTGGTTTGGGCACAACATGCGATTCGTTATGTGGTTTTTCGACAACGTGAGCAACTTCCAAAGTTTCCCTATGATGTGCGTATAAATTATCGAGTTGTGCGAACATTTCTGCGACAGCTTTTTTTTGGGCCTCTTGAGCTTTGTTATAATCGAGAGATGCATAATGCCATACATCCCACGTGCCAAATGAGATGACGAAGATTGTTTCCTTGAGTTTCTTTTTTGGCAGAGGAAGGGCGATGAAGGATTTTACTTGAGCTTCAAGATCAGGGAGCATAGATTCGGGGGTAATTTTCGTTTCGTTGTTATTTTGACCTGCGGTATTTTCGATGGAAGAAAGGTAGACTTTGTTCGATGAAAAGGCACCAGTGGGTGGTGATGATGGGTATGAAGATGCGGGTTGGGATACTGCTAGATTGATTTTTGAAATACACGAGAGCTGAAAACCATCAATTAGAAAATGTGCCAATTGTCAAACCTCAATTGATCAAACCCATGAATCAAACAATCAGAAGATAGAGAAAATAAAAACATACCTCTTCACAAAGAACTTCGTCCAAACTTCTACCCTTTCCATCCCCATTCTCTTCATCGTATCATCAACCCAACTATCTCCAAAAACCACCAATCTCACACCTCCTTCTTCCCCATCCCCTCCATCATCATCTCCACTTGCCCAATCCCACAAACCATCCGTCACATCATTAATACTCGTCCCTCCTATCCCAATCTTCCTCAAATGTTCGGTGTATCTCGATTGAGGTAATAAAGCCAAGATGGTCATTAACGATAGGACCATCGCAAACACCGACGCACCCAATCTTGTAAAAGCGCGCATTGTCGCAAGTCCAACCACCAAAACCCCGGGTAAATTCAATAATCTCCTCCCTTCCCCTTCAGCCGCGATTGCATCTAAAGAAAATACAAAAAAGCCGAAATCAAGTACTCGTGAATACACAAAGTTTTCGTACTTCTGATAGAATTCAGCCTTGTTAACTTTGTTCCTGAAAATGGTAGGATTATGATGCTGCCAAGAATGCTGGCGTTGCGTACGCCAAGAGCGGATGTGTTATCACCTTCTCTTTTCTGTTGATTCTTCAAAGGACAAAGTGTATAAATAAATATACTTTGAGCCTCTCTCGTTAAATATAAATAAAAGAATGAAGAAACATCAATCGTAAAAAAGGTCCCCCCAAAGAATGAGTATATTGATAATGGCAGAGTACAGATTGCAGCAACCAATACGAAGAACAAAACTTGCTTATGAGCAAAGATACGAGTCTTTGACAGGAAGAGAGGAAGAATAAATTAAGCAGAGCAATATAAAGAAAGTCGAAAGTAGCAAAGATAATCAAAGCAAGATCAAAGTACGAATGATACCTACGAATCATGCGAATCAGATAGGTCGAGGAAACTGGAGACTGGCTGGAGACTGGGTAATGAAATAATCATAATCATAAGATCATGTAAGATCTTAGCAATTCCTTCCCAGTCCAGTTTAAATCTGTAGCCCTACCACCTCTGGCACAGTATGGGGGACATACATACTCGTAATCTAGAATGAGACTGTCACTGCATAGCCCGTCAAAGTTAGCCGTGGCCCATGAGCTTGCATCGACACGCAACCAGGACTCGTAAGCTTTTTCTTTTGGTGCAACGGTGCCCTTGTTGAGTGGGTGGTGGGAAGGAAAAGTTCCAAAGTTAAAAATAATTTGTGTGGGATAATCATTAGATGGATGATGGATCATGGATGATGGAAGGTTGAGGGAAGGTCTCGATTCATGGGTGAGGGAATGAGTTCGTAGATGGATAAATAATGAATGGATATCTCGTTATGTTGAGGAGTGTTGTGCCAATGAATAATAATGAGATGAGATGAAATGAAATGAAATGAGACGAACATAAATAATATAGACATACCTATCCTCGAGCCTACTTACCCAGTACTCAATTCCTACTAGGTAATACATATGCAAGTGTGCTACAATAAACCTGGAATTGAATGTTTGGATGCATAAACGAAAAGGAAGTACCACCAACATAATATAATGATGAGAGAACCTTGGAAAGTCATCCGAAACCCCGATGGCTGGTGATGATGATGATGAAAGCTCAAGTACAGTCCTAATAAGAGGTACGTTTTGCTTAACCGTAGAATATCCGTAGACTTCGTACTTTCTTTCTGCTGTGGTGAGTATTATTACTATTATCATCACCAACACTAACACTAACACCAATCAATAGTACGAGGCATACCAAACTGTGACATATACAACAGTACGATGTACACCAAGTGTGAGACACATCATATAAAAACCTAGTAACTGAAAAGCCTCACCAGCGACTAATCACATCATCAATCTATCTCTGAAGCATACCTAGCATACAAATCAAATGATATTCATACATATACTATTCTGTACGATATACCGCACAGAAATCATTTTCCCTAACAACATGGCTCTCTCTCTCTCTCTCCACCCCAAAATACCTACCTAATACTTCTAACAGTACATCTAAATATCCAACGACGATATCGGCAACCCTTCCCTAGAACTTCTACTCTATATAGGTATACCTAGTAAGTAGAATAAATGACCAAAACCCTCTAAATCACAAATGTAATTCTCCTCCATTCATTCATACACACCTACATACCTAGTAGGTATCTACACAAAATAAACGAAATATCCAATCATACCTACTAGGTTACAGTACAGTACATATAAGTAAGCAAGCACCTCCATCACGCAAAAAAAACTAGATAGACCAATACAGAGTACATCCATCCTCCTCCTCCTTACTCTTCCCTTCTAGACGCCACGCCACGCCACGCCATCCCTCCCGCGCGTATTGGAGCACTTAGCCCTCTTCTAGAAATATACATATCAAAATATTAATAAATCTAGCCAATCCAATCCAATCCGACATTTACCTAGTACCTCCTATCCTAATCCATCCCATCCCATCCCATCAGCAATCCAATCCCAAACACAACTAAAAATCCGATGAAACCCATCACATTCCAAATCTCAATCCATTTTCATCGCGAAGCTCATCCAATCCCATCAATTCCAGATTCCGCATTAACCTTATTAGTAATATCAGCTCACGTGATCTATCAACCCCATCTACAACTCTCAGTACCTACGAGCCTACCTATCGTAGTACCTAGACATATCAAACATTTAACCCACAACTTTGAGACTTCCTTATCAGATCCAGATACTCATATAAAATACTCGTATGAGATATAAACAAACCACCACCATTCCATACCAACCCACATAAAGAAATCCCACCAAATAACCTACCCAGTCCAGTATACGCAGCGGATGAATGAATACCTACACTACCAGTACTCCGTAGTATTTACCTAGGTACCTAATCTAGGGAACGAGTAACCTTCCTCGGTTGTATATACAATATAATCGTACGAGGAAGAGTTGTTAATACCTAGGTAGTAAGTAGCCAGGGCCAGCATTCCAAAATCCACCCGATCAAATCTCAAATCTCAAATCTCAAATCTCACAAAACCATATCTATCAATACAAATACTCACTCACAAGAACAACATACTACCTAAGTAGGTAGATATTATATGACTACAAAATCCATCATCATATTGATACCTATCTAGTCCTATTGAATACCTATGTACCTAGTATCCAAGCAAGCTCAAGCACAAGCTCAGCCAAATATCTAGGTATCTATCTACTAGGTAGGTGTCTATTCGCCTACGGGAAAAACAGCATATATAATCAAGATATCAATCATATGCTCGTATCCATAGCCGTTAAATACAATACAGTGGGAAAAAAAACAGAAGATAGGTATCCTCCTACAAAACAAAAGTGTTCTTTTTGAGATCCTCCTACACCACACCTAGGAAAAAAAAAGAAGAAAAAGAGAAGGAAAAAGAAGCATGCAAAAATAACTCCAAACCATGCAAACGCCCAAGATGCATTGAACAGTCAAAACTCTCTTGATTATCTTCTATTTTGGAAACGATTGCCTGTTAATTTTTGCATCTTGGATCGTGGTGGTCCTTGTTCGGCATCATCACTTTCGTCATCTTCTCCTTGCTCGTCAATATCATCGTGATCAACTTCATCCTCATCCCCAGAATCCGCATCAGTTTCCTCAGCCTCATCATCTATTAAATCATCCTCACTATCTTCTTCCTCTTCATCAGATTCCGCCACCATACCATTAAGCATTTCCTCTTCAATCTCAGAATCCGAAATATCTTCGAGATCTCCGTTCTTGGCAAGTCTTTGAGGTAATCCATTCACGATCACTTCCTCCTCGTCATCACTTTGACCCTCAACGTAGATGACACCCTCATCATTATCCTCGCTGTCCAATCCTGATCGGTTTTGCATGCCTCTTCGTAATTCGATTTGAGCGTCCAACATATCCAATTTGCCCTTTAACGATAAAAGATGTTGTAGAGCTTTTGATCTCTCATCGAGAACTCGGTTTACCTCGGACAACTTCTTGATGAGACCTCTTTGAGTTGCCAAGTAACCACCATGTGTAATCATTGACCATTGAACCCACACCATGAGACTACCAGCTCTACCAGGTCTTCTATGTAATCTTTCTGCCAATTTTTGTAATAAGATTGCGGCGAGAGGAGAATCGAGTCTTTGAATTGTAGCTCTAATCGTACTAAGATCCGTAGTATGTAAGCAGGATTCCAATAAGGCGACATCGTTTGTCTTGAGTGCTTGAGTAAGAACCGTTCCGAGGGATGCGCCGGAAGGAGCCTGGATTGAATTTTGAGGGTATGAAAGGGTTTGAGATTTAGAATCTGCGAAAGCGGCGGCAACATCGATAGGTTCCGAGGCGTTTGCTCGAACAAGATCTCCGAATGTTGGTTCTCCATCTTCCTCGGCAGCTTCAGCTCCTTCATCTCCCATTGTCACATCGGCGTTGACATTGCCATCTTCTTCAATATCACTTCCATCTTCCTCGACTTCCTCCATATCATCGTCACTTTGTTCCTCCTCGTCGCTGGATATTTCAACCACTTCGTTCTTCTTCGCTCCATTTGTCTTCACTTTGCTGGCAGCTCCTCCACCCGATACCACAGTTTTCGATTCATCCAAGTGACCAATTCCAAATGATTTCACACCTTGCTTAACCATTGGTTGACCAAGCTTGGTCGGGAGCTTTCTCTTGGTCGACATTTTGTTTGATTGTGGGTTGTGCGATGTAAGAAAGAGGGTGGAAAATTGAATCTGACGAAAATTAGGTAGATTATCTCGAATTGAGGAATTGGCGAACAATCAATGAACAATTTTTCGAAAGAGAATGAATTGAAAAGGTCGAATGAAAATTAGACGTGACGACCCAATTGAGATTGTATGGAATCAATACGATATACTTTCAAATGGTGGTGGTGCTGAATGAGTTGAGGTATAATCTCTACCATTGAAGCTATCAAACCAAAACTTCGAGAAACTTTTTTTTACCCAAGATAGAAAAAATAAATCTGGATCACGTGGAGTGGCTATCGTGAGCACCAAAGTGTCGATGCGGGCCAGATAAGGTGGATCCAAGAATGGAAATGTGGCTTAATTCTGTTGTTGACGTTGCGGTGATTGGTCCAATGGATATCCTTCTTGTGTCTTGATCCATTTTAACCTTTGACCATCCTTGCCGAGCCTTCCCTTTCCTTACTTCATGTGGGGCGGAAGGAGCGTCTGAGCGGATGTGATTGGATGGTACGAGGCAGCCTGCAGATTAAGCACAAGGTGTTAATAAGTTTACTAATAGTGCATTAGGTTTAGTTTCATGGTCATCACTTGCTATCGTTTAAATATGTTAATCGTATGTCCCCCCGAAAGTTCTCGTCTTGCAACCAAATTTTTTAAAGGTTGATTTTGCGACAGCCTTCTCATTCGTCCAAAGCACTGGAGAGCACCGACCACCCCCGATCAACAGCCAAACCCTCACTCAAAATACACCTCACCTCACCTCACCACGGCACATGACCGTCCTCGCGACCATTCTTAGATCATCAACAGAAGAAAGAAAGAAGAAAGACGATAACGATTTTCCTTATCGATTGAATATCAACAAACACCACGCAATCCACTCCCACGACTAAGCTCCCCAAATAATTCATTCTTCACTTGTATTACTGTGATCGGAGTGTTTTATTTTATATTGTTTTTGTTTTATTTTATCTTCTTTTAATCGTTTGTCCTGTCGCTTTGTTTACACAACTTGATTTATTTTTTGAGGATATACTTCTTGATATTCTTTTCAACAAAAGAAGAATACGAGCAGTCGCAAAAGGTTAATATTCTCTCTTCTCCCTTCTCTCTTCACCCCTCTCTCCTCCCTCCTCTTTTTCCCCTTTACTTTCTTTTGTTGTGGCGTGCATTGAGTGAAGGAGAGGAAAGAAAAGGAAAGGAAAGGAGGAACGTTATTGCCGAGAAGGACCGGGGGTAATCGAATTCCATTTTCATTTATCCTTCCTTTGTGGTTGGTTGCGCGCATCGGATCAACTTGGAACGACGAAGACGAATTCATTTCTCTTATTAATCGCTCCATTCATTCATTCATCAACATCATTTTGGAGAGTGAAGAGATTCCAAGTTCGTATCAAAACTCTCACACAATACGACGCAGCACTATTACATCAGGTCAGGGGTTTCATTATCAATAACCTGTATTTGAAGTTACATGCACCCACTAGTTCCCGCTAGATCGGCCTTGTTTACAATCTCGATTTTGGGGGGGAGGTCTCTTTCGTTAGTTGTACCTTTTCACGATAAATCGCGTCGCGCTTCATCTGACCCGCTCTCAACCTCTCTCATTGCGATTTGATTTGATTCCAATTCGAACAAGGAGATTGATTATAACATAATTTCAATCTCTACATCACAATCATCAATTCACTTCACAATTGACGATTCACTGATTTACAAAGAGCAAAAGAAAAAGGGAATTCGGAATTCCGAATCAAAGTCGCGTGTCTTCTATCAAAACAATAGCACAAAAAGAGAGAGCTCTCAACTACAGCTTCCAGCTTCCAACTTCCTACCTACCACCATACCAACAAAACAAAATCATTCCCATTTCGCATTTCCATTTCGCATTCCCATTTCGCGATTGTACTTTGCCATCCAGCAAATTCAATCGTTTTGTTCTGCGTGGAAGTCAAGCTTATCAAAGTGGAAATCAACCAAGAGTGCAAGTGGCCAAATATTGATCGAACCTTTGAACCTTCCTTACCTTTGAAATCGCAAGGCTGCAACTCAAATTCTTTGTCGCATATCGACGAGGCTGCGCCGAGGATTAAAATAAAGGCAGGTCTAGGAAGAGCATTCACATATCCCGCCACCTTGCCTCAATAGCTTCATACATCATTTTATATTATTTTGTTGCTGGGTACACTTCAGTTTTGAAGTCAATACACTTTTCTCTTTTTTCTTATTCACTACATACAAGTCGCGTGGTCTTTCGGGCGCAGTCTAACTGATTTACTCAACAGTATTCCTCAACCAACTTAAATAATCCCTCTGGTCGCAACACATCCATCCATCTTACAACCAACAATTAAGACTATCGGAAACCATACGATTTTCAAAGAACCGATAAATTCGACCTTGTCGCATTGCTTTTCTTTCAATTTCTCCAACTTCAACTGCTAGCCCAGAGCTATCTTTTCATCAATTTTGTCGCAAGCAATACCTCTGTGAATAGAGGATCTCTGTTTGTTGATGGCCGTCATGACCACCCAGCATTCAGAAGATGTAGCTTTGGAGCAAAAGGCAATACCCGTTCCATCATCTGATACGATGGCTTTGGATCTTAATATCAACGGGTAAGTCTTCTCTACCATGATTTCTTTACTCGGTTTCCTTTTTTTCTCTCCTCATCTTTTGTACACTTATATTTATCAATGAAAAATTATAGATCTTCTACTCGAGATGATACCAAAATTGAACAACAACAAACAACCTCTGATATTGAATTGAAAAAATCCCCCGCGCCCGAAGTCACCAATTCTGAATCTGTTGAAATCACCTCTACCTTAAAGTCCGATGGGGACTTGAATGTAGAATCGCATGCCATAATCAGTTCCATTCCTCGGTCTACAGTAGCTGAATCGCATGCGCAAGATTCTCCCGAGAGTCAAAACATATCTCAACTTCAAGACTCGAATACAACAACTGTTTCCGACGAACCTTCAAAAGCAACCGAAGAACCAGACCGTACTGTATCCGATCTACCTACACCAGCTGATTCAGTGCCCGAGGCTGCAAACGATACTTTCGCACCTACAGCAGTTCCACCCATTGTCGAAGCTCCTGTGTCCGATATGCGGGATGAAGTATCTCCACTTACTCAAGTACCGGAAACCACACGACAACCCTCATTGCCAGCTTCAGAGAAAAAGGCAGAGTCATTGAGTTTGGAACGAGAGACTTCTGCACCAGCTCAAGAGACGAAAGCCGAAAGTGTTGACGGCATGAACCTCAGCTTCGATGCGCCCCGACCCGATCTTCCCCCATCATCTCCCAACAATGCCCCACCTTCTGTTGACATGGATCTCTCTCCAAAGCCGGAGCAAGCAACTGTAAACTCCACTCAAGAATCCGGCGCTGCCAATCTTGGTAGAAGTGATGTTGATATGACAGATGCGCCTGCACAACCACAGGTTACAAAAGTTGCTCGTGAGCGAGAGGACGATGGTGAAGAAGAACCATCTGCCAAACGCACCAAGACTGAGGAAAGTGAGGAACCTCGAATTCCTTCGCACGTCGGAACACCAGCTCCTGCGCACAACGGAGTAACTACAAATGGTGTTTCGTCCTCCAATGGCAATGTGTCGCGCCCAATCACTCAACATGAGACCAAAGAGATCATTAAAATCATCAAAAATGTGATCAAGACTGCTGCTGGAAAGAATTTCAGATCTCCGGTCGCAATTCTTTGGCCTGGGTTCGCAGATGCTTATGCACAGAAAGTCAAGAATGAGGTTGATCTGAGCAGCATGGAGAAGAAGATCAAAAGTGGCGAATACCCTTCGATTCAAGCCATCAAGGATGATGCCGTGCTTCTTTACGAAAACGCCGTTGCTTTCAATGGTCTTGATAATCCCATCACGGCCGCTGCCAATGATGTAAAGACATCGATTATCACTAAGCTAGGAAGTCTACCACCCGAGCCACCAGCCCATGTTGCCAAAGCCCAAGTCAAGAAACCTAAGCGACCCACGCCTTCTCTTGATACCGCTGCTCGCACTCCTACTGCTAGAAGACCATCTCGCGGATCTACTGGCGCTGCTGTACCCATGAGTGCTCCAGCCCCAACTTTTGCTCTTGACCCAGTCACCAGTACACCATTAATTCGTCGGGATTCAACAAAAGACGGCAGGCCAAAGCGTGAAATTCATCCACCAAAGAACAAGGATTTACCTTACTCTTCCGCAAGACCTAAGAGCAAGAAATATTCTGTCGAGCTCAAGTGGTGTGAAGAGACACTGAATGAACTGAAGAAGCCAAAATACTTGACTTTTTCCAATGCTTTCATGGATCCTGTTGACCCTGTCGCATTGCAAATTCCCAATTATTTTACTGTCATTAAATCGCCTATGGATATCTCCACTGTCTCTGAGAAGCTCCAAAATGGCGCCTATACAAGAGCGAAGGAGTTTGAACAAGATGTGAAACTCATTTTTCACAATTGTTACAAGTTCAATCCAGAAGGCAATCCCGTCCGTGTCATGGGTCAGCAGTTTGAGGAGGTATTCAATGGACTATTAGCTCGGAAGGATCGATGGATCGCTGATCATCAACCCGTTGCTGTGACTCCCGACAGGGATGAAGTGAGCGAGGAGGAAGAGGAGAGCGAAGATGAGCCAGAGCCCGTTCAAGAAGCATTACAAGGTGCTGCTACCGCCCGACTTCTTTTCGAACAAGCCAAGCTTATTGATATGTTGTCAAAACCGGAATCCCCAGATGCCATTGCCTTGCAGAGGAAAATTCTTACTTTCATTCAAGAAACTGTCGAAAAAGAAAAAGCGGCGGCAATTGCCAAGAAACCTAGCAAGAAATCAAAGCCCTCTAAACCATCTAAGAAATTCAACCCAACAAAAAAGAGCACTACTGGACCACCGAAGAAATCTGGAGGAGTTCGCAAAGAAAGATCCCTGGGAGTTCTCGAGAAGGAAGTGATTTCCCAAGGAATTGGCCAGTTGCCTGATCAGATTACTGCGGAAATCATGGAATTGGTCAAAGAAGCTCATCCAGAGATGGTGGTAAGTAACACATTTACATGTTCAATAATTATAGATTGGCTAACCTTGTTAATTAGGTCGAGGAAGATGGTACTATTGAAATGGAAATTGAATCACTTCAAGCACATCTTCTCTGGAAGATTTATGATAGCGTCGTCATCCATTCACCAGAAACTGTCGTTAATGTTAAAGCGCAGTATCAGGATAAAAAGGAAGAGCCTCGTGCGATTACAAAACCTGTTCCAAAGAAGAAGAACAAGCCTATGACAAAAACTGAGCAAGAACGAAAGATCGCATTGCTCAGAGAAAAGGTTCAAGATTTCAAGAAAGGGCCAGGATCAGCTTCTCAAGAACCCATCGAGAGCGTCGAGCAACACACACAAGACGAATCAAGTGGTGATGAGTCTTCAGATTCTGAAGAAGAGTAATCTTATCTTGAATGAACCTCCATCCTGGTTGCAAACTTGGGAGCTCGTACTTCGCTGCCAAATATTGGGATTTGTGGCGACAACTCTTAAGAAAATGGCCTTTCAAATTGTACATTATCTTTCCCTCGCACACTTACGGGCACGTTGTACAATATCAAACTTTTTAAAAACTCATTCACAGCCCATTTGATATCATGCATTTCATTCATCGACTTACAATTTTTATTCGAGTTTCTACTTTCGAGGATCTGGTATTCGAAATGCCTGGAAGACTCGAATAGGATCAGTCGATGTAGCACATGCTTTATGCGTTCTTCGGTATATTCATGACATCAGGAATGGGGGGAAATGTGTCTAGAGATGGAGGACTGGAGGATAGTAGTTGAGTTTTGCTTTTTGATTTACACATGCTGCCAGTACCGCTTTCATGCGTGCTGATAATGAACCTTGATCGATCGTTGGTCAATTTACTCTTTTATTTTGGCAGGATGACCTTGATTTCGTTGCTTGATTACCTCGCGTACTTTGATTCATTGTTGTGGCGAGTGATGGAAGGCGGTGGTGGAGGGAAATCGTAATTGAGGGGGGCGATTGGGATGAAGTGTATGATATCAGAGATGGAGTGGATATTTCTTTTTGCGAATGTGCAAGCAAGAAATGAATTATTTGGTGAAGAGCGCAAGTGGTCAGGCGAGCGAAGGCAAGCAGATCTGATCAGATGAATGCTAGGAGAGGAGTCATTAAACGAAATATCGGATCAGCGAACCGACTGAAAATGAAAGGATGATTGAGAAAATATCCATGACTCTCTATTCACTTTACTTACCCATGCGGGGTGAGTATGAAGTCATAGGTAATTTGATCATATCAATCTCAATAAAAATTATCATACGAGAATAAACTGGTATTTACATGAGTGTGATGTGATGTGATGTGATGACCCTTGACTATGACCAAGTTGCAATATTTTTATTTTCTACAATCTTCTGCCTATCACTGCCTTCCTTTTTCCATATCACCGACTCTTCTTGGCACATTTACTTGGACATCCACCCCTTGATATCCACGAACCCAGTAGACTGGCTCGTCTCGCAAGGGTCAGATCTATTTCGGGAATAGGGCGATGATGTTGGCACGTGCACGTACGCAGGCAACATCCGAGAATGTAGCTTACTTTGATTTTTAATCACTATTTTCACCATGAGTGTTTCATACTCAGTCAACTCAACATGACCCTCTGTGACGTTGTGGTTATCTTGTAAATTGAATTGAAGTGAGTCACAAGAGCAACGGAATTGGCCATCACTGTGTAGTTACCGGTTTGCGAAAACACGATTTATCTATGTGTGTGGTTATTGGAATTAAGTTTGTTACAGAGCACAGAGACTCGTGATCTCCCCTGATTCTTTTCCTGTTTGGAAACGGAATTTGAAAAAACAAGGAGTTGCGAATTTGTAACAGTCCGGAATATATCTCCCTAGCGAGCTCGGCTTTTTGCTCGAGGAGACAAGATTATGTCTTCAGCACCTAATCTACGCAGAAACGGCAAACGTCCTTCGTGTGAACCGTGTAGGATTGGGAAATTGGCTTGTGGGCATGAACAGCCATATTGCGGGAGATGTGTGAAGAAGGGATTCGAGGGAAGGTGTTGGTATCATCCCGCGCCTATGAGTCGCGGGAAGGTGGATGGGGAGAGAGGAAGAACTGAGGAAGGTGGGGAAGAGAGTGGAGATGGGGGAAGCGTGAAAAGGAGGCGAATCAGTGGGAGAATCAGAGAGGGAGGTGAAAATGGAAAAGAATGGGTTGGTGGAAATGCAGAAAGAGGAAGAGGAGGATTGGATAGCTTGGCCAATGCTGCGGTCATGAGAGATGTAGAGAGAGAGGAATGCGGCGGGGAAAGCACAGAAGCTCTCGACAAATCCAAGCCACTCTCACAACATCTCCAAGTCAGTCACTCCCCCAAACAATTCTCTTGGTATGCTCACAACCGAGGCTGAATCTCGAGCCACAAAACCCTCAAACAATGTCTACCTTTCTTCCCGCGGATGTAGGTCAGCAACCCCCAATCGTCAATCACATAAACTTTCCTTTCCGAATTCTATAGATCCAATGCTTGGGAAACCAACGATGCAAAACAATTGGAACGGGGCTAGTTACAAGAGGAGTAGACGGTTCTGGGGGCCTACAAGTTTTGGGGCTGTTTTTAGGAATGGTGATGGGAATGGAGAGGGGAAGGAATTGGACGCGGAAAGAGGGAGTGGAGAAAGTGATGAGAGCGGGAGGAGAAGAGAGACATTGGCAGGAGGAATAGGAGGAATATTGGATATTGGGGACGATGGGAGGAAAAATCCTAGTTCGTGGCCTTTTGGCCCCCCGCTTGTGAGTCCCCATATAACATTTCACTTCGACTTTTGGAAATTTAATCTTTTCAAAGCTAGGAACGAATAGACCGACATCTTACACAATTCGTTGTGAAATGATCACCAAAGCACTTTGGAACATACCGTCACTTTCAAGCTGTAATAAACTTCTAGAGCGGTATCACGATCTTCTCGAATTCTCAGTCCTGCCCGAATTCATGATCAAATATTTGATTTCGAGTATCTATGATACATTTGGCTCAATCCTAGCTGAACCTTGTAGTAAGGAGAAATTTGTACCTTTCGTCGAAACATTACTCAGAAACGAAGAAACACCATTACCCTCATCTCCGGACGATGGTGTCGCGTGGCTCGACACTTTTTGCGGGCCCAACATTCGATTTGAATCTATGGGACTTTTATTCTGCTTCATAGGAAGAGCATACCAGAGTCTGATGGATGGAAATCCATTGTTTTTAGAAGAGGAAAATCATGGAAGGAATAGAAGACAAACAAGTTGGAGAATGAACGAGTGTGCGGATGTTATGGGGAAAATGTGTGATTGCACGGATACGGTAAATGAGATTGTGGTTGCATTTCGGGTGTCTATTTATGTGTTGGAAAGTACAGTGGTGGGAGATGAGAGTATGTTACTTTTCATTCGATTTGAAGGACTCAGTCACAATCATACCCGTTTCAGAAGATGGGCTAATATAACACTCAAACATTAAGGTTATAGTAATCTCAACCGACATGGAAATATGGTAACATCAGCGTGTGCTATTGGACTCCACCGTCTCCCCCATCTCCCTCCACGCCTCTTAACCACCACCGCCGAATACAAGCGTCGATTATTCAGTACAGTTTACTACATGGACAAATGTTCATCAGCTCTCAACGGCACACCGCCTGGTATTTCTCGTCTCTATTGCCGTCTCCAAATGCCTTCCGATCTCTCGGAAACAGAACTTTTCCTTCCCCGTGCCCAAATGCAACAAGCAATAGCTGCATGCGATGAGCAAGGATGGAATCGGAAAGGTGAAGTTTATTGTAGTACTTGCTATAGAGTCAATTTACAAATCTACATGATCAAAGAAGAGATATTAGAGGGAGCTTTAGGTGTGGATGTGGAGATCAGTCGTGAACGCATAGATTCTCTTCTTTCTCGTACTGCCTCTTTAACTCTGAATTGGCCACCGCAATTCAGTTTTAATCCAACATCAACAGGGAGATTACTATTTGTACAATTAATCTTTTCATTTGAAGCGCTACACAACACCCTTTTGCTATATAGGCTTGCAGTAGCAAATAGTCTAGAAGGGAATTATATCCAGGGATTATTGGATACGGCAATAGAAATGTTGGAAAAGGTCAATATGATGTGGGAGAAGAGGGATGTGTTGGTTGGATTTGAGTTCTGTTTCGATTGGTTTATTACGAGCTATGGAATCCCAGCGGCAGGTGTAATCTGTGTGGAGTTGCTAAAAAGAGTAAGTGGAAATTCCGCCTCTGCTTCTGGCTCTGAAACGAGGAAAATCGGAACTCAAGAGAAAACAATGGCGAGATTTCCCAAAAGTGTAGCAATTCAGAGATTGACACTCTTTGGTGCGTTTTTGGATTGGGTGAGAGATACGGATGGGAATTATGCATTGTTGAGAAGGGTGAGGGGAGTGGTGGGGCGCGTTTTGAAGTGGGTTCTCGATGGGGGAGATTTTGACAGGGAAGTGGAAAGGGAGAAGGAGAAAAGCAACTCTAGCCAAGAAGACCCTTCCAGGATGGCTCAAAGCACAATTGATCCAACACAAGTTCAGGCCCAAGAATTTACAAATAACACGGGGATTGAAAATGGAATAAGAGCTGAGGGACCACAAGTATGGGACAATGCAGGTGCTAATTTCCTACCGCAGCCTGCGCATACTGGACAGACGGTTTTTGATGAGTTTACGGCAAGTTTGGATTTCAATGCGGGACTGGAATCGCTCGAGGGAATGGGCATGGAAGAGATGTGGGGACAAGTTGATTGGTTGAATGCAGGGGATTGGATTGGGGGGTATTGGAATGGGAGGTACGGGGAATGGAAATGCGGGCTTTGGGTTTGGATTTTAGGATAATGATTTGGTGTGTTGTTTGTGGTAGATGGTACGGTACGTGGAAACTTAATCACGACTATTGTCAACAAACTGAGAGAGGTACGGCGATACGATGACGGCGATGGTTTTAGTACGGTATGATGGAAATGCATCTGGGAAGTTTTGGTCGAATTTTTAGGGTTGTTTTTGTCAAACATGATACGGCGTACGGAAATTCTGACAGAACTTTATTCTTTGGATGAAGTTGGATCAAGAGATACAGTTTTGATGATGCCAATACAGCAGAGGTACACTTTTCTCTACCGTTTCAATGAGCTTACGGCGTCTTGGCTGTATGAACGGTTGATGAGCTAGCTTATATAAGTTCTACAATCCTCCTAGAAATCCCACTCCTCCATTAACGCCCAATTCGATACAGACAACCAAAGCAATACCTACGAAATACTCACTCAAAGACATTTGCAATCTTTTTCACTTTGGATATTCAACGCATCATCAACACCCATTGTCAAATCACTACCTACCAAAACTATGTTCTCTTCACACAGCCGTCCAAAATCCTTCACGAAGTTTCCTGAACTACCCCTTGAGCTTCAACGCTTGGTGTGGAAATTCGCTTCTTTTGAACGTCGCCATGTACCCGTGGCTGCAAAGCGATGTCATTCTCTTAGCAAGCAAGTCACCGGAGAAGATGAAACTAAACAACTTGTCAGATTTCGATCCGATACTCCCATTCCCACACTATTTAGTGTTTGCCGAGTGTCGAGAGCAGAAGTTAAGAGATACTACAAGAAAGCCCTTGTAGCCGAGCACAACTTCAGATTCTTTTCCATCGGTCTCGCTCCCCGATTCTACATCAATCCCCACTGCGATGTCATTTGCCCCGTCGGCGACCTATTCGGAGATATCACAGTTATGCTCGTAGCCGCGATGCACAAAGCCCAGTGTCAGAGCATCGCACTCGACCAATCACAATGGGGTGCGCCAGCCAATCAGTTCATCGGATCGGCGGCTCTCGATCAATGGCTAACCAGTATCGTGCGTCCTCCTCACGCCTTGAAGTCAATCACTCTCTACGCAGGAACAGACTACGCAACCTCATACTCATACGAAGATGGATCTCGAGGCTTTCCTCACATCGTCTCGTCTATCGATTGGAATACCATCCAAGAGACAGATCAATGCGCACTCGGAATTGCAATTACGGATGTCCATAGATCTATCACCAGATATAGAGACCTAGTTCCTAAAATGGTACAGGACCGTCATGATGTTGAAAAGGGTCTTGCGGGTCCGCCGACACATCAATTGTTGACCAGAATACCCGTTTTTCACCATCTCTCAACAGAGGTTCTGGAGAAGTGGACGCCTCCCAGGTTGAGCCTGTTGATGCATGCAATTCCGAAGTCGCTTAGTGGGATTATGGGATCGAAGAATCCGTTTGAGACTTGGCATTGTGAGAGGGGGTGTCTGAATTGTTTTTCGAGGGTGGAGTGAGGGGTTGTTTGTTGGAGGGGGGTTGGATTGCCATGTTTGCTCGGATTATTTGGCTGGGTAGGAAGAGTACGAGGGGTTTAGGCGAAGACCTTTGACGGTTAGCTTTAGGATTGGGGAATTAGGGGAGGGGTAGTAGATAGATTGATAACTCAACAAACATTATTATGAAAATATTGAAGTCTGTTGAACTGTTAGCCAGTGATGAATAGTAATTTCAGCAACTTTACACCACAAAAATCATTGCTAGAAAGTTTACGCACATTGTATTACCAGCATGCGTCGATATCTACAATGTTATCTGCTTCAAGGTAATACAGAGTATTCCGAGTGGTATCACGTGAACAGTGTAGCATTGCACACAAAGATCAAATGTGGATACATGCATACGCATCTCTGTGGAACAGCAAAACCAAACATTGAACTTCAAAAATGGGTAATTTGACCACTAGTATCCCCAATCCTCCTAATCAGCACCACTCTGAAACCTCATTTCACCCATCAACTTCACGATAAATATCAGTTCATCAACGACCCATCATGTCCCTGCTTTTTGAATTCACGGGGGGCCCCCTCACATCCGTATTTATGACATTGCTGATGCTCTATATCCTGTGGACGATGCTTCTCTGGGCATCACCGATTTTTGTATTTTTCTTCGCGTTTTGGATGTTTTTTGTGAAGGCGTTTCTTTGGGGTGTGATTTGGGTGCTTGTGGTTGTTTATCTGGTGATGAAGATCTATGAGGTTTACTCTCATTTGCCGTGAGGATGGTATGGTTGGTGGGATGGCTTGCAAATTCACGTGCGCAGTGAGTAGGAGATGAGAGTGTTGGATTCGTTTGTGGATGGGAAGGTCGTGGATGGAATTGTTGGGTCGGATGGAGGAGAGGGTGTTTGGGAGGTGCGAAGAGTCGCATACCATAAGAAGTGAATGCATGATGATCAGGAATAATAGTCTGCAAATGAAGGACTTAGCTCGGGGTCTGGAAAATGTCTAGTTGAACGCATTCGTTAGCGAGACTAGTTGGTTTTGATGCTGTAGAAGAGGCATGTGTTGTGGAAGTAAAGTGACAGGCGTATTTTGCGTTTGCTGGTTGAAAATGCTTCGAATGACGGGATGGTCGTGTATCTCGATCTTTGTCAGGAGATGTGGATTGTATCATATCTTGTGTACAATGATAACTTTATGCTGCATGTAAGTTATCGCAACAAATCCTATCACCCTCGATGACATTGTTGACTGATATACAGGGAAACCAATAACTGTGATGCCAAATAATCGCGAATTCAATGTCAATGCCAGAAGCAGTGAAGTGATCCCAAGTGCCCAATGGAACACTTCAGACTCGATTTCTCAATGAAAATTACCTAGTCTCTTCCTCTTTGAATGCTCATGCTCAAATGCTTCATAATATTTCATGACGATATACTCAAGAAGGTAATATGGAGGTTGTGAATGTGGGGCCAGCAACGAGTGGTTCTAGCTTCTACGGTCCTTCGAACCTCCGATTGGTCAAGTGTGTATGTAAGCCCGACTATCGGCATCTTGACATCACCTCTTGGCGCTGCTACCTTGTTTTCAAAAGTTTCTGCTTGAGAACACATCGTTCTTCTCTGAACTATCAAGTCGACAGTATCGATATCTCAATTCCTTATACTCGGCATAGAACCAAAGAAAGTTAGAGGATAGTACTTCGTTCGATCGCACCTGTCTGAGGGCTCATCAATGCATCAGGGGGCCGATATCATCTAAAACTCTCATTCGATTTTACATCAATCAGGCTTCTCAATAGTTGGAACTGCAGTTCTATATCAGAGCGCTTCATATATCTGGATCGACTTAGATAGAATACATTGTTTTCTGAAAACATCGCATTATATTCAAAAACTTGGATTCACATTAGATCCGCTGGCCTTATACATCAGACATCTATCAATATTCAATTCATCATGGATCAGATCATTAAAACCCCGTCTGTTCCTAGACCCGTCGCTCCCAATACCATTGGATTCCTCAAACTACCCATTGAAATACGATTCAAAATCTGGGAACTCGTTGCCAATCAACCACGCAACCTTGACATTTGGTACCGACGTCTCGGACATTTTGAAGAGGAACGAAGGCGGTTCGCCTGTCAGGTGAATCGCTGGGTAACTCTTAGTGCCATACCCTCAATTCTGCATGTATCTCGAGAATCTCGTACCATCGGCCTCAAATTCTATCAATTGGATTTCGGAATCAACATTCCAACATATTATGGAATGAACATCATCAGTGAGCCGCGAATATATGTCAATTGGGATACAGACAGAATTGTTGCTGCGCAGACAAATCAGCATGGATATGGTGCCTTCAGCAACATGATTAATTCAGATGAACGTCTGTGTGGCACAAAGTTGCATAAAGTTGCCGTTCGTTCTGATCATTATGACCCAGGATTGTCAAAATCTCTGGGGCGTCGTTTCAATGAAATACTCATTTATTACGAGCCTTTTGTGTTCTATGATAGACTGAAATCGAGGAATTTAACGATTGAATTTGAACCTATTACTGGGGTTGATTTAATTTGTAATAAGGAGAAAGAGGCATTGGATGCACATGTTGCAGATATTGAGAAGGACGAAAGACGGTGGGACGAAGAAGTTACACGAGCGTTGGCAGAAGGTAAACCGGTCCCTGAGAGACTTAAAAATCACATCGTTGGTTCTTGGAAAAAGCCGGCAGTGAAAGTGGGGAATATAGTAATATATGGAAGGACGAGTGATGGTGGTAGCGAGAATGAGATATGGACTTGGAAAGGCTGGACTCCATTGAGTTCAGTTGATACTGCCACAAAATAGTTTACGACTGGTTTAAGAGGTGTTTTTACTCATCCCACAGGGTTATGTACTAAGATTTTAATTCATACTTAATCGTTGAGAACTCGAGTGTCTCATCTACTATGTCAACTACAGGGGCCCCCTATAATAGGAATACGAAGGAAATAGAATGTTCAAGCGAGCTCGTACTATGGAAGATGGAATACCCAGAGCAAAATATAGTTAAGGACTGTGACTGGACAATCAAGAGGATGATATTTCCGATTCGATATGACTATCCTTTTGTTGAGAGCAGGTTTATAGGCAAGCTAGGCAAGGTGGTTGGGGCTGCAGGATAGGTTTCTAAATTGTTTGGATATATACCAGGCCTAGTTCATTTCAAGATGGTCCTGCGATAGTCATGTAGCTGCTCGATAATGCTATAATTTCTCGACAACATGGTTGACACCGCTAAAAAAACTATTCTTACGATTTAGAGAAGATGCAACGCTTGTGAGACTATTTAATTATCAAATCGGAATCAAGAATCTGAAAAGTGGGACGAAGCATATTCGAACTGGGTGCGGTTCTACTTGTTCCGTTAAGTGCCAGCTTCTTGATGGATCAGCGGACCGAAAAGTATTTATATGGGTGAAAGATGTAAGCGAGACGATGAATGCTGGAGATATGCAAGTTTTGATAGTCTTTCAGGGGTAATATGTATGTTCAATCGTAATCTCGCTGAGCGAGAAAGATTGCGATGCTTAATCTCTGATAATTGACAAACTCATGAATTTGCAGTTCCAATGATTGCCTAGCTTTGTCATCACCATGCCATTTCACAAAATACCTGTTTCTACATCACACTTACGGTTGTTGTAAGAATATGGCCAAATTTCATACATATTCTAGCGTAGTTCGCCGTTTCCCCGGGAAAGGGTCACAGATATAATTGCATAAAAAATCAAGTTTGGAGAGACAGCGCCACGTAAATGACGCGAACCTTGAAAATTGCCGTTGCTTCTTCGATTAGCGATCTTAATCGACGCCACAATTGTTAGTGTCTAGATAGATGTTTACGGTGAAAATTTATGTCTTTAAAAGCCGTATGGCTGCATGAGTAGGTCTGTAACGTATACTCATCGCGTTCGAAGTTCGCGATACCGTAAGTAAACCTGACAAATCATGACCGTAAGCAAAAGTATTTAATGCTTTGGGGTACTTACTTAAAGGGAGCTTACCCCCATCGATCAACTCCTTCATTCTCATTTGTCAACATCAAAGTTACTGACACAAACTTACTATTTATCTCTCCACCATCGAAATACAATAGTCTCACCATTAAATCTTGCATTTATTGAATTTTAGTAACATCATCACCACAAAAGATGTCATACTCGTTTTTCGATCACTTTGCAGGAGCTGCAAGTCACAAGAGAAGCTTAATGCCAAATGCCACCGGTCCTGGTGTCTCTTCGCTTAAAGAGGAGCCACAAGAAGAATCCCCTGGCTCACCCATCATTCAAGAGTCTCCGGCAAAGGAAAATTGCCTACAGTCTCTTCCACCTCCCCCACCAAACTACTCAATCGTACCCTCAACCATTGACCTCGAAGAGAAATCTCGTAAACCCCATCTAGACACATTCCATCAATTCATGGATCTTCCACTGGAACTCCGAATCAAGATATATGAATTTGCATCTCTAGAACCAAGAGCAGTTCCTATTTGGCCCGTCTATACCGACCGAGAAAACGACGACGTCGGATTCCGATTTACATCCGAGACTCCTGCCATCATGCAAGTCTGTCACGAAGCTCGAAGAGAATCACAAAAGCTTGACATCTATGCACCAACTTCTGATACTTCATCTCCACTCCCACGTATCTGGTTGAAGCCTAACATCGATATCATCTGCCCTGTACGCAACGGCAGTTCCATCTGGACAGTTTTCCAATTCTTGAAATTCAGCCAGATAATCAATCGCCTCAATATCGAACGCTTATGCATTGATTCTTTTGAATTTCGATGTTCCCGGCTAACGGACAAATTGCAAACGTTTGTCGTCATTCCAAAGTGGATGAATCATAATCTTCGCCAGATTCTGGCTTACAGCTCGCTACATCCCATCAATATCTATCGTCAGCCTCTGAGAATTGTCAATTCTACCAAGCTTAATCTCGAACAACATTCCGAGGAAGTCACGATGCATTCTATGGAGGCGGACACCATGTTTGAAGAACTGGGAGATTTGATTGAGAACCTTAATTCTTTTCAAAAGGCTCAGAATGAATTAGATAAGATGTCGGGTGAAAGATTGGTTCACATGCCTAGCTGGCTCTATATGCATCGGAAAACATGGACTCGACCGGAGCTCATGCGCTGTGTGGCCTTGTAGATTGAGGCCATGGTGGAATTTTGGGTCGGATGCAGAACATTGGTTGTTTTGGTGCATAGTTTAACGACAAAATATATTCGCTGGGGGATATAGGTACTTCCGAGTTAAATCATGAGTGGTCACACAGCGCATTCTGCAGGCCGTGGTTTCTTCCTTTAAGCTGGCAACTGAGGTTCTGAAAACTTACTTATTATTCGGCTTTTACCAAAAGGTGCACGGGTACAGAATTTGGGGGAATAGAACTAGAGTGATAAATATCGCTTCGGGCATTCCTCTAGTTCTTCGGTTATGATAATAGGAAGATATTCTATTCTTCGCAGATACTTGAGCTATGAGCTTTGGGTCTACATTTCATCTTAGATTATCTTAGCTACATAAATCAGACTCAATTCTGACAATTCTCCATAATAGCATAGTAATTGGTTCATCATGGATCTTGTGCCTTCCTTATGTATCCCGTGACTCTATGTTTTGTAATCAATGTATAAGTGAACCGTCGAATATTTACAGACAAGTCAAAGGGACTATATCAGTATTAACTATACCAAACTAACTATATATTAATGACCCTCAATCTTAATCAGTATCCTTTGATCAATTCCGGTAACTGCAGCAAATATTTCAGTGCACATTACAGATACGAATTATAGAAATGTCAGATTATGAGCTCCCATATTTGTCATGGAAACGTTATCATTCATCAAAACATATGAAGCTCTTTAAATTTGAGAATATTTAAAGTGCTACGATTTGAGACTTTTGAGCATGGTTTTATTGCTATTGTTGATTATGATGTCTCAAAATAGGTCTTTATGTGTTCTATTCTAGATTCAGAGCTACGAAAGCTATGTGCATTACACTTGTGCTCTAGTGCGTGCTCATGCGTGTATATTCACTCGTATCGCAACCACCATACATCCAGCTGCGAAATTTGTGTATATTTATAACCACATTGCTGAGTTTTGAGACTTGCTTATTCCTAGGCCTAGACGTCCTACAATGACTCGTGAAACAAATCTTTCTATCAATAATTCAAGTCAATCGGAGCATCACGTAAAATATAGTACAGCCGCCTGTTTTCTACAACTACCTACCCAGGTATTAAATGTATGAATTCACCCAGCACCAATCAAAACATTGTTAATAAACTAGCGAGATACTAGTGCGATTATTTTTAAGCGAAATAAAGTCATTTAGCTATTTAATAATCACTTTATCTCTGTCCCAAGTAAACTCGACAAAGATTATTACAAGATTGAGTTTAATCTTCATAGGAAATCTTGTGAATATAAAGACGCATACTCGATATTAGTTTCTTGACTTCATTAAGATCATATAGATTATCAAGACATTAACTTTCTATAAACCTTCCAAATACGATTGAAAAGGTAAGTCAATTTCCCAACCATCAATAATTCACACCTGAATTTGTTGCAACATTTTGCTGTTGCTAATTGGCTTCTTTACAAATAGAACTCTCTTGATATCAAAACTGGGGTCGATCTTCAAATCTTCAACATTCCATCTATCTACCTCGGTCAGGTCTATTGGAACGAAAAGCGCATTCAATGAGCTCCAAAGAAAAACATGCAAACGGAATCAATATGTCTACCAACAACGGTATTTCCACAATCCACGATACCGCAACCAATAAAGATGTTCCCTTCAGTCGGCGATTCCCAGCAGATATTGAGTCAATGATATTCGAGGAAGCCTGTTATAACGAACGTATCGTATGGATACGTGAATCGCGGTTTAAGGTCGCAATCGATAGCGGATACTTAGATCTCAGGTCACTCTCTCGCTTCCGAAGTAATCAACCCGTCCCAGCCATCATGCACGTCAATGCAAATGCTCGAGAAATAGCTTTACGGCATTACAAAGCCGGCTTCGCCGCTCAAAAGGATTTCAACAAGCTAGACCTACCAGAGATAGAGAATCATCGCATCTATCTAAATCCAACTTCTGATATTGTTTGGCCGGTAAATTCAATGAGTAGTCATTTTGTGAAAAGCTTGAGAGATTTAAATGTAGAGACGATTGCCATAGACATCTTCCCTACTCTTAATATTCTCAGAGGGTATTTCAATTACGCCCTCTGCCCCAGAAATGGTTCCATAAAGCCGGCTGGGTCGAAAGAGACACTGAGGCTACAATCTTGGATTCATGATCAACCTACAGAGCTCTTTTGTGGGACAGATATAAGCATATTGCATGGTTCATCAGAATTTGGACTACCTTATTGCTGTGATGCGATGAGATTGTTCCACTCATTTGGTTAGGGAACTCGCCGCAACTCATTCACGACAAGTCAGAAAGAATCATGATAAGGGCAACGAAGGAACCCGGCACAGAGGTTACCTGAATGCCCAGAATGGCTTTTCGAAAGATCAGGCAACTGGCAGAGACCCAGGAACAAGTTCTTGCTTCATTGGCGTTAGAACTAGTAGGGAGTTTGGATAAGAATTCTGGAGGTGGAGTCTTTTATAAATGATATTTCTTCAGACTTATTTATTCAAGAATGAGGACATCCTCGCCACGTTCAATGGAAATGTATTCTCAAGAACCACAGACCCTGTGAAAGTCTAAGAGTTCTCAATGAGTGTGTATCAAGATTATCTAGTGATAATTATGGTTACTTCTAATTCACGAGCAAAGACGTAGGGATGGCTTGTGGAATGGAAAAAGGATACGTGATGTTCAAGTGGTCACGAGAATTGAAATTGGTTTCTGGGAGAAAGGAATTGATGTATAAGAACAGCAATCCTCGACGGACTGTGGTCAGCGTTTGTGACCTCATTGATGGCATCAACTTTTTCGCCAGATCTTCTACCTTTGAGCAACCAGTTGTCTCTGAATCATATCTGCAATTTTTTAATAAATCCTATAAACTGCATTGTAATCTACATGTGGATTTTGTCATGAACACGTCTTATGCTAGTACTAGCCCGGTAAACTAGACCCTCGTAACTTTGCACAGCAACTACACTCAATCATTTACACAAGTGCAGCTCTTTAGGTTTCCTAGCGCTGTTGCACCGTAATGATAAGCGAGCTTTCGTACCAAGTATGTATCAACTCATTTACGGTATTTTTTGACTCATCCGATTTATAATACAACGTTCAATAACTCGCGCGTCCTTGCTACGGTCTTATTCGCTTAGCTTGGTTGTAATTGGCTCGTTCCCATTCCCTTAGAAGCTTTAATTTTTCCCGTTCAAATTTCTGATTATTACATCCTCTTCTTTACAACATCAATCAAATCAAACCAGATTTCACATATAAATCTCCTCTTCCAACAAGATTCCTGAGCTCTGAGCTCCATCAGCTTTCCTCAACACTAATATTATCAACCTATTACACAAAGCCGAACTTCCAACTTTCCGAAGCAGAAACATGTTTAGAACAACCCCCCAGAGCTTCAATAGCTCCCAACAGAAGTCCTTGGGCTTTTTGGAAAAGCACCTAAGCACGTTCCACTTCTTTCCTCGCTTGCCAACAGAATTGCGACTGGTGATCTGGAAAGAGGCTTGCCGAGATGAGCGCACCGTCACAGTGTTCTCGAGTGATAGGGTTTTAGATGCGAAATTCTCTCAAGGTCATGGCGACTTGCTATTCTATACCTTCAGGAGTCGTAATTCAATTCCGGGGGTCCTCCACGCAAACGGCGAATCCAGATTTATCGCCATGAAGTTCTATTTACCCGTCTTTGACACGCGAATGGAATTCCCACTTGTTACTACATTGGGTACTGGAACAGCCGCATCCATCTGGATCAACCCTTCAACCGATCTCATCTGTCCTATGACATCCATGACTGATGACCAATGCGACGCTTTGACCCAGAAGATGCGCGATGTAAAGGTTGAACGCATTGCTCTGAATGATTGTGCATTCCAGAGATCTGCATCAATTCCTTGCGACAAATGGGGCTCATTCTCGACCCTAACGGTTCCTTTTTGGATGAATGAAGATATCAGAGAGGTCACAATCTACACCTCCCGATATTTGGTTCAACATGATGAAGACATCGAATTTACTAAGTTCGATCGTAGGGCAGCATTTCCTCCCAAGATGATGAAGTCGAAAATGGAGATTTCGCGTCGACAAAACACATCTTTTGGGAATCTTCAAAAAATCCTGAAGCAACAACTTCTTGAAGATGAGAAAAACAAGAAGCACAGCCGAGAGTGCGTCAAGCTTGCTGCTTGTCCACAGTGGTTGTTTGACTGCCGTGGAAAATGGACTAGACCAGAGCAACGAGAAATGGTTGCAAATCCTGTCAACTCCGTCACGATTTTGGGAGATAGATTGTTTGCGGAGAGGAATGGACTGGAGGATTGACGGGAAATCATTTCGGGAAATCCTAGGCTTTGGGTAGAAGGTGGAAAACACCGGAAATGTATTAGTTTAGCAATTCTATCATGATATATCATCACTCAATAGAATATTTATCTTAACATAACATACCTGTATCCCAATTATTCAGAATATGCCAATGCGGAGTGAGTTTGTGGCCCGCGTTGATTGGTCAAATTAGCGAAAATGGGGGGCTACACAAGGGAAGTTTGTGACTAATGATCTGTCGCTACCTAGCAAATTGACACATAAGAAAAAGTCCATAGTGATTAGTGGTTTCTATCATTAGCTGAGAGTTTTGGCAGGCTTTCTGGAAAGTTTACTTACTCTCGAGAAATGGCCGAGTGGCGTGTATAACAGTTCCTTCCGTTCACAACCAACTATAGCACAATGTTAAATGTTGAGATCTTGAATTCATTGGCAGCAATTGAACTATACTTTGTAGAAATAAAAATTTGTAGATATAGCGACTTCGAGAGTATCTGAAGATGAGAAACATGGTAATGAAGTGGTGGCTCAGGGATTTGATACTGTTAATGTCCGAAAAGCAATTCCAAGTGAGGGTTGAAAATGTCAAAATTGTGGCAAAGGTCCCATGCATTTGTTTTTCTTAAACAATCAAGAAAGAACATTAATTTCAAATGATTGATAGTGATTTTTGTAATGAGATTGTGGCTAAATGCACCAAACAGTGACGATCCACTAATATAAGGATTAATGTGACTGATAAAAACAAGCAGACCAAGTTTTCTCTTCATCCAATAATCCTATATTGAAGCCTGGTGATCAATGCAATTTGTAAGTCTCGACAAATAACTGAGCGCTAGAGCTCGCGTTCTTTGAATTCACATTGATGTAAAACAGAATAGACTCAGTCATCAAATCACATGTCGATATTGTGTCACTCATACAACAGTCCACGTGGAAACTTGCCGTGTTGGACGTGTAATTGCAATTGCAAAGAAATGATTATAAGTGGAAGAATCAACTCCTATTTTTCAACCCATTTCTCTCAACTGAGAAGTTTCATAACTTCTCCCGATTGAAGTAGCTGATCGCTATTCATAACGCTTTTCCAGTTTATTGTATTCAGTACACTTTTATTACTAAATGTTTTATCTTTAATTTTAACAAAATAGAGGCATATTTACTTCGTCTAAGACGCGGAGTATACGAATTTATAGCTCTATAGACTAAAGCAAGACTCACGTATATCCCTTATGAATATTCTGTTTATAGTCATCCAATAGCCGTAAGAAAATCTAAGAAACAAGCCAGTATTACCAGCGGTACACTCATTATAGTCTATATTGAATTTTAACAAATACATAGCCAGCTTATTTTCACGGCTTGATCGAAATTTTCAGTTTTCAAATATCATTATTTGTACAGATTAATCTTTCACTATTGTAACTCTCGGACCAGAAAATCCTTGAATCGGTCCTTATCATTTTAATTTCTCAACGCTAACTTGAAAGTCCTCCCTCCTTGGAAATTTCTTGCAGAAATTTCCATATCATACATCATGCGCTGCTATATTTCCCAACCAAATGCCCCCATACCAAATCCGTCTCGATAGAATCGCAGAATCTCATTCAAAATCTCTGAAAATATGCTATCCTCAATATTCAGCTTCAAATCAGACCCAAGACTAGAGACAATAGTTGTATGGCAATAGAACTCAAGGACTAGTTCTCATGTACAGCTAGCCGCGTATGAACAACACAGTTTCCAGAACACGAATCAATTATGTAATACCAATTCAAATTGTCCAACAGCACCAACATCAAAAAGGTCCAACCAAAGCCATTATATTTGCAACTCTCACCATTGTGGCATAGTCATTTTGAGACTTGAGAGCTTATGAGCTGTAAAGGTACGTGTCTCGATCATCAACCTGGGTTGTGCAACTGACCAATCGCTCTCAACATCAAATAGCCATTGAGGAACATCAGTGAGCTTGACTCTAGGCTTACCCTCTCTTTCAGCCGATTCATCTTGCCACTTCTGGTCTGCCTGAAGTTGGGCCAGCCTTTTGTATCCCCTTTTAGCATCGAGCATCTGGGTCCAATGCTTGTAAAAATGATAAAATTTCTGGAAATAGAATCTACCTGGGTCGTCTGAAGGTCTGTCGTTAGGTACGAAGGAGAGTTCTACATCTGTATTCAAACGTTGAAATGTGATATAGTAAAATATATCCTTGAAATATGGGCTCCAATTCGAGATTCCTTCCTTATGAAAAAATTTCTGCCATGTCTCGCAATTATGGCGCGCATCATCGGTCGCGTAATCATTAATCGCAATTCTCGAAACTTGAAGGATTTGGAAGAAAAGTTTGAGACCAACTTCGAAGTTGTGAGGGCTCCACTCCTGAACTGGACAAAATCTATCGATCGCGGGATTGAACCAGAAGTTAGATGGAAGATGTTGTACCATGGACATGTCGTTAGCCTTCAGGCGGTCATCCAATAGACTGTAGCGTTTTCTGGCCGCCTCGTAATAATCTTTACATGCCATGAAGCCCTCTGGAATGGGAATGTCGGTTCGAAACTTGAATCCCCCGGGCCTAATTGTGGCATGATTCCAACTGGAACATTTCGCGGATTTACATCGACGGTCTTTTCCCAGATCATCAGTTGGATCTCTCTTGGAACGTTTCTGAAAACTGTGAATTCATCTAGCACTACTTTTCGAGAGGAGACAGGAGCTAAGACGTGGTCATTTGGCGGAATTGATGAGAATTGGGCCATGTAATTAGCGCTAAAAGTTGGTCCGGTCGCGTTTGGTAAACTTTCAAACCAAACATTCTGTGTCGAGCTAGGAATTGATTCCGTCGAATTTGTAGAAGCTTGAAGTCCTGGCGTTACATCACAGGTGGTATCTGGTAGAGGCTGTTGAGCTGCTGGTCGCGCTCGTCCCAAACGTTTCATGGGTTTCCCTTGTTTTTTCATTTTCTTTAAAGGGGGTACAATTGAAAAATGGAGTTTCAATCACAAATGTATTTTCAAAGCAGTTTGTGTATTAACAAGAATTTAAGAAACTGATCCTGAAAAGATGAACACATTTATACCAAACCACAGGAAACACGGTCGAGCTTGATTACACCGAATAAACTTCATGAGAAGTGAATAGTCCATATTTTGGCACTACATCTTATCATGCGGTATAGATGGCCCCGATCGAAAGATCAAAGATATGTCACCGTATCAGAAATGTATACTCATTCGAAGAGATCGAGGTTACGGTCAAGATTCATATCACGCAGTTAAATTCTGTCTATAGAAGATAAAGTTTTTAGGTAGCACTACATATTTCGGTAAAATGTGATGCGGGGAAACGAATTGCGCAGGTTTAGGAAACGTCTCGCTTAATTCTCAATCTGGCGCACGTATATAATCAATATAACCTCGTATCCCGTTATAATACGGCGTAATGATTCCGTTCATTTGATCGCGTGTTCGCGCGGTCGCGGTCTTGATGGGCGAAAAATACTGAAATTCTCTTCCCAAAATATATTCTCTCTTAGGTCTAACTGATACTTGAATCTTTTCGCGAAATCTTGACAAGGCAATTCGATATCTATCAGCGATAGCAATCCATTAAACTATCCTTCTCATATCACTTCGATATCGAATTTTCCTCTTTTCAATTCCCTCCCTTCAATCAACGACAAGGACCAACATTAATATCGACCACCATGTCCCGAAGCTCAATTCAAGCTATTACTGCACCTTCTACGTCTCGAACAAAATCGAGATCCAATCGAACGACCATGAATAATATCCCACAAGAATTGTTCGAAAGGATCTGGGAGATGGCAGATACTGGACTGGGTCGGAACGTTCCTGTCAGCTGCAGACTTGTTGGAAAAAGCTTCGAGATCTACAGTACAGAAGCAAAATCCAATATCACAGCATTGGGTGTCCATCGGCGATCAAGACAATGGGCCAGCACAGAAAGTAACGTAGCAAGACTTCTGCGAAAAAAAGGCCACAGGAGATCTCATAGCCAGGTTAAATCACTTTACTTAGATCCTAGACGTGACCGAATCTGCCCAATCAACGAAACACAATGGACAAGAGAAGCCGTTGAGTTTCTCTATTGGTTTATGAAAGCTATTGGAGTAGAGCGCATCGCTGTTAGTGATTGTTCTCATACGCTTGGCATTGACAACATTGCTCGAGGACCTTGGGCTTCCTTCTACTGGTGGTCCGAAATCGAAAACTGGAGCTCTACTTTTTCGGAGACATTGATGTACACGACAAAGATTGGTCTTGACGTGCATCAAAGAATGAAATTCGTTGATTGGAATGGAGCTCCAGCTCCAGTTACTCTAGGCTATCGCGAGAAGCGAGCTCGTGAAGGGCAGAGATTGAAGGCTCGACTTGCAACCCGAAAACTTCAGGTTGCAGAAAAAAAGCAAGACATGGCAGATGATGTTGCAAAAAGCGAAGGAATCTCTAGGATTAAGCAGGATGGGGTACCTGCTTGGTTATTTGAAGCTGGGCGTACTAGGCGCGACTTCAACTTGAGGCCGATGGTTGAAGTGGGCTCGCTCGACCCTGGGGATTAATTGTTGCAGATGATGATGATAGATCGCCGAAAAGTAATGAGGAAACTGATTCCAAAGCTAATATCTACATCTATCGCATGTGCAGAGAGAATGAACAATCTGGTGAGGCACTAGTAGTCTGAATCAAAGTGAAGGGACAGAGGATAGAGATGGTGAAGAAGATACAGACTTCAGCGAGGAATCGGAAGAATATGGAGGAATACAGAAAGAAGAAAGTTAACATTATGTCGAAGAGAAAATATAAATATTAAGATAAAAAGACTGAAGTGTGTTCACACTGAGGTACAACCATATTTAAATCACTTTGAACCTTATAATTATCCATTGTATTTTGCAAAAAGAAAAGAAAGTCTTAAACAGATGACAGAATGTATCATGGGCTTCATTCACGTGCCACCACTAACGGACTGATAGCAACTTTATGTAATAAAGTATTTGTGATCATATTTCAATTGATGAATTAAAAAATAAACTCAAAACTCAGACATACCAAAGGCATAATGATCATATTGCCTACGGTTTCATGCTAGAGATTGGTAATGTCTCCCACAATTGTACAAGTACTCAGTCAGGGTGTACCAAAATCAATTCTCTTGTTTTACTCGGTTTGATTGGAGAAGTAGTGATAGGAACTCAAGGGGCCAGATAGATTGTAATTCCTCTGGAACTTGATGATAACAGTTCAAAAAATAGGCAAAAGTAGAAATTCGAAATCAGGTTATTCTAATCATAATGATCTAGTGATAAACTAATCAGTAGAAAGGCATCGTTACTTTACCCTCCCAAGACACATTCCAGATCACTAGCTCTCATTTCCACCTCTTCTTTCCGCTTGTGGGACGAGATAGGGGCGGAGGGGGAGTTAAATCGACAGTCATGTTTTGAGCAGGGCAAGTCAACTGAAGATTTCCAGACAGCCGTATTGAAAAGTTCACAGTTCTTAAGATAGGCGAGAGAACAAATAAAGGAGTTTGTTTGTACTGTATATGATCAAGATTGTGAGAAACTACCCTCATTACGGCGATATGCCACATCACAATTGCGTGGCATCGATGAGCACATCCCCTATAAAACCTCTATCTAAACCAGAAAGATTGTATGTTGAATGCTTACTACATATTTCTCTTCCTAACATAATCTTCTCTAAAAGGACTACTTTGCGTTGATAATATCTAACTGCAACATTAATTTAATAACATTTCCATGGGCGACATCTCCAGAGTCCATACCACAATCACACTTTCAAGCTTGAATCCAGAAGAAGCAATACCATCGAAATTCAGGCAAACAAAATCAACCTACAAGATGGATTCATCAACTATCGCATTCAAGAATATGTCACTGTCTGACGCAAAAGTTCTTAAGTTATCATATCTCTCCACCATTCCAAATGAGATATTCGACACGATTATGGCCGAAGCCGAGATCCAAGAACCTCGAAATGTTACTGTTAGATGCAAGAGATCCAGTAACACATTCGAGATCCATAGTGACATGCAACCGTCAAAGGCTTCACAAATTTTCTGCCGGTCGAGACAGTGGGCTAAGTCACAGCATGTCGTATCTCACTTGGCCCACCGCAGAGGCTACGTACGTCTGGCCCCTAGAGCCCCTGCAAAACTTCTAATTCAATCCAGAAATAGACACACTCTGTCCCATCATGGAACAGGAGTGGAAATCAGAGGCCTTCTACACACTCTGCGAAGTTTTGAAAATTATCAAAGTGTGCAGGATTGCTATTGGCGATTGCACACATGCCGAGGATGCTCTGAAGAGTCAATGGGGATCCTTCTGCAGTATGAAAAACATAGAAAATTGGAGTTCAAGCTTCAAAGAAATCATAATGTACACAACGAAACGAAGCTTCGACGAGCATTATAGACCAAACTTTGCTCCATGGGAAAGCAGCAGAATAACTCTAAGTATGTACCAAAGCAAGGCTCGGAGCATTCAAATGCATCATTCCAGGCTAACTCTGAAGAAACTCATTGCAATAAAAGATGCTCAAGATATGGCGGACGAAGAGGCCAAGCGTAATGGCGAAGAAAGGACAATGGTGGAAGGGATTCCGGCCTGGTTTTTTGAAAAGACAGCTAAGGCAGACCTTGATTTAGAAATTATGGTAGAGGCTGGATCTCTTGATCCTGAGATTGGAGAGGATGAAAATGGTGGAGATGGCAATGTCGGCGACGAGAATGATGTAGGCCATGACGAGGATGAAGACGAGGAGCTTGAGCCAGACGAGGGCATCGAAAATGAAAACAGTGATGACTACTTCACCGATTAGGTAATTGAGGTAGAATAGCAAAACCAAATCCATATAATAAATATTTTGAGTTCATTGAATCACTAATTGCAGTAAATATATTATTTCCTAAATTTGAGCCTTATCGACATGTCAAATATCACAAGTTTCCTATCCTATCAAATTCAAAGTCCATTTAGACAATGGATAGTTGATGGCGACTCAACAAACATACAGAGGATCGTATAACTCTTTCAGTTTCATCCTTGGTTTATAAATACAACTGAAGCTAAATTGCATTACGGAGTTTGTACAAATGCACCATGCCTAGCAACATAAGCCGAGAAAATCGTAGAGCGAGGCTTGACGACGGGAAATACATCTGGAGCAAATACACAAAAAATCAAATAACAGGATGCGCTACAAACTTGATTGATATACTACTCATTGCGAGGCAAAATTCTGCTGAGTATAGACCTTCTTTTATATAAGTGCAAACAAGATACTAGTTATTGTGCTAAGATACATTCTCTGCTCGGTATGGTTTCAGGAGATGTAGTATGGATTCAAACAGCTAGCTAATTTAGCATTTATCGATAACTCACAGATAGATGCTCAGAGTGTAGGGAAAGGTAAGATTGCGAGACTATCAAAAACGTGAGACATGAAATTTGAAATCAATCTCGCTACAATACAAAATTAAGACTTTTTCTGGTCACAATAATCGAATATTCAACGAGATTACTCTATCTTTGCTATCTTCATTCCTAAACACAAAACCAAAATCACTATTCCTTTTCTCCTCTTGAGAAGAAAGTCGGCTTGCATAAATGCTAAGTGAACAAGTGAATTCAAAAGCTAAGCGTAGCAGTACAAGAGAACTTGGAGCCTTCAACACGAAGAAAAGAACAAAGAAAAAGCTTTGCTTATACTGTATATAGTAAGGATGATATCAAGATATATCCAGATACGGCGATTCTCTCCCGGTGGTCCACGCGAATAGCGCGATAGCGTGAAAAACTCGCGCTATTGCGCTACCAGGTAATAATCTAAACACTTCTCAGAATCATTATTAGCAGTCTATAAAGGCTAGATTATTTCTCCTTCAAAAATATCATCCTGGACACTTTCAAGACATCCATTCACAACTCTTATCTCTGAATACTATCTTGATAACATTTTACAACGAAAGACTTCCCACGTCATCCTCTCGACTATTAACTTCGAGTTCAAGCTTACTTTTGAACTATCAATACCTAACGCGACAATGGAGAACTCAAGATCGTCAATCAATGAACAGGTGGACCCATCCGGTGAGATCGACATGGAAATCACAAACCTTGATACACATCATCAGATCAGCAATCAATCTGCACCACTTCGTGCCTCCGATATCTCTAGGAAGGCACCCATTCATCTCCCAAACGAAATATTGGACCTTATTTGGAGTCACACATATATCGTAGAGCCACAAAATATTACAGTCAGATGTAAGAAAGTGGGAGAAAGCTTTGAACTATGGAGTAATGAGCCATATTCCATAGCATTGCGCGTCTGCCGACAATCGAGACAGTGGTTCAAGGACCAGCATCACGACAAACGATGCAACGTAGCTTCCCTTGCGCAAACTGGAGGCTATATTGGACCACTGAAACCACTGAAGAATCTTTGGTTTAATCCATTAATTGATCGCATCTGTCCGATTGTTGAAGGAGATTGGAGTGATGAGGCTTTCATTACCATGTGCAACGTCATGCAAGCCACTAAGGTTGCCAAAATTGCAGTGAGTGACTGTTCCCACGAATCAGCCATCTACAGTCCTTGGGCGGCCTACTATAGACTAAGCAATATCGACAATTGGAGCTTGAGTTTCAGAGAAACCATTATTTACACAACCAAGAGCGATATCAATGAGAACCGCCAGCTCATGCTCATTGAATGGACTGAATTTGATGTTAAGTTGGACATGTTGCAGGAGAAGCGCCGCAGAATTCAGATCAATTACAAGGCTCTGCCGACCTTTAAAAAGGTCTCGGAAGCATACGCAGACCAAGTAATTGCAGATACTCAAGCAAAATTTGAGGGAAGCATAGCAAGGAAGGCCCCTAATCTTCCGATCTGGCTCTACCAGAACAAGGAGGGATGGGAGGGTCTAAAGTTGCAGATTATGGTTGAAGCTGGCACCTTTGATCGCCAAGAAAATTATCTGGGCAACGAAACATCGGACAGCGATAATAACAACGATGAAGAGGCCAGCGACTCCGAGGAGGATGAAGATGAGGAACCCGAGGAGGATGAGGGTATCACGGACGAGAACAGCGACGACGATACTGAGAACTAAGCAGTGGCTAGCTGAACCCAGAATGCTCTCTGAGGATTGATTTTGTCATATCATACCGTCAGCTTCACATAGCCAAACATGTTGAATGGCATTTACTGTATGAAAACCTCAAATAATTAAGAAGAACCATGTAGCTTTCAACTTCGAGTCTCGGACAAAGTTCTCAGGAGATAATGAAGTAAAAGAAGTACTTGAAAGTAGCAATGTATTTTAAGAAATGCTAGTGGGACAGAAAGACCATACAGATCAATTTAATAAGATTGAATACCAGAAATACAATGCACGTGATTTTTGAAAGGTGAAATGTATGGTGAGTAAAGATCCTTTTTTCATATGTCTGCGCCATCCAAGTGGCAATTACTCCTTGACTCTCCACTATGTTGAGGCCAGGCTCCGCAACAGAGAAATCCTTCGTAGAGGACAGATTCTGAACATAAAGCGTACTTACGCAATGCTCTGATCATACTCTAGTCCAAGCATTGTTGAACTTGCAAAGATGCCCTGTGTGACTTTGTGCTCCTCGTTCTAACGATGAATAACAGATTTCTCTGAAATTTTCTTTTCCATCGTTGTTTCTTTTTGTCTGGATTGGTTTTTAGAACATTTAATCAATCTCTGCTGAATTATGTTTCCATAGTTGTTTACTTCAGGCTGTGTTGTATGTCAAAGTGAACATGCCAAGAAAGGAATACACTTCTGTGAAGTTTCGTTTCCTAAATTTTTATATTTCAGTTTTGACTTATGTTGTCATGTTATTGGGTTGCTATTTATATTTTATTAGCCAGCCTTGAACAAGAAATATGTTTGCATGTTAGTTGTGATGATTTGTTGTTCTGTATAGCAAGTCTGCTGATATGGCAATCACCAAGCGGGGTGGTGTTTGCTGGTTGAGCTGCTCTAGCGATGCAATGGCTTTGTTCAGACTAGAAACGCTTGAATACAAGTAATTCCAGTACTCAATACATGGATTGACCTAAAATAAGCACATCAAAGCTGATAAGTAGTCTGTCTGGGATTGTGCTTAGTGAAAAGTTCTTGGTATAGTATTTGGAAAGCAAATGCATAACAAAATACCAGAGAAGTCTCTGGATTATTAATCTAAGCCTCCACAAATTTTCTTTATAATCTTTCAACGGACTGTCGCTCGAAAGCCAATTACTAGCCTGAGGAAACAGAAACTTATCCAAGAACTATAAGCTTTAAGTACAATTTTTTTTTTCATCATAAGATTTAGCAAAAACATACCAAAGTAACAACCCTTCTCTCCCTTCTGGCCGATACCCATTTTGAGAGTCTTTCAATGGTGAGTACGGATTATCCAGTCAACGTGTGGGCCCAAAGAATTCATCTGGTAATTTCCCTTGATTCACTTGAAACATACCCATTGGGCTATCTCCAGTGAGTTTCTTCAAGCCGTTCCTAACTGTCAACCGAGGATAACCGAAGCTCCAGGCCCAAAAGTCGGCAATATTACCATCATAGCTACATTGAAGGTGAATCCAATGGCTATGATAACATTGTGTGTTACAGGAAAGTACCTCACACTCTCTGAAGAGATTTCCACCAACTAAGCTCAACCGTGAACGTTCGCTTTATACATATATTTTTGAATCCCTGGTATTTAAGCGATGTGGCAATACATAGTTGTATAAAATTGAACTAAGCAACCTTGTCTTCTCTGGATTAGAAGCCAAATTCAGAACTTATTTCTTAAATACGTACTGATGAGTGAGGAGAAGGTCCAAGCGAAGAGACCAGATCATATCGCCGTATGACTGAAGTCAGATAGAGCGCTTGTAGAGCGCTTGTTGATCGCCATTGAGTAGAAGCCCCAGGCATTCATCAGTCTTTAGCAAAGTATCTGCTTTGAAACGTCGATTCTAGTAAAGTGATGCCGTTTGGATTCATCGTTAGATTGAAAAAAACAGGCCTTCTGGATGCTCTTAAACATCGTGTCTTTCAAATACATGAACGCCATAGCCACAAACTTCAGACTTGAAGCCACCACGTGATTCGACGAGCTTCTCTCATCACAGACTGGTCCTATGGTCTTCTAGTACACAATGGAAACCATTGTTTCGAATCGAATCGATGGGACAGTCCTCGAGATGGCAAGCATGATCTTTGACATAGCCATTGGGTATGTAGCATATACTGGTGGTATTCGCTTGCAATGCATCTATTCCACCTTGGCCCTGTTTGACAAAGTATGTGCAATGATATTCTTGAACTCGACGAAGTTGTCTTTTGTAGAAGTCCCTAAACTCAAGATTAGTGCTATAAATATTTTTTTGGATACATATGAGGAATTATGGGCTTTAGAGGCTTGTAGATAGTGGAGACGATGACCGTATATATCGAGGTCCTAGCCATTAAATTTTAGCGTCTGTTCGCCCAACATTTTGAATTTCTCTTGGCATCATTCAATCTCTCTAGAATGCTTCGTTTGTGATACAATTCTTGATTAGTACCGCGAGGCTATTGATATTAGAAATCTACAATCCATGGATGCCCACACTCTCCCGCCCCTGACAACCTGCTCAACTCTACAGCTCATTCGCTTCAAGGATCCTAGCGTCTACCTCCCAAAACTTCATATTACAGATATCCCAAGCCCTCCACATAAAACCCACTCAAAAATTGACATGTCTAAGTAGTTGGTCCACGGATTCGAATGTTGTGGGTCTAGATTCGTCTCCATTCTAATTTCCGTTCAATTTGGCATTCACACCCACACTCACTGCCGCAGACATACCAAAACCACTTCTACACCAGCCCTTCAAAACTCCCCCAGACACATTCCTCAAACGGCACACTCCCATTGATAATCGCCTCGAAAACACTTCTTGCAACCACCTCCGGCAACCTCGGTACCGTCTCATTGGCCTTGGCAACCGCACCTTCAATAACCTCTTGATCTCTACTCGGCACATCCACCGTATCCAATGTCCCTTTGAATCTCGTCGCTTCTCTTACATATGCTGCTCTTTGAGCTAGGAGGCCGAGGAGCTGCGTATCTATGTCGTCAATACCGGCGCGTATTTGGGTAAGAGAATCGCAGCAGACTGTGCCATTTGGAAGGAGGAATGAAGGGGTTCCCCAGGGGATAGAGCGTGTATCATTAGAAAGCGAGGGACAGAGGGTAGGGAGTGGAGAGGTGTAGCATGTGGATGCTGGGTCGGTAGGGGGTGTGGATGTGGCGGTGGTGAGAGCCGAAAGGGAAGATATCGCGAGGAAGAGAGCTTGGTATGTATTAGTGAGTTCCATGATAACCTTTAAGCTTATGAAGTTTTTTTCAAGGCGATCAAGGTTAATTGTTTGAAGTTGAGTTCACGATGGTGGTTGAGATGCAGCCACTATATAAGTAGGTACTCGAGTAGAGTGCCTCCGGGAGCTCCGAAAGTGGTCCGTGCGATATACCTTGAATAATAAAGTCTTATTGGATAGAATAGCTATTTCAATGGTTTTTCAGTCACATTACTTATAGTATAGAATCTTAATTTCAAATTTCGATTTTCTTAAAATTTTAAAAAGCAAAGATTGGAGATTAGTATATATTATTATATTTGAAATTTTGATATAGATATGATATGGATTGAATTTTATTTTAAAGAATAAACTGTGAATATTAGATTAAATTCAAGGAATCCTGATGATCTGATTGGTTGACAAGATCCCTGTTAAGCGACGGAGCCCATTTAACGCACTCTACGATAGGGGATAAACAATAAATATTGGTTGATTAGGCAATGGAAGTGATCAGCAGCAAATACTAAGACATCGAGCTTTTGAAGCAAAGGAATATAGACTATTACTGAAGTACCAGTATGTTTGGCGATACATAGTATGAACATGGGGCATCCATAGAATTGAGAAATGGTTTAAAGTGAATGTTGAATTCTTTTCCACCATTTTCAATAACTTAACAAGAAGGAAAATAAAGATTCAATCGTATTATAACTTGTTTCGAAAAAATAAAAGATAAACCTTACCTTAATGTATTCGAAGAAAGGCACTACGAATGAAGCTTTAGAACAAATACGGAGTTGCATGGTCAAATGAATATTCCGTGGCCTCGCCAAATAATCACCATGAGGGGGCTCAATTTCGATGTCTAGATTAGTAGCTGCTTCAGCATTTACAATAATTATCACCAAATCATCACTTTCAAAATAAATAAGTATCCGTTCTTGATAAATGCCAAGGTAGGGTCAAAAAGGTATATTTGAAACAAATAATCTAACATGCGGTGAGCCAACAGCAGTAGCTCTGCAGTTACTTGAACTCTTATTTACACAAACAGTAACAGTAAACTTGAAATCTGCAATTTCCTTAAGAAGGTGGGGCAGTTCCATTCCCTGGAGCTGTACCGTTACCACCCTCACCACCGGCACCCTCCACCGCCGGAGAAGCTAGAAGTGCTAGCATGTCCGCCATCAGCTTGGATGGTAGCTGCGACACTATAGTAATCATCATCAGACCAATCTGCAGTGGTGTTGATACCGATCTGAATCCAGGCCAATAATCCATCGGTGATATCGTCGCTCAATACATGAATTCGGGGAAAGGATCGAAATCGTTCTCGGCTTGGACGATGGACCACATGTCATCAAGCATTGGAGGTAACGGCTTGGGTGTTGGTGTTGTATGGGTATGTGGCTTCGACTGCGCTGCGGAGAACCTCGTTCCAGAAAAGTTGACCAATGTGGGTAACGGCGCCTCCTTGAATAGTGTTGTTTGCAAGGACGGTAACGTTAGAGTGAGCGAGGAGATGGGTATGTGTAGCACGTCCATCATAATGGCCGGGAAGATGGTATCGAAGGTAGCGACTCCGTCAGAGTCGGTAGCTTTGAATACCTCTCAAGAAGGTAGAATCGTAACCACCATCGGCGACATTTCCAGTGACGTTAATGCCACCGTAGACACCAGTGGCGTTAGCGTTCCAGATATCGACATAGACCTCGGGAACGGGCTCGCATGTTGTGATGTCGATGTATTGAACCTCAAGATGGAGAGGGACACCAGCTTGTCCTTCAGTAACGTCTTGGCGGATAGTTTCACCTAGAACGTAGTAAGGCCATCAGTATTGGCAGGAGTCAAGATGCAAGAGGTGTTAGCGGCAAAGATGGTGGATTCTGGGGTATTGACGCTGTAGTTGAGAACACCGGTTTGGTTGTGGTTGATAGCTTCGTAGACTTCAAGAGTGGCGAGATCACGACGGAACTTCTTGGGCACTGTAGATTCATATTAGTATGATGTTTCTGTAGAGATGTCGCATACTATAGTTTTTCGAATGGAATAGAAGTCCTAGGAATTGGTAGGTGCTACTCACAAGTCTTGATATCGCGCTTGGCACGGAGAGAACGAGCAGCTTCTGCACGACGAGCAACGGATCGCGCGTTAAGTTGACGATGTTTTAACGATCCAGAGCAAGAATCGAGAGATCTTTTGGCAGGCGGAAGCCATTTGATCACGAGCAATGATTTCTCGCTTGATGGCATGGTGATCATGGTGTTCTCCAGGATGGGCGATGACAGGTGCAAGGCAAGCTGCCGAAAGAGCAAAGGCAAGTTTAGAGATTTGAACCATATTGAATGTTCAAGAATGTAAATCCAAAAGAATGCTTTGAGTTCAAATTTAAAGGGTGAAGTGGAAGTGAAGATAAAGAGGATGATGGTGATAGGAAAGAGAGACGTTGAGAACCTATTTATGTTCTTGAAGGTATTAATTGTTTATTTTGAAACTATACTTCCTACCACTGTATTCTCCATTCATCAACACCGCCATCATGTTAGCAAGTCGTCACCATGAATGTCACTGATATCCACTATCACCAGCAAGGTCAATAGTACATTCAGTCTTGGCAAATATAAGGTACTTGCTGTCTTCGCAATGAATTTCGTAAGCTTTAGTTGAAGTCAATCCATTTGTTTCGAAACATCTCATTCATTATTGGTCCAAGCCACTTCCAATAACGTGCACCGTTCACCGTGTTCTTCTTACTTGTTAGGGAATATGATATGAAGAATTCCCCATCAATAATGTCGTAAGCTTTCATAATGGAGTACAATTCACTGAAGAACCAATGAATATGACTGTATAACAAATATCAATCCTTGGTCCCTAACCTGGTCATAACGGTAGGACGCGCAAGTATTCTCCGTAGGGAGAGCTTAACTATAAGCTTGTAGAGTGCCACTACGATTTGCCGTCTTAAAAGCTGACTAGGGAAGAGGGTCAGCAATGCTTTGAGCCCTCTAAGGTATCTATTGTTCAAACTTTAGTCAAAGTCCAATCCAGCTTCCGGCCTCTTCCATGAAGTAAACAGGCAACTTGCAGCATTCTATACCAAAAATACCATCACGCGAATGCCACAACGAGGTCGTAGAACTTCAGTCGTGGATGAGGCTTAATCAATCAAGTCTTACTCTTTGCAATACTAATGATCAAATCGCAAGGGAACCTTAGTTCTAGCCCCAACAATTCCCAGTATCCACGGAAGCAAGTCCAACGTAAAGTAAATTTACCATCCAATGCGTCGTATGCTTTTTACAAATTTCCATATGCAATTCCACAGGCCAATGTTATAGAACAAATCTAGTTTCGCTTCCTTCTTAACATTTAAGCATAAACCCCCAAATCCTGAAGTATAATTGGAGGAGAGCGGGGTTGTCGTCGCATGCTCTGATTGCCAAGCGATCAGACTCGTCATCCCTATGAATTGCCGGAATCCACATGGGCTGATGGGATGCTCCACTAAAGAATCTCAGACTTCTCCTTGCCGTTATGAGAGAGGACTCGGCTACCTTTTTCGATACTTAACCTTATATTAACAGTATATCATTCTGACAAAATTGAATAATGGCATAAGAATAGCATTCCCCAGTGCAACACGCATCTTCTTGATTGTATAAAGATGTCGCGTGGAAAAATGTTTCATATCTGGAAGACAATTGGCAGTGCTCTCCATACATAACAATGCCCATGTATTTCTCAATATACCTAGCTCGATTCAAAATGAGTGGACATTCCACAAGAATATAAGTGGCTGATATCTTCGTATGGACAGAACCCCCTGAAATTTTCATCGCATTAATTTTGACAAGATGTCTGTTCGCGGAAGAAGTGGGTGTTTGGAAGCTTGGTACCCACAAAATCTTTCGAGAATACACGGTTAATTGCTTGAGTCAAAAAAGGTACAGTGAGTATTTGTGGGCTCTCAGATCAATGTGTCTAGATTGGGTTCGTTGTTGCGCTGGTTATTGTCGCTGTTGAATCTTAACGGCTGAATTGGCATAGGGTGTGATTAGTACCATTATGCTGAGTAATCGGCAAAATATAGGCTGTTGAAGCTTAAGGGTTATCACAAACGAAACATTTCCGCGAACAAGAAAGACTTTTTAGATAATACCTAGTAGTTATTTTCACCGTAATGTTTGTACCAAGAATGACAGGAATTGTGGTTGATCAAATGAGGTTAATCGTTCACCAGCCATCAAACTTACTTGCAAACGTTACGAAGTCCGATAGTTGATATTTACTATTGAGGGAAAGTTCCGGCTTAGAAGATGAATGAAAGAAATCTGAAAAGTTATCGATGTGAGGAAATGATATTATGAGGACTTTGAAAGCACTCTAGGGTCTACGTGTATTGAACCTTCGAGCTATCTACTTCAAACTGCTGCTCCATATCTTCTTTCCTAGCACCCAAGTCTCTTTTACATACCCTTGTTCATCCATCACCACAAAATCCCCTCTGCAGCCGGATCCTAAGTCACCTCTATCCACTAAACCCATCGGAGCTGCTACGTTCTCAGTGACTGTCATTACGGCCTTTTCGATTGGTATGTTTGCCCATTCCATGAGATTCCTGACGCACTGATCTAGTGGAATACAAGTACCAACAAGGGTTTCAGTTCCAGCTATAGTCACTTTGTTCCCTACTTTGAGCTGTGGATGCGGGATCTGGGAATGCCCAGGATAAATACCATCTGGAAGACCGGAAAGCTCGACGGAATCGGTTACTAAGATAGCCTCATGTGGAGAGGCGTGATAGGCCAGGGAGACAATTGATGGATGAAGGCTTTTGGTTGTCAGCATGAAAGCGGGCCACAGGAGAGAAAAAGAAAAATAGTTTGAGATAATGGGAGAAATGATCAAAGAGTGCTAGGGCAAGAGTTAGGGCTGGAATTCCCAGCATATCAAAGCCTAGCCGCAAATCTTGCTCCCACGATCCAGATGAAGAAGTAAAAAGTCGAACGCAATAAAGTAATTTTTAAAGACGAAAGATTTGAACTACCACATATTTCGATCTAGCTTCAAGTAAATGTGAGTTAAAGAATTTACTCACTGAATAGAATCGGCAATCAATGAGAAAGACGGGTTCCATCGATTTCCAGCTTTTGGACTAGATATAAGGACCTATGAACGCTTAGCTCAATTTCCATCCCATTTCAGTTCCAGGGTGTACTTCAGTCTCAGCTGTAGTCCAACGATCAGACATTCTCAATATCTGGATTAAGTTGGATTTCTTAAGCGATAGAAACCCCAGATCCATTATGGAAATTATATTGCTGTCAAACATTGAGAGCCTCTGATCGCTGAACTGCAAACCGAGCTATGCGAAATCCCTTGAACTTTAGTTGAACTTACCAACTAGCCCTGGTTCTCTGTGATGCAAAGGATTCATAGCATTGAAAGTGTGAGTCAATAGAGACGCACCGGCGTCCATACCCTTCAATCCTTGCTCATAGGTGGCCGCACTATGTCCCATACTCACCGCAATTGGGTACTCATCTCTCAGTTTTCGGATGTGCTCCAATGCCCCGGGTAGCTCTGGAGCCATTGTTACAATTCGAATCGCATTTAAGAGATTGTGTTTTCCATAGACATCTTCAAGAGTCGAAGTTTCGGGAACGAGCAGATTTCCGGCATTGTGGGCACCTTTCTTACTCGGAGCAAGGAAGGGTCCTTCAACGTGTGCACCCAATACGCTGGCCCCGGTAGATGAATAGGATGGTCTCAGAAATGGTAGGACGTTGTGAAAAACATCAGGTCGGACAGTTGGTACTGTGGGGTAGAACGCAGTCACTCCTGTGCTTGGGAGATATTGCGATAACTTTTGTACACCATCATGATAACTGGTAGGATCGACATAATTTGCAAAATGGAAACCCAAGGCCCCATTGATTTGCAATTCAATAAAGCCAGGAGCGATAATACTGTCTTTGAGGTCCACCACTTCCGCATCAGCGTCACAAAATTGGTTATCAATTATCACACCATCTTCATCGATAGTAAGAGGAGAATTATCTAGGTTGCCGTGGGAACATTTCCAACAATTGATGAATCGAGTATGCCCCATATCAAAGGACTGATAAGTGCGTCGCAATGGGTGATGGGTGTTGTTGTTCTATGGATGATGTCGGCTTCGAAACCGATGTCGATATCGACGTTCTATACTAGGACACAATCAGTGACAATGACAATGTTTGATAAATGTTACCTTGGAGATAGATAGCCAAGTCAGTCCATAGGTCCAAGTTCCAAGATATTCCATTGGTCACAAACGATCAGGGCGACAGCAGACCAACCAGGGAAAAGTGTTGTGCCTGGGTAGATATTTATAGGTCGAAGCTATCTCCACATAGCTACCTAGTACATGGGTAGGTGAAAAAGGTAAACTCAATTGAATCAGTCATATCTAGTACATCCATGGATATTGAAAGACTTTGATGTTGATAGGATACAATATGAAGAAAGGCTTTTGGATACTCTCGACGGATTTCTAACTCCAAATCTTGATTGACTCCGAGTATCAACACCTACCTACGCATAGGTAGTGTGCTTTGTGTATTTCCCTTTGTCAAGACAGGTGCCCCTCATCTTGGCCCTGTCAAGCAAATGTGTGTGCTTAGGTAAGCTGACAAGCAGTAGGTAGATCATCACCTCGGAGAACTTTCCCCGACCAAAAGAACTCTTTGAGCATCATCGTCGCAATTGTGAGCCTCCATCAATTCTAACAACATAAAGAGCAACCAAGCGTGTTTCATGATATCTTCGCATTCCAGAGATAAAATCAAGAAATGTCTACATGTACATAAACACAATCCCAATCCCATCCCGCTTTGTGATTGCGTGGCTGACGCTTGGCCGAAGAATGTCTCCAGTGAAGCTCTCAAGCTACCTTAATATGACATCACTTCCGACCGACCTAGCCATTTTTCCTTGTTATGCAATTCCACATCAATTCCAAGCAATTATTTTTACCATGGCTGCTACAAGTCTTCTTTAGTCCTTTTCTCGTGATTCGACTCTTCATACTCATAATCGATACCCAATTCTTTCTTTTACAATCCAACATACCGAAGTTGCTGTCAAGGCAGTAAGAAGGCAGTAAGAACATCTTCAATTGCAGTTCTTGTTGATCAGAAACGGCATTTTGGTTTGCTGTTTGGGTCGATCTGGAACTCATCCCGCAGATACTTTCCCCGCTTCCCCTTCCGCCTTTACATTTGACCTCAATTCAATAATAATCCTCCGTCTTTATCAAGATGTCGAACGATCATAAGAAAGGTCCCGGGGCACATTATTCCGGCTCCAATCCAATTCCGAACATTCAACGATTCGTGGAGAGTTTAGATTCGGATAAGAGAGATAGAGATGCAAAAATCAATGAACAATTGCAATCACGCGTTCAAGGAGATGCGACAGATCATACACAAGGACAGCCACATGGAGTTGAAGGAACGAGGAAGATCGTTACCGATCCAACAACTGGAAAAGATGTGGAAATTGAGGATGTTAATGCAGATTTCATGAAGGCGGTTGATAATCCACAGGTATGCTACATCTGCCAGCCTTATTGATTTTTGATATATATCTAACATTCGTGGCAACAGCTTTCCGTTCCAAATGCAAATCTTAACAAGTCTACACCGGTCAAGACAGAAGCTACCCAATCCGGGGAAGAATATAGAAATAATCAAGATATTACCGCGCCACCAGATCCAGTAGAACCTGGAAGCACGTCCGATGTTCCCATCCATGGAGAAAAGACGAATATCTTATTCCACCCTACACCCTCGGTTAGCTATGAGCCGATGTATGAATCTTTGGAGAAACGCTCAACGCTACTTGTCGTTGGAATATTCTTGGGTATTGTAGTTTTAGGAAAATTATTTGGGGGAGCTCTATATGGTCTTATTCCTTTAGGAGCATGCGTTTCATCAGGTGTATTTCTTTGGGTAAAGGAGGTCATAAGATCTGGCCGAGCTATGGAATGGGAGAGTGAGAGACAAAGGGGTCAAATGGTTGGTATATGCATCTCACAATTGAGTCTTTAAGCTAATATTCTCAGGCAACCGCAAATTTAATCCCGGAATCCGTAGAATGGATGAATTCTCTCATGGGCGTTATGTGGGGACTTATTGACCCCGATCTTTTTGCGTCTGTTGCAGATACTCTTGAAGATGTCATGCAGGCTTCAGTACCTGGTATTATTGAAAATGTCAGAGTCGCAGAAATCAACCAAGGAACAAACCCTTTCCGAATTTTGAGTTTGCGAGCCCTTCCCGATGGTCATGTTCAAGAAATGAAGGATGATATCCATCGACAAAACGAAAAGAACAAAGATCCTCAAGAACTGGCGGCCGATGAAGAAGGTGGAGATTATTACAATTTGGAATGCTCTTTCGCATATCATGCTCAACCTTCAGGAGGTGGAACTTCCGAGAAGGCGAAAAATATGCACATGCAACTGGTATTCTATCTTGGTATGAAAGGACTTTTCGGAGTGTAAGTTGTTGTTTCCTTCCACGGTGTGACATTACTAATCAATGCAGTCCTCTACCAATTTTTGTTGAATTGCAAGGTCTTGTCGGAACCGTTCGATTACGTCTTCAACTTTCACCAGAGCCTCCATTCTTGAAGGCACTAACATTCACGTTGATGGGACTTCCAAAGGTTCAAGCTGGATGTGTACCAATGATCGAAACTGGTATTAACATTCTTAATCTTCCTCTTATCTCCAATTTCGTCAATTACGCCATTGGTGCTGCTGCTAATGAATATGTCGCTCCGAAATCTATGACTTTAGACATGGCCAAATTATTGAAAGGTGACGACATTCAAAAGGATGTTGAAGCACTCGGTGTTCTCTGGATCCGAATTCATAAAGCTACTGGTCTCAGTAAACAGGATAGACGTGGAAGTGAGGGTGGTGGCAGTGATCCTTACATCACTGTCAGCTTCTCCAAGTACGGAAAGCCAATGTACTGCACTCGAGTCATTCAGGATAATCTCAACCCAGTATGGGAAGAGACGTGTGCTTTACTCGTCACTCCTGATCTCATCAAAGCTGATGAACAACTTTCGATGGAACTTTGGGACTCTGATCGATCAACTTCTGATGATGTTGTTGGTAAAGTCGAACTTTCCATGCAGAAAATGATTCAACACCCAGGAAAGATGTATCCACAAGTTTCTAAACTCCGTGGTATGGATTCTGATAGTTCTATGCCTGGTGAACTTCATTGGGAAGTTGGATATTTTGGCAAACCACAATTCAGACCAGCAATGAGAAGCCACGGAAAGGATGTTAATCTTCCCAAGGAATTGCAAGACAAGGAAGAATTACAAGATCCAAAAGGAAGTCTTGATACTCCTGAAGAAGATGCTGCGGTTCATACTCCACCTGATCCATTGTGGCCAAGTGGTGTGTGCAGTGTCATCGTTCATCAAATTGTTAACCTTGAATTACAAAATGTCAAAGGTAGTGATGGCAAACGCAAGGGGAGGGAATTCGAACCAGCAGTGGACGCAGGTGAGAATAAGGAAGAGGAAAATAAGAAGTTGCCAAGCAGTTACTGTACGATTCTATATAACGACGAGTTGGTATGTATAGTTTTCCGTTTTGATTCATTATAACTAACCTTTGCAAGGTATATCGTACACGTTCCAAAGTTGTTAGCTCAAAGCCTATCTTCAATGCAGGTACTGAACGTTTTATTCGTGATTGGAGATCAGCAATTATTACCATTACAGTTCGGGATCAACGTATGAGACAACACGATCCAATTCTCGGAGTTGTCCCTTTGAAGTTATCGGATCTTCTACAAACAAGTTCCCAAGTTACAAGATGGTATCCTCTGGATGGTGGAATTGGTTTCGGTCGCGTCAGAATCTCCGTTCTTTTCAGGAGTGTCGAGACCAGATTACCACCACAACAATTGGGCTGGGATGTAGGAACATTTGAATTCACATCTGATAGGATTTCGGCTACTGGCTATGCTAACAACTCCAAACTGAAACTTCGAACTGGAGGAAGTGTAGGAAAGATCAATCGTACCCAATGTCGAAAGACTGAAGGAGGTGATGGTGTATACTGGGATCTTGCCAAGAAAGATGGAAAAAATAACATTCGACTTCCAGTCAAGTATCGTTATCGTTCACCAATAGTATTTGAATTCCACGTCACCGGTAAGCGTGGAGCAGATGCCTATGCAGTAATTTGGCTCCACAAATTGGAGGATAATAAGGCGGAAGAAATTGATATTCCGATCTGGAAAACTGACAAGGGCATGAGACTCACTCAGAATTACATCACAGAGGAGAACTTCCGCGAAATCCCGGACATGGAAATCGAGGAAATTGGGCGCCTCAGATTTTCGGGGAGATTCAAAGCTGGTATGGATCAAGATCACGAAAAGTTTGTCACCGACAATGATTCCCGAGAAACTCAAGAAACTTGGGAAGCATGTCATTCCGAAGGCGTACGCGGTAAGATTGTAACGAAAGAAATTCCACCAGTTGTTCAACAACTTCATGATCAGTCTTTAACCCAAGGAAGAGATGTTCTCAGTCAAGCCGATGAAGACGAAAAGGCTAAGTGGTTAGATCAAGATGGAACAGATTGGAGTGGAGCTTTTGGTCAGGATCCTGCACAGTACGTCAATAAAGGTGGTTTCGGACAGAAGTATCAGGATGCTGATTATGAGTCTAGCATGGTACGAAAACCACGAGGAGAGGGTGGATGTGTTGAAGCGAACCTCAATGAAAATATGAGCGAGGACAGGAATACTTCGTCTACATCTTCGGACTCGGACTCAGACTCGGATGCGGAATCGGATTTAGGCTTGAATGATGCTACGACTAGATCAACAATCGAGAACGGCGGGACGGAGGGAAACAACGGATCGAGTCATTCCAGTAATCCAATCAAACAGTATGAGAATTATAAGGAGAATTCAAAGGGTTTGCATAGGAAGCAGAGGGGACTTATGCAGTGGAAGCCAATGAGAAATCTGGTTTTCGCAAAGGATGAGATGAAGTTTGCGGCAAGGAGAATGAAGAATAAGACGAGTCTGAGTGGTAGACAACCAGATGTTGAGACTGAGACTAGCTAAAGAGGATTCAAGGATCAATGTTTCTTTGTTGCAGGACATGGTTTGGCTGCGGAAAAAAGGTTCATCACATGGTCTTTCTTTCCTTTTGGGCGGTCGATATGCATTTTGGCGGTACATATGGGCGTTTGATTTGTGATGTCTTGTGGGCGAATTGGTAAACAAACGAATAATTAAGCATACGATACATGCATTATGCGGTTATGAAAACGAAACAACGTGAATTAGTTAGTTGCTCTGGTAGCAGTAATGAAGGAAATATTTCAACAATTTGTCAGTGTACCTACCTGTGTACAAAGCGATCTCGTGAAATGGCGTGTGAATTCGACGTTTGATTTCTCGATAAAATTTCTCGGTTAGGAGGGGGGAGGTGGTAGGGATAGAAGACATAGTTTGTTTGTTGATGAGGAAATGATGTAATGTAAAGCATTGCAGGCTCTTTTCGAATCAACATGATTTCGTCGATTAATATGAGCTAAATAAATCACCTCGTGTCATAAAATCACAGATTCAAGCAGGCAGACAGGAAACAAGTTTTTAAAAGATCCAGCTTGGTATATTTGTGTATCTCTACCCTCCATTATCTATCTTTCTATTCCTATAGAAGACATCCTATCGACTAATCCCAGCCCTTCATTCCCTTTCCCCATTAACATCATTAATTTTTCTCACCCGTCGTAATCTCAGCGCTCTCTCCCTCACTGCTCCTCTCCACCTTCTCAATCTGTTCCGGGTGTCCTGTAAGTTTCGTATCGGGCGCTCTATAATCCGCCGTCTCGTCAAAACGATAAAGGGGCTCTAGTACGGCATTCTTGTTGAAAAATACATATCGTTGAATCCAGTATGGAAGGGTTTTGGTGATTTGATATTTCATGAATGTACGGGTTGGGATGGCGAAAATGTAGTCTAGTTCTTCGAGGGTACGTTGCTTGGTCTCGGGGACGAAGAGGAAGATCATGAAGAAGGCGAGGACATTGAGTCCGGCTGGTTTTTTTGTGTTAGTTGGTTGTGTAGTTTGAGTAAATGGGTGGGAAACTTACGCGTAGAAGGAAAATGCTCCGACGGGATGAAAGCTTTCCAAAATCTTGGGGAAAGAAATCGATAGAACGGCTGCCCAGAATAGACATGTTGCAACGGCCCAGCCCATTCCAACTTCTCTGTGTGATAAGGGGAAAACCTCGGCTGAGTAAGTGAAAGGAACAGGTCCTTCTCCTGGTGAATAAAAGGCAGCAAATATGTAAATGAATGTAGCGATGAGTCCAAGATGGGCAGTGGAGCCTTCAGGGATGAGGAAGCATAGACCGGCGATGAGGAGAGACCATGCCATTTGTGGGAAAGTGAAAAGAAGTAGAGAACGTCGACCAAAGGTGTCGATGGTCCAAATGGCTGGCCAGCTAGATACACTTTATTAATATCTTGATGTAGTGGTTCAAAGAGTGGACAAAACGCTCGATGAAGTTAGGAGAGAGAAAAGACTTACGCAAATACGAAATTAACCAATCCGAATCCAAAACTAGCAATCAATGCATTCTTTTCGGAAGCACCTGCCTGTCTGAAAATGGTCGAAGAATAGAATGCAATGATGTTGATACCACACATTTGTTGAGCAATCATAACGGTAAAAGATGCAAGAGTTGCTCTTCGTACACGCGGAATGGTAAACAACTGAACGAATCTACTGACGTAGTTGGTTTTACCGACGATTGCTGCTTCGATTTTGAGTTGACAGTCGATGAAGTAGAGATCACGAGCAGCAAAAAGATCGTGCTTGCGAAGTCGGCAAAGGGACTTGTAGGCCTTCTGGTATTCTCCTCGCTTCATCAACCATCTTGGAGATTCTAGATTCATCGTTAGTTAATTGAGCCGATTCATGAATTGAATTTACGTACCAGGCAGAAAAAGATCAACGCTGCAAGAGGCAGAGCTGGAATGAATGCAGATCCAATTTGAAGTCTCCATGCGATCTTTCCTGTATCAATGACGACCAAGGTTCTGGATGAGTGTCAGCTGATGATACTTTATCGGAGAATCAATCAATGCTCACGGCAACAAAATCCTAAGAAAATACCAAAAGCAGTCCACATTTGCCATGACATGACCAATGCTCCTCGAATCATAGCTGGACTATTCTCCGCAGCAAAGATTGGTACTGTGCTTCCTTTCAGACCCATTCCAAGTCCCAAAATTATACGACTGGCAAAAAGAGTTTCCCAAGACTTCGCGAAAGCTCCTCCGATGGGAGTAAAAATACAAATGATAGCTGCGATAAAGATAGTACCGCGACGTCCGAACCAGGCATTGAAGGGATCACTCATCCAACAGCCACTGTATAAATCGTCAGCCATGATCATTTGTTATACCGAAATTCAATCTCAACTTACAAGAAAGCAGATCCAATGTATGGAGCTGCATTAACCAAACCGACAAGCCAATTATCACGATCATGGTTTGGAGAATTTGGGTTATCTCCTTGGCCAATCCCGAATTCTAGTGGAAATGAAAGATTTGCTCCATTACTACCCGTTTGATCCCAACCTTGAACAGCTGCACCGATAGAACAGGTGATGATTGTCAAGTAAAGCGTCGTTGGATGACTCCATCTATGCGCTGCCTCATATCTCAAAGCAACTTTATCTTCCTCATCCAATCTTCCTACATTCTCAAAGTTCTCTGGGTCGGATGCTACCAAAGCACCTTTTTCAAGTAAAGGAAGGATATGGTTGAGGTCGTTGGCTTGGGCAAATTCTCCTACATCTCGAATGAGGGTACTTTCTGATAAACCTGCCAAGGGATTTTGGATTCTATAGACGAGCAATTAGTAAAAGTTATACTTTCATAGGAGCTCAGCAATAGATAAATGACAACTTACTTGGCAGTAATATTATTATTCAAATCGACATGAGTGGATGGATGAGCATGCTCGACAGTGTCGACATTATCAATTTGATTCTTCGTTGACGCCATCTTGCAAGATGAAAACGAAGAAGACAACTAGAAAGACTTGGAGAAATCTTGGCGAGGTAAACAAGCAAGAAGAAGAGAAATCCAAGAAACGGTGGAAATCATAAGCCTTATAATCTCAGTTCCCGTTGGATTTGGGATCATCCAACTTTCCCCTCCATCTCAAAAATTGTGATTAGATACCTGTACCCAGGTTACACCCTTGTCGCATGCTACTGTGGAGAAATAATTCACTACAAATACGCGTGAATATAGGATTGCACCATCGACATATAATGCTAGGCTCGAACTAGGTAGAAAGATGTTCCATTGGACCAATTGACCAGCTAGTTACAGACCTTGCACAGGATCATCAAGCCAGGATCGGGAAGACCGAGCAAAAGACTTTGAAAACTACCTTAGTTACTCAGTCTATCGGGCTTGAGATGTCAAGGTAAGTTTCAAGGAAATGGGGAAAGCGGCATGCAAGGAGCCAATGAAGGGATATGTTACATTGACTAGGCTGAGCTAGGGCGGTTCCACCTAGATTTGGCGCGCGCCCCGCCCGTCAGCCCCCAGAAGCTTACCCCAACCCCGCGGTACAAGATACATGTGTGTACAAGGATCATATGTGAGCGAGAGAAAAAATTGCCTGCCTTGGCCAGAATTTCAGGAAATAGATCAACATGTCATTCTAAATAACTTCGAAGACCAAGACCCGTATTGACTCTCGAGTAATGAGGTCTTACACTAGGACATGCAATCTGGGGATGTGGGGGGAAAGTTTTGATTCTAAAAGTTTCGGGCGGAAATAATAATTTGTCAGGATGATCAGCATGTGTGCTAGCAATCTGCTGCTGTGCGATGAACAACGCTGCGAGGCTACGAGGCCGTTTCCGTTTGCGTGTGTGTGCGTGATGATATTTCGAAGAACCGGTGGCGGAAGCATCCTTCGCCGAATTGCGAAACTACTTCATGTTGAATGACTCAATGAGGTAGAGATCGTCACCCTCATATCCATGTCTTTCTGTCTACTCCATGGAGGTCAAAACCCCAACCAATCTCTCCAAATTCTCCAAGATCCCCACATAATTTCTCCATACCCCAGCAAAATTGCCATTCGTGTTCAAAAATGGTTCACCGTACGACGTCTATGTCACCTGTCATTTCATCTCACCAGATTAATCCTTCATTTCTTCGCTTGTATTTTGTCGCCGTTGTGGGGAATTTATTCCAACGATTCCATGTTATTTGATCTAATCCAAAAGAATCAAAAGTGGCGGTAAGGCTTATCGGGCGATCAAGATTAAGAGTGTGAGATCTAATTTGTGTTCGAAAACGCCGAGATTAAGCTACGCCGCATCATCGTCATCGCCCTGACGTGACTGCACACTTCACATAGTACAAACAGTTACATACCTAGGGACAAGGTATCCAAGGATTCACACGTGATGGAAAGCTAAGCAGTCATCCTAATTCGCTCATTCCTGACCGACCAAGTTCGAACATATGCAAAGCTGACTGTAGCTGGATTCGTATAATGTCCCGAAGAAACAAATCGGTACAATTCTCGGTATATTTATCCGATTGATCGTATGAGAAGTAGAAATGCAGTTCGTTCGTTGCCGGGCGGAGACAATTTAACGTTAAAGTCAAAGAATCAAATCGTTTGCCAGGCCTCAAAATGCGTGGCATGGCTTTAGGTTCCACTTCGGTCCAGCCATGCAAATGTTCGCTCTAGCCTTGAAGTTGGGAGTTAGCAAGGAATTATGGGTAGGTATTGGGCTCGGATTACTTATTCGTGCACAAGATAGCGCGGGGTTCATGCTAATAAGTAACACGAGAGTGGGTAGGAAACAGTGTGGGATATTGGCACATGGCAAAAAGAAGACGAAAATTAGTATATATCGTTCGAGAACTCACAAAATTTTTAGAGTTTATTAAATTGGTGGAGACTGGGATTTCATTAGGCCAACTAGTGTAGTGATCCTGCACTAGACCTATCAGTCATTGTTACCCTCGAACTCTTTTCAAGCACCCAATACGAAGGGTTACTTAATAGGAAAAGCAAGAAACACAATTGACTGTATAATGAGTACATCTCGCACACCAAACACAATCCCCGCCGTTATCTAGGCCACAACAACAACACACCCAGCCACTAATTTCATGTCGAAGAACAGGAGCTGGGTTAGAAGTGACTGATTTATGGTAGCTGCTTTTTGAAGCTTTGCCTGGATTGAAACACATTGTTGCGGGCAAGGTTTATTAAAATCTCGTATTGAATGTGGATACAGAATATTGTTGTTGATGGCTTGGGCTTTGGCGTCTTCAGGTGTGACGGCGTGATGTCGGTGATGATATTAACTTTAGTCGGGGGTAAGGCTTTATAGAGGTAAAAGATAAGAGAACAAAGAGGAAACAAAGGAGAAACAACAAAACGTCAGAGAGAACAAAAAAACAACAGAAAAAGAGCAAGGTGCCTCGAGAAGAAAATTTATAGAGGTATTGTCCGAAGAAATTGACTTTGACCCCCTTACACTTAGCGAAGGTAAAAGATATCGACCTTCATCTTGAAAAGCGCATGGGGGAAATAGGGACAAGTGAATCTATTTCGAATGATTGACGAACGATTTTATGAATCGAAGGGAAACTGCTTGAAGGGAATGGAGTTCGACGAGCAATAAGGGCGCTCTGGAATACTCTGCCTCCTTAGGGTTGTGCGCTTCGCCGTTATTAGGTAGTTATCGATACAAAAATGCGAATTCGAGATACTTCGTTGATATTCAATCTCAAAATTGTTTGCAAAAGAATTTCCGAGATGGCAAGTTTCCCTAGACACAAAATATCCATAAAGCCTTGCTTGGTAGTCTGCAAGTAAATCGAGAACAGCAGGATTGAAATCGAGTGGCTTTGGATGCGCCCTGAAATGAAAACAATATTGTGTACAGGGAAATGGCAAAACTTTGCTGGAGAAAGAGAAAAGACAGTCACGATGGGAAAGACAGTGAAGTTAAAGAAATGCTATCGTGATGATTGAAGAATATTAATTAATAGTATGAGTGGCAACACATGACCATCGACATCTATGCGTCACAAACACAGTCAGGATGACTCTCAGAATCTCTAAAAATAGATTAGTGAAGCCACCTCAACTCATAATTCAGTAAGAAGTCAGCCCAGACACCATCTTTGGGTAGACTAGAAGTGTCTGAATATCCAATTCATGTTTGTGAAAAGTTTCCAAATATATGCAGATAGCCTGACACTCCAGTGATACACGCCTCCAAATCCACCAATGTGGAAATTGGCAAACTTTTCCAAGCCAATAGGCTTGTAACAAGAGAACGCGAGGTTCTTTTTGCAAGAGTAATCTTTTGTATTGCGGATGCATACTGCTGACAAAGGTCCAAAACTTCAAAATTACGGTAATAGGATCGTCAAGATCGATAATATCCGATAATAAGGATGCCGCAAGATGATAGGGGTTATCATGTGATTTGGAGCTGGGATACAAATTCAGAAGTGTGACGAAAGCTTGGGGCAATGTCTCAAGACGAATGTAAGAGAATTGTGATAAAGTTTCAAAAGGGGGTGCCATCAATGTCTTAAATGCGCTCGCACTTTGGTCCAGACCCAATTTCCAAATTTCAGACTTCCCATAGCTCATCGTTAACCAATTCAGATCTAGAGATGAAGGTGGTTTCAAAGGCCAAGCTTCTTCCGGACTCGCTGCTTCAATATTGCAAAATGCAATTACGCCAAGAAGAACGGAAGTTGCCCATAAAGCATCGCGTTCTGATGAAGATTCAATTGCTCCGGATGCCAATTTTTTGCTGAATAATGATACACTTTGACACCAATGAAAGGCTTCTCGAGAAGACATTCTTATACTGTGCTCAATAGAGATGTGTCGGTCATGCATTAGCGTAAATGTGAGTAGAGCGTGCATCAAGTATGGATGCTGTAGTGGGTCAGTAGAAGATCAGTGGAAATTTATGTTTCAACATACCAGACATGATAACTTGATAAACTCATTTTGATATATCTGAAGATTCCTACTCGTTGTTATAGAGTAAACAGTTCTCGTTTGAAACTTATTCAATAACTCCAAATGTTCTTGGTCGCTCAAATCGTATACATCAATCTTTCCGGGAGTTCTCAGCCGCGAACTAATAGAGCTTGGGACTGTTTGGTTTAATGAATAGGGAAATCTTTGCTGAAGAGTCTCGAAGGTAAAAGACTTCTTAAGTAGTTGAAGTGCTGAAGTTTGGTTGTCGTAATTGCAGAGAACATTGAATTCTGCACACCGTTTACACTTTGGTCTATCCTCATCACCACTACAGGCGACGAGTTAAACATATTCCCTAGAGATGGGACAAGAACTTGGACATACCTTGACTTTTCTCAATTTACAGTTTCCACATCCACGACGTGATTTTTTGTGTGGTCTTATCGTCCGGTGGGTTCCTTTTCCGGAGATCGAGACGGGGGCTGTCATGGTTCTAGAGTAATTGAAGATTTATCGAACGTAAGGCCCTGAAAAATAGAGACTCTATTGCATGGCCCAAGAGATAGTATAAGGTCTAGAAAGAGAAGAAGGAGCATGCGCAGTTCACGATATGCTGCTTATGGATATTCTGCGAGATAGCAGCTTGTTAGGACGGGTCACAATGAGATAAGGGGGTGAAAGGGGGAAGGGTTCATATTAGGTCAATCGTCAACCAGGCAAGCCATGATGGTATGCTATGATCGGCATCGAATTTCAATAATATTCGATTGATTTCAGATCTGCATAACATATAAAAAAGCACGACAAGGTACAACAAGATCTTAAAGTCGAAGGTAGATTCTCTCACATTTTTCCCAGTCTGACGGTCTCCCCATGTGCATTCTTCGGAGTCGGATAAACAAACACCTAGTGAGTTTCGGATAACTCATGGGACGCTAACCTTCATTCGCATTCACAATTCCACCCTAAGCGATTTTAGTCATTGGACCAATCAATACTAGTATTTTAATCCTCAATTCAGTTCCACTAAAACTTTAAAAACGTCTCTACTCCGTACACACGTTCTTCGCATTTCGCTCTGGCTTTCCAAACATACTAACTTCATCTCGCATTGTGATAGAGTGATAACATTATCTGCCAACGATTTCTGGAGGATTTCGCATAGAAGTTGTAATTTGGGTGAAGAATCGGACAAAATGGAATGGAATTCTCCACTCACGTTGATGATTGGAAGTCCGCAACAATGGTAAGAAATGGGTATAAGTATCTTTCATTGTATGCTCGTTTTGAGGATGGGCAATCAGTTCTTAGCACATCTCTTTCTCATATCAATCAGATCTTGATACTAGGTACTCAATCTCAGATTTATATCGATCATCTCCGTCAAATCGACATCTATCGCAGCCGGAAACTCTAAATCCTCTCCTCGCTCAGACGTCCCACTAGCATGTCTCCCCCAATGACTTCCCCCCAAAATTCCGCATTATGGTTGGAACTATCTGGCAAGCTGGAGGTTAGACCTGCGCCCTATACTCGACCTCTGAAGAATGAAATTGTCGTTAAAAATGGAGCTGTTGCCGTGAACCCGGTAGATTGGATTAAGCAAGATATGGGCAGTCTTATGTTTCCGTGGGTGAAATATCCATTGATTTCTGGATATGATGTTTCGGGAGAAGTGGTTGAAATTGGCCCCGAAGTTACACGATTTAAGGTTGGAGATCGTGTTACAGGTATGGCAATGGGTCTCACGGAATCATCCAATGTCCTGACGCAAAGTGGTTTTCAACTCTATACTATCCTTTTGGATAATATGGCTTCGCTCATTCCGCATACACTATCTTATGAGCAAGCTTGTGTGGTACCTTTGGCACTTTCTACCGCAGCTGCCGGGCTTTTTCAAAAGGACCAGTTGGCGCTAGAATTGCCATCGTTGTCCCCAAAATCTACGGGGGAGACTGTACTTATTTGGGGTGGTTCAACCAGTGTCGGCGTTAACGCTATACAGTAAGTCTCTATTCTGCATTTGTTATCTCCTTCATTCCCTCAATGATCTCATATTAACAATAAACCTCAGATTAGCCGTCGCAGCTGGTTACGAAGTATTCTCTACCTCATCTCCCAGAAACTTCGACCTTTTAAAGAAACTTGGTGCAAGTCAAGTCTTTGATTACAATAGCAAGACTGCCATTCCTGATATTATAAATGCATTTAAAGGCAAGACTACCGCTGGTGCAATGTCAATAGGACAGGGAGCTGCTGATGCATGCATGGATATCCTCAATAAGTGTAGAGGGAGGAAGTTCCTTTCAATGATGACTTACCCCATACCATTTCCACCACCAAAAAGATTCATACTTCCGAAAGTTATATGTACATTCGTTCCTTGGATAATCTCCAATCAAATTAAGAAGATGGTCAGAGGAATTGACAATGCATTCGTTGACGGCTCAACTGTGGCAATGAATGGCGTAGGCAAGGCAATCTTTGGGGACTTCCTTTCGGAGGCGTTGGAGAAAGGCGTTTTTGTTGCCGCTCCTGAGGCTATGGTTGTTGGGAATGGTTTGGAATCTTTAGAAAAGGGAATAGAAATACAGAGGAAGGCGTTTCTGCTAGGAAAGTGGTAATATCGCTGTCATAAACAAGCATTCAAGAAATTTGGTTAATTAATTACTTTTATATAGCTCTATCACTAATAGTATTCCTCGTCTGCAAGATTTTCAATTCTTTGTCTGATTTCTACAAAGTATACATGGACGAAGAGACGCTTGCCAGGCCTATATCAGGGAACGCATGTCACCAATCTTTGGCCGACCTTATATGTATCCAGATTGACGACAAATAAGAAAGGAAGAGGTACTAGTTTCTTGGATAATTATCACCGAAAGTATGCTGTTGAAACGTGGCTGATGGCAGCGAAAAGTTTGCTTCAGGCACCTCGACGCATGAAACAGTGGTTCCAGAAAAGAATTTTCTAAACGACAGATCTCACTTTCACTAGAAACTTTATCCAGCTCTCATGCAAGATCGATCATTTGGAGCGTGTAAGTTCTTTGGAGGCATTCAATTCCAAATCGAGAGGAGATATATAACTGGACCAAGTGAATTGAATTTAGAAACTCGAGCTCAGAGATATTCACCGATAACCTCTTGCAACATTAAACAGGTATCTGGAAATTGAAGATATAAAGGGTATCATCATTCACAACTTCTGACCTTTTCGTTTCTCTCCTCGAAACATCATGACTTTAGCGCATATAGAATAAAACATCAATAACTCTCCTCATCTCCCCTCCTTCACAAACGGAACAACAAACACTACCAGCCTATAAAGCAAAGCAAGCATCACACATCATGGCCAAAAACTTCAGACCCCACCCCTCAAAAAGCGACCCCCAGCCCCTCACTACCATTCCCAATACAACTGGCGTCCTCACTGGACCTTGGACTCCCAAAGCAAAAATATAGCAACGCGTCAATATAACAAGACGTGGAATTCCAGACACTCTCACCTCGCGAGACAATATCCCGATGCGCCTCCGCACGGACCATTTTTAATATACATGACTGATAAATTCTTATGGCGCGAAAGTATGTGTATTCATTACTGTTATTTGTACGATTATCAACCATGGAGGGGACATCATAGCTAATACGTACATCGTTGTGCTTGCGAAGATGTGAGACGAGAATATGGTTCTGAGATTGCGGAAAGAATGAGCTTTCCGGGGAGATATAGGGGGTCTTGGTATCGACGGAGGGTTTGTGCAGGTGAGGTGTGTGGGAAATGTGGACAGTGTGGATGTTATTGTCGATGTTGGGGGGGAAGTGAGGGGTTGGAGAGCCAGAGGAAAGGGGTGTGTTTATGTGTTGACGGGGTGCAATCTGGGGGGTCTTGTTGCTCGAGAGTGGGTAGCAGTGTGGGAAAGGAAAGAGATGGGGAGGTGAAGGTGGGTGAGGGGATAAGTGATCCAGATACTCCTATCCCTTCTATTAAGACTGATGGGGAGACTTGTTCGCCAAGAATGAATTTCGGTACGGAAAATGAAGATATGGAATTGGGAGAGATGGTGTTGGATTCAGATATTCCTATTCCTTCTATCGAGCTTGATGCGGATGACTTCATGGACAAAGAGGTATCAGGGGGACGTTTAGTTGAGCTTCAGAACGGGAAGGATGAGAGACATATTGTCGAGGAAGAAAGCAGTGATATCTTAGAAGCAAGAGCCAGAGATAGCCACGGAACTAGATGCCAAGACAAAATGAAGCTGGGCAGAAATCACCACCAACATCTGCTTACGACGTCAAGAAGTCAAATTTGCTTGAGAGAGGCTGTGCCCTCCACATAATGATGCAGGGCAGTCCTGACTGATATTAGGATGAGTACTACTCGATTCCTAAGTTCCCGAAAATAGATTTGGTAGAAAGCGGTGATTTATTAGTTACATTAACTTTGATAGATAGGATGGACAAAAATCTCACTCGCACCATTGTCCACCTCATGGCGGTGGTGTTCTAGCCGGGGTCTTTTCCTGGATTGCGTCTAACAGTCTAAATGGATATCTGACCACTCGAAGTTCTCAAATATTGAAATTATGTGGTGTCATTCAAGAAATTAAATCCAATTGCAATATCGTATTTTCTAAATCTCGCGACAACTTGTCGCATTCATGTGTGTCGGTATCCAAATCACCTCGTTGTTTCACACTTCTTTGAACTTTCGAATAGCTGCCTGTGAATTCAAGCCATTTGAGAAATTGATTATTATCTAGGATATCGACCCAACCCCAACCAATCATCATCCGAATCACAAACACGAACGACCATCTTTCACCACCATCTCTCCATCGCAAGCAACACGATGAATGGTGTAAGTTTGCCAACACGAAAAAGATGGCTGGGTGCACACCTAACGACGCCACGTGTAAATCACAGACTCCGCCAAGATAGCTGGCCAGAATTACCATCTTTAGGAGGTGCATTTTTTAAGTTTCACGTTTTTCTTCTTTTTTTCAAACGAGCCATTTCAAGAGAGGAAGGTTGAAAGGAAAAAGGTGATATGTAGTGGAGGAATTAGATGAAGGAAACGCGTGCTTGATAAGGTTACTGGAGGGACTGTGATGATCGTGATGGGTCCTACGATGAAATACCTGGGTACCCGTGGATCTACTAGCTACTTCCTGACTGTGACTGGGTGGGGATTCCTGTGGCGAAGCATCGATGTACCTTACGGAGGAGTACTGTACCGTGTGTTGATGAATTCCGCTGGTTCATGGGTGGGTGGATTCTCCGGGAAAGATTGCCAAGATATCAAAAAGTGCAATGGAGATCAAAATCAAAACATCGTAACCTTACCTTCCTCGTACCTTTCTCGTACCTCACCCTCGTGATTTCCATAGTAACGAATCAATCCCTCTTCAATTCTCATCAAAAGAATCCAGAATTCTCGTGGCTTTTCATAACTATTCCAAAAGAATCATTAGTTACTTCCCAGCTTCCAATCGCACAGTCCTCCCAAGACCTTCCCAACCCAACCTATCAAATAAAACCCCTCAAAGGTATCGTAGAAAGGAAGGAACAATAGCCGGACCCTCACCCTCCAACCGCAAAACTCAATTCGAGCTTCCTATTCCATCCAAGAAACATCGACCATCTATATATAAAACCTGCACTATGATGGAACGGCAAGTTGCTTCCCTGTTCATTATATTTCCCCGCAGCGAGGCGTGCTAGGGTAGCTCTCGTGTTTGGGGGAGTTAAAAAGGTCTCCGTTGCTATTGTGTGTTTTGTAGGAAATTCACTTCGGTTTCTGTCATCATTTCTCGATTGTCGTTTGTTTACTTGTTTCGATATATATCTTCATTCACTGTTGTTTTGATCAAGTGATTGACTTACGAGTTAAACAAATAAGGTTGGATTCTTTGAGATCGATTGATTGAAAATTTATCCTAATAAACAAATCTATTACAAGATAACGAAAAGAACTATCGAAAGAACTATCGAAATCTCTGTACAATAAAAATCATCATCGAAATGAAGTTCTCAACCGCTTTCTCCATCGTAGGAACTTTCATCGCTGTATCTGCACAGAATTTCGGTGCTGAACCTGCTTGCGCTGTAAGTTCCCTTTGCACTCTTTTCCCCTCTCTATCAATATCCATCACTCTCCATCTATTCTATCTTCTCTCCTTTCGCCCCTTCTCCCTTTACACTTTCCATCTCCTCCTCCATAAACATATGTCCCTTCCACTAACCCACCCACCCCAGGTCACCTGTCTCCAAAGCGCCATCTCCGTCGCCGGCTGCGGAGCCAACGACCAAGCCTGCCAATGCGGCACCGCGCAAGCCGCCATCCAAACCGCCGTAACCCCCTGTCTCATCTCCGCCTGTAACGTCGACGAACTCGCTTCTGCCGCTAGCGTCGGCTTTGCTCTATGCTCAGCATTCAGCGCTTCTGCTACCGCAGTCACGGGAAGTGTTACCACCCAAGCCATTACATCTGAGAACCCTGGAGGTCTCGCAAGCTCAACAACTGCAGATGTAAGCGCGACAGGAAGTGCATTGAGCTCTAGCAATCCAGGCGGTGTTGTGAGCATTCTTACCAACACCAGCGTATCGTCTACTGCAAGCGCGACCGGTACTGCACTGACATCGTCGAATCCCGGAGGAGCAATCAGTTCAGCTATTTCTTCGGCGTCCAGCTCAGTCAGTTCAGTTATTTCTTCGGCGTCCAGCTCGGCCAGTGCAGCTGTTTCTTCGGCATTAAGCTCGGCATCTGCATCTGCATCTGCATCTGCATCTGCATCTACAAGTTCACCCGCTGCAGTTACAACAAACGCGGCGCCTACTATGGGTGTTCAGATGGTGGGAGGATTGATGGGAGCGATTTTGGGTGTCGTTGCTGTCTTGTAAGGGCTGGAAGGTTTATGTCGAATGAAAAGAAGATTAATTTGTGGGGATGGAAGAATTGGACAGATCGGATATGAAACTTTGCTACAATGTGATGAAATGGGGTGGTCGTATTTCAGGGTGCTAATAATTGAAACCAATGAATGAATGGATTAATTTTTTGATGAAATCTTTCGATACTTGATAGAGACGATTATAGGGTTTGTGCAGCTTGAATACGTAGGAAATCCATGCCATTAAACGCACAACACGAAGTTGATCCCAAGATTTATTCTTTCGGCAGTTTACTTGAATTCGCACTTCACATCATGTCACATAGATACAATCACCATGATAGCTCAGTCACAATTTCATAAAAATCCATGTAATTCCATAGAATTGTATTTCCGCCAACTATCGAAGAAAGCAATGTGCCTTCCTCAATTCATACCAACTGTATGATGTCATGCTACAACTGAATATTTATCAAACCCAAAGCAAAGCTCGCAAAAAGTGTGTATCCCGCGAAATCTTTTCAAAGGCCGTCCAAATCATCAACTTTAAAAAGGAAAGAAATATCAAATAGCACAAGCAACTTTTCAGCCCGCCATTTTGTTTCGATAAATGAAGTATCCAAGAGGGAGATTTCAATCATCTTTGGACCGAGATCTAGGAAGATTTCAACTACTTTCCTTTAGATCCATCTTGTCTGGGAAGAATTCAGCTACCCCCTAACAGACTAGATGTGGTTCAAATGAGATGTCATCTCATCCTCTCTTCATTTATGCGGAAACGTCATTTCTAGCCTTCTTAGCTTGACTTTCGGCAACCTCATCCAACTTGCGCTTCTCGGGAACACCAGCAATCTCAGCTTCCTTCTTGGCCAACAAAACCTTCTCCTCTTCAGTCATGTTGGGCAAAAGCTCAACAGCTTTGCCGGTCTTGGTTTGTCTGTGGAAAGCACGAATGATTGAGTCGGCATCATCAACTGCAATGGACCGAATGTCGGCAAGGGCCTTGATCTTAGCAGTACACTCTTTGTATTGCTCATCGGACATCTCGATGTTCAATTGGTTAGCACGAGACTTGATAGCGTTCCATCCAGTAAGTCTAGATGCAAAGTGAACGTATCTGGTCATACCGAAATCGGCTGGGTTGATGATTTCGTAGGTAGATGGGTTGTTGAGGATAGCCTTGGCATGAATACCAGCCTTGTGGGTGAAAGCACTGAAACCAGTGATGTAGTTGTTGAAAGGAATGTTAACCTCAACAGCTTGTGCGACCAAATCTTCAATATCCTTGAGCTTGTGGAGCTTGTACTTGCCCATGACGTATTCACGGTCTGCGACAATCATACGAGCCATCAATCCACCGAGAGGGGTAATACCGTTTCTCTCACCAATACCCAAAACGGAGGTATCGATGTGAGTAGCACCAGCCTCCAAAGCACAGTATGCGTTTGCGATAGCGCAACCAGTATCATTGTGGAAATGTGTTTCGATATCACAGCTAACGACACCACGAAGGGTTCTGATCAAATCGTAAACTTGTCTTGGTGAAGCGCATCCAACGGTATCAGCAATGCCAACACGGTTAACACCAATCTTGTCAACAGTGGAGTAAATTGATAGGAGATCGACGAGGTTGGATCGGAAAGAATCTTCGGAAGAGAATCTGATTTCGATGCCGTGTGACTTGACGAATTCGATGACTTCAATAGCGGTGTTCTTGATGTAGGTCATATCCTTTCCGTGGGAGTGTTCCATAAGATAAGATGAGGTACCGATAACGACATCACTGAGACATGTTAGAGGTGATAATTCTGCGGGAGAAAAATCAAACTTACACTCCATCAACACCAGTTTGTACTGCGATTCTTGCATCATCCATATGACATCTAATGTGAGTAAGAATCTGTGAGAGTTAGTATGAATTTCCGTGTGCGGAGACTGGTACCAACCTTAGCCTTCAAACCCAACTTGCAAATAGCTTCACAATCAGCTCTTGATTGTTCTGAAGCAGCTGGTGAAGTCAATTCGATCTGCGAATTTTGTTTAGTATAATCTACCTAATAGAATTCTATAAATGACAATTGACTCACATAGTCGACACCGAAATCGTCCAATGCCTTGGCAATTTCAATCTTCTTCTCGGTATCAAAGAAAGCATTGGCGAATTGTTCACCTTCTCTCAAAGTACTTTCGATGATCTTGAAACTTGAGATATTGCTGAGGAAGTCGCCGACGGGTTGATATGGGTTATCTCTCTTGGCTGGATGTGGGTTCTTCTTGGTCTCAATGGCTGTGTATCCTGGGTGAGCTAGAAATGATACGTTAGTATTGATATCGACATTGGAGACTGAGAGGTATGCGCACTACCATTTGATCCATTAGAAGTAGTGCCATTGCCATTAGCATGAGCGGCAATAGTCTCTAAAGCCTGCTCTGGCTCACAGGAAGGACACATTGTGACGTTATTGAGGAGGTTTTATGATGGTTGATTGAGGTTGGGGAGGGAAGAGAAAAAAACTCTAGAATTGTGTTTGTTGTTGGTTCTTTCAAAGGAATTGAATTCTTCTTCTGCTTCGTCTTTAGATGGATAGAATGTGGTTAGACAATAGAAGAATTATATGTAGATGAAAAACCAAGGTTGATAATGTTCAATTGATGTGATAATCAGGTGAATTGATTCAAACAAGAGAGAAAAGAAAGAAAATTTCTCTTGTACAAGAAGAAAAAGGTATTTATGCTTTCCAAGGAAAATCTTTCGAATGAGGTATGACTCTGACTCTGACTCTGACGCTCTTCTTTTTCTTTTTTGTTAGTGAATTTGGAGGTGTGTGGGGTTATGCAGAGACATAACGTACATAATGCATAAAAGATGCATAAAAGATGTTACAGTTTTTACACTCCACCTGTGGTGAAGAGCGAAATCGGACCACTAGATTTTCATTTGTTAGTAACGATTGATGGTCATCACGTGCGATAAGCTGTAGCCATTTTCTTAGTCATCTTGTTGCATTAATGTTGCATTGGGAAAGTCGGTGAAGTCGGTGAATGCTTGAATGCTCTGATCTGATCTGAATCCCTTTTGAATGCCTCGAGAATGTTTAAAGTTTGCCACTGCATTGCTTAATTGCTTGATTGCTTGATTGCTGTATAAAAGGTAAAGCTTACCAGGAAGCTATATGAAGTCGTATAAAGCTGCATGAACTTATCGTCGACTAGAGAGCTCTTTCCATATTATCATCACGTTACATTCATTGCATTGCATTTCTGTCCAATTTTGATGGCAACAAAAATAATATATATTGTCCTACCTACCTTGCCTTCTCTTTTCTTGGCTGATCACACTACACAATACTTTTCTTCCTAACGCTGTGCCTCGACAAGAAATCATTGGAGAGGTCGTGATTGGTAGCAAAATTTTATCGGGACCGAGTTTCCAGCAGTTGATGGGCGCTTGCGTTATCCAAATTCATTAGATAGTGCTCTCTCGGGGTGACAGACCAAAGCGTTGGTAGTTCATCGTGTTACCAGGTCGCCATCGTCCATATTGGCAAACTTCCACCGCAGGTCGAGTCAATACTAATTATCGTCTCAGCCGGCCAAAACTGCATACACCTGACGATGGCCGATTCACCTCTCGTTCGCCTATCATTTGCGACCAACCATGCCTCAAGCTAAATTCGATTTGTTGCCCATCGTATTTTCTTGCTCTCAAAGTTGGTTGCTCTTACCATTCCAACCTTGACGTCGATTGATATCTCGTGGAATCTCCACCATCCATTTCAGATGGGTCGCACAAAGATGAGGAGAAAACCAACCGTTATTGCATGTGTACCAATCAATATTCATGGCATGCGCGAGCACTGTTGATCTTTGGCTCCAAATAATGTTACGAGTTGGGTCCAGTTACGAGTGGCTTATTAATGATAAGGCCAAGTCAGATTAGCAACTCAAAAAGCAAGTGCTTTGGATCCTTAAATTAGATTCTTCCATTCTAAATTTAACCATCTCTACTCTACGGGAAGGATGGCAATGATCGTAAAATGCCATTGCTGTACCAATTTCATGATCGTTCCTGATGGCGCTCCTGCAACTGCAGCAATTTCAGCCTTGCAATATATGATCTCTACCAATAATGTGTCGGATCTATTTATCTTCTTTGACATGAAGCGATGAAATGACTTCATGAAGGATTTAACCTTAAAAATTGGATCTTGGAGGGCCAAGTGGGAGAGTCTTATTCAATTCTACGAAGTAACCAATCACAGTCATCAATTTGCTTACCTCATAGCTGACATAAGTGCCTTTGTCGATATCATTGGCATAACCGTGTTGTCGTCGTATGTCTCGCACTCAAAATTGTCCGTAATCCCGACATCTACATTATCTACAAATTTGCACTGCCTGCTGTTGGAAATATTAAAGGTAACTGGAAGCCTCTCAAGCTCAAAATGTCAAGCTGCAATCATCTTTCCAAACATTCTCCTCTCTTCCCATTCTCGTTGTTTCTTCAGTTCAAAGTAACTTTTATTGCTTCCCTCCCTTCTTAGCCCTCGCTTCACAACCGATATCAAAATGTCAAATTTAACTCATTCGGATGGAAATACTGGTGGTTACGGCAATGTGACTTTACTTATGAATCCACACTTGTGTACACTTGACACTTGTGATCTTTCCTTGTCAAGTTTCGAGTATCGGCCAACCGTGGTTGGAAATACCATATTCGCCGGTTTGTTCGGGGTATTCTGTATTGCACAGTTGGCTCTAGGAATCAAGTTCAAAACATGGGGATATATGGTTGCTATGATTCTTGGATTGGTATGTTCTACACTTGTCAATGTCCACCCCACAGTTTAATTAGGATTGAATATGAAAACAAACAAAGTTTAAGATTACAAGACTAACTTTCTCGTTCATTAGATCCTCGAAATCATCGGTTATATCGCTAGGGTTCTTATTAATAACTATCCTTTCGAAAAGGATTACTTCTTAATGTATCTCATCTGTCTAACCATCGCCCCTGCTTTCCTCACCGCAGGAATTTACCTTTGTCTGTCTCGAATTGTCATTATTTACGGCCAAGAAATCTCTCGCTTCAAACCAGGAACATACACCATCATCTTCTGCACCTGTGATATTATCTCCCTCGTGCTCCAAGCCGCTGGTGGCGCCATCGCTTCAACTGCCGACACACTCGACGATAAAGATTTGGGCAAAAATATCATGTTAGCAGGTCTCGCTTTCCAAGTCTTTTCTCTCATCCTCTTCGCCATCCTCTGCGCTGACTTCGCATGGAGAGTTCGCCGCGCACAAGGCGTTTGGAATGCTCGCTACATCGATCTCGTTTCTTCCGCTCTCTTTAAATCCTTCCTCAGCGGACTTTGCCTCGCGACAATTACCATCCTCATTCGTTCCATCTACAGATGTGTAGAACTATCGGGTGGCTTCAATGGCCCTCTTTTCATTGGTCATGAGGTTGAGTTCATGATTTTGGAAGGTGTGATGATTGCTCTTGCGTTGGTGGGACTTACGCTATTGCATCCGGGAATTGCCATGAAAGAAGCATGGTCGGAAGCAAACTTTAAGTTTAGAAGTGGGCACGAAGGAATGGAACATTTGAAGAGAGTGAGTGCTGGAAGCGATATTGAAATGGAGAGTGGGAAGGTATTTACGAGAGAGTGAGGGGGGTGAATAAGTTGATGGGCTTATGGGTTAACGGGTCGATGGGTCGGTCGATAGAGGGTCTTGACAAATCATGAAAATGATGTCTTTTGTTCCCTTTTGGTTTACGATTTTCCTTTGGGTAAAGGCAGACTTTCATACAATTCTACCTTTTAGGGAGTTCTAAAGACGGGACAATGGTACGGTAACAGGAGTTCAAGAGCATTTGCCACGGTAGATGCATGATCTTGTGCAATATATATAGATATCATAGATTACATTTACATTTCATCATAGTATTATTAGTGATACCATTCCATTTATTTATTTATTTTAGAAGGTATCTAGATTCAATCATCAAATTTTTCTCATAAAAGTGCATATGAATTCTATAGTCATCATAATTATTTATTTTTCGCATCTCTTTCTTTCTTTCAATATTTCGTAATTGGGAGAGAGGAGGTTTATGTATGGTATTTATGTGTGAAATAAATAAATGAATTCCATGGATAGTAATTCCTGTGTTTAATTAGGTACCTGTTAAATTTCATCTAAACTAGATATCTAATCAGAATCAAAATCAAAATCAGAATTATAATTCTGATCATTGCATTTATACATTTCGTAAGTATTCATGGATATCTTCTATATTTTCTACATTTCGTATGCCTAGATGAATAAATAAATAAATAAACAAATATCGAGAGTAGTAAATATACAGATCAAGATCAAGAATAAAAACAAAAACAAAAACAAGAATAAAAATATCCATATTCACATATATATATATATATATATATATCCATACCGATCGATCGATCGATCTATAAAGAAGTCTATGGGATATTCTTTAAACTCCTTAAGCGAAATAAGAAAATCTATTCTATTCTATTCTACTCTATTTTACTCTATTTTATTCTACTCTATTCTATTCTATTCTATTTTATCTATTCTACTCTACTCTACTCTACTCTATTCTACTCTACTCTACTCTATTCTACTCTACTCTACTCTACTCTACTCTACTCTACTCCATCAAGTAAGTTTCAATATTGTAGTTTGGCTATGGGCAGCGAGTGATCTGTATAATGTTCTCTTAGAATTAGAAGACAGTATATTTCTCCACTACATACGACTAAAAGTCGATGTCAATAAGTCTAGCAAAATGGGATAGATGAATGGATGAAAGAATGTACACATAACAGTACCTGATTACTTCCCAACTTTGAAACATCACAGTTTGGCGGTTGTTCAGTAGAGAATTTCTCAGTAGACATGTATGTATATATGTATGAATGTGTGAAATCAGGCGAAATTAAAATTACTCTATACAAATCTCTAAACAGGTTATTTCGTAATGCCTTCCTTTCCTATTGATTCAACCCATCGTCTCTCTAATGTGTATTCATTAAATCCACATGCTATGCCTATGTGCGTATGTATGTAATAATCATATCTATCTCTCTCTCTCATAAAGTCGTTTCGTATCCCGTTCACAAGAAAGACCCAGCTTTCAAATTCTTCTCGGCGGGGCTCCCCATCCGGATGATTTCTCGTCTCCTCCTTCCAAATGTCCATAACTACTCGTCGCTCTCATCTGCATATCATCCGCCTCCCATAACTCTTGAGACTTCGCATCTCTAACCCATGGTCCCCTATTCGTGTTAACTCTTCCTGTAGGAACTACTCTCAATCGCTCCGTCGGTGCAATTGATGCTTCGTATGTTGGCGCCGGGGCACCATTATACGGAAGATCATCTGCAGCACCATCACCTCCTCCAAATGGCATTCGCGTTATCGAATCCCCACCTGCCCTCATATGTTCCTGATGCCAACCATCGTTTCCACCGGTACCGAATTTCTCCTGTGAGATCTCCGGCAGGCGTTGATTGCGAGCTTCGACATCGGCACGGCGATAAAGTGTACTGGGTGTTGAGCCACCTTCCGCGCGCGATTTGTCTCTTCCACACATTCCAATTATCACACGGATCAACCCGATGAGAACGATGGTGAAATAGAGAATAACAAGTGAGGTAGAAATGAGAGCTTCTTGTCTTATAACCGCTTCCAATTTCTTTCCCACCTTAACCACAGCCTCTGTAATTTCATCTGTGGTGCTCGTAGCAGGGTTGGCGAGGAAATTGTCGTCTGCCGTTGAATTTGTGAGAGAGGCAGCTGCACCGAGTGAAAAGACGTCTGGTTGGAATTCGGGGAATTCTACATGAGCGTGGTCGCTAACCCATGTAAGACCCTTTTCGATGCCCGCAATTTTGAGTCCGACCAAACATTCAAAGACACCCATAATAGGTTTGTAGAGGATAGTACCACCAAATGTAACATTGAGAGCATTGGTCATCTCATCAGTGAAAACATTCAAGGTTTCGTTGATAGCTCCTGTTGTCGTATTAACCCATCCAAAAACATTATGATTGATTTCCGTGTTTGTATTATTGATGACAGAATTAGCCCCTAAAGCCCATGATTCCGATGCATTGTTTAAAGCCTTGACGACATGTTCTGCAAAGTCTCCGACTTCGGCTGCGAGCGCCGGGATTTCTTTTTCGAGGGTTTTCAAGATAATGTATTGACAGAGACAGGTAAAGAGACCCGCCAACCCGAGTGCCAAAACGAAAAGTGCTGGGATAGATGTAGCATATGCAATGAACCATCTTGCCAAGATTTGATTCTTTTGGCTCTTGAACCTCCTTGAAAGTTTGAGACCGAATTGTGAAGTATAGGGACGATGAGCTTGATAGAGAATATCCAACTCATTAGTATAGTTTCGACTCCTGAGTAAGGCGGCTCGTCTTTGCATGCTGCGCCAACCCCAGATTTCGCGGTAGGCCATGGGAATACAAACGAGAATAGCAGCGACGAGTAGGACGATGAGCATAATTTTCTTGGCGGTATCGAGGGTTTTAACAAGGCCGACGAAAAAGTCTTGAATGGCGCTGTTGTCGGAACAAAATGTCAAGGCTTTCTTTTGAGGAACTGGGAAGACTGATTCATCGAACTTGTAAGCGATCATTGATTCATTCACGAGTTTCTTTACCTCTTCGAACGGAAGTTTGATGATGTTATCGGTGAAGTTTTGGACTTGATCGAACGTTGGAAGGGATGCGTTGAGTTTGGCGAGATCGGCATCCATAGTCGTAGGGTCAATTTGAATGGAATTGAGTTTGTTGATCTCACTACTAAAGTCGAGTTTTGGCGGTGAAGTACTGCTTCCAAAGATACCACCGATATTGATCTTCGATAAGAAGCCATTAAGATCATCTTCGAATGATTTGAGTCCAGAAGACATGTCACCGGTGATAGTATTGATAGACTTGTTCACGAAAGCGCCAACGTCTTCGATCATTTGTATGGCGACTTGAAGACTACCAGTGATAGCCAAGGTGATGAGACACATGTATGTTGAGGTCATCATGTGAATGACGAAGAGAACGATTTCTTCGACACCAGTGAGACTCATGTAAAGCATTTGCATCATACCATTGACAGCTTTTGTAATACCAGCAGCGGCCATACTGTTAACACCTTGAGAGAGATAATGGGGCATAGAAGCCATAGCACTTCCGACATTCTCAACACTACTACAGGCTGATAACGCTTCGGTTTTAGCTGATGCGATATCTCCTTTGATACCAGCCAAAGAAATAAGGAGCCGAACGATGATAAGTAGTAAGAGAATTGTCCATCTGTTGATCCATGTCTGTGATAGGCGCGCTCGAAGACCGAGGTATGGTGTATAGTAGTCATCGGCAGGTGCGGCATTTATATTTCGATGGACACCGTAAGGGTGCATCTCGTGGCTGCTGTTGATGGAAGAATCGTTGGAAGGGGCGTGAGAATGCTGGATCTTCTGAGTAGCTATGTAGCCTTTAAAAGCATCCATCTTAGCAATCTATCTTGTATTGAATTACCTCCAAGGTAAAGATTCGTATTAGGAGTTTGCAGTTGTGCAGTGTAGTCTATGCAATCTATGCAGGCTGATGGTTGACTTGTTTTTTGAGTAAAAGGGAAGTTCGAGGTATTGAAAAGAAAGTTTAAAGTCTCTTGGAAGGGATTGAATATGTTGTAGGAAGTACGAAAGTCGACTTGACTACAGAACCTTGAGGTTGTGGTGAAGAATGATATTGTGAATAATTAATGAGTGTATTAAGGAGTCATAATAGAGAACCTTGCTCTATTGTTTCTATTGTTGATTTCCGAAGGTGTCCGAAGCGAGAAATCAATTTTATTGTTGTAATGACAATAGAGAGAAGAGAGAAAGAAAACGTAAAGTGAATAATTTTTGATATGAGCAAAGGGGAGAGCGAAAGGAGGGGGAAGAATGAGCAATTTGGCGAGAACGTATACTTAATACAAGAACACACAAAGAAAACATAGAACTCACGAGTATCACGAGTATTAACCAAACAAACTATTTTGAGAATCAAGAGGTTGAAACAAAGAATAACGACGAATAACGCTTTGTTTCGGATTCACAATAAGATTAGTTATTATGATCATTCGTTGATCCGCTAAAGAATTCGAAGAGTGATGTTTGATATCTGGTTCGTCCTCCGTGATTGTGTTTTCCTTGGTAGAAGCGTGATCCCAAATGAGGGGGGTTGACTGAGGTGAATTAAGCGCCTCTCCTCGTCAAACGTCTAATGACCAGTAGATTGATAGTTCACTGTATGACTGATGCAACAGTGAAGATTTTGAAGAAGAAATTAGGTAATCTTGGAAGACTAATGGATTCCAAAATAACTCTGGTGGGTACAGCTCAAGTGAGATATTTGTTCCAGTTCTTGTGACACTTCAGAAGGATTGGTATCTATTGACTGCCCAGATCTTCTTCTTTCCCCGTAAAGCTTCGATTTCGTTATTTTTGATGAAGATTGATACTGGTGCTATTGATTTGTAACGTATGGATATCCATGAGTTCCAAAACGATGAATCTTGATCATATATCTTAATAGAATGAAGTTGTCTATGCCGTGATGAACAAAAATGGTGAGAAGCGGTGCGAACTTTGAAGGCATTTTCCTTATTAAAAGTTACCCCTCCGATGACATGAAAGTTCCTTCTCCATTTGAAAAATACTATACCAGCAATATCAATACAGATGCCAAAGGTATTGTCTCTCGAGCTCTCTTGCTGTTATTCATCAATCATCGTGTGAAGTTATGACTTTGCAAACCAGAAACTCAGCCACTCAGTGACCATATTAACCTGAAGGTCAGAGTAAATCAGAGACATCATTAAGGCAGGGTCTTAGACCACAACAAAGGCCTCTTTCTTTCGTAACTTTCGTATCCTCAAACCTCTTCATACAATGCATATGATGAATATAATTAGCTGAGTCTTCAAAATCTCAAAGGATGCAACGATATCCAGTGAAGACAAAAAGATAAAAGGAAGGGTTGTCCAAAGCGACAAATCAGAACTCGTGACCCTTCATTTTTAGCCTGGAACGCCTCGAGGACGCTAGAACAACATGGCATGAAACCCCACCGGTAGTTAGGCCCAGTAATATCCAACCACTTGATTGTTACACAGCTGAGTAGAGTACAGTTAGAGTATACTTCCCAGTAGGTAGTGACAGACGTCGGATATTTCAATTTACCATGTATACGAGTACCGATGCAAGAAATCCTCAAATGTCAAATTAACCAATCAATTCATCATGTTTCCATCTTTGAACCTCATTATCAGATCTCATTGGTTTGAAGTACCCCCTCGTTTAGCGCTGTGCCATAAATTGTGGATTGGTTTGACCTATTCATACTATCCACCACGGCATTGGGCGATTAGACGGATCATGGAAAGATGCAGTCAGTTACTTCGCATGTTATACATATGCATGCCTGTTATGGGGCAGGCCTGAGTTTGGGTGGTCAGAAAGTTTAATTGAAGGTATCATTCCACTAAGGTTTTGAGAATTAAAAGTACATGGGTATACACAAGGTAAATCGTTGAATTAATATACAATTCGTGGTATCTTCTTCCATCAAGATTAAATTTCACTAACAAGAACTTTGACATCTGCCACAGCAGTCCTAGCCATCTTCTTCAAGAACGTCTTCTCATCCGCTTCTCTATATCTTTCCCATCCATCCAGTCCTTCTTTGGCTTGAATGCTCAAAGTTTCGTATCCTTGCTTGATTACCCCCGCAACTTGTACACTTGTAAGGTGTTTCCTCTTTCCAGTTGATCCATCCGTAAGTAATTGATTATAGTGCGTAGTGACACTGATCAATATATCTATCGAACTCTTCGGACGTTTTCCAAGATTGTAATTATCTCGAAATTTCACCAGTACCTCCCCAGTTTCTACCAATTTATAAAACAGGTCGTCGTATGCCGCAGGACTGGGCAGGAATGCTTCTCCGGCGGATAATGACAACGCAATGAGGTTGACCACGTCATCAAGAAGTATTTCGATGTTTAGGAGATTCTTTAAGTCCGTTGTATAAGTGGTAAGGAATCTCACAAGTGCAAGTAGGGATCGGAATAATTCAGACCAGTGGTACGTGAGGCGTGTTCGAGATCGTGAAAGGTGTGAGATGATTCGTAAGATGATTCCCACACATAGAATATAGAGATCCACATCTAGTCTCTTTCGGAGGTTATGATTTATACCATCTATTGCGACATCCAGCATATAAGCAGCAAATATCCTATCGGCGCGAACCAAAGGTAAAAATGGCTGTCTTTGTCGACATAACCGGACTGGCATTTTGCTTTCCTCGCTACATATCTTTTTGCATAGTACTTGATCTTCGATCAATATTCGGAGAACGATGAGGTTGGTACGCGCATAGAAACCGGTTCGAGAGGATAGATGCGCATGTTGAAGTATGTATGAGGTATATGATAGGTAGGCACTGAGGGGGTGTTCGACTCCTTTCTCCACGGGTATTGATACCAAATTAAAGCAAAACAGCTTGTTCGCGTGTGTAAAGTCGTACGTAGCTAGTAAAACAGCTGCTTCGCTGCCAGGTCTATGAAACTGTTAGTATGATTTCACATAAGCTCCGTCTTAACCTACAATTTTGAGAACATTTCCTTTGCAGCATCTGGGTCAAGTGCTGGAGTCGCTGGTTTAGAACCCGGAGCAATTGCTCCCAACCCTATCATACTCAAAGTGCTTCCAATTGACCATACTTCCGGTATATCATCTTGAATCGCAATATATTTAGCCCTGGATGTCGTACATGTATGGCCCACCGAGCGAATTATCTTTTGTATAGTTCCTTCGTTAACAAAATCATCAAGTCGTAATCTGTAAGGGTTTTGAAATTCGAATTTGTTGTAATTAACTAAGAGTCCTAGAAGAGTAAACGGTTCGAATGTGAGTGAAGTGGTATCTGAATCTTGAATAAACTACAGACGTCAGTTTAGTTGGGATGCGCAGAAAGGAAGATCATACTTTCATAAGAGAAGGGAAAAGATCCCGATGCGTGAAATAAGAAAGTAAACTGGTTTGATATGCGCCTGAAGTCACTGATAATGCTGCTTCAATAGCTTTGCGACGAATATCCACTGGGTAACGATTTTCAGTGATGTTCTCCCTGTTTCTGAATGGTGTACCTACAATTCCTCCCTGTTCGAATTGTGACATCTAATGCTGCAACAAAATCTGTAAATATCGCATCTACATGATCTAATCCTGCAAGAACACTTATTATATCCGAACTTGGGTTTGTGTATTTCTTTGATAGGACTGCTGCTAAGAAGGCTGTAATGGTCTGAAATTGTCAGCCTTGTCAAACAAACCCAGGGGCATTATCATACATCAAGCGCATGTGCATCTGCTGGATGATTTCCTGCCTTTATACATCCTACTGCCCTTGAAAACAGTTGTCTAGTTTGTATCTACAATAATCAGTATTGGCTTATGTGTATTTCCCTGCGTTCCCCCATACCTGAAGATGCAGCAAATCGTCGGCACTAAATTGATTTAGAATAGTTTGCAAGGTGGCTTTATTCGGTCGCAACAGGAAGAATTCCTTCCAGAACCCTTCCGATTTATCAGGGTCGTCTTCATCCTATTTGTTCATCAGTATGAGCAGAATGCGACACAGCACTGTATGAAATGCGGAACATCAGTCCGAACCCACCTTGAATAGAGCCTCGTACAACTCTACAATCTTTTGTTGGAATACTTCAGGGCGAGCTTGTTGAGTAAGAGGAGATGGCTCCATACTTCATGGCAGCAATTGATATATCCTCAATGCAAAGGGGGGGGGGAGGAGAGACTATAGAATATGAATGGTTCGAGGATGGATTTTCCTTATGTCGCAAATGATGGAATATCTTTAATTAAATTTATTATGGATGTGCTCTGGCCTTACCTCCTTACGTAGTCAAAAAGCCCCAGATTTAGGGAATGGGTTATGGGTTATGGTTATGGGTTATGTGGTAGCTTCATTAGCCGGCGGCCGATAAGTGTACAGCACTAATCATTAAGAAGTATAGTGCACTCCCGATAAACTTTGTGGTTTCTTATTGGACGAAGGACTTTCTTTGAGAAGACCTGGTTTTGGAGTGAAGGTCCCTCCCTTCCTTGAGATGGATTTATTCGATGTTCTGGTAAACGTCTAATTTTCCTCCCATTACCTCAAAAGTTCTTGCTTTTGTCAGCTTCAGTGAATCTTGGTCATACCATATGAATACCTAGTATGTATCATTTGTGATTCATCTGTACTGTCTTTGAATTGCTTACAATAGATCCATTACCATTGGTTCGGTAAAACTATGATCCGACCCGACCTGAGCCGAACTGAACTTTGAGTGAGCCCATGATTTCTAAGAACAGGCTAGGTAGGAAGTGAAAGGATTCTAAGAATACTACAAATGTGATTAACAACCCTTAACATAACATCTCAAACCCTTTAATATATCATTCTTCCACCCAATACTTTGACTTCAACATATCGATAGTCAGACCTGCCCTCAACATGTCTTTACAAAGAGCGGTTGCTCCTCTGACATCATCAGCGCCCATCATTTTCAGATTTGCCTCATCACAACCATCGGCCCCTCTACGACAATGTTCACACATCATTCGTCAATTCTCTTCTTCCCGAGTCGCAGGCGCTGAGGCAAAACGCAAGATGCAAACCAGTACCTGGCAAACATATACTCTCTCCACCCCTCCGCCACCACCACCAGCCCGCGAAGCCGCTCTTCCGGAAACGTCCATCACCGGAGGCATTCCACAAGTTCACGACACTCGCCCACCTTCGATTGGTGTCACCGAAGCGGAAGCCCAAAAGTCAAAGCCTGTAAAGAAGAGGCGACAGTTCAACTTTGTTCCTCTTAAGAAAACCATCACCCTTACCCCACGAGCCGTCGAAGTTTTGCGCGATTTGAGCAATCAACCTGAAGCGAAACTCATCAAGATCAGTGTCGCAGCCCGTGGATGTAGTGGTTCGGCTTATGACTTGAAATATGTTGAGAAAGGTGCCCTCAGCGATATTGTTCATGAGCAGGATGGTGTCAAAGTTCTCATTGATCCAACCGCACAGCTCAAGATTATTGGTAGCACAATGGATTGGGTCGAGGATAGACTAAGCGCAAAGTTCGTTTTCGACAATCCAAATATCGGTAAGTTCCACTATATCTCTCATTCAATGTCATCTCATTCATTGGCCATTCCGACTAACAATGCACAGACAAATCCTGTGGATGCGGTGAATCATTCATGACAAAAGACGAATCAGCAGCACGAGAAGCAGAAAAGAGAGCTTCCAAGGGTTTATAATTGATGATACGATAAATACGACAGTATTAGATTTGTGATATAATGGGCATAAGCATGGGCATGCATTGGATGGCGTTTCGGTTGGCGTTGGAGGGAACCGACCTGCGTATAAGCACGCTCCGGTGGTATACTTTTTCGGATTGGCAATTAGGGACAGTGATACCTCACAGGCAGGATAGACTTTGCATATAGTTGTACAGCATATCGATACTTAATGCAGACAAAGTTTCATGACAGTAATGAATTTTTGTCAAATGTTTCTCGCTTCTAATCGTCTTTAGCACTATTCATTTCTTCCGTCTCAGTTCTTGCATTTATATCATTGGTATACATATCACGTTTCCATTACCATCATCCCCTACATCTCCAATCCCACCCCTTCCATCACTCGACTTCCACAACCCCAACTCCGCTCTCTAGAAAGCACCCATTTCATAATCCACAACTCTAACATTCTGCACTATCCCTCCCGCTTTCTTGACAAACTCTTGATGTGCTGGGTCTTCATTCACATAGTAATCTCGATCGGCGGTGGATGCGAAATGAAACACAAAGCCGTGGGAGAAACCGCCCTTGGAGGAGGAGTAGAGTATTAGTTAGGTGATACTTGGATGATGTTTGGGAATGTGGAGTGAGATGAGGTAGGGTAACAAGGAAAGGTAAGAAGGAAAGGAAAGGAGAGGAGATGGAGGGGGGGATTAAGAAATTAGACGAGTGAGACAAGGGATGTTGGGAAGAAGGGCGGGATCGGAGGTATAGAATGGTGATTTTAACGATGAGATGGGATGTGATGAGATGTGATAAGATGAGATAAGATGAGATGGGATAAGATGAGATGGGATGAGATGTAATAGGAAGTAACATAAAAAGCAGGGTGTAACACTACTTGATGGCCCTCTGGCGAATTATCCCTCCCCCCCGAAGATTCGAGAATATACGGTTTATGAGATTCCGGGTGTAAGCAGAGAGTTGAGAGGGAGAGCATATGTTTGCATAGCTTTGGTTTTTTGTTTCGTTAGTTGATATTTTGAGGAAAGGAGAGGAGTTGGGATGGGATGGGTGATCATGTTATTTGGGTAGGCTTGGCGGGTCAAGGGAGAAGGGGAGATTATCATACTTCGTCGATTTGATCTTTGTGAGTGGAAGGTTTGAATTCGAAGAGGACGATGTGGACGAGAACCATGGTTGCGGAGGGGGATTGCGATTCAAATGTAGGTAGACTTTGAAAGCGAGAAGGAGGAAAGTTTTGGGAGGAGGAGTGGATTTCGGGATTAGGATATTGATATTGAAAGGTAGGATAGGTAGGTATTGATAACTCGGCTTTTTGGAGGGGTTAGTGGGGAATTCAGGATGTTATTGGCTGATGTGGGAAGATTAGTAAGGGATAATAAAGTGGAGTGGAGTGAATAATTGTGGTGATGTGACGTTTGTTCATTTTTATTTTATTTTATACTCGTACATATACGAATGATAGGCGAATTATTCATTGTGTGCCGAAAGACATCGCATGAGATCATTTAGACACGGACAGCTATAGTTGGGAAGATAGCTCGATCGTGTTATGAGCCAGACGGAAATAGTTTATAGTAAATATCCTCACGGTTCAGTTTGTGATAACATACAAGTGACTAATCCTTAGAGAGTTTCCCCCACGGCTTCCATCACTACAGAGACTTTATTTACTTATTATAATAGACTTGATGGTTTGCGATAGATACCCTTCTCTTATATTCCTACCTTACAATCCTCGAATCTTACAGACCCATCATCTCGTCGCTTTCGAAGTAAACGAGAGATCTAATGGTTTAGGCGAAATTCGATTCCCACCCGAAAAATTGCATCTCGATTCTAGTCGAATTATCCTAGATTATCGATTCTGATCAATATATACCTAATCTGCATTCATCTTATATTAAACACGTGCGAGAGTGTTTAAAACCCTGGTTGAAAGATCTATAATATCATATATCATATACTCTGATTAAGACCTCGATGTCAAATAGTAACAAAGATCATGATACTCTACAAAATTAGTTACAAGGTGCTACATAGACGCACGAATTAAATTCCACAAAACTCTACAATCAACAGAAACTCAAGTCAAGTGTGCGCATCAAATAAATCATTCACATACTAACAAGATGAGCCTGATGAATATTCCGCATGATGCATACAGGTATACTAGACGTACCTAATTAACAACATATTCATCTACCTACCCCTCCCCTCGATCACCGGTTCAAAATCCCATTCACAACCAAGACGTAACCTCATTTTCGCTTCCAACTCATTCATCATGTGTGATGTTTCGCAAGAGAGCTTGAGGTACTAGGGAGGTATCCCGAGGTGTATTGAAATTCATTCTCAAGAGTCTTCTAATTCTGATTTGAGGAATTCACTGGCTAGGTACCTATGGAAGATCTGGATGTGTGTGGATTTTCTGGGTAGGATGTCAAAGATAAGTTTTAGTCAGTTGCGATGGCGATTGCAATCTTGTGGATTGGCAGTGCGACTGCGACTGCAACTGAAATGGATGGGTAGCTATGATCTGTGGATATATATCACGCTAATAGCAATGACAATGACAATGTTACAGAAGGAATTTTGGGTCAGAAATGAAAGTACAATAAGAAGACCGCCATACAAATTGCCACCCCAGAGGAAGACATATCAGTTAAAAAAAAGGGGTGACTGCGCAAGTTCTTATATACAGTAACAAAGATATTGTATATATTCTTCCGCTACGCTCCGAAACATCACAGAAAACACATAAAACAAAATTATCCTCTCTTATTTACCTTTCAACCCCAAAATCGTACAAGTCCTCAAAGTATACTATCTATGCATACAAAGAAAGATAAATCATCACAGTCTCATGAACATCTCACTCAATGATATTCGATGCACATAAGAGACTAATCTACTAGATCATCCACCATCCACCATAAGATCTCATCCACCATAAGATCTCATCCAAATATCAACATCTCAATACCAATCCACAAAATCCAAACAAAATCTAATCCAAGAGTATCCACTATACCATCCACCATACCATACCACGCTCCAGCTCCTCCCATTAACTCCCAACCCAATATCAATTTATGAACAGCCCACAGCCCACAGCCCAGTATCAAACCCAATAGCAAAGTACATCTGCCTCATCAATCGTATAAAAAACAAGACTGTTCTTATATTGCAGATGGATGGTATTTTACTTTTTTTTTACTTTTTTTCTTTTTTCTGGAAATATCCATGTAGCACCTTGAATGTATATTGATGGTTTGGTATTCTTATGCTAATGCCAAAGATAAGATTATGACGACAAGCTGAGTTTGAAAGAGCATACTTGGATTAAACTGATAGCAGGAAATTGGATTTGACAAGTAAGAGTGAGAGATATTTCGGTAAGAAAAGGCTTGAGTTGGTGTAATGCAATTCAAAATTTCATAAATAGAACATAATGCAAATAGGAATCGAAAATACAAAAATTGCTAGAAACGTTAAAAGTGAAATCTGCTCAGCTTGGATTTCCTTACAGAGCATAATCAATGGGAATGTATACGTTTAAGCTCCAACTTAATCTGATTGAACTTTTATAATTCATTGCTATACTGCTACTGTGCAGTGTGTGCTTATTCCCTCATTGATAACCAACTAGGTAGTCCTTACTACCAATTAAATTCATTTCCTTTTCCACAAGATGATTGCAGATCTGGTATGATATGTCCATCATTTCCACGTGGTATCTTTATTTCGCCTCAAACCCTGTATGCTAGAGAGACTGGAAGCTACTCATTGCGTACGGTCTCTGAATTCCCCATAGAACCAAACACCAAACTCCATGGACACTTCATGCCCTCCCATTTTCACTCCAGGAATTCGGATCAGTTTGCTGTCGAAATTTGATGGCCCCTTTCCAGGATTTTACTGTGGGAATGATCATGCGCAAGAACAGTGATCAATAACTCGTCCCTCAATCTCATCTGCCTTTCGCAGCATCGATCTTATTCCGTAGAGCTTCATTTCCTTGCATCAACTCCTCTAACCAATCGGCCGTCATTACCAAGATCGCACTCTTACTGAACCCACCACCTCGTAGCCCTGGTACTAATTCCCCTAAATCCTCAAATCCTTCTCGAATTAGAGTCCTTCGTTTTTGTTCACTCTTGATATGATTCTCTCTCTTTTGATCTTCTGTTAAATTTTCTCTGGTAGATTTTGCCGCAGCCGAAGTAGATTTTCGTCGTTTGTGACCTGCTTCCGATGGTCCTGGGGAACTCCCACTAACTTTCACCACGGATTTCCTCTTTTTCCTACCGTCCACTTTAGGCTGTGGTTCCTCATCGTCTTCTCTCGCGTCTTCAACAGGACTAAATTTACTCTTTCGTCGCTTCTTTGGTGGCTCCGTATCTTCTTCCTTGACAACTCCCGAGCTTTGCCGTCGTTGCGGTGGTAAATTCTTTTGCATTGTCGGACTGTTCGGTCTCGTGTTTTCCGCACTACTTTCCGCACATAGAGCTGCCCCAATAAATCCATCGAATGCCTGCAATCTTTGTCGTTCCGCTTCGTCGACTTTTGCTACATTTGGTGGTGGAACAAATCCTTGTGGTGATCCAAATCCTGCATCAGAACCCCATCTTATGTCGACTTTTTGAGGAACGGGTTTTGGTCTTCTCATCAAGTCCGGGCCGGCATGATTCGGTCCAAACATCATTTCGGTATATAAAGTATCGCGCATAAATCCATCTCGAGGTCTATCCAGTCCTGATGTTGGAGTAGGGTAATGCGACATGGATTGTGGTCTGACGTGATGATTTCCCGGATGCGATGGTAAGCCATGATTTCCAAATAAAGTTTCACTGCTTAAACTATGTGATCGAGCATTTGATCCGTTTTGTAACACGGTAGCAGCTGCTAAAACATCTGCGGATTCAGTCGAAGGTGGCAAATGTGAGAAAGGTGCTTGAGAGAATGGTGGATGCATTCCGGTATTCCTATCACCGAAATTCAAGGACATTGGATTCGAAAGCTGAGGTTGTTGATCAAAAGTAACCCTCGTTCCCATAAATGCCGGGGGTAATTCTTCCCACCCTCCTCCAAGCTCTCCTCCATCTTGTGTATTTGAGAAGAAGTCGTAATTAAAATGATCAGAGCTTACTCCGTCAAAGAAAGTATCGAGAAGGTTGGATTCGCTATCATCGAGTAATGGCGGACCTGGTGCTGGAGCTGTAGGTGAAGGGAAAGGAAAAGTGGAGTTTGAATCAAATGCGTCTGACCCATCATATTAGCATGTATATTTTGTAACCAGGTACATATTGAGAAGTATAAAGAGATACTCACAGCCAAATGGCATATCAAGTTCGGGTGGCTTCGACGAACCCATATTAAGACGTTGAATCGCAAGCATGAGTGCCAAAAGAAATTAATTGAAAAAGAAGATTCGTGAGAAGAGATCCCGAGGGAATTTAGTGAGGATATAAAGTATTGACCATTGAGTATCGAGGATTGAGTATCGAGGATTCCAGTATCAAATATGTACAAAATGATAGGGGGGTTTTTTTTTTGCGATTCGGCGTTATTAGATAGCTGTGTGACCGATAGCTCAATGATGTATTCCGTGTGATATCAACCTAGTATTTGTTTACTTCCTCCAGAAAGGTACGACTCGTCGATAGGATGCAGGTTGTTTGAGAGAGATCGGAAAAAAAATATACGTGAGTTAACAAAGGGCGAAGACTTATCTCACTCCTCCATGATCCTTATTCGAAAGGAAGAAGGAATCAATGATTTGAGGAACATTAAATTGAGTGAACGAATGAATGTATTATTCCGAATCAAAGAAAGATATTGGAAGAGAGTGTGAGTGAGCGTGAGCGTGAGCGTGAGAGTAGAGTAAGAGTGCTGGGAAAGCTTTCCTCATTGGCCTTGTGGTGGGGAACAGACCAAGAATCAATTTTTTGATGGCAAGCTTAGGTACCTGGTAGGTAGGTGTTAGGTATGAGGGGGGCTCCGGGGGGGCTGATCCTTTCAAGGTTTCTCTTTGGGGTAAGGGAAAGAAAGGGTCCACGAAGAGAGATCGAGCTTTCTCGGCTTGAATTTCCTTGGAGGAGGGGAGAGGGGAGAGGAGGTGGAAGAGAAGAAGGACAAGGACAAAAGAAGACAAGGAGCAAATAGATTTATCAAAGAACAGCGCAACTTTTCGATTGACAAGTCTGCTGTCTACTGATGACTAGATGTTCTTTTTATATATTTGGTTTAAATACAACTATAATTATGGGTAACAGATATATATATAAACATATATATATATATAAACATATATATATATATATATATATATATATATATATATGCATCCTAGGTTAGAATACGAAGCGAAGTATCGGTAGCTACCTATTTACCTAGGTATTTGCATCTCTACTCCGTAAGTAACTTTTGATTGAGATAGACTGGAATTTCCAACGTGGCACACGAGAGAACAATTGACATCAGATATCTATCTTGGAGTAGAATCTTGTTTCCGAGAGTTTCCATGTGGGCCAAGCTGATTTTGATTCAATGTGAGGAGATTGTTACTGTTGGAGTGAAGTGAGGTCAAGTCAGGTCAAGTCAAGTCAAGTCAAGTCAAGTCAAACCAAGCCAAAGAGAGAATGAGCAACGGGTAGGATGACACGGCAAGGCAGAGCAAAGACATAGCAGCTAGCTAGCAGGGCATAGTAAATGGACAAGACAAGACACATGAAGCTTGACCCTTCGGAAGATTTAGGACTACTTGAGCGAGTACTCTACGAATGTTCCTGTGTACGTATAGCTATCGCATACTCGGTAGCTAGCTACCATGTATTCAAGGCTCGACGTGCTATGTATAATAGAATTGATTTTCTAGTTCTTCTTAGTGTTGATGATCTTGTGGATGTTCATGCCGTTATTCATGCCGTCCGCCGTCCACCGTTCCCTGGGATCACACTTCACTGGGACTAGGTCGGATCATGATTGTATTGTGGTATGGGCCACCACTGGTGGACGCTTGTTTGGAGAGAAGGGTCATAGAACAATCACATGTCAATTTCGCAGACGGATTACTCTTTTCTACTCTTTTCTTTTCTTTTCATTCTTCCCTTCCCCCCCTCGAGCCCCCTTCCCTTCCCTTCCTACTCCTACCTACGCCCGGTCTTTTTTCAACGTACACTAACCTCACTAACTGAACTAATATATCACTAATATCATGTGGGGCCGTTTTACCTAGGCACGCTCGCATGCCTCTTTTCTTCGTAATGTGATGTGATGAAAGAATCTGTATTTATCTCGTTCATTACTCAGTCCATGATACATATGTACCTAGGTAGCGTGTGTGTGGGAATTGATATCGGTACATGCCGTCCATACAAATGCAAAAGGCAAGGAATGGCGAGCCCCAGTCTAATTACCTAGTAAATGTGAGTGAGGTGTGAAATACAAGTTGGATGTGCAATGTCAAGTATGAAGTGAAGTGTGATGAAAATAACAAGACACTTAATACCAGTAGTAGCTGGGGAAATTGAGGGGAACAAATGATTCAAGGAGAGAGACGCGTGACCCTAGATGTGAGAAGCTAAAGAGAGAGAGTATGAGACATTCTCAATAATACCTACTTATTAGTACAGACCTAGTACTGACTTCCTCCTTACATTTACTATTCACTTGCTGAATTGAGAAAGGAGGAATAAATCTATCATCTTATCGTACAGAACTACTTCAACATACTTCACTAGTACTCACAAACCTACCAGTCCAATCCATTCAGCACTAACCTATTCATCACCATCAGTAGACCACTCTACAAAGTACCTCATCTCAAAACTTCACATCATACATCTTACATCTCACATCTCACATCTCCCATCTCCCATCGCATATCACCCCCCCCTACATCTACCCACCAGCATCGATAATTCAACACCACTTTCCGTATCATCGTACCTGCATCAGTGACCCCTCCCTCATTCGGCTCTTTTGGTACAACAAACATGACTCTGTTTGCGAATTGATCATCATTACTTGCAGGAATTAAATCCTGTCCTCACCTCCTCCCTCCCACTTGAGCCAAAAAAAAAACCTATACCTAGGTCCACTTCAATCTCAATCTTGACCATTTCCGAGCCGGTATCAAGTGTTGAGCCGTGTCGGCATTCCCAATTCCAATCTCGGTGTCAATACTGTTTCTTCACATAACCTGGAAACGTTGCATATTTCTCAATGTGGCGTTCGTCATCCTAGCTTTCAAATTCGGTACCAAGCAAGCTGGCAAGCAGGTCAACGAATGCATTCAAATTGCATACTTCAGTCCTGCAGTGAAACAATCAAGATATCCCAACATCTTATCATCGCCGCGATTGAACGTGTCAATCAGTCATCCAATCTTCACACTACTTGTGTATCCTTAATTTTTAATTCTTTACTACTGCCGTACCTTTCTTTGTCTTTCGTTGTTCTTCCTCTCGTCAAATTCCCTGAATCCTTTCGCGCCGAGGTCAAAAACATCTGCGGCACGGGGATTTTACCTTCTCCATCTTCCTCCGCATTTTCATCAAACCATCATTCCGGGGGTAAATACCTAAAACGGGTATACACCACCCTCAATAGGTTTAATTCATTCAACCGAGCTAGGTATGATTTCCCCCCTCGAGCCCCCTCTACATATGTATTATTATCGAGTCGGCCCATCTGCATTCAAGTAACATGCAGTTGTAATGTCACCTTATCATGTCGGTAAATACCTCTTTTGACAAGACATCGCAAGGCTAACCATATGTCTTCTAATTTGTGCTCTCTCTGAACCTTGTTTACATCATATGACGATATAATTCAATCCTTTGCGGCGAGTGCAGATTTAGTGTCTGCTTCTTGGGATAGTAATGCTGATCTTGCACAGTTACACAGCTAGAGATTTTGATGCCCAAAGACTATTGACTACAAAATGCAAGAATCCCCATTGAGGAAGCCGTATCAAAGTTTGGATGCAGCAATTCCGATCATACTACGACCGCTATTTCGAGCTTACATCTTAGGTTATGCATCAAGCGCAGGACCAAGACTGTTGACGCTTTTTCTGCTTCACTTGAGTCGACATCGGAAGAACATTGACCCAAGACCCGATGGTGAAGGTTATTTCTGGACTTCGTTAGTTGGAATTTTGAAAGGGGGTTTAGAGATACAAAGGTTTCCAACATTTTGTGCGGCGCTGGTCGGAGGCAGTACTTTATTACAGGCACGTGAGAGTTGGTCATGGTGAACGATGAGGATGATGCTGACTGCCGATCTAGATTCCTTTACGGGAATTGTTTGAGAGGTTATTGGGAAATCTATCTGTGATTACCCAGCTCAGGTTTGTTGGATTTCTGTAATGTAGAATGGGCTTCACCAACTTCGAGTGAGAGGAAGAATGGGCTTAGCATTGAATGCTATACATAATATCCTAACCAGTCCCACCTCCCGTATAGATCGTTGTGGCAGTGGAATTCATTTCCGACTCTCCATGCTGATATAAGATTTTCTAGGCTCACTCGCTATCTTTCAACCTTCATATCAGCTTACTTCAGTCTCAAATTACTTCAATCCCGTCCAAGTAAAACCTTCACTGAAGATCTACCATATGAAACCAAAAATGGAATCGAATTACGCCCTACTCGGTTTGCGGGAAGAACTTTAGACTTGACATTATTCGCTTTTACTCGAGCTGTCGATTGCATAGTTGGGGAGTTATGGGCTAGACGGAAGAGCCGGCGGCAATTTTCTGGCAGGTGGTCGAGGGTAAGTTTTCATACTCGAATAGCCTCTAAATGCACTGCTGACTTGGACACTAGGTAGACAGAACAATCTCATCCCTCACAGACCCAGCTTTGTTCGCCACATCCTGCGCTCTAATAATGTGGGCTTTCATTTACACCCCCGCTCGTCTTCCTAGCGCCTACAACAAATGGATTAAATCCGCCGCTCAAGTGGATTCTCGTCTACTAAAAGCTCTCCGCTATTGTCGTTATGGTGAACTAAAATATGGAGTCGAAACAGGTCAAGCACATCTCCTAGGAGATATGTGCAAAGATTATGGTCTACCAGAAGAGTATGGGGACCCTACAAAATCCATCCCATTCCCCTGTGAATTGGTCCACATGGGTGCTGGTCCAAGCTGTGAATTCCATGCGGTGTCTAGATTTTATAAATCTTTTATTTGGTCTGCTTCAATGTATCTGCCACTAAACTTGGCACTTATTTTCCGTAACCCAAAAGTTTCGAAAAAAGCTCTTACTCATGCCCTCAAATCATCAGCTCGTTCTTCGACCTTTCTCTCTACTTTCATAACACTTTTCTACTATGGCATCTGTCTGACTCGTACTAAATTCGGTCCCCAAATCCTTGGTACATCTCCCCACGCCTGCCAAGCCATCGATTCAGGATATTGTATAGGAACCGGATGTTGGATGTGTGGATGGAGTGTACTTATAGAAAGTGCAAAGAGGAGGGAAGAGATGGGATTATTTGTAGCACCAAGAGCATTAGCTACACTTCTGCCGAGGAGGTATAAATGGGAGGAGCAGTGGATTGAGAGAGCAATTTTTGCTTGGGGGACGGCGGTTGTTTTTACATGTGTAGGAGAGAATAGGAATGGGATTAGGGGAGTTCTGGGAAAAGTTGTGGGTGGTGTTTTACATTCTGGAGGTGAGTTTTAGACAGAAAGCTCGAGTTCAATGTAAAGGTAATTGTATAAAAGTGTAATTGGGTAAAATTGGGTAAAATTGGCCATCGCGGCGTATATGGGATGCATATGATAAGCTGGAGGTCCGCCATTATATAGTACCCCTTTGAAACTCCATTTGGATGCTTTCGCAATTTGAGACATGAAAACGACTTGACTTTTCTTAATTTGCGAGATGGTTGTAATTTCTGGCGTTGAGTATCCGTGAAAAGTGGCTTGAAAATTCGAGCTATGAAGCGCTTTTGCTGTGATAAGTTGGAGATTATTTTTGTTCGAGATTTTGGTACTTTCAACAGCAATGTAACGGTAGTCTCTGAGATGTCGTTTTTTACTTTGACTTTGACCAAGGCGAGAAAGAACCTGTGTTGTCACTGTGTAAGACGAGGTGAATGATAACTGACAAAGCTATGGTTTGGGAGATCATAGATGGCGAGCTTCATTGCTTCGAGTGAAGAGCAAGCTGGTTGCTCATTTTTGACTTTGAAAATTGAAAATTGAAAATTGAAAATGGTTGGAATTTTCTCCGTGAATCCTGCGGGATGTCTAGTTGTATTTTTTGAGCTTTGTCTGTTGGGGAATGTAAGATCTTACTTTGCAAGCGTTTTTCAGCCTGCCTCATATTCGCATCTATGAAGGATGTCAGGTTTTAAAACACTTAATCAAGAGACATAACCCCAGCTACTTCGCATCTTCTACAAACTTTACATCATAAGGACAAGGAATTTTGCAATCAGATGTATAAATCAGTTTAGTGGATTTGGTGATACTAATAGATACTGAGATATTATATCTAAGTCACGGGCTTCTTTTGTGCTGGTTGCTTGTTTGAAAAGGATCATACACGAAGAATTTTGCTTGTTTCGGATACTTATTGCTTTACACACCGCTCACTTCTCAGATGCTCATTCAAAGTTTTCGTTTAAGATATTTGCTATTTGACCCCGACAAGCAAAGGTGGCTCGAGCATATAAATTAAACCCCTCCCTTCTGTTTTGCAACAATCTTCAATTCCTCACTCCATCCGGATTCCAGTTTTTTTCCCGGTGCAACAAAACGTTGACTTCTGAAATTCACCAAGAAAAAGCGTTCCGGCCCGGTCACTCTGCATAGACTGCACATTCCTGTAAGATCTTTGTACTCAAAAATGCAATGGTAGTGGTGATGTACTGACATTAAATAAGGTCTTACGTCATTCAGTTCTATCATGTCAGTCCCAGAACCACCATCAATTCTCTCGAGGACAGTCTTCTATAATCTCAACGGGACAAGATCGGAGGGCATTCGCTCCGTGGTTTCGAGAGAGTGATTTACGAGCTCAGCACCATTGAAAAAGAGAGTATCCGAGTTGCCATTCTCGATCCTTTAAGTTGGCCTTATTTTGATAGCAACGAAATTTACAAAATTGCTCGCGTCTTTCCTAACCTGAAGGAGATCATATTTTTGTGGGCCAAGCCTGAGAATCTGCTCAAATATTGTATGAGGAAATCCGCTCTTCAACTCCGGCCTTTGAGACCTAGAAAATATGTGGAGTCCGGACCCAGGAGACATTACCTCACTGAAAGGAGATCTATGAGGATCGAAAAACTAATACGCAAGCAACATGGAAAACCACTCGAGACTGATGACGACGAGGAGGGAGATGAGGAGGAGGACGAAGAATACAATATTTATTTCTTAGGAGGTGGAGATGAGAAAAATAAATATACCGAGGAGGAAGACCCAGCAGATGATATAGGACAAGGCGAGAGGGGCTTTAGGGAGTGCTCGCTCTGGGAGGATAAAAGAAAGGAGTTTGAAGACATGCTGCATGCTGCTTTCACAGACCGCGATGGTGTGTTATACCATGATAGGGATTTGGATACAAGAATTAGCATTCCGAGAATCACATTCTTGTGGTATCAAAGAATTAGAGGGCGAGTGGGGCGATTTGGAGATGAGCTTCTGATGCTGGTTTTCTTTGCCACTGCACGCGCTTCGATAGCTTTGGGTTAAGCAAGGCAGAGGCATTGGGAATAGAGTATTAAGATGGTCAGGAATTAAATACGTGACATGTTCTAGACTAAATGACCAGTGTTTCCCGCTATTGCAACTGAAGAAGAATAGATGTACTCTAAATACCTACTAGCGAAATAATCGTCAAGTGAATCTCAGATAATGGATTGTGAATTCCTGATGACTCAAGCTGAGCTCACGATCATGGTCGCCGCGCCTTAGTCTGTTGGATGTGTCGGTTTCGCAAGTATATTTGTAGATTTAGAATGGTTGTCTATTTTGCACTCTAGCCCTGTTTTTTTGGATACTCGTTGGGTTTTGATGGTTTCCTAAATCGTTCGTTCGTGAGCGGGCACCTTCTGGTTCTGTTTGTCTGTGGGACATTGTAATGTATTGGTTTTTGTTAGTCACTTGGACTTTTTAATGTCTGAGTTTCAAATTCAAACTCGTCGTCTCTGTCTCGACACCCTCAGGAACGAATTCGTTACATAAAGCTCCTGTGATTGTTTACTGTCCTCCTTGTCTCTTGTTACTCTCCCCCATTTTGCTCCATCCAGTCATCGCTGGTCTTCAAGTCTTGCAACTCTCTGTGAATTGCTTGCGTTAGATTCAATAGCGAGACTCCTCTCATCCCTTTGGAAACGTGTACGCTGAATCTGTGAGATATTTTCTGACTTACAAACTCTCTTGAAACCTTGCGGTGCTTGCTATAATGACTAGACAACAACATCATGATCCCATCTTATGTGAACAATATCTAAAAAGACTCAAGTTGGTATGTAATTCTCCAGCCGCATGAAACTAGGCCATTATTCAATGGGAACTATAAGAGAATAGTCAGTGAACAATCCCAGACAGATTTGTATTTATATCTGTAAAAATCGCATCATAAGATTCTCTCAGCAGCATCTTCAAACCTTCAGAACACTCACAAGATAAACAATCAAAATCTTGAATCCAAATCCTCAAACATGTCAGGTTACCAAGAGCAGTGCAACTACTGTGACTATGAGGTAGTCAAGTGTTGCTGCTGCGGTGGATTCAGCCACCAATTCATCGGAACCCCATGCAGCGATTGCGCATCTGGACGAACGACCCCCTCCTGGAACGGTCAAGATCCCATATGGGTCGAGTATTGCGAGCAATGCTTACGTAACGGTCAGTCTTCGAGAGGATTCCAGCGGAGTTTCTTCATCTTTTTCTTTGTTCTTTTGCTTTGTTGCTTTGTTTGATGGGTAAGACTGGATACTAGCGAGTATTTGGTTACTTATCACGAGACCTAACAGAAATTTGAAATAAAAAAATATCTTTTCATTTATAAGATGGTTTATTAGGAGTCAAGAGTTGAAAAAAAAATCTAGAAAATCGTTTCTAGAGTAAAAATAATAAAAACACGTTTTGCTTTAATTGAGTTCCAGATCTTGAAATATAACTAAATGACCATAAAAATATCTTTGTTTTAATCTCTTCGTCTTGAATTTTAAGTCTTTCTGTTAAGAATAAATTATGTAGATTTTATACTTTTTACCCCTTTTGTAAGTAAGCCGATAATTTTCGTATGACATGATTTACTATTATTCATTTCTCTGTCTTCTCTTCAACTATTACATTGTGATATTTTCATACAACTTGAAGTATCATACATAGATAGGGTCCAGAAAATTAGAACACCCAATCTATCGATTGAGCTACCTATTACTATGTAGATAGTATAGCCAATACTTTATTATTTATACTCTTTTCAGTCGACACTCGATCTGTGCCTGCGTTCCAACTGGATACCTCCAGATTTTGATAACCTCCAATCCAGCTGCATCAATAATCTCTCTGAACTCTTTTTCACTCTTCTCCTTTCCATTTAACATCATCATACAAAAGTCCATCCAATAAATCATCATTTCACCACCTATATCAGTCTTCTCTGATCGTATCATGTCAGCAATCACCACGCGGGATGTAGGACCCATAGCCGATGCGATATTTTTGAGAAGTTGAACGCAGACTGGTTCATAAAAATCATGGAGGATGCGTCGGATGAAGTAGACATGAGCATCTATTTTGTGTTAGATTTCCATTTCCATCTGGGTTTCTGCACCAAATCATTAAGTCTTTCAACCACCGTACTTCTATCTCTGACGTTCCCCAAATGCACTCCTTTAACCGATCACATAACCCGTCTAAGCTGATCCACGTGAATGAAATATAGTGAGTAACTTACTTTTAACAGGTTGGGGTGTATGAAAATCATAAACCATTTTCTCAATATTAGGAATATCTTGCTCAGTTAAACTTTCCAGAACCTCTGATCTATCCTGAAGAATCATCTTTGCCCCAAAACCTTCAGGTGCTTCTTTTTGAATGGCAATCAAAGCTTGGCCTCTTCCACCTCCGATGTCCACCACAAATGGTCTCGCTCTTTCCGCTTCAACTTCGTCCTTGAGTGTAGCGAATGGATACATGCCGGTGATTGGAGATTGTCTTTCCATGGATACCATGGTCGTATTAAACATATGTAGACGCTCTGGAGTATGAGAAATTGCTTCATAATAAGTTTTTCCTTCTAATCCATGGCCATAGGCGTATGGTCCCTTTGTCAGATCGTAAAGATCTTCTTTAGAATGAGTTCGGAAGTATTCTGGGAGCTTGATATATGCGGGAGTATGGTCATAACTAGATCATCAGGAATTTTCTAAGTAATCAAGGAGCAGGTAGGGAAGAGGGGGAAGGGTGATTAGGGAGGTCATTGGCTTCTATAACTTACATGAGTTTGAAGAATTCTTGTTGGAAACCGGGTCGGTATGCAAGAGATTTACTATTGTGCGCAAAAACATCTGACTTTACCTCTTCTCCAATACCAAACATGACAGACATTCTTAATGCACGGGCTTGAGAAGAGTCAGTTCGATTCCATGGGATGTGTCTATTAGTGGAACAACGAACCAATGGCAGATTCGTCTACATTGACTGCTGCAGCAAGGTCCTTTGTCGTGATTGATCCTTCTTGCGGAATTGTCTCGAATGTTTTTGTTTCAACTAAAAGATTGAGAGCAGCAATGACATTTGTCTATATTATATTAGCATGATTAACTTAAAGTGACTATCTACCCGTCATAAGAGCTGAGACGCACGTATTCCCATTGCCGCATCACTGCGTCAATTGGCTCCTCAAGCAGAAGTCGAAGTTTGTCAATCTGTTTGAGAAGTTCGGTTCTGGCATGATGATTGCCGTCAAAATTCTTGACTTTGGTTGATATTTCATCAGCAGTTTGCGACAATTCTGAATAGTTTTGGAAAGAATCCATGTCGATTTCAAACGTCGTTGCAAATCCACAGAACTGCTGCTGATTAGTTGACGGATATAAGGAAGATCATGCTATGTACTTGGGTAGTTAAGACGGAGGACGTTTATTTCGAACTTTTTGAAGCGCCACGTCATTAAGTCAACATGATGTGGGGATCCAACAGTTTGAAGTGGGGATAACCCAATCTTGCTGACGGTCGATCGTGGAATATTTGTTAAGAACGGATGTGCTACCGGATTCAAATCCATATCCCGAATATACCTTGTCGCTTCCCAGCCACAAGCTCGGGGGCAGGGAGAGATCGAGCCGTCCCGAAAAACTCATCAGAAATCCACAAGGACGTCACTGAATTACCATCGCAATAACATGGTTGTGAAAACCCAAGAAAGAACGGATATCCTTTCTAGTTCTAGAAGCTCAAACTGTGGGGGGAAATCTTCTAGCGGCTTTTGTAATAAATACTGTAAGATACCCACAATATGCTTTTGAATGATGCGAAGATTGTTGCAACAGTTGAGATAATCAATGTCAGAACGAAACTTCATCGAGCCTGGGGATGGTGATTTTGTTGATGAGGTTCGTTCATGAATAATGCGGAATGATTCTAGATAATGACAACAGCAGGGAGCAGACGTCGGAGAAGATGCAAGGAGCTCTCTCGCGTCGCTGACTTCAAGCATCATAAAGGGAGTAGAAGAGAATGGAAGAACGTATGCTGTATATGGTCAGGAAGGTAAAGATTAATTTCTGATGTGCATATACTGCTTTTTAGAGTGCTGACTTTTGAAAGAGTATGGAATGCCAATGGACGAAGTAGAGATGGACCGAATCGATATGGCGCATGCGAAGTATTTCATGCTTCTTGAAAAGAAACGATTCTTAGCACCTATTGATACAGGTGTCCAAAAGGTCCTAGACCTTGGTACCGGAACTGGTTAGCTTTCTGTGCAATTCTAAGGTCACACCAAAACAAACAGATACTGACTACGATCAGGAGCTTGGAGTGTTGATTTTGCTGATGCTTATCCATCAGCTGAGGTGAGTTCCCAATCATATTCAAAATGATGAAGATAATCTGACCTTGAAAAGGTCGTGGGAATAGATATTGCTCCGATACAACCCATTTGGTAAGGCCTCTCTGCAACGTCGTGAATTGGTAAAGCAAAACTTACAGATATCTTTGATCTGACTCGTTTTTAGGGCTCCGCCAAATTGCCAATTCCAAGTCGACGATATCACTCAGCCTTGGACATGGAAGAAGGATAATTTCGATTTTGTTTTCGCTAGAGATTTACTTTTCTCAGTCAGGAACTGGCCGGATTTGATTTCTCAATGCTATGAGTAAGTCTCTTCCTCGGACATTAGACAAGTTCTAACTATTTAGTCACATTAAACCCGGTGGTTGGATAGAGTTCCAATCAATTCATGGTGTTTTAGGCTGCGATGACGATACATTACCCCCTGACAGTAAATTCCGCGAATATGATAAGCATATTAGAGCCGCAGCAGTTGCATTCGGAACCCCTCTAGAAGATCCAGCTTCATTCAAGAAATGGTTCGAAAAAGCTGGGTTCGAAGCTGTTGTGGAAAAGAAATACAAGATTCCTTCAAATCCATGGCCGAAAGATCCACGATTAAAGTTGATCGGGGCTTTTGAACAGGAAAACTTCATGATTGGACTAGAAGGTATGAGTATTCGTTCCCTTGATAAACTTGGCTGGAGTCTAGACGACATCAAAAAATTTCTGGGAGAAGTAAAAAAGGAAATCAAAAATAGGAGAAAACATCCGTACTATCCATTGTGAGTTATTGTCCTCAATTTTATGTACAGGGACTGATATTATAGCTATGTTGTATATGGTCGAAAACCAAAACAAGAAAACATAAACGTAGATCATAAAGTTCTACAAGAATGAAATGAATTTTCCAATTGGACAGTTTTTCGCGATGAAGCTATGTGGCTGACAATGAAGATCTGATGCTTGGAAACATTTAAAAAAAAATCTTACTTTTTTAACACAAATTTTTTAGTCATAAAAAATCCTTAAAGTTTAACCGGAGGAGATTCTCACAGAACAATCGTCTTAAGTATACAGTCTGAGATGCTACAATGAAACTGTAACAATTGTCCAAATGTCGTAGAAGATACCAAACAACCCCATGTTCACAGCTCTCTAAATCTTTTTCCAATAGCAGAGTTTGAAGCCTCAGGGGGATGTGCTATCAGAACCTAGAACTTGCGGGGTGCTGCTGGGCGACTAGCCTAAGGAAATATCACTTGGTTTAATATCACGCAAACTCTCATATTGAGAATCCCTTCTTCCGCCGAAACAAAATCTGTTGAGCATATGATCACAGAGGTGACTGGGTGATGTGAGCATGAAAATTAAAAAGTAAATTGTAAAAGTATATACACTAAGTTCTTTGAATGTTATGGCGACGGTACTGAATGCTAAGAACATCATACCGGGCATCATCCTGCCTTGAACTGCGAGACATCTACATGTCTTCCTTGATCAAATCTGCTGCTCTCTCTGCCACAGCATACAAAGTACTAACTAAATGTCCAGAGACCTGCATAGGTAATATACTGGCATCCACAACTCTCACATTCGCCGTTCCATATACCTTCAACCTTGAGTCTACCACTCCACCAATCTCTCTTGGCATCATTGCAGCCGTTGATACTGGATGGAAGTTTGAACGATAAACAGTTTTAGCCCATTCAAACCATTCCACCTCCGTGGCATTGGCTGATAATGTGTTCAATCCAGGCTTGGTCTCTGGTCCGACGAAAGAGGACAATGGAGAAGCCGCATAAATGGAGCGAATAAACTTGGCCGTAGCGATTTGTGATGTGACATCCCAATCAAGCATGAAATAATTTGGATTGATAGCTGCGGGTGTGCCAGCTACGGAAGATGTGATGTGAATACTTCCCCTTGCAAATGGTAACAAGGCCCAATATTCCGAACTGAAAGCTGTTGCGGATGGTGAGATGAGGATTTCAGCCATTGGAACTGGGTGAGTAGTTGAGAAAATCAGATCATGTTGAATTTTGAAGAATTTCAACAAATCTGCAGCTTTGGTGATGTTACCTGATGCAGCTGATACTTGAGCAGCATATGAAGGAAGAGATTGAAGAACATGAGCCGAGATATTTTGAATTTCAGAACCAAATACCTGGGCTGCGGAAGGATAAGCTACCAAGGTTCCGGCTCCGGGGAAAGCGGTATTGGCTGAACTGCTGTATGCAAGGCCAGTATTTGTTTGATCTTGAAGATTTTCTCCGACAGTTGGAAGATCAACTACAACTGAGATATTGTGCTTGCTCAAGATGGAAGGGTTTCCAATACCGGAAAGTTCGAGAAGAAGAGGAGATGCTAGAGCTCCAGCTGAAAGAATGACTTCGGAGTTTGCACGAATAGTGTATGGAATACTTGAGTTGTTGGGAAGAACTTCGACTCCATTTGCGGTAGGGGTATCAGTGTTGGATCTCCATGTGAGTCGTTGAGCCATAGTATTTGGGTAAAGATGAAGATTGGTGCGGTTGGCAATTGGGTAATAATATGCTCGTCCCGCGTCATGACGAATGTTCAATGTTCTGTCGTAAGTAGCTGGGTATCGATTGTAACCAACCATTCTACCCGTATTGACATCATCATTTGAAGGAACACCGAGAGCTGCAAATGTATCATTCAAGGTTGCGTGGAAGTTGTTAGTATCTTCCAAGCTATTGAGCCAGCCAACCTTCAGCGGTCCATCAAATCCATTCGCTGAGGCGTCATATGTTGCACCAGCTTCAGCTTGAGCAGTAGTAGGGATTGTGAGTGCCTGAGACTTTTTGTAGTATGGGAAAAGAGTTTCCCAGTTCCATCCATCATTTCCAATGGCCGCCCAAGCATCAATTTGAACATCTTCCGCTCGCGTGTATGCCATTCCTGATTATATTAGAAATGTCTTGAATGATTTAATGAGGAAGCATACCATTGATAGTACTGGTCCCTCCGATGATTTTTCCAGCTCGTAAGATTTGGCTCATGTTTCCTGCATACTTTTGGTTGGTCGATTGATACGCCCAATCGATTTCTGTTCCAAAAGACAATCCATAACCGGACGGGTTTGTCACATTGGGATTGTTGTAACCCGAATCACCTGCCTCAATGACAGCCACAGTGACATTCAACTCGGATAAACGGTTTGCGATGACTAGACCACTGGTTCCAGCACCAATAACAATATAATCATAAGTCAAGGTAGAGTCGGTGCTAGCTGCAGCCAAAGAGGCTAGAGCAAGCGTGGAGAGTGCACGATACATGATCGTTTGGATTGATAGACAGATGAGGGTGTGAAAGAACGAAAGAATGTAGTGGTGAGTAGAACAGAGAATTGGATGAAGTCGTAGGTGAACTTATATGAACACTGTCCCATATACTGTCGATCGACCCTGGGTCTATCTAGAACCATCTCTCCCGCCGACTCGGGCATTCAGTGGAGCATATAAACTCGATTTTGAGGATCATGTCGCATCGGTGAGTTCTTCGCAACTTTAACAAAGCAATTTTCTTATCTGACAAAGCAAAGGGGGATACCGAGATGGCATTCCACGCGTCAAACTCATGGATCTTGCGTTGATTTTGAAGAATTAAGAGTTATGGTCCACAATATCTTTTGGTTCGAGCCTCAACCGCTTGATTGTGACATCGGCAAAGCCTCGTCAAAAAATAATAATGCCGAAAGGACATTGACGCACGCAAGGATCTGCTTGTCGGCGCCCATCAAAATTGCCAGTACCGATTAAGTGCCGTCATGTTATCATTCAATCAAAGTATGATGGGACAATCCGACCAATCCGACCAATACGAACATTCTATGGGCCTCGTCACCTGACTCGCCTCAGACAGCGTCGTACAATGCTCGGAAAAGTCTGAAATATCCATGGACTCTGCTGTCTAACGTAGATCTAACATGAATTACAGTCAGAAGAGAGAGGGGAGCGTCATCGACGCAGGAGAGAAGGGAGTCAGGGTTGTATGGGCTCAGCCAACGTCATGATTCATGAAGTTCATCAAGTTCATCAGGTTCATCAGGTTCATCAGGTTCATCAGGTTCATCAAGTCCATTCAAGTTCATCAAGAGCGTGGCGGAGTTTTGAAACGACAGAAAATTCTTAATGATGCACAGACAGACGGAATGGAGGGAACTGTGGAGACTCAAATTTCCACTCACAAGATCCTCAATGCCCCCGCCTTATTAATCATTTACTAACCGGACCGAAAGAATGGTCCCAACTTTAGAAAGCATTGATAAGCCATCAGAGTATCCACAAAGTCGCATGGAGATGAATTCGTCCGCCATGTTTATGTATAAGCTTAAAGGTTTATTTTGACTCACTCCACTACCACTGCCAATCATCCCCGACCTCTACCGTTCATCCTCCTTCCTATAAATATAACGGTCGATCCGCAGCAGATTATATGGTTTGGTAATAGATATCGGAAATCTAGGCGCAGTTGATGTATTGGTGTATTGGGTCTAGTTTGGGTGCACCGCGGTGCTGGATGGTATCGGAATGGATTTGGATAGAAATTATTCAGGCTATGTGGTGGACACGAGAACCATCAAAATATCAGAATTTTAACACCACACACAGGTCACATTGCTTGGCTTCGTTGTCTACATATTCGTGTATCAAAAATGCAAGAGCGACATCCTCTCTCTCTATCGATGACGTGCTGTGGCAAATGAGTGCATCTTGAAACAGGCAAATCACAGGCAAAAAGGCAAATATAAGATTTGGAGACAGAATATGTACGTGTTCCAATATGTACAATCAATAATAAATACAATAAAAAATAGAAAGGCAAATTTTCGAGTCTTGTTCGACTAAGACTCTCAACACCATCCCCTCGCCCCCTACCCTCCTTGCTCGCCAGATTCAAACTTCCACAAGCGCTACGATACGCTTCACACTCTACTTCTTGAGAGTCAAAACTCCAGGGCGGTAAGGCTGAGTGTCGTAGTTGCCGTTGGAGGAAGGGTTCTTTCCCTGGTACAGCATCTGCAAGTTACATGGATCAATCGTCATCGTCTGATCCGGGTTGCTGCGAATCAAATCTCCATGACTGATATCGTTAGTCCAAGTGGCACCACTGTTTGCCTTTCCAGCGAACGGCGCCGCCTCAGTCGCAGCCTGTGGGGTCCATGTACCGCTGAGACTTGTAGCGGTGAATGAGCGGAAGTATCGCCCATTTGATCCGATTGCTTCGACGATCATGAGGTACTTGTTTTGACCTGCTACGGTGTAGACCTGAACTGCTTCAAAGATGTTGTTGGTTGTGTCGCTAAGGACTACGGTTGATGCTGTGCCGAAATTTCCGGGGAAATTACCGATTGGCATGCTGGATCTGTAGATTTTGCCGTTGTCTCCTGCGAAGAAGAGATACATGTTTTTGCTGTCGCCGATGACGGTTTGGTCGATGGGGCCGGTGCTAGAGCCAGAGATCGAGCCAGAGATCGTGCCCGAGAAGAGGGGCTGCGATGCTGACCAACCGTTCGCATTGGTTGGGTCGCTTGATGTCTTGTAAGAGAAAGCGGTTGGGCCCCATTGATGGGCCATGATCCAGATACTCTTTGGAGCGAAGTAGAAGAGTGTAGGGGCAATGGTGGCTGAAGTCATCTTGTTTTGGCTGGCTGAGGCCATGTCGGACCAGTTTGTGAAGAGCCCGAAGTTCATTGAGCCATAGGAGGTTCCTGTGTCGTGGTCTGTAGCATAGACAAGGTGTTGGCCTTTGTAGACAACATGGGTGAAGTCCTTCAGTGAGGCCCATCCTGCCTTTGGTGTCGCCAATGCATTAGTGGACGTCCAGCTATATTTAGATGGGAGATCACATGTAGCGGCGAATGCTTGTGGCAGTAATGCCGCGAAGAACAGAGTAGAGATGCGAGTCATGCTGAAGATATATCACAGTATACTTGACGTTGGAAGAGGAATGAAGTTATTGAGATGATTGAGAGGATATCGAACATAAGAACCTCGCGATCCTGCTCTCTTTATATCATATCACTCCCTGGCCGGTGACATCGCCAAGTCTATCGATTCAATTGCCAACGAAACAGCTAGCAAGGGTATACCATACTAATCGTTTACAATTGATTCTCTCTGCAATATACCTACTACAGGACGTAACATTGAAATGAAATTATGAGCAAGTCCAATCATTACAAGTCGTTTAGTTATGGTAGTGTTTAGATAGACTTGTCTATATCTTATTGGCTTTTCCGAGCAACTAGCTTAGTTTTATTTCATTAATTGCTCCCATTAATGGTTTTTGTGATATAGGTACTATAGAACACAACGTTGAAACAAAATTGTGGGGAAGCCTGCTTGTCACAGGCCCCTCTAATTACGGTAGTGTTTTGATTGGCTCGTATATATCAGATGCCAAGTGGGTACTAAGTATGGTATTAGAATCGAGACAGGCGACCTCGGCAGTTCTAGAATCTTACCTAGCTTCAATTCCTCAGAAATGACAATCAAATTTACCTCTTTTTCAATAGGCTTCGAGCCCTTTTTTCCCCATATTTACTCCTCGTATCCAAGAACAACTAGTACTCACATCTTGCTTGTTCACCTCCTATTGCATAGTATTTTCCCCCCAAAAAAATAATCCTCTCAATATGCCTCATAATACCGAATTTGTTAAGATAGTAAGCGTTCAAATCAGGAGAGCTTCCTTGAACAAGGGTGCAGGATATCAGACTTTCGATCAGAGTATGCTTCATAGAAAGTATTCACAGGTTCGCATTTGCTAAAGAGAAACTTGATTGATTTTTAATTTTTTGAAACTTGAATAATCGAGCAGTATGCCATAGCTACAGACTCAGGGCTCGCTATAAAGTTAGATATCCAGTTCAAGAAATTTCGCATAGTTATCACAAATCAGTTTGCACACCATTCGTTTTATCTCACCTTCTTCCAAGATTCTTCAAGGGAATTGGAATGGAGTCTGTAATCTCGGGAGTTTGTATGCTCACGGTCGATCTTTTCAGTATTGATGATACCGAGGTAGGAACTTGGTGCAATGCTGGCCGAGTTCCGGGGATAATTTGATCAGGCAAGCTGATATTGCCTAAGATTATGGGGAGGGATGGTTCTGATGTCTGTAGGAAAATTCAATGTTCTGCCCTTTGAGATTTCAGAGCTTTGCATGTTGGTAGATTGGCAACACTAAATCTTAATTTGATGTCAGGCTCTTAATTGGTTGTCTTTAGTGGATCTGGAAAGCTTAGATTAATCTCATATGGAGTTCGAAATATTTAAACCTAGAAAAAGTTGTTGGGCGCTTGGGTCGATGGATGTCATCGAGAAAACTAATGACTCGTGCGATAACTGTGCTATGGAAAAGAGGTGTTTAGAAAGTATAATACCTTTTAGAAGAAAATCAATCATGTTGCTAGTTATTCGATACTCACTAAACAAGGATCTTGACATAAGTCTACATACACCCTTACACTTCGAACACTTCAAAAAATGAATTTATGTACATTTAAAACTTTAGTTATCCAATGACCTTGAGACTTGAATTTGAGTTTCTTTTATACTTTGAATCCCCACAAACGTCGAGATCTTCGAACTTCATTTCTATCGTACAGGACAATAGCATATCACGATGGAGGGGAATGATTGGACAATAATGGTATAAGTATGAAAATGTGTATATCTCCTCATCTACAGTTAGAACTGATCTCTTCTCGTAGAGAAGAGATAGGATTATATACTGGGTGATCTTCGGGTACCGATCACGGGAGCGGTGATCGGTCCTGCGGGCCGATCCGGTTATCGTTGTTCCGCTCCGGAGTATTCTATATAATGAATACCTGACCATCACATGATCTGATCCATATGGTCTACAACACCGTTTCCGTCACAATTTCTTTTCTAGGAGCTAGTTGTTCATATCCACACAACAATTTCGAAGGAAACTTTTTCTTCGAAATACAATCCTTTCGCGATTGATTTAGATTATAATTATTAAACCAAATTGATTGCAATTGCCCCCAAATGATTCTAACCAGTAGTTGTTGTGATACTATTGTCGGCATTCCAAATACAAAACGTATACAAAATTCGTATAAAATTTCATCTAAATTATCAAAATAAGAATAAGATTCTCAATATGAATTGTTTCAATAATCCATTAACACTTGGAGATATAGCTATAATAAAGACTTCTTCTGAAGTCTTTATTATACTAAACATTTATCCTATTATTATTCTAAATACCTCAATACCTTCAAGCCTTTTCCTGCCTTCTGAAAACCCTTAATTCGAAATCTCTAGCTTTATTTTATCAACCAATCAGTCAATTAGTTCTGAAAAAAGAGTTAAAGAGTTCAATCTATTTAGTAATCCCTGTCATTACTCAAGATATAACCAATACATCTATATATTCAATCAGAATAAAAACGATATCCTACAATTACCCCTTAGCAATCAGAATAAACAATTTAGAATATAACAAAACAATTACATCAAAAAAAGCAATCCTAAAAGCAAGAGATCTATAATACTAGTCTCAACTCTTTCTCAATTATGTAATGAACAATCGAAGTTATTAAATCTCCTAGAAATCTTTAGAGAATATACCGAAAAAGGAAAGCTTACTATAGCCTCTAATATTATTACATCCCAAATCACTCACCTCGAATTAGCTATACAGAAAATCGAATCCCAAGCTAAAACACTAGTCAAAAATCTAATCCCAATTACTATAATACCAACTAAATCAACTTTTACAACTATAGCAAAAGAAAGAGAATGGAATCTAGTCAATAAAGAAAAAGCTATTAAGCCTATTTCAATAAACAAAAAGATTGAAATCACTCAAAGATGCCTAATCTAATCAAATCAGAAATCCCAAACCCTATTTCCTTTTTCTTCTTAACTATTCGAAACAAAATAAATAAAGCTTTTCAAAAGAGTGAAATTAAAGGGTTAGTTATTGTAGTAGTTATTCTATCCTTTAATAACAATATTATTATTATAGTAAACAATTCTTTTACATTATAATTCCTTTTAGAAAAGAAAAATTATTTGAAATAATATTATTAAATTCAAAAGATTCAAAAGAATCAAAAATAGTATAAAGTCATTATTCACAAAATCCTAATAAAAGAATTCTTAGAACCGAAAGGAATGAATCTTATTTTAAAGGAAATCAAAATCTTTAATTCAGATTTCAAATCAATCGGAACCCTTTTCTGATTTATATCAGCTTTCAAAAGAGCTTATCAATGAAAGGGAGCTATAGTTATTACTTTTGCTACAAAATCAAAAGCAGAATTAACTATTCAAAAGTAACTATATATTACTGGAAATAGTATTGTCACGAGAGAATATGCCTATATAAACCCAATTAGCTTAATGCTATCAGTGATATCACTTTTAGCGTGATAGTTATGAGCCCGGTATGTGTTTATAGCGTAGTGGTATAATTTTTTACTTTATTGTATTCTTTTGTAGTGGTTTTCTGTAGGCTTATTTATAAGAGGGTATTTCAACAGAACTATATTAGTTATCTGATTTTGGTCTATTAGAGCTAATGTGAGGACTCTGCTTTGTTGTTCTATTATTTTCTGTTCAGTTTATTAGATGTATTTAGGGAAAACCTAATACTAATTGTATTCAATCAGAAGAGAATCTAGATTTGGTATCATATGGAAATAGAAGGAGATCTGTATATAATTTAATAAAGCTAGTATGGAGATTACTGCCTACAACCAGCTAGTCAGCAATCTCGAGGGTATGTTACAAGAGAATATACCTATATAAACCCAATTAGCTTAATACTATTAGTAATATCACTTTTAGCATAATAAGTATAAAAGTAGAAAACTTCTATAAATCGAAACCAACTATACAATACCAAAAATATCAAAGATTTGGATATCAAAATACTTATTGTAGAAAAAACCCTTCTTATAGTTTATATGGAGATAAGTATATTATATTAATACATTTGTATATGGTATGTAATATTAGAGGAAAGTTCTATTAATACTTATCACGCTAAAAGTGATATCACCGATAGCATTAAGCTAATTGGGTTTATATAAACATATTCTCTCGTAACATACCCTCGAGATTATTGATTAACTGATTATAGGCAGTAATCTCCATACTAATCTCATTAAATTATATACAGATCTCCTTCTATTTCCATATAATACCAAATCTAGATTCTCTTCTAATTGAATATAACTAGTATTAGATTCTCCCTGAATATATCTAATAGGCTGAGCGGAAAATAGTGGGGCAATAAAGCAGAGTCCTCATATTAGCTCTAATAAATCAAGATCAGATGATTAATATAGTTTTGTTGAAATACCTTCTTATAAGTAGGCCTATAGAAAACCATTATAAAAGAATACAATAAAGTGAAGAATTATGCCATTATGTCACGGGGTGATACTAAGCCCTTTCTGTCCTGTCCTGTCCTGCTATATATGTGAGAGTAAGGTAGAACTTCCAGTTCTACCTCCTAGTCTTTTGAGCGTTTAGCTCAGCGGTAAAGCTTCTGAATACTCCCAGAGGTGATCCCGTGACACATTACACTATAAACGCATACCGGGCTCATAACTATCACACTAAAAGTGATATCACCAATAGCATTAAGCTAATTGGGTTTATATAGGCATATTCTCTCGTGACAATACTTAGCAGCGAAATACTCAAACTGCTAAAGGAATTATACAGCAAATTCAAAAACATACAAAACCTACCAGGCTATTTAATAAAAATCGAATAATACTCATTAATGAATTATATTAATATTCGAATCATTCAAATAAATCTTAATTGGAGTTTACAAGCTATAGAGAATGTCCTATAGCTTGCAATAGAACTCAATATCGATTTTATTATTATTCAAGAATCTTGAATTATCAAAAATGGAAATGATTATTTAAATGCAAGATTGACTATACACTCTAATTTCATACAAACACTTTCGAGATTTGATTCCAAATACCGATTACGAATATTATTATATACTTCAAAAACCCTTCAATTCACAATTAACCTTTTTCTCGATTTCCAAGAAATCCTGATATTCAGATTTTCGATTATCGAAATAGAAATAAAATCTTTCAAATAGTTAATATTTATAATAAAGCTAATCAAGCTAAAAAAAAGGGCTTTACAATTGAAAAATGCTTATACAATTCAATGATTATACAAGAAACCATTCTCCTAAACGACTTTAATTCTTATCACTCATAATAGAATCCTTTTTCAGAAAAGAATAGAAACGCTGATCAATTAATCAAATAATTTGAAGATTAGAATTTTATTCTTTTTAACAAATCTGATTTCAGTACCTTTTATTATACTAATCTCCTCAATCCAAGTATCATTAATCTTACATTAGCCTCAAAAGGAATCGCCTCTCAAATCCAAAACTGACAAACACTTTCAGATATAGAATCCGATCATACAGGAATATTATTCGAGCTAAAGGGAAAAGAAACAAGCCCCCTTAACACAATATCGCTAGCTAGATACAATACAAAGCTAGCTAATTGGAATAAATTCGAATCGATATTGAAATCAGAATCATTATATTCTTTTATTCTTTTTATTCTAATATCAACAATTTTATCTAAGAAGATTCACTAAATGATTTGAAAGAAAGAAATAATTATTCTAATCTAAATCAAGCAGTAAGCGAACTTATAAGGATTATTCAAAAAGCTATTGAAAATTCTATATCTAAAGCTTTGTTAACTAGAAAAGCAAAGCTATAGTAGACCCCCTAATTAATAGATCTTCGAAAAGAGTTAGGAAAAGTAAAATAATCAATTGAATTAGATCTGGAGAATTCAAGCCTCAAAGAAGAATATCGAATTGCTAGAAATAAGTATTTTCAGACTATTAAAACAGCTAAAAAGAATCATTGGAATGAATTCCTAGAAAAAGAGAATATACAGATAATATTCAAAGTAATAGCTTATATAAAGGATTATCAAGACTAAAGGATATTGGATATTTCAATAAAAAACTTTTTTGAAGAAAAATGCTTTGCTTTTAGATTAACTCTATTCCTACCTTCTTCTATCACTCTAAAACCACAATGAAAAGGATATAAGCAATTCAAGAAATGAGAATAGCCTAGTCTTTTATAAATCGAATTAAGTAATACTTGCTCAACCAAAATCTAAGGAAAAACTTCTAACCTAAATAAAATCACTTAGAAGATTATTATAAAAGCATACAAAGCAATTCCATAAATCTTTTTTAATCTATTCAACAATCTAATCAATTTAGGATATCACTCATAATGCTGGAAACAAGCTATTAGAGTGATTTTAAAGAAACCTTCAAAACCTAATTACTTAGTCCTAAAAGTATATAGAGTCATTATATTTCTAAACTATTTTGAAAAGATTAGTAAAAGGATTTTAGCTTAAAGATTAAGCTATTTAGTAGAAACTATTAATCTATTATATAAGAATCAATTGGAAGCTGATAAAAGAAATCAGTAATTGATATAACCCTTCTTCTAATTATCGAAATCGAAAGAAATAAATAAATCTATAAAAAGACCTCAATTCTATTTATAAATATAAAGAGAGCCTTCGATTACATTTCAAGAAATCGATTATTAAATATTTATAAGAAATTGAAATTGCTAACAAATCTCATTTCTGAATAGTTTCTTTTCTATAACAAAGACAATTAAAACTTTCTGTCACGGTCAATCCGCGTAAGGGCTGGCGAGGGCACGTGAGTAGCCCTGCAGGCCTACCCCAGGCCGATGCCAACCCATGTATAATTATAAATTGTAGAATTTTTATAGTTTAGAGGAATTAATAAAAAGTCTTTATACTATATTATATTTAATTGATTTATTATTATTATTTACTCTAACAATTCTTTTTATTCTATATATATGTTACGGGAGCTGCCTCTAGGGTCACGTGGAAGTGGCTAGAGATCTCTCGAGGTGGTTTAGACTAAACTTCAAGTAGGAATTCAATAAGGTTGTAACTGGTTGCAATTCTTATAACTATAGTGATAAAACTAATAATTGTTCTTGAACACAAAGCTTTATCTGATAATAGAATCCATTCCCTATATAAACCTTTGTATTGAAGTCAACTAACAAGTCGATCGGCAAGTCGATCGATAATTCGATTGGCTTTTGATTATATAACACTTGTCCTGTGATTTCTGTTATTCTAGCTTGTCCTTTTGTTCTGGAGCCTAATCCCCTGGAACATTACTAATCCTAGTGAAGCCTTCTTGTTTACTGTATTCTGTCTTTCCTAGAACCTACTGTCCTAGGAACTATATTCTAGGTTTCTAGGGTATCCTATGACTAATACTATATACATGCCTGAGGCTTTCCTTGGGTGCCTAGTGTCCCCCGGTATACTGTAGCTGAATCGCTGAGGCCTATAATACCATTATAGCCTATAAGTCAGTGATTCTACAGTCTGTTACTAATCCGTTATAACAATATAGAGTAATCCATTAACTATTTCTTAGTCAAATAATTATTGGTATTATTATAATTTCAATAAGAAGAATACCTATTTCAAGAGGAGAGTGGAATGCTTGTAGTACAATTCAAGATTAATTCAATAAAATTGTTAATCAATTTCTGTAGGGTATTGGTAGTAATATTTATTTGGTTTTATTATATTTCTTTAGTAATAATAAGAATATATTATTAATTTATGTTAGAAAAGGTTGTGTGAACAAGGGAATTCACTTCAAAAGAATGACTTCAATATAATGGCTATTGTATCAAAGGTATTTAGGCGAATGCGAAGGAGACTAGCTCTTTCAGTAGTGCCTATATAAGGCCTACTATTTCCCCTCATTAGCTAGCTCTTTAGACAGAATACAATACAGACATTTAGGGGCCTACTAATGATAGTGGGAACCACGTCTCCCGTATTCCTGATCTCATTATTGAACCAACTGTTGAAAGGTGTAGTTCACGTGATCATGGAGCAGGGGGAGCTAGCCCCAATTAGTACTAGTAAGAGCTCTATCCTATACAGAGCTCTTCCTCTCGGAAGTGGAAGAACATACTTAGTACACTAGTCCTCCTAATGCCATCACTTTCTACCCTATGCTTCCCATCTTATTCCCTGTAGAGAGTCATACTTAAAACACCAACACTAATTAGTGATATCACAAATTACTTAACTTACTTATTCGAAATACCTTCTCATTTTTACTTCTTTTATTTCCCATTATCAGCACTATGACATTCCGGGCAAGTGCTAGTATTAGCTCTAAGCAAGCTGGCAAGAAACCCGATGCTAGCAAGAAATCTATTCCATCCGATTAATCTATTGGTATAGGAGGATTTATTGATACGACAACTAACAACACCAATCCTCTGTAATAAAAATTCAAGACTTTTCTTTATGAAGATATAACTAATGCTTTTCCTTATTCTTCTACTCCTTTCAATCCCTATATTCCTGACAAAGCAATAGTTGAAGAAAAAAAAACTCAGGAAATTGTTAAGGATTTGAAGTTCAAAGGAGAATTTTAGAATTATTTTTTTCCAAAAGATTTCAATAAAGTTAGGCAGTTCTATAAAGGATATGTATTTAAGATAGGGATAGAGTATTAGATCGACAAATACTTTCTTTTTCGAATGATTGTGTATTTGAATATAAGGATTATTGATGTATTTCTTTAGAATACAGTTATATTTGATTTCGAGTTTATTTGATGAGCTTTATTTAGGAGCATTGATAAGTTGATATTATATGACTTTTGTAAGGTTTTGTGATATTATGGAGTTTATGTTAATATGAATGTAAATCTCGATGATGTTTTAATGGAAGTATTTCTTTGTAAAGAGTATTATGATTGAATTGTGGATTAGTTTTTGGAATATTAGATTAATAAGATATAATTATTTGTATCTACAAAATGAGTCTACCTTTCTATTGGGCTCGATTTGAGATTACAAGTTAAATCTTTTATCAAACTTCAGAATAATATTTCAGCTGGTTATCTAACTTTGTTAAAACCTGGCAAAGTTATAAGTGGTTCGATTATTTCTTTTGATATGCATGGAGGACTAGTTCTATTCCAATCTGGGGATATACGAGTCCTATGTATATTTTTACTAGTATTAGAATTAGGCTCTAGAATTCTATTAATTGATATTTTTGTAGGATCACTTAATAATAATAATAATCTGGATGATGATAATAATTAGAACAGTGGTTGAGGTGGTAATAATGGTAAAAGCGGTGGTAATAGCGATAGAGGTGGTGGTAGAGGTAATAGGGATAGGGATCATTTTGATTGTTCTAATTGTAAGGATGATAATCAATGTAATTAAAGCCATTGTTTTATTAATCTTTTGAAAATCTATAGGGATGATAATAGATATAAAGGTATCGATAACTTTTTTGATTTGAAAATCTTTATATTCGAGAAGTATTATCACAGGGTATTTGTATTAGTGGAGATAACTATGATAGCCTTTCCGATTATACTCGCAAGTGCAGCTAGAAATTATTATCAAACAAATCTTAATAATCTTCCTGATTCATATCAAGGTTTGTGTGATATAATAATTAATAATTTCAAAGAACCTGAATATCAATGGAATATACTTCTCAAATAGAATAATATTATTTTCAAAAATTACATTGAGAAAAATCTATTTACAAAACCTCAGAAAGTATTTAATACAATAATTACAGATTTATACTTCCTCCAGCATATTATTTCTAGGATAATGTATAATCCTCAATTATATTATATTAAGATTTTGTCTATATATAATAGTATTCCGGAATGCCACTCTGCGATATACAACCCTCATCCAATTATTGTAGAACTTATTAACTAGATTAAATAGATTATTGACTCTTATCAAAAAGCATTTCCAAAACTATATCCTTCATTTAAGATATTTTTTATGGATCGATATTTCTATAATAATATATCTTCGGACTTTTCTTTTTGGAAACCTTATAATAAATATACCAATCGATAATCCTTCTCTACACCAATTAATAAGAGCAAGAATAATTATTACTTCCCTGGTTGTAAGAAAAAGGGCTGTAGATACTATAAGTATATACAAAAAAAGAAAGACCGATTTAAAACAAATTATTGTATTAAGTATAGCAATCTCGATAATAAGAATTTTATAAAACGATATAATCAATTCATTACTGATATTAGATAAGAAGATAATCGAAATAGTGATAATGATAATAATGATAATCATCTTATTAATCAATATCTTATTGATACAAACGGTTCTAAAGAAATCTTCAGGATATTCTTTACCTCAATAAATATTTGTAATAGTTTTTCAGTAGTAACTAATTTCAATAACGCTATAAGCGTTTATAAATTGATAATTGAGGTATTTACTGCAAGTAGCGAGCGATATGGTGTTGATACATTCTTCAGCATTATAATCGATACAGATATGGCTAAAAGATCATCTATTAGATATAACCAATATTTGGTATAAAAAAAGATTGAGAATGTTAAATACAATAAAGCTACCACTAAACAAGTGATAATCCAATATAGTATTGAAGCAACAACTTCCATTGATTTGTTTTATATCAAGCTTCTATTTAAAGAAATAGAATAGAACATAATAGAAACCAACCTTCTATTTTTGTTTTTTTTAGTCGATATAGATAGACTTAGATTCAAATATGATAATCTTGATAATATTGCTATTACACCTAAAGACATTTATCCTGTGTATCAATAATTCGGTTATGCATTTTTGCTATAGAATATTAATATCGAAGAACTAATTAATTATTTTATTGATAATAATGATTGCTATTTTATTGAAGTTAAATTACAATGAATTCACCATCGGTTTGGTTATTTATTTATATGTAAATTCTATAAAATGCTTAAATACTCTAGGTATAATAAAGACTTTGAAGTAATCAAATAGTTTACCAAATTTTATCACCATTATCAAATCTATAGCAAGTTGTCTGGCAGATTCAAATTCTCTTTGCCCAATAAGAATTTTGAGTTCAATTATACTATATTTATTGATATACTTTATATCAATAATAATTCAATTCTATATATTATCAATAAAGCTATCACACATACAACAAATTTCGAAGGAATTATTTTCTTCGGAATACAACCCTTTCGCAATCGTTTTAGATCATAGCTATCAAATCAATTCCATTGCAATTATTCCTAATTAATTCGAACCAGTAATTATTGTGATACTGTCGTCGGCATTCCAAACACAAAAGTTACACGAAAAATCGCATAAAAATTTTCTTCAAAAACCTTATACTCTAGAGATATAATATTAATATAAATCGCTTTAATAATTCTATAATATCTAATAAAATAGAAATGAAAAAAGCTATTCCTAAAGCCTTTAATTTATTATCCTTCTATTCCACAATCATTCTAGGTATTTCTGTTTTAGTAAACCCTTTCTATCTCTTTAAAGAGCTATCAATATCGATTTCTAGTTTCCCAATTATATTCAACTCTATAGTAAGAATAAAGGATCTTAATCTATCTAGTAATCCTTTTATTACTCAAAGTTTAATCAAATCAATTCTATTCACTCAAAATAAAAAAAGAGGCCTCTTGAATCCCCTTTACAATCCAAGCAAACAATTACGAATCCAAACTATATTTACTACTCTAAAAAAAACTATTCTAAAAGCAAAAGATTTTATTCTCTTAGTCTTTACTCTTATTCAAACTCACAAAAAGCAATCTAAACTACTAGACCTTTTGAAAATCTTTCGAGAATATATCGAAAAAGGCAACCTTACTATAGTTTCCAAAATCATTATCTCTCAGATTATATATTTTGAATCTGTAACTCGAAAGATCGAATTACAAGCAAAAGCTTTAATTAAATCCTCTTCAATTAATATCAATCCAATTCCAAAACCTTTTTATACTAATATTACAAAAAAAGGAGAATAGAATCTAATTTCTAAAAGAAAAAAACAATAAATCTATTCTAATAGAAAAAAAGCCCAAAATTACTTAAAAAAGACTTTTCTTAATCAAACTAGAAATTTTCAATCTCAAAATCTTTTTGCTTCTAATAATACAAAATAAGATTAATAAGGCTTTTTAAGAAATTAGAATTAAAGGATTAGTAATTATTATAATAACACTCTCCCTCAATAACAATATTATTATTATTATTAATAATTCCTTTATATTATAATTCCTAATTGAAAAGAAAGCTATCTAAAAGAATATTATCAAATTCGAAAGAATCCAAAAGGATTAAGAATAATATAGGGTTATTATTTACAATATTTCTATAAAAGAATTTTCTGGATCTAAAGAAATAGATTTGATTATAATCGAAATCGAAACCTTTAATACAAACTTCAAGCTAATAGGAACTCCCTTTTAGCTTACTTTATTAATTAAAAAAGTCTATTAGAAAGATAATACTATTGTAATAATCTTTACCTTAAAATCAGAAGCTGAATTAGTTATTCAAAAACGGCTATATATTGTAGGCACTAATATTAGAATAAAGCAATTTTATAAATCCAAACCAATTATTCAATACCAAAAATACTAAGACTTTAGATATCAAAATTCATATTGCAAAAAAGATCCTTTTTATGGATTATATAAAAACAAATATATTACAGCAATACACCTCTATATAATTTACAATCTAAAAGGAAAAGCTTATTCTCATATTATTACTAAATACTCCAATTGTCAAAGAAATCATATAACTAATTCCAAAAGCTATAAAATCTTTAAAGCAATTCAATAAAAAGCTAATAGCATTAATTAATATATTACAACAATATCAAATTTCTCTAAATAAATCTCAACAAAAGCTTTCAAACTACAGAAAACACTCTATAGCTTGTTCTTGAGCTAAATATCGATCTGATTCTAATTCAAGAATCTTGGATTCAAAAGAATGGAATCAATTTCTCCAATTGCAAATCAACTATACACTTCAATTTTATACAAATTCTCCCTAATTTCAATCCCGAATTCAAATCTCGAACCCTTCTTTATATCGCTAAAGACTTCAAAGCTATAATCAATCTAATCCCTCATTCTTTAATAGATTCGGATATATAGATAATAAACTATTAATATGAAAACAAAACCTTTCAAATTATTAATATATACAATAAAGCGAATTAAATATAAGAAAAAGAATATATAATTAATTGATCCCTCTACAACCAGCCAATCAATTAACAAATAATAGTATTAGACAACTTCAACTCTTATTATTCATTATAGAATCCTTTTTTAAATAAAAATACTAATGCTGATCAGCTAGAAGAGTAATTCAAAGATTAAGATTTAATTCTATTAAATAAATCTGGAATTAATACTTTCTTTCGATCTAATCTTACAAATCTAAGTGTACTTGATTTAATATTGATTTTTGAAGATATTTCTTCAAGAATATAAAATTAACAAATACTCCCAAATATTAGATTCGATTATTTAGAGATATTATTTAAATTAAAAGGAAAGAGAATTTGAATATTCCCAATCAAAAACTAATTGTTAAATATTATACAAAACTAGCTAATTGAGAGCTATTCAAATCTATTCTATAATTCAAAATCAATTATTCACTTACTTTAATCAAATTGGAAATATTCATAATCACTATATAAGATTTAATAGATTTTCTATAAGAAAACGATATTTATTGCTCGAAATTAAATTAAGCTACTAGCGAATTTATAAGGATTATTCAAAAGGTAATAGAAAGTTATATTTCGAAAACAATTATAAATAAAAAAGTTAAGGTATAGTAATCCTCTGAATTGAAAACTTTTCGAAAAGAACTAGAAAAAGCAAAACAACAAATTAAATCCAATCTTGAAAACAATAATTCAAAAGAAATCTATCGAATTATTAGAAACAAATACTTTTAAGCTATTAAAACAATAAAGAAAAACCATTAAAACGATTTCCTAGAAAAGAAAGTATTCAAACTATTTTCAAAGTAATAATTTATATAAAGAATTATCAAAATCAAGGATTCCTAATATTGCTTCAAAAATCTCTTTTAAAGGAAAATACTCTGCCTTTCGAATTACTCTTTTCTCTCAATCTCTTATTACTTTAAAACCAGAATAAAAGAATATTAACAATCTAACAAATAAGAATAGCCTGCTTTTTCCCAAATCAAATTAAAAAATACTTGCTCGACTAAATCAAAGGGAAAACTTCTAGCCCAGATAATATTATTCAGAAAATCATTACAAAAGTCTATAAAACTATTCCCCAAATCTTCTTTACTTTATATAATAAACTTCTAAATATTAAATACTATTTATAATACTAAAAACAAGCTATTAAAGCAATTCTCAAAAAGGCTTCAAAGCTAGATTATTTAATATCAAAGATATACAGAGTTATTATACTTTTTAATTGTTTAGAAAAAGTAAACAAAAGAATTTTAGTTTAATAATTAGAATACTTAGCAGAAACTATTTATTTATTATATTATAGTTAAATAGGAGATCGATAAAAGAAATCAATTATTGATATAGCTTTTCTTTTAAATATAAAGATCGAAAACAATAAACGAGAAGGCCTTAAAACCTTAGTTTTATTTATGGATATAAAAGGGGCCTTTGATTATATTTCTAAAAATCGATTTTTAGAGATTTATAAAAGATTACAATTACTTATAAATCTTATTGCTTGAATAGCTTTATTTCTATAATATAGATAACTAAAACTATCCTTCAACAATCAAACCGAATCCTTCAAATCAATTTCAATAAAAATCCTACAAGGTAGCTCTATTTCGCCAATTCTATTTCTAATATATATCAGAAACCTTTTTCAACAGAATTCAATCAAATTCCTTTCTTATATTGACAATATCGCTTTGATTACTAATTTATTTATTTGGAAAAAGAATATCAATTCGTTAGAAAGAGCTACAAAACAATTATACGAACTCAGCTCAAAAAATGCAATCCAATTCGATTTAGCTAAAACAGAGCTAATATATTTTTCTTTATTTAAATTAACAGCTTAATATCTAATTACTCTACCTAATATAGAAATAGTAATACTCCAATCTTTAATTAGATGGTTTGATATCTGATTCAATCTAAATCTCAAATTCGATTAATATGTCAATATCAGAGTAATATAAGTGAAAGGAGTTTTTTAACAAATGGTTTGATTAGTCAATATACAAAAGGGTCTTAGTTTTAATACTATAAGATAGTTATATTTAGTTTGTATAACAAGTATTACAAATTACAAATCGGAGATTTGATAAAAAGGTTAAACCAAATTTAAGGATATCTTTCAATTACTTCAAAACCTAACATTTCGAAAAATACTTGGAGTTTTCAAAATTGTCTCAATCCTTCTAATGGAAATCGAAGCAGATTTAAAGCTAACAAAAATCCGTTTAGATTTAAATATAAAACGATACGCCTTTCGATTAATAAAACTCGTTTCAAACTATCTAATTAATATCAAAAAAGAATTACTATCTCAATATAAATTAGATTTAAAAGTAATAACTATTTCTCGAAGAAAACAATATAAGCTACTCCAATTAGATAAAATCAGAGAATCGATAGATCAAGACTTTAATTCAACTATTCTTGAAAAGATTATTTATTATAACTTTCCTTCTTGAAAAAGAGAAACTTCTTACAAAGTCAATATTAGTAAAGCTTCAAAAGAAAATACAACTATTCTTTATAATATTATATTCAAATATAAAGACAACAATATAGTTTATATATATATTAATGTATCTTCTATCAAAAAAGGAATTGAAATAGAAATAGGAATAATTGTAATACAACCAAACGAAGTAATTTCTTATTGAAAACAAATCAATATCGACTTAAATCAATTAGTTTATAATTAAAAACTCTTTGGAGTTACAAAAACTATCGAATATACTAGTATTATAATATATAAAGGCCAGAAATTTAAGATCTATTCAGATAATTAAGCTGGACTTTATTATCTCAAAATCCCTTCCGATTATTTAGGGCAAGCCTATCAAATAAGAGCAATCGAAGTAACAGAGATTATTAGAATAAAAGGAATAGAAGTCTCTTTAAATTGGATCCCAGACTATATTTCGATATAAGGAAACGAAATAGTGAATAAATTAGCAAAAGAGACAATTTCAATACAAACTATTTTAAGTGAAACTAATATAGGATTACTTGATATAATAATTAAAGAATACAATTTCAATTAATGACTAGAGATTCTTAATCAATATGAATCCAGATCGAATTAATCCAATATTTATTTATTTATTTATTTATTTATAGTGATTAATGTCTAATATCTGATCTCCTAAGGGTATTCTAGATGTACTAAGGAGTGGGCCTATAGGCTACTAGCGTTTCAGCCGCTTATAATAGTGTAATGTTAGTTAATTAGAGGCTTGTTGTCTTTGGTATTTTCCTATTCAATATTGCTTATGGCAATCCTACGGCTGTTTTGTTTAAGGGTTTGTGGTTCTATTTCAAAGAGTCTTGTTTTGTATACTATTCGGGTATCGGCGGATAATCAGGTTGATTGTTATCGATTGGGAGAGTACTCGAAGCGTTTATGGCTGTTTAATGCGGATCTTAGGTTGATTGGGGTGGAGAGCTTATCCTTGGGGTGTTGGAGTAGGTTGGAATTCGTGTAGTTTTGTGTAGTTTAAGTATATTCTAATATAGAATCTGGATCTAGCGAGAAGGTTAGTAAAGCTATATTGTATTCGCAGGATGCGGTTGATATATACTATCATATCTTATTCGGATTGAAATCGATTTGGTGCAAGCGGTTAGTTGCTATGTGTTTGATTATTGATTGAATATTGAAAAAAATATAGTGGGCTTTTTTTAATCCTATATGTATAAATGTTTGTACTATTTTTGTAATTGAATTTGATGTGATAGGCTGTAAAGTTATTGTATTCGGTTTGTATCGCTATAAGTCTGTATAGTATCCCATGAGGGAGCTTGAGGCTTTCCGGCTCTGAGGTATTATATACCGATTTCCATGTATTATATGTTTCAGAGATCAGGCTCCTTTTTTCTTTTCATTATTTGCTTTCGAAGTGTCGATATTTGGTATATAGGATAAAGCGGGAGCTGCTGATTATGGGGAGGCAGAATGGGCTAGGGTCAAGCGGCCCAATTGTGCCCTGATCAGCAAGGCGATCGACTGTCTTGTTGCTCTCAATCTCAGTATGCCCAGGGGACCACTTGATTACAATATCGTAGTGTTGCATCGCTTGATGGCACTTGTGGTATGCCTATTGAGAGGAGGCAGTGGTGCTTTCTCGTATTCCCTAGATTACTGAGGTGCTATCAATGTATAACCATATTCGTCCCTGGTAGGGGCGATCAATGATGCTCAGGAGGCGTTCTAGTCCCCGCCACGCGCCGATCGCCAATCAATCCAATATAATCTATTCGAAACTCTTCTTATAGAAAATTGACTTTAAAATCAAGCTATCGAAAGGCACCAAGCGAAATACTACTAATACCTTTTTTTAACTCAAAATTGACTATGGTTATATCAAGTCCTACCTATATCGATTTAAGCTTTCTAATAATAAATATATCTGCAATAATATCGAAACTGCTATTCACCTTTTGATTGAATACTCGATATACAGAAAAGAAAGAAAAGAAATCTTCAAAAACCTATTAATATCTCAAATCAATCTATAATTCCTATTATATATGAAAATAGATATCAAACTAGTAATCAACTTTATCAATACTATTAAAATTACTACAAGGACCTGATATCTAGCTAGAATCAAAATTCAAAATGAAATAGTTGAAGAAATAGATTCAATAAGTAAAGAAGAGAGAGCAATTAAAGAAATAAAAGAAAAGATATAAAAAAAAAAAGAGAAAAAAGAGGAAAGAGATGAAAGAGAAAAAAGAGAAAAGTAAAACCCTCTTCAAAACCTATTATATAAACTACATATAATAGTAAGCAATATACCCCAGTATTTGTTTTCACTTCCCCCAATATTTTATCCCCATTATATATTTCAAAAGTTATTCACTAGTACCCTTATAGTCTAGCCGTCTTATATAGTCATGAACTGAAGCGGGACGTTAAATTAAATCAATCAATCAATCAATCAATCAATAAAGCTATATGTTTTTAAACCACTTAATGACTAAGCAACATATCTACGAAACATACATAGAATAAACTCTATGAGTACTAAATCGATATATATATTGATTCACCGAAATATATCACTCATAATACTGATATTAACTTTGTTAGAAGAGAGTTTCAACAATATATTATGTCAATATCCATTTAGACAAAGACAATCTTTATAGAAATATATTATTTAATCAATATTGTTAAAAGATTTTATATATTATTATAAAGATCTTATGAAATTATTTACAAAAAGGTTTATAAACTCGGTATTTACAAAACAGTTATACTCCAAATAATTGTAAAGACAATCAATGATATTACCGGATCTGATGGTTTAATACCTACTTTACTTGTTTTTAATACTTTTCTTTATATAATCGATATCAGCCCTCCAACACCTATTATTCAACAACATACTACCACAATCTCTAAAACTATAATAAAGATTCGCAGATTATATAATTCTATACAAATATAAGAAGCCTTGAATACACACAATAGACCCTCTACGACTGTACTTCATAACTTGCTATCAAATAGCAAGGTTTTGGTCTGAAAAGAAAGTAATAGAATAGCTATTAATAAATGAAAAGGATCTTTTTCATTTATTAGCATGGAAAGAGAGATATATACTCTTGATCTACCTTATAAACCTACGAGATTTAGATCTACATTGGTAAAGCTGTATTATAAGCATTTAGAAGCTAAACATATTAAGAAGGTTGAAGAAATTGATTATGACATTGATCCCGAGGTAACTTTGCCAAATTCCGGCAAAGTTATATCACCTCCTTCAGGAATAGCAATTATGTGTATAACAAATCCAGAGGAACCTCTTTTGAATTTATTTAAAAACGACTAGATACCTGTACTAATATCTTTCCCGCGAGTAATTATACCTCAGATTCAAGTTCATATATAAAATTACTACCCCGAATGTTTTGCTACTGATCTCAAAAATCCTATTATATATAAGAAATCCAGGAAGAAAAAGATTAATAATTAACATTATAATACTACATCAATCCTATAAGCAAAGGGAGATTGTTAAAGTGATCTGAATTAATAATTTGATTAATCCGGTTAATGTAATAACGAAAGGAAAGCTATATCAAGCTTTTACTGATCTGATCAATACAAATAAGATCGATATCAAGACAATAAAGTAAATGGAATGGGATTAAAGGAAGGGATTGGTTTTGCTAATAAAAGGTCAGGGACTTTAGCCAGCAGATGGAGGATTTTTATGATTTTACGAATTTCTTTTCAGTCATTGTATTTGAAGCTATAAAAGAGAGTTCCGAATGTATGAATAAGAGAATTCACTTCAAAAGAATGACTTCAATACAATGACTACTGTATCAAAGGTATTTAGGCGAATGCGAAGGAGACTAGCTCTTTCAGTAATGCTTATATAAGGCCTACTATTTCCCCTCATTAGCTAGCTCTTTAGACAGAATACAATACAGACATTTAGGGGCCTACTAATGATAGTGGGAACCACGTCTCCCGTATTCCTGATCTCATTATTGAACCAACAAAGGTGCTTATACCGCATATCACACTATGCTATATCGGGATTAGCCTGTATATAACTCTATCGAGTCTATATATATATATTGTATCTCTATGTAGAACTTAATAATATTAAGGCTTTTCTATTAACTTATATATAATCTTCTAATAGGTTATAAGCCTGGGTTTGTGTAGTATTAGGATTAGTTTTTCGGAGTTATTTGATTAATGCTATAATAGATAGTGGTGATTTTGTTAAATCCAAAGGCTGTTGTTTTTATAAATATAATCAAATCCAAAAGATATCCAGGTGGTATTTAGCTCAATACGATTGAGTGATTGGGGGAGTGTAGCTTTACTTAGCGAATAAATCTGGTTTTAGTGTTATTATAAGATTCCGGTATTTTGTGTAATATTGTAAAGTATACGGTATTATTATAATGAAGACTATATAAAATATTTAGATATATGATATTATAGTAATTCAATCTATAGAGTTGAAGAGAATAATAAAATTCTAGTAAACAATTGCTATTTATTCTTATTTTCTTTTAATAACTCAAAAATCCTAATTACGATATAATTCTTTTGATTTCCTATCTTTCAATTCTTTTCTTTGTTTTGATTCTTGTAAGCTTTATATTGATGGTAATAATACAATATAAGCAATCAATAGTGCTTTACAAATCGATTAAACTTTATATAGTTAAGGATTACCTATAGAAAACCTTAAAATTGAGAATACTTTGAATATAGTTTATAAGGAAACTACGAAAACCCATTTGATTTAATAAAGATTTTCTTTATTTTAGAAATTTTTCTACTATCCCCTTTATTTCTTCAATAGTTTTTTGATTATTTATAACATGATTTATCAGTGCGTGGCCCATATCAGTAGGTGGCTCACTTTCACCTCAATTCGACTCTCTCATTTCAATACGCGTTTTATCAATAATCTATAATAAATTCGAATAATAAAGAAGCCTGTATATTACTCGCTATCACAGTTATTCAGAAAGATAAGAAGCTAAGTATTCGAAAGGCTATAATATTATATAATATCCTACGATCAATATTACGACATAGAATTGATGATATATCTTCTTATACAGAAATTCAATCTAAATCTCAAAATCTCTTGGAATTAGAAGAGGAAATCATTATTCAGTATATAATTGATATGGATTTGAGTATAGAAAGTATAGATATCAACACAAACGAGCTCATAACAATCATATCTACGGATATCCCGAAATCATATTATATAATATATATTAGTACGATTGCTGTAGCGTTCCGAGCTACTTGACTCGAGAATGCTATCGTAATAGAATCAGAGAGGGCTAGCGAGCCAGTTGTTATTATAGGGATAGTGGGCTTCTTAATCGATTTTGATGATTGCTTTTCAATTACTGTTTCGAAGAGAGTGCGGATTAGCAATAAAAGTGTTGGTCTTCTTTCAAGCTTGCTTGAAAGCAGCTAGAATATTATTGAAATAGTTGTGAAAATAGCTATTCAGAAGAAAATCGATATACAACGGAAGCGCATTGCAGATGAGGCTCTAGTACTCACCAGCTTCGAGATGATTTTTGTATAGTTTGTAGTGCAATTTGTGGAACAGGATCTAAGCCGATTAGCAGGAGAACTGGTATACAGAGCATTAACAGTTATTATAGATAATACAAAAGGGATCTTCAATTCAAAATTAGCAATAAAAAGTATAAAGCCAATTATACAAATATATGCAGGAATACTTCAAATCCCCAAAACTGTAATCGCTATTTTCTCCGGTTTAATAATGAAAGCAAGGGCTGCAAACGGGCCCAAGCAGGTGATCAGTGGAGTATCGAGATTAGAATATACAGATGAAAGATTCTTCCTCTGACTCGACAAACAAACCAAAATGGAGTTGTCCTTATGGGGGATCAGATAGGTACTAGTAAAGGTAGTCCCAGAGATTGCTACTCTAGGGGCTAGAGCTATTGCGGTAGTAACAATCATTCGAACTGGGTGGGCAATTATAGTTTCTCTAGAAGTCTGTATAGTTCTTTTTGCGAATAAACAATAGGCTATAGTAGTTATTAAAGCTACAGATCTTGTGATTAATGAGTTATAATATATATATATAGTATTAGGGGTCCCGATGATTATTATCGATCTTTTGGGAATGTTTATAAAGATTAGGGAAAAACAAATAAGGAAAGAAATCTGGTATTAAATGGGACTATGTTTAGTACGAATAACAAGATCCAAGCTCGGAGTAAATAAGCAGAATCGGATCACCTGGATACTATTCTTTCAAAGCAGCTATCTTATTGTAACCTATTTAATGAGATCCGAATATTCTTAGCAAGTAGAAAACAAGCCTTGGGAAGACATAACCCAGAATGTTAGTAATATTATAAAAACTGGAAATGTAAAAGAGAAATGGTATACAGAAAGTGTGCATACCTGCTATTTACTTATAAGCCAACCGAGAATTATAATCATCCAATATAATATATAGAATACTGTAAACCCTTTCCAGCGAATCATAACAATTATCCCACCAAGCCCTAGCAGGTAAACGGCAAGACAGTATGTCCGGATCGAAAGCAGATTCAGATTATCTAATAAATAAAGGAGATTAGTACTATTATCGTCTTAATACTAGCAATAACAATTCAAATATCGGTGATAGTGTAAGAAAGGAAAAGGAAATCTAAAATGGATATAGTCTTTTGATATAAAGATAATAGCAACTCGAAAAGCGATATTAAAAAAGAGCAAGCAAACAATATCTCGAGAAGCTCAATGAATAAAGAGCAGGATGTGTAAGGCCAATGTATCACTTATAATAAAGTAGTAAAAATCAATAAAAATCTCAACTTTAAAGCTCTGAATAATCAGGCTATAACTAGGGAATATAATATAATAATAAAAGATTTATATAAATAGATCGAAGCCATTATCTATTATCTAGATAAATATGTGGAAAAGCCTTGTACTGTATGTAGTAGTATTATAGCAAACGTTTAAGGAAAAGATTGATGTAATATGTATATAAGAGCCCTAAATATCTAATATATATATTCAAATATATAACGAATATCAATGTCTATCCCCAGTAACCTTCTAAAAGAGAAACGGGATATATAAAAAAAGGCAGGGATACTTACAAGTAATGATATATATCAAAACTAAAACTAAATTACAAATACTATAATTAGTAGGAGAGGAGTATAGAGATTATATATGGCTTTTTATAAACGAAATTAAACTATTAAATTTATACAAAGAATTGAATATCTTAAGAGTTCTGGAGATGATTCTTGATCTAATATTAATTGGAGATATGATTATTAGGGAAGACTTCAATGCTCATCATATATTATTCAAGTCAGATGTAAATATAGTATATAATAACAATAGGCTTACGGAATGGTTTAGTGACAAAGGCCTCAAGTTTATAAATATCCTGGGGCAAGCGATATATAGAGCAGGATATATAATCGATCTAGTCTTTTCTAATATCCCAGGAATATATATAGAAGTTAGAGCTGATATACATTATAGATCTGATTACAATACCCTTCTTACTATTATATAAAGAGCAAGCTTAGTATCGAAATCCTAATATGCATATTACATTAGAAAAGAAGATCTACCTCTATTTCAAAGAATAATATTAGCTAATATAACAAGAATCAAACGGGAGGCATAAATAGTAGTTACAAGTATAGCCCTGGATCAAGTTATTAAAAATATATAGAAGGTATTACAATAGATAATCAAAACAATAGGAAGATTAAATTGGAAGATAGAAAAATCAGTTTCCTAATGGATATCTGACTACACAATCGCTTGAGATATATATCTCTGGAGCCATATAATCAATAGCGATTACTCTATAGAATACAGAGCATTCCTATTGTGTATATGATAGGCCAAAAAAGAATACTAAAGGAAATTCCTTAATGAGATAAAATCAGATTGAGATCTATATAGAGTAATCGGATAGCACGACCTGAACCCTATATATTATTCTTTACCGATTATAGTAGACGAACGTATTACTATATCGGATAAAGAAAAGACCGAGCTACTATGCTCAGAGATTCTATAGTACTTCAAAGCCACCAACAATCTCCCGGACTCCGGATACAATCAAAGTGAGGAAAAACTATCCTGAGGGGAGTCTATCTCTATAGAGAAAATGGAATATAATATTATAGGGATTTTGAGTATATCCCCAGGAACAGATTGAATTACAATAAGATTATTAAAGGCTATCTAAACAAAAATAGACCCAGTTTTATATACCATTTTTAATAAGTGTTTATAACTCAATCACTTTCCTATAGTATAAAAACAAGTAGAGATAGTTATACTATCAAAAGTGGGGAAGACAAATCAAACATCTCTATAATCATAGCGGTCTATTGCTTTTCTCTCCTATATTGGGAAGGGCCTTAAAAGAATTATAGTAAGATATTTAGTATAAATAGTCCTAATACAAGAAATACTCAGTTTATAATATTGCGATGCCCTTTCGAAATGATTAGCTATAAACTTAATAGTATCATTTATTTACGATATAAAAATAATACTCAATAAAGGCTATGAGATTACAATGGTTATACTGGATATACAAAAAGTATTCGATATTCTATTTAAAAACAGATTCCTGAGATGAATAAGGGGATAGGGGTTTTTATAGAACCTAATTGTTCTAATTGACTCCTTCTTAACCCAAAGGTAATTCAGGGTTAGATTTAATAAAGCAATAACTGACTACAGCATAGTGAAATATAGTATTCTATAAGGCTTACTTCTCTTACCAATCCTGTATATACTTTATCTTGCAAAGTTATTTTAGTAAAACCCTAAACTCTAATTCGGGTATACAGATGATATTTGTTTATACCGATTATCGGCAAGCGTTCAACAAAATATTGCAATGCTAGCAAGAGATATGAAAAGTATATTCCGTTAGGGAGCTAGGAATAAAATAATCTTCATATCCGAAAAGATGGAGATAATCCATATAATATGGTATAAGTATTTTATCAATCTGGTATACGAAATAAACTACAATTACACTATCTTATTAATCACATTAGGATCAGCTTTACAATAACTAGGTGTGTGATTTGATTACAAGCTTATATTCAAACAGTATATCGAAATACGAGTAGCCAAAGGCCGGAAATTGGCTCATTACATTCAAGGGCTAACCCGGATTACAAATAGACCCCTAGCAGTATCCTTATGGAAAGTAGTGATTATTTATTTATACTCAGTCCTATTCTATAGGGTAGAGGTATAGTATACAGGACAAACAAAAACTATTGAATAGTATCGAAATGGAATACTAATAATAATAAGTATTCGATTAGGAGGAGTGATTTTAGTTATTAATAAGGTTCTATGAATAGCAATCAGAGAAATCCTTTCAGTCTGATGAACGATCCCAAATATAATAATAATGAGGGACAGTGCTCTTCTACTAACAAAAATAGTATTAAAACAAATAAAATGGAGAGTAGCCTTTTGTACCCAAACTATTGATCCAAAACACTTGCTTTATTACTAAGGAATAAAAGTCACCTACTCCTCTGGCAACAGGGAAGGCCAATTGCAGCCAGCCAGAATAAAGATCCAGGTAATCAACCAATGCCTTCCCCAAATCAAGGAGACGACTTTAGCAGAGCCTCATTATACACCAGGGTATCGAACGGATCCCACTAGAGGCTTTACGAAAGAGATAGCGGTAGAGTAGTTTCAGAAATGATGGAATAAGTGTATACACAATCAGATCACTATATTCTCTGATGGATCGGAATAGATTGATAAGGATAGTAGGCGAATAGGATATGGATATATTGTATATAAAGGACAGACGATAGTATGCGAAGGAAACGATGGATTGTATTACAACTCTCATGTATTCGATGCGGAAGCAATTGGGGTATACCAAGGCCTCCAAGCAGTAATCAGAAATATCACTGGTATAAAATAAATGGAAATCTGTATATACATCGATAGCACATCAGTAATATAAGAAATGAGAAGCACAGCCTCTATCACATCATAATGGGCTTTCCTCAAATACCACAAACTAATACAAACGCACTCGATCCAGATCAAATAATCACCAGACCACACAGGAATCGAAGGAAATGAGTATACGGATGTATTCGCTAATAAAGGAATAAGAAAATCAGCCTTAGGGTATACAAATCGATCTACAATAAGTAGTATCCATTCTATAACAAAAACTATTATAGAATTAGTAGTATAGATATGATGGATCAAACAGATATCAATGCTCTTTAAATAATATTAGAAATAGAACTCAAAAAGTATAAACAAATGCTTTAAGGAACTAGAATTCTTACAAGCAACTCTTTATCACATACTAGCGATCCACTTAGTATATAGCGACTTTGAAAGCTATCATCGACGATTTAAATATAAGGAAATAATAATTTACTACTTATGTAAAGCATTTAAATCCCCTAAGCATATTATGTATTACTATAAAGTCCTTGCGATCTATGAAATCTGGCCCCCAGATATCAAGCCCAAATACTCACCCTGCAATCAAACAGTTCAAAAACGATTACTGAAACAGTTAATATATACACTAGCCAAATTCACTAAATTCATTGCTATAACAGATTTCTATAAAAGTATATACTCTAAAACACTATCAGAAGAATAGAAAGAGAAAAGGAAAGGGATTGATTGATTCAGATAAATATAAATAGGGAATAGAAGGGGATAGATCTAGAAAAACTATGTGGAAGAAAATTGAAATATATAGTATATTATACTATAATAGAATATATATAAAAATTATCTTTACAAGATAAAGCAGTTTTCAAACAAATACTATATAGAAAATCGGAAAGCATATATAGAGATGCTTAGAGGATTGGAGACAAAAACATAAGTACGCTAATCATCGCTTGGAAAACTACTGAGGGTATTGAGACCCCATCCCTAGGAAAGGGGGATCATATAAACTAGAAGATCATCCCACAGTTAGCCCAACCGTAATGCCCCCTGGGAGGCTCGCCTATACGGCCTGGTTGAAAATTACTAATAATAATAATAATAATAATAATATGGATTTGAGAGGTTTTATATCTAAACAAAAGGGAATAAAAGATATAACAAATTATATTCTTGAATCTTGAGATGCAAAAAGAGTTGGAAAGCTTTGGGCTTATCGATTTATCAAATGTTATATGGAGCTAAAGATATATTTTAAATGTATTTATAACTTTCAAAGAGCTCTCTACGAAGATTCTATATTTATTGAAAACTGGTTTTGATTTATATCAAATATACAAGCAAAATATGGTATTCTCGATTGTGATTTATGGAATTTTGATGAAATAAGCTTTATAATAAGAATGATAAGTATTGATATAGTTATTATTAATATTAAAAGATGTGGTAGAAGTAAAGTTATATAGTTAGATAATTGAGAATAGGCTATAGTGATTATATACAGCAATAGTGAAAGGGATACTATACCTCCATTTCTAATAGTTCAAGAATAGATGCATCTTTCCAATTGGTATACAAAAACCAATCTTTCTGTAAATTGGATTATTAAATCTATAAGTAATGAGTAAACAAATAATAAGATAGAATTAGAATGATTAAAATACTTCAATAAATATATAAGAAATCGAATTAAGGGCAAATACAGAATGCTAGTGCTGGATGGGTATGAAAGCTATGAATTAATATTATTCTAGAATTATTGTAAGGAGAATAATATTAAATATATATATTTATTATTATATTCAAGTTATTTAATCTAGCCTTTTGATATTGAATGTTTTAGTATTTTAAAATGAGAGTATAATATACAAATTGAGGGGTTTATAAGGGTATATATCAATTATATCTCAAAGATCGAATTCTTTATAGCTTTCAAAGCTGTATATTAATGATCAATTACAAATCAGAATATGAAATCAGGATTTCGAAAAGCAGGATTAGTTCCATTCGATTCTGAAGTAATGCTTTCTAAGTTAGATATTCGAATCCATATATTTACTTCTTTTCTTTTCAATTTAGAATTTTGAATCTTTTAAATATTTTATAATCTTACAGAAGTATTCTTTCAATCAATATTAGTTAAATCTCGAATAACTTGTTATTAATCGAGTTCTTCTATATCTTTATTTGAAATTATACTAGCTTTAGCTAAAAGTATAGAGAGATTAGTATATGAGAATATACTTTTGAGTATAGAGATTTGTATATTTTGAAAGGCAAATGAGGTATTAAGTAAATGTTGACACACAAAAAAAACCTAATTACATTAAGGAGAAGTATTTACTGAACAGAAAACTATAAATATATTATCTCAATAAAAGGTTGATATCCAAATTCGATGCAATAGACATCAAAATAAAGGAAATTCCAATACAAAGACATCCTCTAGTTAATACTATAGGAAGTGTGGAAAAACAGATTATAATACAAGAACCTGTAAAAATAATATAATAGATCCTAGATTATTAGATTTATAATAGCTTTAATTAATTGATTCAAAGATTGTTAAGAAATATAAATTTGAAAATATAAATTGAAATGAAAGTGGGCCATCCACTAATATAGGCCACGCACTGATAAACCATGTTATCTATAATCTAATAAATATAATAATTATTAGATTATTGTTTTATTTAATACCAGTTTTTATAATATTTAATTTGTTTTGTTTACCAATTCCGTTATTTTATGATATCTCAATTTTCAATTTTATCTCCTTTCGATTTCGATATTTTTTCACTTATCTATAGTTCGTATAATATATTCTGTTCTGATAAATCAGTATATATTACTAAGCATAAATCAATTGTCTTTCTTTTCGATTATTATTTTCATACAATTTTGATTTCAATCTTTTATATCAATAATGGTTATATTAGTGATCAAGGGGGAGGGAGAGTATATAAGGAACCGGAGGGTCTGTAGGAATCTGAAGGCATTAAGTATAGGGAACCGGAGGTCTTAAAGGGAACTGGAGGCAATTCGAAACTATATATAAAGAAGGAGTGAATAATTACGGTAATAGGAGAACGCATATTATTATATTTAGGTAGGAGATGATGGAATTATTTCCTACACTTCTTATAGTAGAGATCAGTAAGATTAAGGTGATTAAGAATATTATTATTAGTTTTGTATCCCTTTTTGGATATGTTCAAAAGGAAAAGGAAGAGTTGTAGAATATACTTTATAGGGGAGTGCTCTGGTATTTCATTATATAGAAGAGGTGTATAATATTTTCTATATCCTTGTAGAGGAGAGTAAGGATTAAGGGATTCTATATGATTAGGATGATTATATAGGAGATTATATCCTAGTTTCTCTATTAAGAGGGAAGAGCTATAGAGATATAGGCTCTATAGATCAATAGGTATTGTATCACTAGTATAATCTCTACGCCCTTAAAGAAACATTTACACTAGGTATTGGGTAATCCTAGAGGAAAGATTTTTCTTTAAAAAATTGATTAAAGATATTGGTTCCTAAAAGAGTGTATAAGATCTGATCTATTGATTCTATAGTGGTTTTAATAACTACAATCTCAAAATGCTTTCTAGTATTTATTGAAATCAACTCGCTAGTTCCAAAGTATTTATTAGCGATCCTCGAGATTCATTGAATAAGAGTAATCAAATATTATATATATACCTATATAATATAAATTATACTGCTTAGCTTGATTGAAATCAACTATAGCCCCGATTTATAATATAATACCCCATAGCTTTTGATAAACTATATAGCTTTAGATATACAATATCAGTATAGGGGAGTGTTAGAAAAGGTGCTTATACCACATATTACATTATATTGTATTAGGATTAGCCCGTATATAACTCTATCGAGTTCATACATATATATCGTATCTTATGTAGAACTTAATAATATTAAGGCTTTTCCACCAACTCATATATGATCTTCTAATAATTTAATAATTTCGAGAAATAAAAGAAGAAATGATAACTATGAAAGAAGCTTATAAAATAGCTATAAATTATATCTTATATATAATCATCCCAATCGAATATAACCAATCTATAATTATACCAAATATAATCTATTAGGTTGCTAACCTTAATTCAAGAAAACCATTGAAATTATAGAGATTAAAATAATATGAAAAAAAGAATATCAAAAAAGCCAAAATTTCTTTTCTAGACAGAAATTATATTTCGAAGTGATGGTGGATATTATTTCTTTATCAATATAAAGAAGATAGAATATATTATTTAATACTTCGAAAAATAATTTTTAGTGATTTGGTGTTGATATATAAGCAAGTCGAATTATAAAAAAATAAATTAGGAAAATTTCAGGAAGTATATATATAATATTATTATATTTTATTTATTTATTTATTTATAGTGATTAACGTCTTGTGGAGGACCTCCCGAGGGGTATGAAAGACGTGACTAGATCTAGAGTTACAAATACAGAAAGGCGCTGATGCGCACGCTAGTAAAACCTCATAGGGTAAACCCAGTTCCTTCTATATATCCTAAACAAGCCAGTGTAATGTTCGCAAATAGGGCTATTTGATTGGCCCCATATTCCTAGCGCTTCCTTCTGCTCATGGAGAGGAGCGCTCTGATTGTACAATTACTTCTGTCATAGAACCATGTTTTATGGACAGGAGCGGTGTGTACAGGTGTGCCGCTTCAAAGAAGCGGGTGTGTGTGTGATGGTGCTCCAGAGGAGCGGAGGGTTCGGCTATTAGGCCGCTCAAGAGGAGCGGCCGGAACGGTGGTTCTGCTTGATAGCGGAGTGGCGCATAGGCGCAGTGGTGGTGGCTGGAGGGGGGATCACTAGTTCCTCCTCAGCACTCGATCGATCGCTTTTGCGGCCCATAATAGAGAAGCTCTATTAGGGTTAGCGGTAGATTGTCGAAGCTCAGAGGAGCTGTGTTATGAGGTCCACACTAAGGTGGCCTATGAGGCGGCATATAGAGTGGATCCATGTGGATCCCAAAGATGGGGATTGGCCCATATATACGAAAATTTCGTCGCTATAGCCTTAGGTCGTAGAACAGTGGGAGAGTGGCCCGATCACTTTACCACTGAACCAGCCGGGCTCCTTGCGGAGGACAATGGTCTTTTTGTCTAATATTATTATAAATAAAGGGATTAGGTAGTAATAAGCAATTCAAAAGATTATATATACAAGATAAAGGGAAAGAGAAATTATAAATATATTTTTAATCTATCTAGAAGACCTTAAAGAAAATATCGAGTAGAAAATAGAAAGTATTCGGATCGAAAGGCTTTTAGTGGGTCTATTATTTAGTATAATCAGAAAAATCTCGGATTCTTATAATAATCTGAATTGTATAGTAAGCTTATAAAACAAGCCTATAAATTAGAAAGTGTAAAGAAATTATTCGAAAAAAAGACATAGAAAAGCTATAGTAACCCCGCAAATATAATTAATCACCCTCTAATATCGAAACTCTTTTAAATATCCCTATCTAGAAAACAACCCAACCCTAACTATTAAACCAGAAGTCCAAGAATCCAATCAACCTTTCAAGGGGAATTCCCTAAGGCCCTGAAATATCCTGTTGAGATACTGTATACAGATTATGTTCGAAACGCTATATACTATAGATACTAACAAAAAGGGCACTATGCTATGACCTGTTGGAACAATGTTATATACAGATGTTGTGGAGGGAGGTATAAAGAACCCGACTATCAAAGTAATCTATTTGAGACTACTCACACAGAAAACGCCTAGACTCAGTAATTATAATGAGTATTTTATTGATACTGGATCTATATAAGGAAAGGCGGATAATCTTTATAATTATAATAATCTTTAATAATAATAATAAACCGATAGTGTTTTGGTACCTTATCACTCGGGAGTGTAAGTTAATATTATATAGTAAAGTAGATATATTAAGTAGAACTAAATCCCTACTAAGAAAAGCACTTTTCTTATATTAGTAAATAATATTGTAATTATATTATATAAAAACCATAAATTCTTTATTGAAATAAAAATGAAAAAGGGAAAAGAAGAATTTATATTTATAATTTTATATTAATAGTATTAGACCTATTACAAATAAATATTATTCTAGATCTTTTATGGTTATAAATAGTCAATTCCAATATCAATTGAAAATTGTTAAAAGGAATAGAAGTTACCGGTGCTAAGCACGTGTAGTGATTAGTAATACGGCTACCTAAACGGGCTAGATTAGACGAACCATAGACAGGCATATTGATCCCCTCATATAATACTATGGGGAGATCAATATGCTTACACGCGTAACTATATAGTCAATATAGAGGCCTCTTCCACCCAATCTTCTAATAAAAATCGATATTACTTTGATATTACTATATTTTGAGTAAGCTTGAAATTATTTTTACATAAAGAATTTTATTAGGAGATGAAAGAAAGTAAAGTGGTTTTTGTAATCTTTTTGGATAAAATAATATTGTATCTAAAGATAAAAGGGGGCTGCTTAGTATTCATATTAATTTCATATAAGATATTAAAGGAATTCCAAGAATATAAAAAAGCTTTTTTTAAAAAAGAAAGTAGTCTTTTATTCGAATATTATTTTTGTTGGTTCAATAATGAGATCAGGAATACAGGAGACGTGGTTCCCACTATCATTAGTAGGCCCCTAAATGTCTGTATTGTATTCTGTCTAAAGAGCTAGCTAATGAGGGGAAGTAGTAGGCCTTATATAGGCACTACTGAAAGAGCTAGTCTCCTTCGCATTCGCCTAAATACCTTTGATACAGTAGCCATTGTATTGAAGTCATTCTTTTGAAGTGAATTCCCTTGTTCACACAATTTTATAAAATATCATATTGATTTCGAGCTTAATTCAATCTTTTTATAAAACTTAATCTATTTTTTTTATCAAAAAAAGAGTTAGTAATACTATAAGAATATTTAAATAAATATTAAAAGAAAAGATAGATAAAAAGATTTATCAACTCGGCAAATTTTATTTATTTATTTATAGTGATTAACGTCTAATATCTGACCTTCCAAGGAGTATTCTAGACGTACTAAGGAGCGGGCCTACGGGCCGCTAGCATTCCAGCCGCTCATAGTAATATAATGTTAGCTAATCAAAGGCTTGTTGCCTCTGATATTCCCCCACTCAGTACCGCTCATGGCGATCCTGCAGCTATTCTATCTAAGGGTTTGTGGTTTTGTTTTAGAGAGCCTTGTTTCGTATGCTATCCGGGTGTCAACGGATGATCAAATCGATCGCTGTCGATCGGGAGAGCGCTCGGAGCGCTTATAGCTGTTCGATACGGGTCTTAGATTGATTAGGGTGGAGAGCTCATCCTCAGGGTATTGGAGCAGGTTGGAATTCGCGTAGTTTCGCGTAGTTTGAGCATATCCTAGTATAGTATCAACTCGGCAAAAGCTTTTATTATATTTGTTTTAAAGAAAAAAGAAGGCTATCAATTATATGTCAATTATCGAGAGCTTAATTGAATTACAAAAAAGGATCGAACTCCCTTATCCCTTATTAGTAAATCTCTAGATCGATTTTGATAAGATGTTATATTCACTAAATTAGATCTGAGAAATGTATATCATTATATTTATATAAAGCAAATAACAAATAAAAGATAGCGTTTTGTATATAATACAGCCAGTATAAGTATAAAGTAATGTTTTTTGGTTTTATTAATACCTTTATAATATTTCAGATATATATCAATCAAGCGCTAGTAGGGTTAGCGGATAATATATATATAGTATATCTCGACAATATTCTAATCTATTCTAAAGATAAAGCTACACATATAATAAATATCCGATAAATGCTCATATATTTTATTGAATATAAGCTTTTTGTAAAGTTAAAGAAATGTGTCTTTTATATTAACAAAATCGAATTCCTAGGATTCGTTATCTCAGCTGAGAGGGTTACAATAAAATCCGAATGTATTTAAATTATTATAGAATAGTCAATATTTAATAGTCTAAGGGATATATAAGTGTTCTTTGACTTTGCAAACTTTTATCAACAATTTATTAGGATCTATTTGGCGGTGGCTTACAATATGATCATATTACACAGCGATTTCGAAAGCTATCACCAACGATTTAAACACGAGGAAGCAATGATCCATTACTCATGTAGCACATACAAATCCCCTGAGCATATCGTGCATTGCCATAAAGTCCTTACAACCTACAAAACCTAGCCCCTAGATATTAGACCCAAATATTCACCCTGTAATCGGGCGGCTCAAGAACGATTACTAAAACAGCTAATATATATACTAGTTAAGTTCACTGAATTTATTATTATAACAGATTTCTATAAAAGTATATACTCTAAAATGCTATCAGAAAAATAGGAAAAGGAAATGGAAATGGACCGACCAATCTGGGTGAATACAAATATAGAATAAAAAGCAATCGATATAATAAGATTATAAAAAACAAAATCGATATATATAATACACTACATTGTATTAGAATATATACAAAAATTATCCTTACAGAATAAAACAGCTTTCAATCAAAATATTATATAAAAAATCGGAAAGCGTGTACGGAAGTGCTTAAAGAATCGAAGACAAAAGCGCAAGCGCATTAGCTATTGCTTGGAAGGCTATTGAGAGTATTGAGATCTCATTTTTAGGAGAGGGGGATCATGTAAATTAGAGATTATCCCGCAGTTAGCCCAACCGTAATGCCCCCTGGGAGGTTCGCCTATACGGCCCGGTTGAAAATTACTAATAATAATAATAATAATAATAATAATAATAATAATAATAATATGATCATATTGATAAAAGAAATGCAGAAAGGGAAAACAATGATCGAGTTTAAGTGAATTAATAAAGTATAAAAGGTATTTGAAGTATTAAAAAGAGCTTTTATATTGGCATTTATTCTTTAGCATTTCGATCCTTTACTTTGTATAATAATCGAAATCGATACTTCAATCTTTGTATTGGATTGTATATTGTTATAGTTTTTCTCGAAAGAAACTAAAGATATATTGATCCAATAGTAATATCCTATTACATTCTATTCGAGGAAGTTAAACCTAGTGGAGTAGCGATATTTCATTTATGATTAAGAATTATTAGCGATATATATTGCTTTTATATAGTAACGCCATTATGCGATAGAGAGTTGATATATTGTTATAGTTAAATCGGATTATAACAGCCTTTAGCACTTTATAACAAAGAAAAGCCTGAATGGTTGACAAGCAAGGTAGGCGGAGGTTTTGGTTGTATATAATTTCGAGATAGTATATAGAGTAGGAAAATTGAATCCCGCAGAGGGGCCATTGTACTGTTCTGATTACACTATCGATATAGAGGGTATTAATAATATGCTTTTAACTTTTCAGAATAAATTGAAGAATAGATTGATAATTATGAAATTATTTCAAAGTTTCTTTATTAAGAAAATAAAGTCTTTATATAATATTATAGGTCTTTTATAAAGGAAAGGGTATAATTTATTGTTTTGTGGACAATCGAATTTATTAATTAAAGCTAATTGCAAATAGTTAATATTATATTAAATAACTTATATTTTAACAAAAAACAAAACAGTATTTAAACTAGTATCGGAAATAATAACGAATATAAACAAATCGCGAGCTCATAACAATCATATCTACGGATATCCCGAAATCATATTATATAATATATACTAGTGCGATCGCTGTAGCGCTCCGAGCTGCTTGGCTCGAGAATGTTGTCGTAGCAGAATTAGAGAGGGCCGGCGAGCCAGCTGTTACCTACAGGGACAGCGGGCTCCCCGATCGATCTCGATAATCGCTTTTCAATCACTGCTCCGAAGAGAATGTGGATTAGCAACAAAAGTGCTGGTTCTCTTTTAAGCTTGTTCGAGAGTGGTCAGAATATTATTGAAACAGTTGTGAAGATAGCTATTCAGAAAAAGATCGATATATAACGGAAGCGTATTATAAACAAGGCTTTAGTACTTACTAGCTTCGAGACGATCCTCGTATAGTTCGCAGTGCAATTTGCGGAATAGGATTTGAGCTGACTGGTAGGAGAACTGGTATGTAGAATATTAATAGTTATTATAGATGATATAAAAGGGATCTTCAATTCGAAGTTAGTAATAGAAAGTGTAAAGCCAATTATACAAATATATACAGGAATACTTCAAATCCTCAAAATCGCAATTATTATTTCTTCCGATTTAATTGTAAAAGTAGGGGCTGCAAATAGGCCTAAATAGATAATCAGTAGAGTACTGAAATTAGAATATATAAATAAAAGACTTTTTCTCTGATTCAATAAACGAATCAAAATGGAATCATTGTGTGAACAAGGGAATTCACTTCAAAAGAATGACTTCAATACAATGACTACTGTATCAAAGGTATTTAGGCGAATGCGAAGGAGACTAGCTCTTTAGACAGAATACAATACAGACATTTAGAGGCCTACTAATGATAGTAAGAACCATGTCTCCCATATTCCTGATCTCATTATTAAATCAATATTAATTAGTAATATCACAAATTACTTAACTTATTTATTCGAAATACCTTCTCACTTTTACTTCTTTTATTTCCCATTGTCAGCATTATAACATCCCAGAAAAGCGCTAGCACTAGCTCTAAGCAAGCTAGCAAGAAACCCGATGCTGGTAAGAAACCTGTTCCATCCGATCAATCCATTGGTATAGGAGGATTTATCGATACAATAACTGACAACACTGATCCTTTGCAACAGGAATTCAAGACTTCTCTCTACAAAAATATGATCAGTACTTCTCCTCATTCTCCTGCTTCTTTCAATCTCTATATTCCTGATAAAGCAATAACTGAAGAAAGAAAAACTCAGGAAACTACTAAAGATTTAAAGTTCAAAGAAGAATCTCAGAATTATTCCTTTTCAAAAGATCTCAATAAAGCTAGATAGTTTTATAAAGAATATATATTCAAGATGGGGACAAAGCATCAGATCAATAGATACTTTCTTTTTCGAATGGCTGTGTACTCGAATACAAGGATTATCAATATATCTCTTCAGAATACAATCACATTCGATTTCGAACTCATTCGACAAGCTCTATTTAGAAGTATTAATAAATTGATATTATATAACTTTTGTAAGGTCTTACGATATTATGGAGTTTATATTAATATAAATGCAAATCTCGATAATACTTTAATAGAAGCATTTCTCTATAAAGAGTATTACGATTGGATTATGGATCAGCTTTTGAAATACCAGATTAATAAGATACAACCATTCGTATCTACAAAATAAACCTACCTTCCTATCAGACTCAATCCGAAACCACAAGTCGAACTCCCTGCCGATCTTCCTATCGAACCTTTGAACAGTAACCTAGCTGGTCATCTAATTTTATTAAATACTAGCAAAACTATTCCACCTGCTTCTCTCGAGGTATATAGACTTCCTCTATTTTATGGCTCTGGGGATATACGAAATGCTTTTGTAAAATCACCTGATAATAATAATGATCCGGATAATGATGATAATTGGGATAGCGGTCAAGATGGTAATAATAGTAGAAGCGGTGGTAATAGTGGTAGAGGCAGTGATAGAGATAGTATTATTATTATTATTATTATTAGTAATTTTCAACCGGGCCGTATAGGCGAGCCTCCCAGGGGGCATTACGGTTGGGCTAACTGCGGGATGATCTTCTAGTTTATATGATTCCCCTTTCCTAGGGATGGGGTCTCAATACCCTCAGTAGTCTCCCAAGCGATGGCTAGCGCACTTGCGCCTTTGTCTCCGATCCTCTGAGCGCCTCCGTGCACGCTTTCCGATCTCCTATATAGTATTTGTTTGAAAACTGCTTTATTCTATAAGGATAGCTTTTATATACATTCTATTACAGTATAGTATACTATATGCTTCAATTTTCTTCTATATAGCTTTTCTAAATCTATCCCCTTTTACTCCCTGCTTATATTCGCCTAGATCAATCAATCCCTTTCCTTTTCTCTTTCTATTCTTCTAATAGTATTTTAAGGCATATACTTTTATAGAAATCTGTTATAGTAATGAATTTAGCGAATTTGACTAGTATATATATTAGCTGTTTCAGTAGTCGTTTTTGAACTATTTGATTACAGGATAAGTATTTGAGCTTGATATCTGGGGGCCAGGTTTTATAGATTGCAAGGACTTTGCAGCAATATATAATATGCTTAAAGGATTTGAATATTCTGTATAAACAATGGATTATTGTTTTCTTGTATTTAAATCGTTAATAATAGTTTTCGAAATCGCTATATGCTGAGCAGATCGCTAATATGCAATGGAAAGTTGCTCGTAAGAGTTTTAGTTCCTTAGAGCATTTGTTTGTATTTTTTGGATCCCATTTCTGGTATTATTTAGAGAGTATTAATATCTATTTGATCTATTATACTTATACTACCGATTTCATAATAGTTTTTGCTATAAAACGGATACCACTTATTATAGATCGATTTATATACCCTGAGGCTGATTTTCTTATCCCTTTATTAGTAAGTATATTTATATATTCATTCTCTTTGATCTCTATATAGCCTAGCAATCATTTGATCTGGATCGAATGTGTTTACATCAGTTTGTAGCATTTGAGGAAAGCCCATTGCAATGTGATAAAGGCTGTGCCTCTCATTCCCCATATCACCGATGTGCTATCGATGCACATACAGATTTCCATTTGTTTTATGCCGGTGATATTTCTGATCGCTGCTTGGAGGCCTCGGTATGCCCCTGATAGAGATAGTAGGGATAGGGATTATAATATTGATCCCGAAATAATTTTGCTAAATTCCGGTAAAGTTATATTACCTTCTTCAGGAATAGTGATTACGTATATAACAAATCTAAAAGAATCTCTTTTGGATTTATTCAAAAACAATCAGATACTTATATCAACATCTTTTCTATAAATAGTCATACCTCAGATTCAAGCTTATATATAAGATTACTATTTCGAATATTTTACTGCTAATCTCAAGAATCCTATTATATATAAGAAATCCAGGAAGAAAAAGATTAATAATCGATATTATAGTACTACATCAATTCTATAAGCAGAGGGAAATTGTTAAAGTAATTTGGATTGATAATCCAACTAATCCGGCCGATGCAATAACAAAAGGAAAGCCATATCAAGCTCTTACTGATCTGATCAATACGAATAAGATCGATATCAAGACAATAAAGTGAGTGGAATGGGATTAAAGGAAGGGATTGGTTCTACTGATAAAAAATCAGGGATTTTAGTTAGTAGATAGAGGATTTTTATGATTTTACGAATTTCTTTTCAGCTATTGTATTTGAAGCTATAAAAGAGAGTTCCAAATATATAAATAAGGAAATTCACTTCAAAAGAATAACTTCAATACAATGACTACTGTATTAAAGGTATTTAGACAAATGCGAAGGAGACTAGCTCTTTCAGTAGTACCTATATAAGGCCTACTACTTCCCCTCATTAGCTAGCTCTTTAGACAGAATACAATACAGATATTTAGGGGCCTACTAATGATAGTGGGAACCACGTCTCCCGTATTCCTGATCTCATTATTGAACCAACAATCATTCTTATAGAAGATCAGACAGATATTAGTAAAAACAGTTCTAGAGATTGCTATTTTAAAGGCTAAAGTTATTACAATAATAACATTTACCCGAACTGGATAAATAATTACAACTTTCTCAGAAACCTGTATAATTCTTCTTGTAAACAAGCAATAGACTATAGTAGCTACTAAAGTTATAGATCTTGTAATTAGTAAGCTATAGTATATATATATAGCACTAGGGGTTCCAATAATTATTATTGATCTTCTAGAAATATCTATAGAGATTGAGAAAAAATAAATAAAGAAAGAAATCTAATATCAGATGGGACTATATCCAATACAAATAGTGAAATCCAAGTTCGGAGTAGATAAACAAAATCGGATTATCTGGATACTATTCTTTCAGAAGCAGCTACCTTGTTATAATCTATTCAACAAGATTCGAATATTTCTAGCAAATAGAAAACGAATCTTAAAAAGATATAACTTAGGATATCAGTAATATTATAAAAGCTGGAAATACAAAAAAAAAACGGTATATAGAAAATGTGTATACCCATTATCTATTTATAAGCCAATTGGGGATTGTAATCACTCAATATAATATATAGAATACCACAGGCCTTTTTTAGTGGACTATAACAATTACTTTACCAAGTTTTAGTGGGTGAATAGCAAGATAGTATATCCGGATTGAAAGCAGATTCAGATTATTTAATAAGCAGGGAAAATCAATATTACTATTATTTTAATATTAGTAATAATAGTTCAAATACTGGTAATAATGTAAAAAAGAAAAAGGAAATCTAGAATAAATGTAATCTTTTGATATAAAGATAGTAGCAATTTGGAAAGCGATATTGAAAGAGAACAAGCAAATGATATTTTGGGGAGCTTAATAGATAAAGAGTGGGATGTGTAAGGCCAATATATTATTCATAATAGGGTAGCAAAGATTAATAAGAATTTCAATCTTGAAGTTCTGAATAATCAGGCTATAATTAGGGGATATGATATAATAATGGAAGATCTATATGAATAGATCGAAGCTGTTATTTATTATCTGGATAAATACGCGGAAAAGCCTTATATTGTATGTAGCAGTATTGCAGCGAGCGTTTGAGGAAAAGATTGATATAATATATATACAAATTTATTTTATTTATTTATATTAATTAACGTCTGTTTTGGATCTCCCTAAGAGTATTTAGATGTGCTAAGATAAGGAACTATTTGAGCGGCGTAATCATCGCAATCGAATTTAGTAATTTAACTTCAATGCCAAAGGCTATTTGCTTTTCTGCGGGTATGATTTGCTTTTGTTTTTAGAAGGGAATGTTTGATCCGGGTTGTTATTGAGGTAGAGCTTGGTTTTTAAATGGATAGACTTGTTATAGACTTCGATTCTTATGGTAGAGAAGAAAAAGCAAGAATAAATTGCTATTTGTTTAATCGAGCAATAGGGCTTTTATATTATATATTAGATTTGTGATTTTTAGAAGTATAATATATTCAAGTGATTAGTTGAGTGATGAGTTTATAAGGGGTGGATAACAAACTTTATTGAAAAGATTGTTGCTTTCTAAGGGTCCTTTAATAGTTAGGATAAATTTGAATATAGAACTTTAAATTAATAATCAATTGAATAAGCTTGTTAGGTATATATAAGAGTTTCTTGATATATATAATTATCTACTTATTAGATTACATTTCTATAAGAGTAAAGGGCCAGTCTGAATGCTTTAGGTTGTTTATAGTATATTTAAAGAAATGATATGGTTTTTTAGCGTTATTGTATAAATAGTCCAGCTTGTTATTTTGATAACCAAATCGCTAATGGTAAGTAGTGTAATCGCTGTGGCCTATTTTCATAGCTATCAGTTGATATAAGACTACTTTTGATAAAGTTAGTTCCTTTAACTTCTTTATATTGTATCTAGAAAACTACTCCTTATAGTTAGTAGAGAAAGAAAAATTCATCTCTTCCCATCAAATAGATTCTATATATAGGTATTTCTGACAAATGATCATTCGAATCCTACTGATTATTAATAGCTTATCGATTATTTAGTTTATAGATTTAATTGTATCTACATTTACTAAACAATCTATTTCCTTATTGCTTTTGATCTTTATATATCTAGGTAATCACTTTATTCTGATATCGAATTGTTTTATTGCTTTATAATATTTGTAAAAGGTTTATTATATTATAGGCAATGCGTTTTCGCGTATACCCCAGATGATCGATATACTGTCAATATATATCCAGATCCAATTATTCAAGGGATCTTCAAGCATAATGATTAGATACTTTAATCTGCATTATACTTCTATTGCTTCTATATCGAATATATATAAGTCGCTTTGAATCTACTTAAATCCGGAGGCTATTTGAGTATCATTATAATATATTGTATATCCATAGTCAATACAATATTTGCAATCAATAGTTTGTTCTGATTTGTCAAAGAAAATCATATAGTCTTTGGATAGAAGTTGTCGCTATTACTCTTTGAAGACTTGAATTGCTTTTTTTTTGGTTAATCCTTTCGTTAGATTCATTCTATAGTTAATCAAAAAGTGCGGGTGGAATAGCTTTAAGCGTTGTATCTCTGGGATAAGATGGCTAAGCTGTTGGATTCTTGTAAGAGGCCTTTTTACTATACCTACTCCTCATCCGTGTTTTTGTATTACTAGCTTTAAACAATTTACTAGCAAGTATTAATTGTCGATTGTTTTTAACCAGAATGCGAATTGCAGTTTAACATATTCTAATATAATTATCCCTAATAGCAGGTCCGCTTCTTTGATAAAAGCTGTAATCAGTATTGTCTTATATACTGGGATCGCTCCTCTTGCAGCAATATTGATCACTCTATTAATACAATGGAGATGACCTTTTATACCTACACTTATACTTGGATCGCTTTGGCCTAGGCCAGGCTTATATTTACCAGCATACCATACTTCTATGCCGAATAATGCTACTAGGAGAATGCAGGTGATCACTGCTTTTCTTAGAGAGGAAGCTGGCGGTCTATATATAGTGCGGGCGATCGATCTAATATGCGAGGCTACTTTCATAGCTTTCACTGTACGTGTTTTAATGTATTATAAGAACAAAAGCTGGCAATCGAAGAAGACACCCAGTCACTTCAAAGTAGGCTAAGCGCTTCCATTTGTTGCAATCAATACTAGAGTGATTATCAAATCTGGATTTATTACTAAAGGTAAATTAGTAATATTATATTATCTAGTAATATAAAGTAGTTCGAATTTCTCAAGAGCGAATAGGATTCTGTTCTCCTTATCCTATCTAATGATCTGTTATACTCATTATTATAGGATTCTAGTATTTATAGAGAGATATTTGGAAGAGTGATAGATCGCAATATCATCTGTATAACTGAAACGGAATTTTATATCTCGATTGAAGAGTTTAGCAAAATAAAGTATATAAAGTATAAATGATAATAAGGATTCCTAAGGAATACTATATGCTACTAGATACTCCTTAATTGTAATACCTTCAAATCTTATTCTGACTTTTCTGTTTATAAGGAATAAGTCTATTAGCTTGAACAATAAAGTTGACCATTCTTGTTTGATTATTCGGTTTAAAAGTTAATATTTCAAGAGAGTATCAAAAGCTCTTTGTATATTTATAATAATAATCGAAATTATATTGTTAATTGTTAATACGAATTCTATATTATAAATAAAGGTAATTATTAAATCTGTCTCTGATCTTTTGGGGAGTGCTTTGTAATATTATAGGCTGATTACTTTATATCTCAAAGCTATTCAAAATATTTAACTAGCTATATATTATTCGAGATTCTTTCCGATATAGAAAATCAGAGCTATTGATTGTTATAATTGTAGTAATGTTTTGTCTTTCTTATCTATCTTAGGAATTATTATTATTTCCACTAGTTTTTATCCTTCTGGATAATAGTTTAGAATTAGATATAATATAAATATCTCTCAGATTAGTGATTTAATACTTGGCTAGTATACTTTAAGGAAATATATAATAGCTCAATCCACTTCTGATATAATATACAAAGCTCTTATGATATACTTTTCTACTTTTTCAATTGAGATTGTTTTTTCCAAAGAAGGGTCCCCTTATATATTTGATTACATAGTAAATCGTTTAAAAGATTATTATCCGCTTTGAATTAATCTAAAATTACTATAAATAAGGCATCTGCTTTTTCTTTTATATTATAGATCTTCCGCTTATCAATTATTAGGAAAAGAAATTTCGTATTACTTTCGAGGGTCAACTTATACCATCCCATAATTTGATAGAATTCTTTATTATTCTTAACCCCATTTAAATATATAATCTAATAGAATCTCTTGACTTATTATACTACTTTTTATAAAAAGTATATAGTATGAGTTTTTCTTTTTAAGTCCGTTTCTCTTCATATTTCTATATATACTTAATAAACTTCTTTGTATTTATCCATCCATTATGACAAGGTTTTCCCTGCTTTTCGATTGATCTTATTAATTACTCGAATCGATTTGTTTAGTGCTTTTGTAAGTTCATTAATATAAATCTCGATCTCGATTGTAATCTGGATATCTACATTATTAAAGTGGGCTAGCTGATTGGCTATCAGTCTATTCAATTTTAATAGATCTGCTTTCTTTATTTGATAATAGTATTAATCCTACTCTATTATTTTATGGTTCGCTAGGTTGGTAATCTAAATAGTATGATTAGATCTATAATAGAGTTCTTTCAGTATCTTTGTGTAAGTGAATAATATATTGAAAAAGGTTAGGTCTAGTATATGCCCTTTTATATAGGTAGGTATACCTAGGGTATCTATAAACTTCATACTCTATTTGTTTATTCATATTGTAAGCTGCGCTTCTTGATTAGCTGCAATCACCCTTGGTTCCTATAGCTTGTGCTTTGTATTAAAGTCTTCTCCTATAATTGTATACTCATTTGGGATTAAGTGTGTGATATAATTAATAATATTCAAAGTATACAGAGCTCTGTAAATATTCAGGATCGAATATTTATTAACTTGTATTCAGAGTAGATCTGTCACGGATTGGTTATAACTCTATTTAGTAGGTTTGATGTTGATCAAACTACTTATACCCTTTTGGGGTTACGTGGCTTAGTGGTAGAGTACTTGGCGCTGTGACAGTTAGTTTGATCCTACCCGAAGGCTTTTCGTGATGGAATCCGATTAGTCAGGGAAAAGCGGTCCCACCCACTTTTAGATACATAATCAATTTCTACTACTAGAATCCTTGGCAATCCTATTCCGGGATAGGGGACGAGATCCCGCTATGCTCATTCCAGGGTTGAAGAAGGAAGTAGTATCACGGATTGATTATAACTCTATTTAGTAGATTTGATATTGATCAAACTACTTATACCCTTTTGGGGTTACGTGGCTTAGTGGTAGAGTACTTGGCGCTGTGACAAGATCTCTGTTTTCGAGTCGATTTATTTGCTTTACTTTCAAGTATACACCTTTTTATATATATATTATAACCCGAGGGCTTTATTCATTCTCCTTTAAGTCTCCCTGAAGATTCCAGTTATCAATCAGCTGATATTGATTATATATATTGTGATTTTGTATAATTGAATTCTAGTATAATCTTGGTTTCTATAAACAGATCATATCTAGCTAAGCTTTAACTGCTAGCTATAATAATGTAATATGATTCATATATCCCTAACCTATTAGAAGATTGGGTGGAAGAGGCCTTTATATTGACTATGTAGTTACGCGTGTAAGCATATTGATCTCCCTATAGTATTATATGAGGGGATCAATATGCCTGTCTATGGTTCGTCTAATCTAGCCCGTTTAGATAGCTGTATTACTAATCACTACACGTGCTTAGCACCGGTAACTTCTATTCCTTTTAACACTCCCCTATAGGAGTTACTATCTTTGATCTCTCTGATCTTCCATACTTCTATTGTTTCAATCCCAGTATGTTTTTGAACCTTTCGAATGCTATTTTCGCTAAGGGTTTAGTTATCTTATCTGCTATTATATCCGATGTATTGATGTAACTAGTTATCACCTTTTCTTTTTCAGTAAGATCCCTAATGAAATAATAGTATATATCGATATACTTTGATTGTTTATATAAATACAGGTTCTTGATTAAAGCAATTGCTCTTTGATTATTGCCTAACAGTTGAATAGTATTTCTGTATACAAATACATATTCAGCCTTTCCAAGATCTTTAAACACTTAAGCTAACCATCTCCTTTACTTGATGAATATCGCCATTAATATATATTCGGACTCAGTATTTGATATCGCTATTGAATTCTGCTTTTTACTAGCCCACGATATTGATCTGTTATAGAATATAGCAATTCCCCCAGAAATACTTTTTCGATTATATTAATCACTTGCTCAATCTATATTAGTAAAGACTTTTATAATATCTACTAATAGGTTGTATTCCTTTGCGATTTGATATTGTACTCTCTCAGGTCCGTATTTGAGTTTCTGAGTGATTATAGCTCTCAGGTATTGCATTAAGTTCTTTATTCCTATTCCATAGCATTTCGCTAGCTTTGCTATATACTGTGATAGTCGGTCTAATACAAAGGAGATGTCTGGTCTTGTATATATTATTAAATAAATGAGATTACCTATAACTTGTTGATATTCAATAACATCAATCAGTTCGTTGTCTTCTGTAGCAGATTGTAGATATAAGTAATCAATAGCAGATATCTTCTTAGTATGGTGCTGAGTATATAAGATTCCGAATTTTGTAAATATAACTTCCAGATATTCTTTTTGATTTAATGTAAAAGATCTGTTTACTTGATCTTTTATAACTCTAATATCTAGAATCTTGCTAATCTCCTTCAGATTCTTGGCATTGAAGTGTAATGAAAGTATTGTAGAAAACCAATTGAATTGATTTTTTGAAATCAAGAAAGCAATTATATTATCAATATATATTAACAGATTGAGTTGGCAAATAGTGTATGTATAGAGATACAGATCAGTGAGACTTTGGGTAAAGCCTTAATTGATCAATTAAGATTTTAGAAGTTGACTTCAATCTTGTTCAACTTGTTTAAGGCTATATAAGCTTTTTAATACGTGTAAGATGTATCTATTTGATATTTTGAGTTTCTAAGGTGGTGTGAGGTATATCTTTTTCTTGAAATGGGATTTTATAAAAACATTCTTTATATCGAAATACCAGTATTCCGAGTTCTCTTTCACAATAAGATAGGCAATAAAGCTGCTCAATTTGCTCTATACTGACTGGGAGTTTGATTTGATCGGAAGCTCTCCTTTAAAAGACATATAGCAAAATGCGAAGTGAAAGTCTATAAGGTTGTGAGGTATATCAAAGGGCTTGTATAGATATATTACGGTCCATTAGTTGCGGTGTTATATAAGGCGGTAATCACCTGCATCCTATCCTTTATTTTCTATGGATCCGAGGTATAGTATACAAACCGAACGAAGTCAAATCGGGTGGGGGGAGCCATCTGTGGTATAATGATAAGCATAAGACTGGGTAATTATATTATTAAGATCAATCAAGCAATTGTTTTAACAGCAAAAAGAGTTTTATCTGTTTGATATATAACTCTGACTATTGTAATTCTGAGAGACTTTAGACTACCACCTAGCAAACTAGCATTCGAATAAGTATGAATAAGATTTGCACTCCGATTCCACAAAATAAACAAAAACCATTTACTAGTGATTTATTTAGTATGGGCATTTCAATACAAAATGAATAATACTAACTTCTATAGATTAGCTGGATTAATTCCGAAAGTATTGAGACTAATACTCTCTTTATTATATTTCTCTATAGGGAGCTATATCGATTTTATAAGAGGTGTAAAGAAAGAAGTAGTTATACTTGAATTTACACAATAATGGAATTGTCTGTCTGACAGTTATATTACAGTTTTCTTAAACAATACTAAACAGTATTATTAAGGGCAAAAGATAGTCGATTATAACTATACAATCTACCAAGAACAATTCCTAATAGCATCCAGTTATAAAGCGATCAACCCGTTCTTGTATATTTTCGATATCGAAACAATAAGTACTCTAAAAAATCTGAAATATGCTATCTGACTAGAGCCGGCTAGGCAGATTACTATATACATCGACAGCACCTCAATCATCTAATGTTTCAGAAGCAATACCTCCAACTTATTCCAATAGGCATTTATATATTATTATAAGATTATAAGGAACAGATAAATAACAATCCGATAATTATCTAAACATACTGGAATCCTTGGAAATGAGAAGATCGATTAGCTTGCCGATCTGGGTGCTCGTAATAATTATATCGAAAACAATAACTCATTGCTTTTCACTATTAATGGGATAAGCTTAATAACCAGAACCCTCAGATAAGAAGCAAAACAGAAATGATAGAAGCGAAATGAGATTACTCTCGTCGGCCAATACTATTGCTAGCACCTTAACTATTAAGTCAAGGAATCTGAGGAACTTGTTTTTCCCCACTCTACTCTTCAGCAATTAATTACACTCAAAACCGGATACAGAGACTTTGTGTTTTATTATTAATATTTTCAGTACAACAATACTACCTCAAAATACTCTTATAGATATAATAAAAAGTCTAAGTATCTAATACTCTATCAATATTCTTATATCTAATTCGATAACTAGATAAACAAATCTGATTTAATCCTATAAAATATAAAGAATACAATCAATTATTTTTCTCTTTTTCTAAAGATTTTAATAACTTTATAATCTTTTTAATAATCATTAATCACTTTAAATAACTATATTCAATCTTTCCAAAAATCCTCTAATCTCTTATTTTTATATTATCAATTAAGGCTATACTTCCTTTTAAAACTATTCTTTCATTTCATTATTATATATAAACTGCATTAAACAAAAACTGATAATATAGAGTCCTATAGCTAGCCGCAAATCTAGACTATTCAGTATAAAATAGATTGAACAATATTAACATTACAAGCAGGAGACAAGTAGTAGAAATACACACAGTACTTCTAATCGCTTTTCCCCTAACCTGTATTATAGCTATAGAAAAACAGAACACATGATTATACCAACATCTCCACTAGTATAGTTCATCCCTAGTACCCCCTGGGAGATTATAGCAAGCCCCTGCGACTTGCCCTCTGGATATAAATTAAAATAAATAAATAAATAAATAAATATCAACTTATAAATACTCGCAATATTATCGAGATTAATTATTAATAATAAACTATTATAAGCATTTAGGGATACGATGACTCTCACCTGTACGTGGTGTATCCTACAAATCTTCGATCGTGCGATCGGAGAGCTAAGTAGAGTCAGCTGGAGCCGGGTGGTGGTTGTATACTAATTGGAGGCCATACTGGGAGCGAAGGTATATACAGCTGATCATTAAAGGGTAATCACAAAGATACTCGGAATAAAGGATTATCAGCAAAACGAAAATGAAAACCATTCAACGATAAAAGAGAGATAAAAGCAGGATTAATATAGAACTATGCTTTTACAAATCTATATAGGGAATAGAACTAAAGTATATTGCAATAGAGTATTTGTAAAACAGAATTAATCTTTGAAATAGTAGATAATAAAGTTTTTATAATATAGCTGAGTCTAACTGAAGCTTGTATTAGAAGCAGGGCCGATATCCTTAACTTAACGAATGAAAATTGATAGAATACCTTTGAGGCGCTAGTATATAGAGTTTTCACAACCCAACAATATGTACGATCTGTAGATATACCGGATTGGATATTTACAAATAGTAAAGAAGTAATAGAAAGTATATAAAGGCTAGGATAGTGTTTACTAGGATTGGCGGGAGCATATATGAAATAGGAGGAGGGACGTTTTTAGTATTTTATCTTTAAATATATAAAAACGATATAATGACGGAAGAGTTTCGGTATAGAAAGGATGCTTTTAGCAAGCCATATTCGATAATGCTTGATTAATATTATGGTGGCAGAGGATTTCAGGTAGAGGCTAATTCTATAATATATATATACAATATACTCCTAGCGTTTTACTTTCGATTATAAATTATATATTAAGGGAATGGATTTTATAAGCAGAGTTTTGGTTAGTGGATTGGAAACACTATAGAAGGGCTATCTAGCTAGAGGTCTGAAATAGCAAGCCTACAAGATATAGTCGATCTTGTTATATAGAAGAGATCCGGTAAGGTAATGTGAAACGGCTATTAGCCATGAGATATAGTATATAATGATAGCGATAGCAACACTATCTATATAGCTCGAAAGGATGGATGTGTATATCAGTCTATAATCGGATACTATAAGGCAAAGGGTATAATGAAGGTATTAGATAAATTTAAGGAATAAACAGAAATGAAGGTGTAAAGGAATAGTTTTGATTCTGACTAGAACTTTCAAAGGTAATTATACAATAGATAGTTTAATATAGTTAAAAGATTCTA